>NC_060144.1:96806540-98228540 GCF_021461385.2 Schistocerca piceifrons
ATGCTGGAGGCGTCCCCTTTGTAGGTCGACGAGTTTTGGGTCCCTGTTCTGCTGAGCCATTTATCTACCTGCGCCGAATATAAATTCTGCACTCTCGCCAAAAGCAAAACCCTCCACGAAATGTCTTCCTTGCGGGACTGAGAAAACGCAGACGACGACTTGACAGAGCAATTAAACTGTACCAGATTTTCTGTCACTGCTAGGACGTGCACTGACGGAAAAATGAGAAGACCAAAAAATAATTAATGTAGAGAAAAGAAATTTCGGAAAGGCATTTGTCTAGGTAACATATTTAAGTGATGAAAATTGCAAGATCACACATTAGTGCAAGCGCGAGCATTATCCTGTTGGAAAACACCCATGGACTACTGTTCATGAATGGCAGCGACAACAGGTCGAATCACCAGATTTACGTACAAATTTGTAGTCAGGTTGCGTGGGACAACCAGGAGAATGCTTCTCCTGTCATACCATATCGCACCCTCAGACCGTAACTCCAGGTGTAGGTCCAGTGTATCCAGCAAGCAGACAGGTTGGCTGCAGGCCCTTAATTGGTCTCCACCCAACCAACACACCGAGGCAGAACCAGCTGTCATCAGAAAACACAAAAGACCTTTACGCTGCTCTCCAGTGAGCTCTCGGTTGACACCGCTGAAGTCTAAAATGGCGGTGGTTTGGGGTCAGTGGAATGCGAGCTATAGGGCTTTTGGGTTGGTACTGTTCTTGAAATAACTGATTTGTAACAGTCCGTTGTGTCAGTGTGGTGCCAACTGCAGCTCCAATTGCAGCTGCAGATGCAGTATGATGCATCAGAGCTAAACGCCGAACACGATGGACTTCCCTCTCCGTAGTGATACGTGGCCGTCCGGAGCCGTCTTCCTGCGACCTTAAATTCTAATGATCACCGCTGCCGGCAGTCGTGTATAGTGGCTACATTCCTGCCAAGTCATTCTGCAGTGTAGCGGAAGAAACATCCAGCTACTCGTAGCCCTATTACACGACCTCGTTTAAATTCAATTTGGTGTTGATAGTGACATCCTTGACTAACATCAACTCAACGCTTCCAGTCTCAAAGGTAACTGACGCTCACGACCTTTACAAAGTGTATTTAAAGCACAACGGTTGGCATGGTTGTCGGAACACCACAGTTAGAAGAAGGGAAAAGACCACCGGCACTGGAGAGTGGAGGCATGCGTTGACGAACGTCTGTGACGGAAGAATAGATCGAATAGGCGATGTGAGGCGATGTGTCTCATTTGAGAACATGCTACCAGTCAGACATGTGCTCGAGGTGAGGTATTCTGGTGTGGGGCATGCTTTTCTTACTTGTGATGAAATGAAATGCGGCCACTGATACCTCTGTCATTGTGCATGATGAGGGAACCATATCCCTGCCTGGTCACACACACACACACACACACACACACACACACACACAAACGCTCTTGTTTACCTGCGTAGGATTATGTAGGCGAGCCGTATCTTCCGCAAGCAAACCCGACACTCCCTGCCTCACGAGATGTCAGGAGTTTGAGGAGCTCCTTAGGGGCATGTTGCTTATTGTGTGGTCCCTAGGTCACTAGATCTCAACCGTAAATGAGCTTGGACAAATGCAATGGCATTGTTGTCGCCAGGTATGTACTACACCGCTACAGGTATTTTAACTCATACGTATCCTTGTTATTTCATGATTGTTAGTATAAATGTCACCACATTCACATACTAGTGTTGAAGGATGGAAGACCTTTCGCGTGAGCACTGAGAATTATGTTACTCGCGAACTCAACTCTGGTAGCACTACCTACGTTGTTTTGAGTGAACTGTACCTTATTCTGCTTTTCGTTTCGTAAAATTTCGATCTCGCCCTCCACCCTCCCCCCTCCCCCAACCCCACCACCTGTTTCTCTCTGTCTTTTAGTTTGCGTCCTTCCATGCGTCAGTAAATGAGCCAGAAGTTCGTTATTCTCGTCTCAGATGCTTCCATCTTTCTTGTCTGTGTGCGCATTCTCTCGCGACCTGTAGAAGAAACAGGATGGGCCAACGAAAGGCTTCTCACCTGAAATTCGAACAGAAATTCTGAAAGCCCGCTGATTCCGAATTCAGAGTTTCTTCTGACGAACGCCGGTATTTACCCTGCACAGCCGAGCGGAAGTGTAAACAGCAGAGCAGAGCAGAGGAGGAGCCCCTGTCTGTAGACCTCCTGAAGTTAGCCAAGTCAGGTGCTGAGCTCGTCCAATGGATCACTTCTGCGTATCTACATTTTCTCGCTTCACCTATAAAGGATATGTGATTTTCACGGTATGTTTCATGGCTTCTAGCAGAGCTATTTTGGCTGTGGTCTTCTTGGGGTTCAGGAAGCGAGCATCTGGAGAAGGCGAACAGGTCGTCAGTGAAAATACTGTGCGCGAAATAGTAATCAGCTCGGCTATATACCCATACACATACCGTCGATACACAGCACACGTTTATTTGTAGCTGTTCAACACGGTTTCTGTTAAATATGTCAGCTTTTAAAAATCGTTGGATGGTTCTCGTAGAGTAAGAGTTTCGTCTTTTCAGAATTGTTACAAGATTGCAATGTTGAGCTAGTCTTGCGAAGGAAAAACTCACATAAAAAATTATTGCTTTTCCATGCACTTTTTGACAATGGTTTTCTAGTAATAGTGAACAGTGCGGTAATTTCGTCATGCCAAGTATAACAGTCGCACAAAAGTGGTTGACTCACAGTATTCCAGCCGGCTGCTGTGATCGAGTGGTTCTAGGCGCGTAAGTTTGGAAACGCGCTGCTGCTACGTTCGCAGGTCCGAATCCTGCCTCGGCCATGGATGTGTGTGATGTCCTTAGGTTAGTTAGGTTTAAGTAGTTCTAAGTCTAGGGGACTGATGACCTCAGCTGTTAAGTCTCATAGAGCCATTTGAACCTTTTTTTTTCTTCACAGTATTCCTTTTCTCCTATCCCACGCCATCATGTCCTTGTTCTCACATTAGTTCAAGAATCTATATTTTTCTAATATCGTCCTTTCTTATTCCCTTTAGCTTACACCATACACCCAGCTTCTTCTAACATAAAATATAGAGATATTAATGGATTATAACTAATGAATTTTTTTTTGTTTGGGACACACGCGAACACATACATATTTACATACATACATACATACATACAAACAAACAAACAGGGGTTGGACAGTAATATGGAAACACCGTGAGGTACACATGCTTCAACATATATTCAGAGGCCAGCCAAACCTGCAGGTTTTGCTTTTGTATTCGATCACTGAATGCAACTGTGCAGTGTCCTCAAGACATTGCAGGCATCAGTCGGGCCCAGAATAGTGTTCTGTGAGTGCATTATGTCGGAGCCAAATGAATCCGAACATGGGAAAATTGTTGGTGTTCTTATGGTGGCTGCTTCCGTAACTAAGGCATCAGCTTGAAAGGGCACCGTATCGAAGGTTTATATTATATACAAGGAAAGCGGAAAAAAATATGATCCACTACATCTACATCTACATGACTACTCTGCAATTCACATTTAAGTGCTTGGCAGAGGGTGTATCGAACCACTATCATACTATCTCTCTACCATTCCGCTCCCGAACAGCGCGCGAGAAAAACGAACACCTAAACCTTTCTGTTCGAGCTCTGATTTCTCTTATTTTATTTTGATGATCGTTCCTACCTATGTAGGTTGGGCTCAACAAAATATTTTCGCATTCGGAAGAGAAAGTTGGTGACTGAAATTTCGTAAATAGATCTCGCCGCGACGAAAAACGTCTTTGCTTTAATGATTTCCATTCCAACTCGCATATCATGTCTTTCACACTCTCTCCCCTATTACGTGATAATACAAAACGAGCTGCCCTTTTTTGCACCCTTTCGATGTCCTCGGTCAATCCCACCTGGTAAGGATCCCACACCGTGCAGCAATATTCTAACAGTGGGCGAACGAGTGTAGTGTAAGCTGTCTCTTTAGTGGACTTGCATCTTCTAAGTGTCCTGCCAATGAAACGCAACCTTTGGCTCGCCTTCTCCACAATATTATCTATGTGGTCTTTCCAACTGAAGTTGTTCGTAATTTTAACACCCAGGTACTTAGTTGAATTGACAGCATTGAGAATTGTACTATTTATCGAGTAATCGAATTCCAACGGATTGCTTTTGGAACTCACGTGGATCACCTCACACTTTTCGTTATTTAGCATCAACTGCCACCTGCCACACCATACAGCAATCTTTTCTAAATCGCTTTGCAACTGATACTGGTCTTCGGATGACCTTACTAGACAGTAAATTACAGCATCATCTGCGAACAACCTAAGAGAACTGCTCAGATTGTCACTCAGGTCATTTATATAGATCAGGAACAGCAGAGGTCCCAGGACGCTTCCCTGGGGAACACCTGATATCACTTCAGTTTTACTCGATGATTTGCCGTCTATTACTACGAACTGCGACCTTCCTGACAGGAAATCACGAATCCAGTCGCACAATTGAGACAATACCCCATAGGCCCGCAGCTTGATCAGAAGTCGCTTGTGAGGAACGGTGTCAAAAGCTTTCCGCAAATCTAGAAGTACGGAATCAACTTGAGATCACCTGTCGATAGCGGCCATGACTTCGTGCGAATAAAGAGCTAGCTGCGTTGCACAAGAACGGTGTTGTCTGAAACCATGCTGATTACGTATCAATAGATCGTTCCCTTCAAGGTGATTCATAATGTTTGAATACAGTATATGCTCCAAAACCCTACTGCAAACCGACGTCAATGATACAGGTCTGTAGTTCGATGGATTACTCCTACTACCCTTCTTAAACATTGATGATGCGACCTGCGCAATTTTCCAATCTGTAGGTACAGATCTATCGGTGAGCGAGCGGTTGTATATGATTGCTAAGTAGGGAGCTATTGTATCAGCGTAATCTGAAAGGAACCTAATCGGTATACTACCTGGACCTGAAGACTTGGGCGTATCAAGCGATTTGAGTTGCTTCGCAACCCCTAAGGTAACTACTTCTAAGAAACTCATGCTAGCAGCTGTTCGTGTTTCAAATTCTGGAATATTCCATTCGTCTTCCCTGGTGAAGAAATTTCGGAAAACTAAGTCACAATGCGGATGAAAGTGTGTGTCGAGTGATCGTAACGGCCGGTCGTTGAAGAGAATTATGACGAAAAATAAGAGGAAAGCAGCTGCAATAGTTCTGCAGAGCTGAATGTCACACTCGCCCAATCTGTCAACACAAACAACACGAAGGTAACTCCATAAACTAGCGATTGCAGGGTGACATGGAATTTGAAAACCTCACATTAATAATGCAAGTGTCCTTAACAGGAAAACGTGGTGCAGAAGACATAAAAATCTCACCTATGGAGCAATGGAAGAATGACATCCGATCGTATGAGTCTTGTTTCACACAGTTTTTCAACTTCTGGCAGAGTTTACGACCCAAGATTGAAACATGGCGGGGTACGGTTGTGATTTGAGTAGCCATTGAGTGGTATTATATGGGCTCCACGGTTACTCTACAAGAACGCATTACTGCCAATGGTTATGTGACCAATTTGGCTCATCATGCCTTTCCCACGGTACAGTAGTTGTTCTCCAATGGTGACGCTGTGTCAAAAGAGAAGGACCCTGTTCATACAGCCCACAGGCGTCCAGGACTGGTATCGTGAGCACGAGTATGAATTGTCCCATCTTCTCTGGTGACCACAGTCACAAGCTCTCAATATTTTTGAACCTTTGTGGCCATCTTGGAGAGAAGGGTGCGTCTCGCTACACTCTTTCATCATCGTTCCCCGAAATTGCTAGCATTTTGCAAGAAGAATGTTGTAAGACCCCCTTGGAAACTATACAGGACCTGTATTTATCCATTCCGAGACGATTGGACGCTCTTTTGAATGTAAGGCCGGCCGATGTGGCCCAGCGGTTCTAGGCGCTGCACTCTGGAACCGCCCGACTGCTACGGTCGCAGTTCGAATCCTGCCTCGGGCATGGATGTGTGTGATATCCTTGGGTTAGTTAGGTTTAAGTAGTTCTAAGTTCTAGGGGACTGATGAGCTCAGATGTTAAGTTCCATAGTGCTCAGAGCCATTTGAACCATTTGAATGAAAGTTTTTCCTACATCATATTGCGTGTGGTAATGTGCTGATTTCCATATTTTGTTCATTCGCTTTACATGCATGCATGCATATGTACTTACATACACACATACACCTACATATCTGATGATGATTGGACGTTCATAGTTACAAATATGTAACAATTTAATTTTACTGTAGTGACCTAACACTTTCCTTCAGTCCATTGAGAGACGGATACCTGAAGATCACATTAAAGATGTCTGTTATCCTACACTGGTAACAGACGTGACGCTGGTTGGCAACGGGTGATAAATCTTCACGACTTCTTGTGAAGGTACAGTCGTACTTATATGTAGTCTACGGCACCTAAAGAAAAGACTACCCGAAACCTATTCTTCCCCACAAAAGCAGAAAGGTGTTTCTACGACGTGCTGCCAATGTCGATGCATACGGAAACATCTGTTGATAAATTTTAATCTGGTTATAACAGAGGCACCGCGGGGTATAAGGCGCTGCGGTCATGGACAGTGCGGCTGCTCCCGGCGGAGGTTCGAGTCCTCCCTCGGTGTGTGTGTGTGTGTGTGTGTGTGTGTGTGTGTGTGTGTGTGTGTGTGTGTGTGTGTGTGTGTGTGTGTGTGTGCGTGTTTGTCCTTAGGATAATTTAGGTTAAGTAGTGTGTAAGCTTAGGGACTGATGACCTTAGCAGTTAAGCCATAAGATTTCACACACATTTTTTTATAACAGAAGCCAGGTGCCTAGATACTGAATCCGTACCGGATTTCTTAGAACATGGGACCAACAGGTGAATGAATTATTGCATACTTCTTGCCATTGTGTCTTGCTGCTTCCTTATATTCGCGTTGTGAACCTAATATCATGCCTCTGTATAGTACATAGCGATACTCGGTACTTGGAATTACAGTCCAGGTAGTGCGCCTTGTCTGCAGCTACATTGCCATTGATACTATAGTGTGGTTTCACCCAAGCCAAGGTAACAGTATGATCCTCTACCCGCGTCGATTACTCCTCCTCTCAAATATTGCATACTGTGGGATTTCCGCAGAATAGGTGCTGAAGTTCAAGTGCTTCTAAAATAGTTATGATGTGGCTCTGATCAAGATCGGACGAAGCTGTGGACAATGAAGGCTGTAATTGTTAAAATTCAGCTACTGTCAACTAACTTCCGTTTTCGATTGTATTTCTTATGTTTGTCACCCGATCATTTACAGTAGAATTACAGTGTATCTGGATACTGCCTGACTGCCACAGCTTTCAGTAGAGCTTTCAGTAGAGCTTTCACACTGAAACTTTAACTTGTCCAAATTTCGCTTCGCGACTAATTAATTCAGTACATAACATCGCGCATCAGTCAGTGATCAGCTATATGATGTACAACCATACACAATCATGCAGTTCAAATTACTGCAGACTCGCTACTTGCGACCACAGCAGCAGACTGGTGAGTCACTGGAACTATTACACTGTACCACTGACGTCCTCCTACTGTGTCAGCAACTGCGATAAAGTCCAAGCGTTGTTGCAGGTACAGATAACATTCAGCCTCTGGGCGCAGCTTATTGTGTTGCACGGTTAAATATACATCATAATACAGAGGGTGTTGAAGGATAGGCATTGCTGAAACTACGTACGTTGTGCAGTTTTCGAGTTAATTAGCGTTGAAGTTAGCCGTTGTTCGCGTAAAGTCAAGCGGCCCACTAGATAAAAGTAGTCAGCTGCTCTCACAGAGCAGACGACAGTGTACCTGACCAGTCAGCTTTTCGATCAGGTTCCACCCTTACTAATGTAGCATGACCAACTTTTGTATCGCTCTCTTGTTTGGTTTTAGGAAACCAAACGAAGGACACGTCTGGCGACACTTTGCTGGCGAGCTGCTAGAATTTACGTGAGCGACAGGCTGATTGGCTAAACTCAATTCTAATTAACTCGGAAACGGCGTGACATGTCGGATTTTCTTCTGAACACTTGTTTCTGTAGCCTAAAACATCTTTACAAGACGAAGTAATTAACTCATTAAAATGGGCAGAAGACAATATTTACAACATTTGAGGATATCGGATCCTCATGCGAATATCACATGTCTGGATTCTAACTTAGTTTTTTTGTGATACTATTCATGACTGTTGCATCTATGTTTAGTGTTCATTAAGTTTGGGAGCATTTGCGGCGCGGCGTCTACGGTATTTCTGCGAGACGCATTGCTTTTGAAAGCTTGTACGTATCGCAGATTGACAGAGCTGCCCTCTTCTGAGACGGCACGAGGCGCAGCTTGCCAGTTTACCTACCAGTGCACATTGACGTGGCTTTTCGTCTCCCTAAAACTGAGCCTGTGTGCTCTTCTTCCTTCGTACCTCACCACACTGTCACGCGCAAATATTTGTATGGGGGCGAGTGACGCTGGCTGTGCGCCATTAATCCAGAAATATAACAAACGCTTTTACGTTTCGTGAAGTGCTCAGCTCTTCACTTCTCTACGTTTACAGTTGCTTGGTACGAGGCTGGTATTTTGTCGAGATGTAACTGGATAATACTGCAATTTATACTAGATAGAATTTTCTTGACAATGTTCACTGGAATACTCTCTTCTAAATTGTAAAGTTGTCTGGGGTAAAATACAGGCACCGAAAGGCTATTTACAGAAACCAGATGACATTTATAACTGTCGAGGGGCACGGAAGGGAAGCATTGGCTTAGAAGGGAATGAGACAGGGTTGTAGCCTATCCCCGATGTTATTCAAGCTGCATATTGAGCAAGCAGTAAAGGAAACAAGAAAAATTTCGAGAAGGAATTAAAAGTGCAGGGAGAAAGAATAAGAACTCTGAGGTTTGCCGATGACATCGCAGTTCTGTCAGACACAGTAAAGGACTTGGAAGAGCAGTTGAACGGAATGGACAGTGTCTTGAAAGGAGGATATAAGATGTACATCAACAAAAGCAAAACTAGGATAATGGAATGTACTCTAATTAAATCAGGTGATGCTGAGGGAATTAGTGTAGGCAATGAGACACTTAAAGTAGTAAACGAGTTTTACTATTTGGGAAGCAAAACAACTAATTACGATCGAAGTAGTGAGGATATAATATGTAGACTGGCTATAGACTGGCTACGGCAAGGAAAGCGTTTCTCAAGAAGAGAAATTTCTCAACATCGAGTATAGATTGAAGTGTTAGGAAGTCTTTCCTGAAAGTATTTTTATGTAGCCATGTATGAAAGTGAAACATGAAAGATAAATGGTTTAGACAACAAGAAGACAGAAGCTTTTAAAATGTGGTGCTACAGAAGAATGTTGCACATCAGGTGGGTAGATCATGTAACTAATGACGAGATATTGTATAGAACTGAGGAGAAGAGAAATGTGTTGTAAAGTCTGACTAAAAGAATGGATCCGTTGGTAGGAGACATTATGAGGCATCAGGGGATTACCAATTTAGTATTGGAAGGAAAAACGAAGGGGAAAATTCGAAGAGGGAGACGAAGAGATAAATACAGAAAGCAGGTTCAGTGGGATGTTAGTTGCAGTAGTTACTCGGAGATGAAGAGGCTTGCACAGAATAAAGTAGCAGGGAGAGCTGCATCAGTCTTTGGACTGAAGACAACAGAGCCGCGCGGGATTAGCCGAGCGGTCTCAGGCGCTGCAGTGATGGACTGTGCGGCTGGTCCCGCCGGAGGTTGGAGTCCTCCCTTGGGCATGGGTGTGTGTATTTGTCCTCAGGATAATTTAGGTTAATTAGTGTGCAACCTTAGGGACTGATGACCTTAGCAGTTAAGTCCCATAAGAGTTCACACACATTTGAACATTCTGAACAACAACAGAATTTTCCGACATACAATCTTTGGACTGAAACTAACGCTGTCCTCTAAGTCATTAACGTACAGTGAGTGCCCTGTCACACTCCCATGGGACAACTCAAATAATACTTTGGTGTCTTTTAATGGCCGTCCAGTAAGAGTAACTTACTGCAGCCTCCCTGACAGGAAATTTCTAATCCAGGCGAATATTTTTTCAGTTGCTTCATAATGGATGTCAAGTATTTACAACGTCTGACAAAAAAAGTAGAGCACGTAGGAGGAGGAAAAGAAATTAGACTTTACAAGTTGAGAAGGAATATTATGCTATTTCAGTGAACATAGTATCGAGTAGAACAGTATGAGCCCACGTATCGGAATGACCAGAATGACGTTGCACTGTCTCTGGCCTGAATGCATGTGGTGATGCGTTTGGGAAGAGTGTCGAAAAGCCATTGTACCCACTCCTGAAACAATATCGACTCCCCCCCCCCCCCAACTTTTATAAGTATTCCTTGATTTCCTGGATACTGGCACTGACAAGGAGTTGATATCCAAGCTCGTTTTTTTTTTTTTTTTTGTAACGTATATAAACTTTTATTTTGAATTTTTAACAATTACAGATTTTTACATGAAATGGTGTGCTTGATTATTGAACGGTGATGTTCATTTTCTCGTTTTCTGTTCTGATTTTTCTTTTAGTAGTCTTTTGGTTGCGTTGCAACACTTTTATTCTCTGAGTGTCCTTCAGATAAATTTTTTCTGTCAATTGGTTGTCTTCTTTTTTTAATTACAAACTTGCGTTACCTTGATTTTTTAAATTTTGAATTTAAAAAATTTTTCCTGTATGGTATTAGAAATGCACCTATTTTGGCATGCTCGCTATATGTATGCCAAAGGCGATAGGGGAATATAGACAAGAACATCTATGTGAATAAATTAATGAATGCAGGAGGTTATTAATGTACTGCGTAAGGGTGGACGCCACAGTTTTCACGGAGTTTTGGGGCAAAGAATGTCTAATGTTAAAATTATTGTAAGTCGCAAACAGGCATACTACGTTTAGGCACATGATGAGCCGAAATGTATAAACACAGCAAACAAAAAACAAAAAGATTAGCGAAAAGAGAAAAAAGAAAACGTACCTTGAATTGAGAGAGAGAGAGAGAGAGAGAGAGAGAGAGAGAGAGAGAGAATGTGAGTGAGAGAACACATTAATTACATGAAATACACTGTTTGACAATTCGTTGTTTTCTTGAAACACTTCTTTGTATCCTTTGCACTAAATTAATGGCTGATCATTTCCTTTTTGCCTGCTTTATTTGGCTATTGGGCACTGTATGGCTACAATTGGCACACGTCACTCTCATTTTGGCACTGCTACACGTACACATTTTCACTTTGCGCACATTTTCGCAAACACTTTCTGCACTGCACCACTCTCGACGTCGGGGCTTTGGAGGGATCAGTGGGCGACGTCCTCAACGACTGGGGTGTGGGTGTTGTGGGAGGGCGTCGGTCACGTCGTGTTGAAGGCGTCTCGGAAGGTGGCGTCCAGCGGGACCTGCAGGAAGTCCTGGAAGGTCTCGCGGTACTTGGAGCGTTGTTTGGCCCTCCTGTGTTCCTCCCACAGGTCCGTGAGGAACTGCGCCTTGTCGGTCTGCCGTTTGCTGACGATGGCGTGTGCCGTCATGGCGATGATCCACATTGTGGCCAGGCGTTTTGCGTTGGGGACACATCTGGAGATCTTTGTTAAGTACCACGCAGACAGTTCATAGAGATGTGTGACATGTGTAGATGAGCTGCGTCTTACAGAAAAATGGCACCAGCATGACTGAAATCGTATATGGTAGCTCTCCCACACCATAACGTTTTCCACAGCTTAAAGACGGCTAATTTACTGTTAATTTTAAATTTGAAAACGTTACCAGCTAATTGGTCACTTTCTGATATCAAAAGCATTGCTAAAATCAAAATGTTGAAATGGTGGCTTCACGTCTGTTCATTGATTTCCTGATGTCTTCATTCGCTTTCATTAGAACAGTTGAAGTACTACGATGTTTTTGGCAACCAGATTTGTTATTGACATTCTGAGGTGTGGGGTTGATCTGTTATTCTGCGCAAAGGATTAATCTGAGATGTACCCTTTACCTTGTGGCTCCTGCAAGATGCAATTTCCACCCCCACACTACTACAGAAGTCCGACAGACGCTCCTAACGTTCTAAAGAGAAATGCCTGAAAAACTTTCAGCAATTAATATCTTCTGGAGTCGTCCGCTGTAAGGAAATGTACAAAAATTCACAAAATTTCTTACGTAACTAGTGGGATACTTGGGTACTGGAGTAGTGCTAGTTAGTGTAAGAAAAACATGAAACTAACGAAAGTTATTATTTATTTTGCAAAAATTCTGAGAAATCACAATGGCACTTTTAGTTATGAATTGAACAAGTTATATCCTGGTTCTTTTCGGAATGTGAAGTTACCTCTCAAGGATAGGATTCGCTAATGAAATTTCTATACAAAGTTTAAGATGGTTGTTGACTTGGCAGAATGGCTGAGGCGCGCCTACTCAACTTGAATAATTATCCTTTAGAATGTTGCTAGGTACGGTCGAGGCTGTTGCGTGTGAAATGCAGTGAAGTGTACTGTTGTGGAGGAAATATGGGGCTCGCAATAGCTGTAGCGCACAATACCGTAAGCTGCGATGACTGCTGTCTGCGCTGCTCGCTGCTGACAAATAAGATAACCAGATAACCAGTGCACCGCGATGCCACTCAAAATTCGCTCGCAGGCGCTTAACTATAACTGTCTGTTCACACCGCACAATAAGTGTGTCGGCCAACACAGTGAACAACGCTAAATCGCAAGGACTCAATATAGAGTAGCACTTCGATTCGCTCTTGACAGAGGTGCTCTCCCAGTGAAGTACTGAGGAGAGACTTGTTCCTCGCTCCAAGAGCGACATCGGAACGGCGCCTCTCCACGCCAGACGTGAAGGGGTATATCTTACGGTCTCTTCCATTATTCCTTCAGCTCAAGGTGTCAGAAACATCGTCTGCCAATCAGCATTGCTCTTCTAAAATGGGAGAATGACGTTTCGTTTAAGGCGACCAATCTGGAAACCTGTAGCATTGGCGTTTGATGTCTCCCTGTGAAAATCTCTGAAACTGCTTGCTGTGTGTAAAGAATGCGTAGGGTGGCCGCCCCCACACAATGTAGCGGAATTTGCTTTTAAGCCGAACCCGGGGTCGTTCCCCCCTTTCACTCGGGCCCATGCTGTCTGCTACACGGGCGGTCATCGGCCGACATAGGCTGGGTCGTCCTCTGAAGGGACCGGCGTCCCATGGTGCGGTTTCTCTCCCAAACTAAAAGCTTCTGTGACCGCCGTGTCCGGAATGTATGAGTGTACGCCAGCCTCGATTATTTCAACCACGGTGCGCTTACTTGTTACTTGCATATTGTTTACATGAATTCATACAACATTCACTTTATCTTATCGAGTTTGGATTCGAATGAAGCGTCTTGATGTGCGGAATATGATTGTGAGGGCGGAATATGTAAGCAACGAAGGTCAGGAGACCACGACGTCTTACAACATTCTTGAGACTGTCGACTTGAAATTCACTTTCCAGTTTCATCAGGACTCGTGTTGGGCACAGTCGTGGGAGAGGGAAGCAAGGACGTAGCTGCCGCTGGGCTGCAGGCACCCTGGCCTGTGTCGTGTTGTGTTGTGTCCTGTCGGGTGCGCACGGGAAGCAGAAACCGGTTCCCGGACTCGGAGAGGCAGCTCCAGAGGCGCCTTGAACCCGCGGCCTAAGCCGACCAGCTCCGCCCGCCTGCCCCGGCGTAGCGCACAGTAGACGGGCTTAGGTGCTCCGCTGCGGGGCGGCCCGTGTCGCGAGGTGACTGGCGGCGCTGCCTTCCGCCCCGTCACACGGCGCCTTTCTGCTCGCCCGCGCTACGCGTTACGTGGCACAAAGGAAGCCGCAATACCTGAGGCCCCGCAACAGATAGCGTGTTACGCCACCCAGCAACGACAGAATTCCGTTACCGTGTACACGTACGGCGGGATCACCTAACGTGCGCAGCCCTGTTATTTCGTGAAGGGATCGAGATACCAAAACGAGGTTTGCGGCAGATGACAAGTACTCAAAGGAGCGCGCAATTCTGCGATATGGGCAACACTCTTAAATCTTGTATCAGACTAGACACTGAAATAAGTATGTTTCATTCAACTATCGGTCCGAAGCTCTTCAAACAAAGACCACAGTTCTAATTTAATTTTAACCATATTTTGAAACTTCAAAGGTGACAATGTTCAATACACTTGAAGTACGAATTAAAAAACACCTTAATTCACAACTTTTCGTATTTTATTAAATATACGATGTATTTCGGACCCTGTGGGTCCATCGTTAGGTGTAATTTACATGATTTATTTTTTCTCATGAATGAGGTGTAATGCATATTACTGTATTTAAAAGATTTGATGTTACGTTATGAAATTCGTAAATCAAACGGAAAAATATGTGTGTAATAGTGGAAAAAATGAACATTGTAAACTTACCATATAATCCAAGAAAAGCGCTCTTAACTTTTTGGCACCATCATAAAGCATGAAAACTCACGCCATCATACATTTTTCCCCATCCTGTTCGTACATACCACTTCACTCAAGAGGCCTATTTGCATACACGTCTTTGTAAACACTTCACAGATGTTTTTGTACATGGTGTGATCAAAGATGAGTTTATTCGTGGTTCCAGAGATCTAATTATTAAACAGTTGAAATATGCAGTGAATAACTCATAGACCATATATAACACAGACCGCGCATGTCCCTATCTCTAGCGTGTTAACGCGCATCTAAGTCACGCCACTCTGTGAAGAAAGCTGAGTTCCTGTCATTACGCGCTGTGTTAAGAGGATCTGACAGTTTCAGTTTCTATCATTTATAGCTGAAATCAAGCATTGATTTTGACATTTTAACGAACTGTTGTACAACTCTTACATATGTAATAGTTCAGTTAACATAAACTCTCCGAAACTCCTGATAATAGCCGGCCGGTGTGACCGAGCGGTTCTAGGCGCTACAGTCTGGAACCGCGTGACCGCTACGGTCGCAGGTTCGAATCCTGCCTCGGGCATGGATGTGTGTGATGTCCTTAGGTTAGTTAGGTTTAAGTAGTTCTAAGTTCTAGGGGACTGATGACCTCAGAAGTTAAGTCCCATAGTGCTCAGAGCCATTTGAACCATTTGAATCCTGATAATAAAGCAATTGTTATCGTTTTTACATGTGGCCAAGTTGAAACGTTTTGTGAGTTCTTTTAACAAGCGACAGAATGATTGTTCTTTAGTGAACTTCCTTTTTTCTTGCGCTATGAATTCTTGTAGTTCACCGCTTCCATAGAAATGGAAGACAAAATAACATTTTCGAAGGCAGCATTAGTTTACTACACGATTCCACAAAAAAAAGTGTGAATTGATTTAGTAAGCTTTTGTAAGAAAGGAAATTCGTTTATATGCATAATATCAGGTATTTACACAAAATAAGCACACACGTTTTGTGACTTTTGCTTAATCCAATACAGATAGTGAAACGATATCAAGAGAGGAAGCGTAGTATATTACAAAACGTTGATTATACTGGTGTAATGAGCTAGATAATAACGACATGTCGTCTCAAAAGCTTAGTCATTCACCAAGTTTTACATCCAAGAACCAACAACCCTCTTAACTTTCAACTTGTGGAAATACCTCTGCAAGTATTTTAAAGTACGAGTAATTCACTTACACGTCCGAGATTTTCGTCACCGTACGTAATCTGTGGGATACAAAAAAGACTTATCTGAGCATATGTGAAGGTCTTCACTTCTCCATCAAGTAAAAGCACAACATTTTATCCTTAAAAAAGCGTCATAATGATCCACTATAAATGCGTAATGACATAGTCTGCTTCGCGTCTCGAGTCAAGTGACTTACATGTTGGTTTCAGTAAAATGACAATGGAAAATTGTACTGAAATGCAGGAGGATTTGCAGCGAATTGACGCATGGTGCAGGGAATGGCAATTGAATCTCAATGTAGACAAATGAAATGTGCTGCCAGTACATAGAAAGAAAGATCCCTTATCATTTAGCTACAAGATAGCAGGTCAGCAACTTGAAGCAGTTACTTCCATAAATTATATGGGAGTACGCATTAGGAGTGGTTTAAAATGGAATGTTCATCTAAAGTTGTTCGTCGGTAAAGCGGATGCCAGACTGAGATTCATTGGAAGAATCCTAAGGAAATGCAATCCGCAAACAAAGGAAGTAGGTTACAGTACGCTTGTTCGCCCACTGCTTGAATACTGCTCAGCAGTGTGGGATCCGTACCAGATAGGGTTGATAGAAGAGATAGAGAAGATCCAACGGAGAGCAGCACGCTTCGTTACAGGGTCATTTAGCAATCGCGAAAGCGTTACGGAGATGATATGTACACTCCAGTGGTAGACTTTGCAGGAGAAACGCTCAGGAGCTCGGTACGGGCTTTTGTTGAAGTTTCGAGAACATACCTTCACCGAGGAGTCGAGCAGTATATTGCTCCCTCCTACGTATATCTCGCGAAGAGACCATGAGGATAAAATCAGAGAAATTAGAGCCCACACAGAGGCATACCGACAATACTTCTTTCCACGAACAATACGAGACTGGAATAGAAGGGAGAACCGATAGAGGTACTCAAGGTACCCTCCGCCACACACCGTCAGGTGGCTTGCGGAGTATGGATGTAGATGTAGATGACGTCATGCGCACTGTGTTATCTATGGTCTATGGAATAACTTTATACCTGTAATGTGTCTTCAAAATTACTGAAATAACTGTAAGTTGCGAAATCTTTTTGTTCGTTTTACATGGGTAGATTCTGGCTTTTTGATTTTGTGGAGGTATATCTTCAAAGTGGTACAACGCTTGTTAGTCGCACTTTCCGCAGAACTATCCCATAAATGTGCTAAAATTGAACGGAAACGTGGCCGGAATCTGCTAGTCCGGTGCAAACGCCACTATGCGAGGGTCTGCTGTTCTATTAAGCTTTTACGCTGTTCGCACGTTTCCACTTGATCAGTTGACTTACTCATCATTACACAGACTATAGGTACGCTACTTCTCCACTATACCCTTTGGTCTATGGGTGTCAATCCGGCTAAGAATGCAGGAGCACTGTGAAGTTTGGACGGTAGGTGACGAGATACTGGCGGAAGTGAAACCGTGAGGGGCATGTCGTGAGTCTACTTACACACTGTCAGTAGAGCACCTGCCCGCGTAAGGCGAAAGTCGCCTTCTGGCCCCCAGTTATAATCTTGCAGGAAGTTCCAAAAAAAATGTTCAAATGTGTGTAAAATCTTGTGGGACTTAACTGCTAAGGTCATCAGTTCCTAAGCTTACACACTACTTAAGCTAAATTATCCTAAGGACAAACACACACACCCATGCCCGAGGGCGGACTCGAACCTCCACCGGGATCAGCCGCACAGTCCATGACTGCAGTGCCTGTGACCGCTCGGCTAATCCCGCGCGGCAGGAAGTTCCAAATCAGCGCACAATCCGCTGCAGAGTAAGATCTCATTCTAGAAACAACTGAAGTAGTTTCAATGAGCCCCTTCTCACACGCTAGCAGGTAGCATACCGCGTCCGTCCAAGACATTTTTGAGACTATACTAATAAGAAACAGAGAAAATTAATTGTGGCGCCGTGACCGTGTCAGGTAATTATCCGCATATCTCAGCTACCAGTCACTTTTATTTATTTTATGTCTGACTTAATACATTTCAACGCGTTTCAAACATGTTTTGGCCGTCATCAGGCGCGTATGCACACGAATTTTAATTAAATGTAAAATGTCTTAGTCTTAAACTAGAACTGTTTTCGTTCACTTTTATGCCGCTGGAGTGACTATTGGTGTATGTGGGAGGGGAGGGGGACAGTAGGTGCCCAGAAATAGATACCCAGTGTTGTTCGAATGGCTCTGAGCACCATGGGACTTAACTTCTAACCTCATCAGTCCCCTAGAACTTGGAACTACTTAAACCTAACTAACCTGAGGACACCACACACATCCATTCCCGAGGCAGGATTCGAACCTGCGACCATAGGGGTCACGCGGTTCCAAATCGTAGTGCCTAGAACCGCTCGGCCACCTCGGCCGGCCCCAGTGTTGTCTTCTGCTGCTTGGAGCTGTGTTTTGTTGTTATTGATATCACAGCCCATGTGGGATTAAGCTAGTTTTGCATCAGTTGTTATGTTTTATTATTTATGTACACGTCTTGTTCCGTAGGACCAACCTGAGGAGTAAATATCAAAGGTCGTTCTGCACAAGAGTTAAAGAAGGGCGATACAATTGCAGAGTGGATTTCTGCCGAGGATTTACTGAGTGAAAGCTACTAATTCTTGAGAATACGTTGATACTGTTAACATGAAACGACAGTAAAGAAAATATATACTGAGAGGACAGTGTCGAAATACCCGTGGTAGTGAACAGGGGTCGACAAGAGGTTCGCGAACACTATCTGAAACAGAACCAATACTGTTATGGTGCGATAATCATGTGGTATACTGTTATGTGTTGGTTATTTTGAGGAGCTTGTTGTGGCTTACTCCTTGTCAAGAGCCGGCCTCTGTGGCCGAGCGGTTCTAGACGCTTCAGTCCGGAACCGCGCTGCTGCTACGGTCGCAGGTTCGAATCCTGTCTCGGGCATGGATGTGTGTGATGTCCTTAGGTTAGTTAGGTTTAAGTAGTTCTAAGTCTAGGGGACTGATGCCCTCAGATGTGAAATACCATAGTGCTTAGAGCCATCTGAACTATCCTTGTCAAGCTTTCTTACCTTCTAGAATTAGAACGTATGTTCCAGTGTTAAATACTCTTTCTCCGCCAAGAAATAAGTATTACTACTCAGCGCAGCATGATCTCTGCATGCTGAAAACATTTTGTTCCTCACCCAGGGTCTCCTAACAATAGTGGTGAAGTTTACGTTTAATACCAGTAAACATATTGTAGCCAATATTCGTATGTCTTCTCTTCTAAGTCCCTCCCTCTTTTCTTTCCACCGTTGTCGTTTGAGCTTAAGACAAATTTCGACCACTTCAAATCAGATTTATGAAGCCAAAAATTTCCTAAAGTATATAAGTGTTTTGTTTACGACGCCCTGCGTGATAAACACGTCTCACACACTTCTTGCTGCCAACTTTTTTCCCTTGATCATGCAACTATTGTAACATCGCAGACGTAAATTCTGTTAGATTCATTCATTATTTAAATAAAAAAAACCAAAGAAACTCACACTCTGTTGACTAGAAAGTCATCACTGCATACAATGTTATCACTCCCTTTGCGAGCTCTTGTACTTTTACTCAAGACGCAGATTCAGAATCGGAGACGGCAAGAAGTTGGCGCAGCGATTTAAACAGCTGAGATTCGCCGTAGCGGAATTCAGTTTCTGTGGATACTCTGTGCAGTAGTCCCTTGACATTTAAAGTGCTCCGCCGTTTGGGGACCCCCGGCCGGGAGACTGCTCGCCCATAAGGAAAGTGCCCCGCCAGCAACCACTCGTTCGGATGAGGCGGCGACCTGCCTAATAACTGAGTTTCCTGTCGCCGTTATTATACTGGCGCGGCGCAGTTCGGACTGCCACCCCCGCGATCCAAGAAATGAAATTTCTAGGGGCATTACGGCGGCCGGATATTGCCCGCTGTCGCTGTCGCAGCCGCCTCCACCCACTGCCCCCTACCTCTCACTCCTTACCAGACTTTTGAAAAATAAATGTCTTCCTCGAGCCGTCTATGCAGTCACTCCCACTAGCTTACCGTGGCCTTGCCGCCGCTGCCTGGCTGTCAGCTCGTAACATATGGCAGAGCACCCACTACCTCTCAGTTTTGCAATTCGCCGAACGGAATTCGCTGCAGTTCCCACAGGGCGACGACAGCAGCGCCATGCACTCGTCGCAGCAAGACCGTCTTTCCACAATTGCCGGAGTGCGCACTTCGTACGTTGGAATTACGGTTCAGTTTGCGATCTCATAAACGGAATTTTTCACCAACACTGAACGTAAACGTTGCTCGCAACCTCTCAGACGTTCGAGTGGCTAGCGTTGCTACCACTGGATCTACGGGTCCTGGCTTCGATTCCCGGCCGGGTTGGAGATTTTCTGTGCCTGGGGACTCGGTGTTTGTGTTGTCCTCATCATTTCATCATCATCATTATCATGACTCGTGGTAGTGGCTAGATTGGACTGTGTGCAAAAATTGGACTGTGTGCAAAAATTGGACTGTGTGCAAAAATTGGACTGTGTGCAAAAATTGGACTGTGTACAGGTGCTGATGACAGCGCAGTTGAGCGCCCCACAAACCAAATATCGCCACCACCACCCTCAGACATGGAATATCCACCGTCTTGCGCTGATCTTAAATGCGGCCAGTGCCGGCTCCTTGCGTAGGTCTTCAAGGCACACTTCCATGGTCGTTGGATGATAACTTTCTCCTTTCGAGGTAATGCACAGGATGGAATCGCAGCTTGAGCGAATGCAGAAGGGTAGGTGGGCTGTAGGGTTAGTGATTATCGCTGAAACAAGTGGTATACCGTTATGTCTTTTATTTTTTCCTCCAACGACAGTTTACCAGGAATATTATACCTACTCAAAACAACCGGTTTCTGAAATAATCGTCTTTCAGTTTTTTATTCCTATTATTTACTGTAATAAACGACGAAATCGAACAAAGATTGAAAAATTTTGACTCTCTCAGATTCAAGATAGACACAATCAAAATATTAAATTAAATAGGCAAATAAAAAAAAAAGTAGCCCGTCCATCGCTGGCTGCTTTTCTCGAAAAGAAGTAAGTCGTTGACAAGATTTTTTACAAAGATTTTAGGGAGAGGACCTTATTTGCTCACTGTGCGACAAGCTCGCCTATCTTTTATGTAAGTGGCCAGCCAATGACAATTTCCTGTGGCATTCTTGTTGCTATGTTTTCCCTTTCCTTACGTTTTACTTTCTTATGTAGCATTTTCCTTCTTTTCCTGCTTTCTTTGCGTGTGTGCTTCAGTGTTATTAGGTCTGCCCACATTCGTTCCTTTTAATGTGTCAGGGCGCTGATGACCTCGACGTTAGGTCTGCCCACATTCGTTCCTTTTAATGTGTCAGGGCGCTGATGACCTCGACGTTGAGCGCCCATAATCCCCAACACAAACACATACACACACACACACACACACACACACACACATGACAACTATAAAAGAAATCACCAATATTCTCCTACTCATTCTATATTTTTGGAACTCTGCTACAAACTCAAGTTGTAATCGGGAATCGTATCACTATTTGAGCATTACAAATATTCGGTTCTAAAGGGTGAAAACAGAGGTTTTTCATGTTAATTTGTCCGTCAGGGCTTTAAATAGATAAAGGCAAGTTGTGTACACACAGGCAGCAAATCAACTGCTTTCTATTTTTGTTATAAACTATGAACGAAATGTTAAGTTTTATGTTTTCTCCCTATATCTTGTCGCAAGTTCATTGTGCCTCATCCCGTTTTTAATCTCTTAAAGCAAATAGAACATGGTCTTTCACTGATACCGCACTTCGTAAAATACTTCCAGATAGCCATTCTGGTGCCGTTCTGTAATACAACTGATGTCCGACGGCGAGATACCCCAAAAGGGGCCAAATATTGCACACTGCATATGTACGTGTACCGTCTAATAGGCCATGCCACATTGTAACAGTTACCATTATCTCAGCAATGCTTAGGTCGTATGTTTGCAGCTCGTTTCTGTTGGTATTAAAACAACACTGATTGCTTTTTACCATTTTCTATAATGCAGATTCCAATGCAATGCAAATTTTCCGAATAAAAATTATTCATTCTTTAAAAAATGTTTATTTAAAAACGAAAAATGTTATCACTGCTTCTATGGCTAAGTGATATTTCGGTTTTTGTACCTGGTCATTAGGAAAAAATAAACACTAGTTATGACTGACATCAAACAAACACCGAAAAATACTGGTTATTCAGATCTAAAATAGAGGTATCGCTGTTAACCGGTTGGTTTTTCCGATGCCTAATGAGATCAGATACATCGAGCCGTCTACCGAATCTCGACCCAACCATCGACCAAGCGTTCCCGCGTCAGAGTTTCGAAAAGTGACGATTAGCAAATGGGGTCGACAGGAGCCCCATCCTTTGTCGGTACGAGGGATGGGAAAAACCGGCCGGTTAAAACGGATAGCGGTATTTTACTTATAAATGACCGGTATTTTTTGGTATTTGTTTGGTCTCGATTATAATAGATGTTCTTTATTACTGATAACCGGGCAAAAAGAACGAAATGTCAATTAGCCGTAACATCAGTGTTAAAATGTTTCGTTTTTAAACAAAACTTTTTTAAAGAATGAGTAATTTTTATTGGTGAATTTTTTGCATTCCTTCGAAATACTGCGTTATTATAGAACATGGGAAAAGCAGTCAGTGCTATTTTAATAACAACGCCGATAGAAAGGAACAACAAACATATGGCATCAGAAGTGGTACAGCATTGCTGAGACAGTGATGTACCTTCATTTTTTTCGTTTTCTGTCGTTCCTTAGTTGCTTCAAAATTTATGGACGGATATTCTGTCTTTGCAACTAAATGAAAGGAAGTTTATTGTCATAGGTGCTTCGCTTCTTTTATGAAGCATCTTCAGTGGCCTGTAATATGTATACAGGGTGTATCAAAAAGAATCATCTATCTCTGACATAGGAAGGGGTAAAATATGCTGCTGTTAAACTTTTCGATAAATTACCAGATGAAATAAAATGTCTGACAGACAGCGGTAACAGTTTTAAAAATGGAATGAAATCATATTCCTTGACAATTTCTTCTATACCATGATGAACTTTTGAATAGGAATAAATAAATGTATAGGTGTAATACATGTATTTTTTTCCACTTAAGGGCACGGGAGGGGGGACAAAAAATTTTAAGCGTTAAAAGAAAACCTTCATTCCTGTGTGAATTTCTTACGCACTTGACACGTTCCACATCATAACGGTTACCATGACACTGATCAATGGAACACGTAACTAACTAGCTATTTGGCCCGTCTATATTTCTAAAATTAATAAATATATACAACGAAGTTTGTTTTTTGATGAACGGGAAATTCAAAGTCTTTTCCATACCTTTACATAGGTGTTCAATATGTCCCGCTGGGATGCACATTTGTCAATGCAGTATTCAAATTGTTCCCACGCTGCAGCGAGCATGTCTTGAGTTACAGCTTCCACAGCTGCTGTTGAGCGATGTCTGAGTTCATTCACTGTTGTTGGTAACGGAGGCACATAAACATTCTTTTATAGACCCTCACAAGAAATAATCACACAAAGGCAGGTCCGCTGACCTAGGAGACCAGTAACGTAAGGCTGAGTCATTTGGTCCAGTGCGACCGATCCATCGTTCAGCAATCCTTTGATTTAAAAATTTCCACACTTCCAGATGCTAGTGTGGTGGTGCTCAATCCTGTTGGTAAATGAAGTCTTTCGAGTCAAACTATGGGAAAAGAAAGTTCTCAAGCATATCGAGATATGTGCTTCCTCTGTGTTCTCGACAAAGAAAAATAAACCATACACCTTTTCCTGTGAAACTGCACCAAGCACCTTAAATTTTGGAGAGTTCCTCTCATGTTGTTTAATTTCATGTGGTTGTTGCGTATCCCATATTCTCACATTATTACAGTTCACCTTTCCACTTGAATGGAATGTTGCTATTCACTAAACTCTGAGCGTGGAAGAAAATTGTCATCCTCCATCTCGCCAAGAACGAAATTACATAACTCCACACGTTGTTGTTTGTCACCTTCACGAAGAGCTTGCAGTAGCTGGATTTTGTATGGTTTCATGTGTAAACGTCGAAGCAATACACGCCAGACGGACATAAGGGGAATGTTGAGCTGTCGAGCTGCAAGGTGCACAGATTTCTGCAGACTTCTTGTAAACCTATGGCGGAAGCGTTCGACGTCTGTGTCGCACACTCGGGGACGTCCCGGCGATTTGCATTTACACAAACAACCTGTTTCTCTCAACTGTTCATGCCTTCATCTAAAGCTCTGTGCTGTAGAAGGATTCACACCATACCTAGTACGAAAGTCCCAAAGAGCTGTTATTACTGACCCGCACTGCGCAAAACATAAAACACAAAACGCTTTCTGTTGTCCCAACACCATTTTTACTGGAAATGAAGTGAGTGCACACTATTGGTACTTAGCGGGAACCAAGTAAAACTCGAGTGTTCGCTCTTTCCAGGAGTACGTTGTTCACGGACAAATCTCAAATAACATAATAGTTGTGAGTGTTTTTTACTCGGATACACCCTGTATTACACTATTTAACTTTCAAATGACGACGGTGTACGGCACTGGCTCTCTGACCGGAGCTGTGAACGCCCACTTGAGACCTATTTAAGTGACGTATGGCCGAAACATAACGTAGTTTGTGTCGTGTGCGCCATTCTGTGAAGCCTGATCATAACTATTATGTTGCGCCTCTACGGAGTCTGGCGTTTCTGTGTACAGTTGTCTCGTTTCTCAGCAGGGAACAAACAGCATGTCGCTCGTTCATCACCACAGTGTAAATATTTTTAACGTACGACACCCCACAGTGAAATAATCCTTGCGTTACATACTTGTAAACGTATTTAAGACTCAGTGCAGAACATCAGTTATGCCATAAATGACACGCATAACATGAACAGAAGATTCCAACGGATGGAGTATCATTAAACAGCATGTCGCTTTGTGGAAGCTTTCGTTCGTTCCACATCAGACTTCCATTACTGCAAACAGGACGGGACGGGCGTTATGGTGGTTTGCCGGAAATAGGACGTACGTGTAGTTGCGCAGAATATTAGCAAGGCGGGTACGTCGGCATCTTCAGCACTCACAGAGCTCTTGAACGCATGCATTCGTGACAATATAATGATACACTTTTTCGATTGGATAATAATAATAAAACAGAATTATCGATCGCATTTGATGCAAAAGAACGAAAATTGTAATACTGCTGGCACTGACCTTCGTCTTCTAACACAGAGTACTTATTGATTTTATTAGGAAAACAGTGGAACAGTGTAGCAGGGGCACAAAATTACTATTTTTTAACATTATTGTGTCAAAAATCACAAAGTTTATACTTCACGATTTTGTAGTCGCAGTAAACTCGTAAAAAGACTAGTGCAGGGCGCGAGAGGCAGAACAACAAACACGCAGACATCACATGAAATACCATTGTAAATTGTTGTACTTGGGAACGGGAATAAATTCGTGAAATGAATGATGCTACTCGTTAAAAAACGTAAGCGCTGAGAGCAAAGATTGCCGTGAGGTGCAGAGGGACCAGTGCCTCCAGCTGCAGGGAACCAAGTCGCCGCTGCTGGCTGTACGCTATATGTACTGGGTGTTTGAACGTCTTCGCATCTCTCTCTCTCTCTCTCTCTCTCTCTCTCTCTCTCTCTCTCTAAATATGGATTTCGGGACGTGCCCATACAGTCATCTCAACAGTAGAAGGTTGACAACGTTCTTTAGGGTCATGCGAAGTTACATATGCTTAGACATGTCAAGTGATTCCATGCGAGTGATTTTCGTGTCATTTACTGAGACGTGATACTTAGGGAAAGGCAGATTTCGGTGTGGACGAGACCTTACTCAGTTACCGTTGGTATCTCAGTTTCTTTTTTTTTTAATCACGTACACTTTATTCGGAATCAATTGCATATAAGGAACAATTATCAGATTTGACTGTTAAGACTATATAATTAAAAATTCGAATTATTTGGCGGCTGAAGGCCCCAATAGTAATTACTCGAAAACAATTTGACTGCTATATGCCTAGATAGCAAATTCTTACTAAAATATTATAAAAAAGCGACAATCATATTAAGAGACAATATCTAATTAAAAATTGTTAAGGCAAATTGCATTTACGGCTGAAGGCCTTATTGACAATCATCACAATCTGACCAAATGAAGACAGAAGTGGTCCTCAGACAGTGCTCCAAGGATCGGCCTGGGGAAAGTTCAAAATGGTTCAAATGGCTCTGAGCACTATGGGACTTAACTTATGACGTCATCAGTCCCCTAGAACTTAGAACTACTTAAACCTAACTAACCTAAGGACATCACAAACAGCCATGCCCGAGGCAGGATGCGAACCTGCGACCGTAGCGGTCTCGCGGTTCCAGACTGTAGTGCCTAGAATCGCTCGGCCACAAAGGTCGGCCCTGGGGAAAGTCGCTCAATGTCATAACTGACGTGACAGGCAGCCGAGAGTTGTATTCACTTACCCGGATGGCAACTCAAACTAGTGACAGTTTAAACGCATACCAACACTCTTGCAAAATCTACCTAACGTCTGCTAACCAACACAATGATGGAATAACCCAAGCAATGCGGAATCAGCGGACAGCACTGCATCTGCAGAATCCAGTGTTTATAACATACAGAAGCAGAAGGAACCACTACAACCAAGATAGTCCAAAAGATCAAAATATCCGAAGCACAGCCGGCCTCTGGTGGCCGAGCGGTTCTAGACGCTTCAGTCTGGAACCGCGTGACCGCTACGGTCGCAGGTTCAAATGCTGCCTCGGGCATGGATGTGTGTGATGTCCTTAGGTTAGGTAGGTTTAAGTAGTTCTAAGTTCTAGGGGACTGATGACCACAGATGTTAAGTCCCATAGTGCTCAGAGCCATTTGAACCATTTTTGACTGATGACCTGAGATGTTAAGTCCCATAGTGCTCAGAGCCATTGAACCCTTTATCCGAAGCTTAATCAAGGACGCTTTCTAACTACACGCCCTACCGGACAACAGCGGCAAGGCGAGGAGAGCGAGGTGGCGCAGTGGTTAGCACACTGGACTCGCATTCGGGAGAACGACGGTTCAATCCCGCGTCCGGCCATCCTGATTTAGGTTTTCCGTGATTTCCCTAAATCATTCCAGGCAAATGCCGGGATGGTTCCTCTGAAAGGGCACGGCCAACTTCCTTCCCTAATCCGATGAGACCGATGACCACGCTGTCTGGTCTCCTTCACCAACCAACCAACCAAGGCGAGGAAAGGTACACTGCCGCGAAAATACGCAAACCTTCTGGGCAGGTGACTGGGGCGTTAGCCGCCGCTAGGCAGAAAATACCGCTGGTTGAACTTCATGAATAAACACAAGGAATTCAGCGATTGATAATGAAGGGTCGAGGACGGCTAATTAATTTTGCCAACTCCAAACACTCAGCTCGTTGCTCTTCGTCTCAGCAACCCTGCGAGCAGCAACGCACGAACAAACAGCGTGATCTCAAAATAGTGGAGGTTTCACTACTAGGTTATGTTCACCCAACTTAAGCGTCCTGGGTCCGGTGGACAACGATGTTGTAGCCCTCGCAACTATAGCCCCTCGATCTGGCAATGCCTGCATGCCGCCAGTGGTCCCGGCATGTCCTCGCACTGCCGGCCCTCCCTCCAACTCTGCCTCAACCGAACTACCGATACACCTGACCCGGAAAACACTTGACGCCCTTCCAAAGATAGTAGCGCGGTACTAGATATCGACAAACGCTGCTGCTGCCACTCGTGGACAGACAATGCTACCAAATTTAGTCGCGCCAGTAAACACAAGAATCAAACGAGACGCCACTATCTCTATTACACGATGCGAACCTACCAACGGCATAAACGCGAGGCACACACGGCTCATTTACGATGGTGCGGAGATCTGGACAGCAAACATCCAGTCCCTAAGCGGGGAAAATCTACGACCAGCCTGGGAATCGATCCCGGGCCTATTGGGTTAGCAATCTGCCGCACTGACCTATAATCCAGTCATCCGCTTCGTATGAAAAGGGGTGGTTGTTGTTGTTTCCTTGTGGTTGCTTATGATCCAGTCATCCGCTTCACAAGAAAGAGGGTAGGTCCAGCAAAATTAAAGTTCCTCATTCGCTTCTAAAATACCTTTCTCCGCTTTGAGACTCTCGTTCTTAAGATTTTCTTGTCGAAAATCACTCTTGTAAGTTTGGTGGGGTAGGTAGTACACAGCACATCTAGTAGTAGATCCTGGTAGATTATCGCAATCTCGTCGTCCCAAGGCCAACGAGTACTAGAGGACGGCTAGTGCTCCTAAGAAAACGACCCCCCCCCCCCCCCCCCGTAGTGATCATCGGTCTTTGAAACCCCCTGTGCAGTTGCGCAGCTCGAGGACTATAGGCGCCTGCTTGTGCTGGTCGACTGCCGCACTGTTTCGTGACGCCACCTGTGCATGCATGCGGCCGCAGCACGGCAGAGCGCGGCCCCGTCACGCATTCCGCTCTGCTGGCGGCCGCTGCGCTTGCGCGGCAGAAGCCGCGGCCGCCGACTGCCTCGTGCGGTACGGCTACCAGCTGTGTGCCAGTGAGCTGTGTGTCGGACGGCCAGCAACTCGCCAGCACGGGAAGTTCCGTGTGATCCCGACTACGCTCAGACCAAACATTTTACCTTCTCTTGAGGTCGTCAACTGCGAGCGCTGGGACTTTGCGAAATAGGTCAGTTGCGAGTGGTGACAATTTTTTTAGTAAGTTCAACTGCAGGCGGAGGAAAACTGAAATTGGCCCTACAGAATTTTCTCTTCCCATTCTCTGAGACTTCGGACACTGTGACTGCTGAGCTAGACCAGTCATAGGTTGAGATACGTCTTGGATCTAGAATCTCACTGGCTGTAGTAGAACTGTATATAAGAAGGGTAGGAGGACGGATCCTCAAAATTACAGACCAATATCCTTAACATCGGTTTGTTGCAGGATTCTCGAACATATTCTCAGTTCGAAGATAATGAATTTCCTTGAGACAGAGAAGTTGCTGTCCATGCATCAGCACGACTTTAGAAAGCATCGCTCCTGCGAAACGCAACTCGCCATATTTACGCATGATATCTTGCGAACCATGGATGAAGGGTATCAGATGGATGACATATTCCTTGACTTCCGGAAAGGTGCCCCACTGCAGACTCCTAACGAAGGTACGAGCATATGGGATTGGTTCCCAAGTATGTGAGTAGCTCGAAGACTTCTTAAGTAATAGAATCCAGTACGTTGTGCTCGATGGTGGGTGTTCATCGGAGGTGAAGGTATCATCTGGAGTGCCCCAGGGAAGTGTGGTAAGTCCGCTGTTGTTTTCTGTCTACATAAATGATCTTGTGGATCTTGTGGATAGGGTGGATAGCAATGTCCGGCTGTTTGCTGATGATGCTGTGGTGTACGGGAAGGTGTCGTCGTTGAGTAACTGTAGGAGGTTACAAGATCACTTGGACAGGATTTGTGATTGGTGTAAAGAATGGCAGCTAACTCTAAATATAGATAAATGTAAATTAATCCAGATGAATAGGAAAAAGAAACCTGTAATGTTTGAATACTACATTAGTAGTGTAGCGCTTGACACGGTCACGTCGATTAAATACTTTGGTGAAACATTGCAGAGCGATATGAAGTGGGACAAGCATGTAATGGCAGTTGTGGGGAAAGCGGATAGTCGTCTTCGGTTTATTGGTAGACTTTTGGGAAGATGTGGTTCATCTGTAAAGGAGACCGCTTATAGAACGCTGGTGCGACCTATTCTTGAGTACTGCTCGAGCGTTTGGGATCCCTATCAGGTCGGATTGAGGGAGGACATAGAAGCAATTCAGAGGCGGGCTGCTAGATTTGTTACTGGTAGGTTTGATCGTCACGCGAGTGTTGCGGAAATGCTTCAGGAACTCGGGTGGGAGTCTCTCGAGGAAAGGAGGCGTTCTTTTCGTGAATAGCTAGTGAGGAAATTTAGGGAACCTGCATTTGGGGCTGACTGCAGTACAAATTTACTGCCACCAAGTTACATTTCGCGGAAAGACCACAAAGATAAGATAAGAGAGATTAGGGCTTTTACAGAGCCATATAGGCAGTCATTTTTCCCTCGTTCTGTTTGGGAGTGGAAAAGCGAGAGAAGATGCTAGTTGTGGTGCGATGTACCCTCCGCCACGCACCGTATGGTGGATTGCGGAGTATGGATGTAGATGATCTGTCTTCAGTGATCAGTCCCACTTAGAACTAAGCCGCTATGACCAGCGAAAACACGCGTAGAGATGACCCAGACAGCGGTGAGATTCCAACCTATCATCTGCCATACATCCCGACGACTGATGGTCTGGGGTGCCTTTTCTTTTCATAGAAGGACCCCTTTGGTTGTCACTGCGGCACCCTTACAGCGCAGCAGTACGTCGACGACGTTCTACGACTCATTTTGTTGCCTTTTATGGCAAACCATCGCGGGCTTATATTTCAGCAATATAATGCCCGCCCGCACACGGTGAGAGTTTCTGCTACTTGTCTTCGTGCATTCCAAATGCTACGTTGACCAGCAAGGTCCCCGGATCTCTCCCCAATGGAGGACACTTGAAGCATTAAGGGCAGGGCCCTCTAACCATCTCGGGATTTTGACGATCTATCACACCAATTGGACATAATTTGGCATGATGTCCCTCAGGAGGCCATCGAGCAACTCTGTCAATCAGTGCCCACCAGAACAGCAGCTTGCATAAGGGCCAGAGGTGGACCAACGCTTTATTGACTTGCTCAATTTTCGAAGCTCTTCCTCTTGAATAAATCGTCCAGTTTTTCTGAAATCGTAATCATAGGTTTGTTTGTACATGCATATAACATCTACCAATTTCTGTCCGTTACGGATAATTCCTTCGAGATACGACCATTTTTTTCTTTATCTTCGTGTATTTAGACTACAAGATTGAGCAACATGCAGTGCCTGCAGTGTGACCCTACTCTGTTCACTATGTTCTAACTAGGTGTGTTTTATTTGCCAAAAAGAGGTCACCTCTTCCTGAGGGTTTGCCGTCGAATTTAAGAGCTCTTCGCTCGGCTGCTAGGCAGGGTGGGGCGGTAACGGATTGACTCTTCATTCATTTCTAGTTACGTGACCCCTACTTGGGTCAGAACAACAAAGCGTTTGACAGTTAAATAAGGGAAAGGTCGATGTTCGCTGTTTCCAGTTAACGCGAAGAACGTAGCGTAGCGTTGCAGGATCGTAATAGCCTTATCACTTCGCTACCCACTGTCGGGTTTAGGTGCTGAAATTCGTTTGCGTGTCACTAACAAAAAGTCAGCACAGAAAAACAACACGCGTGACAAAACCTAGTCACAACAGTTACGTCAGTGCCCGTAAGAACTACATGACAACGGCGAATAAGAGAGAATACGCGACCAAGCTTGTTTTATGGGTGGCTGACGCTGCTGTGCGTCTCCTGTAGAAAAAACTAGCTTCCCATCATTTTGTTGTTCTCAGCTGGCTACACTCAACGGACTTATTGGTGCGGCTGTTTTATCTTCCGCCTGTTCTTAGCTTTATCTCACTTTACTAGGCGTTTTCTTTCTTCCTTACTGATAAAAGTTCATAGCACCCGTCAACTTCTGGGGAATCTGAATGCGTGATGATGTGTAGTGGACCCATTACACTGCAGTAGTCGCGAGTAACGCAAATTGTACACACACACATGTAGTGCTAATTTATTGGAAAAATTTTAACCGCTTCTCCGCTTTTCACAGGAAGGACCTTAAAAGTATGTGGCATTCGTGTTAGATCAGGAGTAAACAAAGAAGAGAATGGCAAACAGTTTCCTACTTCTTTCACGTACGACAAAAAAAAACCGCATAATATCTCATGCAAATATTGGGTAAAAAGCCCAAGAACTGGTTTTTAGTTTGAATCTGCACTTACGCTTCATCTTGCTTTTACATTCTTCTACTGCAGGAACTGAATATAAAATTAAATTTATTACAGGCTCTCAAGAGGCATAAAGATTGTAATTTTTTCTGTGTCGTGTCTGTCGAAAGCCTCTGAAAGCTGCCTTAACCCTTTAATACCAAATTATTCGGGCGTTAGAGGACGCTGAAATAATGTTTCGTGGTAAGCAAGTGCTGGACGGAAGTAAATACTGCAGTAGTTATTGGATCTTGAATGGGCAGTGCGTGCTGTGGGACACTAATTCGCAACATTTGTTACATAAAAGTAAAAGCAACTTCCCGCCGCAAAGGCGTTAGCTTAAGAAGCAGTAGAACGTCGGCTGTGGTCTGACTCCAATCAGTGGAGTTAGTTACTGTTAACACTTCATGTCGGAGGCCGCGCACTGCTCGTTACGAGAATCTGCAGACGTGGATTTAAAGTGCAGTGCTGAAGAACATAGCGCCAGGAGAACCGGACCAGTGCACTGAGAAAAAGCGTCCGGATAATTGCGACAGCTTTACCGCTGCTGACAAGAAATGGAGCCGTACAGACAACAGGATCTTGCCAAGGAATTGCTCGAGCGGTGGAAGTCGCGCACGCAGTGTGAGATTGCAGAGCATAAAATTAACACCGGTCGACTTACTGTGAAGTAGACAAGGCGTGTCAGTGACGCGTCCATGTGAGTTCAAACAAAGATTTAAGCTCCCTCAATGGACTCCGTAGTAATGCATTTATTGAAATTGGTAGTTACTCTGAGCTTAAGTTGTTGCTCTACGGTGTACGGAGTTGGTCAGTTGAGAACAACACAGTAGTAATTTGCGACCATTAGTTATTATCTAACGGCAATCAGTTCATGACCCTCTCGCACCGGTATGGTTCTGTGGGACAGCCTGTGTAATATAATACGCTACAGCCAAAATATCCTTCCTCACAGTTTGCAGTGCATAGATATCTTCACGCATCGAGCGAAGTCTGACAAAAACGGGAGAAAGATTTGGTCGTGTTTTTGTATTTTTAAAAATAATCGGTTTGTCGGCATTACATTGAAACGAAATAAATAAAGGAAGCTCTCCGTCTTGAACAGTAAGGGACGTTTTAGTTAACGTCATTGAACAAATCGAAAAGTTTCGTCGTTGCTCTAGCTTAGCCAGATCCCTTTATCACATATTAAGGCTGTGTATTTCGTAGGTCGTAACTGAAGAGGTGTAACAGCCGCAGCGGAGGCTTCCCAAAGAGACGCATTTGCCTAAGAAATGTTTCCTCAGCCGAGCCCAGTTCCTAACAAATGCCCCAAAAATAACGTGCTGGCACACAGTAACAGTCACGCTGATGTCGAAACCAGTATTCGGGGCGAAAGTCTCTCGCTGTCCGGTGTTCGGGCATCGTCGTAGAATGTCCCCGTCACATAAAGACCATTGGAATTAGGATGACGTCTTAAACGTAGCTGTTTCTGTGCTCGACTTCGGAAGTATCTATACTTGTAGATTCGTAGAGCCAAAATCCGGAAGTATCTATACTTGTAGATTCGTAGAGCCAAAATCTAAGCACAATATGCGTAGCTTTCATCGTATAACGAGTTCTCTTTTAATTTCTTATGTGTTATATGTCGTGAGGCGACTATAACTTGTAATCCGCATTTTTGAGGAAAACAATGTTCGACCTCCATAGTTTCTCGTAAATATTTATAGAGGCAGCATTGTACAGCACAGATGTTTTCTTTGGTTTTAGTATACATTTTCATTTCCGTAGCGCTGTATTAGAAGGCACCCAGTGGACCTTAACTGAAACAATAGAAGATTTTCTGAACCTCAGAATTCAGTTTCCTGACCACGCTTGCTGCTTGTTCTGTTTTCTTGGTCAATGTTCGTGCTGTCACCATCTGCTTGTGTCCGGTGCCAGACAACGCACTTGTCAGCAATGTGCCAATTTTCGTACTCCTTCTTCTGTACATGACGAAGGAAAGGCATTCTCTGCATACTTCGCTCGGTCAGTTTGTCTGTCGGGACAATTTTGTTGACTTCTGTTGTGGACTGACAAAACAGCCAGTCCACAGTGACGGGTAACCGAAAGGCACGCGCTTAAACTCACGCAGGCTGGCGTGAGGTCTGAAACAGGATACGTAATGAATGCTATAAAGAAAAGTACGTAGCTGCTGGAATACTTAACTTTAATCCACAATTGATGAACATTGGTCTTGTTACTGTACATGCTTCATTAGATACATAGCAAAGGATAAATGGCGCCTTGCTAGGTCGTAGCAATTGACTTAGCTAAAGGCTATGCTAACTATCGTCTCGGCAATTGAGAGCGTAATTCTCAGTGAACCATGGCTAGCAACGTCGGCTGTACAACTGGGGCGAGTGCCAGTACGTCTCTCTAGACCTGCCGTGTGGTGGCGCTCGGTCTGCAATTACTGACAGTGGCGACACGCGGGTCCGACGTATACTAATGGACCGTGGCCGATTTAAAGCTACCGCCTAGCAAGTGTGGTGTCTGGCGGTGACACCACAACTTCCAATCGACAAGTTTGCGGTAATGAATGTATTTAGTATTGCGACTTCCACTATTATCTATCATATATGTATATGCGCCAGAGGGAGGATTCGAACCTCCGGCGTGAAGAAAAATCATCGCGAGCTGAAGGTATAACATATAAAGCTACTGGAAGATTTTAGAACCAAGAGCCATCTGGCCAGTATTGCAGCGAATTGCACAATAGGTCGGTTTGCGGATTATCAATTTACTGTTCGGCCATTTGTGAAAAAATAAAAAACAAGTCACGAAGCCTTTTGTTGTAAATATAACGAATGTTTTTGTTTCGATGCACTGTTATGCATGTGACTGATGTATCACGCACATGATCTCGGTTTGCGGAGATATTATTTTATTTAAGTTCGCTGATGTCCAATAGTCACAGCACAAGACGGGGAGGATACAAATTACATCTGTAATCAGTTATCAATAGAATACAAAAACTGGAGTCTGAAAATCGACTATAAAAAAAACTTTCAAATGATCTAGATGAACTATGCAGACATGGGAAGAAAATAAAAAAAAGATAATTTCTGCTACGTAAGTTCTACTTGAGAAAGAGGAAAAATGACTTCAATGTAAATAAAAATTGTAACGGCCGAAAGGTAATTAGGATGCTCAACTTAAAGAGCAGGAATGTGATGAATCTATCGATAAATTAATGCAGATGAATAGGAAAAAGAATCCCGTAATGTTTGAATACTCCATTAGTAGTGTAGCGCTTGACACAGCCACGTCGATTAAATATTTGGGCGTAACATTGCAGAGCGATATGAAGTGGGACAAGCATGTAATGGCACTTGTGGGGAAGGCGGATAGTAGTCTTCGGTTCATTGGTAGAATTTTGGGAAGATGTGGTTCATCTGTAAAGGAGACCGCTTATAGAACGCTGGTGCGACCTATTCTTGAGTACTGCTCGAGCGTTTGGGATCCCTCGTTTGGGATCCCTATCAGGTCGGATTGAGGGAGGACATAGAAGCAATTCAGAGGAGGGCTACTAGATTTGTTACTGGTAGGTTTGATCATCACGCGAGTGTTACGGAAATGCTTCAGGAACTCTGGTGGGAGTGTCTGGAGGGGAAGGAGGCGTTCTTTTCGTGAATCGCTACTGAGGAAATTTAGAGAACCAGCATTTGAGTCTGACTGCAGTACAATTTTACTGCCGCCAACTTGTATTTCGCAGAAAGACCACAAAGATAAGAGAGATTAGGGCTCGTACGGAGACACATAGGCAATCATTTTTCGCTCGTTCTGTTTTGGAGTGGAACAGGGAGAGAAGATGCTAGTTGTGGTACGAGGTGCCCTCAGCCATGCACCCTATGGTGGATTGCGGAGTATGTATGTAGATGCAGATACATAAATTATTATAATATGTGAACTTGTGTGTATGTTCTACGTCTCCTCCTAAACCACTGGACTGATTTCAACAAAACTTGGTACACGTAACCCTTAGTGTCAGGCAACAGTCGCTATGGGGGTAAGGACCACCTGTCATAGTTCAGGAGCTACGTGATAAAAAACTGAGATGCGTGGAAAAAAGGGCGCATTATGCATGAAGTCTTAATACTTTTGTTCTTTGCTACTAATACACTCCTGCAGTCGAAACAACATAAGAAAATCTCTGACACCTGACAACGCTTTCAACTGCGAAGCGCAAACAGCTGTAGCCGAAAGCAATAGCGGTCTGTAGAGTCATAAAGAGGCGTTGCCATATAGACATTTACAAAATTCCGTTGAAGACACGCGAAGCACCTGCGCCCAGTGTACAGAAACTCTTTCACAATTTCAAACATGCTTTCACGAATACATGGAAAAGAACTTTTTCGATATTACACTGCAAAAAAATTGCCAGCCGCTGTGGCCGAGCGGTTGTAGGAGCTTCAGTCCGGAACCGCGCGACCGCTACGGTCGCAGGTTCGAATCCTGCCTCGGGCATAGATGTGTGTAATGTCCTTAGGTTAGTTAGGTTTAAGTGGTTCTAAGTTCTAGGGGACTGATGACTGCAGATTGCTCAGAGCCATTTGAACCATTTTTGCAATAGCGAATAAGAAAACGCACAAAAAATTTGAACTCAACTAAAAATTAATACGTTGCTGGAAGTCTTGGAATTCTCCAAAGCGACATCTTGCCGTGGTTGATACCGACAGCAAGGAAAAATTGTAGAGGGTTTCGATTCGGGATGGATTAACTATCTACATACACCAAGTGATCAAAAGTATCCGGATACCTGATTGAAAATGACTTACATGTTCGTGGCGCCCTCGCATACAGACGTATATGACAAGTGACTCCCTATCACCTGGCCACGTTCGAAGTCCGTTGAGTTCCGCATGGTGCCCCATTCTGATCTCTCACGATGTGTACTGATGACTGAGGTCACTGATATAGAGAACCTGGCAGTAGGTGGCAGCACAATGCATCTAATGTGAAAAAACGTATCTTTTTGGGGGTGTCCGGACACTTTTGATCACATAGTGTACACAAGTACGATTTTACGGAACCTTCGGAGGGCGCGTACCACTTGCGCTTGTGTCTTTTTTCTTTGTTTTTCCAGTGTCTGTTGTAGTAACGTGAGAACGCGACTTACCACAGGAACGTGCATAGTAGCAGAGAGGGAGAGTGCGCCGCGGGCATATGAGAGGGAGGCAGACCAGCCCTGGCAGGAAAGGCCGCACCAGCGGTGGACGCGGACGCCTGCAGGAAACACGCCACACACTGTATAACGAGGTTCCGCGACCGGCGCAGCGCGGTGCGAATGAAATCAGAGGCGCGTGGGCTGTGTCCCCCGTCCCCGCGGACGTCCAGATGCTGTTAGGGGCCGCCAGAGAGCGCTGGGGCAGAGGTATGGTGGGGCGGGGGTGGGTTGGCTTGGGGAGGGGGACCCGCCTCCCACCTGCGGGGGTGGTTTCCCGCGTGCCTGCAGAGCACCGGCATGGCCGCAGCCCCCCCCTTCCCTCCCCCCCTCCCCTGCCGTCCAATTCCGCGTCTCTTCACTTCCGTTCCGGCTGCCTTCGTGGCCATTCAGTGCCAAATGTGCCTCTTCCTTACTCCTTCTTCCGTGTCATTTCGACGCCGCCCTATACAACGCTTCACGCTCTCGCTGCTCCCAGAATTTCTTTCATTTCATATTTTTCAACGCCGCGACGGGAAATCGGAGTGGTCCTACTCAAAAGAAAATATGCGCCAATAAACAATTTTCGACTATTACAAGAGCGAACTTTCCGAGCCGGTTTTATACTTCGCCTGGGCACTCGATGAGTGCGTTATGAAGCTGCCGTAAATATTGCATTGAGAAAAATTCCGCCGTCGCCGAAGCAACTGAACTGAACTAAAGAAAGAAATCGCACGTGGACTATTCTAGGGCAGCCAGATTTAGCACCAATTTCTAAACGTTGGAACAATAACAATTACACCAAACTGAACTCATAACCAATACGTCGCTATAACGCAGATGTTATTCTAGTAATTTTGAAATTCAAACGATTTCATGAAACGAAGGGAAAGAAATACGCAGAACCATAGATCAAATAATACAGATTCATAGCTGTTTTGCATTACCTGCAATTCCGATGTTTTGTACCAATTTTTATTGTTATGAAGAAATTGTTTATCTAATTGATGCCCCATCTTAGGCCTTATCAAGATATTTTTTGACTTCTTTAAGTACTACCACTCAAAATTTTCTTTTCATTTATATTTCTGGAAATGATGCCAATTTGAAGTAAGATTTCCGGCTGCTAAGCGATGTTCTCAGAATGTTATCGGTGTGTGAAGCGTCCATTACTGTAGCTTACGTCTAAAAGCACAAAATGGGTACTAAAATCGCAACAACTATATCTGCTTTACAGTATACAAAGTGGAGCCTGCGCTCACCCTTCATGTCAGGTACATAAGTAATTTTTCTTTTAATTTTCTTAAAAGGCCGAAATCGACGAACCACAAAGAAAATAAACTGATATCAGTTACCGGAAACACGATTCGTCCGTCAACAATTTTTCAGTTCGCATACGTTTATGAAACTTCCTGGCAGATTAAAATTGTGTGCCCGACCGAGACTCGAACTCGGGACCTTTGCCTTTCGCGGGCAAGTGCTCTACCATCTGAGCTACCGAAGCACGACTCACGCCCGGTACTCACAGCTTTACTTCTGCCAATTTACTTCAGCTGTGAGTACCGGGCGTGAGTCGTGCTTCGGTAGCTCAGATGGTAGAGCACTTGCCCGCGAAAGGCAAAGGTCCCGAGTTCGAGTCTCGGTCGGGCACACAGTTTTAATCTGCCAGGAAGTTTCATATCAGCGCACACTCCGCTGCAGAGTGAAAATCTCATTCCGCATACGTTTAGTTTGTTTTGATAGAATTCTCCTCCTCTTCCCATATTTTGATAGTTTTTCATTTTTACTACACAACTTCACAACTACTCATCTGATGTCGTTATGGATGATTGTTTCTTTTGTTGATGTATCGTTGGAGACATCTGAGACATCTGCACTAGCAGCTGTGTCACTCAAAAAAACCCGCCCAATGATGTACGCTAGAAATCTCTTCAGTCGTTAATAGTACCATTTCATTTATGCAGGAATATTGTGTACATGGCCCTCTTAAGAGGTATGTAGAAAAAAAAAGAGGGAGAGAGAGAGAGAGAGAGAGAGAGAGAGAGAGAGGGAGAGAGAGATTTGACTTCATACTTCAATAAAGCTTTATGTTTTAAACTGTTTGTGCTACTAGCTCTTGTAATGACATATTCCGTCCAAAAATTTCCGAGAATGATTTTATTCCTGGCGTGTAAAGGACGACTGTAACTGCTCGAGGTAACAGCTGGAAACAGATGATGTCCATTCGACCCGTCTTGTGAGCAGGCAGTGTTCAGCAGTGGAACTGTGTCTGTTTTGTGTCAACGCTATTGTGTCGGAAATTATAATGCAGAAACATCTTTAAATCAAGTGTTAAAGACATGCTCCAGAATATTTTGATATAGAGAAAAGTGTGGGCTCACTTTATCCTGGACAAAAGAACTACTGCTTTTGGTCGGCTGCCGGCACAAGACTGAAATGAAAAACGAGGAAAATTATTTTCCTGAAGAGAGCAGAACGGGTGACGAGATTCGATGTTGTGAATACGAGGCTACCACAAGACGATGAAGTGCAGTGTGCGTCCTAATAGTTCGAAGAAGGTACGAAATGGACGGGCGAGTTGAACGTCGTCCCATAGAAGGACTTTTCTGACGGTTTCGCATGGTTGTATGAACGTTCTGTGCGTGTTACCTAAATAGCGGGAGACTATGTAGCACACTGGAAGCATTAAAACCACCACCCTAATTTTTCTGTATTTTTCGTTACTCCAGTCTCGAAAATTTTTGAACTGTCTATTGCGTACGGGGTGTAACGGGAATAAGTGCAAATTTTTCTGTTTGTGACTATACTGAACGTTACGTCAGTATTTAAGTCATTTGCAAACTAATAAATATTACAGCTGTTACAATTAGTATGTTTTTGGGTTAGGTAGTAGGGTCTGCCTCGAAGTACACGTGGCAAAAGTAAGCCATTAATGCTTATTTTCCCTGGACAAGTACTGAAGTGATGATGCATGGACGGCTGGACGCAAAATGGTTAGTCAATACTGGCAGGGATAGTCAACTTCGTGGCGCAGTTACGACCGTGCAGATAACACTACTACTACGTAATAAATAGTACGACGTGTTTGTGTAAATACAGTACAACGTCACACTGATGTGTACAAAGATTAAGGTACAATAGATAAAAATATCTGCATTTGCGCCATGGAACATTTTTTTTTATTAGTTTTTTGTATTTAATATATATATATATATATATATATATATATATATATATATATATAAACTATTAATGAATTGCTTATGCATGTTGGTGAAGGCGGATCGCTCTCCAATTCTACCGCCTCCATTTTTCCGTTTTGTTTAACAGGGTGTACCAAAGCTCTCACGTCCGCACTGATTTTCGACGATGTTATAACTTGCGCTAGGGACCGCATCTACCTTCTTTCGAAGTCAGCAGGCAATTACGCTGTTATGCGGCGGCTCGTTTCGGCCCATTCAACATCTGTCCTTAAAGTGCAACGAGCGAGTAACGGAGTTTATGTTTCATACCTGCCACAGCAAATTTGTGTTCGTGGGGTTTTCTATTCTAATTCGAACGTTTGACTTACGCTATACGTATTCGTTTCGGAATATCGTTTCTACGTCTTCCGTTAACTATACGTGGTTAACATTATGAAGACAATTAATAACATTTGTGAAATACAACTTTGTTTGCGGAAAACATAATGATGGTCGAAGACGCCAGTTTTTCCACGACAAACGACTTTCAACAACTTACTATATGCATAATTGTTGCAACTGATTGCATATATATATGTGTGTGTGTGTGTGTGTATACACACACATTTGAATTACAAAAAACAAATACAAAAAAAAGGTTGCATGGCGCGAGATTCGATCCGGTGACCTTCGGATTACGAACCCGAGCGCTTACCGCTGCGCCACGACGCTGTAGAAAATCATAAATCGTAGAGAGTATTTCACCGCAACGGTTTCTTTTAACTGTCGATTTTCTCGACAACGGCTGAGAAGTGCATCTTGGTGCTTTGCCACATTACACCTCTGGCCATGAGCTTTTATTATGCGCATTATGAATCGAATCTGAATTTCACAATTGGCGGCCTCCCCTTGTTAATCCGATGTGAATGCAACAAGTTAGAAAAGCTGCATGCTACATGCAGTAAGAAACGTAAGCAAAATTTATTTTTAAAGAGACATTATCTTCCAGTGGATACGAGAAACATTTCTTCAGCGTCTCTGTCGGTCAATTATGGCCAGGGGACATCGGCTGGTATGTATTTCTCGATTCAAGAAACTTTACCAACAGCCGTATATTTCGGGTTATTTTATATATCGATTCCTAGAGAAAATACAACCTTTTTGCAACATCATTAGTGAGACGTTTGCCGCCTGTGACTGTCAGGTGTATCGGTGCAGAAAACCACGCGGATGCGACGAAAGTGCGTTCAGCAGCCGAGCAGGAGCACGAGTGCGTAGGCGTCCGTTACACGGCGCACTGCCGTAACGTATTCAGCGCGCGGAGACATGCCTGTCTGAGGGAGAGCGACGCTGTGTGTTGTCTGCTGCCGGCTTTTGTTTCCACCGCGGGCCACGGGCTTGCGAAGCGAGCAAAGCCGGGCGGGGCACCCCATCTGCAATAACGCGAGCCCCCTGTCCACCACCTCCCTCCGCCCCATTGCACCACACACACACACACACACACACACACACACACACACACACACACACCTCTACCTCTGTCGGGATCTCCAAAGTTTGTAACTTTTCCCCCTTCGTGCCACTACGTTGAGATGACACATGCCTGTAGAACATATGGAACTTTTCAGCAACTTTGCTGCTTTTTGAGGTAGTGAATTCTGCTGCATTAATGGGTAGCACGCTACTTGTACGCAGAAACATACAGGGTGGTCCATTGATCGTGACCGGGCCAAATATCTCACGAAATAAGCGTCAAATGAAAAAAACTGCAAAGAACGGGTAGAAGGGGAAACCAGATGGCGTATGGTTGGCCCCTTAGATGGCGCTGCCATAGGTCAAACGGATATCAGCTGAATTTTTAAAAATTAGGAACCCCCATTTTTTATAACATATTCCTTAGTTGGACCACTTTCTCGCTTTGTCATAGATGGCGCTGTAATAGTCACAAACATATGGCTCAAAATTTTAGATGAACAGTTGGTAACAGGTAGATTTTTAAATTAAAATACAGAACGTAGGTACGTTTAAACATTTTATTTCGGTTGTTCCAATGTGATACATGTACCTTTGTAAACTTATCATTTCTGAGAACGCATGCTGTTACAGCGCGATTACATTTATACCGCATTAATGCAATAAATGCTCAAAATGATGTCCATCAACCTCAATGCATTTGGCAATACGTGTAACGACATTTCTCAACAGCGAGTAGTTCGCCTTCCGTAATGTTCGCACATGCATTGACAATGCGCTGACGCATGTTGGCAGGCGTTGTCGGTGGATCACGATAGCAAATATCCTTCAACTTTCCCCACAGGAAGAAATCCGGGGACGTCAGATCTGGTGAACGTGCGGGCCATGGTATGATGCTTCGACGACCAATCCACCTGTCATGAAATATGCTATTCAATACCGCTTCAACCGCACGCGAGCTATGTGCCGGACATCCATCATGTTGGGAGTACATCGCCATTCTATCATGCAGTGAAACATCTTGTAGTAACATCGGTAGAACATTACGTAGGAAATCAACATACATTGCATCATTTAGATTGCCATCGATAAAATGGGGACCAATTATCCTTCCTCCGATAATGCCGCACCATACGTTAACCTGCTAAGGTCGCTGATGTTCCACTTGTCGCAGCCATCGTGGATTTTCCGTTGCCCAATAGTGCAAATTTTGCCGGTTTATTTTGCCGCTGTTGGTGAATGACGCTTCGTCGCTAAATAGAACGTGTGCAAAAAATCTGTCATCGTCCCGTAATTTCGCTTGTACCCAGTGGCAGAACTGTACACGACGTTCAAAGTCGTCGCCATGCAATTCTTGGTGCATAGAAATATGGTACGGGTGCATTCGATGTTGATGTAGCATTCTCAACACCGACGTTTTTGAGATTCCCGATTCTCGCGCAACTTGTGTGCTACTGATGTACGGATTAGTCGCGACAGCAGCTAAAACACCTATTTGGGCATCATCATTTATTGCAGGTCGTGGTCGACGTTTCACATGTGGCTGAACACTTCCTGTTTCCTTAAATAACGTAACTATCCGGCGAACGGTTCGGACACTCGGATAATGTCGTCCAGGATACCGAGCAGCATACATAGCACACGCCCGTTGAGCATTTTGATTACAATAGCCATACATTAACACGATATCGACCTATTCCGCAATTGGTAAACGGCCCATTTCAACACGGGTAATGTATCACGAAGCAAGTACCGTCCGCACTGGCGGAATGTTACGTGATACCACGTACTTATACGTTTGTGACTATTACAGCGCCATCTATCACAAAGCGAAAAAAGTGGTCCAACTAAAACATTCATATTTCTTTACGTACTACACGAATATGTAATTAAAAAATGGGGGTTCCTATTTTTAAAAAAAACGCAGTTGATATCCGTTTGACCTATGGAAGCGCCATCTAGCGGGCCAACTATAGCGCCATCTGGTTTCCCCCTTCAAGCTAAAAGAGTTTCGTTCTTTGTAGTTTCTTCGTTTGATGCTTATTTCGTGAGATATTTGGCCCAGTCACTATCAATGGACCACCCTGTATATTACTTTCTGGTATGCCTTTTTTCAGAATAGATTTGTTGCCAACACTGGTATTTGCTACATGCACTGACCATATTGTTCAAGCTCTGGAATGAAGAAACTAACGTTGTGAAGTATGTGTTGTGATTTGTAATGTGTTGCATGCCAACAACTTAAAATGAGAATATGAAGCGTCTTGGCTAGAGCCATTCAAAAAAGTTTTATATTTCAGTACCTATTAGGATGTATAATTTTATTTGTCCAACATTGTATAGAGGAGCTCAAATATTTTTATACATGTTATTACACTTCCGTGTGGGCACAGTTTGTAGCTCGACAGATATCGAAAGGGTACTCCACTTCTCGCGAAAAGTTCATAAGCGTGACAGGTGTTGTGGCCTCTACTGCGGCGTAAATCCGTTGTCTCAAATCTACCACGCCTCGAATCTTTTTTCCACAAGCTTCGTTGCACTGAAATCCAGCGGAATCAGGTCGAGGGAGCCCGGCAATATGACCTCCTCCCCCCCCCCCTCCCTACCTATCCTTTCTACCCAACGCACCGTCGAAAACGGCTAGTTACCTACTAGCGTGTGTAACGGGCTTCTAGCAAATGCCTCGCGCACACGTTCTACGATCTCTTCAGTCACATGCGTGATATCAAACTCCCCGTTTCTCGATCGGTTGTGTCTCACTGATGAATGGATTTACGTGTGGGACGATTTGCTTCTTGCACACCGCTGAATACGATTTTAACTCTGCTAACGACAACACAGCGAACGGCCTTCCCGCAGTGGTAACACCGTTACCCGTCAGATCACCGAAGTTAAGCGATGTCCAGCCGAGCGGTCTAAGGCGGACTGTGCGGCTGGTCCCGGCGGAGGTTTGAGTTCTACCTCGGGCCTGGGTGTATGTGTTTGTCCTTCGGATAATTTAGGTTAAGTAGTGTGTAAGCTTAGGGACTGATGACCTTAGCAGCTAAGTCTCATAAGATTTCACACACATTCGAACATTTTTAAGCGATGTCGGGCAGGGCTAGCACTTGGATGGGTAACCATCCGGTCTGCCGAGCGCTGTTGGCCAGCGGGGTGCACTCAGCCCTTGTGAGGCAAACTGAGGAGCTACTTGATTGAGAAGTACCGGCTCCGGTCTCGGAAACTGACATACGACTGGGAGAGCGGTGTGCTGACCACATGCCTCTCCATATCCGCATCCAGTGACGCCTGTGGGCTGAGGATGACACGGCGGCCGGTCTGTACCTCTGGGCCTTCATGCCCTGTTCTGGAGGAGTTTGGTTTTCGTTAACCGCAACACAAATTGCACATTTCGTTGTGGCGTGCGCATGTTGACTGTCATTAGTACGTCTGCCTGCTGCACACTAAACACTTCTGCGCATCTGCCATACGACTCAGAGCTATCCATAAAATGGTGTAGGTCCTATCTTGCAGAGTATGTCTATAGATTGCGAATTTACACAAACACATAAAATGAGTTCTTGTGTTATAAGCTCGTTTCTTTTTTGTACTTCTAACCCGGACAAATGGCTCTGAGCACTATGGCTCTGAGGACTATGGGACTTAACATCTGAGGTCATCAGTCCCCTAGAACTTAGAACTACTTAAACCTAACTAACCTAAGAACATCTCACACATCCATGCCCCAGGTAGCATTCGAACCTGCGACCGTAGTGGTCGCGCGGTTCCAGACTGAAGCGCCTAGAACTGCTCGGCCACACTGGCCGGCCTCCAGCCCAGACACCCAGTATTTATGGTTAGACTTTACGCCGAGGATTCTTCATTAACAGTTCAAACAACAAGCTTATTGTTGTCGCTCATTATTTAGTTTATCTTACCGTCACCAAGTGAATTCATGCGAATTAGACATGTATGCATTGTGTGTGCGCCTCGCGCGTGACCTGTGAAGTAGCAGGAGACAAAACAAAACGCTATTTTAGTTCTGGGGTCAAAGTTTTGTTTGGTGGTCTTCGCCTGCAAAGATGAACAGAAATATAAATGTAAACGTTTCCAGTGGTCGCAGGCTCCCTTTTCCGCTTTGTTTACGTAGCATACACTCCGTAGAGACTGATGTAAATGGACTTGATGTAAACACGAAGGAAAAAAGAGTCTGTTATCACTGTGATATTTATATGTATATTTCTGGTCATCTTTCAAATGGGAGACCTCCACAAAACTTTGTGCCACTTACCAAGATACTGTTTTGTTTTTGTTTTCTGCTGGTAGACAGTGCTGTAAGTGACACCAGAGTCGTACACACGACTCTTACATTTCATATTAATTCCTGTAAATCCACCTAATGACAGAGGTTTCAACGTCTGAATACTTAGAGAAAATTGACTGATAACAGTAACTCGTTGATGCCAATAAATTTATGCGTCTAAAATATGTTGCTTGTGTGAAATTCCCCGGCGAATAACATTCTCTCAAGAGCGAGCTTTCTGAATTACGACATATTTGATAGTTCACTATCTTTTCGGATACCGCATAAAACTTCTTGGTCACGGGGAAACGTCTGTCACCTATGATGATGTCTACAGAGCACGTAGCACCAATCTGGTTGTGACACGGTTTCATTTAATGCCGTATCCGGATTTTGTTTTTTTTTTTTTTGCGTTCTCACACGAAGCAGACGTGTACTCCGATGACGGCGTTCCAAACCTTCCTAAGGAGAGTTTGGCATAATTCACGCTCTCCTGTGACTTATTTCCGGAAACTTAGATGATAGCGAATTACACTAATGTCTCCGGTACCATGTCAGACGAGACCTCATATTAAAACAAAGTCATAATAAAATAAATCGTCGAGTAGTCACTGTAGTAATGCGAGTATAGCAACAGACAAGCAAGAAATAACAAGCATAGTGCAAGAACACCTTAGCAGTACGTGCAGATGCTTGTAACAGGCCAGTTCAATACTTTTCCTCTTGCTATTTCCATCGAGCAGCAGTTCAGAGTAGACTTGGTGGAAAAAAGCCCAGGGTCTGCTGGAACAACTCCCCAAAAAGCCATTGGGCCGTTCTTCCACAGCCTCCCGCGTAACGTGAAAGAAGATGCATATCAGCAAGTTCTGCGTACTTTTGATTCGCCCGTATCTTAACTTAAAGGGGGGGCGGGGGGGAGAAACATCCTGCAGGCAAAAGGCAAACCACAGAGTAGCACAGAGCTTAATGCTGGGGAGAATGACACTTCCGTCATTCTCCCCAGCAGTATCATCGTCAACTACGCTAACGGTATGTGTAGAAACCCTAAGAATAGGGAGACAAAAGGTAATTGTCGTCACGAATAGCAAGAAAATGAATTGCTCAGCAAACAGTCACTTCCCTGAAGCGGAACTCCAAAAATATACGTCCTGAAAGACTTTTCGAAGTTTTTGATGATGATAATAGCTGAAGAAATGAATTAAAATTTGTGCCACTGCCGGAACTTGAACCCGGAAATTCCACTTACTAGTTTTCTCTCAGCGCCGTGTAACATTGCATACGAATGCATGTTATTTAGATGACTTTATTTCCCATGACGCTGCTTTCTGCGAAACATTAAATCCCAAGTGGATCGAAATTCCCAGATTCACTGTGCGTTTTCTCGTTCCTCCACGAGTGAGCTAGGTTAACAATAACAGCAGGAAGCCGTTGTCATCTTTAACTATATGCTGCCCTCTAATATATGGTACAATTTTTCTCAAGCACATATTGACAGCATAGTCTTCTTCGAAGGACAGATTGTCATGGAAAACACTAGTTTTAGTTCCATTGCTCCTAACATAGCCTGCAAAATCTCGCTGTCGTTAAATAAGTATATCGTGCTAAAGTAGACAGGGTATTATGGCCACAGTGTATATGAAGTCAACTAGCTGCAGCGATGCACATCACAGTCCATTATTGTGTTACGGATACACAGTAATCGTCACACTGGTTTAGTACTTACACTGGTTCATCAGCCACACCGATTCAGGAGTTTTACGGATTTCTCCCTCTGGCCAGAAGACCAGCCTCTGTATTTATTGCAAGTATAGGGATTCAGTCGGACTGGCAGGCAACATGTGTCGTGATAGCTTCAAACATAAACGAGCTGTTATCAGAGGGGAGGAGTCGCTTCAAGTGTCACAATAATACATAACGCCATCTGTTCGTTGTGTGGGAAGTATAAGTGACAGTCAAATGAAAACGAGAGAGATGAAAAAAAAGTAAGTAAACAGTGTATTATTTAAAAAGCAAGAGCCACATTTGTCAATACATTCATCCCACTTAAAGACCAAACGATCAATGCCTTCATGGAAAAATGTTTGTGTCTGCCCATAAAACTATCTTTTCCGCCCACATGTTGCCAAGGTTGCTTGGAGTACACTGCAGAAGTTTCACAGGAAAGCCCTTACGCATCCTACAATGTGTCCCGATCTCTCCAAATGTTATTTCCATACTTTTGGAGCCGCGAAGAAAGATATTCGTGGCCGTCGATTGACTTCGGACAAAGAAGTGTGTGTATGCCTGGGTACAATCACGGTTTACTTACTTCATTACCATCTGCCTTGTTTTAATTTGACTGCCCCTTATACAGGGTGGTCAGAAACAGTTCGAAAAGCGTGTAAGGGTGTTGCAGGGTAGGACGTGCTGTGGAATAATTGTTAATAAAACAATTCGATCCATTGCGCCGTTTCAGAACTAATTAGCATTGAAGGAGATTATATTATATTTGATTAGATTAATACCAATTCCATAATCATGCATATGACACATCGTAATGATGTCGAATGTGTCAGTTTAACAAAATGTTCTTTTACAGGCTATAATTCAAGTGCTTTTTTTCCTTGTAAGATTACTAATTTATGTCTAAAAATCCATCTATTGAATAGGAGTTGTCATTAAGAAATCCTTAAAATTTGTTCTAAAATGTTTGTTGGCTATCTGTCAGACTTTTGATGCTATTTGGTAAGTGACCAAAGATTTTTGTGGCAGCGTAATTCACCACTTTCTGTGTCCAAGTTAGATTTAACGCAAAGTAATGAAGATGAGCTTTCCTCCTAGTGATGTAGCTATGCTCATTGCTATTGCTTTTTAATTGGGATGGATTACTAATAACAAATTTCATAAGTGGATATTTATTTATTTATTTATTTTGCGAAGCTTCTGTGAATGTCTCTAGTTCCTTAAATACATGTCTGAAAGATGATCTTGGCTGGGCTTCAGCTATTACTCTGATTAAACGCTTTTGTGTACTGAATACTTTTTTCCTTAATGATGAATTACCCTAAAATATGATCCCATACAAAAGCAGTGAATCAAAATAGGCATAGTAAGCTAATTTATTCACGTGCTTACCGCCAGCACTTGCAGTAACCTTAATAGCATAAGTAGCTGAGCTCAAACGTTTCAGCACATCATCAACGTGTTTCTTAAAATTCAGTCTGTCATCAATGCAAACGTCCAAAAATTTGGAATATTTTATCTTAGCTACAGACTTTTGTTCAAACTCTATATTTATTAATGGTGATATGCCATTTACTGTACAGAACTGTATATATATATATATATATATATATATATATATATATATATATATATATATATATATATATATATTGCTTTTCTCAAAATTTAGTGAGTCCATTTGCGAAGAACCGCCTAATAATTCTCTGAAAAAAATTATTTACAATTTCCTCGGCTAATTCTTGTATTTTGGGTGTGATTACTGTACTTCTATAACCAGCAAAAGGAACTAGCCTCACGTCTTCGTGAGTAGCAAGTCATTAATACATACAGGACCCAAGATTGAACATTGTGTCATTTTCTTGATACGTCCACAGTCTGAGAAATTTGCAGATTTTTGCGCATTATGTGAAATGTTTCTTGAAGTCAGTGAAGTTCGGTTATTCAGAGCATATTCGTCAGTGAAAGCATATAGCATTTTCTGTTGAAAGCCTTTCCGAAAACCAAATTGGCATTTTTCAGTACTTTTATTTTTTCACATATGTGAAGCTGCTATTGAATTCATTACTTTTCAAGAAATTTGGATAAAGCTGTCAGAAGCGAGACTGGATGGTAGTTGTTGGCGTCAGACCTATTCCATTTTTTATACAATGGTTTAACAATAGCATATTTCAATCTGTTAGGAAAAATGCCCTGTTTCAGTGGCTATTACATATGTGGCTGAGAATTCTACTTTTCTATTGGGAACAAGCTTTTAGTACTTTCTTGGAAATGCCATCAATTCCATGTGAGCTTTTACTTTTGAGTGAGTTTGTTATTTTCCTAACTTCAAAAGTAGAGGTGAGTGGAAATTCAATTTTATCAAATTGCATAGGTACTGCTCTGCCATATATAGCTTTACCTTATCCAGTGAACATCTGGATCCTATTTTCTCCACAGCTTTTAAAAAAATGATTGTTAAAAATATTTTGAACCTTTGCCTTGCTGTTAATAAGTTTTTCATTCAGTTTGGTGGTAGTCAGTCTTCCTGTGCTCTTTGTTGCCCCTGTTCCCCTTTCATCAATAATCCACATTCTTTTAATGTTATTATCATAATTATCAGAGCTGCTAATCTCAGACCTAATACACACATTTCGGGACTTTTCTATTAGATACATTTCCCTTTTTCGATTACAAGATACTTTATCTCTTTGATAAGCCATGGTTCCTTGCAAATGTATTTTACTGTTCACTTAGGGAAAGTGTTTTCAGAAATATCCAAAAACGTATCATGAAATAAATTATACTTTAAATTAGCATTAGGTTCGCAGTACACCTCATCCCATTCTGACTGTTGCAAGCTTTCCCTCAGATTTGCACTCGTTAATTGAACGCACCGTTTTGGAGGATTGTTTTACATTGGTGTATGACGCTATGTCATATGCTGTAACTAGCTCTGCATCATACTGTAACTAGCTCCGCATCATGATCAGAAAGATCATTCTTGACGTGATAAATGTTTATTTGACTAAATTTATCGTTGTCTTTGAAAATATTGTCTATCAGTGTGCTGCTTTCCTGTACTAATTGACTAGGAAAATCAATAACTGATGTCAAATTGAAAGAACTGAGTAATACTTAAAGTTCATTCTTCCTATCAAACTCTTTCAGAAAATCTACATTGAAATCCTCAAAATTATTAATTTGCATCACTCTGTTTGACAGACATCAGAACACGGAACCCAAGTTTTTCAGAAATAGTTGAAAATTTCCCCTCGAGGACCTATACACAGCTACAATTGTAAAATTACCATTATTTAGTTTAATCTCACAGAAACATGTTTCTGTATGTTGTTCTATACACAACTTGTTTCTGAATTTTTCACACTACGATAACTTTTAACATATGTGGTAACTACTCCTTTTTCCCTATTGTCTTTACTTACATGTGCTGAAAGCTTATATCCACATGCATTTACCTTACCCATATCTGCGACTATATGATGTTCAGAAGAGCGTAGTACATCTACTGCATTCTCTGTTTCTATATCTTGCAAATAAACAAGCAGTTCATCTAAACATTTTTGTTAGTCCCCTGATACTCTATACTAAGATTATTTTTCACTGTACTTTTATAAGAATCTTGTGATATTTTAACATTTTTAGTATCTGCCTGTCTGAGCTTCTCATCGTGTTTGATTCCTTTCAATGTTATGTCACTGGCCACAGATGTTAGCCCAGCAGGCTGTAGGGCGCGCAAATTCAAGTGGCCCGCCAGAGACTGTGATGCCAAAGGTGTCCTTCGTGTGATTTCCTGAAATGGAACAAAGGAGCAACACAAAAATTGGACATGGGATGGTAGTAAGGACAGAACCCAAGCCAAAGGTTGAGCAGTCCTGTGTGCTGTTATCTGCGGTGTGAGGACATCTGATATTAACTGTATTTGGTGGGCAGCTTGAATTTTCGAGCGCAACTGCCTGACTGACTACCTCCAGTGTTAATTAATTCGGAAACGTAGCAACGTATCTAATATATTCTGAACGATTGTTTCTCAGCACAACCTACCCTGCAAAGCCTTACAAGCTTTTTTCAGACTAGTTCCGACCATCCTGTACATGTTTATCCAACAATACTGCAGGAGCAAGATTTGCATATGAGCTATACCCGTGGTAATCAAACAATTTTCTGTTTCAGGTATGTACATCAGAGGCAATGGCTGTGGTTACCAACCACCGGCCAACCATTGGCGCTGTTTTGAATGGGCTTGGTGAGTGTTACAATGGCGCTTAGGCTTCCTTAAGAACTGACTGACGTGTTAAGTATCAATTTGTAGATATGTACTTAGGCTACACCATAGCAATGCAGCGCTCAACCGATACACAGCTAGTGAATCAATTTTCATCCATTAAAATTTTTGATTCGCTTCTTTCTTCCTGGTATGGTATCTCATTAGTCGATCAGTTACTGATGTGCTGCGGAATCTGAATCAGCAAAGACGTTAACTTCAGATTGTCGTGATAATCTGAACAATGTTTTCAACAAGTGATAGAAGACCCTGTAAGAGTATTCTACTGTGCAGTGTGAGTTATCTAAGACAAACTACAGCAGATTTGTTACCTCATGTTGTTAGATGTAACGATTCATATTAATAATTTTCTGAGGCTCCGTAGCTAAGTCGGTAAAAACCGAGCCTCTATACGATCACTTTCTTGACCTCTCTGTCTGCCCGTCTTTTAAGATCCCTTTTCTCAGGAATAGATAGAGGTATCAAGTCGAAATTTATTTGAGACACTAATGTCTGCGGTCCCTTGGTGTAAACAATTTAAGCTTCTATGTCAGTGTAGTTAAAAGATACGGCCATTTATGATACATGTTGATATACGCAAATGCACTCTTCGAAACTTGTAGATCAGTGGTCGTCCAGCTGCGGCTCGCAGTCCGCTTGCGATCCGGATTAAGTATTCATTCAGCGCACAATTCTCAACTGAATTTTATAGTAATATGGATTTAGCAGCTATTAGCCGAATCCAAAAGCGCAAGTTAAAGTTAAGAACTTCTGAAGAGTGCATTTTTCCTACTCAGTAACAAACAAAAATACTTACACAGTAATATTGTATGATGTGGTTAATATTAATTGTTGTTGTTGTTGTGGTCTTCAGTCCTGAGACTGGTTTGATGCAGCTCTCCATGCTACTCTATCCTGTGCAAGCTTCTTCATCTCCCAGTACCTACTGCAACCTACATCTTTCTGAATCTGCTTAGTGTATTCATCTCTTGGTCTCCCTCTACGATTTTTACCCTCCATGCTGCCCTCCAATGCTAAATTTGTGAGACCTTGATGCCTCAAAACATGTCCTACCAACCGATCCCTTCTTCTAGTCAAACTGTGCCACAAACTTCTCTTCTCCCCAATCCTATTCAATACATCCTCATTAGTTACGTGATCTACCCACCTTATCTTCAGCATTCTTCTGTAGCACCACATTTCGAAAGCTTCTATTCTCTTCTTGTCCAAACTAGTTATCGTCCATGTTTCACTTCCATACATGGCTACACTCCATACAAATACTTTCAGAAACGAATTCCTGACACTTAAATCTATATTCGATGTTAACAAATTTTTCTTCTTCAGAAACGATTTCCTTGCCAATGCCAGTCTACATTTTATATCCTCTCTACTTCGACCATCATCAGTTATTTTACTCCCCAAATAGCAAAACTCCTTTACTACTTTAAGTGTCTCATTTCCTAATCTAATTCCCTCAGCATCACCCGATTTAATTTGACTACATTCCATTATCCTCGTTTTGCTTTTGTTGATGTTCATCTGATATCCTCCTTTCAAGACACTGTCCATTCCGTTCAACTGCTCTTCCAAGTCCTTTGCTGTCTCTGACAGAATTACAATGTCATCGGCGAACCTCAAAGTTTTTATTTCTTCTCCATGGATTTTAATACCTACTCCAAATTTTTCTTTTGTTTCCTTTACTGCTTGCTCAATATACAGATTGAATAACATCGGGGAGAGGCTACAACCCTGTCTCACTCCTTTCCCAACCACTGCTTCCCTTTCATGCCCCTCGACTCTTATAACTGCCATCTGATTTCTGTACAAATTGTAAATAGCCTTTCGCTCCCTGTATTTTATACCTGCCACCTTCAGAATTTGAAAGAGAGTATTCCAGTTAACATTGTCAAAAGCTTTCTCTAAGTCTACAAATGCTAGAAACTTAGGTTTGCCTTTTCTTAATCTTTCTTCTAAGATAAGTCGTAAAGTTAGTATTGCCTCACGTGTTCCAACATTTCTACGGAATCCAAACTGATCTTCCCCGAGGTCCGTTTCTACCAGTTTTTCCATTCGTCTGTAAAGAATTCGCGTTAGTATTTTGCAGCTGTGACTTATTAAACTGATAGTTCGGTAATTTTCACATCTGTCAACACCTGTTTTCTTTGGGATTGGAATTATTTCACCTGTCTCATACATCTTGCTCACCAGATGGTAGAGTTTTGTCATGACTGGCTCTCCCAAGGCCGTCAGTAGTTCTAATGGAATGTTGTCTACACCCGGGGCCTTGTTTCGACTCAGGTCTTTCAGTGCTCTGTCAAACTCTTCACGCAGTATCTTATCTCCCATTTCGTCTTCATCTATATCCTCTTCCATTTCCATAATATTGTCCTCAAGTACATCGCCCTTGTATAAACCCTCTATATACTCCTCCCACCTTTCTGCCTTCCCTTCTTTGCTTAGAACTGGGTTTCCATCTGAGCTCTTGATATTCATACAAGTGGTTCTCTTCTCTCCAAAGGTCTCTTTAATTTTCCTGTAGGCAGTATCTATCTTACCCCTAGTGAGACAAGCCTCTACATCCTTACATTTGTCCTCTAGCCATCCCTGCTTAGCCATTTTGCACTTCCTGTCGATCTCATTTTTGAGACGTTTGTATTCCTTTTTGCCTGCTTCATTTACTGCATTTTTATATTTTCTCCTTTCATCAATTAAATTCAATATTTCTTCTGTTACCCAAGGATTTCTATTAGCCCTCGCCTTTTTACCTACTTGATCCTCTGCTGCCTTCACTACTTCATCCCTCAAAGCTACCCATTCTTCTTCTACTGTATTTCTTTCCCCCATTCCTGTCAATTGTTCCCTTATGCTCTCCCTGAAACTCTCTACAACCTCTGGTTCTTTCAGTTTATCCAGGTCCCATCTCCTTAAATTCCCACCTTTTTGCAGTTTCTTCAGTTTTAATCTACAGGTCGTAACCAATAGATTGTGGTCAGAATCCACATCTGCCCCTGGAAATGTCTTACAATTTAAAACCTGGTTCCTAAATCTCTGTCTTACCATTATATAATCTATCTGATACCTACTAGTATCTCCAGGATTCTTCCAGGTATACAACCTTCTTTTATGATTCTTGAACCAAGTGTTAGCTATGATTAAGTTATGCTCTGTGCAAAATTCTACAAGGCGGCTTCCTCTTTCATTTCTTCCCCCCAATCCGTATTCACCTACTATGTTTCCTTCTCTCCCTTTTCCTACTGACGAATTCCAGTCACCCATGACTATTAAATTTTCGTCTCCCTTCACTACCTGAATAATTTCTTTTATCTCGTCATACATTTCATCTATTTCTTCATCATCTGCAGAGCTAGTTGGCATATAAACTTGTACTACTGTAGTAGGCATGGGCTTTGTGTCTATCTTGGCCACAATAATGCGTTCACTATGCTGTTTGTAGTAGCTAACCCGCACTCCTATTTTTTTATTCATTATTAAACCTACTCCTGCATTACCCCTATTTGATTTTGTATTTATAACCCTGTAATCACCTGACCAAAAGTCTTGTTCCTCCTGCCACCGAACTTCACTAATTCCCACTATATCTAACTTTAACCTATCCATTTCCCTTTTTAAATTTTCTAACCTACCTGCCCGATTAAGGGATCTGACATTCCACGCTCCGATCCGTAGAACGCCAGTTTTCTTTCTCCTGATAACGACGTCCTCTTGAGTAGTCCCCGCCCGGAGATCCGAATGGGGGACTATTTTACCTCCGGAATATTTTACCCAAGAGGACGCCATCATCATTCAACCATACAGTAAAGCTGCATGCCCTCAGGAAAAATTGCGGCTGTAGTTTCCCCTTGCATTCAGCCGTTCGCAGTACCAGCACAGCAAGGCCGTTTTGGTTAATGTTACAAGGCCAGATCAGTCAATCATCCAGACTGTTGCCCCTGCAACTACTGAAAAGGCTGCTGCCCCTCTTCAGGAACCACATGTTTGTCTGGCCTCTCAACAGATACCCCTCCGTTGTGGTTGCACCTACGGTACGGCCATCTGTATCGTTGAGGCACGCAAGCCTCCCCACCAACGGCAAGGTCCATGGTTCATGGGGGGCAATTAATTGATGTTGGTGAATTCGGCCGTAAAGCTAAGAACAGTTGGCTGCCTATCTCAGGGCAGAGGGGTAAGTAGCGCGGCCACTGCAGGGTTAGAGAAAGTCAGAGGGGGAATATTTTATTGTTCGCCATTACTGACAAGCCAGGGGCGAGCGTGACTCATACAGACCAGCTAATGTGGTACAAGTTTTGTAATGCAGTTTACGTGGATTCGTAAAAGCGCGTTACAGAGACCATCGTCTTCAAATGTGCTGCCTATCTGTAGCAATGAATATTAAGTAACTAAGTAATACATGCCAGTATGCTGTCCTAGACGGTGAGTGTTCTTCGGAGACAAAGGTATCGTCAGGGGTACCCCAAAAATGTGTGATAGGACCGCTGTTGTTCTCTGCATACCTAACTGATTAGACTAACTGGGTGGACAGCAATCTGCGGTTCTTTGCTGATGATGCCGCGGTGTACGGTGAAGTGCCGAAGTTACGTGACTGTAGGAAGGCACAAGACGATTTAGACAAAATTTCCGGTTGGTGTCATGAATGGCAGCTAGCCCGAAATGTCGGAAAATGTAAGTTCATGCGGATGGGCAGGAAGAATGAACATTTAATGATTGGATACAGTATTACTAGTATCCTGCTTGACGCAGTCCACTCGTTTAAATCTGGGAGTAAGGTTGTAAAGCGATATGAGATGTAACTAGCATGTGAAAACTGTGGTAGGAAAGGAGAATGGTCGACTTCAGTTTATTGAGAGAATTTTAGGAAAGAGTGGTTCACTTGTAAAGGAGACAACATGTAGGACACTGGTGCGACCTGTTCTTGAGTACCGCTCGAGTGTCAGATTGAAGGAAAACATTGAAGAAATTCAGAGGCGGGCTCCTATTTTTGTTACCTGTAGGTTTTAACTGCACGTAAGTGGTATGGAGATGCTTCGGGAACACAAATGGCAATCCCTGGAAGGAAGGCGACGTTATTTTCGAAAAACACTGTTGAGAAAATTTAGAAATGGTTTAAATGGCTCTGAGCACTATGGGACTTAACATCTGTGGTCATCAGTCCCCTAGAACTTAGAACTACTTAAACCTAACTAACCTAAGGACATCACACACATCCATGCCCGAGGCAGGATTCGAACCTGCGACCGTAGCAGTCGCGCGGTTCCGGACTGAGCGCCTTAACCGCGAGACCACCGCGGCCGGCAGAAAATTTAGAGAACCGGCTTCTGCAGCTGATTTACAAACGGCTCTACTGCTGCCAACATACATCGCGCGCAAGGACCGCGAAGATAAGATACGAGAAATTAGGGATCATACGGACGCAGATGGATGGTCGTTTTTCCCTAGCTCTTTTTCCGGGCGGAACAGGAGAGGAAATGGCCAGTAGCGGTACGGGGTACCCTTCGCCAAATTAAATTAAGCTTGTTATAATACAACGCGACGAACAGAAGAGAAATGACATTCAAAACGTTCAGTAAACATTTGTAATCGTGTCTCGTATATCATAATGCATTTAAATGTAAGTACAGTTACTTTTATTATTGCCGGTAGGTATGGCCGTGCCGTTCTAGGCGCTTCAATCTGGAACCGCGTGACCGCTACGGTCGCAGGTTCGAATCCTGCCTCGGGCATGAATATGTGTGATGTCCCTAGGTTGGTCAGGTTTAAGTAGTTCTAAGTTCTAGGGCACTCATGACCACAGATGTTAAGTCCCATAGTGCTCAGAGCCATTTGAACCATTTTTCTTATTATTCAGTTAATCTTCCGCTCACACAGACAACACAACGGCACGTCAGGCTGTTACAGTGTCGCAACTTCGAGGTCGTTGAGGGCGGCAGTAGCTATCTGAAGCTGAGAACAGTCGGCACGGAGCGTTTCGAAAGGTGTCGACTTTTAACGATCAGCACGTGGCAGCCAGTGGCTGACTTAACGCGGTGTTACTACAGCTAGTCCATGGGGGACTCGTAACAGACTAATTTATGTGACTTACCAATTAATAATGAGATCGGTACATACGCGGTCCGAGGTTTCGCCCCACAATGTCAGTATTGGCTCTTGAGCGTAAAAGTGTGACAGCCACTTCTCCCTGTCTATATATGACTAAGTTTGTACGAAACACTCAAGAGTGCGGGTCCTACCCGCTCTCTTACGGTTTGTTATTTATTATTTGTATTAACTGCTACTTCCCGAGTATCAAGCCGTGTCTGCTAAGTTTCTTGACCATGCTATAACACTCAGTTAATGCAGATGCATAAACTGTGCATATGAAGTCCGACAAAGTGACACTTTAGCACTGTTGATTACCACCTTTAACGAAATCGTTAAGAGTTTAAGAATTATATTAATGATTTGAGCTTGGAAAAACTTGAAAGGTGTTCTCACACCTGTCCAAACTACTGCAAAGGCTCGTGTGATTTTCCAAAGAATGTATTGCCTACTATTCAGGTTATTGTCAAAACACTTTCTACTACCACTTTGGTGCTTACCTGAATCATGTTTTAGATAACTTTGCATCAAGCACTAAACAACAGTGCCAGTACACACAAATGAGCTGGGAACCAGTACAACCTAACCTTACGAAATTCTTTCTGCAAAACATTAAAGAATGGAAAAAGGTCGGCATCATGCACGAACAAACGAAACATATTTTTGGCATGGAATTTCACACATTCCCTTTAGTGAAAAGCAAGATGGTGCAAGCAAGCGCAATTTCAGCTCATTGCTCAGTCAGAATTAGTGACTCATTTCATAATCAAATATAAGCAAGTGCAAATCTTTAACTGTTTCGAGATACTGTTTCACGCCGTTGAAAGTCAGTCAAGCATGAAAACATTAACATTGCCACCATCCTTTATAAGCAAGCAAAACTAGTAAGTAACATTGCTATCAGATGTAGCTTTTACAATTATTTTGCTAAATTAACAAAATAGTTATACGCAGTAGGATGTCAGAAAGCAGCTTTCATCTTATGTTGCGTGTACTCTACGTTTATGTTGCACAACAATTACTTTACTGTTCAAATAACAAACAACACACAACAAACTTTTCAAGCAACACATGACTATAGGAAATGATGAAAGTTGAAGGAAACGTTAAGTCTATAATTTACGCTGACACGAGAGTACTTACTAGAAATCTAAAGTGTTGTTCAACAACAGTAACTGATTTTTCTGTTACAGTTCTACATAAATGTGTTCTTGCTTTTCTAATGATGCCCAGACGCGTGAGTAATAACCAGTGAACACACTGCCGAATCTTCACGGCTCTTACAGAGAACAAATTTCCATTTCGCCATAATGCTTTTTCGTAACAATCGTGCTTGCTCAGCTTGTGTGCCGAGCAAACATTAACTTTCTGTAGCCTCAAAAATCTTTCATTCAGGGGAAAAGTATAAAAGAGACGACATGCTGTTGCTATGAAACACACTTGTAACTTTCCGTCAACGCTGTGCAGCGCCATTCCACTGCTATTTATGGACGCCTGTATTCGACTTTAGTCTGGCCACATCTGACTCAAGTGCACGAAAAAAATATTGCGTGCTACGGCAAGAAAAGACGCCAAAGCCTACGGCGTTATACTCTACCTACTTAATTAGTGCACTACCACCTTCAGAAATAGTCTTTAGGTTCCCTAAAGAAAGATATTATTTGCATACAAACGTTAAGGTTTTGACAAAAGTAACAAATCCTTTCTTTATAATAAAAATATTAGCGTGGCAAAACAGGTATTATACAGATGTACATATAAACCAAGCAGATGAAAAGAAGACAAGTGGAATAGAAGTAAGTAAAATGCTTATTCTTTCAAAAGTATTCGCCACAACTGTTAGTCCATTAATCCCACTGTGAAACAAGGCTGTCAGAGCCTTCATGGTAAAGTGCCTAAGGAACCAAGATTGTATCCAGGCACACACCTCGTCGTCTGAAGAAAATCAACGGCGACCAATGACTTTCTTCAGGACTCCAAACATGTGGGAATTACGTGTGTTGAGATCGGGACTGTATACAATATGTGTAAGGCTTTCCAAGCGAAATTTCTGCAGCGTAGTCGAAACAACCAAGGCACCACTTGGGCGGACCCCTTCCAAAAACTGAAACACACAATCAACTATAACGCCATGGAATACTCACGGGCGGGATCATTCTGTTTCAGGATAATAATCACCCACGTGTTGCCAAGGTTGTTTCCATTGCGCTGCACAAAGTTCACTGGGAAGCCGTTACATATCCTTTATTTAGTCCTGATCTCGTCCCAAGCGATTTCGATTTTTTTGGCGTCCTGAAGACAGACTTTCACGACCGTCGATTCGCTACGGAGGAAGAGGTTGCACGCCTGCGGACAATCAGGCAACCGCATCCCACATTGGGATAAATGAATTAGCGGATATGGTGATTACCTTTGAACGAATAAGTACTTCACTTACTTTTCTTTGCCATTTTCTCGTTTACATTTGACTGCTCCTTACAACATCAATAAAATAGTTTTTGTGTAGCAAGCCTTACATATGATATAATCGATATGCTAACACAATGACAATGACAGAGACGTAATACCAAATACAAAATATTTTGTTAAGTTACGGAGTTAGTTGGTGAACAATAAAGGTATCAAGCTCGCTATGATCGCAAGTGGCAGGTTTTCTAAAAATGGCAAAGTGGTGTAATTTACATCCATTCAGGTGAGACTGCCTAAACAGTGCAGTTTAATAACCTATGAGTGTGTCACGAAAACCTAGGGTTTGGGACTCAGTGTACACCGTGTCAGCAATCTTGATGTAACTGGCTTTATTTCGAGACAGACTAAGAACAGAGCAAAACATGCACCACAGTATCATAATATGAATGTTTCCTGATGATGTAGAATTCCAGTGACATAGTCTTGTATTAAAACAATGTAGTGTGTACATGATCTCCATAGATAAAGACAACATACAAGCGTCTTCCCTTGGCATTTCATTATTTTTGGTAAATCCTGTTCCACTATCTCGAGCAGTTCTGGAAACTACGGTAGTAGGTGGCTTCGGCAGGAAGGAGCGTAAAGCCCGTCTCACATGGAGTAAGATTCGCTGCACTCTTACCAACCAGCACACGCGATGGCTCCCTCGAAGGTCCTGTCGTCTGCTAGCCGCTTGCTCTGCAGGGAGCTGTGCGAGTTTCCCGCGATAGGTCGGGTGGTATTTTTCTTGTGAGGCCTACTCGGGTTCCCTGCTTGCTACCTGCGCTCGCCAGTCAGGAGTCCTGTTTGGTGACCGACGTCAGGGGCTACAGGGCAGGAACTCTGAGACAACGACAGTTAGTCCCCCCCCCCCCCCCTCAAAAGACCAAACAGGAAGTCACGTGCCCGCCGACCGACCTGCGATTTTTCCCAAACATTTGTAAAGAAACTATTCAGTTTAAAAAATCTGAGCCGGCGGCGGTGGTCTAGCGGTTCTGGCGCTGCAGTCCGGAACCGCGGGACTACTACGGTCGCAGGTTCGAATCCTGCCTCGGGCATGGGTGTGTGTGATGTCCTTAGGTTAGTTAGGTTTAAGTAGTTCTAAGTTCTAGGGGACTTACGACCTAAGATGCTGAGTTCCATAGTGCTCAGAGCCATTTAAAAAATCTGATTCTCACACTTCTTATAGCTTCATTCGTCAGCTTTATGATGAGCTGCTTATTATTTCATGCAGTAACTTATGACCTAACATGAATTTAACCCGAATTTGTAGCGACCTCTGTTTTTCACTGCAAACTTTCCGATATTTTTGCACTAGTTTACTTAATTCTAAAATATCACAATAAATATGACAAGTAACGAAATGCTAGGCAGTTCATCACGAAGCTGACGAATGAAGCTAGAAGATGTGCGAGATTGAATTTTTTTACCGCCGTGTCGCCTCAGAATCAGGCCAGCTAGCTTCCGCGCCGAATCATACACCTCGCAAAAGGTTCAGCGTGAGAGGTAATCGTCACCTCCACCTGCTAGCCGACAGCCACGTGCGCCATCTAGCAAACTTGGACAACGTTCCTTCGTGTGAGACGGGCTTAAGGTATGAACACGGACACCAAGGTCGTTAGTGGTGGACCCAGATGGAACAGGGCAGCCCTGGACAGAGTAATTTCTTCCTGTGACATCCAGGAATAGTTTACATGGTAACGGAGCGATGCGTGGCGGATTCGAATTCTGGGCAGAGACAAAGACCTGACTACGGTACGGAGGTTCCAATGGATGCCGTAGTTACAAAAGAGATTAGGATTGCGCAGGAGAGACCAGCATGCAGAGCTGCCTCAGACAGAACATCGTACCCTGAATTATTTCTCCGTGGCCAGCCTGCAGCTTAGTCTCCCGCTTCCTCCACGTTGTATTCCTGCGCCTCACATTCTTGTCCCCCTGCCTTCACGTCCTTTTCCCTGTGCCTCGGAGGCTGAGAGCAGAGCGGCTGCGACGCCGCCCCCCGCCACCGCCACCGCCTCCGGCCGCTGCCGTTGACCGGCGCCGCCCCCACTTGTTTCCACAAACGCGCAGACGACTGCATCCGCAGCTGTAAAAACGCTCCTAATTGAGCTCGTTCCGTCTGGGTGCTCAGCGCTACACTGCAGCTCTGCGCTATTTCTCTGTCACTCTACATTGTTCTAATACACAGACCAAACGTGAAAGTCGCAAAGGAGATTAGTTTGGGCTCCAGAAAACTGGAGTTACTGCTCCAGCTGTAATAAATCTATCACCATGCAGCCGTCCGTTAGGGAATTGTGCGCTCTACAATTTGTTTTTAATAAATCAGGGGCTTGACAGTTCGCGAACATGTATTGTAGACACTAACCCAACACTCGAATGTACGGCTGAGATAGGAAAGGCACGTCGGATTGCAAGTGGAAGAGACTGCAGCTTCAGACCAATTGCTATGTTTCTGCTTCATTTTTCCTAACGACTCACGGACTTCTTTCTCAGTCCACTTTGCTTTCACAACGCTGCTGCAGGCTGTCAACATTTACGGGTATCCTCAGTGAAGTCAGCCGTGCACGACTGCCATGGAGAGCATTCCGGTGTTTGGCGGACATTTTCCCTGGAGCTGACGTTAGCAGTTCCAAAGCTTGGAACCAGCGCAACCGCACAATTTCGAACGTGTGTTGTTGTTACGTTCGTTACGTGCGTATTTTCAGGAGGTGGTGGCACTCAGTTCTTATAGATTTGAAATATGCCATATATGCCATATTACCGCCTTAAGTTGCTGGTAAAATACTTTAATTATACAAACAGTTTCTGTCATCTGATCATCACCAGGATCATAAATGTATTCACAGCATCATGTTCGGTGAATATAAAATTATCGTCAGGTGATAAAACCATGAATAATACGCCATTGTCATATCGAAATGTTAGTTACGTCGTCAATCTAAAAAAAAACTGTGCTAAGAAGTGTATATATTGACGTTATAACTGTATTAACATGAATGTATACACTCTCTAGCACAATTTTTTTATAAACTGGTGACGTAACTTATATTACGATATAACAGTCATGGTTACATGACGTGCCGATAACGATTTTATATTTCACCTAACATGACGGTGTGAATGCTTTCATGATCCTGATGATGGTCAGATAACTGAAATTCGTTGTCTATAAATATCTTACCACCAGCTCAAAGCGATAATAAGACATTTTTCCAAATTACGTACGTATATTGAATGCCCAATGACGGCAAAGTATTTTCGCGGTAAACAGTGAATAGACGACAATAAGAATCGTTCGTGTGCTTTCGACGTAAAATACACACGTTAATAGTCGCCATATACAAGGTGTAGAAGTATGAAATCGGAATTTCCCTATATATGGTGCTAGTCGTCAGTGTAGCGCCCGTGGGACCGCGTCTGCAGCGCCATCTACTTCCTGTAAAAGCTGACAACGAATGTCAACACATAGTAACCCAAGTTCCATACATTGGTATCTTTTTCAAACCCGTAAACATGTCGAGTTGTGTGCCTACGAACTACGATTTGCGGATAGCATTGGTTTTCTGTTATCAGTTGAAGAAAGCTGCTGCAGAATGGCATAGAATGGTTGTCGAAGCTTTCGGCGAACATGCTCTTGGGAAAACACAGTGTTTCGAGTAGTTAAAAAAATTCAAAGGTGGTGATTTTGAAGTGAGAAACGACGAGAGCCGGAAATCACCGAAAAAGTACGAAGAGAACAAATTGCAGGCTTTATTGGACGAAGATGTACCCCAAACTGAACAGACACTCGCAGAACAATTGAATGTGACGCAGAAAACCGTTCCTCTTCGGTTGAAAGCTGTGGGAAAGGCGCAGAAAGGGAGAAAATGGGTTCCACATGAACGGAATGAGACAGCTAGCAAATCGAAAGACTACTTATGAAATGCTGCTCGCCAGATACAAATGAAAATCGTTTCTCCATCTAATAGTGACCGGTTGTGAAACATAGATATATTCGGAGAATCCTAAGCATCGTAAGTCTTGGGTGAATCCAGGCAAACTATCGACATCCACTGCGAGACCAAATCGCTTTGGAAAGAAGACAATGCTCTGTGTGTGGTGGGATCAGAAGGCTGTCATCTATTATGAGATGCTAAAACCTGGTGGAACCGTTAACACTGATCGCTACCAACAGCAAATGATCTATTTAAATCGAGCATTACGTGAAAAACGACCGGAATATGGAAAAAGGCAACACGAAGTCATATTGCTCCATGATAACGGCCGTTCACACGCAGCAAAACGGGTCAGGGAAACGATAGAGACGTTCAGTTGGGAAGTGCTAGGGCATGCTGCTCATTCTCCGGACTTGGTTCCGTCCGATTATCATCTATTTGCATCGCTGGGACACGCTCTTGCTGAATAAGGCTTAAATTCGTATGAAAATGTACGAAAACGGTTCGGTGACTCGTTGACTTGAAAAGGACTGTTTTTTTGGCGTGGCATTCGTAGCCTGTACCCAAATTTCGGTTTCATACTTCTACACCTGGTAATCACAGTTACAGACAAGTCAAGAGGCGTTATTCTTAATTCAATTTTGAATCTTAGCTCACTATAGACCGTTAAAATATTTTTAACGAACGCATCTGCAACAGAGAACGCAGACACTAGCTTTGATACTGACGAGTTGATGCTCGTGGTGCTTGTCGCTGAAAACGCGTATAAAACACACACATTGCATGTCACGGGCATCGGTCTGTATGTCAGAAGCTATGATTTAGAGTCCCAGTACAACACAATGGCCGTAAGTTGACAGCTGCGGCCACTACTTTCGATGAACGCGATTGTGGAGGGCGCTTTCTCTCCTACCGAGTGGACGGGACGTCCTGTGTTAGCTCTGTTGGCACTATACGGTCCCCGCGACTAAGCAGAGGACGGTCATTATTGCTGTGCTATTACAATGTTGCCCTCGATAGCACATCAGCGTATCTTGTGTGTGTGTGTGTGTGTGTGTGTGAGAGAGAGAGAGAGAGAGAGAGAGAGAGAGAGAGAGGGAGGGAGGGGGGGGGGAGGTGCTAGCAGAGCGGCTTATCGACGCGGCCGCATTCCGCATTCATGAATTTCGGGGTCCGGAACGGAGCGCAGTAAATATTGTTGGACGTGGACGCGATAGCGGCTTATCTGCGCGGGGCCGGAACCGCCCGGTCTGGCCCGCTGGGGAGAGCGTGACGTGATGCGGTGTGCTGTGTGGTGTGGTGTGCCTTGCCCTGGCCCGCCCCCACGGTTCTGCCCTAGCCTAGTCGGTCCTACACCAACTAACCTCCACTGCTGTCTTCACCGCGGGCGGCATTCGCACTGTAGCGGCTTTCAGCCTCTCGTGAGGAAAACCGCGCATTCGGACAAGTAGTTACGTTGGCTAAGCCCGGACGGAGATTTGCAACGGAAAAGCTCTTCCTGGAAAGCTAATTACGACCGTGTGTAGTGGTGCATCGTAGGGAACTGTAGCACTATGTAATTATGTCGGCTCCTCGATATATCGTAAGCAGTGCTGTAAAATACATTTCTGCGCGTATTACTGATGTTCTACAGCAGTTGCAATTTAATATATAAAAAATGCAAAGTGTTTGTTCTCCCTTGCTTCATGAGTGACGCAGAAATCGTACGAGAGCTGGCGGCAATTCTGTGCGAGGCGCGGAGATTTCATGTCGCCAGATGTAATGGTCGACAGCCGTACAACATAAGGAGCAGCTCGTAAAGTTTGTGACGTGTTTGTAAGACGGCTGTTTGACACAGAGAAAAAAAACAATTCACACACAATGAATGTACATGCTGTAAAACTATATTACTGAAGTGTGGCCGATCTCAAACGAACATGTGCATTAAAGTGTTACCAATTCATTCTTCCTTTCGTTGTTACACTGAAGAGGCAAAGAAACTGGTACACCTGCCTAATATCGTGTAGGGCCCCGCGAGCACGCAGAACTGTCGCAACACGACGTGGCATTGACTCGATTAATGATTGAACTAGTACTGGAGCAATCTGACACCATGAATCCTGCGCGGCTGTCCATAAATCCGTAAGAGCACGAAGAGGTAGAGATCTCTTTTGGACAGCACGTTGCAAGCCATACCAGAAATGCAAAATAATTTTCATGTCAGAGGTGTCTGGTGCCCAGCGGGAGTGTTCAAACTCGGGCGAGTTTTTCTGGAGCTACTCTCTAGCAATTCTGGACGTGTAGGGTGTCGCATTGTCCTGCTGGAATTGCTCAAGTCTGGCAGAAAGCCCACTGGACATGAATGGATGCAGGTGATCAGGCAGGACGCACACGTACGTGTCACCTGTCAGAGTCGTATCAGTGGTCCCACAGCTCTCAGATCTGTGCACCAGCATCCAGATGGCGCTCAAAGACCTGGACCTATTCCTGCTTCTGCGCCACTTCCTGCAGTGCGTCGTATCCATCTACCAATAGTATGGTCAGCCAATAGGGAATGCTGTTAACCCTGGACTAAATTGATTCCACCATGTAATGGCGGGCATGAAATCCTTCCGCCAACAGACACTATAATGCAATGGTCTGTGGACACTCAGACAGTTGCCACGAACCAGCACTTAGTTCAGTTCAGTTCAATTCATTTCAGTTCAGTGCTTGCAGCCTACTTAATACAGTGCTGTAATACTACATACCAATTTTGTAATCGCTATTTACGAAGATTTGAGGTCAGAAGAGGGTATCTGCACATTACCGCTAGTTATAAAACAATATTACAGACTGCCAAGGGACAGCAAAGCTATTTAATTTCGTTTTATTAGACTCAGATCACCAAGTGCAACACAATACGGTACCAACATTCACTACCATTTTGTAACATAATCTTAATAGGTATTATTGTTATTACTTATTGTGTCGCAGTCCTGCCATACTGGCAAACAAGTACTTCAAATCATAGTTTGATGAATTGTAGCAGAAATACTTTTCTCCTACCGTGGATGTTTGGCCTTAATTAATACGAGCTTTCATTTACTACATTCACAAGAATTTTTACTTGGAATATGTTCTACACTGTGACGAAAAGCAAACTAGATTGAAGCTACTGTTTGAAAACTGAAATGTGTATACGTGTGTGGTGATTTATTTTCAGAATAGCTAAAGTAAGTTGATTTAAAAATTATTTATAGATGAATACTTCCAACGATTGCTATATATCATTTAAAACTGAAAACTATGTATGACACAAAACCAAAATTTTTCATTCATCTCTGATTGGACGAATTATTTCAAAATTTCCCTAAAGGAAGGACACTATACATTTTCGACCATTAAAAAATACAATACTTAATCATTTGAAAGTGATCATAATGAGAACACATCGGAAAAATCATTTCAAATTTAGTTGAGAGTGATTCATCTTTGTACAGACTTTATCCATGCAGTATTTAAATATCTTAGGTTCCTATAGCAACTGATGATCAACCGCACGAACATTGGCCAGGTCCTTCGTTTTAATTCGTTGTTGAATGAAAACAGCACACATCATAGCATTTCGCAACACAAATTCCAAACCTCCACTTTAAAACGGGGAGAAATTTCATTTTACACCAGATTCCATTAAAAAATAAAAACAGAAGCATAGTTCCAACTGAAATGCAACTCTAACTATAATGAGATGTTCTAAATGTCTGAAGGCAGTATGATGAGACAATAACCTACTTGAATTACGGTGTGCTTCAAAAGGAATGATAAATTTTGGAGGTGATTGCAGTGTGGCTAGTAAATAACAAAGGATGTATAGACAAGGTTCAAATACGAAGTGAGGCTAGTGTGTTTTTAGCCGCATCTCACAGTGAATAGCAACATGTCCTGCCAAAACCGCCCTTAGTTAACTCAAGTGGACACTAAAACAGATGCTGTAGACCAGGACAACCTCATGACGGGAGCTGATATTTCGGAACGTGTAATGCACTGTTAATTAATCATTTGAGTGGTAATGACGACAACTTGTCCTCCATATCAAACATTCAAATCAAAGTAAGACTGATAATGGGTTTCAGTACTTGCCAAATCGTGCAAAAAATGATTTCGAAAAATTAATGATTATCACACGTATTGATTAAAATTCTCGTACAGTAATTTCCTATTGTTTAATTTAAGGTTTGGAAATTCCAACGGACACTTGAGTGCTGATTTCAGCTTACTTCTGGCACCACGCGTCATTATTCTTAAGTTTGGTTTTTGTTCTTCAAGCGTACCGCTGTTCATTATGCTATTGTGTTTTATTCTACATTAGAGACTTCATTTTCCGTCCACTCTTTTCCACAAAAATCCTTTGCCGTAAGAATACAAACAGTGCTGGTGGTGCTTGCTACTTAACAAGCACGGCTATTCCATTGTTATAGGAATATTGGAATTAGGACCTCACTTCGTGCTGAAGATGAAAAGACGTAGCCTTGTTAAAGAATATGCTCAGTTTTGTAGCTTGAGAAAGATCTAACAACAGCCGATTGAAGCTTTTATTGTTTGAGAATTGTGCATAGGGGCTCCCTCAAAAATTCAGCACTGTATCAGTTTGTTAATTGGTTGTAGATCATTCGCTATGTATCAGAGACTACGATGGCGCAGATCCTTAATACGTTCGACCATCCGCATTTATTTAAGTTTTGCGCGATTGTTCTACATTGCTTAAGGTGGATAATGGGATGGTTCCTTCGACGGTGGATTGAGACTCCCACCCTGTTCTAGTCCTCCCTCGTGCTCCGTTTAAATTACTTCGTCTGAAGTCTCGTTCTTTCTTTCTTCTTTCATGGCCTATGCTGAAAATATGTTGCCAAAATAATAAAACATTTATATGAAGCTTGATGAAAACAAAAACAGCCTTCCTCCATAACGGCCCTCTATCGCCTACAACGTGCAATAACATTTGTATTTGCGGTGCTTGCCCATGCTCTTTTCTATGAGTCCGCTACATGCAGTCGCTGTCACTACAAGGGTGTTGCCGCATAGTATGTAGATAACTGCCGACCGCGGTGGTCTAGCGGTTCTAGGCGCGCCGTCCGGAACCGCGCGACTGCTACGGTCGCAGGTTCGAATCCTGCCTCGGGCATGGATGTGTGTGATGTCCTTAGGTTAGTTAGGTTAAAGTAGTTCTAAGTTCTAGGGGACTGATGACCTCAGAAGTTAAGTCCCATAGTGCTCAGAGCCATTTGAACCATTTTTTTTGTAGATAACTCAGTTAATATCTGACGAAGAGGTTATAATTACGGGGTCATCCTGCTCTCTGACGACAAAGTAACACAGTCGGCAGGTAAAATCGCGACATCCTTTTGTGTTATAACACTGGGAATAGTTTTAATTATTTACAAATGAGAGCTTTGAGAGGAAATTCACGCTTGTTCTACGACTGCCGAAGTAGAAGACCTCACTAAAAAAACTGTACTGCTTAGGTCAGTTAAAAGTTTTAAAATGGCTTTCAGTAAAGGAAGAGTACGGGGACAGGAGCGAAAATTTTGTAGTAAAAAAATTCAAAGACATATAGTAAAAGACAACTCAGTGGAAAAAAGACCCGTTGTTTGTAGTTTCGACGAAGAAAAGAAAACTTTTAATGGGGGTGTCCCTGCGCAAACACTCAAGGAAAGGCGCAAATATTGTCGCTAACTTCGTTCGGAGCTGTCTTGAATTTTTTGTTATCCAAGTTACAACTGAAATCTTGCTCTCCTCATCTAGCCTACTGATATTTCCCCAGCATTCTACTAGTACTGATGAATTTTTATCTAGATTTGTTGAAAATTTTCGGAAACTTGTAAAGTTGCTTCTGATAATCTCTTATAAACCTTCCCCACTGGAACATTTGCCCGTCTTCCAGTCGTTTGGTAGCTGCCCGCTGCTCTTTAATTTAGGAATTAAAGGATTCTATACATGGTGTGAACGGTAACAGTTGACAAAGTAGCGCACTGCTGTAGGGGAAGTTGGATTGTGTAGCGGGGAAACAACCAAGAACTGGCCTACAAAAACCGTCTAAGCTACAGCGCATGCACACCCCCCTTGATGAACATAATCATGCCACTCTGTTAAGCCGCCAGCTTTGTCGGCTGTTTCGTTGACATTATTAATTTAAATTTTTCAGCGAGAGTAATGAATGAAAAAAAGGCCTTTAAACGTTATGCAGATAATACTTGTTGTTGTTGTTGTTGTTGTCTCGTGAGATAAGCCTCTAAATTCTTGCATTTGTCCTCTAGCCATTCCTGCTTAGCCATTTTGCACTTCCTGTCGGTCTCATTTTTGAGACGTTTGTATTCCTTTTTGCCTGCTTCACTTACTGCATTTTTGTATTTTCTCCTTTCATCAATTAAATTCAGTACCTCTTCTGTTACCCAAGGATTTCTAATAGCCCTCGTCTTTTTACCTACTCCATCCTCTGCTGCCTTCACTACTTCATTCCTCAAAGCTGCCCATTCTTCTTTCTGTCCCCCATTCCTGTCAGTTCTTCCCTTATGCTCTCCCTGAAACTCTGTACAACCTCTAGTTTAGGCAGTTTATCCAGGTCCCATCTCCTTAAATTCCCACCTTTTTGCAGTTTCTTCAGTTTTAATCTACAGATCATAACCAATAGATTGTGGTCAGAGTCCACATCTGCCCCTGGAAATGTCTTATAATTTAAAACCTGATTCCTAAATCTCTGTCTTACCATTATATAATCTACCTGAAACCTTCCAGTATCTCCAGGATTCTTCCATGTATACAACTTTCATTCATGACTCTTGAACCAAGTGTTAGCTATGATTAAGCTATGCTCTGTGTAAAGTTCTACCAGGCGGCTTCCTCTTTCATTTCTTAGCCACAATCCATGTTCACCTACTACGTTTCATTCTATTCCTTTTCCTACTCTCGAATTCCAGTCACCCATGACTAATAAATTTTCGTCTCCCTGCACTACCTGAATAATTTCTTTTATCTCATTATACATTTCATCAATTTCTTCATCATCTGCAGACATCGTTGGCGTATAAACTTGTACTACTGTAGTAGGCGTGGGCTTCGTGTCTATCTTGGCCACAATAATGCGTTCACTATGCTGTTTGTAGTAGCTTACCCGCACTCCTATTTTTTTATTCATTATTAAACCTACTCCTGCATTACCCCTATTTGATTTTGTATTTATAACCCTGTATTCACCTGACCAAAAGTCTTGTTCCTCCTGCCACCGAACTTCACTAATTCCCACTATATCTAACTTTAACCTATCCATTTCCCTTTTCAAATTTTCTAACCTACCTGCCCGATTAAGGGATCTGACATTCCACGCTCCGATCCGTAGAACGCCAGTTTTCTTTCTCCTGATAACGACGTCCTCCTGAGTAGTCCTCGCCCGGAGATCCGAATGGGGGACTATTTTACCTCCGGAATATTTCACCCAAGAGGACGCCATCATCATTTAACCATATAGTGAAGCTGCATGCCCTCGGGAAAAATTACGGCTGTAGTTTCCCTTTGCTGTCAGCCGTTCGCAGTACCAGCACAGCAAGGCCGTTTTGGTTAGTGTTATGAGGCGAGGTCAGTCAATCATCCAGACTGTTGCCCCTGCAACTACTGAAAAGGCTGCTGCCCCCCTTAAGGAACCACACGTTTGTCTGGTCTCTCAACAGATACCCCTCCGTTGTGGTTGCACCTACGGTACGGCTATCTGTATCGTTGAGGCACGCGAGCCTCCCACCAACGGCAAGGTCCATGGTTCATAGGGGGGGGGGGGGGGGGGGGGAGACCAGGAGTTTCGTGGTAAGAAGGCCAGACAATCAAAAAGATTTAATTATTACTTTTCTGCTTTTAAAATACTCTATATTTTAAGGTGAAATATACGCAAACTTAAATTTCACACTTTTTTAAATGCAGAAAGAATTTTTTTTTAATATTGCAGGACGATTTTAGTCAAAATCTCGCGCAGCGCGCATCGCCCAAGGTTTGTAAGCAGGTTTTCGGCTGTTTGCGAACCTGACAGGTTCAAATGGTTCAAATGGCTCTGAGCACTATGGGACTCAACTGCTGAGGTCATTAGTCCCATAGAACTTAGAACTAGTTAAACCTAACTAACCTAAAGACATCACAAACATCCATTCCCGAGGCAGGATTCGAACCTGCGACCGTAGCGGTCTTGCTGTTCCAGACTGCAGCGCCTTTAACCGCACGGCCACTTCGGCCGGCCGAACCTGACAGGCTCCAAAAGTTCTACGTATTGTTCGGCTCGGCTTCAGCTACACCACTGCGGTAGGTTGTAAATATTTAGCGTTAACACCCAGCACATTAATTTCCTCCTCTTAACGCGAGGAGGGGGGGGGGGGGGGAGTGCGGACGAGGCGAGGGCAAACAACGGAATATACGAGTATTTTCTGGAGGTCACAAACGTTTGTCCAATCTATGCTGCTGAATTTAAAGAAACTGAATTTTCACTTCAACATTCATTTTGCAGTCCATCATTGTTCGAAGAAGCTGCGCTGAGCGCAAGAGCGTCGTATTCTGTGCCAGGTAATAAATTTGTTTGCAGGTGCGAGAGGAATAGCGTCTGTCTCAAAGCAGTTCTGACAAATTGTGGCACACACACTCACCTGCTTTGTGGGCTAAAAGATCTCTGGCTCTCTGGCGATAAAGAACTGCATCTTTCAACTAAACAGCACCGCAACACGTTCCAAAAACTATTTCATCACTAGTTTCACCATTCACGTATTAACTGCCCCATTGATTGTTTTTAATAGTGAGACTACCAGTGATGAACGAATGGGCTTATCCCATGCTGAAAAATGCATTGCACTATATTTAGGATAGCCTACGGTAATTAACAGATTGTTTAATCAAACAGTTAATTTCTGGCACTTACTACTGTTTTCTTATTCGATTTTTCTTTTTTCCCTTCTTTTCTAGTTCCTGGCTAGAACTTGTCTCGTTACGATATCTGCCTGGCAGATTTGGCGGAAAGATAAAGATACCCAGTCAGAACGGCAGTTTAAGTTTCTCCATATGCTGCTTTGTTATGGAAATGGATTAGTTACCAACCTAAGTTTTATTTTAAAGCCATACTGATTGTTAATCGTCTATAGCTGTTTTAAAAACGTGAAAGTATTTTCAGATATCGTTACCAACCACATATTGTTGTTCTCTTCTTCCAATTGCTGTAATAAAGCAACACATTTCGAAGTTCAAACTTTATCTTCACAGCAAATAGCAACACAAAAAAATTTATCTAAAGTACATATAGATATTGGAATCGCTCTTTATAATATTGACATGCTACTGAGAAAGACAAGCACGGTCTAATAAGATCGTCTGATCGCCTACAGTCGTTTTTAACAAACACTCCCATCGTTCATATGAATTGTCTGTCTTCGTGTGATGCATTCGGTTACATAAAATGCTAAGGCTCGTGTTGGCACCCACCTACGTAAGGAAAAATGATCATCACGATAAAATAAGAGAAATCAAGACTCACACAGAACAATTTAAGTACTCGTTTTTCCCGCGCGCCGTTCGAGAGTGGAACGGTTAGGAGACAGCCTGAAGGTGGTTCATTGATCCCCCTGCCAGGCACTTTATTGTGAATAGCGGAGTAATCACGTAGATGAAGACGTAGATGTCCTTAGATTTCTTTAACTAATATTTATAAACCTGAAAAGTAAGCCGGTCGGTGTGGCCGAGCGGTTCTAGGCGCTTCAGTCTGGAACCGCGCGACCGCTACGGTCGCAGGTTCGAATTCTTCCTCAGGCATGGATGTGCGTGCTGTCCTTAGGTTAGTTAGGTTTAAGTAGTTCTAAGTCTAGGGGACTGATGACCTAAGATGTTAAGTCGCATAGTGCTCAGAGCCATTTGAACCATTTGAAAAGTTACTTCCAAAGCTTCAGTCATCACAATCAAATCTGCTGTGGAGTAGAAACAAGATGAAGGTGTGCGGTTTCTGTAAAATGCGTGTCTTTAAGGAGTGGTCACTACGTCCAAAAAAAGAATTGCTCTCATTAAAGACATCCCCTTAAGTAACGGCCCATAGTTACGATATCGAATTCTAGACCACGCCTGTTGCGCGATTAAAATTGCTTGACAGTTGACGTGTGTCACTTGCCGCCACAGTACTGTCACATCAGCCCTCGGCTACAGCTCGGTCACAGGTGAGATACGAACACGGCAAGTGACGTCACAGACGGGGTTAATGTGTAACGCGGAGCAACGTTGTGAGCGGCGGCCGCGAGGTATGCCAGAAATGATACATGTTCTGTCGGCGGCCGATTTTAAGTAATCAGTGGCTGAACTGCAGGCCGCGCGGGGTAGCCGCGCGGTCTTAGGAGCCTTGCCACGGTTCGCGCGGTTCCCCCCGTCGGTGGTTCGAGTCCTCCCTCGGGCATTGGTGCGTGTGTTGTTCTAAGCATAAGTTAGTTTAAGTTTGATTGAGTAGTGTGTGAGCCTAGGAACCGATGACCTCAGCAGTTTGGTCCCATAGGAGCTTATCACAAATTTCCAAAAACTAAGCCGCGGCAGACGACGTGTTTTGTAGCCTAGAATGTAAACATATGTTCTAAACTAATCACAGCCTCGTGGCGGGCAATGTATCCGAGGAAACGGCGGTCAACAATCTGAGGCAGAACTAAAATCACGATCGCTTTATTCATGGCAATTGAAAGTAACATTTAAGAGTAAATTCAAAAAAGGAAAAAATCAGTTTCAGCGCTAAAAAAAACTGTAATTTCTCGCTGTCATTGGTCACCTGAAACCATCCTCAGAATAATCACACGGGATGAGCAGCCCTGGTTTGCACTAGGTTGCAGGTCCCACGCGACACAAGCACATTACAAAGGAAAAAAGAATATTAGCAAGGAAGGTAAGAGCAAATGTAAATAACAATACGATGATGAAATTGACCCGGCAAAGAAATAGCAATAAAAATACATCTAAACCCACTGACTGAATAAAAAAATAATCAAACTCTTTCGTTTAGATTTACAAATAAAAAGAATTCGCTACATTTGACGAGAATGGAACTTACGACCTAATACACCTCAAGTTAATTCGCTAGCCATTGCACTACGCTCCACCACTGCATAAAGTAGGTATATTTATAACTGAGCTGACCCAGTTGCAACGGTAAGTTGCAATCTTACAAAATTCAGCTTTACGAAATGTCTTGCGAAGCTTATCTAATGTAAGACGATCTCTCTGATTATGATGGCTGCATATGTGACGCTGAATCGCGTCTTGTGCGGAAATAGTGTATGAAACTTGGCTATTTCATTGTCATCGGTGTGTGTGTGTGTGTGTGTGTGTGTGTGTGTGTGTGTGTGTGTGTGTGTGTGTGTTGTTTTTGGTGTGGTTATCATGTGTGATGAAATAAGAAATAAATGTAATGCCGGTGTGGAGAAGGAATTGGACGTTGTAACCTCCCCACCGCAATTTTAAAAGAAAAAGGGAGACAGTACTTAATACCAATGGGAGCCAAGTGTAACCTCCCCACAAAAATTTTAAAAGAAAAGGACGATACTAATTAGAAATGCTGATGGACATGGCTCTATGCGTAACCTGCCCACAATGAAATGTACTGACAATGGCAACAAAAATGTGAAATTCGCAATCTGACTCAAATATAATTTCTTCACAAAATTTAAAGTCCGTTCAGTGACAAGAAAATACAATTAAACCGAAATATCGGTCTTTGGCCCTGTGTAAAACAATCAGAATTAAAGTCTTACCTCAGAATAAATGGATGTCACATATCTGCTCTTGTTGCGCACCGCTTGAAGGAACTGCATTACGAATAATAATATTCTCTTTTTTTTGTGATTTTACTAAAAATTTTCTTTTTAAAGAAGTGGAGTGAAATGGGAAGTGCAACGAAATCTTGAGTTCAATAAAAAATTAAATTTTTGAGAAAATGCTTTTGAAATAAAAAAGTTATTATTGGGAGACTTGTTGGAGAATAATTACAATAAATGAAATTTTTCATTATCTAATGATTATATTATTTAACAGTATACCTTATTGCTCATCTTGACCAGTGTTGCCGACCGCCTACATCACACAACCGGACTGGGCTGCTACTACTGACCGACCGCTCTGCATGACGACTACAGACTGAGTACTGCTCTCAACTAGACAGAGCTACAGACTCGCAACGACTGAACTGACAGACTCGCAACGACAGACTGACTGCTACTCTGCATAGCGACAACTAACTCGCAAAGACTACTACTGACTGAGAACCGCTCGCAACACTCGCGCGGTCAAGCGCATACTCTCTGGTCACAGATGCTACAATGCCTCGCCATCGCTGCTGCGTTACATACGTGTTTCATAACCCTCCACTCGGGGGGCAAAAATTTGGCAGCGATGGTGAGTCATTTGGACTTGCCAAGCGCGGCAAAATTTTTCTTTAATTAACAAAATCCTACAACTTACAGAATATTTAAATGTTGTGCACTCGCACTAAGTACAAAATATATCAGACAAGGACAAAATGTGAATACAAAACATAGTAGCAAATCAGAAAAGTATATACAAATTATTTGACAGATAACAAAGTGCACAGGCACTGAAAAAATTCTTTAGCATATGCAGAACAAATAAACAGACTGGCAAGAATAATTAGATGTAGTACATAAAGTAAATTGTCGTGCACACGCACTAAGTACAAAATATATCAGACAAAGACAAAATGTGAGTACAAAACATAGTAGCAAATCAGAAAAGTATATACAAATTATTTGACAGATAACAAAGTGCACAGGCACTGAAAAGATTCTTTAGCATATTCAGAACAAATAAACAGACTGGCAAGAATAATTAGATGTAGTACATAAAGTAAATGTTGTGCACACGCACTAAGTACAAAATATATCAGACAAAGACAAAATGTGAGTACAAAACATAGTAGCAAATCAGAAAAGTATATACAAACTTTTGACAGATAAAGTGCACAGGCACTGAAAAAATTCTTTTTAGCATATTCAGAACAAATAAACAGACTGGCAAAAAATATTATGTTGACAAGTGTACATGCACTGAAAAATGTCTTTAGCATTTTCACAACAAATAAACATAATGGCAAAAAAAAAAAAATTCATGTCCAAAGTGCACATGCACTGAAAAATGTCTTTAGTATTTTCACAACAAATAAACATAATGGCAAAAAAAAAAAATTCATGTCCAAAGTGCACATGCACTGAAAAATGTCTTTAGTATTTTCACAACAAATAAACATAATGGCAAACATCATGTCGACCAGTGACATAAGTGTACTCACACTGGAGTTTAGCGAATCGAAAAATGTATAACCTATGAACATAAATGATGTTACCAAAAAAATTTTTTCTTTATGTGACAAGAATCAGGATAGGAAAGGGAAGGATTGCATCATGGTTGTAGCACTTTAGATTGCACACAGCTGCTCTGAAAGTCCATATCTTTCCACAGTAGTACAACACCAAGTGACACAACTTGAAGTTCTTTTCCCATCAGAATTTATCAGTGTAGCCAAGACACTGAACTGTCGTAGTAATGTTCCATGTTTTCATTTTGGCAGTACATTAGGTACACCAAACAGTGGGACCATAATAATGTCTTCATCGCTCATGGTGGTGGACAGCATGTCGTGTCAACACCACACTCTTACAAGGCACACCAACGTAGAATTAGTGCAAAACCAAATATAGTGCTCCATGATCACTGGGATAAACAGGACAAATGGACATTGCAGTAATTCAGGGTAGTCAGCTTATGAGGTGAAGGACATCAAGTCACATAATATTGACAATTACAGTCTTCATTGATAGTTCGTGGCATTCATAGCCCAGTTATTGAACATTTCTGTACCAAGTATGTAGTATTACAGAAAAATGTTCATTAATTGTTTTACATAGAATCAGTAGCCTTCTTTTCCTGGTTACAAAATATTATGAAATAATCGCATTCTTTTCAGTTACAGAGTATAATTAAGAATCATTAACCTTCTCCTAATTACAGTTAATTAATCATTTGTCTTTAATTAATCATTTGTCTAATTACAGTTAATTAATCATTTGTATAATTACAGTTAATTAATCATTTGTCGTTAATTAATCATTTGTCTAATTACAGTTAATTAATCATTTGTCGTTAATTAATCATTTGTTTAATTACAGTTAATTAATTAATCATTTGTAGCCTTAATTAATTACAAAGCATTATTAAACAGTACCATAGTTAATTAATTATGTGTCATTCCAATCTATTAAGAATCATTAGTCTTTTCCTAATTACAAAGCATTATGAAACAGTCACATTTATTTCCAATTACAAAGTATGAACATTGAAAACAAGAGTTAATTAATGGCATAATTAATAACAATTTCGTTGATTGACATTAATTATTGGCACTCAGTGGCCATCAAGTATTGAATAGAATAAAACATAGTTCATCATTCAGTATTATTCAGATCATTACAAAGTCATTATTAAAAATCAGTTAATTACAGTCAAATCATTAGTAATCACAGGCATTACAATAAACAGTGGCAGTTATTTGCTAGTGACAAAGCATTATTTTGAATATAGTCTCATTAAGAGGTCATTACTCGAGTGACATGCTATTCAGAGTTGATCAGTATTATTCAGAATTATCATAAACTAGTGACATTATGTGGGACTGGTAATACATTTTTTTTTTGGTAGCAATGCATTGCGTTGGGATCGATAATTAATTGCTGAGGCATAATACTTTTTGCTTTTGACCTATTGCTGCAAATGAGGATAGGTAACGTCATTCGTCATGAGTCAGCTGTAGCAAGATTATGTAACAAGGCAGTACATGTGATCACATTTATAAATGATAAACACAAATGGGTAAAAAATATAAAAATGCAAGTACTAGAACAGGTATAATAAGTAACAGGTTTAGTAAGTGTCATGAAAAACTTCTCCTGGAAAAAATACAAAAACGGATTATTGACCTGAAAGAAGAAACGCACACTATGCTGAAAAGTAGTGAACTTCGAATTAACAAGTAGTGAAATGTGTATAAAATGTGTTCCATAGCTGTCCTTTCCAAAACTTTCCGTCATCCTACTATGCAATGTAACACCTGCTGTCAAAGCAAACCGCAACAAATACTTAAATAACTACGTGGCATAAAGAAAAAAAAAAACTTCATTATCCATATCATCATAACTTCACCATTATCATCACCTGTAAAGAAAAACTTCATTATTCATAATACCATTTCCTTCATCATTATTCATCAGTATTCACTATCATCTGCAAAAAATCACTTCATTACTCATTACATAACTATTCCTTATCTCTAGCATATTTCATCACTAAAACTAAGATGTGTAGTTCACTCTGACAGCCTGCATCAATCACCTTGTATTCTGAAAGAAAAAATTAGTTAAGACTGCTATTCTGTGATGAGTATAGTATAGTCTTGTTAATGCTTGTTAATCCTGATCCCTTTACTCTTCCTCATAAAGTTATTGCATCTCCTTTCGTTTATTCCGTAGGTGAAATTCCCATTTATGTTAAATTTATTTCTTAGAATCATCATTCCTTTCTGAAATTGATGAACAAAGATTAATGTCTTGCATTTAAATCCTATACCCACTAAATAATGACTGGTTTATGGTGACACAATTAACCATACAGCATAACATGACAGAAAACGTAATATGTCCAAGACATTGACAGTGTTCGGATGCGAAAAAATGTACACAGAATAATACAATGCAGTAGCAAAAAAAATGTGAAACAGTCACGATGTTGAGATGTCATAAGGCAAAAAAAAAAGAAATGTCAAAGTCGACTGGTGTGTGTTATATCTTAACTATTTCATAGTGCATACAAACAAAACTGGAGTACAGTCATATACACAAAAAAATGGAAAATGTGCACGGTCTGATGTGTAACGACAAGAAAAGCGACCTGCTAACCTTACCTTGCCGGGCACTTGCCAAGAAAAAATACGATAATCATCAGTAATTAGTCACGTGAAATAATTGCATTAGTAAATGGCATCATAGTGTGTTGAATCATACAGTGGTTTCACTCAATAAACGGTTTAATGTTTGATATATGGTGATTGCCTTTCGATTTTCTGGTTCTCAAAGTTTCGACGTGTACAACATTGGGGTGAGGGATGCTGCGAATCCGATATGGACCTGCGTATAGAAGTTCAAATTTACTGCACTTACCTTTTAATTTGCTGGATAAATAGTGTGTACGTACTAGTATCTTCTGTCCAACGTGAAAGTCGCTGCGTGTACAAACCTGTTTTTGCTGTTTTCTCCGGCGCTCTGCGGCACGTTTGATGTTGTTCAGCGCAATGTCAATTATTTCGTGGTGTCGTAGGCGACGACTTTTGGGAAATTCTATTAATTCTTTAATTTTGTTCGGTGGTTCAACGTTTTTCAGTATAACAGTCGGAGATAGCATAGTGGATTCATTTGGAATGGAATTAATTACATCTTGGAATGAGAGTATGTGTGTATCCCAATCAATATGTCTTTTGTGGCAGTATATTCGGCACAGCTTACCAATTTCCTTCATTAATCTTTCACAAGGGTTCGAAGAAGCGTGGTACTTGGATATATAAATCGGAGAAATGTTTCTGGCTCGTAACATGCGTGTCCATACACTACTACGAAACTGAGATCCATTATCAGAAATTACTTTCATTACATGCCCTACATGAGATAGAAAATGTTTTACAAATGCTTTCGAAACAGTTTTAGCAGTAGCTTTGCGTAATGGAGTGAAAGTAACAAATTTTGAAGTGAGCTCAACAGCGACAAATATGTAGCAAAAACCTCTGTTAGTTCTGGGAATCGGACCAAAAATATCTACTGCGGCCATGTGTCTTAATTTCACAGGTATAATGGGATATAAAGGAGGAATATGTGAAGTGGTGTCTGATTTAGCTTTCTGGCAAATTTTACAAGACGCTAAAACTCGTCGTATACGTTTTTCCATGTTGGTAAAATAACAGTTCTGTCTCAGTATAAGAAAACATTTTCGTGCTCCGTAATGTGCGTAACTTAAATGAGTGTACCAAATTAGTTTGTTAACCAGTTCGTCAGGAATGCATAATAACCAATTGTTGCTGTCAGGATGAGAGCGGCGAAACAGAATGTCATTGCGTACAGTGTAGTGGTTTCTAATCGTAACATTATTCTTATCTTGCCAAAGCTGTTTAATTTCTTTCCACACATTGTCTTTATTTTGCTCCTTTGCTATGTCCTGTAATGACGATGAAATAAAGTTTTCAAATGCAACTTGCTGAATGTACATGACACTGAAATTTGTTTTGCAGAAGTTGGTTGCTACGTCTTGCTGATTGTTGCTGAGAGAACGCGATAGTGCGTCTGCTATAACATTTTGTGTACCGGGAATGTGAACAATCGTAAAATTAAATTCCTGTAAATACAGTTTCCATCTACTTAATCTATCGTGAGTGAATTTAGCTGAAAGTAAAAATTGTATCGCTCTATGGTCTGTGTAGACGGTGGTATGTCTGCCGTAAAGAAAGTGCCTAAATCTCGTGAAAGCCCATACAACACATAATGTTTCAAGTTCTGTGACGGAATAATTTCGTTCAGCAGGTGACAAAATGCGACTTGCAAATGCGATGTTTTTAATTACTGTAGAACCATCTTCTTCTATTTCCTGGAAAATGTGTACGCCTAAAGCGGTGTTGGAACTGTCGGTAGCAATGGAAAAATTTCTAGTAAGATCTGGGTGCGATAAAAGTGGAGCATTCAACAGAGCATGTTTCAGGTTCATGAATTCAGAGTGTGCTTGCTTATCCCAAGACCAAATAGTGTTTTTACCCGTTAATTGGCATAGTCTAGGCGTGTCTAAAGCAGAATGGTGAATAAATTTACGAAAAAAGTTAATTAAGCCCAAAAAACTGCGTAGTTGTTTCTTCGTCGTAGGAACGGTAATGTCACGTAGAGCTTGAAGTTTTTCCGGATCAGGTGCAATGCCTTCTGCTGAAATTACGTGTCCAAGAAATTTTATAGAAGTTTTCCCAAAATGCGATTTACTGAGGTTAACTGTAAGTCCTTGTGCATGGAAAGTTTGTAACAGTTGTTCAAGAATCAGATTGTGTTCAGACCAGTTAGCTTCTGCGATAAGAATGTCGTCTACATACGTCGTGATTCTGTCTTTAAGTTCTGTCGGAAGTATAGTGCTCAAACCGCGAATAAAAGCTGCAGAAGAAATAGTTAAGCCGAACGGTAATTTGCAAAATTGATAACAGTCGCCGAAACAGAGAAAAGCTGTATATTTTCTACAATTCGGATGAAGTTGAATTTGCCAAAATCCCGATTTCAAATCTAGTGTGGAATAAATAGCTGTACCGTGAAATTTCTGTAAAAGTTCCTCTAGTGTCTGTGGTCGATCTGTTTCATTAATAATAATGTCATTAATATGACGTGAATCAAGTACAAGGCGAAGTGAGCCATCTTTTTTCTTAACAATATGTAGCGGGTTTATGTACGGACTAACTGCTGGTTCAATAATTCCCTGATCAAGCATATCTTGCAGCTCTTTTTTAACCTGTTCTCTGTGAATATATGGAATGGGATAATGCTTTGCTTTAAATGTGTCGTGCGGTTTGACTTGAAATTCATACATAAAGCCGGACATAGTACCAGGAATGTTGTCAAAAACTGGAGCTTGCTGTAAAAGAATTTTGTGTAATTGCGTTCGTTCGTCGTCTGTAGTTGCACTGCTCTCTTTAACCTTATCAGAAATTAACTGCATAACGTCGTAGTCAGCTTCGTCTGGAGTATTATAGTTATGTACGTACGTATCCGTGAACAATGTGGGATTACAGTCTATGTTACGTGTTGCGGAAATCACCTCTGTGCGGTTAATTGTTTGTTCTTCCGCAGATAGTGAGTGCTGAAATTCTAAAGCAAGTTGTACATTTTCATCCTTTAACATTAAATAAGAATTCTGAAAGTCGATAACTGCGTCGTGTTGTACCAGAAAATTCGTGCCTAAAATTATGTCTGTTGTCAATAAAGGAACAATCCAAAAATTAGAGTGGAAAGTATGACCTCCAATACAAAATGATAAATGCGTCTGCAATTTAACGTCTACACCTTTACTCGATACTGCTCCTTTCACTTTTGTTTTGCCTAAAGGTAACGTCGGATAAGTATTCTCTTTGTTGCACTCATTAAAAGTCTCCTCATTTATTACTGATATAGGTGAGCCGGAATCAATTACTGCTGAGAATTTTGATGAACCAATTTTAATTTCGATAACAGGATGTGAAATGGTTTTCTGAATAACTGGTCTTTCCTGTAAAAGAGTGTCTCTGATGTCGTCAAAAGTAATTACATTTTCGTGAACAACATTTTGCGTGTCAAAGGTAGTGCTTGTGTTACTAGAAGATGCGTCCTGTGCAGTATTTAGTCAGATTCTATCTGACGTGTTATTATTATTAGGAGGATTCTGTGGCATTTCGACTATTTGAACTGTCCTATTACTTCTTCCAGGCGTGTTACGCTCTGGATGGTACCTACTGTCGGGTTCATTCATGAGAATATGTTCTTGCGTATGATTTTGCTGCTGGTATGACCGACTGTTGTTAGATGTTCGCTGAAAATTGTCCTCATTATTTTTACGTCTGTCGTAATAGTCATTCCTATACGGTGCATTACGATAGGAATTGAAATACTGTCTTCTTTGTACGTAGTTGTTTCCTTGCTGACGTACGTTACTATTTGTTGGACCAGGGGCTATACGTCCACGCGGCGAAACATTAAAGCCTGGTTGACCTTGTGTATTCCATTGTTGGTTAGGTATGTTAACCGGCTGGTTTTGATGTTGTTGTTGTGAAACACCTCTATTGTTACTAAAGTGTTGTTCCTGTTGCTGAAAATTTTGACGGTATTGATAATTAGAATTTTGCCTGTTATTAAAGTTTTGGTAGTTGTCGTTCCTAAAACGTCTGTTATCTTTCCGATTGGAATTACGTCCCTGATCATAATTGCAGTACTGTTGTTGACCTTGGTTGTTACTCGAAAAGTTTTTGTTTACAAAAGAATAATCGGATTGCTGTACTTCCAAGAGCTGTAAAAGATCTCTGAATGCTGAAATGTTTTCTTTTTGCTGGCCCGTTAGAAGTGACACTCGTAATGACCGTGGTAATTTAGAGATGCATAGTTGTATAAGTGCGGATTCACTGTACGGTTCACTTAGGTACTGGTTTTGTTGTACCATGTACTCAAAAAATTGCGTTACACTGGGAAAATTTGAGTTCTCGTAGTTTGGCAAACTAATTAGTTGGTCTTTAATTCCGCGCTGTGTCGTCTTCGACCAGTACGCTGACAGAAAAGCATTCTGAAATTCCTCTACCGAGTAACACTGTCTCGCGATCGGTCTCATACGAGTTGCCGGTTCGCCTTCCAAAAAACTGCAAATAAATTCAAGTTTATGTGTTACAGGCCAAGTCGGTGGAAGAGCAAAACTAAACTGTTGAATCCAATCCAGTGGGTGAATCTGCGTTCTATCGTTTTTAAATATTTTGAACTTTCTTACTGACAGAAAATGTTTATAGTCGAAATTATCATCTCTGTGTGATGGAACAGGTTCAGGATCGTAAGAGAATCTATTGAACTGCGGTTGATCGGAATCTAAGTCCCGTACTCTCTGTAGATTACCCAAGTTATACGCGCTGCGTGAGTCTGACACATGTTCATAAAGTGGCGTCTGTTGTGGTATGTTATTAACTGACATGTTTTTCATCTCTGTTACTTCTTGTTGTAAATTTGATAACTTCCGACGTAACGTGTTGTTAGATGAATCGATTTCATTAATTGTCAGCTGTAAATTTTGAAATTCAGGTGTTTGGATAAAAGAAACCGGTGCAGTATCGTCTGATTTATTGTCATTAGTATTTTCGATAACATCAATACGACTGGCCAATTCATCACATTTTTCAGTCAGTATTTTAACCTGATCATCGGTTTTAGAATCAGACGCATTAATCTGTTTTTGCAACTTGCGCGTAATTTCGCTCAGTTTTTTAACATCAGCTTTGATGACATCGCAATCCTGTATTAGATCTAGTTGTTCGAATCTATCTGTCACTGTTTGAATATTTACTGTGTGTGTATCCGTTTTTGCTTTAAGATCAGAAATTTCATCCCGTAATTCCGCGTTCAATTGTTCCATGGTATTAATTTTGTCGGACACTGTAGTAATATTATTGTCTACATACGTCTTCGCTTTCGCGAATATTTTACGTTTGTCCTCTTGTCTCTGTGCAGTGATTGTTTCCATGACTTGTCGTTTTACTTTGTTTTGATCTTGAATAAATCTGCGGAAACGCGTATCACTGTTCTGTATGTGCTGACTAAAGCGCTCGTTAATCTGAGTGTTCTGCTGTTCGAATTTCGCGTCTATCTTTGCGTCCATAGTGCGCGAAAGTTCTACCGTTATTGCTTTAAACTCGTCCCGTAATTGTGCAGCTTTTTCAGAGCATTGTTTAGCGACTCCGCTAATTTCGTCTCTGAGTGTTTCTGTTGCGGCTGTTTGCATTTCCCTTAATTCTTGCGCAACAGACTTAATTTCTTCGCTATTTTTTTGAGAACAAGCCTCAATTTCCCCGCGCAACTGTTCCTTGGTGTCATGGCACTGCGCGGCAACGTCTCTAATTTGTTCACTAAGCTGTCTGTTCTGTTCCCTAAGTTGTTTGAAATTTTCACTCTGTTGTCGGACCTGTTCACTAAGTTTGTCTTGTTTTTTGTCATTATTGTCAAGTTTTTCATTTAAGTGTTTGTTATCTTCCCTAAGTTGTTTGAGATTTTCGTCATTCTTGTCAAGTTTTTCGTTCTGTTGTTTGAAATTGTTCTCCATTTTCTCACTTTGCTGTTGTATCAAACTTGTCATAATTCGTACCAAGTCAAAATTAGCGTTTATATTCTCTGTGCTGTTTAGTGGTGGATCTAGAACTCTCTCGCTTTCCGTGACCATTTGGTCATTCTGTAATTTAGAAAAAGGTTTGTCAGTCGGATGTACACGGTCAGACATTATTTCGGAATTAAATAAATCCGTCGTACTTTGTGTATCCTGTTCATTTTCATTAGACAAATTTGTCTGTACATTACTTGGATTTTCTGAATCGGGTGTGTTAAGCTCGACAGCGCTCATTACAATAGAGCGTCCCGCGTCATCAATTGTCGTCAAGTTAACAGACGAGACAATTGAGTTCGTTTGTTCATTATCAAGGTAAAAGTCATCATTAGTGGTTGTAATGCATTGATTGTTAGTGAACGCAGGAATGTCATGATTACACTGCGTGTCACATGTCCTATCGGTAAAATTGTTTAAATCGGTAGTTTCGTTCGTAATACCTCGCGATACACTATTCACAGTCTTTCGCGGCATTTTTACAATAGTCAAAATTTTTCACAAAACAAATCAACACAATGCAAAAGCAACACACAAATACAACAAAGCAACAAATTGCCGTTGACCTGTAGAGAGAAAGTCACAATATTATTAAAAGCGTTGCGCTAAATCCTAATTATATCTAAGCAAACAAGAGCAGATATCTGACTGTCGCTCAAAAGACTCTCAACGAAATTCGATCCTGGACTGGGTGTCGCCAAGTGTAACCTCCCCACCGCAATTTTAAAAGAAAAAGGGAGACAGTACTTAATACCAATGGGAGCCAAGTGTAACCTCCCCACAAAAATTTTAAAAGAAAAGGACGATACTAATTAGAAATGCTGATGGACATGGCTCTATGCGTAACCTGCCCACAATGAAATGTACTGACAATGGCAACAAAAATGTGAAATTCGCAATCTGACTCAAATATAATTTCTTCACAAAATTTAAAGTCCGTTCAGTGACAAGAAAATACAATTAAACCGAAATATCGGTCTTTGGCCCTGTGTAAAACAATCAGAATTAAAGTCTTACCTCAGAATAAATGGATGTCACATATCTGCTCTTGTTGCGCACCGCTTGAAGGAACTGCATTACGAATAATAATATTCTCTTTTTTTTGTGATTTTACTAAAAATTTTCTTTTTAAAGAAGTGGAGTGAAATGGGAAGTGCAACGAAATCTTGAGTTCAATAAAAAATTAAATTTTTGAGAAAATGCTTTTGAAATAAAAAAGTTATTATTGGGAGACTTGTTGGAGAATAATTACAATAAATGAAATTTTTCATTATCTAATGATTATATTATTTAACAGTATACCTTATTGCTCATCTTGACCAGTGTTGCCGACCGCCTACATCACACAACCAGACTGGGCTGCTACTACTGACCGACCGCTCTGCATGACGACTACAGACTGAGTACTGCTCTCAACTAGACAGAGCTACAGACTCGCAACGACTGAACTGACAGACTCGCAACGACAGACTGACTGCTACTCTGCATAGCGACAACTAACTCGCAAAGACTACTACTGACTGAGAACCGCTCGCAACACTCGCGCGGTCAAGCGCATACTCTCTGGTCACAGATGCTACAATGCCTCGCCATCGCTGCTGCGTTACATACGTGTTTCAACGTGAATGAAATGAAATGGCTCTAAGCACTATGGGACTTAACTTCCGAGGTCATCAGTCCCCCTAGAACTTAGACTACTTAAACCTAACTAACCTAAGGACATCACACACATCCATGCCCGAGGCAAGATTCAACCTGCGACCGTAACAGTCGCGCGGTTCTGGACTGAAGCGCCTAGAACCGCTCGGCCATCGCGGCCGGCTAATTGGACGTGAACTATCCAATTGTTGTCGCAGTTCGCAAACAGCGAACGTTTCGGGCGTGACGTTGAGAGCTCTGATTGTAGGAAACCAGCTCCAACGCGTGCTGTCAAGTAATTTTTAACGGAATATAGAAGAAAATACATGTACCATAATAATGGATTCAATTATGGCTTATAATACTTAACTGTTTGTATCTGGTAATACAGTGTTTCCAAAATGCATTCTGTCAATACGGCAAATACCTACTGGTCTGGAAGTCTCGAGACAAACTTACCTTGTGAAACCAGAAAACAAATTATTAAAATAATAGAAACCCTTTCCGCCGGTACAATGCCTACTACGTGAGAAGCGATTATCATAAATTAAATAACTGAACTGAAGGCTCAACATCATTCCTCGTATTGTTCCCGTGCAAGGAATTATACTGTAGCAAGGCCTCATCGTTAATCGCTACCACCATCATGAAAAAGAGGATTTCATTTAATTAAAAAGATGAAAGGAAAGAAATGCAAGTAAATATGCAAGATTTTCATTTGACTGGAGACTATCAAATACCAGAAATACAGGTGTTTCAAATAGCACAATAAGCTTAATATCACATGAGCCACGTGGTACACACGCCACTATATTACAGGTACCTGCTTTTCATGGCAGTCGTGAGAAAACACAGTACAAAAAGCTATTGGTGAATGAAATACAGGTTTGGTAAACTCGATTACGATCAAATACAGCATGCAAGCAAAATGAAAACTGCTCCATATTAATCGTAACGGCGAATAATACTCTGCTAACGATGGACTATAATTCTTCCAATATGGCCCACCAATTCCGTATGTACAGAGATCATCGTTGCGTCTTCCAGAGTACACACATGGAGAAATATGGCACATAATTCTCAGTATTACTTCATGAATACAAACCGTAGCCTGCTTTCACATACATCGCTTTCCATCTTGTTCAGTATAATTCAACACAGTCACGCTCATTAGTACACTACGTCGCACACAAACAAAGCCACACCTTTGCTGTAGAGCAGAGTCGAACGGAACAGAACGAGGACGGACGACCGTCGTCTGCTTCAAATGTGTAAGCGATGAACACCCTAACAGTGCACTCAACCTCCAGCTCTTGGCGCAAAGATCTTAAAAATGGTTCAAATGGCTCTGAGCACTATGGGACTTAACTGCTGAGGTCATCAGTCCCCTAGAACTACTTAAACCTAACTAACCTAAGGATACTGCCTACAGGAAAATTACAGACCTTCGGAGAAAAGAGAACCACTTGTATGAATATCAATAACTCAGATGGAAACCCAGTTCTAAGCAAAGAAGGAAAAGCAGAAAGGTGGAAGGAGTATATAGAGGGCCTATACAAGGGCAATGTACTTGAGGACAATATTAGGGAAATGGAAGAGGATGTAGATGAAGATGAAATGGGACATACGATACTGCGTGAAGAGTTTGACAGAGCACTGAAAGACCTAAGCCGAAACAAAGCCCCGGGAGTTGACAATATTCCATTAGAACTACTGACACCCTTGTGAGAGCCAGTCCTGACAAAACTCTACCATCTGGCGAGGAAGATGTATGAGACAGGCGAAATACCCTCAGACTTCAAGAAGAGTATAATAATTCCAATCCCAAAGAAAGCAGGTGTTGACAGATGTGAAAATTACCGAACAATTAGTTTAATAAGTCACGGCTGCAAAATACTAACGCGAATCCTTTACAGACGAATGGAAAAACTAGTAGAAGCCGACCTCGGGGAAGATCAGTTTGGATTCCGTAGAAATGTTGGAACACGTGAGGCAATACTGACCCTACGACTCATCTTAGAAGCTAGATTAAGGAAAGGCAAACCTATGTTTCTAGCATTTGTAGACTTAGAGAAAGCTTATGACAATGTTGACTGGAATACTCTTTCAGATTCTGAAGGTGGCAGGGGTAAAGTACAGGGATCGAAAGGCTATTTACAATTTGTATAGAAACCAAATGGCAGTTATAAGAGTTGAGGGGCATGAAAGGGAAGCAGTGGTTGGGAAGGGAGTGAGACAGGGTTGTGGACTCTCCCCGATGTTATTCAATCTGTATATTGAGCAAGCAGTAAAGAAAACAAAAGAAAAATTCGGAGTAGGTATTAAAATCCAGGGAGAATAAATAAAAACTTTGAGGTTCGCCGATGACATTGTAATTCTGTCAGAGACAGCAAAGGACTTGGAAGAGCAGGTGAACGGAATGGATAGTGTCTTGAAAGGAGGGTATAAGATGAACATCAACAAAAGCAAAACGAGGATAATGGAATGTAGTCGAATTAAGTCGGGTGATGCTGAGTGATTAGGAAATGAGACATTTAAAGTAGTAAAGGAGTTTCGCTATTTGGGGAGCAAATTAATTGATGATGGTCGAAGTAGAGAGGATATAAAATGTAGACTGGCAATGGCAAGGAAAGCGTTTCTGAAGAAGAGAAATTTGTTAAGTGTCAGGAAGTCGTTTCTGAAAGTATTTGTATGGAGAGTAGACATGTATGGAAGTGAAACATGGACGATAAATAGTTTGGACAAGAAGAGAATAGAAGCTTTCGAAATGTGGTGCTACAGAAGAATGCTGAAGATTAGATGGGTAGATCACATAACTAATGAGGAGGTATTGAATAGGATTGGGGAGAAGAGAAGTTTGTGGCACGTGACTAGAAGAAGGGGTCGGTTGGTAGGACGTGTTCTTAGGCATCAAGGGATCACCAACTTAGTATTGGAGGGCAGCGTGGAGGGTAAAAATCGTAGAGGGAGACCAAGAGATGAATACACCAAGCAGATTCAGAAGGATGTAGGTTGGAAGAGGTACTGGGAGATGAAGAGGCTTGCTCAGGATAGAGTAGCATGGAGGGCTGCATCAAACTAGTCTCAGGACTGAAGACCACAACAACAACAACAACAACAACAACAACCTAAGGACATCACACACATCCATGCCCGAGGCAGGATTCGAACCTACGACCGTAGCAGCAACGCGTTTCCGGTATGAAGCGAATAGAACAGCTCGGCCACAGTGGCCGGCTCCATGAAACTACCTTACTGACATACTTCCAAAATAGATTAGCGAAGTATATTACATTAAGGGATATGTGACAATCTGACGTTAATAACGACTGTATAAAATTATTTTAAAGAATTGTAAAGATATTGCAGCTGTAACACAGATTCAAGTTCTTCATAGTTACATATTCTATATTTTAACAATTTTGGAGTTGTTAAATAAATCAGAGTCCTTGAAATCGGTTATTTCTTTTAAGGTCTCGTTTTCAGCTTTGGTTGTGGTGGAATATTTCCATTTTCTACAAGATGTTCATTTTCCATCTATTCTCTGAGATGTGAAGTAATTCAAGATCGTTATCCATTGGATCAGTGTGTCCTGTTTGTCTACATGCTTCGCTATAGCCGAATCGTTACCTTCAAGTCTGATACTGTGAATATATTTTTTTAAACAAGTTTCAAATTTCTGCCCGTTTGGCCAATGTTGCACTTCCTGCAGTGAGTAAGATGTAGTTTATCAATTCCTGACTTTGTCAGTTTCTCAGCTGCTTGTGAGATATCATGCACCAGTTTCTTCCTAAGTTGGTGCTGGCGAAAGTGATTCTCATATCCGTGTTTCTAAGCAGCTTGCCTACATTATCTCAAAAAAACCCTTGAATATGACTTTGTTATATGCACTTTTTATTATATGATGATGATGTAACTAGTGACCTTGTCAGTTTGCTTGCCTTTTTTATTATTTATTGTGAAAGAGTATCTGATTCATGTTAGCGATAGCCATTGCAGTGTGCAACGGAACTAATTGTGTTGATTACTGTTTCACGGACTGCAGCACCATGTGGGAAGTTTAGAATGCAGCTTACTTATGTAAGGGTGTGTGGAGGACTTATCAATGAGTGTGTCTGTGTTTGTTGGTTTTCTGTATATGTTGATGTTCAGGATCTGGCTTGCATTTGTTACTGTCACGTCTAACAAGCTTATTTCATTCTATTTATAGTGTTCTATGGTGTAGTGAATGTTCTTGTGTAAACTATACAATCTCTCTTTTAAATTTTCCGTTCTTCTTTAGCCTCGTTATACACCGTGAATGTGCCCTTTAAGTATCTGCGGTAGGGCACAATTTTCTGTGTGATATTACCTTTGTTGATCAAAAGTTTATTATTTAACTGCTTAATGAGAATTTTATGCAGTGATCGCACTTAGTGGACAACAGTCTGCTAGGCCTGCATATACATTTTACCAAAGAATGTGGTACAGTTATCGGACGGTACAAAGTCTGGTAATTGTATTAGCTCAAGTATTTCAGTTGCAGATGCCCTAAATGATGTTCTAAAACACAAGCAAGATAAAAGAAAACAGCAAATCATGCATATAATATGAAGAATTTGAGCTGTCACCTTTTTATTTTTTTATTTTTTTTATTTTTTGTTGCCATTCTAGAATGAATATAAAGTTTGTACATGAAAACATTACTTTCAAGTAAATTAACAAAACTTTTTGTGTTTTACCACTCTCTGAAAAACACTTTCCAGCGTTTAAATTAGTGTTGTTGAATTTAAGAACAACATATCCGGGTAAAGAAAAATGGCTCAAATGGCTCTGAGCACTATGGGACTTAACATCTGTGGTCATCAGTCACCTAGAACTTAGAACTACTTAAAGCTAACTAACCTAAGGACATCACACACATCCATGCCCGAGGCAGGATTCGAACCTGCGACCGTAGCAGGGAAAAGAAAGCTTACGTAATTGTGAACCGACCAGTCAATCACAACTGTGGCCACAGTCTGGGAAAACGACAAATCCCAGAATTCTGCCCTGCGTTCTAGTGCGGCAGATTACCTTGACCTTCCCCGAGAGATGAGACCCTTGGACTGTCGCCGCAGCCTGTCGGCGCCGTGATTACGTCAGAGTAGCTGTGGCTGGCGGTCAGACCGCGTTGGAGGTCCGTGCCGTCCCATTGAGGCGAAGGCGGCTATTTCTGCTGCGAGTGTTGTGGGCCCGGCCCGGTCCGAAGCACCCTGCGGTGACGCTTGCGGCACTGTGTGTGTGTGTGTGTGTGTGTGTGTGTGTGTGTGTGTGCGTGCGCGCGCGCGCGAGCTGTTTGTTCTGCTGACCCACAGCGCGCGGCGTGGAAATAGAAGCAGGTTCCGCGGAGAGTGTAGGCGGTCGTTCACCTGCTGCCAACCCGCTCCGTGCCGCGGACCGCTACCAGAGGGACACCTCGACCCACAACTTCTTCACTTTGTCCTCTTCCCTTCAAGGTTGTCCAATGACGCCACTTACAGTTGTACCAGCAGAGGGTGAACTGGGCAACTCCTGCTCGATGTCGTCATCAGTGCCACGTGATCTTCACTGTCTCCCTCCTCCTCCTCCTTCCACACTCTTAGACTCTTCCTGCGGCGAAACTTATAGCGGAAGCTCAAGTGCGAAACATGTAGGTACATGTTCAAAATAAATTTAGCATAAGTAATGTCGAACTTAACCCGCCAGGTTAGCCGAGCGCGATAACGCGCTGCTTCCTGGACTCGGGTAGGCGCGTCGGCCCCGGATCGAATCTGCCCGGCGGTTCAACGACGAGGGCCGGTGTGCCGGCCAGTCTGGATGTTGTTTTTAGGCGGTTTTTCACATCCCCCTAGGTGAATACCGGGCTGGTCCCCACGTTCCGTCTCAGTTACACGGCTCGCAGACATCTGAACACTTGCGCACTATTCCATGGATTACAGTACTCGCAGATAATTGGGGTACACTAATTCCTTCCCGGGGGGTACGGGGTGGCGGCAGGAAGGGCATCTGGCCGCCCCTTCAACTAACATTGCCACATCCGATTAACCATGCCGACCCTGCGTATCCACGGGAAACACGGCACAAGCAAAAGAAGAAGAAAAGAAGTAATGTCGAACTTAGGAGCAGCAGAGGGAAGCGAGGAAATATTGCACTTGGGCTACAAAGATTTATCACGAATGGCTTTCGAAAATTCCAGGGTACATCGTTGCTTTTAACAAAAGCAGTCAATAGCTGTACGGCCAAACTATCAAGTACACAACGATGTTTTGCTTAAGCGATGTATCGGTAACAAACTGAATTGCGCATTCACTCACAAAATACTACAAATAAGTGAAAACTGGCATTAAACATCATACAGTATATAAAAAATATAAAAAGTTCTGCGTCAGGAAGACCCTCATAAAATTTATATCAGTCAACTGTTACATGAAATTCAGCACGAGTGCATAGCATGTGGTTGCTATTTAACTACACTAACCTTGTCGGTAATTTAGGTACTCCAAATAATTAACAAGGCAACGGCCTTGCCACAGTGGCTAAACCGGTTCCCGTGAGATCACCGAAGTTAAGCGCTGTCGGGCGTGGTCGGCACTTGGATGGGTGACCACTCAGGCCACCATGCGTTGTTGCCATTTTTCGGGGAGTACTCAGCCTCGTGATGCCAACTGAGGAGCTACTCGACCGAATAGTAGCGGCTTCGGTCAAGAATACCATCACAACGACCGGGAAAGCGGTGTGCTGACACCACGCCCCTCGTATTCGCATCCTCCTCTGAAGATGACTCGGCAGTCGGATGTTCCCGATGGGTCACTTGTAGCCTGCAGACGGAGTGGTTAAATAATTAACGAAACAGAGCGGCATGTAGACGAGGAGTAGTGGCACCACTGGACGAGAGATAACACATACGCCCTCTCAAGAGTAGTGTGAGCTATGAAAGAGACGGAGAGATAGTAGCAAAAGTGGTATTTATATTCTCGTCTGCTCAAACCAGAAATACGCTGCAGGAATTTCAGTTACTCCCATGCAATCCTCAAAAGATGCTGGGGCAGGAACACAGGATCACAATAACACCGACCGGTGAGAGTACCGCGTTCAAAGATTTGCATGTCAGTACGCACGTGCAACATTATGCCTCCCCACACCACAACAAACCGGACCACCAAAACAATCATGTTCGACAATGTTCCTGGGTGCATTACGCGACATCCCTCGCCACATGAGGCTACGTCAAGCATTGTTTTCGTGGTGCAGATGTTACGGTGTGGGTGGGCATAATTTCGCATGAGAGTAGTGACCTCCAGTTCTTGAGAAAACGGTACACTCACATGTCAGCGCTATTGTCATACTGTACACCGTCCTATGTGCGTCTTTCTGTGGTTGTATTAGACCCTGATTTCATTTTTATGGATGACAATGCGCAATCGCATTGAACATCGCGGGCGGAGCAGCTCTTGCAACGAAAAGATACTCGGCAGGTGGATTCGCCAGCCCAGTCCCCTGACTTAAACCCTATCGAGCACATCTGAGATACTTCGGTGAGACGTACTGCGGCACGTCCACATGCACCAGCGACCATCCAGCAGCTGTCAACCACGCTGGAGGAGGACTGGAACGCTTTTCCAGAAGAAATTCTTACCATCCTTTTGGCCAGCGTCGGAGTACGTTGCAAAGCATTACACGTCCTATTGTAATGTCCAGGACACCATCACGAATGGTGGTGACTTCAGTATAATTATTGTCTTTTGAAAAGTGACATTTTCGTTCGTCTTTTCTTTCTATGTAGGGTCAAAGTTTCATCGAGCTGTACTTATAGGCAGTGACACCATCATGTGAAAGTTCCTTTCGTTTCGCACGACGATTTATGAATATTACATGTACTCTGACAAGAAAAGAATGACGCATCCATAAGGGGAGGAGAAAACTAAAAGAAACCCCACGGGTTGAGAGGGTATGTGACGGTACTTCAGTGGTTACAAATTCGAGTCAAATTTACAAAGAATATGGCATTATGCGCCCATTTACCAGTACGACAACGCACGGTCTCTGACCTGGACATGCCCTAACGCGGTTGCGGAGGGTGTCATAAGGCCGTTCTACCCTCTCCTGAAGCGAGCTGACTCACAGCTGTTGTAACTAGAGCTTGATTTCCTGGATACTGGCACTCGTGCGGAATTGATTTTCGAGCTGGTACGCCACGTATTGTATGGGGGACGGGTCTGGGAATCTTGCTGGCCACTAGAATACCTAAACATCACCCAGACTCTTCATGTGCACGCGTGCCAAATGCGGACGAAAACTGCCCTGAAAAATGGCGCCACAGTATTGACGCATGAGGGATAACACGTGAGGTCGCAGGATGTTCGCGCCACACCGTTTAGACGTCAGCGTTTCCGCAGTCGCTATCAACCGTGACATCGACTCGTATCCGACGGTGGGAACTGCCAGGAATCTGTGCCTCTCTAAAACCTTGGGCGAATGGTATCGTTCCCCAGTTTGTGCCATCCTCACCGCCGATAGTCGTGCGGAGCAGTGCAGAACCCTGATTCATGGCCGAACACAATCCGACGCCATTCATCAGCAGTCTTTGATTCCTGGTCACGGCACTACTCGAAACGCAGCAGTCTGTAGTGCGGCGTTACGAGCAGCCTACACATTGGACAGTATTTCTCTAGACGGACTGCCGCTAGTCGCCGACGAAAAGTGTGGGATGCGCTGGTAGCACTGTCTCAAACAAGTATATGGCATCTCTGTGTCCGTCACAGTCATGTCTGACGCTCTTCACATTTCATACGTACCCTACAAGGCCTGGTGACAACACTAAATAGGTAATCAAAGCGAGTACACTGCGGTGGCTGTTCAACCTGTCTCAGAGAATTGCAACTCTAATTACTGACCTACCTGCCCGATAGTGTGTACGTGTACGAAATTACACTGACTTCAGACCGTGTCTTCTGGGTGCTGTACTTTATTCGTCAGGCAGCTTATGCAGGATGTTTTCCTGAAGCTGTTACAAACATTAAGAGGTGATGGAGAAGGGTAAACGCACCGATCTGAGGTAAGAGACACTGGTGCGAGAGTTGTAAACTAAAATCGTTCTGATACCTCTGACAGTGGGACACACAGACCGGTGGTGGTGTTGCTACGTCTGCAGAGTGGGGAACTTTCAAAGGTGGTAGTAAGGACCAAAACAAGAGAAAGACGTTGAGTAAACACGGACCAAAAGAAGGAAGAATGTCTGGTAAACATGGGCTCTGAAATGACCACCGTAAGAGCTACGACCACATGTTCAGCCGGCCGGGGTGGCCGAGCGGTTCTAGGCGCTACAGTCTGGAATCGTGCGACCGCTACGGTCGCAGGTTCGAATCCTGCCTCGGGCATGGATGTGTGTGATGTCCTTAGGTTAGTTAGGTTTAAGTAGTTCTAAGTTCTGGGGGACTGATGACCTTAGAAGTTAAGTCCCATAGTGCTCAGAGCCATTTGAACCATTTGTCCAAGTCATCTTGTATCCTCCTACAGTCACTCAACGACGACACCTTCCCGTACACCACAGCATCATTAGCAAACAGCCGCACATTGCTATCCACCCTATCCAAAAGATCATTTATGTAGACAGAAAACAACAGCGAACCTACCACACTTCCCTGGGGCACTCCAGATAATACTCTCACCTCCGACGAACACTCACCATCGAGGACAACGTACTGAGTTCTATTACTTGAGAAGTCTTCGAGCCACTCACATACTTGGGAACCAATCCCATATGCTCGTACCTTAGTTAGGAGTCTGCAGTGACGCATCGAGTCAAACGCTTTCGGGAAGTCAAGGAATATGGCATGCGTCTGACACCATTCATCCATGGTTCGCAAGATATCATGTGAAAATCGATGCGCTAAGTGAACAGTGGACTCAAGAAATTAGCAAGGTTATATTCTCATGGTGGCTACAAACAACCTGTATTATGCTGAGTTTTTTCGGGCGAGTTTATGGGAAATTGAAGGAAGTGTACATGGGGTGGCTGGTTGGGCAGTGGACTGACACGATACCTGCCGACTACGAGGGGGAGCCGGGGGGAGAAGGTTTACCTTTGCCCCAACCATTACGCCGCTTCGCCCAGCAGTTCGAGAAAGGATAATTCGCGTGACCTATCCGCGGCACGACAGTATTGACTGAGTGCCATGGCCGCGACGGACACGTGTGTGTGTGTGTGTGTGTGTGTGTGTGTGTGTGTGTGTGCGTGTGCGATCGAGGAAATGCACCACGCAAGCGCTGAGCGTTGGCAGGTCCCTCCTACTCGCTGCACGGAGGCAGTTCTCCACGGGGCGAGTGGAGAAGCCGCTGGAATGGAGAAACCGAGAGCCGCTCGCTGCGTTTCCGCTTTCCCGCTAGCATCTCGCGTTTTCTCTCTTGCGCAACCGCCTGTCCGCCGCTCAGATCTCGAGAACTTTTAACAGCGGCTCCAGTAATGTTCACAGAAAGCGGATATTCCGCTGCTCTGGGCCGTGCTGAGTAAGCGGAAGCAAAGTGAAGCATCACTTATTAACCCAACATTGCGGCGTCCGTGAAAGGAAATTGCGATTTGCTTATGGAACGCAGTCCAGTTAAATCAGCCGATGCTAATAGTATTAGGTTAGGACATGAGGCACTGAACCTAGACGATGAGTTGCTATCTGGGCAGCAAAAGAACTGGCTGGCGACTCACGAAATGAAGAGGATACAAAACCTAGACTGGCAGTAGCAAGAAAACCATTTCTGAAAAAGAGAAACTTGCTAATATCCAATATAAATACTAGCTTTCGGAAGACTTCCCTGAATGTGAGAGTCAAGAACGGAACTGAAACTTGGACAATAAACGGGCCCGAAAAGAATAGGATGATTTCAGATGCGGCGATACAGAATGCTGAAGATTAGATGGGTAGATCGAATAATTACCAATGAAGAGGTACTTAATTGAACTGTGGCAAAAAGAAATTTGTGGCACAACCTGACTAAAAAAGGAAATCGGCTGCTAAGATACACTCTGGTGCATTAAGGGGTTGGTGGTTGCCAGTTTAGTAATGGGAGGAAGTGCGGAGGGTAAAAGTTGTACAGCGAGACTAAGGTATGAACACAGTAAGCAGGTTCAGATGGGTGTGGGTTGCAGTACTTAAACGGGGATGAGCAGCCCTGCACAGCACAGATTACAGTGGGGAGTCGCAACTGACTGAAGACCACAACACCATACACTATGTGATCCAAAAGGATCCGGACACCTGGCTGAAAATGACTTGGCCCAACCTTAGCCTTGGTGACAGCTTCCACTCCAGCAGGCATACGTTAAGTCCGGTAGGCCTGCGCTGAGAAAGTGCCACGCAAAACATGAAAACACAACCACACCGTAACACCACCGCCTCCGAATTTTACTGTTGACACTACACACGCTGGCAGATGACGTTCACCAAGCATTCGCTATACCCACACCCTGTCATCGAAGCCTTCCGGGGTGGCCTTGCGGTTCTAGGCGCTACATTCTGGAACCGCGCGACCGCTACGGTCGCAGGTTCGAATCCAGCCTCGAGCATGGATGTGTGTGATGTCCTTAGGTTAGTTAGGTTTAAGTAGTTCTAAATTCTAGGGGATTGATGACCTCAGAAGTTAAGTCCCATAGTGCTCAGAGCCATTTTTCTCTTGTCAGTTTAGCAACATGGCCTACTTTTTTCTTCCATGAGGTAGCGTCTACCATAGCAAGACCTTCACGTAGCAGTCTTTCCACTTCTGTTATAGTAAAGTCTTGTTGTTACTTCTACTGTACGCCTTGACTTCACTCCAAACCAATCCAATTGGATTAAAATGACAGTGATAAGGCGGTAGCCTAATTACCAAGTAACCCTGTTCGCTTGCAGTTTCATCTACAACGTATTTAGGCGTCCCAGGCTTATTATGTTTCACGAGCGAGTATAACAGCAGTTTTGTCATGCTCATATCCGCAGCGATGTCTCTCACCTACAACCGCTGCACCATAGTTTCTTTACGGTCACTGGTGGTGGGAACTTTATCTAAAATCACTCAATGGTAAGGTGCATTGTCCATCACAAAACTGTCGGAACACTAAACTGTAGCAACAAATGTTTAAACCACTGTAGAAACCGTGGGTGGTCCATATCCTCATGACAGTCACCGGTTTTTTTCGATCGACAAACTATAAGTCCTTCAGGCACAAAACCGTTTGAAGATCCTGCATGGGCCACAATTAATCGTGATCCTCTTCCTGTTGTCTGATGACCGCTGATATTCGGAGTATCATCTGTCCAGCATTTCTCAACTGATTCTCCAGCGTTGACCCAGGTTTCGTCTGACCATATGACTGAGTGTATGTCCTTTCCTACAATTTTGTGTAAGAAAATGGAACGAGCTTCAACGACATGAGCTTTTTCTAGTAACAGTTTTCGTCCATCTAACTTTTTAAAACGGAAGCCCATACTTTTTAATATCATCTTGAGTGACGTTTTCCCCCCTGAGAAAAGTTCATTTTCTTTTAAAGAAATTAGCAACTTCGCAACTGTGGGGTATTCTTTTCTTTTATAATATCCGTATATGTGCCGACGAATTGCATTGGGTTGGAAAATATCAATATCTCTAATAGGACGGGACTGCTTCTTTTTCTTGCCCGGAGTACTTAAAAATTCACTGTTTCTTCCACAGGGGCTTTCTTCCACACGGTTTATTTCACTGTCTTGTAAGTCTTGAAGTAGCACCCCTTTCCTTATAACTGTTCTTTCACTGAGTCCTAGAGTTCTCGATGTACGCTCTAAAACTTTATCGGCAGGAATCGACGCACGCCCACAAACAGAAACAAATTCTTTTTCTTGCTCGTAAGACTCACGTGCCCTCAGTAGCCATTCCAAAGCCTGACTATTTAATGGCACTCCACGGCGCAACGGATTGTCGCTTGGTCAACGACATCGTTTTGGTGATATTGTTTAACAAACAAAAACTATACTCGAGGCGGTAACACAACACAACAGCAGGCGTTCGCGCACTAACATACAATGTTTACACGGAAGCCGGCAACGTGGTAGCGTCGACGCCGGAACAGGCTTTTGTTCGGTGCTGCTATTGGGTCAGTAGACGCGGCGCCTCCCGTTCCTCACTTGTTCGTTAGTTATCCCAAGAACTAACTCTACGGCGCTTGGGGAGTGACCTTGAAGTGACATGTTTCAGCGGCCCGGTAGTAAAACCCGACTGTTCACCCGTGAACTCTTTCGTCATATAGCTATCAGTCGCTGATAAGAAATACCTACTTCCATAAACTAGTTTTTACGCGATTATAATCGGCAGCAGCAGCACCACCGCCACTGGTACTTAATCAAGCCCACAGCAACTAGACAATTTAAAAATTATAGTATATTGGTGAAAATCCCAGGTATTGAATTCCAAAAAATATAAATGAGCGAGAACAAGCTAACATAAAAGTTATCTTAGTATCGTCATAATGTAAAAAAACTGTTCTGGAGAAACCAAAGTTTCGGCCACGGTTACAATGGCGTTCTCCTGGGTGTACTGGCTTACGCTATGATGCGGTACGGTGCTCAGAAAATTTTGTGTCAAATTAAAATTTTCTACCCGAATTTGGTCGACTAACTCCTTGCTCTTTACCCACTTGCTGTACCATTTAGTTCGCCAAAATCCGTGCGCAGGTGGCTGGAGACGATTCGTGCGAAACGGCCAACGTGACTTGGGAGACAGTCTCATTACGACCAACATGCGGATGTCTATTATGTAGCTACACGTCTGTTTGTTTCACATGGTACTGCTCTTGTAGAAGTTAACAGTTACGTAATTCTTGATCCTGTTATATACTTGTAGTACAACATATTTGTAATGCAATATTTCAAACAATTCTTTGAAACATAAAAATAAATTTTTACACGTAATCGATACTTTAATAGGTGCGACTTCTTCGAAAAACTGTAATAACACGGCACTTAAACGTAGATATAGTCAACAAAAAGTAATTACAAGAAGAAATCTTCCCCTTGAACGAATTTCTGACACGAAAATACCTAATACTATAAAAATTAATAGTCCTGCGTAGCATGGTAGTTTCGAAAGCACTGTAGCGCCAATTCACTCTCGGTACTGTATACTCCCACGTCGTTCCGTTTCGTGTTTCATGCAAGATCTACACATCCTTTAGGGTTTTGTTTTAGGCGTCGGATCAATATGTGTCGGGAAATGGACCCAATATAGCGCCCGGAGGCGAAGAAGTTTTTCATTTAATGATAATTTTCCAAGCTTTTCGTAGTCTGGCAACTGGACATTTTTTATATCACCTGTGCATTATTTATTCGATAATCAACATACGTTTCCTTTCACTGACGTGTATTGTTTTTTGGACAATGTACGCATTGAATAGAGGCATATCAGACACACAGAAAAAAGTCAGTTTGACTTTAGTTCCCAGGAGTGTCACTCACGATGTTTGCGTTGATGAGTCTGATTCGTCAAAGTAGGAGAGAGAGAGAGAGCGTGTCGATTTTCTGCCCTCATTTATAATGAGTTTGTGGAACAATATGCACAGTTTTATGGAATTAGATGCAAACGGTTTCTTATTAAGTAAGAATATGATGAACTCTTGTATTTCAATGGTCTTCAGTTAAGTGTAGCGTTGTTCGTATGAGCTTAAAATACTACGGGTTTATCTACTTGTATTACTTAAGACAGTACAGCATACTAACTTCTACACGTATGCTTAGCAACGACTGTGCATAGCGGAAGATTCTGCATGACACTATTAGCGAATTCACATATGTACTACTGCATTCATATAAGGAGCAAGGGAAAAGCTACTGTATCCATGTCTCTACCTCTGTCCTAACCCCTCCTTTACTGTCGTACTCTCCCGGCCCCTTACCGAGATATTTCAGTTGTAAACTTACCGCAATTTCACCAAACTCTTCCAACGGATTCTACGTTTTCATCATTCTATTTTGTATCGCTTCGAAGTATCACCGTTACATTGCTTCCGATGTCATCTAATTTATGACTTGTTAATCAAAATTTTCTTAATTAATTTTTCCAAAACTATATATAACCAACAGAAAAGCAAAGCGAATAGAAATCTTACAAAACAGTTTATTGCCAATTTCTTTCCTTTATAATTCCAGAGGAGAGTGCCTAGTAGATTTAGACACCGAAACCAAACTTTTTTTTGCGTAGTTGATCAGTATACAGCATGAGAAACGGCTTGCTCTTTGAGTCTTTGAGATAATGCGAAGAGAGCGGAGGCTGTCTATAGAGAAATGCAAATGCTCATGAGACAGAAGACTGCTCACGTCATTGGTCGGCAAAGAATCAGCGCTGTCTCAATGTGTTTTAACTGCATCTCATAAAAATGCCTCTTGGCGGTGCCTGTACGTCATTATATATTTACAGCTCGTCACGGCGCTCTGCCCTTCCTCTCCAGGATGACAGACGGTTAGGGTAAGCGTCTCGTCGGCGGCGCAGCTCGTGTAGACTGGACACGCATCAGTTGCAGAAGGTTAAGCAGGCAAATTGTGTTCAGTATTTAAAATAGCATCGTCGTGACGTTCATCTGGAATAATGTGGGCCTGACAGTCTAATTCTTTTAGAGGTCCGCGTCCATTTTACCATCCACCAAGTATTGTCCTTGAATCGCCCAATTTTATTGCTCAGTCCCCACACGCGTGACGGATTTCAGCATCAGAAACAGATCATGAGACACGCGAAAACTCTTATAATGTAGCACTTCAGACACTTAAATGGCATTTATCTTCCTACTGTGAAGTACTTGAGTTCAAAGCGAAGCTTTGTGTCTGCTCTCAACATTTCTTATGGCCAAAACGTGCCATATTTATGAAGTCTGAATTAAAAATAATAACAGGGTTTTCGAAACAGAATAATCGATAAATTCCTGTGAAGTGATTAATGCAGGTTTATCGAATGGACGTTCAGACCCCCATTGCATTGAGATACCTATCCTGTGGCGTAAAGATTGTTCGGGATTACTCAGTTTTTCACTCACATAACGTGTGCTCTTCAGACTAAGAATAAAACATCGACAGAAACTTCTGATGGCAGTTATGCGTGTGTGTGTGAAGTGCGCGTGACTTCGCAGAAACTTAGTTTTCCAATAAAAGTTATCCTCTAGTTCTCTCCTCAGAACTGACCCAAATGCCATTATTAATCTTCGTTCGGCTTTACGAACAAAACGAAACATTTAAGACAGTACCATGCGTATCTATCAGTGCAACTATGTTCTAACTTTAACTATGTTGTTTCTATAGAAAATTGTTACAGTTCGTGCCGATCACGTCATAGAACTGAGGTAACGACATGTTCTGAGAAAGGCATACCCATTGTTCATTGTGCTCTTTAAATACAAGCACGTGTTTCGTTTCAAACAGTTCAGTCTGCGAGTTTTGTATACACTAGGGCCGGTCGGGGTGGCTACGGTCGCAGGTTCGAATCCTGCCTCGGGCATGGATGTGTGTGTGTTGTTCTTCGCATAAGTTAGTTCAAGGTAGATTAAGTAGTGTGTAAGCCTAGGGACCGATGACCTGAGCAGTTTGGTCCCTTAGGAATTCACAAATATTTGGAAATGTTTTTGTACACTCGGAAGTCTCTTATTTTAGAAGAGTCACTCAGCAGTGAAATTAAATCTAATATCGACATGACTTTGGTGTCGCGGGTATTACGTTGAAAAATAGTTAAACATGTCTATGTAATTAGTGAACCCTCTCTGAACCTTATACCTACTGAAACTTCGCGCACGATTGTATGCTGGAAAACAAAACAAAACAAAAAAGCACCGGTAGTTTCGCTAAATCCCTTCCATGATTTTGCCCATGCAGAAATTAAATTTAAAAATGAATTATACACACGAAAAAATTAAGGGATTAAAGCTCTGCTTATTGGGCCCTGAAAAATTAGCGTGCAATAATTACGCTGTATGAGCGTTCGATAAACATGGTTTTATTTTCTGTTCGGCGCGTTGCTTAGAAGTTCAGCATGTAATTAACTTCACGTGTGTTGCAGCTCTCTCTCTCTCTCTCTCTCTCTGTCTGTGTGTGTGTGTGTGTGTGTGTGTGTGTGCGTGCGTGTGCGTGTGCGTGTTTGTGTGTGTGTGTGTGTGTGTGTGTGTGGACAGCGCAAGCTGTAGATAATGTACAAATTTTATTAGTTATCGTGTTTAAACTCGAAGCCGAAGACTTCCGTTAAAGCTTGGTGATCTGCGCTGCAGCGCCGCAGACTTCGATAACCTACACGGGAATCGTGGCGATTCCTCCTTTAACAGCGACTCACTTATCCCTCTGCGGTTCCCGCTGTGGAAAGCCGCAGCCGCTGATGCCCGCCCGCCCGCATACACGATACACACAGTGGCACAACGGCTGCGGGAGCGTGGGCTGGTGGGACGCGACGGTGAGAGATGGGGGTCACCTCAGTCGGTGCAGGCCACGCGGTGTTAGACCAGTGGGTCACCAGGAAACGTCTCGTAGTAACTAAGCTGACACAGCTCGACGGTTATTATAAAGCGAAAACTCAAAACTTGACGTAGACTTACTCGCTTCGTGTGATTTTAAACGCCTTTGGGTCGCTTCTACCGCGCGGGATTAGCCGAGCGGTCTCAGGCGCTGCAGTCATGGACTGTGTGGCTGGTCCCTGCGGAGCTTCGAGTCCTCCCTCGGGCATGGGTGTGTGTGTTTGTCCTTAGTATAATTTAGGTTAAGTAGTGTGTAAGCTTAGGGACTGATGACCTTAGCATTTCAGTCCCATCGGGTAAAATACAGGGAGCGAAAGGCTATTTACAATTTGTACAGAAACCAGATGGCAGTTATAAGAGTCGAGGGACATGAAAGGGAAGCAGTGGTTGGGAAAGGAGTGAGACAGGGTTGTAGCCTCTCCCCGATGTTATTCAATCGGTATATTGAGCAAGCAGTAAAGGAAACAAAAGAAAAATTCGGAGTAGGTATTAAGATTCATGGAGAAGAAGTAAAAACTTTGAGGTTCGTCGATGACATTATAATTCTGTCAGAGACAGCAAAGGACTTGGAAGAGCAGTTGAACGGAATGGACAGTGTCTTGAAAGGAGGATATAAGATGAACATCAACAAAAGCAAAACGAGCATAATGGAATGTAGTCAAATTAAATCGGGTGAGGCTGAGGGGATTAGATTAGGAAATGAGACACTTAAAGTAGTAAAGGAGTTTTGCTATTTAGGGAGTAAAATAACTGATGATGGTCGAAGTAGAGAGGATATAAAATGTAGACTGGCAATGGCAAGGAAATCGTTTCTGAAGAAGAGAAATTTGTTAACATCGAGTATAGATTTAAGTGTCAGGAAGTCGTTTCTGAAAGTATTTTTATGGAGTGTAGCCATGTATGGAAGTGAAACATGGACGATAACCAGTTTGGACAAGAAGAGAATAGAAGCTTTCGAAATGTGGTGCTACAGAAGAATGCTGAAGATAGGGTGGGTAGATCATGTAATTAATGAGGAGGTATTGAATAGGATTGAGGAGAAGAGAAGTTTGTGGCACAACTTGACCAGAAGAAGGGATCGGTTGGTAGGACGTGTTTTGAGGCATTAAGGGATCACAAATTTAGCATTGGAGGGCAGCGTGGAGGGTAAAAATCGTAGAGGGAGACCAAGAGATGACTACACTAAGCAGATTCAGAAGGATGTAGGTTGCAGTAGATACTGGGAGATGAAGAAGCTTGCACAGGATAACCGCGTGACCGCTACGGTCGCAGGTTCGAATCCTGCCTCGGGCATGGACGTGTGTGATGTCCTTAGGTTAGTTAGGTTTAATTAGTTCTAAGTTCTAGGCGACTGATGACCTCAGAAGTTAAGTCGCATAGTGCTCAGAACCATTTTGAACTTGCACAGGATAGAGTAGCATGGAGAGCTGCATCAAACCAGTCTCAGGACTGAAGACCACAACAACAACAACACTCTTCATCTGGCGAAAGATGATTATAAGACGACGGAACCACAGCAGCAGTTCCACCACGTCCGGGGAGTCCACACAATAGTTTTTTTCCTGTTTTTGGACTATGTTCGGCTAGTTAACTGATGGCAATGACAGCTGCAGGTACATCTATACTCGGCAAGCCTCCTTACGGCATGTGTCGGCGCGTACTTTGCGTACCAGTGACGGCGGTGTTACTATGCCGGCCGGAGTGGCCGAGCGGTTGTAGGCGCTACAGTCTGGAACCGCACGACCGCTACGGTCGCAGGTTCGAATTCTGCCTCGGGCATGGATGTGTGTGATGTCCTTAGGTTAGTTAGGTTTAAGTAGTTCTAAGTTCTAGGTGACTGATGACCTCAGAAGTTAAGTCCTATAGTGGTCAGAGCCATTTGAACCATTTTTGATGTTATTGCTCGGCGCAAAGATTTCGCAAATGCACGCCCGTTGGACGTACTCATGGCGACTAGCTTGACAAAGATGTTGTGTAATTTCCCGCTTTTATCCCATCATCCAAAGAAATGCTAGCCTAACGTACCTCCTCATCTACTTCACATTTTCTTCCTTGCACTCAAATCCATGACCCATGCCCCCTGATCCCAACACGAGTTTACAATGACTGTAAATCGGTGGTTCTGAACCTGGGGTTACCCACTGAGGGATGAAATGAAATTTTCTGACGACTAAAAATTAAAGGTTTCGTATGTCTTTCAGTCACGAGACTAAATTATTTTTAAAATATCATTCCTATTAGCAGTATTTCACAAGACTGTAATACTGATTACATAACTTACTAATAATTAAATTTTTTAATGCTACCGTTAACGCGTGACACAATATGGTGGAGTTTGCAGCTTGTGAAATGGATTTATAAACATCATCTTCCTCATATAGTCCACCCACTATAAACTTTTTTTTTGTAGTTTGTACTATCCGTCTGTCACAGTAAAACTGAGACTTGCATATTCTTTAACATCCCACGAAAATTCCTTCTCAGAGTTGTAGGTAATTCTCGTAGTGGGCCATAAATTGCTTGATTACACACTTTACTACAGATTCACGAATTATTTGACAGCACAACAAAACAGCAATTATGTAATGGCTACAAGAGTGCTGTAGGACCTACACTGTATTATTATTATTATTATTATTATTACTATTATTATTATTACTACTACTATTATTAGTAGTACTGGTTGGACACAAGTTATTAGCAGCCCAGTGCCTTCAAATTTTCGTCAGCTGAGAAGTAAGAAATCCTGCTGTCGAGTTGTTATAAGTATAGGGCACATTTTTTTAACTTCGAAGATTTTAAATACGTGTCCGAGGATCGGCAATACAGTGAATGCTGAGGGGAGAGGAGTGCTACATAGGAAGCCTGTTACGTAAGTGTCCAGCCTCCATGTGAATAATTAGTTTTATTTTCTGAGGAGTCGTTGTAGGTAGCAATGGCAAAGCACTAAGAATTGCTTCGGCATTATATCGCGTGATTCAGCTATCCATACCCATGGGCTGTATGCAAACCACACTGCCTTCAAATACCACACGCAAATTATTAGTCTTACAGAAAAAAATGAACAGGACTTACATGTAAAAAATTTAATGTAGTTAAATTTTGTACTCTGGAGCTTTTTTCCTAGAGGTCGCAGTTTCAGAATTATTCAAGAAAAACGTACAAAAGTGACCTTCAAATGCGTTTTTCTTGACTAACTTAAAAACGTTGGCCTCCAGCGAAAACGCATCCCAATAAAAAAATTTGCCAGATTAAATATCCTACAAAAGTTCTTGTTGCCCTGTTCTTTTCTCCTGTACACTAACAGTTTTCATGTAACGAGCGAGAGAATGGGAATATATTGAGGATTATATTTGAAGGCGTGGAATGCGTAAGACCCAACGTTGGTGGCAGCTAAATCACCTTAAATAGTAAGACTCAGTTTTTACAGTTTCTAACTCACAATTCAACAAGAACCGATATTTTGATCAGACAGAATGGGCATATTATAAGCGAGACGGAACAGTTCAAGTTCTTAGGCGCTCGGATAGATAGTAAGCTGTTGTGGAAAGCCCATGTTCAGGATCTTGTTCAGAAACTAAATGCTGCTTTATTTACCATTAGAACAGTATCTGAAATAAGTGACAGTTCAACACGAAAAGTAGTCTACTTCGCATATTTTCATACGCTTATGTCTTATGGTATTATTTTTTGGGATAATTCTTCTGATTCAAAAAGGGTAGTTTTGGCTCAAAAACGGGCTGTTCGAGCTACGTGTGGTGTAAGTTCGAGAACCTTTTGTCAACCCCTATTCAATAGTCTGAGAATTCTGACATTGCTCTCACAGTACATATTTTCTTTAATGTCGTTTTTTGTTAGCAGTATTAGCTTATTCCCAAGAGTTCGCAGCTTTCACTCAGTTAATACTAGGCAGAAATCAAATCTGCATGTGGAATGTACTTCCTTGACTCTTGTGCAGAAAGGAGTGCAGTATTCTGCTGTATCCATTTTCAATAAGCTACCACAAGAATTCAAAAATCTTAGCAGTAGCCCAAACACTTTTAAGTCCAAACTGAAAAGTTTCCTTATGCCTCACTCCTTCTATTCTGTCGAGGAGCTCCTGGCAGAGCTTAAAAATTAAGCAAATTCCAGTGCTACATTATCGATTTTCTTTATTTGAACTTACGAATTGTCGCCTGAATATGTTTCTTATGTGTCATTTTATCTGTTTCTACTATCGTGTTATAATTTCATGTATTGACTCGTTCCATGAGCGTGGAGACTTCCCCTTAATTTGGTCCCACGGAAAAATAAATAAATAAATAAATAAAATATGACGTTAACAACTTCCCAATAATAAGATTTTAAACTTGTCATATATATAAGAGAAGAATTCTTTTAAAAAACACCAGAAAAAAGGGTTGTTAGAAATAGGGAGTACCACTTGTCTCAGTTAACTGATAAGTTAGTGGTTTAATGAAACACCTCCAAAGACTAAATGCCAGTTCTTTCATCGTTTTACAAGCGGTCGGCTGGTACTAGCTAATATTTGATTATACGCAGTGGTAATGGTCTCGGGACGGTAGGGAACCACTGTTGTAAATGGAAGCAACCAAACTCTCTTTGTAACTCTTTATAGAGTTCCATTACATTAACTAAGATCAGTGTCAACGTGCCAACGTACAGTACATTCATACGACTATTCACCGACGTTATTTATCAACAGATCCTACCTTTTTCAGTTACAAATGGCACCACTTCTCCTTCTGTCTCCATGGGAGAGTTTTGTGCAAATTCTGACGACAACATCCCCGTGTAGAACGTTCTCGGTTTACGAGCCTGTCAATATCTCGAGTTTCCGACGAAATCCTCCTTAGTCTTTGTCAGAAACAACTGACTGTCGCAGCTGCTATCGTGGTACAGCCCATAGACAGCTTGTGATTGGTCAGCGTACGTCATTACTACGTCACTCTACCAGAGACTGTGTCCATTTCTGCAATGACACTTTCGTAGGCACAAATACAGTGCAGCGCATTTCTGTGTATCTTCTCGGTGTCGGGAACTCAATTGCACGCACCACTAGAATTTGATTAATGTCGTTGTCATGGTTGATTACGTTCTTGGACATTCTGATTTATATTACTTCTTCAATAACAGAATCCCAGAATGTAGGCGCATGGCCTAAGATTTCAGTTTCATCAAACATTATTCACTATTTTCTTATGAAACTGTGTTCAGCGAGCGCCGTTCTCTGAATTTCTCGATTTTTAATGTGTCGTTGGTGTTCTGCACATTGGTCGGTAACGGTACAGATAGACTGACCGATGTACCTGCTTCCACGCTCAGAAGGATTCCTATAAATTGAAGAACACAGAGATAGCTGCTGCTCTTACCAGGGAGCAGAATCTCATTTACCTTCTTGCTTTTTCGGAAAACAGGTCTCGTCTTCCCAATATCTCACCTCTTCTGTTAGCTACTGCATTGCAGAAACGAAGAAGCACAATAGGTAGATCGAGATGTGACGGTTCAACATGTCCACCTTTTCACGTTTTGGAGAGCGCTAACTTTATAACTATTATCCCATAGCCATTCTTTCGGATCACGTACTTCAGTTGATCAACTTCTGTATCAATGTGGTCCTTATCACGGACAGCTGTAGCTCTACATATTAGTGTATATAAAACGGCATTCTTGTGGACGATGTGACGAGAACTCTAGGCGGTGAGATGTAAGTCAGTGTGCTTCGGCTTGCGATATGCAAAGTGGCCGATCAGCCCATTCGATTGTTGTTCAACCAAAACATTTAAAAATTACAGCTTTCCTTCTTTCAGTCTAGACAGTGGCCTGGATGTTCGGATGAATGCTATTCATGTGATCGATGAACTGCACCGGAAGTATGGCGCCATATGGCCAGGCGACAAATGTTCGTCAAAATGTGGATAAAATGTAGATGGGCGCAATGGATCCAAAATTAAAGCGCGTGTGTCGCAATATTCTATAAATAAGTTAGCCACTGCTGGGGACAATGGAGATCCCAAGCCATTCCAATGGTAATTTTATAATGTTTACCGCCATACAATAAGTGGGTGGTTATCAAAAGATAATGGAAAAACTTTGTAGTTTCAGGAGGAAAGTTCTGTGACACGAGAGTCAACGAGTCCTCCACAGGAACTTTTGTTAATAGATAGACCACATCTAGACAGACTAAAATATCGTTTGGGACAACTCTGATGTGAAAGTCTGAGAGGCTTTAATACGACGTTCGCAGCAGCCATTACAGGACTCATTATTCTCGTTAGATATCTAGGCAGTCTCCTGGTGGAAGAATCAGCAGCAGTAAAAGTACATCCCAATTTAACGCATTCGTTGTGAATTTCTGGTAAGCCGTTCAAACTTGGAGGTCTAGGAGCTGAATCACTGGGGTTCTACGTGACTCATCAGACAGATATGAATGCATGTATGACAGGATGGAGTCACCCTGTAGGTATTTGTAAACATTGTCCAGTGCAGAAGCGACACTTTCCTGTGATACTTCGTAGCAATAAGAACGACCATGGGATTTCCCTTATCAGCACTACGCGAGGAGTGAGAGCCAAATTCAATCCTATATTCAGCATCAAAACAGTTCTTTCGTGTAAATTTTTCTCTGAGAGCTTGACAGTGCATGCTGCACCATGAGATGAAGCCTGACTTCGCTTCAGAACAAGGTCCTCAATTTCGTTAGTTTCTTTTGTCGCTGTACTGTTAAACTGCTAAGACTATCTCTTCGAAGAACTTCCGTGTTCACATCAATTCACACCCAGTCGAAATATGAGATTGTTGCTGACAAAAAGAGACAGCAGTTATATGAACAGCGAACATTAGTATCCAGTTACAATCTCATTTGCCGTAGCCTTTCTCTAACGATCGCCAGGTGATGCTTTTGACGTAAGCCGATCTTACGTGACGTTTAACAGCAGCGAACTGCGGTACAATCACCTTGCCTCGACAGCGCTGCAGAACTGCCAAATTGATCCTCAGCACTTGATATTTCGCGCACAGCTTCTGAAGTTGACGAACCTTGCGCACAATTTTTCCCCGTAGATGAAGGTGATATGAAATCGAAACAACTGCACTGGTCAATCTATCCATGCCGTTACCGACCGCTGTATGGATCACAAAGGGCAGATTAAAAATCCAGAATTTGAGAAATCAGCAGTTGCTGAACATTCTCATGCTGCAAGTTTGTTATGAAAGAAACAGCAGAAATTCAAATGTGACAGCACATATAATCTTAGTGGTGCGTGGAAGCGAGCTTTGGAGACAGGGAGAAATGCTCTGGATTGTTTACGTTCCTACAAGAGCAGAGGAGTGTCGATTTCACAAGACCTTCTGCAAACGTGAGGTCATTTCGACGTCACAAGCAATATCGACGACGACAGGAATCGCTGTCGTCTCGCTAGCAGCAATTTAAGGCGTACTCTAAGGTTCCTGCCTAACCACACACTCGGAAATCGGCACACATTTATTTCATTCTTTACTTTTTAATCAGCCTAAAATGGCCGGCCGAGGTGGCCGAGCGGTGCTAGGCGCTACAATCTGGAACCGCGCGACCGCTACGGTCGCAGGTTCGAATCCTGCCTCGGGCATGGATGTGTGTGATGTCCTTAGGTTAGCTAGGTTTAAGTAGTTCTAAGTTCTAGGAGACTGATGGCCTTAGCAGTAAAGTCCCATAGTGCTCAGAGCCATTTTTCAGCCTAAAATGTAAATAACACACAATATAGCAGAATACACTCGTATTAAATTCATAAGGAATTCCCAGAAGGCGTTAACAACGCTAAGATGAATAAAAATGTTTACATATAGTAGGACGCGAACCTACATTCCACGTCTCCGTGAACCACGACAGTATCATGTGTTCTAGTAATTAGAGACATGTATCGGCCTACAGTCGTGGTTATCACTTTATCTGCTGAAGCCTTATACCGCTGATGCGTTATTACCTGAAATTTAATGATAAGGTGACGTGCTTGTGATAAATTTTCTGTGCGCCGTTGCCCTGAAACGGCGTACTTAAAGTTAGAATACAAACGTATTTCATACTTACTTTGTAAGTTATTGACTATAACAGCTCACTCCTGAGAGAGAACTCTTATATGAAGGCATTAATCGTCTATAAATCATTATGTGAGGTTAAATTATAACAATAATTATAATAAATCTCACCAAGAAGGACGCGTTTTTATAAATTTCCGATGTGCGCGCGTTAAGTCTTGTGAGAGACCGGTATCGAACGCAAAAGAAAGTCTGTAGCAGTTCCTGCGGTTGTCGATATTGCACGTGATGTCAGAATGGTCACGTTTGCAGAAAGTCTTGTGAAATGATTACTACTTGGAACGCGAGCACCACTAATGCAGACACGAACACAGTCTCTAGTAGAGTAACGTAATAATGGCGCTCACCGACCAACCACTGGCCATCAATGGGTTGTACCACGACAGCAGCCACGACAGTCAGTTGTTCCTTTCGCCACGCCAGCAGCAACACAGTCAACTGTTCCTGACGAAGCCAATGAAGGATTTCGTCGAAAGCTCGAGATATTAACCAAATTTGACGTGGCAAGTACACTGGAATGTTTTACATAATGTGAAACATACCCACCGAAACTGGAATTACGATGTTCAAATTAGAGCACGACTCCAGTTACTTAACACATTTGTTGCTATGTGTATCGAATTGATACACAACGTGACTTCCATGGTAGATCATGTTTATCAAACTGACCAGGACGTTTGTGTAATTCGTATACACAGTTGCGTAAAATTTAAATGCATATATAGTTGTCCTGGCCCCCTGGACAGGCCGTGCGCTTTTGATTCCGAAATTCGTTCAACAATGAGACAGCCGAAACCTTAGTTTGCCTTGTAGTCAACTGCTCCCTTACGTTTACGACCTGTATTACACTCGCATTAACTCAAGCGTCAACATTGCTAGAGATAATGTGTATCTGGAACCTGGTTTCCTTGAAGATTTGAGCTTGTTTTCGGGTGCGTACATGACAGTCTGATACGGAGACAATTTGGGGTGGGTTTGGCTTGGAAAGCAAAGTCGTTGAGAGTGAGGCTAATTTTTTGGGGAATTATCTGACAGTGATAATCCTGAATACTCTGCTGACAGTTCTGATCGTGATTCCAACGATTGGTCTGGATCGAAAACCTACTTTCCAAAATTGTTGGTCAATGAATGTACTCTACAAACATGAAGTAAGGCTTTGCCCCGCAACATGATTCAGGCTCTTTCAAATGTGCTACATTTTTTTCGGACAATTTTCGCACAAACATAGGCAAACTGTACAAAATTTCACCATTAGTTGATCTAATAAAAAATAAATTTCACGACTTGTGTTGTCCTGGTAAGAATGTGTCCACTGATGAAACTATGGTGCCGTCTAGAAGGAGGGCTGGGGTTTCAACTTTGTACTCTGCGGATGCGTCATTAATATGGTTTCACCCTGTGTGTTCAGGGAAGCTATACTCGGCATGTGACTGTGCGCTGGAAAGGAGATGGCGCCCGCAGATCACGAAGTGTCATTCCGTGTTGTGATGGAGTTGATAGACCCACTGTTGAATTTCGGACGCACTGTGTACGCCGACAATAAAATTAAAACACAAGCGTTACCTGAGCCCATACGTTGAACGAACGTTAAACCCACGTTGTTTGTACGTCGAGGAATAACAAGACAATAAAGTCCAACAACTTCAGTGAAGGGAAAGGAATGTTGTGCACACAAGTGTTATTGTAGGAAATGGAAAGACAAGACACTATCTTGACCCTGACCATTAAAGGAGTTCGAGAAAAGGAGCAACCAAAAAGTCATCCACAAATTTGGAATATAATTCTGCAAAATGCTTTACTGACGTGTCGGATGAAACGACATTTTACTCCTCAACTTCACGAAAAGGAGTGAAATCTTACCTCAAGATTGCATTCCAGCTCCTCACAACAGCGGGAATTGTCAGCTCTCTCGCTATCTGCAAGCAACAAACTGACAAAAATGTGCGTGAACCGAATTTCGAGAGAAAGTTGCACTTGCATTGATAGAGATTGGAAACCCGAGATTGGATCACCATGAAGACCAGGAACATAAAGTTCACGAAACAATGTCTTGCAAAAAACCAGCAGCAAGAGAAACAGGTGGGCATAACGTCACTGCGTGAAATGCAAGTCGAAATTTTCCAACAGGAACAATCTCATAGGGAAACTGGCCGGATAACTGTGGGGTAGTCAACCTGAAACAATTAGAACATCTGCAATGGCACTAGGCTATTCTGTGGCAGAGTCTGCCTGTACTGTTTGGTATAATTCAGCTCATCCCAAGCCGGTGGGTGTTGCTCTCACCGAAACCTGCAGAATTATAACAGGTTGCTTGAAATCCCCTCCAGTTGAATGGCTTTACCACCTCGCACGAATAGCGCTACCACCTGTTCGAAGAGAGATAGCTGCGAATAAGGAAAGAAAGGCAGTGGAACAGGAAATTACCCATCCTGTGTATGGGCATGAACCGCATCCGCAACGACTGTAGTCAAGGAAGTGTTTCCTCAGGACATCAAAGGAACTTAGAACCACTGCTGAAAAAGCTAGGTTAAAACTGTGGAGGGTTACGACCTACCTTCCCTTTGGTTGGAAAAGAGTTGGTGAAGCCTTACCTCCAAGCCATGACGGAGAATGGACAACGTGGAAGTCCCTGAATAAACTGAGATCCGGAGTTGGAAGTTCAAAGGTTAACTTGGCAAGATGGGGATAAACTCATCCAAATGACATTTGGCGTGACTGCGGAGAAGAACAGAGAGTTCGGCACGTGCTTCGGTGTCGATTGTGCCCAGTCTCTTGCACAGAAGATGGTCTTCAACAAGCAGTAGAAAATGCGCTGGACGTGGCCAAGTTTTGGTCAAAACTAATTTAATCATAACTGTGTAAAATGTATGTACACGTATCTGTGTGTTTCTGATTCGAGAATAATTAAAAAAAAAAGTCACAGGACACACTCTCAATAATTTGGTCAAGCTGAGGCTATAATAAACCAGACTAAGGAAACTCTTCGCTGACTACAGTCGTTACGGATGCGGTTCATGCCCATACAGAGGATGGGTAATTTCCTGTTCCACTGCCTTTCTTTCCTTGTTCGCAGCTATCTCTCTTCGAACAGTTGGTGGCGCTGTTCCATTACAAACTCTTCAGCACTGTCCGGATGAAAAGTTCATGTGCCTGGAATGTTTTTTTCATTATTCACACTTGTAAAGTAAAGCGTACAGTCTATTCAGTAATTCAAATGTGTTGTTATATCTGCTATGACTTTGTAAACCAACCTATTTCGGCATCAAATATTCAGCATTTGTATTATTTTTTCCCTATTCTTCCAAAAAATTAATGTCATTCATCTGAAAGAAGTCTTGGTATGACATTAAAGGTTGTGCATGAATCCTGTACACATGGCCTGAGCAAGAATGATAGTGAAAAATTAACTTCACAGGCCATGTGTCTAAGAAACATACACACCCGAAAAAGGCCTCGGCCTGCTACATGACCTTGGGTGCTTAAAGTCCGGCAACCAATGTGTTAAACAGTATTTTATGTCCTTTTGTGCAGCAGCTACTAGCGGTAAAACTCGAGAAAGCCATTGCCTGCGACATTAAGCAGGAACATGAAAACTCCAATGGCCGGAAGGGCATATCGACACAAGAAGAAACAATTGCGGGGGTCCAGGGTCCAGTACTTACACCACTCTTTGACGCCTCGCTAAGTGTCGAGTAAAAGTTCGTAAAGAAATCTGAATTACCGCAGTACTCGTGGACATGAAATGTGTAGTTCAAACACGCAAATGAGCTTTCAGTTGACTGAAAATGGCAAGAAATTATGGCAAAGTAAACTATACCGATTAATGGGTAAAACTAACAGCACTAGAACAATAAGTAGCTTCGTGGGAAAGTCCATACAGTTTCTTCGACCACTCTAGGTATTGTCACAGATATGACTCCAGGCAATTAGCAGAGAAAACACAGTCCACTACCTGTAATATGTGTGTGGCATGTAGTCAAGGACGTATGTTACATGGGAATTAAGGAAAATGATTTCTTTCGCCGGTACTTGTCATGTTATCCACAATTCGGCACCATTGAGAAACCCACGTGAAGTTCCTAGCTATTTTGCTGTCGGGTGGAGGTAGTGATTACTGAGAAATGATGGCACCTCCCTTGGAATTAGCCCGCGGCCACGCCGGCACGCCCCCCCCCCCCCCCCCCCCCCCCCCCGCTCTTGTAGGATAGCCCGTCGTTACCCGCCGTTCCCACAGTAAACACCACCTGTCAAGTGCTGCGTTACATCGCAGGCCGAGGACGCGGGATTATCTTCAGCCAGCACGCAAACGCTATTGGTGTGCCGTGTACCAAACTACTCTATTGAATAAGTTCCTTTTTTTCTATCGCTATATGTTACACGTGGTACGCACAACATCGTCATGACAGATAACAGTGTCAGTGCGAATCTCTTCAGTTTGATATGCGTATTATAGTTACCATTCATTTAGTTTGATTAACTCATGGAGTTCGTGCATTAGATAGTGTTGTTAGTCAACTTTTTTAAATAACGATTTTTTGACTTGATACCGAAATGCAAGTGAAAGAAGACAAAGATGTGACCCGAGATGCGATACTGCTAGCACTGAAAGACCTAAGCCGAAAGATGCCTGGAGTAGACGACATTCCCTCAGAACTGCTGAAATAATTTGGAGAGCAAACCATTACTAAACTATTCAACACGGTGTGCAAGGTATATGAGGCAGGGAAAACGCGCTTGGACTTCAAGAAGAATGTAATAATCGCAGTTCCTAAGAAATCAGGTGCTGACAGGCGTAAATATTACAGAACTATTAGTTTAATAAGTCATTGTTGCAAAATTTCGACACGAATTGTTTACAGAAGAAAGGAAAAACAAGTAGAAGCCAACTTCGGGTGCATCAGTTTGGGTTGAGGATAAATGCTGGGACACACGATGCAGTACTGAGCCTACGAATTTTCTTAGGAAATAAGTTAATTAAAGACAAACCTACGTTTATGGTATTTTTAGATTTGAAGAAAGCTTCTGAAAACATTGCTGAAGGTCGTTGTTGTTGTTGTGGTCTTCAGTCCTGAGACTGGTTTGATGCAGCTCTCCATGCTACTCTATCCTGTGCAAGCTTTTTCATCTCCCAGCACCTACTGCAACCTACATCCTTCTGAATCTGCTTAGTGTATTCATCTCTTGGTCTCCCTCTACGATTTTTACCCTCCACGCTGCCCTCCAATACTAAATTGGTGATCCCTTGATGCCTCAGAACATGTCCTACCAACCGATCCCTTCTTCTGGTCAAGTTGTGCCACAAACTTCTCATCTCCCCAATCCTATTCAATACTTCCTCATTAGTTATGTGATCTACCCATCTAATCTTCAGCATTCTTCTGTAGCACCACATTTCGAAAGCTTCTATTCTCTTCTTGTCCAAACTATTTATCGTCCAAGTTTCACTTCCATACATGGCTACACTCCATACGAATACTTTCAGAAATGATTTCCTGACACTTAAATCTATACTCGATGTTAACAAATTTCTCTTCTTCAGAAACGCTTTCCTTGCCATTGCCAGCCTACATTTTATATCCTCTCTACTTCGACCATCATCAGTTATTTTGCTCCCCAAATAGCAAAACTCCTTTACTACTTTAAGTGCCTCATTTCCTAATCTAATTCCCTCAGCATCACCCGACTTAATTAGACTACATTCCATTATCCTTGCTTTGCTTTTGTTGATGTTCATCTTATATCCTCCTTTCAAGACACTATCCATTCCATTCAACTGCTCTTCCAAGTCCTTTGCTGTCTCTGACAGAATTACAATGTCATCGGCGAACCTCAAAGTTTTTATTTCTTCTCCATGAATTTTAATACCTACTCCGAATTTTTCTTTTGTTTACTTTACTGCTTGCTCAATATACAGATTGAACAACATCGGGGAGAGGCTACAACCCTGTCTTACTCCCTTCCCAACCACTGCTTCCCTTTCATGTCCCTCGACTCTTATAACTGCCATCTGGTTTCTGTACAAATTGTAAATAGCCTTTCGCTCCCTGTATTTTACCCCTGCCACCTTTACAATTTGAAAGAGAGTATTCCAGTCAACATTGTAAAAAGCTTTCTCTAAGTCTACAATTGCTAGAAACGTAGGTTTGCCTTTCCTTAACCTAGCTTCTAAGATAAGTCGTAAGGTCAGTATTGCCTCACGTGTTCCAGTGTTTCTACGGAATCCAAACTGATCTTCCCCGAGGTTGGCTTCTACTAGTTTTTCCATTCGTCTGTAAAGAATTCGTGTTAGTATTTTGCAGCTGTGACTTATTAAACTGATAGTTCGGTAATTTTCACATCTGTAAACACCTGCTTTCTTTGGGATTGGAATTATTATATTCTTCTTGAAGTCTGAGGGTATTTCGCCTGTTTCATACATCTTGCTCACCAGATGGTAGAGTTTTGTCATGACTGGCTCTCCCAAGGCCGTCAGTAGTTCCAATGGAATGTTGTCTACTCCGGGGGCCTTGTTTCGACTCAGGTCTTTCAGTGCTCTGTCAAACTCTTCACGCAGTATCATATCTCCTATTTCATCTTCATCTACATCCTCTTCCATTTCCATAATATTGTCCTCAAGTACATCGCCCTTGTATAGACCCTCTACATACTAATTCCACCTTTCTGCTTTCACTTCTTTGCTTAGAACTGGGTTTCCATCTGAGCTCTTGATATTCATATAAGTCGTTCTCTTATCTCCAAAGGTCTCATTATTTTTCCTGTAGGCAGTATCTATCTTACCCCTAGTGAGATAGGCCTCTACATCCTTACATTTGTCCTCTAGCCATCCCTGCTTAGCCATTTTGCACTTCCTGTAGATCTCATTTTTGAGACGTTTGTATTCCTTTTTGCCTGCTTCATTTACTGCATTTTTGTATTTTCTCCCTTCATCAATTAAATTCAATATTTCTTCTGTTACCCAAGGATTTCTACTAGCCCTCGTCTTTTTACCTACTTGATCCTCTGCTGCCTTCGCTACTTCGTCCCTCAAAGCTACCCATTCTTCTTCTACTGTATTTCTTTCCCCCATTCCTGTCAATTGTTCCCTTATGCTCTCCCTGAAACTCTGTACAACCTCTGGTTCTTTCAGTTTATCCAGGTCCCATCTCCTTAAATTCCCACCTTTTTGCAGTTTCTTCAGTTTTAATCTACAGGTCATAACGAATAGATTGTGGTCCGAGTCCACATCTGCCCTTGGAAATGTCTTACAATTTAAAACCTGGTTCCTAAATCTCTGTCTTACCATTATATAATCTATCTGATACCTTTTAGTATCTCCAGGGTTCTTCCATGTATACAACCTTCTTTCATGATTCTTAAACCAAGTATTAGTTATGATTATGTTGTGCTCTGTGCAAAATTCTACCAGGCGGCTTCCTCTTTCATTTCTGTCCCCCAATCCATATTCACCTACTATGTTTCCTTCTCTCCCTTTTCCTACACTCGAATTCCAGTCACCCATGACTATTAAATTTTCGACTCCCTTCACAATCTGAATAATTTCTTTTATTTCATCATACATTTCTTCAATTTCTTCGTCACCTGCAGAGCTAGTTGTACTACTGTAGTAGGTGTGGGCTTCGTATCTACACTCCTGGAAATTGAAATAAGAACACCGTGAATTCATTGTCCCAGGAAGGGGAAACTTTATTGACACATTCCTGGGGTCAGATACATCACATGATCACACTGACAGAACCACAGGCACATAGACACAGGCAACAGAGCATGCACAATGTCGGCACTAGTACAGTGTATATCCACCTTTCGCAGCAATGCAGGCTGCTATTCTCCCATGGAGACGATCGTAGAGATACTGGATGTAGTCTTGTGGAACGGCTTGCCATGCCATTTCCACCTGGCGCCTAAGTTGGACCAGCGTTCGTGCTGGACGTGCAGACCGCGTGAGACGACGCTTCATCCAGTCTCAAACATGCTCAATGGGGGACAGATCCGGAGATCTTGCTAGCCAGGGTAGTTGACTTACACCTTCTAGAGCACGTTGGGTGGCACGGGATACATGCGGACGTGCATTGTCCTGTTGGAACAGCAAGTTCCCTTGCCGGTCTAGGAATGGTAGAACGATGGGTTCGATGACGGTTTGGATGTACCGTGCACTATTCAGTGTCCCCTCGACGATCACCAGTGGTGTACGGCCAGTGTAGGAGATCGCTCCCCACACCATGATGCCGTGTGTTGGCCCTGTGTGCTTCGGTCGTATGCAGTCCTGATTGTGGCGCTCACCTGCACGGCGCCAAACACGCATACGACCATCATTGGCACCAAGGCAGAAGCGACTCTCATCGCTGAAGACGATACGTCTCCATTCGTCCCTCCATTCACGCCTGTCGCGACACCACTGGAGGCGGGCTGCACGATGTTGGGGCGTGAGCGGAAGACGGCCTAACGGTGTGCGGGACCGTAGCCCAGCTTCATGGAGACGGTTGCGAATGGTCCTCGCCGATACCCCAGGAGCAACAGTGTCCCTAATTTGCTGGGAAGTGGCGGTGCGGTTTGTAGTAGCTTACCCGCATTCCTATTTCCCTATTCATTATTAAACCTACTCCTGCATTACCCCTGTATGATTTTGTGTTTATAACCCTGTAGTCACCTGACCAGAAGTCTTGTTCCTCCTGCCACCGAACTTCACTAATTCCCACTATATCTAACTTTAACATATCCATTTCCCTTTTTAAATTTTCTAACCTACCTGCCCGATTAAGGGATCTGACATTCCACGCTCCGATCCGTAGAACGCCAGTTTTCTTTCTCCTGATAACGACATCCTCTTGAGTAGTCCCCGCCCGGAGATCCGAATGGGGGACTATTTTACCTCCGGAATATTTTACCCAAGAGGACGCCATCATCATTTAATCATACAGTAAAGCTGCATGCCCTCGGGAAAAATTACGGCTGTAGTTTCCCCTTGCTTTCAGCCGTTCGCAGTACCAGCACAGCAAGGTCGTTTTGGTTATTGTTACAAGGCCAGATCAGTCAATCATCCAGACTGTTGCCCTTGCAACTACTGAAAAGGCTGCTGCCCCTCCTCAGGAACCACACGTTTGTCTGGCCTCTGAACAGATACCCCTCCGTTGTGGTTGCACCTACGGTACGGCTATCTGTATCACTGAGGCACGCAAGCCTCCCCACCATCGGCAAGGTCCATGGTTCATGGGGGGGGGGGGGGGGAGGGGGGGTTGCTGAAGGTAGCATGCATAAAATACTGGGAGGGATAACTTATTTACAAATTGAACAGAAAAGACGGCAGGTAAGTGTCTTGGAAAGCAGTGGTTAAGAAGGGAGTGTGACAGGGTTGTAGCCTGTCGCCGATGTTATTCAATCTGTAGACTGACCACGATGTGAAGGAAACCAAGAAGAAATTTGGAAAGGGAGTTAAAGTTCAGGAAGAACTAATAAAAACTTTGCCGTGTGCAGATGACCTTGTAATTCCGTCTGGCCGTAAAGAACTTAAAGCGTAATTGAACGGAATGAGCAGCGTCTTGAAAGAAGGGTATTAGATGATCATTAAAGTAGTAGTTGAGATTTGCTCTTTCTCCAGGAAAATAACCTACGATGGCCGAAGTAGAGGGGATATAAAATGTAGAATGGCAATGGGAACAAAGGATTTTAGAAGAAGAGAAATCTGTTAACATTAAATATAAATATAAGTGTTAGGAAGTCTTTTCTGAAGGCATTTGTCTGGATTGTAGCCTTGCACGGAAGTGAAACTTGGACGATAAGGAATTTAGACGAGGAGAGAATAGAAGATATTGAAATATGATGCTGCAGAAGAATACTGAAAATTAGGTGGGCAGATTACGTAAATAATGAGGAGGTACGGAATGGAACTGGGGAGGAAATAAATTTTCGGCATAACTCGACTAAAGGGAGGGATCGTTGGATATGATGCATTCTGAGACAGCAAAGAGTCAGCCGTTTAGTATTGGAGAGAAGTATGGGGGTAAAACCGCGGAGGGAGGCAGAGACACTAGTATAGTAAGCAGCTTCAAACGGATGTGGCTGGCAATAGTAACTTGGAAGTGAAGAGGCTAGCACAGAGCAGAGTAGAGTATGGAATCACACCAGCTTCGGATTGAAGACCATAACACCACCATCTCGACACACAAATGGACACTAAAAGATGAATGTTTCACACTGATCGGAATGAGACCGGAGTAGCAAACAGTAGCTTTGAAAAATCTGAACAGCTGTAGTGAGCTGAGTAACGATTTGGCTGAAAGAAGAGGTCTCTAAGGAACCAGCTGGTTCACAGTACGGAGACTAAGCGAAAGTATCGCGACCGAGCAGTTAACAAGAATGGTTTAGGCCTTCAAGAGTGGTTCCAACTTTCTGCGTAATGTAATAGGAAGTCATTGATTCAGAACGAAAATACTAATACCCATGGAAAGCCACCACGAGCTCTACAATGGATTCGAAACGCGTTGCAACCACAGAATTCGTCAGGTGCGGCTAGGAGCGGGAAGTCCATGGCTGCCAAGTTTGTTGACGAATGTCTCAGTATTTATATTGCTATTTAACCTTTGTGAGCGTATGCACTGTACAGATATTAGGTGAGGCGTGATAAGACTTCTCATATCAGCGTACATAACAGAGAGAAATGAGCATGGAACATCCGATTATAAGATTGTGACGAACATCAAGAGCACGTTACATGGTAAAAGTATTTTGGGGTAATACTAGGCAGCAATACGAAATGGCTTCAAAACGTAAAATCATTACAAGGGAAGGTGAATGGAAGACGGTGAGTTGGAAGGATTTTGGGGAAGTGCAGTGCGTTGATACAAGAACTCAGGTACGCGACAATGGTTCAAATGGCTCTGAGCACTATGGGACTAAACATCTGTGGTCATCAGTCCCCTAGAACTTAGAACTACTTAAAGCTAACTAACCTAAGGACATCACACACATCCATGCCCGAGGCAGGATTCGAACCTGCGACCGTAGCAGTCGCGCGGTTCCGGACTGAGCGCCTAGAACCGCTAGACCACCGCGGCCGGCGTACGCGACAATAGTGCGACCAATTCTAGACTACTGTTCGAGCGTTTTTAGTCTTGTAGGAAAGACAACAGGCGTCGTACGAATTCAGAAAGACGCTGCTACGTTGGTAGCGGATCGACATAGCCAATAAGCAGGTGTAACAGCAATACATGTGGAACTTAAATGGAAACTCTTAGAATAACACAGCCGGCCGCGGTGGCCGAGGGGTTCTAGGCGCTTCTGCTGCTACGGTTACAGGTTCGAATCCTGCCTCGGACATGGATGTATGTGATATCCTTAGGTTAGTTAGGTTTAAGTAGTTCTTAGTTCTAGGGGACTGATGACCTCAGATATTAAGTCCCATAGTGCTCAGAGCCATTTGAACCATTTTTTTAGAACAACACGCTAACGTGGTTCTCGTACAATCCCGCTGAGTAAATTTACAGAACCAGTGTTAGAAGAAGAGTGTAAAACAAGATTTGTTCGTCTGGTCATGTCTTTCTTCATCATTGCCTGAAAAGCTATAACTATTAACAGATAAATAAAACATTGTAAAACGCCAAAGAGTGTAAGTTTTATTGGTATACAAGTCAATCTGCTGGTACGCAGCAATGGAAACTTTAGTCCACTGAATTTCCCATTATTTATTCCATTTTCGTTACAACCTTACACAAACTCTATTCCATGTCCTACGGTTCTCCCTGTATACATAGGTAAAAAATTTCTGATCACCACTGTAATTTTTTTCACCTAGTACTTTTTCCTTAAACATTTCATTTCGTTTAACCGACTGTTAACAGAGAACTGGCTAGAAATGGTGCAGCCTCTTCCGAATAACACAGAACGCACGCCCCACCGCGTTACACTTCCTCTTTCATTTACCTTCTTTACATTAGACTCTACCTGCAACGGTGTCGCCACAACTTCGTTGACGGTGCCGCCCTAAACTCGTTGCGTTTAATCATCAGTCTGTTTACTCCCAATGGCGACGGCTTCATGGTGCTCACTGTATGGCGCGCTTAACCAACAAAGAAACTGCAGTGGGTGGATGAGGCCGTGATTAATACAGTCCTCCACGCAAAATGACGAAGTTCGCTGTGTGCTTTTGTGACTCAATTATTCAGAGGTGAAGTGTGTTGCCTGCTGTAGCGGTGGCGTTCCGCTACGGTTGCTCCATCAGGACAGGGCAGACGCAAAGCGTGCTAGCTCCCGTTTCGACATCTGCATGGTGTTAGAGAGGAAACTGTACCCAGGGGAGTACGAAAGTGAGGAGTTTCCGGGGCATGTGTTACTGCATTACCAGTATTGTCAGTGTACACACAAGAACGGGAAAGATACACACTTTTCGCTTGGCCTTGCTCACGGAGGTAGTTCCATTAATCCGTCCGGTCTTAATCTGCCTGTGGGATCTCGGATATTCCACCACCATCGTGTTATAGCGCCTTTTTCCAGTTAACAAATCTGGGTTGTGCGGTTGTGTTGATGTAAGGATTGGCGGAGTGTCGGATGATCGTGAAGATGACTGTCACACTGGTCTCAGATAGTTTGCATACATTGATCAGTACTTCCCCTGATTGTACGTTCAGACGCCGCTGGTGCATTGTGGGTGAAAAAAGGATGTCGAATCGCTACCAGTTGGCGAGTGAAGTCTTTATTGTTGTGTCTGCATCCTGATAGCGGGCATTTTCCACCATGATATTGATAACAGGAGAATGGTCCCATTCTGGATTATCTATGGCTGTTAGTTTAGACTGCCAAGAATACCTTTTTGAAAAAAGAAACAGTCATATGAGACCATGAAACTACTGAGTAAAATCTGTTATTCTGTTTGCTGAAGGGGTCCGTTATCTCTTTAGCAAACTTTGTCCGGCGCCCGTTTCGGCAGTAACCTATCAAACGATAAAACGTTGATAAGAGATAAGCTACAATTTTTCAGTAAACACTTGAAAGTATAATTTATTACGTCGATTGTCAATGCTCTGTAATCTCCGTCGAGTACTTTCTTCGTGATACCTAATGATACAGATGTTTAACGCCAACGTTCCATTTATACTGATACAATGTAAAAATGTCTTCATTTCTTGTGTAAAAAAAAACGAAGTGAATCAGTATTCATGATGGGGGAAGGAATCCGACGGTACTTATCGATGTACACTCCTGGAAATGGAAAAAAGAACACATTGACACCGGTGTGTCAGACCCACCATACTTGCTCCGGACACTGCGAGAGGGCTGTACAAGCAATGATCACACGCACGGCACAGCGGACACACTAGGAACCGCGGTGTTGGCCGTCGAATGGCGCTAGCTGCGCAGCATTTGTGCACCGCCGCCGTCAGTGTCAGCCAGTTTGCCGTGGCATACGGAGCTCCATCGCAGTCTTTAACACTGGTAGCATGCCGCGACAGCGTGGACGTGAACCGTATGTGCAGCTGACGGACTTTGAGCGAGGGCGTATAGTGGGCATGCGGGAGGCCGGGTGGACGTACCGCCGAATTGCTCAACACGTGGGGCGTGAGGTCTCCACAGTACATCGATGTTGTCGCCAGTGGTCGGCGGAAGGTGCACGTGCCCGTCGACCTGGGACCGGACCGCAGCGACGCACGGATGCACGCCAAGACCGTAGGATCCTACGCAGTGCCGTAGGGGACCGCACCGCCACTTCCCAGCAAATTAGGGACACTGTTGCTCCTGGGGTATCGGCGAGGACCATTCGCAACCGTCTCCATGAAGCTGGGCTACGGTCCCGCACACCGTTAGGCCGTCTTCCGCTCACGCCCCAACATCGTGCAGCCCGCCTCCAGTGGTGTCGCGACAGGCGTGAATGGAGGGACGAATGGAGACGTGTCGTCTTCAGCGATGAGAGTCGCTTCTGCCTTGGTGCCAATGATGGTCGTATGCGTGTTTGGCGCCGTGCAGGTGAGCGCCACAATCAGGACTGCATACGACCGAGGCACACAGGGCCAACACCCGGCATCATGGTGTGGGGAGCGATCTCCTACACTGGCCGTACACCACTGGTGATCGTCGAGGGGACACTGAATAGTGCACGGTACATCCAAACCGTCATCGAACCCATCGTTCTACCATTCCTAGACCGGCAAGGGAACTTGCTGTTCCAACAGGACAATGCACGTCCGCATGTATCCCGTGCCACCCAACGTACTCTAGAAGGTGTAAGTCCACTACCCTGGCCAGCAAGATCTCCGGATCTGTCCCCCATTGAGCATGTTTGGGACTGGATGAAGCGTCGTCTCACGCGGTCTGCACGTCCAGCACGAACGCTGGTCCAATTGAGGCGCCAGGTGGAAATGGCATGGCAAGCCGTTCCACAGGACTACATCCAGCATCTCTACGATCGTCTCCATGGGAGAATAGCAGCCTGCATTGCTGCGAAAGGTGGATATACACTGTACTAGTGCCGACATTGTGCATGCTCTGTTGCCTGTGTCTATGTGCCTGTGGTTCTGTCAGTGTGATAATGTGATGTATCTGACCCCAGGAATGTGTCAATAAAGTTTCCCCTTTCCTGGGACAATGAATTCACGGTGTTCTTATTTCAATTTCCAGGAGTGTATTTTTGTTGCTCGAGGTACTGTCGTTTGTATTTTGAATGTTCATCAAAATATCAGTCATCTAAATTTGCATATCCATTTCATAAACCATCATACACCTTGTGGCGAATGCCTGCCTTTTCCTGCTCCATTCACTGACAGTAAACACAAAAAAAAAAAAACCGTAAAAACGCGAAATTTTCTGACTTCAGCCTCGTGCACATGAAGCAAGATGTACGAATATGTTGCACAACACAGTAAGTTTGTTCACTGGAATTGAAACACAGCCTCCTGCAAGTTAGAGAGTAAGACTGTTGCCGATGCTCAACGTGTTTCTTATATGCCTCAGAACGGAGAAAGCTGATAAACGTCTGTGGAAATACACATGAAGCTCCGTAGTCCTTAATGAACAGCTCTTGTATTGCGGAACATGGTAGCCTTTTTTTTTCAAGCGCTAAAGCTGCGTCAAATACCCAAAACTTCTTTTTCCATTAGAGAGGGTTAAGAAAGGACGAAAAGAGGGAGCGGGGGGTGGGGTTGTAGATTGGCTCCTTTTCTTCGTGCTTAGATGACATTCATCAAGCCTGTCCGTCAGAACTTGTGCGAGAACCCCCACTGGCCTGCTAACAAATGGCTCTAAGCACTATGAGACTTTATATCTGCGGTCATCAGTCCCCTAGAACTTAGAACTACTTAAACCTAACTAACCTAAGGACATCACACACATCCATGCCGGAGGCAGGATTCGAAGCTGCCACGGTAGCAGCAGCGCGGTTCCGGACTGAAGCGCCTAGAACCGTTCGGCCACAGCGGCCAGCAGTTGGTGACAGTGCAGCAACGTTTCAGAGTGACATGCCGCAGCTACCTGTCCACCAGCGCAGAAGTTCAAAATGTGCAAATTACAATGCCACCCCTTCACTCATGTTCTCGACGTTTCCCTGAATCATCCTGTGACGCTGATATTTCCTTTTGGAACTACTGCCACATCGCTACATTCCTACATCTACATGAGCGAGTTGACACCGTGGTTGTCGGGCATTTTACATCCAGTGTTTGTCACTTTTAGATTTGTCGTTATTTATCGAGAACGCTCCCTTGTGTTACTGATGGACCAAACGGGGGTATAGCTCGGGTGCTTAACAGAGCTCTCTTTTGTTGAGTTTACAGTGTGTGATGGTCCAGATGTAATCCTTAGCAATATATAAACAGTCTCAGAGCCATACCAGAATGTGCACAATAATTGAGATATGTCCTGTAGAAAATTGAAGAGTGAATTTATAAAAAGCACAAGAGTTTCACAGACAGTTGCCAAATACAGACGTTGTCCTTCGAAATACAAAATAAAGTACACCCGTGCATTAATAAGAAACTACTTGTACTGGCGTATTGGCGAGAAACTGGTTTTTCGACACTTGACTGTATCCCAGCCGACAGGTTCCTGCAAAACCAGTCAGCGGCACTGCCAGCAGACAATCGTGCTCTTGTGTAGCTACGCAACGCGTAAACGGTACCGCTCTTGCAGAGCCCCGTGAAAAACAAGTTGCAGGAATGTTTTGGGCAGGGAAGTCACGAATGTAAAGTCCGTGCGTGGACTCAAATCGGTCCTGCTTTGGAGGAACCGGCCGCAAGTGGGACGTGTTCCTGAGAAGTACACACGGTTTCCGATGCCGCGCAAAGCTCAGCTTCTCTTGTATGAAGCCCCCTTGGGTCACGTTTTCCGACCCAACTCAGAGACACGATTGCAATAAGGAGACTGCTACTGTACTGCCACCCAGACGACGGGTTCTGATAAGACTTGTCACAGGGCGAAAACACACTTGAGTCAAAAGGCCATTCGAACGCCGATACGCCACATGTACATTGCTGAGTAGTGCGGGCAATCTCGTTTTGGGGAAACAAGGACTTTCTTTCTTTACTTTCTTTTGATTGTGCCGTTTTTTCCGCGGATACTCAGGATCGGCTTGGGTAATCGGATGTGGCAATGTTAGTGGAAGGTGTGGCCGGATGCCCTTCCTGCCGCCACCCCAAACCCCCCGGGAAGGAGTTAGTGTACCCCAACTGTCTGCGACTAGTGTAATCCATGGAATAGTGCGAAAGTGTTCAGATGTCTGCGAGCCGTGAAACGGATGCGGGACGTGGGGACCAGCCCGGTATTCACCTAGGTGGATGTGGAAAACCGTCTAAAAACCACATCCGCCGGGCGGATTCGATCCGCGGCCCGGCGCGCCTACCTGAATCAAGGAAGCAGCGCGTTAGCGTGCTCGGCTTACCTGGCGGGTTTTGGGGAAAGAAAGACATTCATATGAAAATGACCAGCTGAGTACCCATACTGCCTGAGTATGAACTTACTCCAGTCTTCTACTAATCCAATTCCTCCTCCTCCTTCTCGTCATGTTGTTCATCTACTCTTCCCCTCACTCCCTGTTGGCCACCTCCATCCCCCTCCCTATGCATCTTCTTCTCTCTCTCTCTCTCTCTCTCTCTGTCATATATCTCCCCACCTGCTTCTCTCCCCCTCAACCCCCCCCCCCGCTCTTCCATTCCATCTGCTTCTGCTCCTCTCTCATTCCATCTGGTCCTTCTCCTTCTGTCCATCTCCTCGTCCCTCCTCATCTCCTCCTCATGCTTTTCTCTGTCCATCCCCTCCTTCACCCCCTCTCTGTCCATCTCCTCCCCCGCCTTCCCACTCCGCATTAGCACCCCCTGCTTCTTACACAGTATTTTTTCCAGATAGTAAGTCATACGTTTACCAAATTTGATTGAAATCGGTCCAGGAGTTTGAGGTGCTTTTTACCTGCAGAATTGTTCGAGTAAGCACTTGTCACACATATTTCGTTTGTATTTACTTTGTTGTGTTCACTTGTATTTCTATAACATTTCACCTGTATCTCTAGCGAATTTCGTCCTGCAGCTCCGTTTTCACGCATCTCAACGTTTACGACGTCATATATCCTGAACTATGTGTCGTACGATGACGTTTGCAGGTAGTTACAGTTAATACTTGCGACAAAATCTGTTGCGATTAGAGATAGTAGTAAAAAAGTAATCAATTGAATCGTCACAGCTGATGCAGAAGTTTTACTGCATGGATAGGGAAAATGTAGTAAGCGATAAAGTTTTTCCCCTTTATCATTTTGTGGATGGTGTCACCGAGAAAGTCTCGTGAAGGTTTGAAATTATGTGTAAAACTTGTTGCAACTCTCATTCTCCAATACAGGGTGACTCTAGTTTGACTATTTGTGCGTCGTGAGGGCTTCGATGTATTTTCCACCATCACACTTTGGAGAGTGTAAGGAGCCTGTTACGTGAGGAAGACATTTTTACCAGTTTTAATAAATTATTGTCTCTTACTGATGTATTCACGATAGTTAGGAAGTGCTGTAGTCCGTAGCCGGCCATGAGTCGGGGAGCATTTCCCACGCTGGCTGGCTAGGTAACTAAGCGACCATACGTCACGCATAGTGGAGTGGGGCTCGGCGCTGGACCGTAGCAACAAGCGTCAGCCTGGGAAATATACATGACGGGAAGTACCGCCATCTCGGCGCCAAAGTCACCGATTTTGTTTATTTATATTTAATAATTAAAGTCATTTATGACAACATGAATACTAGGAGCCGCCTCTGGATGTTTAAAACTATTTATCATAATTTTGCCTCGTTAAAATTCACACCCGTTCATTAACAAATGCATATCTTAGTAAGTACGAACTTGAACCGAAATCCACGAACTATGACGAAACTAGTAAGAGATACGGACTGCGCGCCAAAGTCGGCAGTCGGCGTTAAGAGCTCTTCCTGTCTTGTTCGATGGTAGCCATGCTCTCGGTTACGAGTAGTTTGTGACATGAGTGTTTCATTATTGATCTAATAGGAGTAAAAGTGATATTACGGCATTCTGAATGTTAATTTCGAGTAAACAGATACCCCAAAGTTGACGGACAGCAATTTCAGATAATTAGCTTCCACCGACAGAGACATCCAATGCGCCAATGAAGAATATGCACGGGACGACATTTACGACAGCTGCACTGCGCACAGGTAGGAGGAAATCCGACGACACGACCCACCAAGGCGGATCAAGGAAGGTCCGACTTACACTCACAAATTCAGGGTGGAAGTGCTGACCAGTGATACTGTACGTCACATGTACCACCCTCTACAGACTCGCGGTTAAGCTGAGTAATAACAGTATCAGTTTAGAAGCGAGGGGATCGTCGTTCCCCATGGTGTTCTTTCCAGACAGTAGGTGATACGTGTACCGAGTGTGTTTGCAATTGACCCACTGATTTAGGAAGAGATGTAGATCATACATACATGTATACACTTTTATAATGCGTATGGAGTTCAACTAGAGGAAGTTGCCATCATGAAATCTTTCTGTTTGCAGGTGAGTCCGGCCGCCACCTTCTGGCACCACCTCAGCCGGTACACGGTAAGGCAGAGCTCAGCCGTCTGTGCATCGCTGTATGACTGCTTGCTTGCAAGCACCGCTGTTAACTACGATGTCCACGACATGCCTGGAGTGTTTTCCTGGAAACAGTTCAGTAAGCCGACCTTCTTACTCCCCGCGCCGAGCGACAGATTCTCAGACAAACATAGTGTGCTCGAGACCCGGTTACTCCGAGAATTCCGTGTGTGTGGGGCAGAATTATTGTACGCGACCTCGAGGACACGAGCAGATGAGATGTTTTGCGACTGCTAAACTCCTCGCGTGTTCACACTCCCTGAGTGCTCTTAACTCCGTGCAAAATCTGTACCCAGCTGATGAAGTAATCCACCTCATCCAGGACCCCACCTACAAAGACTGGGGATGGGGGTGACCATCTGTTGTGTACCAGGGCACGTGGGCTGTTAATAGGAACGAAATAGCAAATGTAGCGACCAGGGAGGCGTATCGAAATAATCGGTTAGTTCAGTGTGCCATACCTCTGTGTACTATCACGTCACTGGGCCACAGAGTCACATACTCACGCGTACATGGAAATAATAGTGGCCGGCAGTGATTGACAATAAGCTGCGTCTAATGAAGCCAAAAGCTCGGTCATGGTGTATTTCCTTCCTGCCATACAAACGAGATGAAATCCTTCTCACACAGTCCTGTTACGCCCGGCTTCTTGAACCGGGCAGAGAAAACTCTAATGTGTGATGTTTGTGGCGTACAGATCACAATGCTCCGCATTTTAGTTGACTGTGTTTTATATCCAAACAAGAGAACAGAAGCTGATTTATCGACAGATTTGCACTCTATTTTAAATAACAATAGCACGAAAAAGATAAGACTTTTAAGGTTTTGTGAAATGTCCGACTTTTTGGGAAAAGTTTACGGAGAAATTTTTAATTTGCTACCAGGGTGACTGGCTCATTCATGTATTTTTGTAAATGATCAACCAGTCACATATCGCTGTATTGTTACTTTGGCTTTCTTCTTGTATTACTTGTCTTTCAATTCACAGTTCTAGAATATCTGACCAATTTTACGCTATTTTATATGATGTGCGATAGTATGAGTGTGCAGGTGACAATGGATGACTACGGTATATTGATAATTTTCACTTATGGACCGTCTGACAGCAACTGAATGAAACACAATTTTAGTGCCATACGCGTTTCGCCTTTATTTTCTGCAAGGCATCATCAGTGGCAGGTTGCGTAGACAGTTTCTTACATATTACGCTCCTGTTGCATTTTTGGTGTTGTTCTTCTTCCTATGAGCGCCAATTTGCTGTTTTTTCCACATTCCACAGCACTATGCACTGAACGCTTGTTTTAATGCATGCATTAAATCAAGCGTTCAGTGCATAGTGCTGTGGAATTCGGAAAAACAGCAAATTGGCGCTCATAGGAAGAAGAACAACACCAAAAATGCAACAGGAGCGTAATATGTAAGAAACTGTCTACGCAACCTGCCACTGATGATGCCTTGCAGAAAATAAAGGCGAAACGCGTATGGCACTAAAATTATGTTTTATTCAGTTGCTGTCAGACGATCCAGAAGTGAAAATTATCAATATACCGTAGTATTACGCGCAACTGAGGAAGACAGGACCACAAAAGGTGAAGATGACAATGGATGACGTTTGGAGAGAGTGAGTTCTGTTTTATGTCACATTGCCTCTTATTTCTTTTATCACATTTTCTGCGGTTTAATCACATTAGTTTCGAAACGATGCTGATAATGTCGCCGTTGAGTGTCACTAAACGAGACACACACACACACACACACACACACACACACACACACACACATATGTATACGAGACGATGAGACGTCATGGCGTAAAAGTGAATCGAACCGATGCGTGCTGCCTCCTAGGAAATGGGTGTTCTACCCATGTCTGTATGGCATACAAAGCTTTGCGTAGAATGTTCCCTCTACGTACATAAATTTATTCTTCAGCATAGTCGTAAGATAAACGAAAGGATATTTCCTAGCAGTGAAACGGTTTATTCATGCCCTTAAGAATCAACTTGGCCTTCCTTCTCCTCAACCTAACCATAACGGATGTCTGAATTCCTTTAGTGTTGCCAGACGGATGTTGATCCTTAACGTTTGGAAATACGAAAGTCATTCGTGACAAGTCTGGGGTGACATCGTAATGTGGATGCAGAACTGCATTGTGTTTCAAGGTCCAACTAGTTTATGTGCTTTAGTTGCAAGCATAAACAGACCGTGGCCTCGTTAGAAGCTAGCTAGTGAGGTAATTAATGACATGCTAAAGTTAGACTTATAACCTGCATTAAGTATTTCGTTTCATAACCTACCAATTTACCATATCAGTTCGTTGAATTCTTTTTTGTGTAAGGCTGATTCATGGTATCTTATCTCCGCTAAAAAAAAATTGTCTCAAAATTCTCTCCATCTATAACAGTGGAAGTGACCTAGAACGATTAAATTTTTTAATTTGGTTGTTAGAGTAGATTTTGTCAAACCAGCGAGAATATTTCTTAGTGGAATCGAGCGTTGCGTATCTGATGAACGCTTTTCACGTAAATACAAGTCTTCAAGTCAGGGTACAGGGATAAACCACTGAGTGCTAAAGCGGTAGCATGAGGGGAATAAAAATCCACTTAGTCACAAGTGCATTTTTCAGCATTTCACCCGTTGCTACGGTCGCAGGATAATTTTCCTGCTGAAAATTTACCACTGCGGGTCATTCTCACAGTGGCTAATACGCCAGAGAACAGCAACGGGTTTAGCTTACGTTCTACTTCACGTCCTTTCACGAAACATCCTTCGGTTTGCGCCTAGTTAATGCCAGATTCTGCTTTGAGATTTGCTTCACGCCTCTCATTCTGGCCAACAGTAGCAATCGCGACCTCGGGAAGTGCGCAGGGGACACTTTCCTGTATCGTTCTTCATCAAGAGTGGAGGATATTTATTACTTTGATAAGCCTACAGTGTGAGATGCCTTGAACAAAATCATTGAGTCATCTTCATAATGTAAACATAAAGTTTTTTCAGTATTTTCCATCGTGATGGCATCCGCTCCCTTCCCCAAGAGTGCTCAGTTTCTGTTTTTTCTGAGACAGTGTTACGACCTATTAATCCAAAAGTATATAATTAAATATTTGAAACTTGCAAGGGAAGTGCGCGATCTCGAACGCTGAGAACCCTACAAAAATGAGATGAGAATATAAATCGCTCGTCCCAGAAAGTGTTATGAGCCATCTGCATGCAAAACTGCGCGTCTTACCACGAGAACCATTTGAGTGATCACCTACTGAAGATCTAACAAACGAACTTCGGTAACACGAAGATTCCAGATACGGATATAATAGAATCAAAACACCAAAGACAACAAAATATTACCAAGCATTCGATGTGTACCTCATTAAGCAATGAAAGCTCTATGTGAGAAAGATCGTTGATTTTGTAACGCTACAATGCTAAAAACCGCAATTTACACCACCGTGATTCCATCATTAGACTTGGCTCTGTGCTATACAACCAACTTTATGCACCAAAGTGAAGCCTATGTTACGATATTCTTAGGAAAAGGCAGGTTATGACAATGATACACCAATATCATCGTTTGAAAATGTAACTAGTGTAGCGTTTGATACTGAATTGTTTGAATGCAGAAATGAGGCTCAATGTGTAAAAGTAGCTTTAGTTACACGTGAACTTTGTTTTGTTCCACTTCATTTTGACCACTTAATTGAAATCTGCACTCTGCAGACTGGATAGCTATGCAGCATTATCAGGTCAGTAGAAAAATGTTTTTGTTTAGCTAGCGTAATTATTTTAAGCAAAGCGAAATACAGCAATGAACTAAGACAGTGAAATTCATGTGATCTTGGTCCTAACACATCGATATTTTATTTCTTAGCGTCGCCAAAGCTCCTCCTTTTCACCTTGAATAGCTGATCATTCGTGGTAACATTCACCGTTTTGGAAGCGAATGTCCCACACCACTGTTTTTGGGATGAGCGACTTATACCACTGTTTTTGGGATGAGTGATTTATATTCTGAGCATATTTTCGTGAGATTCTGAGCGTTCGAGGTTACACACGTCCCTTTTTAGTAAAATTTTGTTTCGGTCTGTGCGCAGTTTATTTCAAATTAAACACTTTAACTGCCCAATGTAAAGAGGTTTTCTCTATTCATGTGCCACTTGTGAAGATAAACAGTTTAAATAACAACTAAAAACTGCTCGTCATGTCTGTCAAAAACTTAGTCTTGTGAAGCATTGTGGTTGCTGCCACTGGCGCACCTTACCAGAAATTCTTGCATTGTGTAGCAATTTACCAGAATAGTTATTCCGACTCTAAGATGATAGGAAATAAAACATTTATCTGTAGTGTTAAAACTTGAGAAAATTATGCGATTTCTGGTAGACCCGCCAAAATTACGGGAAAAGCCCGCATGGAATGATGAGCATCCTGTCGCGGTCGCCATCGAAATCGGCCGCGTCACTCCAGTACGCTTGCGGTGGGATGTCCGCCGAGCGGAGCGTATTTAAAAGCGCGTTTTGCAGGGTCAGCCGCGGCGGCGGCGTCGGCTGTGTCAGCCGACAGCGGCAGCTGACGGCCTCGCGTCGTGTATCCCTGCACAGCTCGCATATCATTGGGATGTGTACAGAACTGCTCGATATTCCGATCGCTGTCAGAGATGCGCTTCGCGCGCCTTGTTTATTGGTCGCCGCGCCTGCCTCCCTCCCTCCCTCCCTCCGCGCGTGTAAAACACTGGCGCCAACGCTCCCGCCTCCTGGCTTCCCGCCGACGCCATTTCTGCGGCGGACACCGTGACAGCCTCGTCCGTCACTTTTTGTTCTTTTTTCTGATGTGGAAACAGGTGATCCATGAGTCATCATTTCCGGCAAAGTGAAGTTATTGGTTTGCTGGAAGAGGAACCACTTTCACTTTCCTCACCGAAAACGACGCCCCATATCGCTCATCATTTCCCGTCACAACTGTGGGGAGGTTGCCAATTTCGGCGCTACTCGAGCTTTCTTTCTGTACAAGCTGTTTGGACTCCCGAACAATAATTCCAGCCCCTTCATCGCTACCTCTGAAATACCATTCGTAAGATAATGCTCACAGTAGCGCCAGAAATATTATAGTCGACAAAAAATTGTTTCCTCAGCGCTACGTCCCGTCACAGTGAGCGCAAGCGCCTGGAGTGGAATGTTTCACACCCTTCCCTAGCCTTTGGTTGTCGAAGCCGTTGTTGCCTAGTAGATTGGATTTGAAACTGCAGTATGAAAATAAAGAAAAGTACACAACGCGTCTGAACAAGTGTGCGTTCACTTACTAATGGCTACGAGAGAGAAGTCATCAAATCAATAAACTAATAATAATATAAAAATGGCGTCATTACTGAATGATATAAAACCATGGTGCTGCTAAAACATGTGGTTGGGAATCAGATTGTAAGTGTGTGATCAACAATTTTTTAAAACCAGTAACGTTAATTTTATTACACCCTTGTATTTCATAGAGCAATTTCGATGGTATAAAGAAGACGTAAGTCTTGTTCAGTACTGGATTTCGACCGTGTCTTTTATCCGTTCTTTTATCCACAACAACACACACGACATCCTCGTCTTCATTATATCTATTTCTAGAACAGTGGTGTGCAGATTTGTCAGCACAACAACTTGCATTAAATTCATAATAAAATAGCTGTGCCACTTCCGTAATAAGAAATTCACACGTGATACCAGGATTTAGGTTTCGATTTTAGTTGGTACCTGAATCGACGTATTAGTCCTTCAAACAATGGTTCAAATGGCTCTAAGCACTATGGGACTTAACATCTGAGGTTATCAGTCGCCTAGAACATGGGACTACTTAAACCTAACGAACCTAAGGATATCACACACATCCATGTCCGAGGCAGGATTCGAACCTGCTACCGTAGCGGTCGCGCGGTTCCAGACTGAAGCGCCTAAAACCGCTCGGCCGCTCCGGCCGGCGTATTAGTCCTTCGACTTGTCACCTATGAAAGGATACTGAACTAGACAAATGGCACACTCTTTTCTGTACCAAGTTAGTGAGTTTTTTTCTGTCTCTTGCCACGCTGAAGCGGCTATCAGTTTCTGTAGGGGGATGCGGGCAACCAACAACACCACTACCGAGAGGTTAACCACATCTGCATTGACACTGACCATTACATTCCGTCGAACAAAAAATCTTCATTTTATTATATAGCGCTGAATTAACGCAACTAAGTCAGAAGTAAAAAGACATTGCCTTCGCTATGGGATGCCCCTAAATACGACGTTGAAATAAAAGTGAAAATATGAGTGGCATCCAGCAACAAGACCTGATCTCAGATTACTGTGCGTGCCTCTTGATAGAGCAGGAAGGTGGCCTCCGTCAGCTGTCCCCTCCATCTCCCCATCTTTCTCTTCTCTTCTCTTCTCTTTTCTCTTCTCTTCTCTTCTCTTCTCTTCTCTTCTCTTCTCTTCTCTTCTCTTCTCTTCTCTTCTCTTCTCTTCTCTTCTCTCTCCCCTTCGTGTTTGTCGCAGTTGTGTTTCCAGAGCCTGCTGGCCACAACTGGCCGTTTGTGGCGGACCATCTTAACGTGTATACCGCTGTACGTCCTGTATTAAATTCCCCGATATCGCCTGAATACCATACAAACTATCCTCTAAGAACGAAAATACGTACTTAGGAATGTGCTAACGGATGTGCGACTGGACTGCACACTTCATAGCAAACGGGCAGCCCTTGAAGCTATGCGAAGTTCTCGCACACGATGCATAGATGTGACATCGTCAGGAAATAGCTGCAAGATATAGACCTAACGGTACCTGGTGTAAAGACTGGCAGCTAAGTCTCCACATAAATACAGGCGTGCCTGTTCGAAGCTCCTTAAAGCGGAACGTTCACGTAAATTAATCAGTGAGGAAACCAATAGCTATACACAAATTAATTGAAAGAATCCTCAGAGCCATGTAATTCGCATTGGACATCCTAACGGGCAGGGAAAAAGGACGACATTCGCATCTGTCAAGGACAGTCGGTTTCTTTCAACACAACAAGAATTCGTGGTTCCAGCGAAGGAAAATCTGCCAGAACCAGTTTCGGAGGGAAGATTGCGAAGAGAAGTGCATACAACACACATTTGAAGTTGGCTACTACCAGAAACGCCATTGCTCACGGCTTCGCATAACGCTCCACGTCTTGAGCGGGCCAAGCTACTAGCTGATTCGGTGTGATTAGTGTTGTCTGAGAAGTCGCAGTTTTGTCTCTTTGCAGATCGTGCAACGCGTCAAATGCACCTGCGACCCAATGAGGAGCTTAACCAACAGCGTGTGGAGGGTGCGGATCAGATAGGTGGTGTTCTGTGATGTTTTGGGAGTGTGTTTTATATCGCTACGTGTGCCCAGCCAGTCAAGTGCCCGCGAACATGAACCATGGTGTTTATTTGAACGCTGTCAGTGACTAAATGTTGTCCTTTCTTGTAAATTTTCATGATGAACTTGCCGTGGAGAATCCCCTCCCCCGCAAGATGAGAAGAGCCGTGTCCATAGGCCTGCAGGCATATCCTCCCGATTTCGCAGAACACTCACGCGCCCAATCTCACTTCGACTGGCCCACTAAATCAGTCGATTTGAATCACACATTTAATGGCTGGGGCGATCTGTAGCAACGGATCAAACGTAACAATCAAAATCCTTGTAATTCGTAAGCTCTTTGATATAATCATGAATAAGTGATATCAGCTGGACATGAAATAACTGAAAGCATTTGTGGCGGTGTTCAAGGGCAGTCACATGATGTCTTCTGGAGGTGACGAATCTTTCGTCCGCTGTACTTAACCCTAGAGTACTAAAGTGGGGAAAATGTTACGTTGCTACCAAATCATCGTAAATGCTACCACAACTTTTATTCAAAGGAATTCCTAATTTATACGTTATGCACTAGTTGACTATAATTATTAGATGCCCAGTGGCGTCTTACATGCAAAATAAGGGCAGAATGACCTGCTTTATACGTTTTAATGACAATCTTACTCCTGAAAATGCTATTGGAAAAGAAGTCATTTATCTTACGCATTAGTTGCAAATTATTACTACTGCAGGAGTGTTTCAGACACAGAATGAGTAGTCTTCTGCTTTAAGCATTATTGTTACAATCTTAGAAAGATATTGTTATAGTCTGAGAAAGACGTAGCTCGATGTTCCTTCCACTGGCATTTAGGGATTCTTCTTCCGATTACTCATTTTCTGCTTCCGAGTTTGGGTCTGCATCATTGTCATCTGTGCACACAATATAACCTTCTTCAAAAAAACTTTCTTCTTCACTAAATTATCCATTGTTTGTATCTTTATCAGCCTCATCGGGCAGAATTAAACCCAAACTCAGCACCATGCGTATTGTGCTAATTTCAGTAGCAGAAGACATCAGCACTGAAGAGAGATAGTGACAGATTGTATCACTCTTCTGACTGTGACTGCTTGATGTTTCATCTAATATACCACACTAAAATGAATTCTAAGCCATCTTGGAATGTATTTACAAGAATGCCAGTGTCAGCAAACAGTTGCAGTCAGGCAATAAATAATTCAGTCATAGTGAACAACAATGCTTGGTGTGGAGGTAGCCAAGAGCTCGTGTTGCTCATCTGTTCAGATTGGGGGGGAACCTAGAAGAGATACCAAATAATTGAAGAGACACAAAATAAATCAGTCATAATTAACCACAGTGTTTGGTATGAATAGGGTTGCCAGACGTCCCGGTTTTCCGGGACAATCCCAGTTTCGGATCAAAAAAATGAGCGTCCCGAAAATTGCTTTCGGGACGCCAATTTACTGCCGATTTTGTGAAGCCAACGAAATACTCTCATATCATTTATTTCTTCCCAAATGCTGGCGTGGATTTGTATTTTGACTGTGACTGTTAAGCAAAATAATTATTTTTGTTTTACTGTTGCACCTGCCAGCATCTATCAAGGGCCATTATTGCGCGTAATGCTTGTTTGTGCTATGAATTCTTGTATTGGGATTCAGTTCAGTTAAGGCGTTTCAGCTATGTGGTTCTCTGTCCGAGGCTTATTGTGCTTTGTGCATATTTGCGTATACATGAAGTGAGCTCCAACTGCCAAAGCGAAAGTGCTCCTTTCAAGACAAATATACAAAATAATGATCTTTCATCAAACGATGAAGACATGACTATGAAGTGGAATTTGCTATATATGTCATATGTTTCCATTTCACATGGAAGAAGGGCTGATATTACAGATCATTTAGGCAGCGAAAAGCATAAATAAAACATGTGCTCTCCTAGCACTTAAAAAACAGCTTTTTTATTTGAAAGTCATCAAAATAGAGCCAATCAGTAGCAGCAGCTGAATTAACAAAGTGTTATCATACCGTGGTACGTCTTTGAAATCTGTAGATTCTAGCCGGCCAGAGTGGCCGAGCGGTTCTAGGCGCTATAGTCTCGAACCGCGCGACCGCTACGGTCGCAGGTTCGAATCCTGCCTCGGGCATGGATGTGTGAGATGTCCTTAGGTTAGTTAGGTTTAAGTAGTTCTAAGTTCTAGTGGACTGATGACCACAGATGTTAAGTCCCATAGTGCTCAGAGCCATTTGAACCATTTGTAGATTCTACTTCTAGGCTAAGCTCCAATATTTATAACGATTCTGTCACAGCGAAGAGTGGTACGTTGAGCTGAACCAAAACAACACCTCTTTTGAAAGCAGCTTTGTCACCTGACACTGTCAAACAAATATGCGACGACCTTTCACTGGTCCGTAATTATTCAACTCAGTATAAATTTGAAAACTGAATAAATCACGGAATAATGTAAATAGAGGTACAAATTGACGCACATGCTTGGAATGACATGGGGTTTTATTAGAACCAAAAAAATACCAACGTTGAAAAAATGTCCAACAGATGGCGCTTCATATGATCAGAATAGCAATAATTAGCACAACAAAGTAAGACAAAGCAAAGATGATGTTCTTTACAGGAAATGCTAAATATGTCCACCATCATTCCTCAACAATAGCTGTAGTAGAGGAATAATGAGTGAACAGCGCTGTAAAGCATGTCCGGAGTTATGGTGAGGCACTAGCGTCGGATGTTGTCTTTCAGCATCCCTAGAGATGTCGGTCGATCACGATACACTTGCGACTTCAGGTAATCCCAAAGCTAATAATCGCACGGACTGAGGTCTGGGGACTAAGGAGGCCAAGCATGGTGGAAGTGGCGGCTAAGCACACGATCATCACCAAAGGACGCGAGCAAGAGATGGTTTCACGCGTCTAGCAATACTTTGTTCTCTCTTTCTTTTTTTTTGTTCTAGTAAAACCCCATGTCATTCCAAGCATATGTGTCAATTTTTACCTCTATATCTACATTATTCCGTGGTTTATTAAGTTTTCAAATTTAATGGCTCTGAGCACTATGGGACTTAACATCTGAGTTTATCAGTCCCCTAGAACTTAGAACTACTTAAACCTAACTAACCTAAGGACATCACACACATCCATGCCCGAGGCAGGATTCGAACATGCGACGTAGCGGTCGCGCGGATCCAGACTGTAGCGCCTAGAACCGCTCGTCCACACTGGCCGGCTTTCAAATTTATACTGACTTTTTGATCACCCGGTACTTAGGCCCCTACTGCATTACTGCATTAGAAGAAAACAAAATTGACAAGAGTACAGTTACGTTAAGAAAAGTGCCCCGAAATGTCCCGGTTTATGATTCACGGGTTATGGGCGGTTTTAGTTAATTTTAGAGAAACGTCCCGATTTGCGAGCAACAAATTCTGGCGACCCTAGATATGAAGGTACTGAAGAGCAGGTGTCGCCCAATTGTCCAGACTGGCGTGAACCACGAAGAGATACCAACAGCAATCGTAAATCTCACGGGGGTTCAGTAATCTAGGGTTAAACGCCCAAGTCGCCTGTCGTGTGCTGCTCACCGTGACTGTGGGTAAGTTTTGCTCACTTGGCTGATGCACAGCTCCTTACTCGGGTGTCGACTACTCGCATGGCAAGTTTCAAAGCTGCGAACCATGCAGAGTCGTAGCGACACGTCGTTTTGCAAGAGTGCGGCGTTGCCTCTCGAGTGTGCTGCGATTGCCATCCAGGGACGATGACTAACAGCAAACCGACGCCGGTGAAGTCACGGGCGAGCGTAACGCGAACTCGCGCGGCAGGAAACAAGCGGGCCCGTATGTGCCACGGCAGCACTTGCTGCGCGCTGCAGAACGCGGCAGCGCCAGGCGCGGGCAGAAGTGCTGAGCCGTGACTCACTGCGCGCCGCGCGAGGCCGTTGCCTCGGCCCCAGGCTGGCGTCACACCTGTCGCGCTGGTAGGCTACTTGCGAAAACCTGACTGCTACTGGTCGTCCTGCCCCTCGGCGATAGTCTCGCTCGAATTACCGACGTAAATACTTTGAAGTCACCGGTATCAGCTAGTAAAAAGCTTGCTTTCTGAACTTAAAAGCAAGTAAATACCCAATGGAGACACCAGGTCAGTACCCTGCGGCTACCTCGCGTCAGTTCCCCGCGGGGACTTTCGGACTTAGGATTTACAATACTGGCCATTAAAATTGCTACACCACGAAGATGACGTGCTACAGACGCGAAATTTTACCGACAGCAAGAAGATGCTGTGATATGCAAATGATGAGCTTTTCAGAGCAAGGTTGGCTCCGGTGGGGACACCTACAACGTGCTGACATGAGGAAAGTTTCCAACCGATTTCTCATACACAAACAGCAGTTGACCGGCGTTGCCTCATGAAACGTTGTTGTGATGCCTCGTGTAAGGAGCAGAAATGCGTACCATCACGTTTACGACTTTGATAAAGGTCGAACTGTAGCCTATAGCGATTGCGGTTTATCGTATCGCGACATTGCTGCTCGCGTTGGTCGAGATCCAATGACTGTTAGCAGAATATCGAATCGGTGGGTTCAGGAGGGTAATACGGAACGCCGTGCTGGATCCCAACGGCCTCGTATCACTAGCAGTCGACATGACACGCATCTTATCCGCATGGCTGTAACGGATCATGCAGCCACGTCTCGATCCCTGAGTCAACACATGGTGACGTTTGCAAGGCAACAACCATCTGCACGAACAGATCGACGACGTTTGCAGCAGCATGGACTATCAGTTCGGAGACCATGGCTACGGTTACCCTTGACGATGCATCACAGACAGGAGCGCCTGCGATGGTGTACTCAACGACGAACGTGTGTGCACGAATGGCAAAACGTCATTTTTTCGGATGAATCCAGATTCTGTTTACACCATCGTGATGATCGCATCCGTGTTTGGCGACATCGCGGTGAATGCACATTGGAAGCGTGTATTCGTCAATGCCATACTGGTGTATCACCCGGCGTGATGGTATTGGGTGCCATTCGTTATACGTCTCGGTCACCTCTAGTTCGCATTGACGGCACTTTGAACAGTGGACGCTATATTTCAGATGTGCTACGACCCTTGGCTCTACCCTTCATTCGGTCCCAGCGAAATCTTACATTTCAGCAGTATAATGCACGACCACATGTTGCAGGTCCTGTACGGGCCTTTCTGAATACAGAAAATGTTCGATTGCTGCCCTGGCCAGCACATTCTCCAGATCTCTCAGCAATTGAAATCCTATGGTCAATGGTGGCCGAGCAACTGGCTCCTCACAATACGCCAGTCACTACTCTTGATGAACTGTGGTATCGTGTTGAAGGTGCATGGGCAGCTGTACCTGTACACGCCATCCAATCTCTGTTTGACTCAATGCCCAGGCGTATCAAGGCCTTTATTACGGCCAGAGTTGGTTGTTCCGGGTACTGATTTCTCAGGATCTATGCACCCAGATTCCGTGAAAATATAATCACATGCCAGTCTAGTATAATTTATTTGTCCAATGAATACCCGTTTATCATCTGCATTTCTTCTTGGGGTAGCAATTTCAATGGCCAGAAGTGTGATTCCGTACGAGCAGCGGATAGGGGGTTGTATTCGAGAAAGATGTTCAGATTGCACAGAGGCGGTCTCGATCATGTATCCAGCTATCCGAGATAATTCAGGCTGCATTTGTTGCGCCGTAGACGATTTCTTTCCTCATCGTTGTCCTGTCCTCACTCTATAATGACACCCATCATAAGGCTATGTTGAACCCTAAATCCTCCTTCCTTTTTCTTAGCTTCTCCGTCCATTTTACCGCAAAGTGCGACGACATCTGTGACGTGAAATTGGTTCGCTTATAAAATAATTTTCTCAGCTGCCGGGCACGTTCTTCTTTTTGTTTCTTGTCCGACGCGTTTCGGGAAGTGATTCCCATTGTCAAGTGCGTTTTCCGTGAACTGTGGCGTATATGCGTAATATTTTCGATGTTTCAGGTGCTGCACTGTTCTGTTGCCTTTGCTGTAATATATAAATACACGCAATTTTGTACTTAATGCGGGACCTGAAAGATTTTGTGCTGTTTCTTTACAAATGGAAACAAAAAGTTACAAAGACGATACTCCTGCTGTCATCGATTCCTTTCGATGTCACAGCACACAAACACAGGAAAACAGCTCGCAGTTCGGAGTAAAAATACAAGTGAAGAAGTTTAACTCATTTTCTTGGATTTCAGAGCAAATCATACCGTATACTAAGACCTCAGATTAGACTGCTGTCTGTCTCTACTGTTGAACAAAATGTTCTTATTTCAAAATGGTTCAAATGGCTCTGAGCACTTTGGGACTCAACTGCTGAGGTCATTAGTCCCCTAGAACTTAGAACTAGTTAAACCTAACTAACCTAAGGACATCACAAACATCCATGCCCGAGGCAGGATTCCAACCTGCGACCGTAGCGGTCTTGCGGTTCCAGACTGCAGCGCCTTTAACCGCACGGCCACTTCGGCCGGCCTGTTCTTATTTGCTAATTGTTGAAGCTGTACTTATTAAACTTGTTTAGACGAAGAAAGAAATTATTGCACTATTTCACAATGTGCAATGTTCGCACTGCAGTCTGCGGAAATCTTGCCATTTGCCATGGGCTAACCACACTGGACTCGCATTACGGAGGGCGGTGGTTGAAACCCGCATCCGGCCATCCATATTTACAATTTCCGTGATTTGCCCTAAATCATATATGGGAAATTCCGGGATGGTACTTTAGAAAGGACACGGCCGGTATTCTTCTCCAACCTCCCCTTATTAGAGCTTCTGCTCCGGCTATAATGACCTCGTCGTCGACGGGACGTTAAACACTAATCTCCTCCTCTTCCACCTACACTGCCTATCATGAAGCTTCCCTCTGCAGCAATCCGATCATCTGATCAGTTGATCTCTTTTGTAGATAACAAACCATCATTAGCCTTCATTCAACAAAACGTTAGTTTGTTCGCGTCATAGCATACCTATTAGTTTATGAAAATGTCAGTTTACGACTCACAGTTACGGTAGTTAGTCGAGTAAGTGTGCTTAGAACGTGAACGCTCGCTTTTGCTATACTTCTACAAATATTACTAAATGTAAACTTTCAGTTCCCACAGACGGCTTCCTAGAGAATGGGTTTATAGTATACATATACATACAATTATCTATACTACTCGTATAATAAGTCGTTTTCAACGTCGTTAGCAAAATTCTCGAAAGTTACGTGACGATTACCTTCAGATTTTTACACTATATTCTAATGACCTTACAGATGCACACAAGCTATGTATTTTTAATATGTATAATATACAACTATTATGTCATAAATTATGGACAAATATTGTTACCAAGAATCTGAAATATCTTTACCAATTCACTTCTCATACTGTAAAGAACATTCGTTCACAAGAACGGTATATCTCCTTTTAATAAATATGTGTAATGTAATATATAAATACATATTTAATGTAGGAAGGGGAAAATTTGTTAGCTAAATCTCTAGAAAAACTTGACCGATTTTCTTCAAAGTTTTACTGTGCTACGCCAGTGAATATTCGGAAGGACATAGGCCATATTTTTTAAAAATATCTCGTAAATACATGTCAGATGTGATTAGGGAACGTCGTAACCAAAAATCTGGGAAAAATCTTCACCGACTTACTCTGTATTTTTAGACAACACTCTAATGCACATTCGGACGGACATTGGCTACATAGTTTACATATATACATACTATAAAAATTGATGTATAGTACGTAAGAGGGAAGTGATGATAGCAAAAATCTGGAAAATTTCTTGACGGATTTACCTCAAATTTTTACAGGATAGTCTAATAAATATGTATACAAACATCGCCTACCTATTTTTTAAACAATAGATTTCCCGTTGAAACCAACTGTTAGAAAGAAAATGTTGTGTTGTGCTATGCTGTGAATATAAGTAATTTTGTTTTGTTTCTCGCAGACAGTTTTAACTAAGATGGTAGGTCATCTAAACCATTAGAGAAATTGTTTTCCCCATACACATTTTTTCTTATACATATTTTTAAACAAAAGTTGCACACACAACATTATGCTCTTTTGTTTTCTTCCTCGCAATCTGTTTTCACAGAAAAGAGGAAGTTACGATTAGAAAACTACTGCGGAATCTGAGCTGCAACAGCACGCAATGCTCAACGTGAGAGAGGGGGGAGAGTAGGAAATGGACATAGAGAGTGCAGGAAGAGATGGACAAAAAGAGTGGTAGGACGAGGTGGAGAGATAGGGGGGGTGGAGGTTGTGGACAGAGAGAGAGGGGAGGATGAGGAGATGGACAAAGAGAGAAAGGTGAGGATATGGCCAAAGGAGGGAGCACAAGGAGATTAGGACACATGCACATTTCCCACTCGTGTTTACCAATTACAACGCATTCCCAGGTTCTTTAGTGTATAGACATTCCTATTATTCTCTTTTTACTACTGTCCCTGCTGTAATACTCTTTTTGTGAGTGCTTTTCTCCTTATCTGCTTCACAAACTGGCAACCATTCTCCTGTTACCGTTCTCGGCGTACTGGAAACACAATGGATCGTCTTCGGGAGGACGGCCGTTCAAATCCAGATTAAAGTTTTCGATGGCTTCCCTAAGTTGCTTAACGTGAATTCCGGGATGGTTCCTTTGAAAGGGCGCGACTGATTGCATTCCCGTCCTTCCCCAGTCCGAACGTGCGCTGTCGCCTTCATGACCACCTCGTCGACAGGACGATAGACCCTAATCTCCCATCCATTTCTACTGTGGTTATAATGTGTTTTCATGGTGCAGTACAGCAGGTTCTGTCCCATCACGATATACCACCACCAATACCAGTACCACTTGCTTCCTGTGCTAGTTCAACAATTTTTAGCGTCACTGTGTGTCGGAAAAATTACTGCTGACACCTGCACAACAGCTCCTGACACTGCTACCGTTGTTTAAGTGCTTGATGTAAGTTACGTCGGCTATCCAGTTCGTGTCGTGTCCGCCGGTGTCGTCGTCTGGCACTACGAGCGGGCCCACCCCACCCGTTGTTCAGAGGCGACACCCAGTGCTATCAGCACGCCGCATCGCTACGGGCCATAACGTCTGCTTCGGCTGAGAGCGGAAGTTGACATGACGGGACTCCGTGACTCCTGCGAGCATTTCCGGCCAGCAAGTGTTTGTAGCCGCCCGCCTGCTCGCCGAGCTGTTTCCATTGTCAGCTTTCACCTCTGTTGACTCAGCCTGGCGCGGCTATGCGTCAGTCATTGCACCGCAAGTGTGAAGGCGTGCAGAGTATGCCAGAGAAATAACATCGACACCTTATCCTGGAGTAAGGGCCAGTACATCACCAGCAAAGCTGAAATTTATATACCTTACCAGCGTGACAGTTTTGTCGGTGTATTAAAGCTGTAAGCAGAAACAAATTTTCCTTGTCAGTTTCCCAAATTTCTACTTTCTCAGGTAATGGCTTATTATGCTGTAAGTCTTTTTTTTATTTTTTATTTTTCAATACACAGTTGCTGTCGTGGTACAAATGATTCATCTGTTTTCAAATAATTGGTGTATGAACGTCTTCGTATACAATGGAACCATTGAAGCTTCTGTATTTTAAACAGCTGAAGAAAAGCAAAAGAAGTAAACAGGAGGGTAAAACTAGCTTCAAGTGCTTTTGGTTTCCTAAACATGATTTTCCTCAGCAAACTCCGATTATGCTGGAAACGGGGAATAAATCTGTATATCTTAGCATGTATAACATACGGCCGTGAGCAATGGACTTCTAAGGTGAAAAACCATTCAAAATGTGAGGATTTCTGAGCGGGCAGCGCCGAGACGCATTTTGGGAACTGCTATGAGTAAAATGGAATGAACGCATAAGGAAATGGACTGTAATGTAAGACGTCATTAAGATCGAAATTGAGACAAGGAAATGTGGTGTCACCATTATTATTTATCCTAGTAATGGATGGAAATGGGCAAGTGACAAAAGAAGCTCATAGAGGAAGACAGGTGAAGTTATTGTTATTTGCCGATGATACTGTGGTGTAGGTACATGAATGAATAGACAACTTAATTTAAGAAATAGAGAGATGTGTAATGAAATGCGGTGTAGAGAAAGGCAAGATTATGGTGGTAATCAGAGGAGACACAAAAGGCAAGTTACACATTAAAATTAAAGGACAGGATGTAGAATTCCTAGATAACTTTAAAAATCTAAGAAGTGTGATAATGGAAAATGCAAGAATGGAGGCAGAAGTGAGCAGAAACGTCAAACAGCAATGCATCTTACCCGTGTGTAAGTGGTTTGGTATGGAGAAGGGAAGTACCAATGAAGTGTAAGGAAGTGCTGACAAGACGTACTGTAAACCCACACTGACATATCCGTCGGAGACCTGGACAGTGTCAGGATGAAAGGAAAGTAGAATCCAAACCAGTGAATAAAATTCCTGAGAAGTGTGTTATGGAAAACTAGAAGATACACAGTAAGAAGTGAAGGTAGGAATGAAATTAGAGTAGAAAAGCTGAATGAGAGAGCGGAAGAAACGGTGAAAATGGTTTCAGCACGTAAAGAGAAAGAGAGATAGCAGAATACCGAATCGAATGATGGAGGCCAAGTTTGAGAACAAGAGGGAGACATAGAACAAGACGGATAGACTCAACAAAGACGATTTTAAGAAGAAGAAATCTGGACTGGAACAAAGCATTTATAGAAGAAGAATGGTGCAAAGACAGAGGAAAAGGGAGAAATACCATAAATGTCCCAAACGCTCCCGGTGCTGAGTAAAGTGGAAATGACGACGACGACGACGACGACGACGACGACGACGACGTCGTCGACGTTAGTGAACGTATCAGAGCTCTCGCAATCATAAATAGAATAAAACGTCTAGCGCTTTTACGCTACAAATAGGTACTTTTTTATGCAGTACTTCCGTTAGTAGTTTTAGAGCTACGTTTTATTCCTGGTTTTTGACTTGAATTGAAGTGCGATTGATTCATGCGAAGAGTTCGGAACAACCCCCGAAGTGGACATGCAGCCAGTACTTCAGACCCCAAATACGGGAGCGGAACTCGACGTTCCGTACTTTCAACTGCAGTAAAATTGTGAGCTGAGGATCTGTTTCCTTGGTGCGAGTAATGCTCGGCTTCCTGAGCCGAAGGAAAAACCGACTCTGTTTCAATGGCATCAAAATGATAGGACAAATTCGTGTATCCAGTTATTTGATTCGTGATTAAGTTTCCCGAAAATGTCCCATTTCAGTGAGGCAAATAAGGAGTCATATTCTAAAGACTGCGAAAATACCATATACGAGGTGCGACAATAAAGTAATGAGACTGATGTGAAAAAAATGTTTCTTACCGTTTTAGTCAAGTTTAGTGTTGTCTCCTTCAAAGTAGTTCCCTTTTCATTGCACACACTTTTTCCAGCGCCTCTGCCCTTGATGGCAACATTTCTGGAACTCTTCTTCTGCAGTATCCTCCGACACCCTCGTCACAGCTTTTTGGACTTCTTGTGTTGTTCGAAAGTGGTGTCCCTTGACCGCCGTTTTGACTCTTGGAAATAGAAAAAAGTCGCACGGAGCGATATCTGGTGAATAAGGTGGCTGTGGTAGTACTGAAATTTGTTTTGCGGTTAATAATTGCTGTACTGACAGAGCAGTATGGGATGGCGCAATATCGTGATGCAGAATCCAATTGTCAGCAATGTTGACACGGACACGAAGAACTCTTTTACGAAGTCTTTCTAAGATTTATTTGTAGTAATATTGGTTAACTGTTGTCCAGGAGGCACCCACTCTTTATGAGCTATTCCCTTGGAATCAAAGAAGTACACAAACATGCATTTCACTTTCGACTTTGACATGCGTGCTTTTTTTTTTTCTCTGGGTGATCCCTTTGAGCACCATTGCGAACTTTGGCGTTTTGTCTCTGGATCGTACTGGAAAAAAAACAACTTTCATCGCCACTGATAACACGGCTCAACAATTCAGGATTGATTTCAGTTTGCTCTAACAGATCGGCTGCCCCTTTTTCCGTGTTTCTCGCTGTTGTGGTGTGAGATTTTTGGGGACAATTTTTGCACAAATCTTTCTCATACAAAGGTCTTCAGTTATTATTAGATGAAACGTTTCTCCATAGATGTTCAGTTCTTCTGCAGTCATTTTCAAGGATAATCTTCGATCAGATCGTAGGAGTTGACGCACCCTGGCCAAGTTGAAACCCATCTGTGAGGTTGATGGTCGTCCACTGCATGTCTTAATCTTCAACATTCGTTCCGCTTTCACTAAACATTTTATGCCAACGAACAACTTGAGCTCTTGACATATCTTCCTCTGCAAAATCCTTCTGAAGCTTACCGTAAGTTGTCGTCGAGTGTACCCAATTTAACGCAAAAAGAAATGGCATACCGTTGCGCAATATTATGCGGTTCCATTTCCATGACGAGAGACACAAACACGTGTTAACTTATTACAGGACAACTCACGACTGAGCACTTGCATCGATGTACCGCTTGGACTAGAAGCATCTTATAGACCAAGGTCAAAGATATTGTGCCTAAGCAAGCCTGCAAGGGTGCCACATATTGCAAAGAAAATTGGTCCCATTACTTTATTGTCGCACCTCGTAAGAGCGTTTGACGTTTGCATTTCTTTCAAGCCAATGACAGATATAATAGTGTTTAACCACCATTTATACTGTGTCGGTATGCTGTTTCGTCAGGAGGTAGATATTTCTTTTACCTGAAGAGTTAAAAGTACGTATTAATATCTGAATGCAAAAAAGTAAAAATCTTTCCATTTGCGAAAAAGTGAATATTCCACAGTTTACATTTTTTTGCATCATATTTCCAAGACACTGTCCCTGTTAAAGACTTTTCGACTTCTTTATTTCTATAAGAAATTGCAGTATGTTACAAAGTAATGAAGAGCGATAGCCATTCCATTTGCTGTTCATGTATCACTTGACATTCATCGGAAACTCTCTCTGGTTGGGCATACAGTCTGCAGAGTGCAGCCAGCGATATCTAAATTCCCTGAGGCTATTCACGCGTCCTTACACTCGTATGATGACTGTAACGCTCGCTCGGAGCAGTTGATGTCATTATACACTGACGGAAAAAATCACAGCACCAAAGAATAATTAATGTAGAATAATGAAATTTCGGGAATACATTTGTCTAGGTAACATATTTAAGTGATTAATATTGCAAGATCACAGGTTAATAATGTAAGCGCGAGATAATCCATTACAAGTGGGAAATGCTGCTACATTAATAACCAGTATAACTGACAGAATATTGACTGCAAACATACAAACTTGCATGCATTGTGTTGTACAGGTGCCGGATGTCAGCCCGTTGGGTGGAGTTCCATACCCGTGGCATTTGCTCAGTCAACACAGGAACAGCTAACGCTGTTTTTGGTTGACATTTGAAAAATGGTTCAAATGGCTCTGAGCACTATGGGACTTAACATCTGAAGTCATCAGTCCCATAGGTCTTAGAACTACTTAAACCTAACTAACCTAAGGACATCACACCCATCCATGCCCGAGGCTGGATTCGAGCCTGCGACCGTAGCAGGTTGACATTGGAGTTGTCGTCCGTTAACTTCCTACATGTGCTCGGTCGGAGACAGATCATGTGATCCTGCAGATAAAGGCAACATGTCGATTCTCTATAAAGGAAGTTGGGTTACAACAGCGGTATGTAGGCGAGTGTTATCTTGTTTGAAAACACCTCCCTGAAATGCTGTTGATGAATGGCAGCACAGCGGGTGGAGTCACCAGATTGACGTCCAATTTTGCAGGCAGTGTTGTTGAAGAATCACGGGAGTACTCGTGCTATCATACGAAATCACATCACCAGATCATAACTCCAGGTGCAGGTTCAGTGTGTCTAGCACGCACGCAGTTTGGTTGCAGGCCCTCAACTTGCATCCTCCCAAATAACACGACGCCATATTCCTCTGTTTGGCATCGAGACAGAATCAGATTTCGTCAGAAAACACAACAGACATCCTGCCTGCCCCGAATGAGCTCTCGCTTGACCACTGAAGTCGGAAATGGTGGTGGTCTGTGGTCAGTGGAATGCACTCTCAGAGCGTATGTCTCGGAGTTGTGACCAATTTGTAACAGTTCGTTGTGTCACTGTGGTGCCAACTGCTGCTCAAATTGTTCTTCAGATGCAGTACGGAGCGCCAGAGCCATACGCCGAACACGATTGTCTTCCCTCTCGGCAGTGCCACGTGCCAATTCGGAGTCCGTTCCTCTTGCAACCGAACATTCTCGTGTACCGTGGCTACATTTCAGCGAAGTCTCCTTGCAATATCGCAGAAGAAAAAGCCAGCTCCTCGTAGCCCTAATACACGACCTCGTTCAGACTCAGTGCGGTGTTGATCAAGGCATCTTTGTCACCTTAAAAGATGTGGTGTCACCGCTAGAGACCACGGACCCGCTTGTCGCAACTATCAATGATTGCAGACCGAGCGCCGCCACACAGCTGGTCTAGTCTAGAGAGACTCCCTAGCACTCGCCCCAGTTGTACAGGCGACTTTGCTAGCGATGGTTCACTGTCTACATACGCTCTCATTGCAGAGACGACAGTTTAGCATAGCCTTCAGCTACGTCATTTGCTACGGCCTAGCAAGGCGCCATATTCAGTTTCTATAATTACTTCAAGAATGTATTCTGAACGGATAATATTGTGAATCATGTACCGTCAAGATCGACGTTCATCATTAATGGATTAAATTTAATTATCAAACTAATTACGTACGATTTCTGAATTCTAATTCCTTGTCATGTTCCAGACCTCACGTCAGTACAGTTCTTCACTCCTCACGCCAGCCTGCGTGAGCTAAAACGCGTGCATTTCGGCCTCCACTCGTAACACGGTGTCGGCTCTTCTGCTAACACAAAAAAGGATATTCTTGACGAGCATCAACTGACCACGTCCATTCTCGAAGTTAGCTAATGTTCGCGGCCGTTAAAGCGCCTATTTAAAGCAAACCTAATTTGGATACTCATATTGCCGCTACTAGCGCTGCTCTCATGCGACTGGTGTGAAATTTGAATTATATTTCAGATGTAGAAACGCGCCTACCAACTTTCATTTATGTCGCACAACTCCATCGTGGTGTTGCGATTCTTTTTTCTTTTTCATCGGTGTACGTGCATCACAGGCCGCGGACAACGCAGACGCTGCGAGTAGTGGAGCCGTAGGTCGCTGTGGAGGCGAAGGGCGCAGCAGTTCGCCCGTCCGCTTGCCTTCCGACTCACGTGTGTGGCAAACAGAGCAAGGCCGGCGCAGCCCGTACCAGCCGGCCCAGCCCAGGGCAAGGTAAACACTTTGTTGCGAAACCGGGCACCTGTTGATGTCGTGCAAATACCGCCCGCTCCGGCGATTACACTCAGCTGTGTAGACGCGAGGCGAGGGGCTCAGATGTCGTCGGCCGGGGCATGTGTGGCCTCGCTGCATCGGCGGTTGAGGAGCTCAACTCGTCCACCCGGCAGGCGTCCCGAACAGGTGTCCTGATTTAAGTTTGGCAAAGTTTCCCGAAATCATATCCAGTGAATACTGGGACGACTCCAGCATTACCTGATTCGACCATATGAAACTTCTTTCGCCAGAGACGAATGGTGGGGTTTTTGACTGCTGTGGGGAAAGTCTCATAGAACTAGAAGACACGAAATATTAGTTCACTTTATTACTTAAATGAATAAAATACACTGAAGCGCCAACGAAACGGGTAAAGGCATGCGTACTGTAATAGAGGTACACGTAAACAGACAGAGTGCGACGCTGCTGTCGCCAACACCTACACAGGGTGTTACAAAAAGGTACGGCCAAACTTTCGGGAAACATTCCTCACACACAAAGAAAGAAAATATGTTAGTGGACATGTGTCCGGAAACGCTTACTTTCCATGTTAGAGCTCATTTTATTACTTCTCTTCAAATCACATTAATCATGGAATGGAAACACACAGCAACAGAACGTACCAGCGTGACTTCAAACACTTTGTTACAGGAAATGTTCAAAATGTCTTCCGTTAGCGAGGATACATGTCTCCACCCTCCGTCGCATAGAATCCCTGATGCGCTGATGCAGCCCTGGAGAATGGCGTATTGTATCACACCCGTCCACAATACGAGCACGAAGAGTCTCTACATTTGGTACCGGGGCTGCGTAGACAAGAGCTTTCAAATGCCCCCATAAATGAAAGTCAAGAGGGTTGAGGTCAGGAGAGCGTGGAGGCCATGGAATTGGTGCGCTTCTACCAATCCATCGGTCACCGAATCTGTTGTTGAGAAGCGTACGAACACTTCGACTGAAATGTGTAGGAGCTCCATCGTGCGTGAACCACATGTTGTGTCGTACTTGTAAAGACACATGTTCTAGCAGCACAGGTAGAGTATCCCGTATGAAATCATGATAACGTGCTCCATTGAGCGTAGGAAGTACAGTACATGCGGACGAAGCTAAAATGAGCTCTAACATGGAAATTAAGCGTTTCCGGACACATGTCCACATAACATCTTTTCTTTATTTGTGTGTAAGGAATGTTTCCTGAAAGTTTGGCCGTACCTTTTTGTAACACCCTGTATAAGACAAGTGTCTGGCGCATTTTTGGATCGTTTATTGCTGCTACAATGGTAGGTTATCAAGATTTGAGTGAGGTTGAACGTGGTGTTAATAGTCACCGGCCGGAGTGGCCGTGCGGTTCTAGGCGCCACAGTCTGGAACCGAGCGACCGCTGCGGTCGCAGGTTAGAATCCGGCCTCGGGCATGGATGTGTGTGATGTCCTTAGCTTAGTTAGGTTTAAGTAGTTCTAAGTTCTAGGCGACTGATGACCTCAGAAGTTAGGTCGCATAGTGCTCAGAGCCATTTGAACCATTTGTTAATAGTCGGTGCACGAGCGATGGGACACAGCATCTACGAGGTAGCGATGAAGTGGGGATTTTCCCGTACGACCATTTCACTAGTGTACCGTGAATATCAGGCATCAGATAAAACATCACACCACTGACATCGCTGCGGTTGGAATATGATCCTGCAAGAACGGGACCAACGACGACTGAACAGAATCGTTCGACGTGACAGAAGCGCAACCTTCCCGGAAATTGCTGCAGATTTCAATGCTGGGCCATCAAGAACTGTCAGCATGCGAACCATTCAAAGAAACATCATCGATATGGGCTTTCGGAGCCGAAAGCCAACTCGTGTACCCTTGATGACTGCACAACACAAAGCTTTACGCTAACCTGGGCCCGTCAATACTGACATAGGACTGTTGATGATTGGAAACATGTTGCCTGGTCGGACAAGTCTCGATTCAAATTGTACCAAGCGGATGGACGTGTAAATGTGTGGAGACAACCTCATGAATCTATGGACCCTGCATGTCGGAACTGTTTAAGCTGGTGGAGGCTGTGTAATGGTGTGGGGCGTGTGCAGTTGGAGTGATATGGGACCCTTGAAACGTCTAGATAGGAGTCTGACAGGTGACACGTACGTAAGCATCCTGTCTGGTCACATGCATCCATTCATGTCCATTGTGCATTCCGACGGACCTGGGCAATTCCAGCAGGACAATGCGAAACCTAACATGTCCAGAATTGCTACAGAGTGGCTCCAGGAGCATTTTTCTGAGTTCAAACACTTCCACTAGCTTCCAAACTCCCCCCAGATATAAATATTATTAAACATATCTGGGGTGCCTTGGGACGCACTGTTCGGAAGAGATCTCCACCCCCTCGTATTCTTAAGGAGTTATGGACAGCCCCGCAGGATTCATGGTGTCAATTCCTTCCAGCACTAGGTCAGACGTTAGTAGAGTCCATGCCACTTCATGTTGCGGCACTTCTGTGTGCTAGCGGGGCCCGAACACGATGTTACGCAGGTGTATCAGTTTCTTTGGCTCCTCCGTTTGTTTACGTAACTTTGACACATTTGCTGGATAGTTTACGGCTGTCATTGCCCAGCCAAGAATCACTTGATGAACTTATTGGTTGCTTCAAATGGCTCTGAGCACTATGGGACTCAACATTGTGGTCATCAGTCCCATAGAACTCAGAACTATTTAAACCTAACTAACCTAAGGACATCACACACATCCATGCCCGAGGCAGGATTCGAACCTGCGACCGTAGCAGTCGCGCGGTTCCGGACTGAGCTCCTAGAACTGCTCGTCCACCGCGGCCGGCGATGAACTTGTTGTCCGCAGCTCGTGGTCGTGCGATAGCGTTCTCGCTTCCCGCGCCCGGGTTCCCGGGTTCGATTCCCGGCGGGGTCAGGGATTTTCTCTGCCTCGTGATGACTGGGTGTTGTGTGCTGTCCTTAGGTTAGTTAGGTTTAAGTAGTTCTAAGTTCTAGGGGACTGATGACCATAGCTGTTAACTCCCATAGTGCTCAGAGCCATTTGAACCATTTTTTTTTATGAACTTGTTAAAAAACATAGGCGAAATGACATTTTATCGTGAACTTGAAGTCTCTGTCGAACACTATGATGATGAGTGCAGTAGCTAAGGTCACAAACTGGGGCTGAGCTCTTGCTTGCTCTAGACTTTATTGACCTCAGCTTGAGGACGCTTAGATGCTGAGGCGTATTTCCTGGAGAGTCTTGAATTTATTGTTGAGGATTGCAGTATGCCCTCGCTAATGTTTGTGGCATTGATTGATTCACGTTGCCGATTTCGGCGTGGCACCACGACACAAATAATTTCTTCAACCTCTCTAGGCTAACGGAAGTTTAGTTCAGTCACACTTTGAAGTGCCTACGAAACTGATCCAGACTCGTATGTGTAGGGGTCCACCTTGAGCGAAACACAATTTTGTTTCTTCTGTCTCCCGGGTATGTTTCAATGAATATATTGAAGAAAAAAGATAAGATTGTGTTTTGCTAAAGGCGGACCCCCTTCAGAAGCAGATCAGTTTGTAAGCAAACACAGACAGAAGAGCGTCAACCTCAAGGCGATGAGCCAGACTGATTGAAAGGTCGTGGCAAAGAAAATCCGATGAAGTGGATCTCTGTACATTGTAACATACCACACACTTTATTTGGTATGTACCATAGGAACTTACCACCATCACTTTAGAGTGTGACATATGGAACTTATTAAGTGTGTTACTGAAAATGATGCCTGATTTTTATGTTTTATGTACTATTTTTTTAAAAAATTTAATCGATTTTAAAGTCTTTGTTAGGTATAGGGGAGATAATCATGCCCATATAATCAATAGTTTCTGTCGATGTGATATCAAACTGCCATAAATGTAAACATAGCGGCTGTTATGTTGGTTTCTAAGGAGAGGGTGAAAGTTTTTGTTAGATCCATTGAAACATTCGTAGCAAACGGACGTCACGAACTGGATTTGCAAAAATGGAACCCATTTTAGAGTTTACAGATTAGATACGTTACGAGTTGAAACACCGGGTCGAGCAGCAAGTTCCTAAGTTTCCTGTTAACGGCGGAACAGTTAAGTGTTCTGGTTACTCTGGCTCTTAGGGGTATTTACGCATCTTCATAATCGTGTGCTCCTTTAAATGTTGGTTTTTAGGGTCTTATCGCAAACCTCTCAAATTTCCCTTGCGTGGACCTGTTCATAAAGTGATACAGGCGACCCATGGGATTATTTTTATGTTTACTATGTCATATTTTAGCTCAGCTTAAATACCCGTTCCTTAGCGCTATAGGAGCTTTGCTCAGTTCAGATCAGGCGCAACGCACGACATAGATTATTCGGTGAACTAGTAATGATTTTATAAGGGCTTTATTAGATATGTCTGCAGTCCTTCATACGACGCCCTATCCAATCCGTTCATCGAATTTTCCAAGTCCTTTGGCATCTCTGACAGAATTAAAATGCCGTCGACAATGCTCAGAAACTTTATTTCTTCGTTCTTCATTTTAATTTTCTCTGCAAAGTTACCCTTGGTTTCATTGACTACTGTCTCAGTGGACAAACTGGGATTGGGGATGGACTACCACCTTGCTCACTCCCTAGTTAACTACTGCTTCTCTCTGCGTCCTGTTGCTCGTATAACTACAGTCAGTTTTCTCTACAAGTTGTATATAACCTTTCGCTCTCGGTTTTTATCCCTGCCATGTGTAGAATTTGAAAGTGTCTATTCTTGTGAATGTTGTCAAAACCTTTCTATAAAGCTACGAATACTATAAACCTAGATTTGTCTTTCTTTAACTTATCTTCTGAGATACGTCTACCGTCAGTATTGCCTCTGGTGTTCCGACATTTCTCCGGAACCCACACCGACCTTTGTCGAAGTCGGCTTCTTCCAGTTTTTCCGGCAGTATCTGCACCTGTCAGCACCTGCCTTCCATCGAATAGGAATTATTCAATTCTCCCGTAAGACTGAGGCTATTTCGCCTGTCTCATATTTTGCGTACCTGGTGGATTAGTTTTGCCATGGCTGGTTCTCCTAAGGAAATCATAATTCTTCAGGAATGTCGTCTATTTAAGCGGTCTTGTATCGGTTTAACGCATTCAGTGCTTTGACAGATTCTTGTCACAGTATCATATCTCTTTCATTCCTGTAATATTGTCTTTGCGAAATATAAGTAGAAAAATAAAAAAGGCCACATTTGTACAGCGCGCAAAATTACGAGAATAATTACATGAAGGACCAAAGGCCGAGACGCAGAACCACTGCTCATTATTGACTTAGAAACAACAAGCGAGTTCGGTACAGCTAAATCGTTTAATTGAAAAGTCACCCTGTGAATTTTCGTGGTATACAAAAATCGATTGGAGACTGCTTCTCTTCAGTTCTTTTTCTTCTCTTTAATTTTATTTAGTTGCCAACGGAGAAAACTAGCGTTGCCCAGTTATTTACGAGGGTGAGTCAAATGAAAACCTTAAATTTGTAATAACAATTCGAAATTTCGCGCCGTTATCCTGTAAGTTGATAAGCATGCTACAAACAGCGTGCAGAACGGCCTGTAGGTGGAGCATAGTGCAGATGCGCACATACCGTCGCAGTATCAGCATAAATATGGCCGCCCCACTTGCGACTTGCACCAGGGAAGAACAGTGATCTGTTATTCCGTTTTTGCGTAGTGGAGGTGTGAAACCTATTGAAATGCATCGATGAATGAGGGTTCAGTACGGTGATGCATGTTTGTTACAGCAGCAAGTCTACGAATGGAGTAGGAAGTTCGAAAATGGTGACTTCAGTGGAAGATTCTCCTCGTCCAGGTTAGGCACAACGAGTTGTGACTCCACAGAACATTGCAGCAGTTGAAGCCATAGTGAAGGAAAACCGCCGAGTGACACTGAATGACATTGCAACATGTTTACAGATTAGTCATGGGTCAGCAAACCACACTGTGCATGACTGCAAGATGGGTGCCACGGCAGTTGACTCCTGAAATGAGAGAACGACGTGTTGATGCTTGTGAAGAACTTCTTCGGCGCTTTGAACGAGAAGGCGATGACTTCCTTGCAAGAATTTTGTAGAATTTCAGAACATGTTTTTTTGCTTGCGTATCATGTCTTTTTTGGAAACCCAGAATCTACTCTGTAGGAATCAACATGGATTCCGGAAACACCGATCGTGTGAGACCCAACTCGCTTTATTTGTTCATGAGACCCAGAAAATATTAGATACAGGCTCCCAGGTAGATGCTGTTTTCCTTGACTTCCGGAAGGCATTCGATACAGTTCCGCACTGTCGCCTGATCAACAAAGTAAGAGCCTACGGAATATCAGACCAGCTGTGTGGCTGGATTGAAGAGTTTTTAGCAAACAGAACACAGCATGTTGTTCTCAATGGATAGACGTCTACAGACGTTAAGGTAACCTCTGGCGTGCCACAGGGGAGCGTTATGGGACCATTGCTTTTCACAATATATATAAATGACCTAGTAGATAGTGTCGGAAGTTCCATGCGGCTTTTCGCGGATGATGCTGTAGTATACGGAGAAGTTGCAGCATTGGAAAATTGTAGCGAAATGCAGGAAGATCTGCAGCGGATAGGCACTTGGTGTGGGGAGTGGCAACTGACCCTTAACATAGATAAATGTAATGTATTGCGAATACATAGAAAGAAGGATCCTTTATTGTATGATTATATGATAGCGGAACAAACACTGGTAGCAGTTACTTCCGCAAAATATCTGGAAGTATGCGTGCGGAACGATTTGAAGTGGAATGATCACATAAAATTAATTGTTGGTAAGGCGGGTACCAGGTTGAGATTCATTGGGAGGGTCCTTAGAAAATGTAGTCCATCAACAAAGGAGGTGGCTTACAAAACTCGTTCGACCTATACTTGAGTATTGCTCATCAGTGTGGGATCCGTACCAGATCGGGTTGACGGAGGAGATAGAGAAGATCCAAAGAAGAGCGGCGCGTTTCGTCACAGGGCTATTTGGTAACCGTGATAGCGTTACGGAGATGTTTAGCAAACTCAAGTGGCAGACTCTGCAAGAGAAGCGCTCTGCATCGCGGTGTAGCTTGCTCGCCAGGTTTCGAGAGGGTGCGTTTCTGGCTGAGGTATCGAATATATTGCTTCCCCCTACTTATACCTCCCGAGGAGATCACGAATGTAAAATTAGAGAGATTAGAGCGCGCACGGAGGCTTTCAGACAGTCGTTCTTCCCGCGAACCATACGCGACTGGAACAGAAAAGGGAGGTAATGACAGTGGCACGTAAAGTGCCCTCCGCCACACACCGTTGCGTGGCTTACGGAGTATAAATGTAAATGTAGATGTAGATGTAGAATCGTTACTGGGGACGAAACCTGGGTTCACTTCCACCAACCGGAAACGAAGAGAGCGAGCAAGGAATGGCGCCATTCCTCATCACCAAAACCAAAGAAGTTTCGAACAGAACCATCAGCAGGAAAGGTTATGCTGATTCCCCTTTCGGACGAAAAAGGCGTCATTTTGGATCATTACATGCCTGTCACCAGTGCACCATACACAGATCTCCTAAAAAATCACCTGCGGCCTGCAATCAAATCAAAGCGACGTGGATTGCTGTCAGCAGGTGTCCTTTTGCAACATGACAATGCAAGGCCCACACTGCCCGTACAACAGTTGTAAAATCACAGACCTGCATTTTGAGTGTCTTCCTAATCCAGCATACTCACCAGACCTTGCCCCAAGTGATTTCCATATGTTTGGACCACTCAAAGACGCAACGGGAGGAAAGAAGTTCCGTTCTGATGAAGAGGTACGCCACGCGCGGCACGAGTGGTTGCGCGGACTACCAAAAGAATTTTGTTCTAAAGGAATTTATGCACTTCGTAAGCGCTGGAGGACTTGCATTGAGAATGGAGGAGATTATGTTTAAAAGTGATACAGCTTTTTACCACTTCAGCACAATAAATAATAATTAAAAAAATATTTAAGGTTTTCATTTGACTCACCCTCGTATTTATAGCAGTGCGTCCTATTCCATACAAAGCAGCGTCTGGTTTTGTGCTTAATGTTTAAGATGCCACGTCTCCTGAACTATGTGTCGTACAGTGATATAATTTTGTACTTATATTCGGTGTTATACGCCCATACTGTTGGTAAAATGTGTCGGGAATATAGTTAGCAGCAAGACGTAATAAATTATAACGTTATGCGTCATGCCTTCCACTGTTTGAACAGTCGAAAAGTAGTACGCGATAAACATTTTTCCTCTCGCCGTTTTGTAGGGGTTGTCAGCGAGGAAAAAAATCGTAAAGTTTTGAAATTATGAGTAAACTTTGTTCCAAGTCGCTATGTGCTCTCATTCACAAACATTGCGTGGGTGTAGTATGGGAATTCAAGCGTCACCTCATGGATAGGTAGGTACTTCTTATCCCCATAGTGATTGTAGCCTGAAAGTGAGGTATATGCGTACCAAGTTTGGTTGAAATCTATCCAGTGGTTTAGGAGGCGATGTTGAGAACACACAAACGCGCGCTTGCGCACACAAACACACGCACACACACACACACACACACACACACACACACACACACACACAATTTTTTATAATATTTATGGAATTTATTTTTTGACAGGTCACTAAATGTTTTCCTACTCTCAATTAATTCACATTTTAAAACATCTGTGTCAGTGGGTCTTGACGATGGTAGCGAAGGAACTACATAAGAGGAAGGTCTTACGACTTGACTGACAGGTAATATGATGTATCTTGAGGTATCAAGGAATTTTCAATTTGGTGGTGCAGAGAAGTGTGTGTGTTCGTGGCCTGGGTGTTGAGCGGGAGGAGAGGGGTGGGAGAGGTGGGGCTTGGGGAAGGGATGGGGGTTAGGAATGCAGAGGGAGACAAAGGATCGCCGTAGTTAACAGGTGCCGATGGGTGTAGGCTGAAGTTAACGTTTATCGTCGGACGCTGCGGCTTGGTTGTATCGTCCACTGAAAAATGTCCGTTCATCTTCTGATGATTCCTTACTCAGCAGCGCACGCGTGCCCTGTTAGAAACTCTCGACTGGAGAAACTGTTGCAGTAACAGTCGCGCGAACCGTTACTAAAGGGTATATCAAATACTTTTTAGTTCCAGGTTTTTACTACCTGTTGAATGAAAGGACGTCGTTCAGTAAAAATACTAATATATTTCCACTTCCCGGTTACAAATTCACTGGCTCACCTATCTAATATTAAGCTGCAGTTTCAATATGATCCGTAGTTAGTCACGTCACTGTCAGTACCACACCATGGTATATATCCCAAAGTGGCACAGGGAAAATAAACATATGGATTGTTTGTGAAATAAAATGCTTGCTCAGTATTCCACAAATGGTCGGTCACGACTTCTACAGTACGCCCACACGCATGTTAGTTATTCAAAAAGGTCATAGTTGAAACAAAAACAGAACGTTCGGAATTGGAACATTTGCTTTTAACATTTGTCCGTTTACATTTTACCGCGCTCCACGATCCTCATGCAAACAGCATTCGACAAAATTAAAACAGATTTTCAGACCTCAGTGTAAACGGGTCCAATCGGCATGATGTCTGTAGCGCACAATATGTGCACGAATGCTCTCACTTTTGATTGGCAGAGATCCATCGAAGCAAATTAGCTTGCAGTTCTAAACATCGCTATGCCGCGTAATTTACTTCGCACCAATCACAACTTCAATAGTATTTTAAATAAGTCATTAAATGAACAGTTTCAGAAAACTCACAAATGCCAATATAATCCCTTCTTTACATAACCGAATTATCGGAGTATATTTCTCGTTTCCCCAGTATTATAAACTGGCGAATTACAAATTTCTCTTACTGTATATTACTCATTCACGTTATCCCGACAGAAATACCCACGCTGTCATTCTCCCAATTCATACAGGGTGGGGTACATAAAAGTGGCCCGGACAAATGGATACTACTGGATTTTAATGTATACACATAACCACGCCCCGTGACACGGAGAACACCTGTACGGCAACTACGTGAACGTGATCCACACCGGTTCACAGCGTAGTGCGGGCTGTGTCGGTGTGAGTGGAGGAGTGCAAAACAGACGATGCTTCTCACAGTTGGACAGCGAGTGTTCGTTGTGAAAATTTACGTGACAACAAAGTCGTGGAAATGGCATGGTCAAGTCGTCTGCTGAAAAGTTTAATGTTACCAAAGTCCCAGCAAATCAAGCCATGTCAGAAAATTTCGCAGACAGGATCTGTTTTGAACCAGTCCATGAAAATTCCAAAACGTGCCCGCACACCAGAAAATGAGGCTGCAGTTAGCCAGAAAATGCTTCAGAGTCCTCCCAAATCAATCCGACGCCTGTCGGAAGAGACCTGCATATCATGAAGATCATTGGGACGAATATTCCATCTGGATCCACACATGCAACCCTACCGAGTGTGTATTATTCAAGCATTAAAACCAGCAGATGCTCCTCCAGCGCCTCCAGTTTTGCGAGTGAATGTTTCCTTAAATAACAATGAATGCCTTGGATATGGCTATGTCCTTCACGTCTGATGAAGACATGTTTCAACTGAGAGGTTGTGTCATTCCACAGAATCACAGATTCTGGGTAGCGAAGAATCTTCGTAACTTCCACGAAACGTAATTGCATGATCTGAATGTTAGGTTTGGTGTGCAATGTCCTCGAGCCGCGTTATTGGTACCATCTTCTTTCATCAGACGCTGACTTCGGAAGGTTACATTGCCAACAGTTCAAAATCATTTGTGGTGGAATTAGCAGAGGAAGAAAAGACCTACAACTCCTTCCAACAGGATGTAGCAAAAAATGGTTCAAATGGCTCTGAGCACTATGGGACTTAACATCTGAGGTCATCAGCCCCCTAGAACTTAGAACTACTTAAACCTAACTAACCTACGGGTGACACACACATCCATGCCCTAGGCAGGATTCGAATCTGCGACCGTAGCGGTCGTGCGGTTCCAGACTGAAGCGCCTAGAACGTCTCGGCCACTCCAGTCGGCTAGGATGGAGCATTTGGCCATACAGCCAGCCCAACGTTAGAGCGCACAAACACAATCTCCACACCCGACAATTGTTAGCAGAGGTCAGTCTTGTCGTGGACCTAGCTGGTCACATAGATCACGTGATCTGCCAGTGTGCGATTGCTATCGGCGTGATCCCTCAAGTCTGAAGTCTATCGCAACAACCATCATAGTCTTACAGAACTGCAGCAGAATGTTTAGAATGAGAGTACAGCAATTCCAGCAGTCCAGCTTCGATCCGCCTTCAGCAACTTGCTGTCCAGGGCCCAAAAGTGCCAAGAGTTGAATCGTGGCCACTTTCAACATCTGCTGCAGTCAGGTTAGTACTGTGTTTCCTTTCTTCTCCTGTGTTACTTTGTACTCCTGTACACAATTCTCCGGGCTCCTTTTATTTGCCGCACACTGTAGAAATCCAAGTATTGACATCTACCTCACCATTCATTCTAATAACTCATAAAATTAGCAATAATTGGCAAAAAAATCACATCAGGAGATAAAAATTATTTACGAAAAAAGCATTGCTTCGACTACTTAAGATTTCGTTGCCTGTACAATAGTGGCACATATTGGTCCCACCGAGCGAGGTGGCGCAGTGGTTAGCACACTGGACTCGCATTCGGGAGGACGACGGTTCAGTCTCGCTTTCGACCATACTGATTTAGGTTTTCCGTGATTTCCCTAAATCGGTTCAGGCAAATGACGGGATGTTTCCTTTGAAAGGCCACGGCCGATTTCCTTCCCCATCCTTCCCTAATCTGATAAGACCGATGACCACGCTGTTTGGTCTCTTCCACCAAGTCAACCAACCATATCCGTCTGCATCGTTACTTCTAGCCCCTAGCCGGACTGTAAGAACAAACATCCGTCACGAAGGAGCTGTAACTCATCACTGCACGAAGGTACTTCCTATGGTCAGAGTTTTATAGGATGTATGGCGCTGCACCACAACGCGAATCAATTTTCTGCACTGCTTCTCTCACAAAATAGTCTTAACAAGGTCCGTATGCGTCTTCCGACGGTGGCTACAACTAACAGAATTCTGTGGACGCTGCAGCCACTTCAAGTGGTAAATATCGACGAGCTTTGAGACGCATGCTCCTCTGCTATTGCCAGTTGGTGACTGTCGTGTGTCTGCTGTTGCCGCCGTTAATCGTGGGGAAGTCACTACAGTCTAGTAAGCTCTGACCGCAGCCCACTTCAGACAGGTTGGGGAAAGATAGAACCGTCAGCTACAGGCTACACAAACCCTCCCTGCACAATATACCGAGCGCCCGGACTGCGTTCATAACAGCCAGAGGCAGGCCAATCCTCAGCACGGCCAGGAATTGCGTCTTGTAACTGTAGTTTAGAAAGTTGCCAGGTTTCGTCTTGCATTCCTCGGGGTAGTAGTTACTGAAAACTTGTATGGAGTCAGCGTACCAGACAAGTCCCTAACCCAGAGGGAAAACCTCACGCAACTGTGAAGAAGGTTCTGTTGAAATCACGTTCCGGCATAACGTTTTAATCTGCCAGGAAGTTTCAAATACATACATACAGGGCTATTACAAATGATTGAAGCGATTTCATAATTCACTGTAGATCCATTCATTGACATATGGTCACGACACACTACAGATACGAGGAATCGTTAGCGCCAGGATTTCACCCGGAACAAGTCCCGCCCACTCACCCCCGGTCTTCCCGGTCTTTGTTCGGCGCCTGGGCATCGTTTCAGTTGACCCACGTGGTTTACCGCGTTCAGCTGCACTTGCTCGGCGTGAATGTTAGATTAATATCTTGCTAGGTCTTAAATTTTGCCACGTAGTTACAAGACACGTTACAAAAAACGTGTACAGTTGGCCTCAGCTGTGCCAGGTACTTCCACAGCAAACATAAGAGAAAACAATTTAGCACTGAATTCTTTAAATGCGAGAACTCAGTATTCGGATGAATGGCCTATGAAGAAACATACTTCTGTGTGAGAAAAAGCACCCAAAGGGAAAACAGGAGAAACCTACCCTCAAAGAATAATTTGCTAGGAGAAATAGGAACCACGGTATATTTGACACTCGAGTTTCAGAACTCAGACAGTATACGCGGAACAGGCACCAGTGTTCACTATAATTCCAGAGGGCATCAAAATTACTTTGTTCTTGCTAGATCGATCCAGTGTGTTTTCGCATGTTATTCACTGAATAGTTTTGCTGAAAAGTTTTAGGGGTGGAAGAAGAGCTGCACAGCATGAAGAACGTTTTAAAGCCGTCAAACACTGCAGCATTTATTTCCTCCATAACTGCTCTGTGACAAACATACACATCATCATTATCATTTTTAAAAAATGGTTTGAATGGCATTTATGAAATTAATAAATCTTTTGGTTAAAAATAGACAGGACAAAGAATAACGACAGATTATTTTCCTGAGACGTTTGCAACAGCGTATAGTACATTAATCACACAGAAACAGCCACAATTCTTTATAACCTCGTTTATAATGCGCAGGTATGGCATTGGAAGAATTTACAAGTTAAAATTCACCCATTACCCATGCAAATATTAACGAAATATGTCATATAAGCAAATATCTTACTTCTTTCATTAGGCATTTCTACTTTATGGCATTCTTATATTCTTTAATTTTCGTGAGTTACTATGAGGGCCTACATAAACAAAACGACTTTCACTTATTTCTATATAACGTTGATGTTAGACAAAAGAGTTAGTCGACTGCACCCGTGGCTTTACTACCGACATGACAGATTCAAGACCATTGTTTTCGCATTGTATGTTTGCTCTGCTGTTTCCCTCAAATAAACGTATTATATTAAGTGAATTAGTTAACGAAAATTTGTCCTCATTGCCCTTAAATAACATCACGTTATTTTTTGTTTTCTATTGCTGGCGATGCTTTCAATTCTCTATAAATATCTTTATTTCTTTAATAATTCAAATTCGTGTTATATTACTATCCAGAAAAACTTAAATTTCTTATCATTACTGAATTTCATCACAGTGTAACATGTGTTGAACAGTGACGATAACAACTTTGCTGTAGCTTCCAGTTTGCGGAACTGGCGGCTGTTTAGGGGAGGGCCTTACACTACAGATAGGCATGGAGGGGGGGTGAATGGGCGGGACTTGTTCCGGGTGAAATCCTAGCGCTAAGGGCACGTACAGATACGTAGAAAAACTCATAAAGTTTTGTTCGGCTGAAGCCGCACTTCAGGTTTCTGCTGCCAGAGCGCTCGAGAGCGCAGTGAGACAAAATGGCGACAGGAGACGAGAAAGCGTATGTCGTGCTTGAAATGCACTCACATCAGTCAGTCATAACAGTGCAACGACACTTCAGGACGAAGTTCAACAAAGATCCACCAACTGCTAACTCCATTCGGCGATGGTATGCGCAGTTTAAAGCTTCTGGATGCCTCTGTAAGGGGAAATAACGGGTCGACCTGCAGTCAGCGAAGAAACGGTTGAACGCGTGCGGGCAAGTTTCACGCGTAGCCCGCGGAAGTCGACGAATAAAGCAAGCAGGGAGCTAAACGTACCACAGCCGACGGTTTGGAAAATCTTACGTAAAAGGCTAAAGCAGAAGCCTTACCGTTTCGAACTCATTGATAGGGACATGCTGCGTCGAGTGTGGGAGGAACTTGATTATCGGCTTGATGTCTGCCAAATCACTAAAGGGGCACATATCGAACATTTGTGAATGCCTAAAAAAACTTTTTGAGTTTTTGTATGTTATTGTAGGGCTGTGAAATCGCTTCAATCATTTGTAATAACCCTGTATTATAAAAATGTATATATATATCATGTGTGTTTCTTATCTTCTCCTAAACAACTGGAGCGATTTCAAACAAACTTAATACACGTATCACTTACTGTCGGGAGAAGATCACGGCGCGGGTAAGAACCATGTATCTATGAAAGATACGGGGTTGGGTGAAAAAGAAAAGTAGCTCATCGCTCGTGAATTCCCACATTTTATTCCACCATTATTCGAGAATGAGATCACTTACTGACGTTCAACAAACTTTACATATAATTTCAAACAGTTACGGAACTTTATCCCGCTGACAACCTCTGCAAAATGACGAAAGGAAACAAGTTCATAGCTTAGCAAATTTTCGCCGTCGATGCAGTAAAACAGCCGCCTCGAGCATAACGTTTTAATTAATTGGTTCATTAGTACTAAACTTATAAACGACATATTTTGTATACAGTATTCACATATACCACTGAATGTGTCTGCAAAATTGTATAGTTGTAAGACGCAAACTACAGGACATACGACGTCATAAACACTGAGATACGAGAAAAACTGCCACACCATACAAGACGTGGTAGAGCACTTGCCCGCGAAAGGCAAAGGTCCCGAGTTCGAGTCTCAGTCGGGCACACAGTTTTAATCTGCCAGGAAGTTTCATATCAGCGCACACTCCGCTGCAGAGTGAAAATCTCAAAATCTCATTCTGGAAGACGTTACAACTTATTAAGTCTATACTACGGAGTCCATTCATGACAGATTCAGCAGACAGTGTCCGATTATACCACTGATTGTGCCTGCAAAACTACATCACTGTACGACAAACTGTCTAGGAGATGTTAGGTCATAAATATTGGGATGCATGAAAACGAAACTGTAGGTGAAGTTCGCTGCAGATCAGGTGAAATTTATGTACAAATTTGTGTGACATATCTTAAATACCCTCCCCCCCCATGAACCATGGACCTTGCCATTGGTGGGGAGGCTGGCGTGCCTCAGCGATACAGATAGCCGTACCGTAGGTGCAACCACAACGGAGGGGTATCTGTTGAGAGGCCAGACAAATGTGTGGTTCCTGAAGAGGGCCAGCAGCCTTTTCAGTAGTTGCAAGGGCAACAGTCTGGATGATTGACTGATCTGGCCTTGTAACACTAACCAAAACGGCCTTGCTGTGCTGGTACTGCGACCGGCTGAAAGCAAGGGGAAACTACAGCCGTAATTTTTCCCGAGGGCATGCACCTTTACTGTATGGTTAAATGATGATGGCGTCTTCGTGGGTAAAATATTCCGGAGGCAAAATAGTCCCCTATTCGGATCTCCGGGCGGGGACTACTCAAGAGGACGTAGTTATCAGGAGAAAGAAAACTGGCGTTCTACGGATCGGGTCGTGGAATGTCAGATCCCTTAATCGGGCAGGTAGGTTAGAAAATTTGAAAAGAGAAATGGATAGGTTAAAGTCAGATATAGTGGGAATTAGTGAAGTTCGCTGGCAGGAGGAACAAGACTTCTGGTCAGGTGACTACAGGGTTATAAACACAAAATCAAATAGGGGTAATGCAGGAGTAGGTTTAATAATGAATAGGAAAATAGGAATGCGGGTAAGCTACTACAAACAGCGTAGTGAACACATTATTGTGGCCAAGATAGATACTAAGCCCACGCTTACTACAGTAGTACAAGTTTATGTCAACTAGCTCTGCAGATGACGAAGAAATTGAAGAAATGAATGACGAAATAAAAGAAATTATTCAGATAGTGAAGGGTGACGAAAATTTAATAGTCATGAGGAGGAGGGGAGGATATTAGTGTTTAACGTTCCGTCGACAACGAGGTCATTAGAGACGGAGCGCAAGCGCGGGTGAGGGAAGGATGGGGAAGGAAATCGGCCGTGCCCTCTCAAATGAACCATCCCGGCATTTGCCTGAAACGATTTAGGGAAATCACGGAAAACCTAAATCTGGATGGCCGGAGACGGGATTGAACCGTCGTCCTCCCGAATGCGAGTCCAGTGTGCTAACCACTGCGCCACCTCGCTCGGTAATAGTCATGGGTGACTGGAATTCGGTAGTAGGAAATGCGAGAGAAGGAAACGTAGTAGGTGAATATGGATTGGGGCTAAGAAATGAAAGAGGAAGCCGCCTGGTAGAATTTTGCACAGAGCACAACTTAATCATAGCTAACACTTGGTTCAAGAATCATAAAAGAAGGCTGTATACATGGAAGAAGCCTGGAGATACTGACAGGTTTCAGATAGATTATCTAATGGTAAGACAGAGATTTAGGAACCAGGTTTTAAATTGTAAGATTTCCAGGGGCAGATGTGGACTCTGACCACAATCGATTCGTTATGACCTGTAGATAAAAACTGAAGAAACTGCAAAAAGGCGGGAATTTAAGGAGATGGGACCTGGGTAAACTGAAAGAACCAGATGTTGTACAGAGTTTCAGGGAGAGCATAAGGGAACAATTGACAGGAATGGGGGAAGGAAATACAGCAGAAGAAGAATGGGTAGCTTTGAGGGATGAAGTAGTGAAGGCAGCAGAGGATCAAGTAGGTAAAAAGAGGGCTAGTAGAAATCCTTGGGTAACAGAAGATAAATTGAATTTAATTGATGAAAGGAGAAAATATGAAAATGCAGTAATTGAAGCAGGCAAAAAGGAATACAAACGTCTCAAAAATGAGATCGACAGGAAATGCAAAATGGCTAAGCAGGGATGGCTAGAGGACAAATGTAAGGATGTAGAGGCTTATCTCACTAGGGGTAAGATAGATACTGCCTACAGGAAAATTAAAGAGACCTTTGGAGATAAGAGAACCACTTGCATGAACATCAAGAGCTCAAATGGAAACCCAGTTCTGAGCAAAGAAGGGAAAGCAGAGAGGTGGAAGGAGTATATAGAAGGTCTGTACAAGGGCGATGTACTTGAGGACAATATTATGGAAATGGAAGAGGATGTAGATGAAGATGAAATAGAAGATACGATACTGCGTGAAGAGTTTGACAGAGCACTGAAAGACCTGAGTCGAAACAAGGCCCCTGGTGTAGACAACATTCCATTGGAACTACTGACGGCCTTGGGAGAGCCAGTCCTGACAAAACTCTACCATATGGTGATCAAGATGTATGAAACAGGCGAAATACCCTCAGACTTCAAGAAGAATATAATAATTCCAATCCCTAAGAAAGCAGGTGTTGACAGATGTAAAAATTACCGAACTATCAGTTTAAAAGTCACAGCTGCAAAATACTAACGCGAATTCTCTACAGAAGAATGGAAAAACTAGTAGAAACAGACCTCGGGGAAGATCAGTTTGGATTCAGTAGAAATATCGGAACACGTGAGGCAATACTGACCCTACGACTCATCTTAGAAGCTAGATTAAGGAAAGGCATACCTACGTTTCTAGCATTTGTAGGCTTAGAGAAAGCTTTTGACAACGTTGACTGGAATACTCTCCTTCAAATTCTGAAGGTGGCAGGGGTAAAATACAGGGAGTGAAAGGCTATTTACAATTTGTACAGAAACCAGATGGCAGTTATAAGAATCGAGGGGCACGAAAGGGAAGCAGTGGTTGGGAAGGGAGTGAGACAGGGCTGTAGCCTATCCCCGATGTTATTCAATCTGTATATTGAGCAAGCAGTGAAGGAAACAAAAGAAAAATTCGGAGTAGGTACTAAAATCCATGGAGAAGAAATAAAAACTTTGAGGTTTGCCGATGACATTGTAATTCTGTCAGAGACGGCAAAGGACTTGGAAGAGCAGTTGAACGGAATGGATAGTGTCTTGAAAGGAGGATATAAGATGAACATCAACAAAAGCAAAAGGAGGATAATGGAGTGTAGTCGAATTAAATCGGGTGATGCTGAGGGAATTAGATTAGGAAATGAGACACTTAAAGTAGTAAAGGAGTTTTGTTATTTGGGGAGCAAAATAACTGATGATGGTCGAAGTAGAGAGGATATAAAATGGAGACTGGCAATGGCAAGGAAAGCGTTTCTGAAGAAGAGAAATTTGTTAACATCGAGTATAGATATGTCAGGAAGTCATTTCTGAAAGTATTGTATGGAGTGTAGCCATGTATGGAAGTGAAATATGGACGATAAATAATTTGGACAAGAAGAGAATAGAAGCTGTTGAAATGTGGTGCTACAGAAGAATGCTGAAGATTAGATGGGTAGATCATATAACTAATGTGGAAGTACAAAATTGTTGAGGCTTTCGTGGCCACTTGTTGACAAACGGCTTATTGGCTTCTGTCTCGGGTTCTTTGGCCGACGTTCATCTAATGATTTTTCTGACGTTTCGCCAGCACGAGTGGCTGGCATTGTCAAAGCTTCACCCTCCACTGCCGGTGGTGAACTGGAGCCGAGCTCGCAGGCGCAGACTATATGTACCCGGCGCGCCAACGTCCGAGGGCTTCTCCGCGGTCATTTCCGGTGCGGTTCTCCTCTTGCTACCTGCGACGGTCGTTCGCTGCAGTACGGGAAACAAGGATCCGTTTACCTTAAGGCTTTCCTCTTTCTTGTTCGAACTGTTCGTGTGTTTTTGTATTTCTACAGGTTCTCTGAACAAGCCCGTGTCATAGTGGTTCTCTACAGCCAGAACTTCCGTGTCGGCGAATCTTCTTATGTGGTCGGTCTCATTCAGTGCGTGCTCCGCCACGGCCGATTTCTCCACCTGCCCCAACCTGCAATGTCGCTTATGCTCTTTGATCCTGGTGTTAATGGATCGTCCAGTCATTCAGACATAAACTTTTCCGCATGTGCATGGTATGCGGTATATTCCCGACATTGCAAGTGGGTCTCTTTTCTCTTTCGCCGATCTAAGACACTCTTTGATCTTCCTTGTCTGTTTGAAAATCGTCTTTACGCCATGTTTGCGCAATATACGGCCGATCCTGTCCGTCACTCTGGGAATGTATGGCAGAAAGGCCGCACTCGACATTTGTTTTTCTGGTTCCTTACTTCGCCAAGTGTTTGGCTCTGTTACACTTCTAATGTAATTTGTGGAGTACCCATTGCTCCTCAGGGCAGTTTCCAGGTGTTGCATTTCTCGTTTGAGGTGTTGCGACTCACATATATGTCCTGCTCTCGTTACGAGCGTACTAATCATGCCTCTTTTCTGGCTCGGGTGGTGGTTTGACAGTTTGTGTAGGTATCGGTCCGTGTGAGTCGGTTTTCGATACAAGCTGTGTCCCAGGTTTTCGCCGTCCCTTGTGACCAGCACATCTAGAATTGGCAGTTTCTTGTCCTTTTCTACTTCCATGGTAAATGTTATGTTGGCATGGAGGCTGTTCAAGTGTCTTAGGAAGTCACCGAGCTGTTCTTCACCATGGCTCCACACCACGAAAGTATCATCGACGTACCTGTGCCACACCTTAGGTTTGCAAGTCACACTGGACTCGGCGACAGGGTTCGATGTGGAGCGTCGGAGGGGTGAAGTGGACTGCGGTAGTCGTCGTGGGGTTGTAGACCACTGCGGCTGCGGAGGGGACGGAGCCTCTGCGTCGTTTCTAGGTCCCCCGTTGACATACAATACATACAATACAATACAATACAATACTATCTGGGAAAGAAACACTGTGGGGGTAAGAAGCAATGGCCTGTTATTGTGGAGGGGATGTAGCTTGTGATGGTTTGGAGGAGCAGGTGGACTGAGGGAAGGGAGAGCAAGGGAAAGACTGAGGAGATTTGGGGGGGGGGGAGGAGATAGAGGGAAAGAGGAGAAGGAAGCGGAGAGGGAAAGAGGAGAAGGAAGCGGGAAGGAGGTGATGGGCAGAGTGTGGGGTCAGGAGGAGATGGACTAACAGGGGACTGGAATACACTGTAATGCTGGGTACTCACCTAGTATTAGAACAATGTAATGAGATTATCAAGGCTTCCGGATGTGTAGATGATATTCAGATACAAAGAACGAGCGTTCGTAAAAAAGACATTTGGGACTACACCAAACCAATAGGAAACATCCGTTTTACGTTATAGACGTCAATAAAACTGCAGACGTGTGATGCTAGACGAACTGAGTCAGTGTTCGTCTTGATTTCTCGTGTCGGAAGAGCTTCCACTCCGCATGGGGAAGGCTGTGAGATGCGAGGAGAGGAACGGCCATTCGCCGCGCGCCGTTCGCGGTGCGTGGCGGTGCATGCTGAGCACGTGGCGCCTGCTGCGCGGCCAGGCCGGCTTTGGCCGACTGGTTGGCGTCTGCGAGTCGCCGCTGTCCGCCACACAGACAGACGCCCAGGAACGCCGAATGCCGCGGCGGCGTCTTTTGTGCGCGCGTCTGCTTCGCGACTGCCTGCGCCTTCTCTGAAAGGACACAACCTGTCGTTTATTTCAGTCTGCGTTTCGAGCGATTCGGACGAGACACATGGTAACCGGCCGCGGTCTTATCGGGATTGTGGGCACGGTCTAGTTGTCTGTGTGCTAGTGCTGTCAAGTGTGTAGTACCCACTTGTGACTTCGCCTTTTATGTCACAGGCAAAGACGTAACGTCGAAGCGACTATAGGAGAAAAGGAATAACCAAACGGGAAAGTGGGATAATCTCATTAGAAAATCAGGAGACATGAAACGAGAGAAGAATTTCGGTTATATGGTCGTACGGCTTGTCGCAGCCATTGAGACGCTGGACTCGATTTGTTAAGTGCGGGGTTCAGATAGCGGTCCTGCCGTCTCCGTGTACTTCGTGAAGCCACTAGAAGCGAATTCCGGAATGGTTCCTTGAACAGGGCACGAGTGACTTGCTATCACACTTCGCCCGGTACGAACGTAATGATACACCGTTTCGAACGGTGATCGTGCAGCGTAGCAACAGACGGAGAAAAAACTGAGAAGCGTCCACAGGATCGCAGTAAGTGGTACTGACAAGATGAAAGTGAGGGAGACCTTAAAAGCCAATTTTAGGGAAGAAGGCGACACTGTTCTTGCCATACCCTGTTCGATAAAACCTTAAAAATCTGCATTCAGCGAAGGCGGCAATTCTACTGCTTGCATCGCGTATCTCAATTAAGAGCTCCAGCGCAACAAGAAGGTACGACAAGAGGGAGTTACGCGCAGGAACATACAGTGCGACCTCTTTTTCCCCTTTCTTAATAAGCAAATGCAGCGTGATAGAAAATAACTGACTTCTGTCCGAGATATCGTCCAGCACATACTGTGCAGTGGCCTTTAAGAGTACAGATGCAGCTTTGCTCCAGCTCTAAAAGACCTACACATCGATGCTACGATGAACTCAGACATCACTTGGAACGAATAAATGTGACTCATAATTTATGCAAAGATTAGAACGTCAGATATTTTCTAATGTCCAAATATTAGCCGGCCCGTTGGCCGAGCGGTTCTAGGCACTTCAGTCTGGAACCGCGCTATCGCTACGATCGCTGTTTCGAATCCTGCCTCGGGCATGGATTTTTGTGATGTCCTTTGGTTAGTTAGGTTTAAGTAGTTCTTAGTTCTAGGGGACTGATGACCTCAGATGTTAAGTCCCATAGTGCTCAGAGCCATTTGAACAATTTTTTCCAAATATTACACATAGAAACAGAATTCTGTTATTCCCAATTAAATCCACTGATGATGCCATACTATATAAGCTGAAACGCGCCTGAACCAAATAAAATACATTGCAGCAAGATAAAGGCGGTTAAATTTATAAAATGACTATCACTTAGTTCCTTCCTTTTTTCCCTCCTTTGCTGTCTTTCGTCGTTCTTGCGTCATAATTCCTACTGAGGCTGATTTTGAAGTTCAACCTCGTGCTTGTGGACTTGACATGTATTTATTTAGTCATATCACAACAGAGAAAAGAAGTGCAAGACGTTACAGGAAATTAAGAAAGACTAGGGTTTAACGTCCCGTTAACTTCACTTTATTAGAGACGGAACACAAAGCCGGATCAGGAAAGGATGATTGTGAAATTAACTACCCGGCGCTTGTCTGAAGCGCTTTAGGCAAAAACCTGGATGTGGGTGGGTGGGTGGCCGGGGAATCGAAACGCGGTCATCCGTAATGCATGTCCAGTGCAGTAATCGTCACCTCAGTTGATGCTGTATTGACAGGAAGAGATCGGCAGTTCGTGTCAGCGCGAGGTGAGGTTACTCTGCCCAGGAGTGTGTTACGCAACACAGCGAATATTTTCGGCAACACCTTAAGGTGGCAAAGAACAATAAAGTTGAATGGCGTTGCTTGCGGAGAGACCCTCTGCCGTTGCTGGTGGTTTCCTTTTCCGAGTGCATCTTTTGTGTCTTACATGTATCACTCCAGTGAAGGTGTCTTTGATAACTGCGTGTTGCGTAGTCCGGTATCATGTTTGTGTTGTTGAAAACTATAAAATACGGAAGGGAGATAGTGAAACCTGGCGCAGGCACTTACACACTTACGGAAAAAATCGCAATACCAAAAAATAATTGATGCAGAGTAATGAGATTTCAGTAATGCATTTGTCTAGCTAGTGATGAATATTGCAGAATCGCAGGTTAATGTAAGAGCGAAGTAAGCCATTGCAAATGTGAATTGTTGGTATATTAATAACCGGTGTTACCTTCAGAATATTGAATGAAAGCATGCAAACTTGCATGCATTATGTTGTACAGATGCCGGATTTCAGTTTGCGGAATGGAGTTGCATGACTGTTGGACTTGATTGGTCAATACAGGGACTGTTAATGCTCTATGTGTATGACGCTGGGCCGGCCGGTGCGGCAGAGAGGTTCTGGGCGCTTCAGTCTGGAACTGCGCGACCGCCACGGTCGTAGGTTGGAATCCTGCCTGGTGCATAGATGTGTGTGATGTCCTTAGGTTAGTTAGGTTTAAGTAGTTCTAAGTTCTAGCGGACTGATGACCTCATTTGTTAAGTCCCATAGTGCTTACAGCCATCTGAACCATTTTTGATGACGCTGGAGTTGTTGAACCCATATGTGCTCGGGCTCGACTCGAGACAGATGTGGTGATCGAGCAGGCCAAGACAACATCTCGAAATTCTACAGGGCATGTTGAGTTACAACAGCGGTACGTGGGAGAGCATTATCCTGTTGGAAGATAGCCACTGGAATGCTATTCATGAATGGCAGCACAACAGGTCGAATAACCAGACTGACATACAAATTTGCATTTAGGGTGCGGGGAATAACCACAAGGGTGCTCATGATGTCATATTAAATAGCACTCCAGACCATAACTCCAGGTGTACGTCCAGTGTGTGTAGCAGGTGGACTCGTTAGTTGCAGCCCCCCAACTGGCCGTCTTCTAACCAACACACGGCCATCATTAGCACCGAGGGAGAACCAGCTTTCACTAGAAAACACAACAGACCTCCACCCTGCCCTTCAATGAGCTCTCGCTTGACACCAGTAAGAGGCAAATGGCGGTGGTTTGGGTTCAGTGGATTGCGCGCTACAGGGCATCTGTGTCGGAGATGTCCTTGAAATAACAGTTCTGTAACGGTTCGTTGTGTCACCGTGGTGTCAACTGCTGCTCAGGTTGCTGCTGCACATCCAGCACGATGCGCCAGAACCATACTCCGAACACGATGGTCTTCCCTCTCGACAGTGCCACGTTCCCGTCCGGAGGCCGGCATTCTTGCGACCGTACATTGTCTTGACCACGGCTACCAGCAGTTAAGTACAGTGGCCGCATTCTTGCCACGTCTTACTGTGACATCGCAGAAGGAACATACATCTCCTCGTAGCCCTATTACACGACCTCGTTCAGACTCGTGGGGTGTTGCTAATGGCATTATGTCGCCTACAGGGCGACAACTCATCACGTCCAATCTCGAAGGTAACCAGTGCTCACCACCGTTACAGTGAGTATTTAAAGTAAACTGGATTTGCATCGTCACTGTGGCGCTGCTACCGCGACTCTTATGCGACTGGTGCGAAATCTTAATGGACATCATCTTTCAGAGGTCGAAACACGCTTACCAGCTATCGTTCGTGTCACACAACTCCTTCCTAGCGTTGCGAATTTTTTCCGTCAAGGTAGTTCTGTTGCTGAGAATTTTTCCGGGTTGTATGACCGTGGTTCATGGAACTCCTCAATCCCTGACGTTTCGTCCAAAGGTACGTTGGACATCTTCGGAGGTGCTCCTGGTTGTGGTGAGTCTTGCCGACTGACGAGTCGGACGTCGAAGAGCGGCCTAAATACTGTGGAAAGTGGGCCTGATCTGGATTTCACGTGAGAGCAGAGATAAACCTTGTCAAAGATAAAATTTTTTAACTATCGATTATAGTACGTCAAAGATAAAAAATTTCTCATCGATTCTGTAGTGCGACAGTTCATACATCACTGAGTTTCATGGCTTCTTCTTTTCTGTAAAAATTATACCCATGTTTATATATTTCGATGACTTCTCTATTAGCCGTGGATAATAGTTCATCATAGTACATACAACTTCAGTTTCCGAAAATTTCACTACGTGATCACCTGATTGAAGAGCATGTTCCGCCACAGCTGATTTGTCTGTTTTCCCTAGTCGGCAAAGACTTTTATGTTCCTTCAACCGTGTATTCACACTTCTCGTAGCGACCGCTACGGTCGCAGGATCTAATCCTGCCTCGGGCATGGATGTGTGTGATGTCCTTAGGTCAGCTAGGTTTAATTAGTTCTACGTTCTGGGCGACTGATGACCTCAGATGTTAAGTCCCATTGTGTTCAGAGCCATTTGAACCATTTTCACACTTCTCTTTGTAATTCCAATTTAAACCTTGCCACACGTACAAGGTATCATATACACACATTTGCAGACAGAGGGGGACGTTTATCCTTAACGGATCGAAGTGCTTGACCTATTTTCTTACTTGGTCTGAAAATCCGTTGAACGTCATGTTTCCTTAGAATCTTGCCGATTTGATCCGTTACTTTTTTGATGAAGGTTAGAGAAACTGTTCTTCCATCGCTGTGTCCTGTTGTTGTCCTTAGGCCTCCTGTTATTCGATCACAAAACTCTATTTACTTCCTTACTAGAGAACCCATTCTTCTCAAAAGCCTGCTTTAGATGTTTCAACTCGGCGTCCAGGTGTTCCCGCGTACAAATTCTTTTAGCTCTGTCGACTAGACATTTAATTACACCTCTTTTCTGTTGTGGATGATGATTGGAATCCTTATGCAAGTATCTGTCGGTATGTGTAACCTTCCGAAAAACTTTGTTTCAAGCTGTCTCATGACGAAGACATCCAAGAAGGATATTGCATTGTCGTTCTCGATCTCCATGGTAAACTGGATTTTTTTATTTATACTGTTTGAATAACAAAAGAATTCCTCTAAAGCTTTTTTCCATGTGACCAAACAACAAATATATATAAACATGGGGATAATTTTAACAGAAAAGAAGCCATGATACTCAGTGATATATGGACTGTGGCGCAACAGAAACGATGAAAAGTTTTTATCTTGGACGTACTATAATCGACAGTTAAAAAATTTTATTTTTGACAAGGTTTATCTCTATCACGTGAAATCCAGAACACGCCCACTTTCCACAGTACATAGGCAACTCTTCGACGTCCGACTCGTCAGTCGGCAAGACTCAGCACAACCAGGATCACTTCCGAAGATGTCCTACGTAGCCTTGGACGAAACGGCGGGGTCTGAAGAGTTCCACGGACCACGGCCATATAACCCGGAAAAATTCTCAGCAGCTGAAACATCCGGTCGTGAAGGCCTTCGTTGTATGAGGGTAGTTCTGTCCCACTACACTCGAACAGCACCAAAATGACCGCACAGCTTGAAGTCCCTATCCGACGGACGGGTCAGCATCCAGTGTATCGCGTGTCCTCACTCCATCAGAGACTGCACAGAGATTTGGAATTTAATGCCGGACATTGGGGCGAAGTGGGCTGAGCTGCAGCTGCACGCAATCGCCGCTATCGACCCAGACTACAGAGGCAGTTGTCACGTGTTAATGGATACTTTCACACTTCAACGCTTGGCAGGCTGCTGACAGGTTCAAACCTGGCAGCTGGATGAACGTCACTGTGTCTGGTACCCCTCCAATGAATTCTTCATGGACGGGACGTTGAACTGTAAGCGTCCTTTCGCTTCTGATACAGCAGGTGATCCGAGAATGGATTACAGGCGCTCGTCCACGCGAATGCTTATCTACTTCCCATAATCGCTTCAGAAATACGAAAACGGTCAGTTTAAGTCTAAATGAAACACATAATGACGAAAACACGATTTGCAAACATACGGTGCACAGAGCTCTTGTCTCGTCTTAGATTACAAGGTGATGAGATGATGTAAGTCGCATGGCGTCCGGTCACACTGACAGCTAAACCGCTAATCCAGGTACGTGCGGGTACGTATCTGCAAGCTGATGCAATAACGGGTTAGGTTAATATTGTTGTAAGAGTACATCCGTCACCACCATTAAAATTGCGCGGAAGGTGACGCCACCATGCCACAGCCAATATAGTCACTGTCTTTGTGTGCATTTGTCTTATGTCCATGAAAACACAATTTTCTGTTCCTGATGTGCTTAATGATTTTTTGGCTCCCTCCTCGTCATGCATTCATTGACTGTTGCAACTGTTCTTGGTAGAATGTTTTATACAGTATGAATGGAAACGCACACAACACAGTTTTTACATTTTGCATTATTTGTTGTTTATTTCAGAAACCGGTTTTCCGCTCGCGTGCCATCATCATGTGCAAATATAAATATGTGGTGCAGAGAAATTGTTGTAGGGTCAAAGATTTTAGTGCATCTACAGGGTATCTTCGTCTCCAAAGGTGAAAATAGTTAATGTTAGACTTAGGAGTAAAACTAGAGGAATTATTTAAGTGAAAATCAGATGTAAAATTATTTAATTGAGATAAAATGTGACACATGAAGTAATAAACTATATTACAAATTACAACAATTGTTCATAGAAGAAAATAAATTGAACAATAAACTTCGGTGACATGTTCCAAGGGAGTGAATGAGCACAAAATAATCTCGTCATTGGCAGGTCCTAAGTACAAACAGGTAAGATATACTAGTGAGATTAAGCAGGTAAGTGAAGCAGCTGTGATTATACGCATTAACATTGTTAACAGTACAAGAGGAATTATAGTAACTGAAATAAAGGAAAAATAGGGATGTGAGTAAGAGGGATAATTGACAACATGGTCTGGGATGGGACTAAGAGTAGTACCTGCAATCAGAACTGGCGAGTAAGGGAACTGTTTCTGACCATTCCGTGATGAATGGGTGTTGTGATGTCCTTAGGTTTGTTAGGTTTAAGTAGTTCTAAGTTCTAGGGGACTGATGACCATAGATGTTATGTCCCATAGTGCTCAGAGCCATTTGAATCTGACCATTCAGTACTATGCTTGGGTTGATGCACATGTGTTTATTAATTACCATTATTTCAAAATAGTTCATCTTCCTTCCTTTAGGGATGTGATGTAATACTTCAGTGTTGCATCCTGTGAATATGGCCTTTTTCAAGCAGGCCGTCTGCAAAAGTTGTTCCTTTTTAAGTTTTCACCTTCTGTGGTGTTCCTTCAAGCGGGTGCATACTGCTCTGCCAGACTGATAGAGAGTTTGGCTCAGTTAAAAGTGATTTTGTATATTCCACTCTTTTCTAAGTTGAAGTGCTGTCTTTACCATTGGACAAAAGTATCCAATAGCTTTGTGCACATATAATGTTTTAAAGTTCATGCATTTACACTTTCTGTCTACATTCAACGAGACTTTGGGTAAATATGGAATTGTGTACCACTTACTGCTTTTGATTACATCACATGGTGGCGCAACAAAGGACATTTACAGCCGCATCAACAAAGCCAAAGACACTTTTACAACTCTCTGTCTTATCTACACATCGAAATTGAGGACCAAATTGCGAATATTTGAAAGTAATGTAAAAGCTGTGCTTCTATATGGATGTGAAACATGGAAAGTGACGGAGCATCTAATCCATAAGCTGCAGACATTCAAAACGAGATGTCTGAGAAACGTCCTTAGGGTATTGTGGCCAAATGTCATCTCTAACGAAACACTCTGGGAAAGAACCAGCCAGAAGCCAGTTGAGCTCCAAATAAAAAACAGGAAGTGGAGATTGTTAAGTCATACACTTAAGAGACCAAGTGAACATATTGCGAAGGAAGCACTTTATTGTATCCCACAGGGACGACGGAGACGAGACGGGTCCAAAGTGACACGGAGACGATCAGTTGATACAGGCGATCAGTTTAAGCAGAAGGTCAGCAGCAAGGAATAGGATGGGAAGAAGAGAAAATACTAGCAGGCGACAGAACAAGACGGTGATCCTTTGTTGCTGCCCTATACTCCACATAAGGAGTTAAAGGAATTAATAATGAATAACACTGCGTTCTTGAGGTGGTGGGTTGAGAACAGGGTGAAGATGAGAGCACAGCTGTTATTTCTGCTTTTTGTGCATTATAGAGTCCACCAAGATAGGTGGGCAGCCATTGTTGGATGCTGTTTGTCTGATGACATTTAATACAGTTTGGAGTTGTCTTCACTGATGAGGATGACTATTAGGCTACGTATGTGTCCTTAAATGAAAGGCAGCATGTTTACGCGAGGTTGATGTTGAGAATTAGCAGGTATTGCAAAATCTATGGCGGAAGGTTTCCTATAAATCTTGAAAGAATTAATATGACCGTTGACGTTTGTGGTTAGATCTAAATAATTTATGCAGTTACACCCAAACTCCATTGTAAGTTTTATACTGTTGTGCTTAGAATTTAGCTGCTTTTAGAAATTTTTGAAGTTTCTGCAATTACCTGTCCATAAGTGTAACGCCATTGTGAGTTTTATACTGTTGTGCTTAGAGTTTAGCTGGTTTTAGAAATTTTTGAAGCTTTGCAATTACCTGTCCGTAAGTGTAACGCCTCATCCACCAGTATCCAATCCTTGAAGAGAGTGGGTTATTTTCCAACAAGAGCTGTTTCCCAAAATTTTCCGTGAAGATTTCAGCGTAGACTGGACTGAGAGGGGACAGATAGAACATTAAACTGGTTGTATATACTGCCTTTGAAGTGGAAATAATTTAGTGGTGAGCAAGTTTGCGTATCTAACCTTAAGTCATCTATGACAACCAGGTTAACTGCTCATTTATGTCTTAAGTCTGTGAGAATGTTTAGGCATTCCTGTACATGTATATTCGGGAAAAAGTTGCTGACACCAAAAGAAACTAGCTTGGCTCTAGGTGGGATCTGCATATCTTTTAACTAATCAGATGAATTAAGTATTTCATGATTAGGTCTAAACTTGGTTTTGATCTTGATCAGGTCATTTAACTCGCTGGATGATTTGTAACATGGGGCTGACACTGAAGCCAAACTGGATCAATTGGAACATTCGTTATGGAGTGTAAGGAGGCCATACAGTGTGAAGACTATAGGATTCATGCTGGTGAGAAAGCAGGCATCAGAGTGTAATGCGACAGTTTTTCACGGTTTAATAACACTTTTAATTTTATCATTATGAGATTGTCTGGGAATTTTCGCATCTCTTGGAAGTTGACAGAGTTTGGGGTATCTTTAATTTTTTTAACATAGTCACCTTTGTTCATTAAAACAACAGTATTTCCTTTGTCTGATCTAATTGCCACAACGTTATTTTGACTTATTTCTTGACATTGTTTAAAACTTACCGGTCTTTAGCTGCTAGTACATCAGAAACCAAGTTAGATATTCCCAGTTCGCGGGCTACCATTATCTTCCGAGGTGCTTACTTGTTGATGATGTGTTGTGCTCATGCACAAGTACTATCGGAAACTTCAAAAATTTCTCAAGCAGCTAAATTCTCAACACAGCAATATAAAATTCACAACTGACTTCCAGGCCACTGCATAAATTATTTAGGTGTAACTACAGGCATCAGCGATCATATTCACTCTTTACAGATTTATTGGAAAACTACCATCACAGATATTGTAAAGCCTACCAATTCTCTACATTCTTTCATTCAGTGACGCATCGCCTAACAGCCATCCACATGAGTGAAAACAGTTTCCAAACTGAATTGAATGCAATCAGACAAATAACATCCAACAATGGTTGGTGTACTCCATAATGCGCATCTACATCTACACGGCTACTCTGCAAATTTAAGTGCCTGGCAACCACCTTCACGCTAATTCTCTGTTAGGCCTGTTCCCCTCGCGAACAGCGCGCGGAAGAAACGAACAGCTATATCTTTCCGTGCGAGCTTTCGTTTCCCTTATTGTCTTCTGAGATCTTTTCTGCCTATGTAGGTCGGTGCCAACAAAATATTTTCGCGAAAAGCAGAATACCTTCCTTACCCTGTTCCTGACCCTCCAGCTCAAGGACGCAGTAAGTGGTGAACAATTTCATATTTAGAAAAAATCTCACTCAGTCTAGCCAGAAAGCTCAAGTCCAGGAACTTTAAAACATCGTTTTGCGTGCACAACACTCTTGGACTCTTTTTGTCCAATGTTAAAAACAGCACTTCATCTTTGGAAAAGAGTGGAATACGGGAAATCACTTGTAAGTGTGTCAGATTCTATATAGGTCAGTCTGGCAGGACAATACTCAGTTGCTTGAAGGAACACCATAGAAGTTGTAAACTTAGAATAGGAGACTCTGCTTTTGCAGACACCTGCTTAAAAAAGGCCATAGATACAAGGTGCAACATGAAGTATTACATCACATTCATAAAGGAAGAAAGATTACCTACATTCAAATAATGGAAATTAATAAGCATATATCCATCTGCCCAAGCTTAGTCTGTTGAAAAAATGTACTTTCTATAATTAAAAAAAAAATGGCTCCGAGAACTAAGGGACTTAACTTCTAAGGTCATCAGTCCCCTAGAACTTAGAACTACTTAAACCTGACTAACCTAAGGACATCACACACATCCATGCCCGAGGCAGGATTCGAACGTGAGACCGTAGCGGTCGCGCGGCTCTAGACTGAATCGCCTAAAACCGCTTGTCCACACCAGCCGGCGTTTCTATAATCAGATGGTTCACTTTCCTGCTTAATCTGACTGGTGTATCATACCTATTTGTAATTTAGGACCTACTAAAGACAGGGTATTTTGTTCAATCATTACCTTGTAACATGTCAGAAAAATTTATTGTTAAATTTATTGTCCTCTAAGAACAATGGTTGTAATTTGTTATACGGTTCATTAGTTCACGTGTCACATATTTTTATCAGTTAAACAAGCTTGTATAGCGTTTTCACTGAAATAATTCCTCTAGTTTTACTCCCAAGTCTAACATTAACAATTTTCATCCTGGGAAACAGAAGTGCTGTGTAGATGCACTAGTTTAAAATCTTTAATCCTACAAAAGTTTCTTTCTACACACGTTTGTCTTTTTACCTGATGATGGCGTAACAACCGAAAATCGGTTTTTGAAATAAATAATAAATATTGTCGAATATTGCACCAGATTTGTAGTTTTTTTAACCTAACACCATGCATTCGTTATCACATCCGTCTAGACCATCCTTTTTGTTTAGTTGCTTTTTTATTGTACTCTGTATTCCAGCGAGAGGAGTTGTATCGTCAGTGCCGGCAAACCCAGCCGCCGTATGCGAAGGCGAATCGATTTCTGTGGACTGCCAACGACGGAGTCACGCACAAAGTCGACGTTGACCGCAAGCCAGGGATTTGGATGCGCTCAGGGCACATACATTCAGAGATAGTTCAGTTGCATTATGCTGGTTAAAGCACTGAAATACATGTTAAGCGTGTGCGTTATGAATAACTGAAACATTTGATACATACGGTTTTGCTGTAAGTGGGAGAATAAAGTGAGCACCAACCTCTCGTGTGGCTTCAACGGTGCTCACAGTTATACAAGAGCATAATGCTGTAGGGTGTCTCAGGGTCAATGGTAAATATTCCAGAAATACAACAGGAACGACACATTTAATGTACACTATCATTTATTTTCTGCATAATTCAATACATTGGCAAGTTTATACACATACAACAGGTAGTAAACATTACAACAAGAGTTTTACAAAGTATCAGTTGAAAAATATGTATTTTAACACATCCAACCTTAACCATTACCATACACGCACTTCCACTAAATAACTCGCCGTCGACAACTATGCGTTCAGCGAGCTACTTTAATGGCAGAAAACGTCAAAGAGGTTCGGTGCGTAAGACGCATACATCCGCGCTACTAGCCCATAAAACACATTTACATTACATGTGTTCTATCTCAGAAACCATTTGGAATAGGGCACAAGTCGTATGAAGTTTTTTTTGCGTCAAATGAGCGTTCCTGTCATATCTATGTTTTTTTAAAATTTCTCCTGGGGCACCCTTTATATGGATTAGTGAGTATACTAACAGCAACCTATTTAATCGGATAACATGATAAATGTCTCCGTTTTCTTGGTGCTATCGACCAGTGATGCTAAATAGGTTTGTTGCAATTAATCAGAACTTTGAAAATACACACTTACTTCATACAAAAAATAATAGTTTTGTGTAGAAGTTAGTACTGCTATAGCTAACACCAGCACGTAACAGTGGTATAAATTTAGGACTGGATGAAGCATCATTGCTTTAATCTAAGACAATACACACCAGAACGTTAGCACGAAATTCTTGCTTCAGTTTCTGCGACCTTCGTATTTTCACTCAATAGAAAGTCCACGCGTTATCCACTTTGGTATCTACGTCCACCTTGTTCTCCACGTTGATGATGGATAGTGCAATCGTAAGCCATAACATGTGAATAAAAACAGAACGCAAACAGTCACTAAATTTTAAGTTTTTTTTTAAATGTACGACACGTTTCGGAGACTTTTCTCCATCATGTGGTGGCAGATCGGGTGTTTTGTTCAGGTGCACTGCTCCTGGGAAACTAGCGATGTCTGAATATTGTTGGCTTCAGATACATCTGGACTTGGACTACATCAGTGTTTCCTGGTTCTTCAGTAAGAAAAAGGAAAACTGGAACAACGTGAAAAGAGATTAATTTTTCATCTGAGACAAACTTAAAATAAATTTATGCACAATCAAATGAAGGATAAATAAGTTTGCAAGCAGTTTTTGTGACTTAATCACACCTGAGTCGTGTTCTTGCAATGTCTCTGAGTGAGGGTACGTCTTCCTCATAACGAGATTAATTTGGTAGTTCTCCATGGAATCTTTGTAATCAAAATTCAATGTAAAAGCGTATGGCCTACAGCTCTCTCACCCTTATTCTCTCAGTTCGTCTAAAAAGCCTAAATAAAGCATGTGATCGATTACTAAAGTTTTTTGACTTTATACGTGTCTAGGAACGGCACACATGCGTCACATTACCCTATTTGTCTACCGTTAACTACCAATAAAGTAAGTAAATTCCAGGCAGGATTATGGTTCACGAAACAAATGAATGTCTATTGCAGTAGCTGAGAAACGCTTAGTAATTAAACCGTTTATTTAGCTCTTGCTTTACATTGAGTGCAACCGTAGATTGACCTGCGAGCTAGATCAAGAATGTACTAAGCCCAACATGATACGCTGCCGTACAAAATTAAAGTTCGAAAAATCATTTGTGCATAAAACAGCATTGATCTGTCATTTCAAAAACGACGCCTACAGACACTGTAGAAGTTACCATTAAAAGTGAACATCTAAACGCCTTATGTGACTGGCGCTTGTGCGCTGATTACTTTGAGATGTTAAAAACGCGACTTCAATTTCCCTTTTTTCATTGTTAGAGTGTGAACTTTACAACAAATAAAACTTGCACTAATCTTACCGCTGCTATTGTTACTACACACGAATTATGATTACAATTTCACCTGCTTTTCAGCGATTGTATTAGGTTCTTGCTGGGGTGCTCGGTTTGTGACCTTTTTTTTTTTTTGTTTCTTATCCAGTTCAATCATCAAAATTAGTGTTGTTTTCTGTAAACTACTTTAAATCTAGAAATAATTATAAAATGGTTCAAATGGCTCTGAGCACTATGGGACTTAACTTCTGAGGTCATCAGTCCCCAAAGAATTATACTTCTACAGATATCTGTTGTAGTTTGTCATCTAAAACTGCCAATACTCTTACTGTTCCGCAATTTATTGTATATGTAAACAGGTTTCTTAGTAATCGGAATCAACATTACAGCTCATAATTCAAATTGCACTGTACTAAACAAACTCAGAAACTGGTGCTCTTAAAGTGCTATCAGTCGGCACTTTTTTCGTTAAGATCGCACAAGACATTCAGACGATATTAATTTATAGTAAATGATGATGACGAGGTCCCATACTCCGAGGAGCGTAGGGGACGATGTGGGAGAACCGCACCGCTGTACTAGGCAAGGTCCTAGTGGAGGTGGTTTGCCATTGCCTTCCTCCGACCGTAATGGGGATGAATGATGATGATAAAGACGACACAACAACACCCAGTCATCTCGAGGCAGGTAAAAGCCCTTAACCCCGTCGAGACTCGAAGCCGGGACCCCGTGCGCAGGAAGCGAGAACGCTACCGCAAGACCACGAGCTCCGGACAATTTATAGTAAAAGGTACATTTATATTATCGAAAAAACTGTTCCTCCTACAGTGTTGGGTTTTAAACGGCAAATGCCCAGATCGATTTTTTTTCTTTCTCGTGGTGAGACTGCTTGTCCCTTTTTAGTTCTTTTTTTCCTCTTTCGGGTCGACGGGACGTGCCCATAAGTCATTTCAATAGTGCAGTGTCAGCTGTGACGATACGAACGTAAGGACAACACAACACCCAGTCCCCGAGCGGAGAAAATCTCCGATCAGGCCGGAAGTCGAACCAAAGCCCCTTCGTTTAGCAGTCCGATGCACTCACCGCGCAGTTACCGAGGCGGACTACTGCCTGTCTTTGCTAGTATATATTTTAGTTACGCTGCGGCCGTGAAATAATTTGCAGCTTTAGTTCTCGTCATATTGGCACCACCCACTATGCGCGGACCTTCAACGCCCACTCACCCAACAGTCTGCCTACTGCCCGTCTGACAGGACTTCGTGATCAGTACATTCCGCCAGTAGCTGAGAGACACCCACTAGCCTCCTTTTCACTTAAATGACGGCCATAATCACGACTTCCAGTCAGTTTCCTGATGTACTTCAAAACAGTGTCCTTCTTTAAAAGTACACTACTGGCCATTTGTTTCCAACCGATTTCTCATACACAAACAGTAGTTGACCGGCGTTGCCTGGTGAAACGTTGTTGTGATGTCTCGTGTAAGGAGGAGAAATGCGTACCATCACGTTCCCGACTTTGATAATGATCGGATTATAGCCTATCGCGATTGCGGTTTATCGTATCGCTACATTGCTGCTCGCGTTGGTCGACATCCAATGACTGAGAGCAGAATATGGAATCGGTGGGCTCAGGAGGGTAATACGGAAAGCCGTGCTGGATCCCAACGCCCTCGTATCACTAGCAGTCGAGATGACAGGCATCTTATCCGCATGGCTGTAACGGATCATGCACCCACGTCTCGATCCCTGAATCAGCAGATGGGGACGTTTGCAAGACAATCATCTGCACGAACAGTTCGACGACGTTTCCAGCAACATAGACTATCAGCTCGGAGACCATGGCTGCGGTTACCCTTGACGCTGCGGCACAGACAGGAGCGCCTGCGATGGTGTACTCAACGACGAACCTGGGTGCACGACTGTTAAAACGTCATTTTTTTAGGATGATTCCAGGTTCTGTTTACGGCATCATGATGGTCGCATCCGTGTTTGGCGACATCGCGGTGAACGCACATAGGAAGCGTGTTTTCGTCATCGCCATACCGGCGTGTCACCCGGCCTGATGGTATGGGGTGCCACTGGTTACACGTCTCGGTCATCTGTTGTTCGCACTTTAGGCACTTTGAACACTGGACGTTACATTTCAGATGTGTTACGACCCGTGGCTCTACCCTTCATTCGATCGCTGCGAAACCCTAATTTCAGCAGGATAATGCACAAACAGTTCGTCCCCATCTGTTGACTCAGACACCGAGACGTGGCTGCACGATCCGTTACAGCCATGCGGATAAGATGCCTGTCATCTCGACTGCTAGTGATAAACCGCAATCGCGATAGGCTACAATCGGACCTTTATCAAAGTCGGAAACGTCATGGTACGCATTTCTCCTCCTTACACGAGGCATCACAGCAACGTTTCACCAGGCAACGCCGGTCAACTGCTGTTTGTGTATCGGTTGGAAACTTTCCCTCATGTCAGCACGTTGTAGGTGTCGCCAACGACGCCAACCTTGTGTGAATGCTCTGAAAAGCAAATCATTTCCATATCACAGCATCTTCTTCCTGTCGGTTAAATTTCGCGTCTGTAGCACGTCATCTTCGTGGTGTAGCAATTTTTAATGGCCAGTAGTGTAAATCTGTGCGGCTCCGTCCCACCACGCGTTGCGGTTGCCGTAATGAAGAAAAGGTTCGAAACAAGCAGTGTGGCGATGAAGTAAAGGCAAAATGGCCGTGACAGTTCCACACCACGTGCTGTTGGCCACGGCACGCTTGCCGCCATACGTCCAGCGCGCGTCGTTCTCGGAGCCACGCAGCGCCGTGCCATTCCGCAACGCGACGTGTCGTTGGGAGCGCCGTAATGAAACGCGTGACTCCGCCCCCGCGTTGCGGTAATGAGACGGGGCTGCATCTGTCTCTGCTGACGTCACAGGCACCTGCCGCCAGACGGGAGACAAGCAGGCCTGCTCGCCCCCAGGCGCTCCTTACGCTTCCAACCCTCGCTGCTTCCTCGCCACAGCTGCTTCACCTCGCAACGTGTGCGCCGTGGCTTCACACACGCTGTATCAAAACTCGTGGCAAAACTTCTGATATTACTTACTACTCTGCTCGCAACTCTTCTGCTACAGAAACAGGTCACAAGCAACGAAACTCGTCTGTGGAAAGCAGTAGCGAAATGTTCTACGTGACGGAACTGATGCTTGAATACTTCACAAATGTCACTAAACATTTAATTTTCTCCATTTTACACAGTTCACTGCTACCTGAAACGTTCATTCCTCTTGTCAGCGTTGCCACTTCCACAATCGACACTCGCGGTCCTCACGCGGGATTTGGTTCTCACGGCGTAGCACGCGAGATGAGGTGTACGTCGTGGTTGCTGCACCCCCTGAAACGACCTGCTACATCTCACGTAACGTGCTCCTCATCGTGATTTGCGACGGAAGTACTCTACAGTGGCACTTTCCGGCTGCGTCTGGCTCTGCACGAAAATGGACGCCGTAAAATGACTGCGATCGTCGAAGAAGAGCGGAGAAAATCACGAAGAAGATTTTCGATTCGTTGATGGCTTGGACGGCGAATTGCTGCTAGAGATACTTCAAGTAATGCTGTACAGCGATCTGAGTTTAATACTAGTAGAAGTTATGCGTTAACTCAACTAAACGTCCCATCTTATTCTAGGTTTTAAGGAGAATTAGAACAGAAAAAATTTTTTTTAGCGTTTTCGGTTTTTTATCTCATTATAAAATTTGCCAATTTTCCGAATAAAATTATATATATATATATATATATATATATATATATATATATATATATATATATATATAATATTGTCAATATTCTTACGGTGTTACTTCAAGATCTAATAAAATCGGTTTTACCGAGGAAAAGTCAGGAATAGATTGGTAAATCTCTCAAAGTAAAGTATGACGCCAAAACGAAGTGTTTTTAAGAAAGTGGTCAATGTAGCAACAGAATTCTTAGGACATAAGAGGAAGGCTGACAGATAAAATGATTGATGAACTACAGAAGTATTATGGTATGGCCATTAGAAATAATACTGAGGATTTGTTGAAAACGAAGCAGGCAGTATGGGCTATTGTTTTCTACAGACTGACAACTGATGAAAAAGCAGTACAACACCTTTGCCCTCCTGGACCTGATTCACGGTGCAATTACCGCAATGCCCAGAACTCAAACAGCTCGTACAAACATAAACATTGCATCCCAGCAGCAGTCATGCATATCATAAAACCTATTTACAGAGACCTGGCAAATCCTGAGTGAGTGAATAAGTGTCTGCATGGCCAGACTCATAATCTTATAAGGACCTGCTTACCAAGAAATGTTTTTGTTGGAATGAAGACACTAAACTGGAGGGCCTGTGATGCTATTATTGTTTTAATGATGGCAACATTCGTAGGGTGAGAGTGCTACAGCATATGGTAATTATTCCTGGAGCAAACTGCATCTGACAACTTGAACGGATGGACAAGGCTTACATTGATAAAGCAGAGTATGCAGCACAGTTTGCCACTAAGGAATCCAGAAAGAGGCAAAGAAGAAAAAACTTGGAAAAACATCAAGAGGGTGATATTCAGTATGGTCCAGGGTGCTTCTGAGTGGCTAAAAATAAAAAAATAAACATATATTGAGTTACAGTCCTTTGAAACCTTAGAAGTCGTTCCCGAAAATTTACATTTTCTGTTGCATTTTTCCCTAAATCTCAGAAACCACTTCGAGTAGAGTATTCAAATTTTCAGGGAGTAATAACATACATATCCTGAGTCTACCGAAATAAAAGAACAACATAATGTTATGTGTAATTAAAATTATTTAGGATAACGTACAAAAAAAGTACTCAAAATTTTAACTGTATAATTAAAAAAATAGTTTTTCCGAAATCAGAAGCTGAAATACAATTATTGTAGTTCAGTAGTCTCAGAGCATACAGTTTAATGTCCTGTAAAATTTTCACGTCAATGACTACAGTGGTTCCTGAAATACAGGGAAGCCAAGTCACTAAATTTAACTCTGTCGGGATAGGGCGTTCCAACTTCCCTTAAAATGTATTCAGTTAAAGTACACCGGGGTGACAAAAGTCATGGGATACCTTGACAAAAGTCATGGGATACCTTCTCACATCGTGTCGGACCTCCTTTTGCGCGGCGTTGTGGAGAGTAGCTCGACATAGCATGGACTCAACAAGTCGTCGAATGTGCCCTGCATAGGTACTGAGCCATTCTGCCTCTATAGCCGTGCATAACTGCGAAAGTGTTGACGGTGCAGGAGTTGGTGCACGAAATGACCTCTCTTTTATGTCCCATAACGCTCGATGGGATTCATGTCAGGCAATATGGGTGGCCAGATCGTTCATTCGAATTGGCCAAAAAGTTCTTCAAACCAATCGCGAACAACTGTTGCCTGGCAACATGGCGCATTCTCATGCATAAAATCTCTATCGGTGTTAGGGAACATGAGGTTCGTGAATGGTTGCAAATGGTCTTCATAACCATTCCCAGTCCATCAACAGTTCTGTTTGACCAGAGGATCCAGCCCATTCCATTATGGAGCCACCAGCAGTTTGCACGGTGCATTGTTGACAACTTTGGGTCCATTGCTTCGTAAGGTCTGCGCCATACTCGAACGCTACCATAAGCTCTTACCGGCTGAAATCGGGACTCGTCTGACCAGGTCATGGTTTTCCAGTCGTTTGGGATCCAACCGATGTGCCTTAGCAAAGTCACTCCCGTCGGTAGTCCGCTGCCATCGCACATTAACGCCAGATTCAAATGTTCAAATGTGTGTGAAATCTTATGGGACTTAACTGCTAAGGTCATCAGTCCCTAAGCTTACACACTGATTAACCTAAATTATCCTAAGGACAAACACACATACCCATGCCCGAGGGAGGACTCGCACCTCCGCCGGGATCAGCCGCACAGTCCATGATTGCAGCGCCTTAGACCGCTAGGCTAATCCCGCGCGGCAACCCCAGATTTCGCAGCACTGTCCTAACGTATATGTTCGTCGTATGTAGTACATTGATTTCTGCGGTTATTTCACGCAATGTTGCTTGAGTGTTAGCACTGGCAACTCAGTGTAAACGCGGCTGCTCTCGGTGGTGAAGTGGAGGACATCAGCCACCACATGGTCCGTGGTGAGAGGTAATGGTTGAAATGTGGTATTCTCGGCTCTGTGAAACTCAGAATGTTGAATTCCCTAACGATTCCCGAAATAAAATGTCCCATACACCTCGCTTTAGCTATCATTACACGTTAAAGATCTGTTAATTCCGGTCGTACGGTCAAGATTTTTCCACGAATCACCTTAGTACAATGCTCTGCGTTTTTATGCCTTTTGTACGCGAGACTAGCGCCATCTGGATTTGTGCACATCGCTATCCCATGACTTTCGTAACCTCAGGGTATAGTGTCTAATGTCATGTTGCAGACGCATAATATCCATATCCTCATTGTTGTGTTGACTACCGTCACTCTGAAGTAATGTCCTTCATCACATAGGTTTCAAGATCGGGATTCGTTTCGTAATTTCATTAGATATGATTAGAAGATTTTCTGATACTGCTGACCACCTTTGAAAGAGATATTTGCTGGCAACATACAAACATAAGTTAGCCCATTAGATAATAGCAAAAACTTCCAATATAGCTTTATTTACATTCTTACATAGATTGGTAGTCACGTTAAAGATTTCCGGTCACTGGGGAAACATACCAGTCGTTGGTCTGCGTGAGAACAATTGCAGGAAATACATTATTTATAATGTATAATGTCCACTAACGCAAATAATACTTCTATTTGAGAAAGATCCAGACTCGTCTAGAAAGCAAGTTGAAAACGAATTTGGTAGTAGCTACACGCGGATCTCATACCTCTCACTTCGTACTTCACGACACTATCAGCAACGTTACTTATGACAATAGCGCCTGTGTTATGTCGTATACAGTGTGTAAAGACTGAAAATCCAAATGTCTTTGCCGTCGAAGTGGCCAAGCGGTTCTAGGCGCTACAGTCTGGAACCCCGCGACCGCTACGGTCGCAGGTTCGAATCCTGCCTCGGGCATGGATGTGTGTGATGTGCTTAGGTTAGTTAGGTTTAAGTAGTTCTAAGTTCTAGGCGACTGATGACCTCAGAAGTTAAGTCCCATAGTGCTCAGAGCCATTTTTCCAAATGTCTTTATTTGTTGTTCTATTATGACAAACTGTACTAAAAACGATGCGCTTTTGATAGATCATCATTGTGCCGCAGCGCTGAAACGGTATTCTTTCATAGCTCACAAGTTATAAAACTAAAAGTATGAAATTCTAGAAGCCTGTAACTTCCCATATGTAGTTTCCTATCGTTCAATTATAATAGATCGTGTACTAAACGTCGCGTTTTTTTAGAGATCCTTAATGTGCTGACGCTTTGAAAGAGCTTGCATTCAAACCACGTAGGACCACGTAGGCTAAAATTAAAAAAAAAAATAAAAATCACCAGATACGGAGTTTCTAACCCCATTCAATATGGCGTCTACTAAGTCCGGCTTGTGACGTAAAACCGATGCCACATCTCATTGTCCACGCTTTTCTCCAAGAGTCAAAACGGGCACGCCACTCCTCGCAGTGTAGTGGAACGTGAAATTCCACGCTGTGATGTCACCAGCTCCTCGTCCACGTACGTTTTCACGTCCCGTGAGATGACGGCTTTAACATCGCGCAGCGCGTGTAATCTGCTCCGCTGATCTGATCGGAAACGTTCGTTGGTGGAACTGAATTCTCCTCATTGCTACATATATATTATTAGTCTCAGTAAGAGTAACCAGGCTCGGTCTGATCCGCCAGACAGGCTTGCACTTCTCATTACTCCCACACAACTGCTCGTTGCACTACAGCAATCTATACAATATGCTACACGCATACTACTCAAGCTACCTCACGGTGTTTGGCACTACTACCGTTTCCCGTTCGCCTCTTTCATTCCCGAAGGGTGCATGCGAAGAACGGCCGTCGATAAACTTTGCTAAGAGCTCTAATTTCTTTGATTTTCTCATAATGATAATTTCGCGAGATACATGTGGGAGAAAGCAATAGGCTGTCCCACTCTTCGCGGAACGTGCTCTTCCGGAATTTCAGCCGTAAACCTCTTCGTGGAACACACAGCCTCTCTTATAGCAACTGCCACTGGAATTTGTTCAGCATTTCCGTAACGCTGTCGCCACGAAACACGCCGCTCTTCTCAGACCTTCTCTAACTCTTCTGTTAACGCTACTTGCTAACGGGGCCCAGACTAATGAGCAATCCTCAATCAGTTGAAGACGTGTTTAGGGAGACACTTCTTTCGTGGATGAATTATGCATTGTATTCCATTAGCGTTCGTACAGCGAATCTCAACCAGACATCTGCTTTTCTTACAATTCGTTTTACGTTTTCATCCCACTTTGAGTTCTTAGGACGATTAGTCCTATGGTTTATTTTTTATTTTTTGGTTGTCGTTACTTTATCTGGTGACTTTTGACCTATTGTGTAATCAAGTAGTAATGGTTCTCTTAACCTATTTCTGTGCAACGTGTTACATTTGTTTACGTTCAGAGTCAACTGCCTGTCTCTGCACCAGTTAAGATTCCTCCGCTGATCTTTCTGCATTTCTCCATGGCCTTTGTTGTTGCCACCTTCGTATAGACAGGAGCATCGTCTGCAAAAAGCCTCATGGAACTTCCGATCTCATCCGCTACATCATCCCTAATGAAACTAGTTCAAACAGTCCCTCACCACACCAATGGGTGTAACAGCGATCGCCATTAAGAGTCAAAAACACAGTCTCCAAGCGGTTTCTAGGATCCTCTCCATAAATAAGACGCGATAATAGTGTACACTGAAAGGAAGGCGCGAAAACCGCACACTACTAACTTCCTCTGGAACGAAGGCAATTTTCTTGTATAAGGCGTAACCAAGTCCGCCTCGTTCTTATCAAACAACTGGTTCCACTCGCTCAAGTCTCCACGTTGTGACATGAGGCCTCTGTCAACCGCGGAAGTCCTCGCTCATTGTCGCACCGTTAATCACAAAAAACGGAAAATGACAGCCCTTAAATCCGTGCACGGGCAATGCATTTGCCAACCCTTACAGGCTTCCGTAACGGAACAACTTCATGGATCACTGATGATCACTTATTCCCGACTTCATACAGAAAACAGTTCTGAAACTCGGGTCCAGTCCTGAGGGCTTATAACCGTGCTAGTTCATCTGGCGTGTTTGCGAGTTCCAAAAATACACTACGAAATTATTTAACAATTAGCCCTCTCAAACAATATGAAGCGAGAGCAGAACGCAGGCATTCTCTCTGGCACGTCGAAAAGGCTTCGCTCCATCATCAGGTGCCATCTGTCATTGGTTGGCTGAGGTGCGTTCCTTCCGCGAAACTAGGGATGTCGAAACACCTAAGAGTGTTCATCATTTCGATTGGAGATCAATTTTCTTCTTGCTAATCCACTAATTGCAATATTTGCTGACAAAGTAATAAACATTTTAGATATTTTGACATCGCTGGTTTTCCAGAGGCAGCACGCCTCAACAAATAACTGCAATTCAACGTTGATGATGGAGCAAAGCCTTTGGATACGCTGTGGGAAAGAGAATTCAAAATCTTGTGCCTCGTTACATTGTGTTTCTGTTTATATTTTATGTCGCTGAGTACCTGGCGTTTCCCAGGTTAGTATTTATTCCAGTTTTCTGTTAGATCATATTCTCCTTACCCCCTCAATCTTCTCCTTCCCCCTCTCCCCACTCTGTCTGTCTTCTCCATCCCCCTCCCCCCTCTCTGTCTGTCTTCTCCATCCCCCTCCCCCCTCTCTGTCTGCCTTCTCCATTCCCCTCCCCCCTCTCTGTCTGTCTTCTCCCTCCTTCCCCCTCCCCCCTCTCTATTTCGATTGCTCTTTCGCCCTCTGTCCATCTAATCCTCCCTATTCTCTTTATCACCCCCAACCCTTTAAGAGGCTAGTGCTTTGTTGAAATCGTTCTAGGAGTTAAAGCTGAGCTCTTTACCCGTGGATTTGCCCTCGTATGCATATCTCAAATATATTTTGTATATATTTAACATATTCCACACGTGTCTGTACACACATTTCAACTTTATCTCTCGCTAATTTCACTCTGCAGTCGCAGTGGTTAAACACTGGACTCGCATTCGGGAGGACGACGGTTCAATCCCGCGTCTGGCCATCCTGATTTAGGTTAACCGTGATTTCCCTAAATTGCTCCAGGCAAATGCCGGGATGGTTCCTTTCAAAGGGCACGGCCGACTTCCTTCCCCGTCCTTCCCTAATTCGATGAGACCGATGACCTCGCTGTCTGGTCTCCTTCACCAAAACAACCCAACCCCACTCTGCAGTTTCACTTTCATGCAGCTACATGTTTAATACGTTGTATTTCCTGAACTGTGTGTCGTAAAATGATATAATTGTGCAGCTACATCCAGTGGTAAATGCGAATACTGCCGGCGAAATATTAATAGAGTTAATATTAAAGAAGTATTAAGTTATACATTATGCAAAATAAGACATTTTTCATGCCTCTCAGTGCTTACGTCATATTTTCTGAACTATGCGTCATACAACGACTAATTTTCTAGGTACATTCATCGGTATATGTGGGTAGTGTCTGAGAAATGTGATGCAAATAAAGCTGATATTAAGGAAGTAATAAATTAAAACATCATGCATAATGCGGCAGTTTTTACGCATCCCAGTATTTGAAGTCGTATCCGCTGAACTGCGTTTCGTATAATTATAAATTTGTTTAGGTACATAGAGCGACATATGTAGATACTGTCTGCGAAACGCGTTGGGAATAAAGTCAGTAGTAAAGATGTAACAAATTAAAACGCCATGCACGATCCGGCAGTTTTTCTCGCATCTCAGTATTTGATATCGTACAGTATCCCCTGAACTGTGCGTCGTATAATGATATAAATTTGCTGATACATTTAGTGGGAATAATGTCTGCAAAATTTGTCGCATATATAATTAGTAGTTAAGAAGCAATAAAACGCCATGCTTCATGCCGTAGTTTTACAGCATAAACAGCGAATATGCAGCAAGCTACAAACTTTTTACCTTTAATCATTTTGTGGGAAGTCGTCAGCGAGAAAAGATTCATATAGGTTGGAAATCGTGTGTTAAGTTTTCTGTAAGTCTCTAAGTGCTCTAATTCTGAGATACTGGATGAAAAAGTATGAGAATTCACGTGTTGTGGCCACAGCGCTTTTTAATCCCCTTCCCCACCCCTTTGACAGAGGGATAGTTCTTATCCCCCACAGCGATTTTTTCCATATACTAAGTGGTATGTGTATCAAGTTTGGTTCAAATCGGCCCATTGGTTTAGGAGATGTGGAACATACATACATACATACAGGGTGTTTCAAAAATGACCGGTATATTTGAAACGGCAATAAAAACTAAACGAGCAGCGATAGAAATACACCGTTTGTTGCAATATGCTTGGGACAACAGTACATTTTCAGGCAGACAAACTTTCGAAATTACAGTAGTTACAATTTTCAACAACAGATAGCGCTGCGGTCTGGGAAACTCTATAGTACGATATTTTCCACACATCCACCATGTGTAGCAATAATATGGCGTAGTCTCTGAATGAAACTACCCGAAACCTTTGACAACGTGTCTGGCGGAATGGCTTCACATGCAGATGAGATGTACTGCTTCAGCTGTTCAATTGTTTCTGGATTCTGGCGGTACACCTGGTCTTTCAAGTGTCCCCACAGAAAGAACTCACAGGGGTTCATGTCTGGCGAATAGGGAGGCCAATCCACGCCGCCTCCTGTATGTTTCGGATAGCCCAAAGCAATCACACGATCATCGAAATATTAATTCAGGAAATTAAAGACGTCGGCCGTGCGATGTGGCCGGGCACCATCTTGCATAAACCACGAGGTGTTCGCAGTGTCGTCTAAGGCAGTTTGTACCGCCACAAATTCACGAAGAATGTCCAGATAGCGTGATGAAGTAATCGTTTCGGATCTGAAAAATGGGCCAATGGTTCCTTTGGAAGAAATGGCGGCCCAGACCAGTACTTTTTGAGGATGCAGGGACGATGGGACTGCAACATGGGGCTTTTCGGTTCCCCATATGCGCCAGTTCTGTTTATTGACGAAGCCGTCCAGGTAAAAATAAGCTTCGTCAGTAAACCAAATGCTGCCCACATGCATATCGCCGTCATCAATCCTGTGCACTATATCGTTAGTGAATGTCTCTCGTGCAGCAATGGTAGCGGCGCTGAGGGGTTGCCGCGTTTGAATTTTGTATGGATAGAGGTGTAAACTCTAGCGCATGAGACGATACGTGGACGTTGGCGTCATTTGGACCGCAGCTGCAACACGGCGAACGGAAACCCGAGGCCGCTGTTGGATCAGCTGCTGCACTAGCTGCGCGTTGCCCTCTGTGGTTGCCGTACGCGGTCGCCCTACCTTTCCAGCACGTTCATCCGTCACGTTCCCTGTCCGTTGAAATTTTTCAAACAGATCATTTATTGTATCGCTTTTCGGTCCTTTGGTTATATTAAACCTCCGTTGAAAACTTCGTCTTGTTGCAATAACACTGTGTTTTAGGTGGTGGAATTCCAACACCAGAAAAATCCTCTGTTCTAAGGAATAAACCATGTTGTCTACAGCACACTTGCACGTTGTGAACAGCACACGCCTACAGCAGAAAGACGACGTACAGAATGGCGCACTCACAGACTGCGTTGTCTTCTATATCTTTCACATCACTTGCAGCGCCATCTGTTGTTGAAAATTGTAACTACTGTAATTTCGAAAGTTTGTCCGCCTGAAAATGTACTGTTGTCCCAAGCATATTGCAACAAACGGTGTATTTCTATCGCTGCTCGTTTAGTTTTTATTGCCGTTTCAAATATACCGGTCATTTCTGAAACACCCTGTACATACATACATACATACATACGTGTGTACATCCATTTTTGTAATATGCATGGACGCAGGTTTCGAACAAGTCGTAGATGTTTGGATGACTGCAGTACGTGACTGAGACAAAATCATCCGCTGCAGGCTTTTCCGAATGCTCTCCAGAATTTGGCTCGCCGCTTCCCTGCTGCACCCTTTTCAATCCGCCGCCCGTCACCTGACGATCATTCCGTCGCCCTGTTTACACAATTAACGCTCGCCCTGGCCTGGGGGCGCGCCAATTAGAATTCCATTGCGCCGCCGCCGCCGCCGCCGCCTCTGCAAAGGACGGCACATTCGTCGCCCCCGTAGGCCACCCCCTCCCCCGCAGCCCCGAATCGGCTGCTCAGAGGCGCCGCGCTGTGCCGTCACGCCCCTAAAGCCGAATGCGCCGGACGAGGTTTCATTTGCGCCACGCAGCGGTAATTACGGGGAATTAAGACCGCTCGACGTTTCATTCATTAGCCACGGAGCAATCCGGATCAGGCGGAAGACAACGGGCAAAAGCCCGGCTTTCGGGAGCAGCCCACCTGCTCTTAGGCCCTTGCCTTCAGTACCGCTGAGGCGGCGGGTGTATACGCTGGCAGAGACCTCGGCGTTGTGCGCCATTAAGCAAGGAGCTTGCTCTGCGGAAACGTCTTATTTACGAGTACGGTAAGCGGTCGAACGCCCCAGGTGGTGCAGAAGCTTGTGTTGCGTCGAAGAGAGAAGGTTCCAGCTTACAAGCTGGTCTGTCTCGATGCGCAGACTTCTGCTCCAAGAAATGGAAAACGAAAATTCCTAGATGCTGCCTTAAAGAGATTTTTCAATGTTCATCAGAGAGAGTGTGAACTGGGTTTCAGGTGTCTTGAAATATGCAAGCTGAACATTAAAAAGCCCCAAAAAACTGCAGGGATCGATTCCCAACTGGAGATGGAGGGAAAAAGGTGCAGAAATGGACAGTGTGCGTGCAACGACAACAGGTCGTCCCGGAACACAGTACAGAGCTTGTAATATTTCTGGCTTATTCAACCATCATATTACGATCCAGGAAGCTACTCCCAGGGCAGTGGGGATGCAAGAAGCATATAGACGACGCAATGTGGGATGAGGTATCGGTGACAGATGTTAGATTCGGTACCATTCCCGTGAGAAAGACCGCCTGCATTATGCTGCTGCTCTGTAATTGGCTGCCGTGTTCGGCGGTAGGGCGCCAAAACGTTAAACTTTAGTTGCTATTATTAATTAAACCTGTCATCCAAATTACTTCATTTTATTAAATAAACCTCTCTCAACAGCCAGCTATCAGTCAGTCATTTCAAAATTATTAAAATCAAAGCATTACTAAAACAAAAGACTGACGATAATACTGCCGATGCACTTCGGTGGCGTTAGGGTCACGCCTTGCTGGTTTGGCGCGCCAAGTGTCTCGGGCAGTCCGTCTCTCCAGTTCTGACCGTTCCAGTAGACAGACAAGTGTCTGTTATAGCAGTATTTGTTTCATGCAATTTTATTTACTACAGTTCCGACCGTCGCTAGGTACAGACATGTTGTCTGTAATAGTAGTATTTGATTCATGTAATTTTATTCTCCCCTGCCTCAGGCATGGATGTGTGTGATGTCCTTAGGTTAGTTAGGTTTAAGTAGTTCTAAGTTCTAGGGGACTGATGACCTCAGAAGTTAAGTCCCATAGTGCTCAGAGCCATTTGACCATTTTTAATTTTATTCTCCAGTTCTGACTGTTCCAGTAGACAGACATTTTCTCTGTGGCAGGATGTATTTCATGTTATTTTAGCCAGATATTATGACTGTGGAAAGATATGTTCAATACGTTGTGATCAAGAACAGTTTCTCGTGTCTATATCAATAATAACGCGAGTGGCATCCCAAATGAGTTATAGTTTATTCGTAGCAGCAGTTCCTTGCGAAGTTAATTTCAGCCTCAAGAAAAAGAATCCACAACCCGCGTGCTGTTTCCTGCGCTGGGGACATCATCATCATGAAGACAGCAGGTTATTGAAGTGTACAAGAACTTATGTATTCCACACAGGGTAGTGGAAACAACTAGGCACCTCACGTGTACTGCATGCACAGTACAGATGTGCTCAGTGACACGTCATCTGCAGTAATGCAGAGGAGGTAAAGAAGGATGAAAGTATTAACACTGTCTCACTTTTATTCCTTTTTCTTGCCGTAAGCTGCATCACAACCATCTCACAGCATACGTTCGAAGTGGCCTCCATGGGATGTAATGCACGTGTTGTCAAATAGGACACACACAATCGTACTTCAGCTTACACCATGTTGGCAGGCCACTTGCCTGCAGATTGCACTAGGGTTCGTCTCAATACATTGCAGAACCCGGTCCTCTAAATCTGGTACACGCACAGTCTGCCTCTGTGAGGGAGGTGTTCCGGTACAGCAGTGCTGCCTCTCGACCGTTTACATCCGCTTGGCCGTCCACGGACACCACCTTAGCTTGTTCCCGAAATAAATTCGGTATCATTCTGCTGCTTACAGTACGCTGCGTCAATCACACACCCTACAAATACGCAAGGAACACATGGCACTGTCATTCGTCAGCGCCGTCTACCGTGGTAGCGATGAATTTCCAGACACATGTTCAGGGGACAGTTTTCCCTCTATTTCCAGTCGGAAAACCGTCCCCACAATTGGTCGGTTTTATTAATGTTCATCCTGCATATGAGCCACACACAGACATTTTCTATACACCATATGCATCCATTGACTTCCAGCGAGCCTATGACAGCATCCATAGAGGTAGCCTCTGCAACACGTTACGAGAATTTAATATACCGCGTAAAATCATTAGGATGATTCAACTCTTACAGTACGCTGCGTCAATCACATGTCCTACAAATACGCAAGGAACACATGGCACTGTCATTCGTCAGCGCCGTCTACCGTGGTAGCGATGAATTTCCAGACACATGTTCAGGGGACAGTTTTCCCTCCACTTCCAGTCGGAAAACCGTCCCCACAATTGGTCGGTTTTATTAATGTTCATCCTGCATATGAGCCACACACAGACATTTTCTATACACCATATGCATCCATTGACTTCCAGCGAGCCTATGACAGCATCCATAGAAGTAGCCTCTGCAACACGTTACGAGAATTTAATATACCGCGTAAAATCATTAGGATGATTCAACTCTTACAGTACGCTGCGTCAATCACACACCCTACAAATACGCAAGGAACACATGGCACTGTCATTCGTCAGCGCCGTCTACCGTGGTAGCGATGACTTTCCACACACATGTTCAGGGGACAGTTTTCCCTCCATTTCCAGTCGGAAAACCGTCCCCACAATTGGTCGGTTTTATTAATGTTCATCCTGCATATGAGCCACACACAGACATTTTCTATACACCATATGCATCCATTGACTTCCAGCGAGCCTATGACAGCATCCATAGAAGTAGCCTCTGCAACACGTTACGAGAATTTAATATACCGCGTAAAATCATTAGGATGATTCAACTGTGCATGGATGGCCCCCAGACAGCAATGAAGTTCAGAGGATCCATATCACCCCGCCTTTCCAATTAAAACAGGCTTACGTCAGCGAGCTGTGAAAAATGTGTGTGAAATCTTACGGCACTTAACTGCTACGGTCATCAGTTCCTAAGCTTACACACTACTTAACCTAAATCATCCTAAGGACAAACACACACATCCATGCCCGAGGGAGGACTCGAAGCTCCGCCGGGACCAACGAGATGCTCTTTCATGTGTTCTCTTCAACCCTGCATTAGAGAAAGTGGTTCGAGAGAGTAATTTACATCTATACAATGGTCTCCGATTCGAACACAATGAAGTAAAACTCCTGGCTTACGCAGATGAAATAGTGTTGCTGAGTGAAAGTAAAGAAGAACTGAAAGACATTTACAGACCTCTCGGGCACAGTGCCAACAAAATGGGGCTTTTGATTAACCAGGAGAAAACAGAATATATGGAAACAGGTAGTCATAAAACCAAATCCTTACTTTGAAATTAACCGACATTCTAAATTCAGAAACGTTCTTCAGTTTAAATACGATGGATCACGTTTAAACAGTAAAAATATCTTAACAATGGATATAAACGAAAGAATAGCCTCAGGTTCAAGATATCTGTACTCACTAAGTAATCCACTCAAAAGTAAAGCTTTGTCAATCACTACAAAGATGAAGATATACAACACTATCATCTGCCCCATAGTACTGTATGGTTCAGAAAGCGGGACGCTTACAAAGAATGAAAGAGAAAAATGGAATGTTTTCAAAAGAAAAGTAATGAGAAAAATGTGGGGACCTCTGTTGCAGAATGGTGTCTGGAGAATTCGAAAGAACAATGAAATTGATCAGCTAATGAAGCAACCCACTATCATCCAGAAATTGAGAAGTAGGTGACTGCAATGGGCTGGATATGTGGCTAGAATGTAAAACAACAGAATCGCCAAAAAAGAAAAAGCATGTGAAGGAACTCTCCAGGTAACAAGACCATGGGGCCGACCTCGTACAAGGTGGAAAGACAACAGAGTGGAGAACATCGGAGCATTAGGAATTTCCTCAGGGTGGAGAGAGAGAGACTTCTAAAGAGAAGGCGGTGGAAGCAGACAGTTGATGCAGCGTGGGGTCTACAGGGCCTGCGATCGCTGAGGAGAAGAAGATAAGCATCCATGTTCCTCCTAGTCTCTACTCGCCTTTAATTACGTCGTCGTCTTGGGCTTGTCCTTCCCTCTAGAAACCAAGGCAAGATGATTCTAGGTCGCTCTGCCAGTAATTTTCATGGCTAGGTGCACGAATGAGCCACTTCTTTTACGTTCCTTGCGGCCAGTCCTAGGTACGGTTTCCACTCCTGCTCGTTCCCTTATCTACTTACGTTTATCAGTTCCTTTCAGTAAATCCCGTCGTTTATCTCTCCACCGTTCGCTGTTCAGCCGTCAGTTTTAGGAAGCTTTTCACGTTAAAAAGTCTTTCTCTGTCATCAATAAAAACTGAATTCTAAATCAGTCTGGAAGTCCATATAGGGGCTTGCAACTATTATGGATATAATTATTGGAAGGAATTTAAAAAAGCTGCGTGGTTGCTTAAAAGAAGTCGCTGGTTTTTCCTGAATTTGTTTGCTGCCTTCATGAGGCACATCGGGTTCAGCTGATCGTCTGATGATTTATTATAAGTAGACAAAGTAAAAGATTTTATGTAAAAATTTTTACAGAACCGCAAATGTCTCACAAAAATCAGTTCTACACGAACAAAACAGTTTCTAATAAAGAAATACGTACCATGTTAGAAAACAGTACTTCAGCTTATCATGTATACGTCAAAGAGTGTCATTATCAAAATGTAGAAAAACAGGAAGCACCGTCAATTGCACTGTCTCACCCTAACAGTTCAAGTTCCATACAAGCAATGACCAGCTCCACCTTATGTTTAAATCATTAAGAGACAGTTGTAGAAAGTGCTTATCAATACTGTATATAAAACATTTGAGAGATGATTGCCCACAAAAGAGCGAAAATCCCATCTTTCTAATAAAAAATTTAAGTAACATGTTAGCGCGAAACCCTCATTTAAAAATCATTCAAAAACTTTTGTTCAGATGTGTAAAATTGTCGAGATATACCAAATGAAATACAAATCTCTTACAATGCAAACTGGCTATGTAGCTTAGCGCAGAAACACAGTTTCAGTTTTTCTACGACATAAAGCCTCATGCGTCGTTGCTCATCCGACCAAGTACAACATACGTACAACATCAGATAAAGTAAAAATTTCACATGTGGAAGGTTATCAGTAGCTCAGATAATGGAATATTATTTTATTTCGATGGAAGAACAGTTCGTCGAAGAGACTAAAACACCAGTTACAATTGCTCGGTATCTACTCGTTTATCAAGATAGTTGGATTCAAGCGGTTGTTCTGTTCTTCTACCGAGATAAAATAAGAAATTTTTCCATTTCTGCTTACTCCATTATTTGAGCTACTGATAACCTTTCAAACTTCACCTAATGCTATACGTGTTTTTTACTTTGTCGGATAAGCAACGACACATAAGGCTTTATTTTGTAGTAAAAATTAAACTGTGTTTCTGTGCTAAGTTACATAGCCAGTTCGCATTGTAACAGATTTGTATTTCCTTTGGTCATATATTGACAACTTTACACATGTGTACAAAAAAAAAAATTGTAGAGATTTTTGTATACTGGTTTCACGATGGGACGTTACTTAAATTTTTATTAGAAAGATGGGATTTTCACCCGTTTGTGGGCAACATATTCTTAAATCTGTTATATACAGTACGAAACGCACTTTCTGCCATTGTCTCTTAATAATTTAAACATAAGAATTATGTTGGCCACGAATGTGTGTGGCGCTCTTTTTAACGTTAACCGACACGGTTACGCCACGTAAGGTGGCCGAGCCTTCCTCCCAGCACACAGGGTAGCGCTGGTCATTGATTGTATGGAATTTGAACAGTTAGGGTCAGACAGTGCAATTGATGGTGCTACCTGTTTTTCTACATTTTGATAATGCCACTCTTCGACGTGTGCATCAAAAGCTAAGTATTTTTATCTAAGGTGGTATGTATTTCCTTATCAAAAAGTGTTTTGTTCGTGAATATTTTTCGCGTAGAACTAACTTCTATAAGATATTTGTGTTCCTGTAAAAGTTTATTGCAAAAAATGTGTTACTTTGTTTGTTCATAAGTCATCAGACGGTGGGATAAACCCGAAATGTCTCATGAAGTTAATAAACAAATTCAGAGAAAACCTGCGACTGTTTTAAAGCATCTACAAAGTTTTTCTAAATTCCTTCCAGTGATTAGAATTAGAACTGATAATACACGCAGATTCCAAGCACTACTTGATTTTAAACGCTGTTGAGTTGACCGAAAGCACTCGAGGTCACTGTCAATCTTTTGTTTCTTTTTATATTCAGTCCAGTCACTACCTCCAATAATCGCCAGTTTTCTGCTATGTTAGCAGGTCCTTTGCGTCTCCGTTTCTGGTGGTCAGTCGCTTCCTTCCTGATGCTGCTGCCGTACAGCACATCATGCGGGATCTGAAACCTCTTCGTCCTTCGCCTTTCCTTCGCTTCTAGATTTCCTTCTAAGACTCCCTCCATCTTTCTAAATATAACATGTCGCAAAATTTTTTTCCTGGTTCCATGAACTGATAGCTACGTTATAATACTATCGTTTCGATACTTTGGATGTGCATTATATTTTTCGTATGTTGTTGGTTTTTCAGATTTAGTTAAAAATTTACACTGTTAATTTATACATTATTGGCTCAGCTTTACGTGCACTAGAGGCAAAACATGGTGGCACAAGTACTTATTTAATTTTATTTAATTTCGTACTGCAGTATGTTTTCCTGGAGTCCACCTATCATCTAATGCTTCCTAGTGTGTGAATTTACCATGCAACACTTGAGGTCAGTAGAGCATAAATCTCGACCTCTTCTACCCTGTTGTAACGGATCATTTGTCGTGTTGTCTGCAGTGCTTTTATCAGCGGTTGGGTATTACCTGATATTACTGGGAAACTGAGAATTGTTGTTGCCAGCTGTGGTGCAGCATGTATATTTATGTCATCTTGTAACACAGCACACATTCCCTTACAGTACATTTCTACAGTCGATGTTTGGTGACTGTGAAGAATGGAAAAAATGGATTAGTATCTGCTTATGAAGAATTCCATTTACGTGTGTAGATACTGAACTTTCGCTAATTATCTAATCATTATGTAGGACATTTACTACGAGAAGTTTTACAGTTTAGAAAGGAAGTTTGTTCATGTACAGGATATAACCCTGGTGGAAATATAAATCAGAGTCGTTTCAGCCTGAATGTGCGCAAAATACTCGAAACTGAAATTTCCAGCATTTGTTCGCGAGAGTTTGGAGGGCGTGTTTCCAGGAAGTGTAAACTGTATTATTTGCAAGAGCCATTCTGTTTTTATTGAAATCAGGACGCGAACTGTTTTAAATTCGTGGTATAATTAATGTACTGTAATATAATAAATAGTTTAATATTTCACAAGCCCCACTGAAAATGCTTTTAACTCGATGTTCATAGTATACAAAAAGTACGGTGCTTGTGGTGAAGATGATGATACCTCGAAAAGCCCCCTAGGCTGCTCATTAGTTTTTATGTCTGTTGCTGTCACCTACGGTTCCACCGATTGTGGGCGGCAGTGGTTGTGCGGTGGTGGCTGTTGTTGTTGTGGGTGATGTATGGGTGTTGTGGCACTAAGTGCATGTTTCTTTTTGCGTCGATGTTTTGTTCAAGGGGTAAAACTCAAGATTAAATTATTTAGAAACAGTGATGATCCCAGCCGATGTTAACTTCTGACCGAGCTCTCTGAATAATTTGGAAACACCAAATTTGGATGCAAATTATTCAGAGAACTGGTTACAAAATTAAGATCTTCTTCAGAGCCATAATATAGCAATAACATGAGTGTTACTGCTATATAATGGCTCTGAAGAAGATCTTAATTTTGTAACCAGTTCTCTGAATAATTTGCATCCAAATTTGATATTAACAATAGAACATGAATAACAAGAATCCCTTAACTTTTTAGATTTGACTTTTTCTAATAGAAATGGATTTTACTATTTCTAGGAAACCAACCATGACTGATGCGATTATCAACGCTAATTCGTGTCACCCCATGAAATATAAGAGAGCTTTCTTCTTAACCAAGTTGAATAGAGTGCTCAGACTTACTGCATCTGCTAACGACTATAATTCTGGAATAGCTGACCATTTCCAAAAGGTACGATCAAAACAACCACAGGTTCCTACGAAACAGACATTTGCTAAAATGATACATATGGGAACAGTATCCAACAGAATAAAGAGACCCTGTATAAATCGTAGTTTAAGGATTGCTTTTTCAAGCACGAACATACTTTTCAATAAACTCCCACACATTACTGGCAAATCTCATAAAGAAAACTGTGGATCACGAGTGTGTAAGCTAACTTGTAACGATTGTGACAAACTATATATTGGCCAGACTAGTCGTAATTTTAAAACTCGCTTTCAAGAACACGCATCATGTACATCACGTGACAGATCAGTTTTTGGCAACACCTTACTAACAGCAAACATTCAGAAGGGCCCATCATGAATAATCTTCAGGTTACGCATACCAGCCCTGAAGGTTTACTTTTAAATATGTTGGAAGAATTGGAAATTTTGTTCACCATAGGAAAAGGCCGCTAGGTCTGCTGAATGAACAGTTAGATTTTCGCGAAAAAGCCTGTTTTGAATTATTTGAAGACGTTTTTTGAAATGGAGGATACTTACTCCTCCAACTATCAATGATTCTATTTGATTTTTAAGCTTCAATGTTACAGCAAGTAGACAACAGACCTTACAAATGTACCTCATTATTTTAATAGTTGCGACTCTCTCCTGATAAAAAACGTGGAACAGACGCAGATATATAAATTTACAATACCAGTAACGTCAAGGATTTTGAAAATAACATGTATACATAATTTCCTCATCTTTACTGCTCTTCTTAAGATATATTTTTATTCTAAGCTCCAAATGTTTCTAAATTATTTGTAACAAATCGTTTTCTGTTGTGAAGAGTGATTTACTGCAGGTTATCCTCGACAGTATAATGTTGCTAAACTGGCGCCAATTCTGTAAACAACGCCCCTTTTATTTTTGGTGCGTAATATCGACCTCTAGTGTTATACAAGCGTCAAGTAAATCTTTGACAAATACAGACATATCAACTTGGATGTATCCATGGAAAGACCGTCCTGATACGTTATTACATGCACCAAGGGATGGCACATATATACGACGACGCATTTAGTTTTTTCTAGTGTTTCTAAAGACTACTAATACAAATAAGTCTAAATGTACAATTTTCATAATAATACGCCATATATTTGGTCCCACTACGAATAAATAGCTCTAGCTACATAACTAACGATCTTTTAATACTAATTATTTCATCCAGATGACGCTGTGGACCTCAGTTAACGAACTGCACTAGACTGTCACCCATTTAATAAGGCTGCATTAGCAGATTATGAACCATAAATGAATATAAACTCGTTTCTTCATTAGTTACATTTAAAAGATAAATATTTGACAATGAAGACTCAACGGTATGTAAGTCGTTCTCCATTGGCTGACGGCGATGCCTTAAGCTCTAGAGCGTCCTCTGTCTACCCTATATAACTCGTGGCTGCTTAGCCATCAGCATCAGTTACAGTGACTGAGGCATCTACAGCGGGTCAGGCGCCATCGTCGTCATCCAGATGGGTTATGATACATCATTTTAGAGTTTACTTTTACAACATTGGCTTCTCTATGTAAGATAACACTGTTAGTATCGTTATTACAGTGCAAACTCTGATGATGGCCCGTAATTAAAAGACCGAAACCGGTCAAAAGTTAACATCGGCTGCGATCAAGACTGTTTTTAAATAATTTCTTCTCAAATGGTTCAAATGGCTCTGAGCACTATGGGACTCAACATCTGAGGTCATCACTCCCCTAGAACTTAGAACTACTTAAACCTAACTGACCTAAAGACATCACACACATCCATGCCCGAGGCAGGATTCGAACCTGCGACCGTAGCGGTCGCGCGGTTCCAGACTGAAGCGCCTAGAACCGCTCGACCACTTCGGCCGGCATTTCTTTACAATAAGGGTCGTTGTTCTCCGACAATGTTATATAAAATTATGAAAACTCGAAATTGTTCTACATTGTTTGGAACTGTTCAACACTCTGGTATGTTGACGAATATTTCCGAATGTTTCAGAATACACGTTGGAAACGGCACATATGCTACTGATGCCACTGCGTCAAATCTCTCTTAAGTGATAAATTCGGAACTTACTGAGGACAAGAGGAGCAACTGATCGAAAAAGTAGACACAAACTACGCAAACAGAGCACTGTTCTGGCAGCAAACAATGTTAGCAGCGAAAACTATGTAGTTCAACAAACAAATCAGAGAACACGGCATATGACACCGGGGGAAGAAAAATATTGAAATCCACTGTTACAATGTCAGACCAAGACGAAAGTGTAGATTTCCCAGTAGAATTGCTACTCATAAATTCACTCAATTGTCCCAGTATGCCATCTTAGAAACCACTTCGAAGTGGAAATATTAACCGGATCGAAAAAGGCAAGATGATATGCATAATACGAGTTCTACTCATTTCTAGTAGCTCACGATTCAGCTTTCAAAGGCTCCAGTTTCCGGTAAGATCGGCGAACATCAAGACTATCAGTAAAACATAGATTCGTAGTATTTAGCATTCCAGTGTTGCGGAGTGAATTTAAAAGAGTGTTTCTCACAGGGACAGCTCTACACAGCGTGTACGCTTGTTGGACAACTGCTCAATTTATTCATGTTTGCAGTCGAAAACAAAACGCCAAATGTAGCATATAACAATATACTCAAGAGTTAGATGCTATGTGACGTGTTGTTCAAACTTACCGGTAACAAATCTAGCAGCCCGCCTCCACATTGCTTCTATGTCCTCCTCCAATTCGGCGTGATGTGTATCCCAAACACTCCAGCAGTAGTCAAGAATAGATCGTACCAGCGTCCTAACTCATATCGCTTTGCAGCGTTACGCCCAGATACTTAAGCGACTTGACTGTGTAAAGCAGGACACTACTAATACTGTATCCGAACAATAAAGGTTTATTCTCACTACTCATCCACGTTAGCTTAGTTTTCCACGTGTAGGACTAGCTGCCAGCCATCAAACCAATTGGAAATTCTGTCTGAGTCGTGTTGTATCTTTCTACAGTCACTCAACTTCGACACCTTAACGTACACCACAGCATCATCAGTAAACAACCGCAGATTGCTGCCCACCCTGTCCACCAAATCATTTATGGACATAGAGAACAACAGCGGTAGTATCACAGTTGGCTGGAATACCCTTGTCCTCGACGAACACTCGCCATGGAGAACAAAGTACTGGGGATTAATGATAAACGGCAGTTTTTTTCCAATTCGGGAAAAAATTGAAAAAGTCCAAGCGAAGTGGTTTTTATTCTGGTAGTATTTAGACGAAATGAAACCCACTGGAGTTGAAGATCTGTACACTCTAGTGAAAAACATTTTAGAAGTATCTCTGCCAGCAGTGACAGCACTGTGGGGCATGTACCTGCGCGCGGCTTGTCTGTCGCCTCCCTCGTGAATTAAAGTCGTTACGGCGGCTCTCCAGGTGGGGCGGGTGCTCTCCATTCGTCGTCGCGGCTGGCAGAAAAGCGGAAGCTGCGAGGCTGGGTGTCTGGTGGGCGCCCTGAATAATGCGGGCCGGATCCACGCAGCGCCGCCGCTGGGCACAAGGCTGCACGCACGCACGCGAGCACGCTGGGAGGCGACAGAGTTTGTGAGGGCGCTGTTAAAACGCCCGCCGCCAGCTGAGCGGCTCTGAATTAGGCAAACAGCCGGCCAGGGCAGCGCCGGGGCCCGGACAATAATGGCGGACCGCGCCATGAACAATTCAGGCAGCGCAAAGCGCGCCAGCGGCACGTGCTACCGCTGCACAGTGGCACAGAGCGAACCGGTGACGTAGTGAGTGGCAGGTGCACCGCTCAGTCTGACTGTGTTCTTTGGCAAAGAAATATGACAAAATATTTGTCAAATTAAAAAAAAAGGTTCATATGTGAGTGAAACCTTATGGGACTTAACTGCTAAGGTCATCAGTCCCTAAGCTTACACACTACTTAACCTAAATTATCCTAAGGACAAACACACACACACCCATGCCCGAGGGAGGACTCGAACCTCAGCCGGGACCAGCCGCACAGTCCATGACTGCAGCGCTTCAGACCGCTAGGCCAATCCCGCGCTGCTTGTCAAATTTCTTTGACATAGATCTTTGACCTGGCGTTAGAAAAGGCTATTACTGTGTCGTCAAATAGTTCGCCAAATTTGAAAACCACAGACGACAACTTGTTATTATGGGCTGCAGTTTCTTGTACCACAATTCCATTCTGTGTGTATTTAGAAGAAAGGTAGAAGTCAATAAGATGGCATACACCTAAAGATTAGTACCTAGTGTGATGGAATAAAAGATTGTGAAATACTTTGCTTCTGGTGGTGTTCGGTCTGAATTATTTTAGTGTAACTTTAGACAGTTGATGTAAATAACAGGTAACGGTTTAAATATTGATCTTGGTGGATCTACTCATAAGTTGCTTATTTACACTGGAAAGTGCGATTAAAAATATAAGTTGAATCATTATTGAAGTAGCTGTTAATGGATGATCATCTGTTGCAATCAATCCGTCAACTATGTTTAGTTATTAGCTAAGTATAAGCTTCATCAAATTCGGAACAGGAGTTCAGCTACCCGCGGGGGATTGTTAAGTTAATTCTTCCGCTTCATTTTCAACATCCGCACGAAACATATATCATAAATACATCTGTTGACTGAAGACTGATTATAACTGCTACTTTCTTGAGATAGCTTTATTTTTTTTTAATTACGTGTAGATTGCAATAAACCAGTACATACAAACGTTTGAGACGATTGCTATTCAAAATTATTACTTTTTCTGGCTTTGTTTGCACACAGAGGTCCCATTAACGTAAACTTTCTTGGTTCAAACAGCGGCCGACAGCAGTCATTCGTTCACTCTCATATTGCTGCTGGTACTCTCTGACATCGCTGATGCGCTATTCAGTCGTAAGTAGATTACTTGTATTGCACGTCCTATTAAAAAAAAAAAAAGAAATACGTTAAACCTAAACGATGTAGTTACGGACCTCAGTGCGAAGACCGGTTCGATGCAGGCCTCCCCGCTGTTCTACCTGACAAAGTTTCTTCGTCTCCACATAACGACCTATATCCATTTGAACCTGCTTACTGTATTCACGCCTACTTCTGCCTGTATAATTACCCCCTCTACCCCGCCACACACACCCTTCCATCTATTACCATATTTGCAAGGCCTTGATGCCACAGGAGCCGGCCGGGGTGGCCAAGCGGTTAAAGGCGCTACAGTTTGGAACCGCGCGACCGCTACGGTCGCAGGTTCGAATACTGAAATACTGCCTCGGGCATGGATGTGTGTGATGTCCTTAGGTTAGTTAGGTTTAAGTAGTTCTAAGTTCTAGGGGACTGATGACCTTAGAAGTTAAGTCCTATAGTGCTCAGAGCCATTTGAACCATTTTTTGGCACAGGATGTACCCATCAACTAAACTATGACATCACGAGGAAATTTCATCTAAATGACTGAAATATACCTAATAAATTTCTATGAAGGGTAGTGTGATTTAACAAACTGAGTTGTGATGAGCTTCGAAATAAAAGTTGATAGCCCAGGAAAAAACAATTCAGAGCATGTGAAATCTCCTGACAGTAGCAGACGAGCTGTTACAACGGCAGCTTGAAATAATCTCACTTACTCTGTTAACGACAAAGGAACCCATCGTAAAAAGAAAAGGCAGACGTAACACATGTTTACGTTGGTCATAATGTGCTGAAGAACGATGGGCGTCTCTCGTAATAGTCACTCTGTTTAATTAAAAGCTGTGTGGAGTTCAGGACTGGGTTTTTATTGCGCACAAGCGCCGTCACCGACAGCTTCTCGTCATCTCAAGGTGACCTGCGGCGCGAGTCCACGGCAGCAATCTACTAATTGACTCGCCGGCACGAAATTTCACCTCCGCTGAGTAATCGGCTGAGCTGAGGCACGTTACTTCGCCTGTGGTTCGGTGATTTATGGGGCTGCTGCTGAGGAGTCATTCATTTCATCGAACTAGCTGACGCTGTCCCCTCTCCCATCTCCTATCTCCCCACCACCAATGCTCCAATCACTTCCCGTGAAACTTGCAGCGAGAGTCACGCAGACGTATCGAGAAACTGACTTGAGCACCAACCTTGTTTTTAAATTCATTTAATTTCATTACCGCTTTTCACATTTGAAGGGAGCTCGTTATTAATTTCTCACGAATGTTTGCAGACAGACTTCAAGTTAAGTTCTGAAATAAAACGAAGTCCGCGTTATGGAAGTGACGCTGTTTTTTCTTTAAGGTAAAGAAGTGGGCTGTTGGATCGGAGACTGATTGCTGTTTAAAATTTGGCGAAGTCTCATGAAACTCCGTTACAGTTATATTATTTACTTGTCCTTGGTCAACGAGCCATAATCACAAACAATATAAATGGGTCGCTACCAGTCAAATAACGTAAATAAACTTCTCACTAACAACATAATTGTACACTACACTATTTCCTACCACATAGGCGGCCACTGTGGTCGAGCGGTTCTAGTCGCTTGAGTCTGGAACAACGCGGCTGCTACGGCCGCAGGTTCCAATCCTGCCTCGGGCATGGATGTGTGTGATGTCCTTAGGTTAGTTAGGTTTAAGTAGTTCTAAGTCTTGAGGACTGATGACCTCAGATGTTAAGTCCCATAGCCATTTGAACCATTTTGAACCTACCACATATGAAACGTCCCCTTAGAAAAATTAGTGAATTACTGTGCTGGTAAACCCCTTACATTATTTGATTTTCAAACAGCTGAGCAAAACTGAACGTACTCAGACATTTCTCTCTTTACTTATTCTGATCATCACTAAACTGACACACAATATTTTTAGCGCAACGCAATCTGACTTTTAATAATCCCTACAAAAGAATGGCCCTGACTAACAATAACCTTTACCTTTCATGAATCACTTACGTCACAAAAATCTTCGTTACTCAAACTACTGCAATACAGCGAGCGCCAATACTGCCAGCTAAATAAAAGATTCTAACTACTGACAGGCATAGTTAGCAAATGAAAGATTTTGATAAAGAGCAAACAATGTATTTACCTTTATCATGACATCCAGTCTTACAAATTTACTGTCTCTGATGGACACGCGTCCAGATCATCCGCTCTCAAAACTCCTCCATCTCTCTCCCCACATCCACCACTGCTGGCGGCTCACCTCCAACTGCGCAACGCTACGCGCTGTTAACAGTCAACTGCCCAACACTACAATAGCTAATATTCCAACAATGCCAACCAGCCACACAGACTGCACACATCACATCCAGTGATTTTCATACAGAGCGCTACGTGGCGTTACCAATATAAAAATCTAAACAGCCTACTTACACACATAAAATACAGGCGTGAAGGCATAGGAAATAGATGAGAAGCATAGTAAGCAATAATAGGCCGAAGCTCGGAGCAGTATATACGATAAGAGTAGTGTGCGTTTTTAAACTGCTGTTTCAGAGCAGAGGTATGGTACAAATTGTTTAATCTACTCTTCTTCCACTATATTACAGTTAATATCTTCCTGTAAATCAATACTCATACTCCCAGTAGCATTTGCGTGAACACAATGCATGTGTTCTGTACCAGCAGGTTGGGAAGAGCTATAATGAACTCCATTCTAGTAGTAATGTATTTTTCCTTTCTGTGGCCGTTAAAGGATGAGGATCATTGCTTACGATTGCAGACTGTATATCTGCATATTGCCTGTCAGCCCAGTTGACCCCCGGCTAACATTTATTACAGGGACGTCCAACCCACGGCCCGCGGGTCGCATGCGGCCCAAAAAAGTATGAATGCGGCCCCTGATGAAGTGAGCATACATCACACGATCGATCTTCAATTTGAAACTCCAACCATCCGATGCTACTGTATCTTTGGTCCCTCTCTTTCTTCTCTCGGCGAGTATGGCATGTTACGTACGGCTCAAAAATTCTCATCTTCTTGCAGTGCGGCCCAGGTATGCTAAAAAGTTCGATCTAGGAGCAGGCTCAGGCGCCGAGATACGATTTAGCGTTTGAAGTCTTCCGACCACTTTGTATGTCCCATTATCACATCACCATCAATGTTAGATCATTGGTACCATGTAGAACACACTTGGTCTTCCTGTAAACTTAATAAGGTTTGTTTCAAAACAACAGCAGGAGAACATGGGGGTCACAGAGACTTTTTGGTAACCGAACGTTACTCAGACACTAGAAGTGACTAGTTTGTCAAATGAATCTGTTTGTATGACAGTCATGGACTCGTTCGCAGAATTAAATTCCTTCTAATTTGTATTGTCTCGATGTTTCTCAATAAAGGAATTTTAGGCAGGTGGATGCAATTCCTCCTATCCCTTGTAAGTATTGACATCTTTCACGAGATAATTTCTGCTGTCTGTAGTTGGGACGGCATTTATTTTTCGATCAGGACTTTTCATTGAAATTCAGCTGCCAATCCTTTGAAAATTGCTAACAGTACAGCGTTAGTCAAGTTCCCTGTGTAGAGAAATTACAATAGCTTACTCCAGCGACTGAGTACTGAAAGGCAACTTGTGCATCCGATCACGACAACTAGATATTTCGGGCAAAGCAGAGGCTTGTTTGACAACTGGATGAAGCGAATTCGTTGACAGCAGTAAATTCGTCGTTTCGTTCAGTTCACGACCCTCATACTAATACCATATGTTTCTTGCATGACGTAATCGACCACACATGTCGAGAGTACAATATACCTTTTTTGTCTCCTATTTTGCCTTAATCGATGCATGAATGATTATTTCACCAAAGATTTAAATCGTATGTGTTGGTTCCGTATCCAGAATAAAACACCTGCAGTCATAAGACGCTTTACTGAACTATTTAAGAAATGAGGTCCTCTCCGCTGTAAGACGTTATCGTACGGAACAGTGAATTCGCCATCCGCAGGAGAAATCACGCTAACAACGTGCAACGCGACGTCCAGGGCTGATAATTGTATGAATTAGCTGAGGAAGACGGTCCACAAGTTTCTTAAGGTATGCCATATCCAGAAGCAGCAACAGACTGAGATAATTAGATCCCATAAAACTGCCGAATTTCCGGGATAATGACTGCTACTTTCACCCGCTGTTACCAATAGACCCACACGTTTTCTATGGGATTAGTAGTGGACTATTTAGAGGGGCGGTCGAGATGGAATATGGGGTCCGAGTGAGTGTTCGTCAAACCAGGAACACATGCGTATAGCTCAATGATTACTTTTTGAAGACGAGAATGCCCACAGCATGCACTGTTAGATGATGTAAAAGGAAGGGCAACACTTCGTCACCGAGAATGTTGAAATATACATCCTGGTTCGTGTTCACGGTAAACAGACTCATGGGGCCAAAGTCATGGTACACTAAACATACTCAAAACATGACAGTGGCGCATCTGTTCAGGCAAGATTACTAAAATTTGTTTTTATCTGGAATTGAAATTAATGACTGCAAAGAAAATTATTAAAATTAACTGGAGCAGACGGCCATTGTTGATAGTGAATGCCTTTTTTTTCTAGTAGCCAAATTGACTTATAGAGAAATGCTGTAAAATTTAGAGAAGATTACGTCCTATAATACCATCATCATTTGTGTAGGGCCGGCATCTGTTTTTTACCGGCGAAATAGAATTGTAGCTTGGAGACTGTGGCCAGATCATTTAATATTCCGCGCTTGCATTCAAGTTTGCAAAAAGCTACGTGATGATTGACAGTTAATCTCAGGGACGCTGTAGCAAGTTGCAAATGAATAGTGGCAGAATACTAATTGTATTCGACCATTGCGTCTCCACGCCACGATCCGGTAAGCTTTTATTGGTCGCTGGCTGTAGTAATAAAACATTTCACGTATTTTAAATCTGTAAGGGAGAACTCACAAGAATTAACTATTTTACATTAATTTAATTACAAATGGTTCTAAAGGGACACTTAAATCAGATTTGTCGACACAAAAGAAAGATAAGGCTAACAGATGAGAGAGAGAGAGAGAGAGAGAGAGAGAGAGAGAGAGAGAGAGAGATATCCGAGCACGAAAGCTCTGCACGCACTTCTTAAAACAAAACAAGAAAAAGGTATTACAATCGATCACAATCAGCCGTAGGCTGTCGCTATATCATTGAAATAATATTTATGAAATTATAATTAGGTTTTACGAAATTAATGTACAAAACTTATTGAGACACGAAGCTATTTACAGTAAAAAGAAAAATATTAGTGCGCATTTTTCTGATTTCCGTCGTTTTTGCGACGATACGTTCACATAAAATTACGTGGGTCTGTTGATGTAATTCTTAAACAAAACCACCTTGACCCTCAAGTGCATCCTCAGCAAACTCTGACATGAACGCCTCATTGTGCCGTCGGTACACTCGACATCGTGCGTCATTTGGAAATACGCAAAATCGCGACTCGCCGGAACACATTACACGCTTGCAGTCAGGTACCGCCACTTTTCTTTGTTTTTAGACCTTTCGAAAACCTAGGAGACACTCTTCTGTGCCTGCCACTGGGAGCGGTGATCTTTCGCGAGACGCCTTCGCAGTGTTCACTCAGTATGTGGCTGAAATGGACTTTCATTTACAGACAGCTTTGTTTGCAGTCAGGTTTGAAACTGATTATCGTTGACGAGGCGTGACACTCGTCTCTGGTCTCCGTCGGTTAGCATATTTTTACGACCACCGCTCGTAAGCCTTGCTGCATAGCTGCGACAACTATATCATTCCTTGCAGACACGTTGGACGGTCCGCATTGGTACGTAAAAAAAGGCAAAGTTTAAAAACATTTAGTATCCGCTCGTTACCCGTGTAGAGTGTGTACAGTTCTGGATCATTGACCGTATATCTTTGGAAGAGCTTATCCACCTTGTAAATCATCGGAAGATTCCGTGCTTCGGGAAGTCGAGACGGATCACTGATCTCGAAGTAATCGAATATTCCTTTGATAAACTATGAATAGCCTCCACAAGTATATGCAGTGCATCTCTCCTATGAGTCCTCAGATGCATTTCCTCTGGTGTTTCAGCAGATACCTGCAATATCGTTTTTTCATTGTGCAGCTGGAATCAGCCCACACAGGTCCTGCTCATCCCTTCTTTCCTGCGACGGCCAGTGTCGACGGGAAGCGTCGGTTTGTTTCCCGTTACGAGCAAAAATGATTTTCAAACCGGAATTTTAGGTAGAGCCGTCTCAGGTTACCCTATTGTGATACCTGTTTGTATTAACAGGTACAATAAAACACGAAGAATAAACAGCAATCTAGCAGCGACTCAGAAGCGCTGCGTGTTTGGCGGTAGCAGGACCAGGGCAGTGCTGTAGCTACTGGAGTGCTGGTTATGCCTCGTATTTTACTGTACCTGTTAATACAAATCGATAAAACAAGTAACACAATAGGGTAGCCTGGGGTGGCTCTATCGAATGGGCACGTAAAATCCCGCTTTTAAAATCAGTTTGTTTGTAATGGGAAATAAAACCTACGCTTTCGTAAAAAAGGGAGAATAACGACGTTTAGTTTGTTCCAGAAATCATTTCAGTCTCTCTCTTATTACCCTTCTGAAATATTTTTTTTTTAAGACACACGCACTGACACAGGTTCGCAAACTGTTAAGGACGCAGATACCGTCTTCTTTTAAGTGCTGCCGTTTAAGGATTGTGCTTGAATGGAATTTACCGGAGCACCTAATTATATCCTGTACTCTCATCGAGGATTCTCTTCCAATTTAGGTATCTTCGTTCTTTATGTAACGCTTTACTGTCGTATAAACCAAAGGTAACAGCCTTAAAGGAGACAAAGCTTCTGCATTCTTTCTTCAAATATGGTGACTCTGAGAGAACCTTGATTTCAGCAATACTTAAGAAGTATGGCGCGTAGGGATTGCAAAGTGTTGGGAACGCCTATTGCAGCGTTTAGGATAGTTTGCAAAAAGACTGGAGGATATTTCCACTCTCTTGCCTTCTATCCAACAGTACCACACACACTGTGGAGCCTTGAGCTCTGCGGTTGCCTCATGCCGGGTTTCGCACCTCTCGAGTCGACCATCCGTAACGAGCTGAATTCCACTTGTTTGCGTATGATCTGTTGCGATATTAATTATTGGTACGGGCTGCACACGCAGAGCACCGTGTACCATTGGCTTTCAGTTCTGTTCCTAATTTACCAGTTCTCTGATCCATGTCGAATCTGTGTTTCACAACTTTGTTTACGGTACACACAGGTTATTTCGGTGATGATAAAACTTCCACTGTGGTGGAGACGGGAAAACCTGGGCCGGAATCGGCTGAGACTAGAACTACGAAACAAAACGTGTTTTGGGGTAATCCTGCCAGTGCAATACAAAAACCTGCATATACTTCCCGTGAAAATCGTTCTTAATTTGAGTCGGGTGGCAGCATCGAGACATCGCTATGTCACGACGGGTGTCCCACCCGTCATCTTCAGTTCGCCAGAAGTTGATGAGTACAGCACCAGTTGAAACGTCGTGGTGTCTTAATGCTGCCAACGGCTCAAAACACTAGGGAAATTTTATCACTAGCAAACGCCGGAACGACTACAATCACAGCTGCTAATTGTTGTTTGAACGATCGAGTTAGCTGACTGGATATGTACTGTAAGCTTTTGGATAAGTTTTCTGCCATTGTAAGTATTTCACCTGTACTATACTGGAACAAACATGTAGGAGCGCTCTGCACAAGTGTTGCATCCTTGACTCTGTGGTTCTTTGTGTGGTGCGCTTCGTCGACAGTGAGTTGTGCAAAGCGAGGACATTCTTATTAGAAGGAGATCTGATATTTGTTGAATCTGGGAGAAGCTACCTGGAATAGTATGTTATGGAGATGAAAACTAACTTGTTTGTAAACATGTTTTCCCTACTGTATGGGCCGCGAGGGATTAGCCGAGCGGTCTAAGGCGCTGGAGTCATGCTCTGTGTGGCTGGTTCCGGCGGAGGTTCGAGTCCTCTCTCGGACATGGGTGTGTGCGTTTGTCCTTAGGATAATTTAGGTTAAGTGGTGTGTAAGCTTAGGGACTGATGACCTTAGCAGTTAAGTCCCGTAAGATTTCATACGCACACACACACACACACACACACACACACACACACACACACACACACACACACACACACACACACCTACTGTATGGATGGAGAAGAGTTTTGGAGGAATATTTCAAGGTAACCAATGCACGCACGAGAATGAAATGTTTGTTTCTCAGAACTATTAATTGAAGGATGTCTTTGTCCCTTGCATAACTAATAATATTCATGATTAGTTAAATTGATCTCTTCGTCTTCAATGTCACGAGTGAAGCAATTTGTTTAAATGTCTGAAATTTTTATATTGAGTTAATTTTGTAGTTGTTACTCTTCTTACGTCGTACAGTCTTTTTTGACAATAATCAGAGATTCATTTTTCAAGAACGCTTTTCTTTAATTAAAAACCCTCCTCCGTCACTTTTAGTAAAGTATTAAATATTTTGTCGCATGTGCATTGCAGCTTACGCCACAAGCAGCCACAAGTTGTTTCTGAGAAGCAAAGAAAAATTTAGTAGGGAGTAGATTATTTTTCTCTAGCTGCTGCAATTGCTGATATCAATTCGCAGTCGAGAATACCAGTACACCAGATACAAAATAACAAGCTGCAGTAGCGGCAAATTACTTTGCTTTCAGGGCAGATATTGCTTTGCATTCTTTTGAGCGAACAGTACGTTGTCAGAATATTCAAGTGTTGTGCCCAGCCGGCCGAAGTGGCCGTGCCGTTAAAGGCGCTGCAGTCTGGAACCGCAAGACCGCTACGGTCGCAGGTTCGAATCCTGCCTCGGGCGTGGATGTTTGTGATGTCCTTAGGTTAGTTAGGTTTAACTAGTTCTAAGTTCTAGGGGACTAATGACCTCAGCAGTTGAGTCCCATAGTACTCAGAGCCATTTGAACCATTTGTTGTGCCCAAGTAAGCAGATAAATTTACCGTGAACAGCGAAGGTAATATTACACAGTTAATTTCTTCGGAGACGAGTAGTATTTTATGTTGTGGATATTTCGAGTGAGACGTTGCTCTTCATGTTACGTAACTTTCATTGTGGTGTGCGTACTGTAAGACCTTCGGTACACACAGCATCAGATTGACTTGTCGCTCTAGCGAAGTAGGCGAGTGTCAGCAATATGTCTCGTGGTCTTATCGTGGCGTGTTTATCTTCTGCCGTTAGGTCAGACGATAGAAATGCCACTTGCACGCTTAGAGTAGCAGATTGACGGTGACCAACTTCAAACAGAACTTGATTAATTTTCAAACGCATTTATTAAAATAATAAATAACATAGACATTACGTAACTTGATTCTGGATGCTGTTTACAATTGACAATCTGAAGTTCTCTTCGTCTTGGTACGTTAATCTTACTCTCACATATCTCTGATACATGACAAAATGTCTATACATTTCTCTTCATGGCTATGTACAGGAATATGATAACCTTATTAGGCGCAGACTGAAATTTGACTATAGACTAATGCAGAATGATGCAGACTGACTGATCGGAGGTCTGTACACTCGTTATAATACCTCGCGCGTTCAGGTATGACTGCGCGAGTGTGATCCGCGAGGAGAAAAGGTTCTACGTTAGCAGCAATCTCATTGGCTGCGTTACATATTAATACGCGGATCGGCGGAAGCAGAATTTGGTCCGTCTCTAAGACAGCGCCATCTCGTAGTGCGGAGACGGACGAGCGCTGCGCCTGCGCTGTTGCGCTTAGCGGGGCGCGCTCTAGTGGGAAAGTTGTGTACGCGCTGACTACGCGGAACTATGTACACAACATTCATAAAGTACTTCAGCATTGAGTTTCTGTTAAATAGTTTTCACTGAGTCCAAAATTAGTATCTTTTGGGATTTAATTAGATTAATTTTTATTATTTCCAGTTCTGTATTTCACTGACATTGAAGTTTTGTTTCTTGACGCTGTTCACAAGCGTAGTCACCCATCATGAAGTAAGCTTACGGATTTTCTTGCCTGTAAGCTTTCTATGTAATTTGCTTATATATGAAATACTGAATGTCCTTTTTGGAGGACCCTCACTCCATGAGACACTGAGGAATTTGCAGGTTACTGACGTGAAGTCTGACCATACAGAACTTACTGCCACCATATCTCTTCCTCTCATCAGGCAAATACTGTCTGTGTAAATTTCTTCCATCAGCAGAAAGCGAGATGGCTAACTCAGTGTGGAGCGCTACCACACAGCGGCGCTATTTGAAGAGTGGCTGAGGAGGCGTGTGTCACGTGGAAGAGTAACAGACCCACAGCTGCTACATCTGTGCCATTCACATAACGTGCAATTTCTAAACTCGACTAACTTCTCACCTCGCGACATGTTGAGCTGTTAAATTCTACAAGGCACTAAGAGCCGTTGAGATTCCTCACGATATAGCTGTGAAGAGCCATCATTGCATTAAATTTGTGTGCAAGCATGGTCAATGGTTGGTCAGTAGGATCTTAACTGGCTCCTGACCACCTAGCTGCGACAGTGTACACTGTTTGTGTGAGGCACATCACATTTGTAACTTGTTGGAAAATATTAAACTTCGTATTCGAGCACGTGTATACACTCATGGTCATAAATTAAGGATAATTCTGATACATGGTGAAACAACGCTCTGGTGGGCGGTTTGCGGGTTTAAATCATCTCGGGGTATGACCATGCGGTGCATTTGACCTGCGGTTGACGCTGGCAGCATTCCACATTCGCAGAGGTGTGTTGGTGCATGTCACAGTACGGTGCAGCTTGTAAGTGTGCAGACGTTTTCAGACGTGCTAATGGCGACTGTGTTGAAAATGGCTCCAGTAACACATACTGAACACGTTATGAGAAGTAGAATACTAGGGCTACTGGAGGCTGGTGAAACACAGCAGGTAGTAGCACGGGCCTTCTGTGTGCCACGAAGTGTGATCTCAAGATTATGGCAACGATTCCAGCGGACAGTAAATGTGTCCAGGCGCTACTGTACGGGGCATCCACAGGGTACAACACCACAAGAAGACCGATATCTCACCATCAGTGCCAGCAGACGGCCACGGAGTACTGCAGGTAGCCTTGCTCGGGACCTTACCGCAGCCACTGGGACAGTTGTCTCCAGACACACAGTCTACAGACGACTGAACAGACATGGTTTATTCTCCCTGAGACTTGCAAGATGCATTCCACTGACCCCTGGTCACAGGAGAGTCCGTAAAGCCTGGTGTCAAGAACACAGTACATGGTCATAGGAACAGCGGTCCAGGTATAGTCTGAACAGTGATTCTCGCCGGGTTTTCATCTGATGTGAACCAGGAACCAGATACCAACTCCTTAATGTCTGTGAAAGGGACTTCTACGGAGGTCGTTGTTTGATGGTGTGGGGTGGGATGATGATTGGTGCACGTACAAAAATGGTTCAAATGGCTCTGAGCACTATGGGACTTAACTTCTAAGGTCATCAGTCCCCTAGAACTTAGAACTACTTAAACCTAACTAACCTAAGGACATCACAGACATCCATGCCCGAGGCAGGATTCGAACCTGCGACCGTAGCGGCCACGCGGTTCCAGACTGTAGCGCCTTTAACCGCTTGGCCAGACCGGCCGGCGGTGCAAGTACACCCCTGCATGTGTTTAATAGAGGAACTGTAACAGATCAGGTGTACCGGGACGTCATTTTGCACCAGTATGTCCGCCTTTTCAGGGGTTCAGTGTGTCCCACCTTTCTCCTGATTGGTGATAACGCACGGCCCCACCGAGCTGCCATCGTGGAGGAGTACATTGAAACAGAGGATATCAGGCGAATGGAGTGGCCTGCCTGTTCTCCAGACCTAAACCCCATCGAGCACGTCTGGGATGCTCTCGGTCGACGTATCGCTGCACGTCTTCAAACCCCTACGACACTTCAGGAGCTCCGACAGGCACTGCTGCAAGAATGGCAGGCTGTACCTCTTCAGCTGCTCAATAGACTGATCCAGAGTAAGCCAGCCCGTTGTGCGGCCTGTGTACGTGTGCATGGTGACCATAACCCATATTGATATCGGAGTACATGCGCAGGAAACAGTGGCGTTTTGCAGCACATGTGTTTCGGGACGGTTTTCTGAACTTATCACCAATACCGTGGACTTACAGACTTGTGTCGTGTGTGTTCCCTATGTGCCTATGCTATTAGCGCCAGTTCTATGTAGTGCCATGTTGTGTGGCACCACATTCTGCAATTATTCTTAATTTATGAGCATGAGTGTAGTTGCAACATGATGTAAACCACGCTGACTATGCACATTAGAGTCGTGAACTTCTGTCAGACGTTCCCGACAAGGCGGAGATAAAAGAGAAGATCTTGTTTTGCTGCTGACTCATTCATTCAATCGGAACATAATCGATATCTTCTTGTAGGAGCAAGTGAAAAGGCTTGTGTACGAGTCATCTGTCGAAAATGAAGAAAACCTCCGTGCAAGAATGCTCGTTACCTGTGTCACTGTTCGAGCAACCTCAGGGTTGTCCTAACTGATAAGATAGATGGTTTCATAGAAGCCGTGGGATGTTACTTTCATCAATTATCGTCAACGTTTCAACTTAAGTCCTACAGATAACTAAAATTGTAGCAAACATGTGTCCATATCTAGATTCAGAAAACAAACAGTAAATCAGGTTTTTTTCTTTTACTTTGGCCTATAACTTTAGACTTCACTTCTGGGTAACTGTTCCCATTCACAAACTGGTACATCTGCCTCTCTCCATCGTTTCATGAAGGCTGGAACATTATCAAGGAAACGCTCTGTATGTGTAACTGTTCGTCTGTGTCTTATGGCCTATAACACGTAAACAAATACATGAGCTATATTTTAAAACTCATTATTGCACCTCACAAACCTGGAATGGTGAATTTATAACTTTAAGGATTGCTTATTGACATGGGAGTTGCAATATTAGTCCATCGATTCGAGTGTCTATCAGAAACTCGGTTTTCTTGTCGAATTTTAGAACCAACCGTTCCCTACATTGAGCGTTGTAGGCGCTGCGTGATGATTATGTGAAGGTCGTGGTGCAGAAGTCAGTAGGCAGAAAGGATGACCGTACCGCCATCCGGCGCATTTCTGATTGGCGGAGCGGGTGAATACGCCGCTGTGGAGGGGTGGGCTGTGAGGCGGCTTAATTCGCAGCGCTGCGCGCTCGCGACCCAGCGGCCGCGTTGGAAATCGGACCAAAGAGCACTGTTCATTGTCCCCTACCTGCCGTGTCCGATGCTGTCTGCAGCGCGCTTTGTTGTGCGCGCCTAGAGATTCGCTCCACTGACGCTAATGCGAGCAATCAGGGGTCGCCTCTGCAGGACGTTTTGTCTAGTTGGAACGCAAAATGAAATTCTTTAGATACATCATAGTCGCCGGAGCACTGCCCAAAAGTGTTCATCTACGTATGCTGCCAACCTAAACGGAGTGTTCTGTTCACCGTCAGTCATTACGTGTCACTTATTTCGTTACGACTTCCTTTTTATTTTGAGCGTGTAGTCATCGACAAATCTTCCGTACTGTGCAAAATAATTTACCACTTGCTCAATCGAAAATACAACGCTTTAACCAGTCGCGCTAACTACTGTTGCCCCTATGCGCTTTGGAGCTTTCTACCTCCGTCATAAAGTGGAGTTACTTCAATTAATAAGATATAGCCGACTTATTGCTTCCAAGCAATGGCACTACCTGGCAGCAGAAGACCGAACAAAGTTCACTGCAGAGCTCAAAATTATGTGGTTGTCTTTACTGAAGGGGTGACTCTAATACTAAAATGTAAATATCTTTCAGAGGTCACTGAACACTGTTTCCGGTCACGTTCAGGTAAGGTAATGTCGGATATCTTTAGAGAAATTCTCTAATTACGTCCGACGTTACCTGAATGACACCATTCCAGGACGTTGAATTAGGAGAGGAGGAACAGAAGAGGAACTTCATCGCCGGTGGCCTCCCAGGCCTCCAGACCTCACACCTTGTGATTTTTATCTGTCGGATTACGTAAAAGACCGCGTTTCTATCCCCTCTATCCCTCTTGAAAATCTGCGACATCGAGTTGCTGAAGCTGTGAATTCGATAACGAGAGACATGCTGCTTCGTGAATGGGAGGAAATGAGCCACAGCTTACATATTTGTTGTGTAACACATGGTGCTCACATTTAATGCATAAAAAGTTGAACTTATCTCTTTCTAGGAACTTTGGAATTGTTTTGCTGCGTGTGTGTGTGTGTGGGGGGGGGGGGGGGGGGGGGGAGAAAGACACGTAGCATCTGACTAACTACGATAATTTCAACCAAACCTGAGACAGGTTTGTATTACTACCACCAAAATATATAGTCAGGGTGGGACAGGTCTATCGCTGCTTCTATGGGAAGGGGACAACACACAAAAATAAACGAAACGACCGATGCCATTGGCGAATCCGTAGTTTTCCATCTCGGAGATAATACAGTGTCCCGAAAAGTAGAAAGAATCGGTAAATGCAAAAGTGATTTCCATCTTGGATATCCACCGCTAACCAAATCTTCGTTCTAAAACGCTATGTGAAAAGGCAAACGAATGTAACCATAAATTGCACATGCTGTTCGCAGAGTTTCACAAGGTAAACGACAGTCTCCATGGATGAAATAAGACCTTAAAGGGCTTAGAGGGTTTCCAATGAGAAGCTCCAGTCTATTCAACTCTTCTTCGAAGACACATAGGCTAAGATTAAAATTGGTAATAAAGTAACTGAAAGTTACTTTTCCAGGTGATCACGGGCTGTCGTAAGTCCTAGCCACTCTAGCACTCGACGATATCACGAGGGAGATTGCAAGAACCCTACTTGGCTAAACCTCCAGAAATGTCCCAGTTTAGTAGAGAGCCCATAAGAGGATGGTATAGCAGGCGTGTAGTATGACTGGCCGTGCTTTTCCATCCGAGTTTTGAGGAGAGTAAGACAATCCGTTCTTGGACTGCCTAAGGGAGTCGTCATGTAGAATTCTTTCTACTTGTTTTGCGGAGAAGCTTTCGAAGTTAGTCCCTCGCAGAAGGAGCATTAGCGCTTTCGAGTTCTCTGTAAAGTGCAATTCTACTTCCTGTGAAGCTAAGTGATGAAGTGGGAAGCTGTATTATTCGGAATAGGGTTCAAAAGGGATTCCATTATGATACATTTATTTACAAAACACCATTAAATGACAATATAGAAACAATTAATAATGACTAACTGAAATAAACAATTTACGGAGTGCATGGTCATCCCACAGAACTAAACTGAAGGCAACCTATCGGGACTATGGCGCGCAGCCTGTACCTCGTACTTACACTCGTGATGTTTCATAGCCGTTAGTATATTTTCGTTAGCTTTAACGTTATTCATTTATTTACTAAGATGACCGATTTCTGGCGTCGTAATACTGTTGTAAGAAAGTACTTACGACGTGTAGGTTTCTCCTGAAATAATTATTGGGAGCAGTGACTTTTATTAGCAGCCGACCGTGGTGTCCGAGCGGTTCTAGGCGCTTCAGTCTGGAACCGCGAGACCGCTACAGTCTCACGTTCCAATCCTGCCTCGGACATGGATGTGTGTGATGTCTCTAGGTTAGTTAGGTTTAAGTAGTTCTAAGTTATAGAGGACAGATGACCTCAGCAGTTAAGTCTCATAGTGGTCAGAGCCATTTGAACCATTTTTGAAATACACCTCGATAGGTTGGATATGACGACAAGGTATGTAGAACGGATGTTGACTGGGGTAACTCTTTTACGTTTGACATATTTTTATTTTGTTTACAGGTAAGCAGCTCAAGCATGAAACATCCACTCCTTCGTACCGGAGATCTCTGAGACTTTCGTGTGCTGACTTTCGACCTCAGTGTTGCCGTTTCGAATCCTGATGTTGGGGTAAAAATTTCCACTGACAGAATGTGAAGACGAGGTGGTAAGTACAATCCCAGATCACATAGATGTTATGCGTCACTCTAGTGGTGCCTTATGGATTGAGCCAGTATGATACCACTGATGTTACTTTCTCCATGTCACTAGAACGTTGAACAGGTAGGCCCATCTGACTTTAGGGAAAAGAAAGGACGTGTTAGGAAGCAGATTTCACTTTCTCGCGTTCTTTCAGCTAATACGTAATATGGGCTGCATTTTATATAACCGTGGCTTCGTCGCCGTCACATACAGTTACGGAATCTTTGCTGCTAGGTGACTTGAATACTCGATTAACAATCTTGTAAAAACTTGCACGAATGGATCACTGCAGTACGACAGACACGTAATTGTGGAGGCGTCCACATAATGACAAAGCCAATTTACCGTATTCTTACTCAGTGATGCGCCTCTCCATGCTACTATTATCGATGAACGAGTGTAAGAGACAGTTCTATGAACTACTCACACAGTCCTTTAATATTATCTACTAGCATATTAGCGAGAGATATCAAGTAAAACACAATAAATTTAGCAAACATAGGACTACAGTTTTGGTTTGAAATCGCTTACGTGAATACTACTGGACTTCCACTTTTTTTTCCTAACAACGTGTAATTCATTGGCCTTCGAATGACGCCGCTATGACGTACGCCATCAGATAGTTACATGTAAAAAGCAACCACAGCATTGTATGGCAACCAGCTCCCGAATGCGACTGAGCAGGATGTAGTAGAATAACCAGAACTATCATTCAAATTAATTGAGAGAAGTCGAGAAATATCGACGCTCTGATTTACATTCCTCTACTTCCTGTGAAAAATGCCACTGTACACTTCATCGGGAATGTGACTCGGCTGAGTGATGTAGCACGTTACTTTCCAGGTTTTTTCGCGGTATTCTCAAATAAGGCGACTACCGGGATAGTTCGTTTGAAAAATTCACAGCCGATTTACTTTTACGAGTTGCAACTCGTGGTCCACTGCGATACGATAAAACCAATTCATCTCCAGCTTTTTTATTTTCTGAAGCAGCAAAAGTAAGTCACGGGCACTCAGGGCAAGTGAACAGGGTTAGTAAAGCAGAGCTATCGGTTGCTCGAAGGAAGAGAGCAAGGTTAGAATTTCACGTATCGTCTAGGTCGAAATGATTAAAGGTGGACGAACAATTTGAACTGGACGAAGATACAAAAGAAAGTAGCTTGTAAGTAAATAAAATGTCGTACGCAATCCAGGCTTGTGCACGCCTCTCGATTGCAAGCAGTCAACACCCTACCCTTTCTTCCCCATTACATCACAAAGGACAAAACACGCTCTCTTTAGTGAAGCTATACCGCCCCCTCCCCCCACCCCCACCCTTCCGTGGGGCGCCTCAGACACCATTTGAAACGCAGAGCGCAACCCAGACACTTACGACAATGTTTGTTTCCGAATGAAATACAGTACGAGATACAGAATTAGTAAGATACAGAGGAAACGCACACCAGCAGAATCTACCACTCACATCACCGCACGCCGCGCTACGGCACTTGACGAGAAACTGATTCTTAGTCATGCTGTGCGGCAGTTCTAATGTTCTTCCTGGAAAGGCAATTCCGACCGCCACAAGCGCTACTCGCTCTTCAGTTTACAGACCGACGATTCGAACGCTAAGCGATGGTCGCCTCCACAGTCCGCGTACCCTTTGTAAGCCACCCTCTATTATTTTATTTGTTGGTTATTCTTTTCTATACTCTGGCTGATTGGAAAATAGGGCATAGGACAGGCATAATGAACCAGATGGACGGCCAGCCGATGTGACCGAGCGGTTCTAGACGCTTCAGTCTGGAACCGCGCGACCGCTACGGTCGCAGGTTCGAATCCTGCCTCGGGCATGGATGTGTGTGATGTCCTTAGGTTAGTCAGGTTTAAGTAATTCTGAGTTCTAGGGGACTGATGACCTCAGCAGTTAAGTCCCATAGTGCTCACAGCCATTTGAACCATTTTTGAACCAGATCGGCCAATTTACTCCCAATGTACGTGTGCCGATAACTATAGTTCTGACCGTGATTCTGTAACGGTAACAGCGACCACATTAAACGGCAGTCGATGCTAACGTTAAACCTCTGCGAGTAATTTTTAAGATAGTTGTGACCGTGAGATAACCTAATGCGAACAGACCAATCAGACTGGGATTCTTTTCCGAAACACTCCAGCAGAGTTTAACCAACAGTAAACAGGTGGGTCAGTAACAGACGTTTTCCCAGAGCAAAAGCAAGTTGTAACATTACGTATTAATATCGGTCGCCAGCCTAATTAGACATTCTTGTGTCAAGTAGTATAATAAAGCAGAAGGCAGTACTAAGGCTGACCTAACCTTCCTTGACACACGAGCTAAACTCTTTCTTTACACCTGCTCACACTATAACACAGTGACCTAGCCTTGCAGATAAATGTGCTACTAACTTGGAAGTCACACAAACAAATGGCCAATGAGACAGCAAACAGTACCACATGCCTTTCAACAATACGTACCTTAAATGAACTAGATGCAGCAGTCTATATAGTACCACTCACCAACACACATGAAACTAATAGCAATACTAAACAGGGAAGAGCATGAAATGATTCCGGTTTAAATCAGGGGGTCTATTAATGACCATACTATAAAACACCATTGCTTAGTACAGGGTCTCCTTGCCTGTGCATTAACCAACTTGCAATAGAATAGCAAACACAGTAAAGCTCAGTTTGAAGGAATTAAATAGAATGCAAATCTAACTACACTGGCTCTGAAGGAACCTTTGCTTTGCTTCATTAACTAACTAGCCTAGCACATGAGGCCCATTAAACTTTCATGGTTTGAAGAACCATGCTCTTTAACAAAACTACAGAAGTATGTATGCGAAATAGTAAGAATTCTCATTAATAATTATTAATTCAGTAAAGCACAGCAAACTATAACTCTTTAAATAACAAATGTGCTTTTGAAAGCAGTCTTTTAACCCGCACAAAACATAGTTGGCCGTGCAAATGCCAGTACAACAATTAATAATTTCTCTCACTTCAGATCAATATTATTGTTCTTATAACTAACAACTTCACTATTTTCAGGCAGCTTTTCAAGTATGGCAAATTATTTACGAAAATGACTGCAGATTGATTTAAAAATGCACAGGAAGTGGAGTATTTCTCCAACTGTGGAACTGAACTTTAAACGCTATAACTCCACATATTAGAAAGAAATCTCAACTATCTTAACAGCTGCCGAATAAGTCTTTCCGTAATGAATTAGAACACTCGGAATTAAATTCACTAGGATAGGATTCACGTCCAGGTTTGTGATTTGGAATAATCATGGGTGTGAGATTGAGTTTTTAGCAACACTACGATTATTATTAAAATCAACCAGATTTCACAAATACCTGGTCCATTTACAGAGTGCCAAATACAAACAATTTTGTGGAAAGCTGCTGACACTGGTGGCGTAATTTGCAGTGGCTGTTAATGTGGTGGCGATGCAGTCGTGGCTTTACTGTTGGCCTCGCCCTTTTACAGATCTTCTTGGCGTCGGAATTATATTTTTACAGGGCCAAAAACCATTCTCTGATAATATTATCACCAAATGCAGCACCCGAGGCCCATAGATATTGCTTTTAAGCTCCTCTGTCCTCAAAACTCCAAGAATATGGGTCACAGTGATCCGCTGCTGCTAGCAATGTGTTAACCACAGCACTGCTCAGCCCCGACTCCTTACCCGTCACAAAGTACGAGTTGGTACTTGGGCGCCAGCCACACCTTTCCCACTCCTCCAAGCTACTTCCGTAGCTGCGGGCTTCCCCAAAACTTTTACATTCAACCCTAACTATGGACCAAGTAATTTACAGTACGTTATATAACAATCATTCCAGTAGTTATTTAAATCAACAAGCACAGTTTAAACAACATAATTCAAAAAGTAAACATAACTGAAATAGGTATACCTAGTCAAAGAATTCGTGACTGCTACAACACTCTACACAAGCAACACTACAAACTGACATAGAAATATCGATAGAGATACAAAATAGGTCGAAAAACGGTCATGCGCTGTAGGCTTGCAACACCTATCTGGTCTTCTACACTGTTCTGTAATTAGTTCCCTTCTAAAATCGGTACATATTACAAAAATATGTGTGTGTGTTCACATCCGCTTCTAGACCACTGGACCGATTTCAAACAAACTTGGTGCGCATACCCTCACCGTCCGGGAACAGTAGCTGTCGGAGGTAAAAACCACCTCCCGATCATATTTCAAGAGATATGACGTCAAAAACAATGAGATGCGTGAAACACTGCCGCACCTTGCATGACGTTTAACTTCATTACTACTTTTCTATTAACTCCACTGGCAACATACTTCGCTGGCAGTGTCCACATATGTCGTTGAATGTACCTACACATATATTTATCATTGTATGCCACTTAGTCCTAGATAAATGTCACAAACACTGAGATACAAGAAAAAATTCCGCATCGTGCATGGAGTTTTAATACATTCATTCTTTAGTGCTGACACGCCGCTGCAGTCGGGGAAATCCCTGACATCTGGCAGCGCTTTTGACGGCTTTCAACTCCGAAGCCGGCCGTGGTGGCCGAGCGGTTCTAAGCGCTACAGTCTGGAGCCACGCGACCGCTGCGGTTGCAGGTCCGAATCCTGCCTCGGTCATGGATGCGTGTGATGTCCTTAGGTTGAGTTAGGTTTAAGTAGTTGTCCTTAGGTTAGTTAGGTCTAAGTAGTTCTAAGTTCTAGGGGACTGATGACCTCAGATGTTAAGTCCCATAGTGCTCAGAGCCGTCTGAACCTTTTTTTTTTTTTTCTTCAACTATGAAGCGCTAACGGCTATAAGTGTAAACGATAGCTGCGTATAGAGCTATCAAGAGGTGCTGCCAGAGGGACGTTCGCAAAATCGCGTTGCAGACAAGCGAAGCAGCTGTGCTCAGGTTACAGAAACTGCCCGGGATCTTGTTTCTTAATTTAGACACTGTAATTATACATTCGTAAATTCTGCCTACTTCTATGTGCGGCTGTTTCATTATTTCGAAAGTCCTTTCACGAATGCATGGAAATCTTTTTTTTTCCTTCTTTTTTTCGATACTTCGCTACTAATGCAGTTCATTGTTTTGCTTTTGTTTCTAATAGAAAATCGGCAAAATGAATACCCGGGCAATGTCGGGTTTGTCAGCTAGTATTCTACTATTAACAGAGATTTTAATACGTCAACAGCTTTATAGGACACAGTGAAACGTCCTCTTTGGAAGATTATACAAGACTGTGCTTAAACTGACATACAATATTTTTAGCGCAACGCAATCTGACTTTCAAAAATCCCTACAAAAGAATGGCCCTGACTAACATTAAACTATACCTTTCAGAAATCACTTACCTCACAAAAATCTTCATTACTCGAACTACTGCAATACAGCGAGCGCCACTACTGCCAGCTAAATAAAAGATTCAAACTACGGAAGGCACTAACTAATGATAGGGATAGTTAGCAAATGAAAGATTTTAATAGAGAACAAACAATGTATTTACCTTAATAGTCATAATATATATAGCAGTTCATGACAAATTACAAAACTCCGCCATCTCTCTCCCCACATCCACCACTGCTGGCGGCTCACCTCCAACTGCGCAATGCTACGCGCTGTTCACATCCAGCTGCCGCTGCCCAACACTACAATGGCAGACAACAATGCAAACTAGACACAGACTGCACACAGCACAGCCAGTGATTTTTTATACAGGGCGCTACGTAACGTTGCCAATAAGAAAACATAAACAGCCTACTTACAACAGTTGAGCACTATGGAACTTAACTGCTGAGGTCATCAGTCCCCTAGAACTTGGAACTACTTAAACCTAACCAACCTAAGGACATCACACACATCCATGCCCGAGGCAGGATTCGAACCTGCGACCGTAGCGGTCGCGCGGTTCCAGACTGTAGCGCCTAGAACCGCTCGGCCACTCCGGCCGGCTAAATTCAAGTTTCACGTCCCTACTTGTCCTGAGCGCCCTCTCATGACAATTGGTCGCTCATCTGTTATGAGCTCATACAGGGTGAACATTAATAAAACCGGAAAACTGCAGCTCCTCAGAGCACGTGCTGTGTTTGTAGCCCACAGATAACGACTGTGTAGATTGATGGTAGAAGAGTCTTGGTACAGGCCGCTTCGTCGATAAAGAGGGCTGATGATAGAATCCCGTAATTGTGATGGTCTGGTACAAAATTCATCGACAAAATCCTTTCAGTGCAGGGAAATCCACTGCTGACAATCCTTGCATTTGTTACAGAAGATTGGAATAGTAGCGGTTGTTGTGTAGGATACATATACTTGTACTTTGGCTTAAGCCTCGTCTGCGGGCCGCTTGTCTGTATCTTGTGGAGGGGTTCATCTTAATATCCCGTAGAACTCTGTATCCAAATCTGGTGTACGCATAGTCTGCCGCCTCCCTGCACGTTCGTCTGTCTGAAAGGACTAACGACCACACTAACGCCCAAAAAGTGCTTGAAACGTTGTGTGGTGCTGTTGGTGTCTGTGAGGGTACTTGTTTTTTGTATAACCGTGCTGTCTCTCGAGCGTTTCAATCTGCTTGGCCGCTGCTTACAGCACGCTGCGCTTATCACACAGCCTGCAACACACAAGGAACACAGAGCACGTGCTCAGAGAAACTTTCATTCGTCAATGCCATCCATCGTAACAATGCCTCATTTCTGGACACATGTTCGTAGGACCTTCTTCCTCCATTTCCAGTCAGGGAGCCGGCTAGTGTGGCCGAGCGGTTCTAGGCGCTACAGTCTGGAAACGCGCGACCGCTACGGTCGCAGGTTCGGATCATGTCTCGGGTATGGATGTGTGTGATATCCTTAGGTTAGTTAGGTTTAAGTAGTTCTAAGTTCTACGGCAATGATAATCACAGATGTTAAGTGGTGGTGGTGGTTAGTGTTTAACGTCCCGTCGACAACGAGGTCATTAGAGATTGAGCGCAGGCTCGGGTTAGGGAAGGATTGGGAAGGAAATCGGCCGTGCCCTTTCAAAGGAACCATCCCGGCATTTGCCTGAAACGATTTAGGGAAATCACGGAAAACCTAAATCTGGATGGCCGGAGACGGGATTGAACCGTCGTCCTCCCGAATGCGAGTCCAGTGTGCTAACCACTGCGCCACCTCGCTCGGTAGATGTTAAGTCCCATAGTGCTCACAGCCATTTGAACCTTTTTTTTTTTTTTTTTTTTTTTAACGACACTGCGAAACTTTATACAGCTCGCACGGCTGAATTGTATTCTTGAATTCGACGAGAAGAGATCAGACAGATAGCAGCACAGTTGCTAACTTCCATCCGCGAAGTGCGAAAGCATGCTGCAACTCTGCCTGAAATCCGTACACTTTCTTTACGGGGTGGCATACGCTATATGGGGGTTGGCAATGTTAGTGACGGTTAGTGACTCGATGCTCTTTCTGCCCACACCTCTCCCCTCTACGGGACGGAGTGTGGAAAATCTGTGAACGCGATCTGCGTGCGTCTAGAGTAAATCTAATGTTAAAACGTGAAAACGTTTTATAAATATTTGCGCAGCGGTATGTTCAAATGGCTCTGAGCACTATGGGACTTATATGAGGTCATCAGTCCCCGAGAAGTTAGAACTACTTAAACCTAACTAACCTAAGGACATCACACACATCCATGCCCGAGGCAGGGTTCGAACCTGCGACCGTAGCAGCAGGGCGGTTCCGGACTGAAGCGCCTAGAACCGCTCGATCACAAAGTCCGGCGCAGCGGTATGTGAGGAGACACGCGAGTACCGGCTTGGTATCAACATGGGCGGATGTGGGGAAAACGCCTAAAAATCCGTTCCAGGCTGACCGGCTCACCAGCCCTCGTCGTTAATCTGCAAGCTGGATTCCATTCGGGTCAGGCGGGCCTTCCCGATTCCTGGAAGCGGCGCATTAACGCGCTGGGCTTTGCGGGCAAGTTTGAGTTTTCAGTCGCAGTGAAATGCCGACAATCTTGAGCGCACGTTCGGAGAGATGCTTTTAGAATATAATAATTTTTTTCTGAATTGTATTTTTTTGTAAGATAAGTCGAAGCATTGCACGTAGCACTAATATGCACTAATTATTATAGTAAAACATTTTACGTGGTGTAGTCCGAGGAGCGAGGTGTCAAAGCAAGACTGGCACTCCGCAACGCAACCACAAGAAAACATAGTCTGTGTAGCCGTATCAACGAATGATCGACACCGACGTATCTAGAACCAAACACACACACACACACACACACACACACACCGCAACGTGTTTCGCCACACCGCCGCAACAGGTCTTCTACTTAACGGCCTTGCACAGAACCGCTCAGCCCAGTCCGCGATCATCTATTAAGAGGACAGCATCGTCTTCTAGTGGGCCAGCTGTGTGAATAATGTACGAGGGCTATCCGGAAAGTAAGTTCCGATGGGGTGCGAAACGGAAACCACTGTGAAAATCCGATGAAGATTTGCACAGATATGTTGGACAATGCCTCTAGTGTGCCCGTCGATCGCGTCACATCGCCCTTTTTAGTTCTTAGCGCACGATGAGCAGGTATAGACTCTTCGAACAACAGTGTCTCGCGCCAAGTACGAGGGTCTCGTGTGCGATTTCGCCTGATGTCATGCAGCCCACATAACATAACTGTTATAAGTTTCCTTCTGCATGACAATTCTCGGCCGCACTCTGAAGGGGCAATGAAAATGCTCCTGCAGCATTTTCGATGGGAAGTGATAGATCACCCACAATATAGCCCGTAATTGACGCTCCCTGAGTTTAATCGCTGCTCACATGAACCCCTAGCTATGAAGACAACGTTCTGGCCCATACAAAGAGCTGTAGACCAGCGTAGAGAATTGGCAGGAAGCACAGGCGTCTTGCTTCTATGACGAGGGTATTGGAAAGTGCGTACAACGCCACGGCATATGTCTAACTGGGAGCGGCGACTATGTAGAGAAGTATCTGGAAGGTGTAGCTAACTGTTGTACATAAAACATTTTTGATTTTCACAGTGGTTTCCATTCTGCAACCCGTCGGACATTACTTTCCGAACAGGCCTCGTATTAGGCAGAACTCAAAGCGAACTTAAATGTACTCTGAATGAGGGACTTGTATTTTACCTGTATTAGGCGATTCACTAACGTTCAGAGATGATTGTGAATACAATGGACTGGACAACGTTAAATAATTTTTCTAATCTTTGTAGTAATAAAGCGAACTAATATTTTAAGTGTCATAGTAGTCATTTTGGTCTCCTCCTGGAGCAAACCAAATAACCTACCGTTGTACCGACGAGTGTATTTTCGTCCGGTAAAACATTTTATATATTTCAAAAAAATGGTTCAAATGGCTCTGAGCACTATGGGACTTAACAGCTATGGTCATCAGTCCCCTAGAACTTAGAACTACTTAAACCTAACTAACCTAAGGACATCACACAACACCCAGTCATCACGAGGCAGAGAAAATCCCTGACCCCGCCGGGAATCGAACCCGGGAACCCGGGCGTGGGAAGCGAGAACGCTACCGCACGACCACGAGCTGCGGACTATATATTTCCTTGTTATTTTTTAAATATCCTAGGCATATGTGGTATGTTAAAAATAGTGGTGATAGCAAACTACATTTATCGGAGGAGAAGGTAGTAAGTGTGCGCCTCCTTCAAGCCAACCTTGTGTCGGTGCCTTTTTGCTTCTGACGTTATTGTGTACTGCACTGCAACGGAACATAACACAGAACCGCAAGCAGTCTGAAACTGGAGCACGGCGCAAGCATTGGTGGGGTGTTCGGCAACTCCTAGTCTTTGCTGAGGGTACATTTCTGGCAGGATTGGCAGAATGGGTGCCTTAGTGATGGGCAAAAAATATCGATTTATCAGAATATCAATAATTCTGCGATATAATATCAATACATAACGACGACATCTAAATTACAGGGCCATACATTAATCGATATTTAAGACCGGATATCGAAAGCGATATTTTTATTTTCTGTCTTTTCTTGAGTTATAGCCACTACATTTCTCATCAGCGGATTTTTCCCCCAATCCAACTGTTACTATTACCAGTCCTTGCAACCTCACAGTAAATGTCTTACAATGGGTTTAATTTAATTTCATGTTCAGTACTACAAATGAGCACTAGATTTCAACAATAATGTATTTATACCGCATATTCATGAAAGCTTGTTACATCCGTGTGTCATTTCTACCATTGCAAATGATAGGTAAAAGATACAAAATGCACACTTTTGGTGACAGCACTGTACGAGAATGGTGGAAATTATCGCTCCCTGCTGCCAACTTCGAGGCAGAATGAGCGCTTTCCTTACCCCCTGATTGCCTGGATCAAAAGATAGACGCACAGTAAAAGTAAAATACACTTGGCACAAAAATCGCACACATTACTGTACTGGTATTTAATGGAAAATGGACTCTTATTGTCTGAAATGTTTATGGTAAGAACAATATTTCATGCTCGGAACACGTATCAGAAGTGTAGCTTTCCGCGTAGCGTATGCCATTTATCGACGATAAGGCCGAGCCATTCACGCAGTACCTACAAGATCCACCGAAGAATGACGCAACCTGCCGTCCTGCCAGCTACGTCTTTATTGTAGGTCAGGTGCTCTGCTATTGTTAGCTGGTTATCGTGATTTGACTCACTGTACACAGTGGAACAGTGTCAGTTGACAATGGGACGCGGTCCGCATGCTGTTGGATGTGTGCTCTGATTGTGTGTGTAAAGTGTTAATGTTTTAATTACAGTGTTTGCTTTGGCCTCAAGTTGATATGAGTTTCTGCAGGGGTAAATGTTAAACAGAGAGTTATGTTACTGTTTATCAGTGATGATTATTGGTTCCATTAATTGTGTTTTGTAAATAATTGATTTTATAGTGCATTGAGTGCCATTTATTGGTCACTGTTTGATATACTAATGTATTTGTCAGTTTTTAAATAATTGTTAATCATTTCTAGGACTTCGATCAAATTTTTTAAAAATCCTTTAAAAATTGAATATATCAACCGACATATGGAAATATCGACATTTTTGCCTCGGAAATATCGATATCTTTCTTAAACATCAGTACAATATGCATCGATATTTTTGAAAGTTGGTCGGAGTACACCGGTGGCAATCTCACCTGGACAAACAGTGGTGCCGCGCAGAGAGGCGGCTTTCGTTGTCGGGCTAGCACGCCTCCAGAAATCTGAAGCAGGTGGCCAGACGCCGGCAGGCCCTGTCCGTGACAGCCTCCGCCTCCCTCCCCCCCCCCCCCTTCCGTCCTGCCCTGCTCACCGCCCCCGCCCCCCCTCTTCAGTTCCGCCGCCACCGTCCCGACGCCGAGTTTGATGGTCCCGGGGATGCGGCTTCCGGGCAAACTGCGACTGCAACTTGTCCATTTGCGGCGGTCGGCATTCGCGGCCCCCCTAGTCCCTACCTGCGCCAGACAGCTTCCCCCTATCCTCGGGCGAGATCACGTAGCCAGCAGCTCACCACAACTTCCACACAACGCAGAGCTCGCTCACCTAGGGAAGCCGTCGGCGGTAAAGTGGTAGCCACGAGTCTCTGGAACTCTCAGCCTGACGTATCGATATCGCAGATGAATCTTAACATTTCATACAACTATCTGTGTTCTCAGCGAGCCGATCAGTTAACTCAACAACTGGGGGGTTTAAATTCCATGTTTTTATTTTTTACTATTTGAATACCCGGCGTTGTCCAGGTATATATTTATTCTAGTTAAGTTTGCTCATCTCCACCTTCTCTCTCTCCCTGTCTTTCTCCTTGGCTCTCGTATCTGTTCATTTCGTTTCTCCCTCTTCTTCTGTCCACCGCATCTACCCCCACCCCCTCCCCACTGCCTATCTCCTCGTGTCTCTCACTCTGTCCATCTCCTCCTACCCACTGTCTATGTCAACCTCCTCCTCTTTGCTTCCTCTTTCCACCTCCTTCTCTTTACTTCCTCTTTCCACCTCCTTCTCTTTACTTCCTCTTTCCACCTCCTTCTCTTTACTTCCTCTTTCCACCTCCTTCTCTTTACTTCCTCTTTCCACCTCCTTCTCTTTGCTTCCTCTTTCCACCTCCTTCTCTTTACTTCCTCTGTCCACCTCCTCCTCTTTCATTCCTCTGTCCACCTCCTCCTCTTTCATTCCTTTGTCCACCTCCTTCTCTTTCATTCCTTTGTCCACCTCCTCCTCTTTCATTCCTCTGTCCACCTCCTCTTCTTTCATTCCTCTGTCCACCTCCTCTTCTTTCATTCCTCTGTCCACCTCCTCTTCTTTCATTCCTCTGTCCACCTCCTCTTCTTTCATTCCTCTGTCCACCTCTTCCTTTTTCATTCCTCTGTCCAACTCTTCCTTTTTCATTCCTCTGTCCACCTCTTCCTTTTTCATTCCTCTGTCCATCTGTTGATCTTTTACTTCCCCTGCCCATCTGCTGCTCTTTTGCTTCCTCTGTGAATCCGCTGCTCTTTTACTTGCTCTGTCAATCTACTGCTCTTTTACTTGCTCTGTCAATCTACTGCTCTTTTACTTGCTCTGTCAATCTACTGCTCTTTTACTTGCTCTGTCAATCTACTGCTCTTTTACTTGCTCTGTCAATCTACTGCTCTTTTACTTGCTCTGTCAATCTACTGCTCTTTTACTTCCTCTGTCCATCTGCTTCTCCTTTACTTCCTCTGTGGATCTGCTCCTCTTCCCTTCCTCTGTCCACATCCATCTCCCTCACTGTGTCCATGACCTCCTTCCCCCTCTCTGCTTATCCATGCTTCCTGACTCCTCCCCTCTCCACGTTGCCAACGCCAGTCAGGGTTTCCGTTTCTTAACTCGGCAGTATTTTTCTATGTCATAATATTACCTGTAGAGAATTTCGTTCTGCAGTTTCGATTTCACGCAGCTCAGTCTCTATGACGTCAAGTCGCCTGAATAGTATGTCGTAAGATAATTTTCTGGGTACATTCAGCGGCACATGTGGTTGCTAACTTCGAATTTTATTGTGAATAGATTTAGCAGCAGAGAAGTAATAAAATTGAACGCCATGCCTGATGCGACGGTTTTACTTCATGTGAAGAGAAAATGTAGTAAGCGATAATTTTTTTTCCTTTCATCATTTTGTGCAAGCTGTCAGAGAGAAAAAGTTTCGAAAAGGTTTGAAATCATGTGTTTAGTTTGTTGCAAGTCACTACGTGCCCTCACTCTCAAATACTGGATGCATGATTCTGCAAATTCGCGTGTCGTGAGCTACAGTGCTTTTTCACGCCCATCCCCGCCCGTTTGATTCGTTCGTGGTCCTTACACTCACAGCAATTTCCTGCAGACAGTAAGTCATATGTGCACCAAATTTGGTTGAAATTGTTCCAGTGGTTTAGAAGGAGATGTGGAATATGTGTACATAAACACATACATATGTACATCTATTTTTGTAATACTTACGGATTCGTGGCATAATTCCAATTTTTATCAATATCCACAGCACATATCCCTGTTCTCACTGCAAATCATCCATTTCTAGAACTTTGGACATCACGTCCATCGCGGGTTGGGGCCATTATCAAATAGCAAATAGGTGGGCATATCAATATTTGTTTGGTAAATTAAAAAACGCCTTCTCATGCTGCACTGTGTTTTATTTCTCTCAGACGCGTTTCGCCTTTCTTCTCCTTGAGGTATAGTCAGTGGGTTCTAGAATGATACAGTTTCGTTTTGATGTGTGTTGCCTGTAGATAATAAAACAATTCACGTCTCGTTTTTTTTATGTAAATAACTGATTACTTACATCCACTATTAATTAAATTCATTGATTTATAAGACTTGTTTCTTAAAACTAAGATCAATTTTGTATTTTGAGCCTGTGTACAAACTGAAAATAGATATCAAGAATTATATTGTATCTACCTTGTATGAGAAGAAACAGAAAGCTTTGGATTTTACGTCCCCTCAACGACAAGGTCTGTACAAACGGAACACAAGATCGGATGAGGGGAAGATGTGAACGGAAATCGGCAGGTCCTGCCTCAAAGGTTTTTGCCTGTAGATACTTAGAGAAATTGTGGACAAAGCTGCGGCATGTCGGGATGGTCCTCCCTCCAGCGCCTTAGCCACTGTCACCTTGCTCGGCAAATATACAGAAGTAAAGACATTATTGTCGTCAAAGTACACGACTGAGCATTAAAACTGCTACACCACGAAGATGACATGCTACAGACGCGAAATTTAGACGACAGGAAGAAGACGCTGTGATATGCAAATGATTAGCTTTCCAGCGCATTCACACAAGGTTGGCGCCGGTGGCGACACCTACAACGTGCTGACATGAGGAAAGTTTCCAACCGATTTCTCATACACAAGCAGCAGTTGACCGGCGTTGCCTGGTGAAACGTTGTTGTGATGCCTCATGTAAGGAGGAGAAATGCGTACCACCACGTTTCCGACTCAAAGGTCGGATTTAAGCCTATCACGATTGCGGTTTATCGTATCGCGACATTCCTGCTCGCGTTGGTCGATATCAATGACTGTTAGCAGAATATGGAATCGGTGGGTTCAGGAGGGTAATAAGGAACGGAGGGTAATAAGGAACGCCGTGCTGGATCCCAATGGCCTCGTATCACTAGCAGTCGAGATGACAGGCATCTTATCCGCATGGCTGTAACGGATCGTGCAGCCACGTCTCGATCCCTGAGCCAACAGATAGGGACGTTTGCAAGACAACAACCAACTGCACGAACTGTTCGACGACGTTTGCAGCAGCATGGACTATCTGCTCGGAGACCATGGCTGCGGTTACTCTTGACGCTGCATCGCAGATAGGAGCGCCTGCGATGGTGTACTCAACGACGAACCTGGGTGCACGGATGGCAAAACGTCATTTTTTCCGATGAACCCAGGTTCTGTTTACAACATCATGATGGTCGCATCCGTGTTTGCCGACATCGCGGTGAACGCACATTGGAAGCGTGTATTCGTCATCGCCATACTGGCGTATCACCCGACGTGATGGTATGGGGTTCCATTGGTTACACGTCTCGGTCACCTCTTGTTCGCATTGACAGCACTTTGGACAATGGACGTTGCATTTCAAATGTGTTACGACCTGTGGCTCTACCCTTCATTCGATCCCTGCGAAACCCCACATTTTAGCAGGATAATGCACGACCGCATGTTGCAGGTTCTGTACTGGCCTTTCTGTATACAGAAAATGTTCGACTGCTGCCCTGACCAGCACATTCTCCAGATCTCTCACCAACTGAAAACGTCTGGTCAACGGTGGCCGAGCAACTGGCTCGTCGCAATACGCCAGTCACTTCTCTTGATGAACTGCGGTATCGTGTTGAAGGTGGATGGGCAGCTGTACCTGTACACATCATCCAAGCTCTGTTTGACCCAATGCCCAGGCGTATCAAGGCCGTTATTACGGCCAAAGGTGGTTGTTGTGGTTACTTATTTCTCAGGATCTATGCGCCCAAATTGCGTGAAAATGTAATCACATGTCAGTTCTAGTAAAATATATTTGTCCAATGAATACCCGTTTATCAGCTGCATTTCTTCTTGGTGTAGGAATTCTAATGTCCAGTAGTGTATTAGCAAGAAAGCATGTAACGTTCGTAATATTAACTATAAACTCTAAGGACTAAGGTAATCAACAACTGTGCTGCTTCCTTGCTTGGTATGGACTTAATTGAACTGCTTAACATAGTAAATACTGCCTTATCCAGACGCGCATATAATTACTTCAACTGGTGTTGTCAAACTCGTTACTCCTGCCACATCAAATAACAAAATACCCTTGTAACACGAAGACAATGTAACATTACAGTTTCATCAGAAATGAGCAAAACATAGACATGAATAACGAGCAATCAGTATATTATTAATATGAAATAAACTTACGTGTTTTCATTTGTTCCCTGCAAAATGGTTGCTGTATGTTGCTTATATACCTTTTAGAAGTTGTGGTGTGGCATAATAGAGGTCGCTCCAGTGATCCATACTGCACTAATTACGTACCACAGTCCTGGTCTCATGTCATGTACAGTTTCTTCACGCCCTGACGAGCCTTTTCCGAACTGCAACAGAAATTTTTCTCTGAGTTCATAACTTGATAGAATCAGCTATGCATTATCGGGTATAAAGATTCTTTCAGTATCAATCTCTCCACTTCACACACACTCCTGTAACCACTTGTTGTACTGACATTTAGAGACAGCATCGTGAGGCAATACTGGCCCTACCACTTATCTTAGAAGCTAGAATAAGGACAGGCAAACCTACGTTTCTAGCATTAGTAGACTTAGAGAAAGCTTTTGACAATGTTGAGTGGAATACTCTCTTTCAAATTCTGAAGGTGGTAGGGGTAAAATACAGGGAGCGAAAGGCTATTTACAATTTGTACAGAAACCAGATGGCAATTATAAGAGTCGAGGAGCATGAAAGGGAAGCAGCGATTGGGAAGTGAGTGAGACAGGGTTGTAGCCTCTCCCCGATGTTATTCAATCTGTATATTGAGTAAGCAGTAAAGAAAACAAAAGAAAAATTCAGAGTAGGTATTAAAATCCATGGAGAAGGTTCGCTGATGACATTGTAATTCTGTCAGAGACAGCAAAGGATTTGGAAGAGCAGTTGAACGGAGTGGATAGTGTCTTGTAAGGAGGATATAAGATGAACATCAACAAAAGTAAAACGAGGATAATGGAATGTAGTCGAATTAAGTCGGGTGATGCTGAGGGAATTAGATTAGGAAATGAGACGCTTAAAGTAGTAAAGGAATTTTGCTATTTGGGGAGCAAAATAACTGATGATGGTCGAAGTAGAGAGGATATAAAATGTAGACTGGCAATGTCAACGAAACCGTTTCTGAAGAAGAGAAATTTGTTAACATCGAGTACAGATTTATGTGTCAGGAAGTCGTTTCTGAAAGTATTTGTTTGCAGTGTAGCCATGTATGGAAGTGAAACACGGACGATAAATAGTGTGGACAAGAAGAGAATAGAAGCTTTTGAAATGTGGTGCGCAGGCCTTTGTAGCCGAGAGGTTCTAGGCGCTACAGTCTCGAATCGCGCGACCGCTACGGTCGCAGGTTCGAATTCTGCCTCGGGCATGGATGTGTGTGATGTCCTTAGGTTGGTTAGGTTTAAGTAGTTCTAAGTTCTAGGGGACTGATGACCTCAGAAGTTTAGTCCCATAGTGCTCAGAGCCATTTGAACCATTTTGAAATGTGGTGCTACAGAAGAATGCTGATGATTAGATGGGTAGATCACAACATAACTAATGAGGAGGTATTGAATAGAATTGGGGAGAAGAGAAATTTGTGGCACAACTTGACTAGAAGAAGGGATCGGTTGGTAGGACATGTTCTGAGGCATCAAGGGATCACCAATTTAGTACTGGAGGGCAGCGTGGAGGGTAAAAATCGTAGAGGGAGACCAAGAGATGAGTACACTAAGCAGATTCAGAAGGATGTAGGTTGCAGTAGTTACTGGGAGATGAAGAAGCTTGCACAGGACAGAGTAGCATGGAGAGCAGTATCAAACCAGTCTCAGAACTGAAGAGCACAACAACAACAGTACACTGCCGTTACTCTGTAGGGTTTCAGCTTGAGGAATGGCCCAACGATTTTTCCCTGGTGTGTGGAATGGCCCAACGGTTTCTCCCTGGGCCTTCGGTTCCCGGAATTTTATTCCAAGGCTGATCCTAAGTCATACTGTCATTTGCTGGCTAAAACCGACATGCCACAGGATCCACAGGTCCTAATCCGACCCGGTGCGCCATGCGATGATGGGGCCTGCCAACCTGCTTGCTGTCTGGATACTATTTCTTAATTTGTTGTTCTCGTTTAGTTCCGTTATCTAGATAAATGAACAGATCAATTGTTGCACATGAATTGTCATGAGTATACCACATTTTAATATAACTGCAAATGTGTTATCGTAAGTAAGCGTTATGGTGTTTTAAGGAAAGTACCTAAATAAAATATATACATAAAAAGACCGATACCATTAATTTTTAAAAAGTCTACTTACCTCATTTGGCCGTATCCCATACTGGGTTACCATTTGCTGGCGCAGAACGCCAGGAATAACGCCAGCGTCATACGTCAGACTGCCTACACTGCACCCCGCGGAACCCTGCACCACTGGCCGGCTTTGTTCCCGGGTATCTGGCTTAGGGCGCGGTCCCCTTGCTGGTGAATCGAACTTGGTGCCCCCATCCCGAGTACGATCCGCCTCAGACAACCAGTTGCCTCCACTCAGTGAGCAGAATTTTGGAATTTACGCATGATAGTCCGGGTTTCACGAGCTGCAAGCTCCGCGATGTTTAGTGTAACTACTGACGAAGAAAACTGTTCGTACTTGCGGGATTCCAGTTGGCTACCTTAAAGCAGAGTGGCACTGCATTTGAGACCTACCTGCGAAGTAATTACATTATGATCATAAAGACCACCACCACCACTTTCCAGGAAATCGCGACAGTAGGGCCGTATCGCAAACTTGACCCAGTGTGTCAAGTACTGTGATTCGTCAACGTTATACACCACTGGCCATTAAAATTGCTACACCAAGAAGAAATGCAGATGATAATCGGGTATTCATTGGACAAATATATTATACTATAACTGATATGTGACTACATTTTCACGCGATTGGGTGCATAGATCGTGAGAAATCAGTACCTAGATCAACCACCTCTGGCCGTATAACGACCTTGATACGCCTAGGCATTGACTCAAACAGAGCTTGGATGGCGTGTACAGGTACAGCTGCCCATGCAGCTTCAACACGATTCCACAGTTCATCAAGAGTAGTGACTGGCGTATTGTGACAAGCCAGTTGCTCGGCCACCATTGACCAGACGTTTTCAACTGGTGAGAGATCTGGAGAATGTGCTGGCCAGGACAGCAGTCGAACATTTTCTGTATCCAGAAAGGCCCTTACAGGACCCGCAACATGCGGTCGTGCATTATCCCGTTGAACTGTAGGGTTACGCAAGGATCGAATGAAAGGTAGAGCCACGGGTCGTAACACATCTGAAATGTAACGTCCACTGTTCAAAGTGCCGTCAATGCGAACAAGAGGTGACCGAGACGTGTAACCAATGAGACCCCAACCATCACGCCGGGTGATACGCCAGTATGGCGATGACGAATATACGCTTCCAATGTGCGTTCACCGCGATGTTGCCAAACACGGATGCGACCATCATGATGCTGTAAACAGAACCTGGGTTCATCCGAGAAAATGACGTTTTGCCATCCGTGCACCCAGGTTCGTCGTTGAGTACACCATCGCAGGTGCTCCTGCCTGTGATGCAGCGTCAAGGGTAACCGCAGCCATAGTCTCCTAGTTGATAGTCCATGCTGTTGCAAACGTCGTCTAACTGTTCGTGCAGATGGTTGTTGTCTTGCAAACGTCCCCATCTGTTGACTCAGGGATCGAGACGTGGCTGCATGATCCGTTACAGCCATGCGGTTAAGATGCCTGTCATCTCGACTGCTGGTGATACGAGGCCGTTGGGACCCAGCACGGCGTTCCGTATTACCCTCCTGAACCTACCGATTCCATATTCTGCTAACAGTCATTGGATCTTGTCCAACGCGAACAGCAATGTCGCGATATGATAAACCGCAATCGCGATAGGTTACAATCCAACCTTTATCAAAGTCGGAAACGTGATGGTACGCATTTCTCCTCCTTACACGAGTATGTGTATGAGAAATCGGTTGGAAGCTTTCCTCATGTCGGCACGTTGTAGGTGTTGCAACTGGCGCCAACCTTCTGTGAATGCTATGAAAAGCTTATCATTTGCATATCACGGCATCTTCTTCCAGTCGGTTAAATTTCGCTTCTGTAGCACGTATTCTTCGTGGTGTAGCAATTTTAATGGCCAGTAGTATACTAGGCGCCTGCCTTTCGTCTGTATTGCAATGGCATATTGAATTCATTTATTTCATTTATTTCTTTAGATTTATAAAATAAATCTTACGCCGGAAATGTCCTATTAACAATAACATGTATTTTTTACTCAAGAGAAGGCTAATTTACTGTAGTAGCACAGTCAGTTTTCACTGTCCATACTGAGATGATCAACTCGTAGATAGTAGACCATTCGAAGTGCATGTAGTTTGGTGACGTTTTCGTCACTAGTGCGAAAACTAAATTAAATGAACAAGTAGTTGTAATTCAAAATCCAAGCACAAGGAGTCCCCAATCAGAATTTAATGCAAGTGACTCCATATCATACTGACTTTGACTGAACCTAATTGAATTAAGATTTGACCACAGCTGACTGTATGAACATTATTCGATGATCGCTTAGCTATACATATTTGCTTTTGCCAAACGATAAAGTAAAGAGTTATTTCGATATTAGCACGAAACACACGAAAATAGAAAGTACATACACACGTTATCGAATGAATTTATGGCTGCATGCACTTAAAATGGAAGGATCTCCTTTATAAGAGGAATTTCATACATACACCTTTTGACCGGAATTTCATACGTGCGTTTTTATCCCTGCAGTTTAATAAAGTCTGCCAAGAATTTTCTGCAACCCCACATTTTCAGAGTTACGTATTACTTAAACTAAAATATTCTAGCAACAGTACACGTTTCTGGAAACAAAAAGAAATTGTGGATATAAGAGAGGGACTGAATGTTTAGGAAAGGATTACATTTTAAGATTAAAACATCCCAGAAGTCTTAAGATGACAACAATCTGAATAAAGATATTTTCATTACAATATAGTTTACAGGAAAGACAAGGCACTCTTTAGAAAGAAGAAGACAGTTTAAGATTTCAAATAAGGTATGACAGCCATTATAAGGGGGGTTGACTTTTCAAGTCCGCGTGACTTTCATGAGTAGTAAATTTTGAATACCTATTTGTAGATAATGCCACTACTCAAGCTACTACTGATATTTTCTTCATCATTGTCTGTTTTACGCACTGAATAATAAGAAATACAAAAATACAGCTTGAAAACGAATTTGAAGATCTGCATATATATATATATATATATGGCGTGTATTTTCCGTAAGGAAACGAGCGCAGAAAAGAAAGAAAAATCGAAAAGAAAAATGCAGTTAATGTGTTAGGAGTGATATTACCACAGTTGTCGATATCCCCACGTTGCTACGTTTAATGTTGTTCAGAGTCTGGTTTCCTGGAAACAGTTAAAAGAACGCTAACCAACGTAATATGTTCTCGTGCCTGTGAAACAGATCACCGCAGCCTAATCAGAAATTAAGGAAATTCTGTAGAATCGGATGGCCATAAAGAGCTTGAAGTGATCAGATTATAAGAGGCAGTGATAAAAACTAGAAAAACAGACCCATCAGGCATAAAATCAGGAATTTAGATCGTGAATGTTCACCTAAGAATATTAAGATATAACAAATTAAATGAAGCAAAAATTCCAGGTCACAAAAGCCTAGACCAAACAGAAAATCATTAGCAGAAGTACTTACGCATACAAGAAAAGAAGTAACAGTACGCTGAAAGCAAAAGAAAGAAATCAAATACTGAGAATATATTAAGAACAAATGAAAACAATAAGAGTATAAGAGGACAAAGCAGCAAGTCACGGCAGGGTAGACACCACATTCCTTCACAGTCCATGGCACACGGCACAGTAACTTATATAAAGACTTGTCTGAATGTTACCGTAGTTCAGGAGGGTGTGCAGAAACGCGTGTAATACAATAGACAGTGAAAAATATTCCTCGAGATGATGATTCACCGGAAATGGTTACGCTGGCGGCAATGTAATACGAAATCAACTTAAAAAATCATATGTACAACGTTTGCGCAAGAAGACAAACTCTAACAGTTGAGGAGTCGTTCTGTTTCACAAGACATGAGAGCTGTCAACCTTCTGCGTCATGTACAAGATGTTCACCAAGATAGTCACGATCAGCATAAAAACAACAATATTGAATTTAAAATCAAGAGAAGGCACTGGCTATACACGTGGTGTCAGCGATCGCGCTGTCCGTATATAGAATGGGGAAGGCGCTCGATCTATCTGATTTTGGCCGTGGGCTCATTGTGAATGCCCGGAGGCTCGGCACGAACATTTCGGAAACTGCTCGACTTGTCGGGTGTCCGAGGAGCGCTGCGCTGTCCTCAACACGTATCGAAACCAAGGTGAAACCACTTGCAGACGCTGTGGGGTTCGGCGACCACATCCCATTACTGACGTCAGACGTTGTTGGCTGGGCAGACCGGTAAAACACGACAGGCGACGAACTGTGGCGGAACAAACATCAGACTTTAATGCTGGGCAGAGCATAAGCGTGTCTGAACACACAGTGCACCGAACACTCCCAACGATAGGCCTCCGCTGCCGATGACTCGTGTATATGGCAATGTTAACACAAGGACATCGCAACTACGACTGAAATGGGCACGTGACCGTCGGCACTGGACGTTGGCGCAGTGGCAGAGCGTTGCATGGTCTGATGAATCCCGATACCTTCTTCATCATGCCGATGGAAGGGCGCGAATCCGTCGTCTTCCAGGGGAAGAGCTAATTGACACCTGTACTGCGGGGCGGAGACAAGCCGGCAGCGGCTCCATTATGCTCTGGGGAACATCCACATGGGCATCCATGGGCCCTGTGGAGCTGGTGCAAGGCACCATGACAGTCATATTTCCCGACGGCAGTGACATTTTTCAGCAAGATAATGCTCCATGTCAGAAGGCTGGGAGGGTGAAGAAGTGGTTTGAGGAACACATTGGTGAGTTCCAATTGACATGTTGGCTCCCCATGTCATCAAATCTGAGCCGGATCTAACACATCTGGGTTCATCGCCCCTCCCCGGAACTTAAGGGAATTAGGTGACTTGTGTGGACAGATGTGGTGCCAACTCCCTCCAGCAACCTACGAAGGCCTCAGTGCTTCGATGCCACGACGCGTTACCGCTGTTATCTGTGCTAAAGGGGGACATAGCGGCTATTAGGCAGGTGGTCACAATGTTCTGGTTGATCAATGCAGAAGTTGGTGTACCTGAACGAGCCATAGGCAAGTCGTGAAAAGAAATTGTGAAAGGAGTGTTGAATGTGAATTACCACTCAGCCTGGTTTCATACGTTTTGAGGAATTTCCACTTGATTTCAAAGAAACCTGTCCGCACAGCTCTTGAAAAGCAGGGTTTTTATAAAACAAGGTGTACTGTTCTGTAGAACACGAACATCCAACTATTAAATATTGAAAGAAGATACACGAAAGGTGATTAAATATCACTAAGCTATTTTCAGCAAGTGCAAGTATCTTTCAGATCAGTGAATTCGAAAACTAAGAACGATGGCGTGCTCTTGGAACATACTGAAACCACCTTCGATTTTTTGTGTTTACCTGTAGTGTACATAAAATTCACCGACTAATGGAAGAACTTAATAGAGTTAGTTTGAAAGAAGTATGTCCGAAATACAGTAATGGAGAATCAACATACAGAAAAGAAAATAGTGCCAATTGACTAAAGTCCTAGTAACTGTGCACCGACCGTGGTGGCGCAGTGGTTATCACACTGAATTCGCATTCGGGAGGACGACGGTTCAATCCCGCGTCCAGCCATCCTGATCTAGGTTTTCCGTGATTTCCCTAAATCGCTCCAGGCAAATACAGGGATGGTTCCTTTGAAAGGGCACGGCCGACTTACTTCCCCGTCCTTCCCTAATCCGATGATCTCGATGACCTCGCTGTCTGGTCTCCTCCCCCAAACAACCCAACCCAAACCTAGTAGCTCTACAGAGTGTTTGTTTGTAAGACAACTGAAGAGTCATTCGTGGGACTACAAAAGAAATTAAAAGCAAGAAAAAATAAATTGCCTAATAGACGACCTAAGGGAGTGTGAGTCGCGACACTGGAAAACATGCAGGAGTATCTGTGTTTTAGGATACGCGCACCGTAATGTAGTGTATGGGAAAGTTCTGCGACAGGCGTTATCAAGCAGTGGGTATCAGATGGGTAATGACGACGATAACTGACTGAGAGCAACGTTACTGCTTGAAACTGTTACCGTCGTCCATGGTGAATTTAAAATCTTTTACAAAATCCAAAGTGCTCAGAGAAATCATAACCAGCTTATTTAATGCTGGCGCATGAGGAAGTTGTGTAATGGTGAAGCGTTCTTCCTCAAACTGCATCGAACTTGGTCGCCTTTACACTACTGTGCATTGTGTTCGATTCACATCGTGATTTCTTCGTGACTTTGATTTTGATCTTATTAATTTCATACTTGACTATTACAATGCCAATGTGTCTGAAACAGTTCGGAGAGCAGCGCGGGGTTAGCCGAGCGATCCAGGGCGCTGCGGTCATGGACTGTGTGGCTGGTCCCGGCGGAGGTTCGAGTCCTCCCTCGGGCATGGGTGTGTGTGTTTGCCCTTAGGATAATTTAGGTTAAGTAGTGTGTAACATTACGGACTGATAACCTCAGCAGTTAAGTCCCATAAGATTTCACACACATTTGAACAGTTCGGAGACGTGCCTTTTCGACTAGTGCCGGCACCAAGTGAGTGCAAACTGGGAAGCACAATGAACAGAAGTACCTGAGCTAACGCTCGCCACAAGTCTTCATGTGTCGTTGACTTGCCACTGGGGCATATGATTTCAGGCTATACTCTGCAGTGAACACGTTTCTTGAAGGAAATATCTGGTGGGTACTTTCTTGTGTACGAAATTGTCCCAGTAAATGTTAAACGCAGATACCAATATCTGGCTCTCGGAGCACAATGGCGGTCAGGAAGCAGCTGTCACCGTAGCTCTTGAGCTGTGCACCGTACTGATACTCGCAAGAGGTTTTGTTCAAATTGAAGCTGTTGGTTTTATATCGTTCGAAGCAACTCCTCTGCACACAATCGCCACGCGGGATTAGCCGAGCGGTCTATGGGCGCTGCAGTCATCGACTGTGCGGCTGATCCCAGCGGAGGTTCGAATCCTCCCTCGGGCATGGGTGTGTGTGTTTGTCCTTAGGATAATTTAGGTTAAGTAGTGTATAAGCTTAGGGAATGATGACCTTAGTAGTTAAGTCGCATAAGATTTCACACACTCTGCCCACGATCTAGCTGAGGGCATGCTCGCCGCCTTTTACGCCGTCGGTAGTGTCAAAGGCCGCGAGTTCTTTAGCTTTCTTCTTTTCGACCTGGGTGCATTCTCACGACCGTCTTGATGCGAACCTACATGTGACACAGGAAAATGTGGCAGTCTGAACTGTATTAACGAGCACTGGATTCAAGTACTCGTTGTACAAACGCTATTATTTAAGTTTACCTCATGAGCCAAATTCTTACACGGTTACATCAGAAAGACTGAAGAGGAATTTCTCCCTTCTCTTCCCTGTCATGTATTCGCGTCGCATAGACACCGTACAGATGACGCCTTCCGTAAGAAGTCTTTCTCCGGCAGTGGGTCCAGTCCGCACGCTTGCCGTTTAAAAGCGGCGCGTAATCGATTTCCCAGCCTGCTCGTCCGCCTGCTGCCTTGTGTGGGTGAGGGCCGGAGGAGCCCCTCCTGTGACAAGTGGCTGGCGAGATACCACGCGCCGACCCTGATAGCAGGTGCTCACGCGATACAGTGCCACACCGCAGGGCCGCCCGTGCACTGCGCACTGCATACTGCTTGAAAATGTTCAGTTTCTCAAAAGCACTCGCTATAAGCTTTTTCTTTGCCTCTCTACTCCTGCGATGCTAGTTCCCACAATAATTCACACTACTGCCAAGATCGAGAAATAGGTTAGAGTGTGCCAAGGTATGACAAGCGACTTGCGATGGCAGTCGTTAAAGCAAACGCGTTAATTCGTTGAGGCGAGACCTTAACACGAAATTTCAATCACCAACTTTCTCCTACGAATTTGAAAATACTTTTTCGGCTGTACTTCGTTCATCGTAAGAATAAACATGATGTAAACAAACACAAAAGGGATGATTGGTCAGTAGATGTAGTATACGTACACTTTAGTCCATTTGGAATTGCCTGGTAGCTGACATCTATCACTTGCCACTGCGGTGTTGCCGCATCAGCCGCCAGCTAACACACAAACACGGCAGGTCACGTCACAAACGCTGTTAATGTGTAACGCGGAGCAATGTTTTGAGCGGCATCCGCGAGGTGTGCCAGAGATGCGAGATGTTTTGCCGGTGACTGATTTTAACTAATTAATGACTGAACTGCGGCGGACGATACGTTCTGTAGCCCTGAATTTAAACTCATGTCCTAACCTAACCACAACCCCGTGATATATAATGTATCCGAGATAGCGGTGGTCAACAATCTGCACAATCGCTTAGTTCACGGCTGTTAAAGTTAGCCTTTACGGACAAACTCAAGACAGAAAGAGCTGATTTTCAGCTCTAAAACCAAGCTGTAATTTATTGCTATGACTGGTTACCTCAAACTATCCTCTCACTGGCTACACGAACTGCTGCGGTACCAACCCATAAGCAGTTCTCGTTGGCACTTCACTGCAGATTTTAGACGACACAGGCAGAATCCGGACGAAAGAAGAATGGTTGGTAGAAAAAGAAAGGCAGGTAAACTCAATATGAGATGAAACTGACGTGGCATAGAATTAGTAATAAAAATTATATTTAAACCAATGAACTAAAAAAAACTAAACTTCCTCCGAACAGGCCTTTGAAGGCCCAACGGTACCGACCGGCCGCAGTGTCATCCTCAGACCAAGGATATGGAGGGGCATGTGGTCAGCAAGCCGCTCTCTCGGCCGTATGTCAAGTTTACGAGACCGGAGCCGCTATTTCTCAATCAAGTAGCTCCTCAGTTTGCATCCAAGGGCTGAGTGCACCCTGGTTGCCAACAGCGTTCGGTATTCCGGATGGTCACCCATCCAAGTGCTAGCCTAGCCCGACAGCGCTTAACTTCGGTGATCTGACGGGAACCGATGTTACCACTGCGGCAAGGCCGTTGGCTAATTAAACCAATTAACTGAATAAAAGTGATAAATTCTTATAATTAGATTTAGAAATAAGAAAATTTCGCCATATGTTAAAAGGTAAAAAATGGTTCAAATGGCTCTGAGCACTATGGGACTTAACATCTATGGTCATCAGTCCCCTAGAACTTAGAACTACTTAAACCTAACTAACCTAAGGACAACACACACATCTATGCCCGAGGCAGGATTCGAACCTGCGACCGTAGCGGTCCCGCGGTTCCGGACTGAGCGCCTGAACCGCTAGACCACCGCGGCCGGCAAAAGGTAAAACCCACGACCTTAAACACGGCAGGCTGAAACGCCAGCCATTGCACTAAAGTGCAACACCGAGTGAAGTTCTTATATTTTTTACTGTCGTCACCCAGTGCCGGTGATGATTTGCACAGCCTTAAAAACATCGGTCTCATCAGTGTCCTGTAAAGCTTGACTAACGTAAGCCTATATTTATGATTATGATAGCACCATACGTGACGCTGAATCGGGTCTTGCGTGGTATCCATTAGTGCTTAGTTAGTGCTGTGTTGGAAATGTGTTATTTCATTAACATCGTTGTGTGTGTGTGTGTGTGTGTGTGTGTGTGTGTGTGTGTGCTTTGTTTGTGGTATGGCTGTCGTGTGTGATGAAATACGAAACGCATCAAGGAAGAACGCCGACAAGGAACTGGAAGTGAACCGACCAATTGTTGCGGCCTTTTGGCAGTTTCAAACGGTTCGGGTGTGACGTCGAGCGTGCTGATTGGTGGAAACCGACTCCAACGCGTGATGTCAGGTGTTAAGGGTCAAGTAATTTTAATCAGATTTACTGTTTGTTACGCTCTTTCAAGTAGGTCCTAGTAATGTATTAGAAATTTTTTTACTAAGTTACGGTAAATGAAACTTTAAGATAACCTGAATAGGTACCAACGTGTTTTTATTAATTGTGCTTCTACTATGTAGTTCTTGATTCAAAAATTGTGTGCAGTCGCAGTCTCTGCATTGTTATGCTGTGATTCTCGCGATGTTGATATGCAGAATGAAAACAATGGCTGACGCTGTTTCTCGCTCCATAGTAAAAAACGCGCATGGAACACCGTTAGGAAGTGGGGAGAAGCAAGTTGTTCACAGCGTTACTCACAAGTTTGTAGAAAAAAATTTGTTTTGAAAGTTTCCGAGGAAGTGTGTGTACTACAGTGAATACGTTTTAAAAACGGGAATCTTAGCTAACTGTGTAGCGTTGTAGAATGGTTATGCGGGCCAGTCCACTTGTAGATAGTTCAAATCTCAATTTGATCTTCCTTTTCTCGTTCATTCTGGAATAGCTACATATTTTAAATGTAAGATTAATCAAATTTGTGCCAGTTAAAACATCTAATCATTATTTTTTATGAAAATGCAAATCTTCTTGTTCCTAATTAGGCCCCACACATTAGAAGCAAAATTACAATTTTCACTGCAGATATAAATTCTTAATTTGCGATATTACGCACAAAATTCCAGTTTTCATTGCAAATATAAATTCTTAGTTAGCGATATTTTATAAAACATTGTTATGAAGATTGTTTATATTAAGAAAATATAACAAATGTTTGAGACAAATATTAAAAATTGAGTACTCTTTATTCAGATTATATGCATCATTTTATACCAAAAACGTTATCTCACAGAGCATCCTAGAAACGCGGAAAATAACAGTTTTCACCGTATCGAGGACACAAATGCTGCATTTTTATAGTTGCCACAGTACCATTAAAACATGAACCACACAACTGAGCCGGTCGGAGTGGCCGAGCGGTTCTAGGCGCTTCAGTCTGGGACCGCGCGACCGCTATGGTCGCAAGTTCGAATCCTACCTCTGGCTTGGATGTGTGTGATGTCCTTAGGTTAGATAGGTTTAAGTAGTTCTAAGTTCTAGGGGGCTGATGATCTAAGATGTTAAGTCCCATAGTGCTCAGAGCCATTTGAACCAACGCAACTGAAAAGGAGCCAAGTTAAGGAATTTGTCACGAGAAATAAAAAGACATTTAAACTGCCGAATCTACTGAAACTTTCGATCGACTCGTTATCAATGTAGCAGATAGCATTTCCAGTACAGAAATGTATATCGGATTCGGGTATGAAAGTAGCTCAGATATTAACAGTCGAGTGAATGAGGAATACCTTCAGTGGCTTCAATTTTTTTACTATACAGTGAAGTTCCTGCAGTATGCTCTCGCGTCACATACGTCTCGCTCAGGAGAATTATTCTGTGTTAAAGTTACAAATCTTGGTCACACTTGTTTTCAATTACAGTACTACGTTAGCTGAGAACAAGAGCATATTACGCTTTTCGTCTGGTCCTTTAAGAAGCGTGTGTTATTACTGAAAATTTTGCCGATTATTATTTCATTCTCTTTAAAATCTAAATGATTTTCGAAGTTACATTGTTTTCTGCTCGTTTCTGTTTACGGTTTAAATGCAATTGGTCTCAACACTGCAGATTAATCAGACCAGCTGGCTAGGCGGTGCTGTCAAAGGTAAATGGGCCGATAAAGCTGCTGTCCCGTATTATCGCACAGTCGATGTGCTCATAACGCGCAGCATAAAACGTTTCCGTATTATCGTACTTGACTGTACTAGAGAAAGCTTGACTTACGCTCCACGTGAAAAGGAAATCGAATGAGATTCCAGCAAACGCGGAAGAATATATAGTGTAGTGTTGACTTCAGGTTTATTCTTATGATGAACACAAGAGGGAAGTGATCATCGTAATAGTATGAGAGAAAGCAGAGCTAGCTCGGAAAGATTCAGATATTCGTTTCTCACATGTGCTATTCGAAGGTGGTACGGTCGAAAAATAGTCTGAAAGTGATTTCACGAGCCTTTTGCGAAATAAGTGTAAATTTCAAGAGTAGCCACATAAACGTAAACGTAGATGTAGATGTTAATATTGTCGACAGTTGGATCATTAGAGTCGCCGTAGTAGCTTAACTGCACAATGGTTTGGTTAGTATCGATATCGACGTACCCGAAACATCAACACTACATTCGCATAAATGGCAGAGAGCAAAAACTCTGGAACATGACTTCAAAATCGTCTTTTTGCCAATAGGAATTAATATGAGACAACTGCTTCAACTAACACCATGCACTTAACAGTACGCTAACAGAACGACATGACTAAGTTCGATCATGAATTGAAAAGGAAAGAGAATGAACAACGTTATTTGTAAAGACCCCAGGAATGTAGCATTACTTCGCACGATATTGTTAACAAAGGAATATGCAAAAACTTATTTAAGGGAGATCTAGACAAGCAGGATTGCAATGTATTCATTCTTCCATTAGCTACCACAAACTGCAGCGCACAAGCCCTTCTGTTGAATGTGTCGTTCCAGGTTGCGGTATTTTAAGAAAGAACACAGCGAGCTGAAAGCTGGACAACAGCCGTGCCATTTGGGATTATGACGGTAATAACATTTTCATACCCGAGAGGTAAATCAACCAGAGACATAATACGAACAAGAGCCCAGGACATTAAATTCTTATCGCAATAAAACTGCTATATCCAGCATGCATAGGAATTTTTGTTGAGATAAAACTTTTGCGTTACTTGAATCTTTGAAGCGGAAATTGCTTTAATTAACATCTGTTAGCTCTAAAATATATAAATAAAGATATTTCACGACAAAAAGACGTCGTTAAATTGTCAACTGTCAACGAGATATAAATTATGGAACTCCTTATAATAAAGTGGAGGTATTCCAACTACTACTAAATTCATTTCCTTGCGATAACCTTCACTACTCGAGAGAAATTGTTGTTCAGATGACGAAACCGCAAGAGCTATTGATTTTTAGAAACACTGGATGAAATCTAATATTTCCGTGGTCAATATTATATAATATTTACATGAACAATAAGCATATGTAATTTACTTCCATATTCAGGACGATTAACTGACCGACTGGCAATAATGATTAGGTTCGTGCATAAGTTCGTAGCGTTTTTGTTTTGCATGTTGGTATTGCAGTTACTCTGGGTTTATACATCGATTTTCATTTGTGTTTCTGGTTCACTGTTGCTATTTGAGTTTACATATTGTCATTATGTCATCTGGAGATAGTGAGTGGAGCTGTGGACGCTAGAAAATGGTGTACCAAGTGGAGAGACGCAACATATCTGACATATTCTTCCGTCTGAGGTCTATAGACGGGTGACAGCAGCGGAGGCGGCCAGAAACATTTGTGCCCTGTGTAGGGATAATGCCACTAGACAGAGCGCGGCAAAAAAATGGTTTCCTCGTTGTAAGGAGGATTTGGTTTGACATTAACTTTCCACGTTCGGGAAGACTTTCTGGGTTTGATAAAGTCCCTTGAAACGCATTAATGTTCAGTGATCGGTATCACTGTACTCAACAACTGGCAAATGTGATGAGCTGTGACCATTCCATCATCGTGCGACATTTTCATGCATTGGGGAGGTTCAAAAATCAGATGCATGTATACCGCAGGCTGTAAGCCAAAATCACAAAAACCAGCGAGTGGCCATTTGTGTGTATCTCTGCTTGTTCGTCAACAATTAGCTCGTCAACAACACGGACCGTTCCTATTCTCTATCGTTATTGGTGACGAGAATGGTGTGTTTATGCTAACTTAAGGAAAAGAAAGGAATGGTTGAGCTCAATCAAAGCAGTAACTCTCCGCACATAAACCAGCGCGCATCCACAACGGATAATGTTGTGGATCTGATGGGAAAGCGACAGTGTGGTGTGCTATGAACTGCTTCCCCGAGGTGTAACCGTTACTGGTGACCCTTATTGTCAACAACTGGGGCGTCTTGGAGACACAACCAAAGAATGAAGACCAGGAAGACTGCGTGAAGTGATGGTATTCCACGATAACGCTCGTCAATATTCCGCCAGACTGACAAAAACACTATACAGGAGCTGGGTTTGGGAAATCATTACCCCACCCGCTTTATTCACCTGATCTTGCGCCCCCAGATTTTCACCTTTTCAGCTCTCTGATGAACAATCTTAAAGGAGGTTCCTTTCCGGATGAAAATGTGCACCGAACATGGCTCAACGAGTTCTTCGCATCAAAATCACGTGAATTATACTGTCGTGGAATCTAGAAGTTACCTGCAGCTTTGACAGACTGTTATAAATAGTGAAGGGGAATGTAATATTGATGATCAAAGTCTCTGTTAAATGTATCTGCTGTATTAAAAAAACATAACGGAAGTGAGGGTTCTACGAGCTACAGGATTTTGTTCCAAGCAACCTGTGCCTTTATTGCACTACTGGCCATTAAAATTGCTACACCAAGAAGAAATGCAGATGATAAACGGGCATTCATTGGACAAATATATTATACTAGAACTAACATGTGATAACATTTTCACGCAATTTGGGTGCATAGATCCTGAGAAATCAGTACCCATAACAACCACCTCTGGCCGTAATAACGGCCTTGGTACGCCTGGGCATTGAGTCAAACAGAGCTTGGATGGCGTGTACGGGTACAGATGCACATGCAGCTTCAACACGATACCACAGTTCATCAAGAGTAGTGACTGGCGTATTGTGACGAGCCAGTTGCTCGGCCACCATTGACCAGACCTTTCCAATTGGTGAGAGATGTGGACGATGTGCTGGCCAGGGCAGCAGTCGAACATTTTCTGTATCCAGAAAGGCCCGTGCAGGACCTGCAACAAGCGGTCGTGCATTATCCTGCTGAAATGTAGGTTTTCGGAGGGATCGAATGAAGTTTTGAGTCACGGTTCGTAACACATCTGAAATGTAACGTCCACTGTTCAAAGTGCCGTCAATGCGAACAAGAGATGGCGGAGACGTGTAACCAATGGCACCCCATACCATCACGCCGGGTGATACGCCAGTATGGCGATGACGAATACACGCTTCCAATGAGCGTTCACCGCGATGTCGCCAAACACGGATGCGACCATCATGATGCTGTAAACAGAACCTGGATTCATCCGAAAAAATGACGTTTTGCCATTCGTGCATCCAGGTTCGTGGTTGAGTACACCATCGCAGGCGCTCCTATCTGTGTGCAGCGTCAAGGGTAACCGCAGCCATGGTCTCCGAGCTGGTAGTCCATGCTGCTGCAAACGTCGTCGAACTGTTCGTGCAGATGGTTGTTGTCTTGCAATCGTCTCCATCTGTTGACTCAGGGATCGAGACGTGGCTTCACGATCCGTTACAGCCATGTGGATACGATGCCTGTCATCTCGACTGCTAGTGATACGAGGCCGTTGGGATCCAGCACGGCGTTCCGTATTACCCTCCTGAACCCACCGATTCCATATTCTGCCAACAGTCATTGGGTCTCGACCAACGCGAGCAGAAATGTCGCGATACGATAAACCGCAATCGCGATAGGCTACAATCCGACCTTTATCAAAGTCGGAAACGTGATGGTACGCATTTCTCCTCCTTACACGAGGCATGACAACAACGTTTCACCAGTCTACGCCGGTCAACTACTGTTTGTGTATGAGAAATCGGTTGGAAACTTTCCTCATGTCAGCAGGTTGTAGGTGTCGCCACCGGCGCCAACCTTGTGTGAATGCTCTGAAAAGCTAATCATTTGCATATCACAGAATCCTCTTCCTGTCGGTTAAATTTCGCGTGTGTAGCACGTCATCTTCGTGGTGTAGCAATTTTAATGGCCAGTAGAGTTAGGCAACACGATTCTTTTTCCCGATTCGATTCCTACGACTCAGTCTCACATTGCGAATCGATTCCTACGATTCGTTCACGATTCTTTCATGATTCATTCTAGTCTGCTAAGGCACGATCCTTACGGAATGCAAAAAGTTCTACATCTTACTCATAGCTGGCAGGGCATGTCTGAAATTGTCAATGGGGTTAGAATCGAACTGTATCATGATAAGATATGCCAAAAATAGTTTATTTATGAGTAAACATGCATATGACGTTACAAGTGTGATTGTCGATTTATACGTGTAATGCCTTGATGAAAGGTCACATTTGATTTGATTGCGTCTATTGTTTTATTTCAGTATGCCAGGAAAGAGGAGTCGATTTGTGCGAAAGGTGGTGCAAAATTACGTGGTACGCCAGTTTGGTTGTGTGGCTTGAACGTATCTAACTACAGACGTCTGTTTTATAGTAACAAAATCTAGCAGTGAGGCAGATGTGTTTTGGCTCATATCATCCTATGTTTTTCTCTGCTAAGATGTCTTTCCAAGTCCACATCACCGTTGTAATTCATAACGCAGCTGACAGCCCTCCCACACAGCAAATTTAGCTTAACTTTCATTTCTTCTAAATACAAAGCGTAGGTATTTTGCTTTTAATTTGTCTCAGAACTTGCCGCTGTCACTACTATTTCCGTGAGAAGACGACATACTTCTAAACAGTAGGATTCAATCGTATACAGCGACATTACTTCACTAAAATTTAATATGAATCTGAACACGATAACATTCGAAAACTCGAACTTGAAATTATCAATTAAAATGCTTTTGTTTAAAGACGGTATTACACGGCGTTCCGCCGAGAAAGGTACTGGTTAGAGAGCCTATATTCTCTCTATATAGGCTCTGTAATATTGATCTAGTGCGACAGCCATTTAGTGGCAGCAATGGTGGAACTAACAGAATTAGCAAACTAGCAGTGAAGTAATGTCGCTGTATACGATTGTATCGTACACTTTAGAAGTATGTCGTCTTACCACATAAACAGTAGTGGCATAAGCAAGTTCTCAGACAAAAATAAAGCAAAATATCTATGCTTTGTATTTCGACGAAACAAAAGTTAAACTAAATTTGCAATGTGTGAGGGCTGACAGCTGCTTTATTATGAAATATAAGGTGCTGTGGAATTACTCGCGTAAACTAAGCTGATGTCGCCGCGGTGGCTGATGGTAGCGGTAGTAAACGAGAAATGCCTTTACGCTCGTTCCCGTCAGCCACCGCCAAGTGTCAGCTTGGTTTTCACGAGTAATATTACGGCCAACGAATTTCGTTTGCTCGTTCCGAGCTTCTTTTGTTCACACGCATCCTCCACTTGACTGCCACCTGGCAGTCGTAATCATTCGGCACGACTCGGCATGATTCGGAAGTTGCCTTCGAAGCATAGCGTACTAAGAATCGATGAATCGTTGGAACTTGGAATCGTCACGACTCGGAAACACGCAATCGTTCTTACGATTCTTTTGAACGACGATTCGTCCGTATCACGATTCGATTCTTACGATTCTTTATTCAGAGTCTTTCAAATAAACGACTCATTCACGAATCGCCACAACTCTAATGGCCAGTAGTGTATTTATTATGGTTTTGTTTTACCACATTCCTGTGCTCTTTTGCCTACCATACAGATACATTTGACGTGTCGGTTTCACATATTTCTCCTTATGGATTACTGCAATTTGATACAGAATATAACAACATCCAATTTCAACAGCATTTGCGGAAGCTAAAATCGGGCCACTTGTTCATAAAATCTGTGTAAATACCCAATTACTGCAGACCGACGTGACTGTCACATGGATTGTACCTGGTCACAAAACGCACTCGCACACAGTGAGGGAGACTGTTAGCTCGAAAGCGCAGGTAGGGCAGGACGCCGTCAGAAGCGGCAGCTGCAGCCCTTGGGGCACTTTGCGGCGCAGCCTGCAGGCGCTCGGCAATTATGACGTGGGAGACCGTGTTGGCGACAGTAGCGCTAAGCCGCCCTTTGTCGCCTAAAAGGGCCAGCAGGCGAGGCGCCTCTGTCCATTACTGGGCCGCTCTGCAATCAAAACATTGCCACCTGCGCCGCATCCCACGACGCATTTACTTTAGCTCTTTCTCGCAATCATTTTAAAACTTTTTCGTGCAACAAGAGGACAAAACACACACACACCTGCAAAGTGTGTGGGAAAAGTAATGAGACTGATAACACTGCGAGCGAGCTGGTAACACTGCGTTGTTCTGGTTGTGTAGACCGGTGTGATTATTTCTTGTAGATGCTTAGTCAGACTATCAGCTCCGTACATCCATCACGTGACTTACGAAGGTTCAGTCAGTGAGGTTGTCATCTCGTTGTGCCAGACGAAAGTTGAGCAACATAATTCAGAGCAACATTATGTAGTCAAATTTTATCTTAAATCTGGGCCATCGCGATTGTGTCCTCCGAAGAGTTGAAGCAGGCCTATGGAGAACACTCCTGATCAAGAACACGAGTTTTTCGCTCGCGCAGATCACTTTTGGAAGGACGAGATTACGTTGAAGACGAACCTCTCCCAGGGAGATCTTGTGCGCGTAATCTTGTGAGATCAGACAGGTATTTAACAATAAAGACATTGAAGACAATGAGTGACTTAATAAACTTAAATACTTTTACCGTACATCACATTTTGACCGAAGATTAGAGTATGCGAAATATCTGTGCCAAAATGGTGCCGGAAAACGTCACAACTGAGCAGGATGACAATTCAAAAAAGGTGTGCGTTGATCTTTTTGAGAGGACTGCTAATTGCCACGAGTGGTTCAGTTATATGGTCACAGATGACGAAGCCCCAAGGGTCTCACCGCTATTTGGCGACTTCGTGCTTGGCTACCACGGGGCCCAAACCTTTGCAGCACCTTTTCCCTTCCATGTTGCATGTCTATACTCTGCATGTGTGGGATGTTTTTGGAAAAGTGTTCTGAATTTTCAGAAGCTGATATCAGAACACTCTCTCCACTGGTTTTCGTTACATTTTTCCTTCTTCAGTCCCATTCTCCTACCTTTCTTCCGCTTCGGCGTTTGAGGTTCCTCTTTTTCTTCTGTGCACTCCTGAAGGCTAACACACGTTCCTGACGCGTAGCAGGTGACAGGGTAACGGGTAATTCCCAGCCCACGGTTTACGGGTAGGGTTCACACGTATCCCTTGGTACAGGCCAGGCCCAAGGAAGGGTGATTGCCTGATCTCCTACCTTCCCAAATTGCCCATTGATCCTTCTGTCAGACGTTCGGGAGGTGTGACTTGAGGTGTGAACAATCACCTAAGGCGGGTTCACTCCCTTCTGAGGGGCCTCCAGTTGGAAGGAGCACATAATCGGTGACGCTGGCAATCATGAGGGATTTTCTCATAAAGAGCCAATCATCATCTTCACAGTCAGCGTCTATTAAACGTAAACGTAATGAGCCTAATGATTCAGTACTGGTCAGTCCTTTGCGACGACAAGTCCGTTTATTATTCAGAAAGATGTTGATGCAGTTGCCGGTCCTGTCAAATCCTGCGTTGAATTCTTGCCATGGTGTTACTTACACTAGGTTTCTCGATGGTCTGACCGAGGCAGAAATCCAAACATACCTGTCTGATCAGGCTGTCATTGTAGTTCATGGGGTGACGAAAAAGGTAGATGCATCCTTAGTGCCCATTCACACTCTTTCTCTCGCTTTTGGTACAGTGGAGCTTCGGCCAACATGAGAGGTTATGAAGTTATCACAGTCCGACAATACATTCCAAACCCGATTGCTGCCGACGGTGTCATCGTATCAACTACACTCGAATGTGCTGTCGATACCTGGACAAATGTGTAACCTGCGGTAAAGATGTTGACGAGGGCGACTTTCTGCCTCCTTCTCCCCACTGTATCAACTACAATGGCGACCATGCCGCCGCCACTCCATGATCGTCCAATATATCTCCATGAGCGGACTATCCTGGAAATCCTGGTCAAGCAAAAAGTGCCTTGCCGGCCTGCCGGAGTGGCCGAGCGGTTCTAAGCGCTACAGTCTGGAACCGCGCGACCGCTGCAGTCGCAGGTTCGAATCCTGCCTCGGGCATGGATGTGTGTGATGGTCATAGGTTAGTTAGGTTTAAGTAGTTCTAAGTCTAGGGGACTGATGACCTCAGAAGTTAAGTCCCATAGTGCTCAGAGCCATTTGAACCGTTGCCAGGTATTCAGCTAGCATATACACAAAGCAAAAATGTTCTGCATCACCTCGGTTCCGAAAGTTCCGGAGCCTGTTCAGAAAATTGGAATAGACATAAACATAAACGTCATTTCCACCGTTTTTATTGCTCATGGAAACCACACATTGCATGTTGTACCACCACACAGCGAGCGTGGTCCAGATTGCTGCACACACCGGTACCTCTAATACCCAGTAGCACGTACTCTTGCATTGATGCGTGCCTGTATTCGTCGTGGAATACCTTCCACAAGTTCATCAGGGCACTGTTGGTCCAGATTGTCCTACTGCTCAACTGTGATTCGGCGTAGATCCCTTAGAGTGGTTGGTGAGTCACGTTGTCCATAAATAGCCCTTTTCCATCTGTCCCAGGCATATTCGAAGGGGTTCATGTCTGGAGAACATGCTGGCACTCTAGTCGAGCGATATCGTCATCCAGAAGGAAGTCATTGACAATATGTGCACGATGGGGCCGGAATTGTTGTCCATGAAGACGAATGCCTCGCTCATATGCTGCCGATATGGTTGCACTATCGGTCGGAGGATGGCATTCACGCATCGTACAACCCTTACGGCACCTTCCATGACCACCACCAGCGGCGTACGTCGGCCCCACATAATGCCACTCCAAAACAGCAGGGAACCTCCACCTTGCAGCACTCGCTGGACAGTGTGTCTAAGGCGTTCAGCCTGACCTTGTTGCCTCCAAACACTTCTCCGACGATTGTCTGGTTGAAGGCATATGCGACACTGATTGGTGAAGTGAACTTGATGCCTATCCTGAGCGGTCTAGTGAGCATGTTGTTGGGCCCATCTATACCGCACTGAATGGTGTCGTGGTTGCAAAGATGGATCTCGCCATGGACGCCGGAAGTGAAGTTACGCATCACGCAGGCTACTGCGCATAGTTTGAGTCGTAACACGACGTCCTGTGGCTGCACGAGAAGCATTATTCAACATGGTGGCGTTGCTGTCAGGGTTTTTCCGAGCCATAATCCGTAGGTAGCGGGCATCCACTGCAGTAGTAGCCCTTGGGCGGCCTGAGCGAGGCATGTCATCGACAGTTCGTGTCTCTCTATATCTCCTGCATGTCCGGACAACATCGCTTTCGTTCCTTCCGAGACGCCTGCACACTTCCCTTGTTGAGAGCCCTTCCTGGCACAAAGTAACAATGCCGACGCCATCAAACCGCGGTATTGACTGTCTAGGCATGGTTGAACTACAGGCAACATGATCCGTATACCTCCTTCCTGATGGATTGACTGGAACTGATTGGCTGTCGAACCCCCTGCGACTAATAGGCGCTGCTCATGCATGGATATTTACATCTCTGGGCGGGTTTAGTGACATCACCGAACAGTCAAAGGGGCTGTCTCTGTGATACAATATCCACAGTCAACGTCTGTCTTCAGGAGTTCTGGAAACAGGGGTAATGCAAAACTTTTTTTGATGTGTGTAAATAAATTGAAGTTGCTTACTCGCGTTATTCTGTATATGAAGGCTATTTTCATGAACTCCTGTAAGGATTTTGATCTGGTGTAGACTAATAGATATACTGATCGTCGAGGAAGGTTTTTGTACACCATTTATAAAAGTTCCTTAAGAATTGCCTGAATTAGGATGATGTTCTCCGTAGTTGAGAACGAAACGTCAGGGAGAAGAAGTTCTACAGATCGACCACGGCAACTTAGCCCGGAAGAGTTTACTGATAAAGACGCCGGCCGTGAAAGCCTACATGGAATGAATTAAAATTAAGTTGCTTCACAATCAACATTTGATTTTTCAGAGAGGGAGAATTCCTTTTATAATTACGGGTCTATCTGCTTCTGAACACTCCGATTAATTTTGCCTCTAAAATGTCGTACTTGTATGCAACCGACGTAATTTTCAGGAAGAGATTCTCGGGACATGCTACACAGTACCTTTGCTGATGTTTATATGGTCTTTCTTGTTTCATTATTTCGACCCGAAAACACTGTAAAAGTATCTTTGAGACAATCTCTGTTTATGTGTTTTAAAACTCATTGTCCTCGTTTCTATTACGATATGTACGAGTATATTACACTAACCTTATTTGAAGGAAGCTACTTTTTATGTAGATAATCATGTAATGCACCTTCCGCGATACGGCAGCAGATGTGTGTCGAGCGCAATTTCAGTTCCTGTCTGGTCGACTCAATTAGCGCCAGTTGGTTAAGTAGCGGTAAACAGAACACAGAGTAGCTGACGAACGGTAACTGGCAAAATCGGTCTACACTCCCGAGTACCTCCGAAATTGAATGGTTTCGTAAAACCAACAATAGCGCTTCGACAATTACTGTAGCGGAAATGGCGCATTAATCGTCCTGACGCCGTGTTTGCGCAGCGTTCTTATTTTTTCAGTGCTGGCTCGCCATTATCACTGGCGTGCATTCATCTGGTGCGGCGCTGATTACACTCGTCCCACTGACAAATGACTGCCGGCACCGCACCTCACCACCTGCTGTCAGGTATCCTGCAGCAGTAATTAGCATAATTTGTTAATGAATATATGTTAATGGATATGTATTAAGGATGTGTGTGTATCAACGTAACTATGGAACACGCATAGTGTCTTTAGTCAGAGTAGGTACACCCTTGAGTTCCGATTTGCAAGACAACGGAGCAGTAAGAGCGGAGCTACAAGGGAATGACACGATGGAAGTGTCAAAGCAGGCCGATGTAAAGGCGGAATCCACAGCTTTAAAGGCGAGGAGGCTGATTTATGACAGATCGTGTGACATGCCAGTTCAGTATCAGTCGAAAAGAATGCATTGTACAACTCTACAAATGGAATTAAAATTAACAAGTTTGTTTGCGTGGACGTCCTCCGCAGCAAGCACAGAAATGTTCGTTTTGTAAATAGAATCCACCTTTCCTCGGTGCACTGCGTTTCATTGCTCCCAGGCGCTTTTTGCCTTTTTCACTTTAAGGCGTCATCAGTGCAACCTAGAGTGACTGAGTAATAAGACAAATGTTTGACATATTTTACAAATAACTCGTAGTAGAACAAAACTGCGTCATACTAGATCCTACTGCTGATGCCTTAAAGTGAAAAAGGCGGAACGCGTGTGGGAGAAATAAAATACAGTGCAGAAATTAAAATTTTAAGAAATCTTTTTTATACTCATTTATATTCTGAAACATCATACGTCATCCTGAGCAAATATATAAATATACTTTGATTTACAGATGGAGACCGTAGTAACCTGGGGGAGGAGGTAGAGGCAACGGTAGTAAAGTTCGTGGTAGTGTGAGAGTGTGATTGAAATTTATTACACTTCGTAAAAAAAAAAAAAGAACTGCAACTGCCACATCATATTGTATGAAATGTTTCAAGTGTTTGTTCACATTTTCATTTGACAGCACGCATTTGAGGTAATTCTGATGTGACTGTACGAGCGTCAAGTGACGTTGCATTCTCTATTTATGTTACAGTCCCTGTCCAGTAAGATTGCCGAATGGTTCAAATGGCTCTGAGCACTATGGGACTTAACATCTGAGTTCATCAGTCCCATAGACTTAGAACTACCTAAACCTAACTAACGTAAGGACATTACACACATCCCGGCCCGAGCGCTTAGAACCGCTACAGCACAGCGGCCGGCTCTCGGTGGTTTAGTGAAGGCCGTCGGCAACTGCGTTGTCCGTGGTCAGAATTAATGCCTGAAATTTTGTATTCTCGGCACACTTCTGTGACTGGGCATCTCGGTGTATTGAATGCCCTAACGATTCCCCAAACGGAGTGTCCCATGTTTCTAGCTCCAACTAACATTCTGCGTTCAAAGTGTGGTAATTGCTGTCGTGTGGTCATAATCACGTCGAAAACCTTTTCGCATGAATCACCTGAGTATAGCGGTGGTCTAGCGGTTCTGGCGCTGCAGTCCGGAACCGCGGGACCGCTACGGTCGCAGGTTCGAATCCTGCCTCGGGCGTGGGTGTGTGTGATGTCCTTAGGTTAGTTAGGTTTAAGTAGTTCTAAGTTCTAGGGGACTAATGACCTTAGAAGTTAAGTCCCATAGTGCTCAGAGCCATTTGAGCCATTTGAACCATTTGAACCTGAGTATAAATAATAGCTCCACCAATTCATCGTCCTTTTGTATCTTGTGTTTGCGGTACTACCGCCTATTGTATATGCCTATTCCATGATTCTTGTCACTTCAGTATAAAGGGAGAACGTTAAGAAAACAGGCAAACTGTAGGAACAGATTTCTGTTTGTTAATTGAGCAGGAAAAGTCCCGTAAACCTGTGTCCGGCAATGCATCGTTACCACCGTAGCTAGCGCTGTCGAATGACAGTCCCTCTGACCACGTGTCGCCTCTTCCTTGTGTGTTAGAGGCTGTGTGATTGATGCAGTGTACTGTAAACAGCAGAATGGTCCAATATTCTTGTCAGGAACAAGCCGAGATGGTGTTTGTGTACGGCCAACCAGATGGAAACGGTGGTGATGCAGCACGTCCATATCACAAAAAGTATCCTCAGACACCAACCACATCACACAACATTTGAAGCCATTTTTGGGTGTTGGTGTGATCGTCGGTCTTTCAGACGGACAAACGTGCAGGGAGGCGACAGACTGCACATGCACGAGATCTGGAGGACTGACTCTAAAGTTTGGTTCAAATGGCTCTGAGCACTATGGGACTTAACATCTGTGGTCATCAGTCCCCTAGAACTTAGAACTACTTAAACCTAATTAACCTAAGGACATCACACACATCCATGCCCGAGGCAGGATTCGAACCTGCGACCGTAGCGGTCGCGCGGTTCCAGACTGTAGCGCCTAGAACCGCTCGGCCTCTCCGGCCGGCGACTCTAAAGGAAATTCAGACGAATCCTAGTACAGGCTCCAGGCAACTGGCCTGCCGCCATGGTGTAAGCCAAAGTATGATTATATGTGTATCCTGTATGACAACCTCTACTATCCCTCTCACCTGCAGTCCCATGGAGACCACACTGAACAAATTTTTTAAAGTGGATGCGATGCAGCTGTGTATTGCGTTACGGGATGATTTGTTGTCGTTGCACGCACACCTTCCATTTCCGTACACATGTCCTACGGACCTTTTTTCCTCAATTTCCAGTCAGGGATCCGTCCTTGCGGTTTATCGATTTTGTAGATGTTCACCCTGTATATCTCTAAGCTCTTGTCAGAGAGTTCTTTTTCTGTACTTGCTGCGGAAAACAGACACACCATCGAGTTCAGTTTTTCAAAGGGATTCTGACAACTTTTAAAACCAAATTAAAGCATTCCATTCTTTGTTATGCTTTCTTAGTTGTAGTAAATGTACAGTTTCAGAGATTATTTCAAAGCCTTTGATAAACAGTTGCGTAATTATAGCCTTCCCACACTATTTCTGAGAAATAAAGGTTGATAATTATAGCCCATAATAACAACGCAGAAATCGTGGCAGAAGCATTCAAAATGTTCTTGAACTGTGATGAACCTGAAAGCTTTTAATAATAGTCACTAGCACCCCTGTAAAAACCAAATCAGAAAATATAAAGCCACCTACAGTTCATGAAATAGAAATCACACTTACAGAAATACGAAACTACAAAGCATGTGGTGGAAGTCAAGTGTTTGCGGAAATGTGGAAGTATGCTAGTAAAACAACTCAGACATCTTTATATACTATTTTTCAAAAAATTTGGGCATCAGAAAAATTCCCGGAAGAATGGACCACAGCTATAATTAATTCACAAGAAAGGAGACAAAATTGGTCCAGACAATTATAGTGGAATCTCGCTCTTGCACTGTACCTGTAAGATTTTTTTCCACGATTTTACCCAGTAGGATAAAAAACTGGCTAAGAACTGGAGAGAATACCAAGGAGACTTCGGACCTTGGAGAACCAGTGCCGAACAAATAATTGCTCTGAAATTAATGTGACTTACTACCGCAAACGAAACAAGCCTCTCTAAATTAGATTTATAGATTTTAAGAAAGGATATGATTTATCCATAGACCCTCATTGTTAAAAATTTTTGAAACACTTCGGACTTCACCAAAAATTAATTAAATTGATAGAACTCACCTTAACAAACTCGAAAATTAAATTCAGAGGAGAACTTTCTGAATCATCCTTCGTAAAAAGTGGTTAAAGCCTGTCACCACTTCTTTTTAATTTTGCCCTTGAATATATAATGAAGGACTGGTACAAGGGCAATCCAATGAACATTAAGCTTGGAACACAAGAAGATGACATAAAGCTGAACTGTTTAGATTTTTCTGATGATCTCACCCTTCTCGCCAACATCATTCGAGAAACCGAACAAGAAGCATAATTATTACAGGCAATAGCCCCTAGTACTGGCCTTAAAATATCTTTTCAAAAACCGGAAATATTGCTAACAGAGCTGCAATTGGCAAACAAAATTAGAATTGGAGAACCCGACCTAAAAATTATTGAAAAGTTTAAATACTTGGGAGGAGTAATGTTACACAACCTGAATGAGAAACCATTATGGCAGCGTGGAATAAACAAATTGATAAAAACACATCATGTTACCTGAAACACATATAACAAAGAATGCCTCTTAATACCCACAAAACTGACACTGCAAAACAGACACACAGCCGCAAATTGCTATCGAAACTATATTTAAAACAGCAAACACTATAACAATAGACACATTACTGCAAATAGAAAGGAGGACAGTCAGAATATCTATAAATAAAAAATCCCAAAAGGCAGAGTTTGGAGAAAAACTTCAAATGAAATAGTTTATAAAAAAAATAGAACCAGTGACAAGTACAATGGAAAAGAGACGGATCTCTTTCCTAGAACATTTGATGAGGACTACAGAAAACATAAGCAGCAGGAGAATAATTGAGTAGCTATGGAATAGTAAGAGCGGCATTAGATGGATCGCAGGTACGAGGAGTGTTTTTTAAGTAAGTACCGTTTTCAAATTAAAAAAGACGTGCTAAGATATCTCAATAATTTTATTTTTACATGAAAGCCTGTACCTTTATCTACTTTTCTACATAATTTCCGTCAATATTGAGGCACTTGTCATAACGTTGTACCAGCTTTTGAATACTCTCCTCATAGAAGTCTGCCGCCTGACTTGTTAACCACTGCACCGCCCAGGTGTTTCTTCAAGTGCAGGAACAGATGGTAGTCACTGGGCGCAAGATCTGGGCTGTACGGTGGATGATTTCGAGTTTCCCATCGAAAAGATGTGATGAGATCTTTGGTCTGATTCGCCACATGCGGACGGGCATTGTCTTGCCGAAAAACTATGCCCTTGCTCAACTTCCATGGACTGTTGCTTTGATTCTGGTGTGACGCAGGCAAACCATGTTTCATCGCCCGTAACAGTTTGGCTTAAGACGGAGGGTCATTGGGATGCTTAACTCAGTCTTATGGAGCAGGAATGTAATGAGCAGAACTAAAAAATTAATATACAAATCCATATTAGAGAGTGTGGTTCTGTATGGAACGGAGACCTGGACAGTTAACATGAAGCACATTAAAAAATTACAAGCTCTAGAGATGGACTTTTGGAGAAGATCGGCAAGAATCTCCAGGAAAGAAAAGATAAGGATCACCGAAGTAATAAGGAGAATGGAAATAAAAGAAAGAATATATGACGTAATGGATATGAAGAAATTACAGTGGTACGGGCATGTACGACGAATGGAGGAAGCCAGAATACCAAAATTGATACTGGAGTGGGAACCGGAGGGGAGAAGAAGAAGAGGACGACCTGTGACCACCTGGCTCCAAAATGTACAGCACACAATGAGGAGAATGGGCGCAGAGGAAGAGGACACGCAAGATCGAAACACCTGGAGAAATATTTTGAGAGTATAGTTTAAGAACGTTTATTGTTTGTATTGTAATTTCCAAGTAAATTATTATGTTGGATATAAGCCTCTGTAATGAGGAAAAGGTCAAAAATAAATAAAATAAATCATCACCGTCGTTGCGGCACCGCTCAAGGAAAGTCAATGCACTGTCTAAACGTTTGGTTTTGTGCACATCTGTCAACATTTTCGGTACCCAACGTGCGCACAATTTTCGGTAATTCAAAGTGCTCGGTCACAATGCCATACAAAACACTACGAGAAACATTAAGAAAGTCATCTCGCAAGGAGCAATTCGTAAAGCGTCTGTTTTCTCTAACCTTACTGTCCACTTCCTGCACCAAACTTTCATTAACGACCGAAGGACGCCCACTCCGTTGTTCATCATGCACATTTGTGCGGCCGTCTTTAAATGCTCTCGCCCACTTTCTTACCATTCCATCACTCAATGTTTTCTCCGTAAACTGCACAGATATCACGATGAATATAGGTTGCTTTTAGGCCTTTAGTACTAAGAAATCTTATAACAGCCTGTACTTCACAGTCGGCATCACTCAGGATTATCGGAGGCATCTTAAACACTCAGTACACAACGTAAACAAGGAAGAATCAGACTGTAATGGTGTCGGTGCGTAGATTAAAGTACAGGCTTTCATGTAAAAACAAAATTATGGAGATATCTTGGTACTTTCTTTTTTAATTTCAAAACGGTACTTACTTAAAAAAAACACGCATCGTATCAAGGAGGACATGATGAAATTACAAATAACGATGGAGGATTTGAAAGGCAAGACAGACTCGCTCAAGATACTTTAAGACAAACATACCACACCATAAATAAAAACTGACAAACAGAGAGTGGGAAGGGTGATTTCGGATTAGGAGAGGAGAGCACGATCTGAAAGAATGAGAAAGTAAAGGGACAACAAAAAATCGAAGAACCCATAATATTGACCAAAGTGTTCTACTGTTGGCAATAAAAAAAATAAAAAAGGAAGCATGTAAACACTATGCCCATAAGTGGAAGCATTACATTTGGAAGGTGAAGGTTATAGCCAAATTGACTTGATGGTGGTACGACGGATGGATAAGTAGTGTACGCTTAATCCCACTGGCGAGGGCGGACTTTCGGGTAGCCTGTCCTGACCTGGAGGGCAAACAGGCAGGTTTGAGTTCAAACAGCGGCCAGGCGTCGCCACGGCGTCTGTTTCTCAGTGACCCGTATCACGCCCTACACCACAGTATACACCACTACACCATAGTCTCAGCTGCTGACTCCTGACACTCTTACACATTGCTATGTAGGCCTTTCTGTTCCGTGACTGGTTTCAGAAGCGATTACCGCCAGGCTGCAGCTGAACGTGTTGTTACTGTGTAGACTGATATGTCCCTGGAAAGCACGTCCTCCACGGTAGTCACGTGCTACCGGGAGAGCAGCACACTCGATCTATCGATCTTGGACCGCAGTGACGCGTCGTGTGTCATCTTACATGAACAACCAAATGAGCAGGTGTCCCATCAGACAGGTACAACATTGCCCAGTAGTGTGCCAGGGGTGAAATTCGAATCCATTTCGACGATGGTCACATCTCTGCTACATGAAATTCAGCAGTTCATGCTACTGTCAGTGCCGGCTCGTGACCACACGTTCGCACTGTTGCGCTCGTGCGTCTACACGTCAGCACGGCCAAACAAGTTGTCTGGTTCTAACAAAGATATCTCCCGCTGCAGCAAAATACTACAGATGCTACATTAAATACAGGGTAGATCTTTTTTTCATAATACCTTACGTACAAACAGAATTTGCATAAAATATAAGATATGCGGAGAAAAGCTTACAGTTTTTTGCCGCTTTTATATGAACGTATAAATGTTGCATACAATAACGTCAGAAAACAAAAGAATGTGATACACATGCAGGCAACACATTAATTAAACTTAAGGCTACATTAAAAATCCTTCGATAAACGTTTTACGTTTATTGCTGTACACCTTTCCTCCTTTGACTCCTGAATATGATGCTCCCTGTAAAAAAGCATATAAATAGTATCTTTAGATAGGGTCTACGACTAACCCCGCTCAACTTCAATTCCTTCCTGATTTCAAAAGAATAATTTCAACTCTAATATCATACAACAAACGTAAGTCGTCATTTGGACAAAGATAATTTTATTGTTTTTTCCTCTTTTATTTGCTGGCCCTTATATGAACACACACTAAATGTGTAAATTGTTTTTGTTGGGTTATTTTATCACTAGGTTATGAATGGCAAGTGCTCATGATCTACAAAGAAATGAGGAGTACATTATCCCTTGTTTGGTTACTTAATTAGCTCGTCTTCCTCACTCATGGACGGGGTTGGGGAGGGGGGGGGGGGGAGAGCGAGGAAAGGGCAGGTAGTTGACCCCCGCAACTCTTTTCGTCTCCGGAATCACAGCAGGATGACTAACGAAGTCAGAGGCTGTACAGGTGACATGGAAAACCCCAGGACACAGCTTCATTCTTATTTAGCTGATAATGCTTCTCCCGCTATAGTTGGTTTGCCGAAGGAAGATTTGACGAGATCTTGTGTTAATCATATGTGTAGTAGCTGTTTTTTTTAATTGCATTAACATGTTTATCTTCTTGCCAAATGGTTTTAATTTAATGAAGTTCCAAAATTCTCTGTGCGCTTTCACCTGAATCGTATCTGTGAGTTTTCTTATCCTGTTTCTTTGAATACACTGTTCTACGTTACTGGTGTAAATATTCATAGAAATTCTTTATATTTTATTGTCATTGGCATTTACATAGAATCGATTACTAACAAAATTTGATTTGTAGCTTACGTTAGTATGTCAGGAATAGCGTTTAATTCCACAATAAAAAAAACTTGGTCTCTTCTGGTGACTAATATGTTGCGTACAATCCTGACACTGGCCGGTGAAAGGCGCAACCTACATAGGGTCGTTTAAGGCTCGTTTCATCTTCCCGTACATTATTGCGTTATTATTGACAATGGCTAACAATTAGACCTTTAGGTAAACAGTATGTTATGGCGGAGTGGTCGCATCGTGTGAAAGATGACATAAAGTTGCGTAAGGTGTGTTTCCCTTATTAGTCCACATTCACTGGCCGGTGGCCTTCCGAAGTTTCCCATGTTGGCTGTTCACTGGAGTCCACCCTATCCACACGCCAAAAACATTTGCGAACTGGTCACAGACCGCAACATATCAAAATTTCTACGACTCTTGTCCACAAAGCACCTGGTCATTCCTGTCTGAAACTCCGATACACTGCAAGACTGCACACACAAACGGTGTGGAATTTAAATATGCAAAATGGATATATTTGGTGGAAGGACAAGCTCTATGAAGTTATCCAATAAAAAGGTAACACACACACACACACACACACACACACACACACACACACACACAAAAGTGCGCGCGCGCTCGCGCGGAAAAGAGGGAAACTAGATTCCGTATTAGCACAGATAGCTTAAATGCATTCGCGTTCACATACATTAATTAGAACGGTTCAGAGAAATGTATCAACTGCTACCTAAATGAAATTCGTGTTAAGTGAATCCTGTGGTGTTTTTTTTTTTTTGGAGCCCCATTTTATCAGCAGCTCCGTGGCTGATGGACCGCTGACAGGGATCCGTTTTTATCTCCAGCGTGTCGCGGTGACGGCCTGTTTTATCGACACGTTTGAGCTCTTGTCATTCCCGCGCCAGACGTGTAAAGCTTTTATCGGCCCGACGGAAGAGAGTGAAAGGGCGCAAGCGGATTTATAGCCGTATTAGTAGTTCCACAGTTTACGGGCAATCAAACTGAGGGTGTGCTATTTAAACTAGCAGTACCTGCTGCCAAGCCTTGAAAACCTTACTTCGATGTTCGTCCTGAAATGCGACACATATTCGTTGCTACATGACTACACCTTTGGTTTACTTCAGGACACTCGGACTTCCCGTAAAAAGCCGTATTTTACGTGTATTAAGAAAACAAATGACAGTATTCTATCCTTCAACGTTTCACTGCCCTCTTTTTCGTCCATACTACTGCTGATGAAGTGTTGAATGTGTCAATACTTAATGGATTTATTCTGAATGCTTTTTTTTTTTACTGATACTGTGTAATCTAACGAACGTAGTGAGTGTTGCAAGTACAAACTGTGAAATGGGCAAATTGTGTGAACTGCATAACTGATCGAACGATGCCGAAATGCGAACTTCATATTGTTTAAACAAACAATTCTCTGTTTCAGGTATGTACTGGAATATCGATGTCTTTCATACCTGCTCGGTGAGTATTACCAAAGACTCCCTGAATTCATTAAATATCGCCTCGCCTGTGAAACAGAAGCTGATAGATAAATACTTACTTTTCACAAAAAATTTCCAATTAGCTGGTATAGAGTGAAAATGTTTTTGATGGCAAAGCTGTTAAATAAAAAACAAATAGAAATCGTGGAAAACAAGTATCAGTAAGCAATAGACTCATTGGTGTTTTGTTATACGGGCATTTCTCGTCACATTTCTGACTACGGAACTACTTAAGTAACTGTAGTCGTTTGTTACAGCCATATGTTTTAGCAGCATTAGGTAGCGCTTGTTCCTAAGACCGTGTACTTTGAATTGGAACTTTGGGAGAAGGACGTGAACGGATTTCATCCGTATCGACCCATTGGTCCATTTCACTTCGTCGCATTTAGTTTAATTCACGCTCCCACGTGGCAGCGTCCTCCCGACTCCGTTCGGCTGGTGGCGGTTCTATTCTATTGTACTATACTCTGTTCTACTCAACTCAGCTCTATCCTATTCCATTCCATGCTATTCTATTCTATATTATTGTATGCTATTCCCACACACCCTGTGAAAGAAGCTCTGCTTTCATGTGTTCGCGAATCATAGTAGCAAACTGATATATATGTAAACTGCGGCCGGCCGGAGTGGCAGAGCGGCTCTAGGCGCTACAGTCTGGAGCCGCGCGACCGCTGCGGCCGCAGGTTCGAATCCTGCCTCGGGCATGGATGTGTGTGATGTCTTTAGGTTAGTTAGGTTTAAGTAGTTCTAAGTTCTAGGGGACTGATGACATTAAAAGTTAAGTCCCATAGTACTCAGAGCCATTTGAACCATTTTTTGTAAACTGCGCCCAGTGAAATTTGTGCCCATACAAAAATCTGTGAAATTTACACCGGTTTTCTGGTACTCCTGTTCACTTAGTTACGGCCTTCTTGCGCTCTCCGGGGTCGTCGTCCACCAGAAACGCTCGCTATGTCCGCAGACAGATACTTTGCTGCCATTCAAATTACCAGCTCAGCTACTTAAGCAAAACACCCTGCTGCCGGAAGAAGGGCGCGTCCAGGGTTCTACTATATGTCCACTTGCGTACGCATAATGTACTGGTTGTAGTTTGTTTCAATTTTACATCCTGCTTTTCCTTCTATCATGATCCATATTCTGCTCTAATCTGAAAAATCATTAAGTTACTATTTTAGGCTGTATATTGTGTCGTTTTGAAAGATATCTACTTATAATTCTGGCCTTTTAGTTGGTATGATAGTGCACTTTATGTATATGGCATATACGTGCTGATGAAATAGTATGAATCTTATTTTATTTTATACAGAATTTGCCAAATATGATTCTACAGTTTGTGAATTCCGTGTTTATAAGTTTTTTTTTTTTCGCTCGTAGGTTCCGATGATTCGATCAATTAAGTCCAACAGAAAATAAAACAATGATAACTGATGACTGAAAAAATTTTGCCATTACAGTTCAGTGCTTTCCATCAGTACACCACATAGAAGCCATCGGTCTTCCACTTGCCAGGAAAAAAAAATGGTCCAAATAGCTCTGAGCACTATGGGACTTAACATCTGAGGCCATCAGTCCCCTAGAACTTAGACCTACTGAAACCTAACTAACCTAAGGCCATCACACACATCCATGCCCGAGGTAGGATTCGAAACTGCGACCGTAGCGGTCGCGCGGTTCCGGACTGAAGCGCCTGGAACCGCTCGGCCACAGCGGCCGGCTTGCCGGGAAAGTGGCGCGACTTGAGACACAGGGAAAAGTTGGAAATTTCCTCGAACACTGCTGGGCGCTCTTTATTGAACACTGTTGGAACATCAGTCAGAATGGAAGTTCGAGTCGGGCCGGCTGCGTGCTCCGGTAGTCTAAAGGTCGAGGCGACCGTTGCTCGCCAAAAGCTCGAGATGAGGGCTCACGTCCCGCTGTAGCGCACGTTCTACTGAAAAAACAGTCTCTGATGTTCATTTACATCATTGCATTCAACAAATCTTGAATGCAAGATATATTCGGTACAAAACAAAAACAAAAAAATAGTCAAAAAGGCTAAAATGTCTTGATAGTTAGGGAAAGTTCAGAGCGTAGAACAATCACCAAATATTGGCTGTTTTGTGTACTAGCACTTGACAGAAATCCCGAACAGTTCCAGAAATACTCGTACTTGATGTTAATAGTTCGACATAGAGGTGATAGAACGAGATCTCTCTCTCTCTCTCTCTCTCTCTCTCTCTCTCTCTCTCTCTCTCTCTCCCTGTCTATCTATCTATCTACCTATCTGTCTCTCTCTCTCTCACGCACACAGCGAGAGAGAGAACAACTACTTTTACTTAACTCATATGGACTTCTGTCACTTGGTAAAGAGGCCTGTTGTCAGGTTCTCAGGGCAAAAATTTGGAAATTTTGTGGTAAGTCCTTATGGGACCAAACTGCTAAGCTCATCGGTCCCTAGGCTTACACATTACTTTATCTAACTTAAACTAATTTACGCTAAGGACAACACACACAACCATGCCCGAGGGAGGACTCGAACCTTCGCCTGAACCGTGGCAAGGCGCCTCAGACCGCACGGCTACCGCGGGCGGCTCTCAGGACATAAGTGGGACAGTTTTAGTCCTGAAAGCGTTCCCACTACCTTAAAAAATTATCACAACAAATAGAGCTCGCTCATTAGAATGAGTCCGCCCCTATAGCTGAATGGTTAGCGCGGCGGTCTGTCACGCCAAGGGGCCGGGGTTCGATTCCCGGCTGGGTCGGAGATTTTATCCGCTCAGGGACTGGATGTTGTATGTTGTACTCACTGTCATTTCATCATCATCATCAGTGGAAGGCAACGGGAAACCACCCCTGGAATCACTTCCCTAGACGCTCATGCGGTGGACCTCTCTGACGCGGCTTCTCCCATGACAAGACCTGCCGCAAGGCAGAACACAAAGTTATTAGAAAGATAATAACACACAGCAGGATATATGCCCTGGTGAGCCAGAACACTGTGACCACATGCATAATAAGATTTTGGCCCAACTATGGAACGAAATACAGAAGGAGTTGTGCGTGACATGGATTCGACAAGTCAGTGGTATGTTTCTGAAGATACGTGACATCAGATGTCTACACACGGGCCAAGGAATTCCCTTAAATTACGGGAATGTGGCTGTGTTCATGGCACCCGAAAGCGCACCGGATATTTTTCACTGGGTTCATATGAGCCGAATATGGTAGCCAAGACGTCACTATCTTCGTCCTCACAGCAGTATATCACCATTCTAGACCTTAACGTAGTTATCCTGTTGGAACAATTCATCGTGTTCTGGGAACGTTTCAAGTATGAAGGGTTGCTAATGACCATCAATAACGTACACATGGCCCATAGCCGTGTTGGTGCCTTCGATTACTACCGTGGATGCGTGGAAGCCCAGTTGAATGTCCCCCACAACAGAGAACTGCGTCCACAGGCCAGCAGTGCCCGTGACGCGGTGCATGTTCCGAGAGCAGCCATTTTCCTGGATGACAGTGCACCCAGAGTCGACCATCTATATGGTGTCACAAGAGACGTGCTTCGTCCGACAAAGCGACACGTTTCCATTGATTCACGGTCGACTGTTGATGACGACGTGGTCTTTACTATTGTAACTGACGATGTCATTTCGCCAACATCGGATCACGCATCAACTGTCCGTTGCCGAGCTCGATGTTGCTTTACGGCGCGTGCGAACCTCCCAGCTCGACGTCCTGCGATGATGTCTAGACGCCTAACGCCTTGTCGCATACTCGTTGTTTCGCTCCCCTTCAAACGCTTCCTACAGATGCTCACGAGCACGCCAACAGTCGGAGAGCTTCGCACCGTTTCCGAGGTGCTCGCTTCGAAGCTTCGGGCCGTAACAATCTTCCCTTTGTCAAAGTCGCTCGTGAATTTCCCCGGTTGCGAACGGTGTCGTTACTAGAGTGGTTCCCCATTCGTGTCTGCTGTTCTTCGATACTTTCTTTCCGCATAACGTGTCCGCAACGTCAACAGGCCGCATTTAACTTCGCAGTAAGCCTGAGTGGTATTCATACGTTGTAATAAATGTTTACCAACCTGCAGTCTTTTACAGTTGTTGTCCCCCGTGCAGAAAACAGCACGTAGGTCGCGAATCCGTAGGCCATAAGAAACTCTTTGCATAGAAACTGTTATTTTGGAAATGATTAAATTTCCAGTAAGTTTGTTTATAGGGGACGCCACTCGCTTTTATTGGCAGAACACGAGAAACTGCATAATTACATTCCTTTTTAGAGCTACAAATGATTTCTGTTTTTCAACAAATTAATGAACTGCATAGTTCCGTAATTAGTATCACACTGTTCTCAACTATATGTCCAAATAACCATACACTGCTAATAAAGTCTTAACTAACACCGACAACAGCAGACAACACGTCTGCCCTCCGAGCCTTCCCAATCAGCTCTGATCCTACAGCTGAACCACTTTGCCCACCATCTAAGTGAAACTTCCCCTTAGAAAATTTTATGAATAACTATGCTGGCAAACCTCTTACGTTATTTGATTTTCAAACAGCTGAGCAAAACTGAACGTACTCAGGCATTCCTCTCTTTACTTATTCTGATCATCACTAAACTGACACACAATATTATTAGCCAAAGCAATCTGACTTTCAATAACCCTTATAAAAGAATGGCCCTGACTAACAATAACCTATACCTTTCATGAATCACTTACCTCACAAAAATCTTCGTTACTCGAACTACTGCAACACAGTGAGCGACGAGCGCTAATACTGTCAGCTAAATAGAAGATTCTCACTACTGAAGGCACTAACTACTGATAGGCATAGGTAGCAAATGAAAGATTTTGATAGAGAACAAACAATGTATTTACCTTAATAATGTTCAAAAGTCATAATATATACATCAGTTCATAATATCCAGTATTACAAATTTACTCTTTCTGGCGGACACATGTCCACATCGTCCGCTCTTAAAATTCTGCCATCTCTCTCCCCACATCCACCACTGCTGGCGGCTCACCTCCAACTGCGCTACGCTACGCGCTATTCACTTCCAAGTGCCCAACACTACAATAGCAAATACTCCAACAATGCCAACCAGCCACAGATTGCACACAACACAGTCAGTGATTTTCATACAGAGCGCTACGTGGCGTTACCAACATAAAAACCTAAACAACCTACTTACACAAGTTACGCGCGATCCTAAGACCACTGAAGTGCTTCGTCTGCCTTTTCGTTTAGCACCTGTTTATTATTCCGCTGGTTATTAATGCTTGTGAAATAATGGGATGGTAGCACGCTATTGAGAGATGCTTTAAATATGAAATGCAAGTACACTGTTTAGATTGTCTAATGTTTGTAACAGAAGATTGTAATTTTGGCGCGCAACTTCTCAATGCAGTAGCCAATCGCGGAGAAGGACCACAATTTAGGCGGCATTTCTCACGATACCCGTACCTAACAAACCATCTGTCATCGGTACCTCACAGAGCATTACGTCATCTTGCAACTGCTGTCTTCTCAACTGCTCTAAGAAGAGCTTCTTGTACCTGAGTATGATGGCAGCAAAGCCAGAAATATTACACCGTAATCATAATGTCTTGGTCTATTATGGCATACATTTCGTAAGCCACTATTCAGAGTTCGGCGAAGGGCACAATGAACCAATATCATCTACTCTCTTCGCTATTCCATTCTTGTTTCGAGCGATGGAAAAGAGGCCCTTGTACGTGCCCAAATCTCTTTCATCTCGTTCTCGTGATCCCTAAGCAATATACAGGGCGATGCAGCTGCCCCTACCGATGTCCTTTTATGCCACCCGCAATTAAATATCTGGTCTCCAAAAACCACTAGCGAGATTTTCATATTCTCTCGCTCATTACGCGCAAACTTTTGGTCCTACAGATAAAATGAATAAAGCTGTTTTGTAAGAAATTTAATGTGCTTAAATTTTGTGCTGGGATACCTTTTCGCTGGAGCCTTCTGTTTTAGTTATTTTACAAAAACGTACAAAATCGACCTTCAAACGCACCTCCAACCCCACAGTCACCCCTCAGCAGTCAGGATTTCTAGCGGATTATTTGTGGCACTCCCTACTACCATTGTAAACAGTTTCCGACTGCACGAACTGTTCTCGATGTTCGACATTGTTTGGTCTCTATTGACTGGACTACTACGCCACCAGCATAGTCGGATATTCCGTTAACATTATAACTTAAACTTGCCCATTAGGGGAATGAAAGAAAAACGACTTCTGTGACTGGTACAGCTAAAAATAATTGCATTGACAGTTCAAGTCTAACCTAACAGTTACAAGCACAAAAGTTTCTTAGTCAAAAGAGCTGACGAACACAACGATACAATTGTTTATTTTATGCTGTTAAAGTTATAAAATTTACGTTAGTGTAAATTTTATATTTTCAAGTGCTTGATTTAGCCGGTAGTGTAATAGGGTCAGTCAGTGAAGACCAAAAAAGCTTGATTGTGGAAAATCATTGGTGCAGTCGTTAATTTTTGTACAGTATACTAGAAATCCTGATCGATGGGGCCTGAGTGTCAGAGTGGGGATGCGTATGAAGGTCACTCTTGTACTTATATTCTTCTTGAATAACTCCAAAAATACGGTCTCCAGCGAAAACGTATTCCAGAACAAAATTTAAATGAACCACCTGATTTTTTTAGGGCTAATATTTTACACGTAGCGAGCGGGAGAATATGAAAATTAAAATCTTGCGCGTGGTCTGTGAATGCCAGTTGTAATACTGCGGGTTGCATAATACGTGCTGTCAGCATAACGGTCAAACAATGTTCTTAGAATGCAGCTTCTCTAAATTTAGCCACCAAGGTTTCGCTACAACTGCGTCGTCTTTGATTCAAGGATTTCCGTTTAAAGTCACTCAGAATCTTTGTTACGCTTTCTTATGCGCTGTACCGATGTGTTTCAATCCTAGCAGCGCGTCCTTGAATTCGCTTCAGGTCTGTTCTCATACCTGCTTTGTGTGGACTCCAAATAATAAAGCAACACACTCGAAATGCCGGCCGGTCGCATCCGCCTTCCGTCCCCCCCCGCGCATCCTCTACGACCTCATCCCCTTCCCCCACCTTCTCCTTTTCCTTGAACACATCCGCACACTATATATTGTCCGCCGCCTTGATCCCCCTCACCCCCTGGTGTCTCCCTTCCTCTCCACTCCCAACCAGTTGCCGCGCCTTTACCGTTGTGTCCCTCCCTCTCTCCATCTCCACACCCTCCATCTCCTTTCCCAACACAACTTCCACCGTCTACCACTCCCGGATGATGAGCTTCGCCCTGACATCTACCCTTCCTACCAACTCTAACCCCCTCTTCCCGCCTCCTCCTCAGGGCTCCCTCTCCTCCCCCTCCCTCCTTCTGAGCGGATTTCCCCTCCTACTCCCCGTCCATCTCTTGTGCCTCCTTTCAGTGTCTCTGCGCTCCCTCCTGCCCTGTCTTCCCTTTTCCTCTCCCGCCCCATGTGTTTCCTGCCTCTTCGTGAACCCACGGTTGCCCCTCCTCTCTTCATCCCGCCGCTTCCCCAGCTGCCCCATGCTCTCCCCTCCTTTTCCATCCTCTCTGACCTTTCCCTCGGCAGGTCCCCCCTGGTAGTTTTATTCTTCGTCGTGTGTGCTCCAAGTGGGTTTTAAGTGTGTTGTTTCGGAGTGTTTTTAATACTGTGGCCAACTTTTAACCTGTGCATGCGCGTCCAGTGTCTTCTCTGTGTTTTAAGAATCGCCAACTGTGTTTTTTAACTTTCTGGTGACTTTCTTAACTGTTCCCAATGAACTTCTACATGACAGTGTATTTTTACCTCCATTTTCTCCCCTTAATCTGTTTTATGTTCCCCTTTTTTATCTCCTCTTGTATGTATTAATTTATTCTTGTTTTAGTTATCATGTCACTCGGCTGCAGAGCGGCGGATTGTGCTGCTGACAGCCCTCCCCTGCCCATATGGGGCAGGGGCATGAAATCACAATAAAGAAAAAAAAAAAATGCCGGCCGGTGTGGCTGTGCGGTTAAGGCGCTTCAGTCTGGAACCGCGTGACCGCCACGGTCGCAGGTTCGAATCCTGCCTCGGGCATGGATGTGTGTGATGTCCTTAGGTTAGTTAGGTTTAAGTAGTTCTAGGTTTAAGTAGTTCTAAGTTCTAGGGGACTGATGACAACAGCAGTTAAGTCCCATAGTGCTCAGAGCCATGAACACCCGAAATCGTCGCGCCAGACTGGAGCCATGCTTCCTCCCGGAGTCCTTCCAAAACCCAAGTCTTCCAGTCGCCTTCCCTAATACTGATTTTCGTGATCGCGCCACAACTTCTTAGTCTTACGTCCAAATACGTTCACCAGTAGGATCTTAATCACACGGTTTGAGCGGTAGAGCTTCCATTACATCTGTCCGAAAGGAAGCGTACGGAAACGAATGCACGTTCACAGGCAAATCGCCAGTGTTCACCGTTATTCCCTTGTTATCTCTCAATAGATGTTTACACTAGAGCGAACGGAAGAAAGCGCGACATAACAAACATAGCCTGTTAACGCTACGCTGTTGTTATTCAGATAGTTATCGGCACACGGAATTCAGCACTATTCCGGGTGGTCAGAAACAATCTGAATAGCTTGTAAGCGTGTTGCAGGGAATTTACGTTGCCGAGTTAATCAGCACTGAAGTTAGCCAATCAGGCCCTTGCGCGCAGATTCAATCGGCCAGCCAGAGACAGTGTCGCCAAACGTTTTCTTCTTGTGGTTTTCTAAAACTTTTCAAGTGAGCGACACAAAAATTGGACATGGAATGGTAGTAATGATCGAATCCGACCCAAAGGTTGAGAAGTATCGCCCCTATCATTTACTCTGCGAGAACAACTGACACTTGCATCTGGCGGGCCGCTTGAATTAGCCTTGACAACTATTCCCCTTCACAACCTAAGCTGCAATACCCTAACAAGATGTTTGTGGCCACCTTGTGTAGCTAGTCACGAAAAAGTTTACATTCGAAGAGCATTAGTTCGCATGGTGCGCGTACTTTCTTCACGAAATAACCAAAATGGCGTGCGAAAGAAACCATTACGGTATCTCAGATTGTATGTACGCCTGAAATGCGTGTAGGTATTGCGTATAACAGTGAACTGGAGCTCCAAATATACATAGCGTTTGGTCGAAGACCTAGCACTTGAGTCGACTGACGCTTACCGCTGGCTTCTGAAGGAAGCTGAGGTGCAAATATAAAAGAAGAACAGTACCAACGACTAAGAGAATCTCACAAAAGGCCACCATTTACACTTGGTTATTAACAGACGAATACGCTGTAATGTGGCTATCCTAGTAGAAATTGAAACTACTAATACGCGTAGAATAACCGAGTGCTTACTTAATGAAAATATGCCTTGTTGTGAATGAATTGGTGAATAAATAATCAATTGTAGCGCTACCTGACTTCTACGAAAAAAAGGGATTTGAAAGAGTAGCTCACACTGAGATTAAATCGTGCAACTGCTGAATGGCAGCCATAATCTGTATAATGAAACATGAGTGAATGTGAAAATTACTCCGAAGGTCCTATCAAGAAGTAATAGACGTAATAGTGATAAATCTATAGTCGACCACTGTGCAGTGGGCATCGGGACCCCTCTCTGTAGTCACAACACTCAAACACATAAATGGCTAACTGCTGGCAACACTTGTCAAGCTATTTGAATGAGGATGCAGTTCGAAAGAACTGAATATGTGTGAACTATGACGTAGTCGTGAACACACCGATAGAATACTCTCTCAGTTTCGTGAAACATGAAAACATATACTACAAAGATAATTTCTGACGTATGCAATGATGATGGTGAATGTTTTGTGTGTCGCTCAACTGTGCAGTCATCAGCGCCCGTAAAAAGTCCCAATTCTTACGCAGTCCAATTTTTACACAATCCAATCTGGCCACTGTCACGAATGATGATGATGATGGTGATGAAATGATGGCAACACAAACACCCTGTCCCCAGATAGTAAAAATCCCCAACCCGCCGGGAATCAAACCCGGGACCCCGTGATCCAGAGGACACTAGCTACTAGACGACGAACTGTGGACGACGGCTGCAGTGATATATGCACAGCACTTAAAGCATTTCATTAAAGTACGCCAAGGAATTTGCTACAAAAATTATTACTAATGAAATGTGAAATACAAATACGACGTGTCACGTAGGGTACTTCGTAAAAATTTGGTATATTCCTTGTTTGAGGCCAGATAGCGTGATCACGACCAAGCTAATTTTGTTTACTGATGAAATCTTCTCGGGTTTTCATGTGAATGGCAGTGTCGAAATTTCGCGGCGTTTCGATGAGTGTCATTTTCAACATCTTCCGGCTAATTGTCGAGATTATGCGGGCCTCTCTCTCCTTCCCTTACCCCAGTTGCGGGGACCGACGATGCACGGCGGGGGACGGCTTGGACCACTGTTCGACTCCCCTTGCATTCATTCTTGCTCAGACTCGGCAAGCTTCACTTGCTAGGTACGTTCCTAACGTGAAGCTGCTAGTGCAGCGTTCCCTGCCGAACTTAGCTTGGTAATCATCGTCCGTGTTGTCCATATAGTTATGGAGCCTTATCTCAATTGATTCTTTGATGATAATCTTCCGAAAGCCACTCGCACGGCAACGTCACAGGATCTGTAGCGATAAGACTCCATGATAGTACCGTAAGCCGGGGCAAGAGTTACTAAGATCTACCTGGTACGCTGCACTCAGCTATTGATGCTTCGCGACATGGACAAGACTGAATGCACATAGTGTCGAACGGCGGTCAACACATAAGGGAAGAGATGGAGAGAGACGGTTACCGCTCAGGTTACGCTATGAGGGACGCCCGCGCAGTCGCGACACTTAGCCAGTAGATGAAGGGAGTGGCACTCGTTGCAAACTCATGGAATTTCGGCGCAACCACCCGGCTGGAAACCCGAGAAGATATCATTAGTTAACAGCCGGGAAAGTCCACTTTCACACACATCTTTGTTTATTGCCAAAAATCTGTATTAAGAAAGTGATGCACCAGTCATGTACACTACTGGCCATTAAAATTGCTACACCACGAAGATGACGTGCTACAGACGCGAAATTTAACCGACAGGAAGAAGATGGTGTGATGTCAAATCAAATGGTTCAAATGGCTCTGAGCACTATGGGACGTACCATCTGTGGTGATCAGACTCCTAGAACATAGAACTACTTAAACCTAACCAACCTAAGGACATCACACACAACCATGCCCGAGGCAGGATTCGAACCTGCGACCGTAGCGGTCACCCGGTTCCAAAGCGCCTAGAACCGCACGGCCACACCGGCTGGCTGCTGTGATATCCAAACGATTAGCTTTTCAGAGCATGCACACAAGGCTGGCGCCGGTAGCGACGCCTACAACGTGCTGACATGAGGAAGGTTACCAACCGATTTCTCATACACAAATAGTAGTTGACCGGCGTTGCCTGATGAAACGTTGTTGTGATGCCTCGTGTAACGAGGAGAAATGGGTACCATCACGATTCCGACTTTGATAAAGGTCGGATTGTAGCCTATCGCGATTGCGGTTTATCGTATCGCGACATTGCTGCTCGCGTTGGTCGAGATCCAATGACTGTTAGCAGAATATGGAATCGGTGAGTTCAGGAGGGTAATACGGAACGCCGTGCTGGATCCCAACGGCCTCGTATCACTAGCAGTCGAGATGACAGGCATCTTATCCACATGGCTGTAACGGATCGTGCAGCCACGTCTCGATGCGTGAGTCAACAGATGGGGACGTTTCCAAGAGAACAACCATCTGCACGAACAGTTCGACGACGTTTGTAGCAGCATGGACTATCAGCTCGGAGACCACGGCTTCGGTTACCCTTGGCGCTGCATCACAGAGAGGAGCGCCTGCGATGGTGTACTCAACGACGAACCTGGGTCCACGAATGGCAAAACGTCATTTTTTCGGATGAATCCAGGTTCTGTTTACAGCATCATGGTGGTCGCATCCGTGTTTGGCGACATCGCGGTGAATGCACATTGGAAGCGTGTATTCGTCATCGCCATACTGGTGTATCACCCGGCGTGATGGAATGGGGTGCCATTGGTTACACGTCTCGGTCACCTCTTGTTCGCATTGACGGCACTTTAAACAGTGGACGTTACATTTCAGATGTGTTACGACCCGTGGCTCTACCCTTCATTCGAACCCTGCGTGAAAATGTAATCACATGTCAGTTCAAGTATAATATATTTTTCCAATACCCGTTTATCATCTGCATTTCTTCTTTGTGTAGCAATTTTAATGGCCAGTAGTGTATCTTCCTAATGGATATTTTCCCATGTTTATTGTGTTTTACCTTTTTTAATAAAAGAGATACAGGGGTTGCACTTTCTTGCTTCGTTTCCACCTAAGGCAAGCATGTAATGAGTTTGTCTTAATCGGGTTCCCAGTTAGACTTTTAAGTGCTTCGACAGTTTTCTACCAATTGTATTTATCTTCCTTCAGGATTTGTGTTGTAGATGTCCTAGATCAGAGAAGCACGTAAGATACCTAAATCCTTCTATTAGCAACGTTGCATTCTCTTCACACCACTTCATCGCTCACGCAACTCATGTCAACAACAACAACAACAACAACAGCAAGATTACATAAGAAAGTTTTCTGTACTCCTAGCGCCGAAGCGTAGAGGGTCAAACTTCCTTAGATTACTCTCTAAAAGGAAGACAGACAGACGTAAGAACACAAGTGAATGCGAAGCAAACACTGCGGAATGGCCGTTTGCTCATGCGTGCCTAGCGTTTACACGAGAGAGAATTCCCGTTCGCTGGTGCCTGTTGGATTGTGTTTCCTTCATTGTGAAGGCGGCTTAAGAGGTGCAGAGGCAGCAGTGCAGAGCAGAGAGTGCACCAACCGAAGTGTGTAATCTGCTGCAAGATTGTCTGAACACTCTGTTGTGTCATGTAGAACCGTTCGAGGCAACATGATACGAGGGGGAAAAAAAAAAAAAAAAATACGGAGCCAGTTCTAAGTTAGACGGGGGCTCTAATCGGCGGGATGCCTGCAGCCGCACAGTGGTTTCGCGGTGACGAAAGACACAACAAAGCCAGACGTGAGGGCGCAGTTTGGAGAGCTTAGCAACTGGGGGGGTGCGCTGTCCGCTCTCCGACCGTCACCCGCGCCGCCCCACCACGTCACGCAGTTTGCTTCGCACTGTTGCTGCGGCGCGCAGGTCCTCCGCGGGCGGATGTGTCAGTCGCGGGTCGGTGACCGCACCTGGCGCCTCTTGCGGTACACCTCGCACACTGTGGCTATCGATGGAAGGTTAGGGGTTAACGTCTCGTTGACGACGTCGCCGTTAGGGACCGTACGAGAACTCAAATTGGACTTCCGTTGGAAAGAGAGAGAGGCCGTAGCGACGAAACATGGTGGTTTTGCCTTAAACAATATGCGGGAAACGCAGAAAACCTAAATCAAGATGACCACACCGAAATTTGAACCCCGTTTCCTCCAGACTGAGAGCCCTGTGTCGTCACTACCGCATTACCTCGCTCGATGCAGTTATTGGTGCACTGCGGTTGTTGATAAAATACGAGGGTATATCAATTATTATTCGCAAAGTAGTTACAAAATTTTATTGTAACCAAATAGTTAACTTACAAGAACATAATTTTTCGACATAGTCTCCTTGCGTTTCAACGCACTTGGCCCATCGTTGTACAAGCTTCCTGATGCCCTCAAAAAAGAAGGTTCTCAATTGAGCTGCGAGCCAGGAATGCACCGTTTCTTTCACTGCTTCGTCCGAGGCAAATAGACGGCCCCCTAATGCCTGAGTGGACCAAACAAGTCATAGTCAGAAGGGGAAAGATTGGGACTATGTAGAGGATGATTCAGTACTTCAAATTTTAGTTTCTGGAGAGTTTCAGCAGTGTGTGCAGCAGTATGCGGACGGGCATTGTCGTGCAACAGCACAAAACCTTTTGACAGCAATCCTTGGCGTTTGCTTCGAACTGCAGGCTTTAGCCTAGTAGTAAGCATCTCACTGTAACGTACACACTGGTTATTGTTATGCCCCTTTCCCAGTAATGTTCCAGAACTGGACCTTGTGCGTCCCAAAAAACCGAAGAGTCAGTTTTCCTGCGGACGGTTGGGTTTGAACTTTCTCTTGCACGGCGAATTTGGATGTTTCCATTCCATACTCTGCCGTTTACTCTTCGGCTCGTAATGATGGATCCATGTTTCGTCACCGGTAATGATCCTGTCTAAGCAGTTGTCCCCTTCGTTACCGTAGCGATCCAAATGTATTTTGCAGATGTCCAAGTGCGTTTGTTTATGCAACAGTGTGAGTTGTTAGCCGGCCGGGGTGGCCGAGCGGTTCTAGGAGCTACAGTCTGGAACCGCGCGACCGCTACGGTCGCAGGTTCGAATCCCTGCCTCGGGCATAGATGTGTGATGTCCTTAGGTTAGTTAGGTTTAACTAGTTCTAAATTCTTGGGGACTGATGACCTTAGACGTTAAGTCCCATAGTGCTCAGAGCCATTTGAACAATTTTTTTGTGAGGTTTTTTGGGACCCATCTTGCACAAACTTTATGAAACCCAAGTCTGTTGTGGATGATTTCGTAGGCAGAGCCGTGACTAATTTGCTGACGATGTGCCACTTCGTCAATAGTTAACCATCTGTCTAAGAGAATCATTTCACGTGAACGCTCAATAGATTCTTCATTTGTGGCTGTAAACGGTCGTCCGGCTCCTTCATCGTGCGTAACATTTGTGCGACCATTTTGCAATTTTTCAATCCATTCGTAGACACTCCGTTGTGGCGAAAAACTGGTCCTGTGCTGCACCGAAAGTCTTCGATGAGTTTCGGCCCCTGATACGCCTTCCGACCACAAAAAATGGACCACTGAACGTTACTCTTCTTTGGTGCAAATAGACAGCCATGATTAACAGGACGACAGCGATAACGGAACTGACCTACCAGCTTGAAAATTGCAAAGATATAACAACATATAAACAAAGCATGCGTCATAAACGTAAAACGACAGTACTACGAAAATAAACAAAAATAGAATTAAACTGCGGATAATGATTGACTTACCCTCGAATCTATCTATCTATCTAGCTATCTATCTATATATAGATATATATTGGCGATATTTTCCCGCAATGTATCGATACATATCAATATCAAAATGGCAACACCCACAGACGATTTTTTTTTTTTTTGTCACAATTTTTGGTACACATTCGAAGATTTTTTTTCGTAACTGTAGTAGAACATAATTTTACATTCACTGGAGTCTTCATACTTATTTAGCTTTCATAACGTCCAATCTTTTTCCTTGACTGTGTGAAGCAAGCATATGTGGCACAAAAGTAGTAGTCCGATTGCACTGGGGGGGGGGGGGGGGGGTGGAGTTGTGAATGGAAGCTGAAGATTTCCAAAGTGAAGATATAGCATGCCGGTTGCGTTAAACAATAATTTTTAACACAACTAGTGTGCTATTTCTTAACATCGGCATTCTTCAGAAACAGTAGCTGAAAATGATGATCAAAAAGATAAATGACAGTATGGTGGGCGGAGACTCTGAGGGGAACTGCTGACGTAATCGGTGTTTGGCGCTACTAACAGAAACTTCAACGTTTAGCATCACCACGCAATTTTCACACTGCAGTTGATATGTAGGTGGCGTTGGCAGAAATGAAGGAGAAAACACACACACACACACACACGGAAGTCGACGTGAAGTGTCCTGGACAAATCGGATATGTGACTAAACTGAATGACCCATCGGACATCTTATTGTGCCACTTCAATTCAGTTAACATTGTAGCAAAGTGGATATCGTCAAGCGTGAACGTGCATCGTTCTCCTTTCAGTTCTTGCTATGACGGGGATATGTAGGATGCTAGTTTGTTGTTGTACAGAATATCTGATAATAAATCAAAACTTAAATCTCCGGCTCTAGAACCGGCAGTATGTTTACAATGTGAAGCCAATATTCTTATGGAGCGGTAGGTCGATACTACTTCTGTCGACGTAGCGATATATCGATACGTTCTTTAGCTATATCGAGAGCCCGTTAATGAAATCTTTTTAAATGTCGATATATCAGATTTCCGATATTTTTGGGAATATCAACAGTTCTAATGCATATCTTACAGAATGTTACTTGCTGTCACTTCCGAGAAGCATAATACTTCAATAAATGGTGTTCTTACAACGTTATGCTTGTAACAGATTGTGATTTTTCTTTCGTTTTGTTGTTAACGCAAAAAGGAGAGCAAATGAACAGCATGTTTACATTGCTCTTATAGCTGACGATGAAAAGGAATTATTAAACTGTATGAATGGCATGGGTATTGAGGTGCATAGAGATAAAATAAATAATCTTTACTCAGCATCCGGAAAATAATTACACACCGCAAATAACTTCTACAAAGACAAATTAATTTAATTTCCTTGCTAACATTTGGTTTCTCCACGAAATCCAAAATCGAATTACTAACTCAATGTCTGACAGGTATTAGCATAACCTAATAAGTTTTCAAAAGTAAGGTACCTTCTAGGGAATGTATACTACGGAAATCGTGAATTGGATCAGTTTCAGCCTACGGATCTGAGACCTGTACTTCCGCACGAAGAGAAGAAAGAAAAACAGGATATTTGAAAGCAAAATGTTGAGGGGAAGTAATTGGGCCCATAAGAGAGAACAATGTTAAAGACGGGAGAGTACAACATCACGATGAAATTCATTTATACGAGAAACCAGATATAGTGACACATTAGACAGCCAAAAGATCGCAGTAGATGGAGCACGTCATTAGAGCGCCGCCAAACAGGATAACGAAGAGACAAAAAAACGCTACCCGCTGGCAGGCGGTCTCTAAGGTACCTCGACAACATTCAAACTGGCTTGGAAAAATAAAATCAGTGCATAAAATGGAAAATTAATTGTCAGAAGAGAACAGACTTATAAAGTATTGTTCATTATGCATCGATGAACTGTTTTTTTCGCAAAGCTTAATAACAATATATTGGCAGTAGATGAAGATGTGTATCATACAGTGACATACGTATTTACTGTAGAAAAGCTGTTTGCGGCTCAAATACGAACACAGTAGTAGGAAGGCCATGGAGACTTTGAAAGGAGTATATCGGGGCACATTTGTATGTAGCATCCGAATATGATTTTATAAACGAAGTATGTCTTTATCGCAGACCCAGAGATAATGCTAGTGTTGGAGTAAGAGTGAGTTTGGCGCTCAGTTGTAGGCAGCCGCCTGTGAAGGAAAGACAATGGAGTAGGCAGTTTTTGTGGTGTGCTGTGTGAAGCCACAAAGCGTTAGATTAATTTACGTATGTCAGTATTGTTGAACTTGGGAGCAGAAGTCTTCATGCAAGCTAGGTAAAGATTTTAAATAATTATGATTTCGGTTTTTGGCAGCGCGTTAGTATATATGAGTTTGCTGATAATTTCTAATTGTTGAGTAACCCTAGAATTTAAGTAAACTGTTTTGATAAAAGGGTTAGTTAGATATTTCATTTGTGTAATGCTTCCAAGATTATTATATTTCATTTGATGATTTGCATTTGTGTTGGATTGATGAAGTTAGATAATACTTGCTGTTTAAATCTCATTGTTTGTGAATCAATTGTGATGTAACTTCAACTGTCAGATGTTTCTGAAAAGCCAAACTTAACTTCCAATATAATTCTGCTAAAATACTCAGTGTTAGTAATTCGCCATAATCAGTACCGCCTCCCTGTCCAGGTCATATACGAGTATTTTTTAAAGAAGTTGGATTTTCTGAAACGTTCCCGTTTGTCAGCCAAAAGAATCTCATGTGCATTTCGAAGTATTATGGCCGGCATTGTACACTGCTGAGCCAGTAACTAGCATATTTTTTTTTTTTTTTTTTTCATGAGAGACCAGAATATATCACGTTCCACCGTTGCTGCTCTAGAGGTAAGACAATTTAATTTATTTGTTATGTGCACAGGGACCAGAATTATCAGTTTTGAACAGATCCTTAGGATTCAGTGCTTATGGGGATGACTGTATTTTACATTGACTGTATTTCTTTTTTGGTATTGGGAGTTGCATTGCCCAATCAATTCGGGTAAAGTTTTGCTAACAATAGCACAGAGTAACCACACCACTTGCACTTAAAACACGGAACACGACAATTCGAGTTCAGTACTCATTCCACAGATCAGACATTCATCCAACATAATCTTAAAGCATTAATCTTTTTTGAAAGAACTTTACAACTTTATACCCGCATTCAAGATGGTTTCGTAGTGGATAAACAATTTGAACGTGGTCATACGAACGTTTCAGATATTCACTTACCAGTCCTGGAGATCGAATTGCACATACAATATCTGGACAGTGGAGATGATACTGGACATAAATAATGGAAAACCAATCATTATAATTGACCATGGATAATAATGCATAGCATGAAACAATATTCTTGGACAGTCTGCGAAGCGAGTTGAAATAGAAGTTATTAAGATTTCTGGGCAGGATTGCTCATCAACCTGGACGTTGCGACTATTCGTACAATGGACGTCACGATGGCAGAAGTACACGAACTGAGATTAAAGGTGTTGTAGCTATAAAGACATTTGTTGTTTTGTAACAGAATCCGAAACTTTTTATTCAGAAAAAATTATAATCTCCTTGGACAAAACACACTGATCTGAATGGAGACCAATGTAGAGATAACTTTTTGTTTTTCTTTAAAATTTTATTTACTATGCAGTTTACAAACTTTTAAATGAACTGTGATACATTCCTGATGGTTTCGCATTCCGTTGAAGCTACTGTTTGGCACTCAAATTGGTTCAAATGGCTCTACGTACTATGGGACTTAACATCTGGGGTCATCAGTTCCCTTGAACTTACAACTACTTAAACCTAACTAACCTAAGGACATCACACACACCCGTGCCCGAGGCAAGACTCGAACCTGCGGCCGTAGCAGCCGCGCGGTTCCAGATTGAAGCGCCTAGAACCGCTCGGCCACACCAGCCGGCACTGTGTAAGTAGGCTGTTTAGGTTTTTATGTTGGTAACGCCACGTAGCACTCTGTATGAAAATAACTGACTGTGCTGTGTGCAGTCTGTGGCGGGTTTGCATTGTTAAGAATATTTGCTATTGTAGTGTTGGGCAGTTGGATGTGAAGAGCGCGTAGCGTTGCGCAGTTGGAGGTGAGCCACCGGCAGTGGTGGATGTGGGAAGAGAGAGCGGACGATCTGGACATGTTTCCATCAGAAAGAGTAAATTTGTAATACTGGATATGACGAACTGATACATATATGATCACTTTGAAACATTATTAAGGTAAATACATTGTTCTCTATCAAAATCTTTCATTTGTTAACTATGCCTATCAGTAGTTAGTGCCTATAGTAGTTAGAATCTTTTATTTAGCTGGCAGTATTTGCGTTCGCTGTATTGCAGTAGTTCGAGTAACGAAGATTTCTGTGAGGTAAGTGATTCATGAAAGGTATAGGTTATTGTTAGTCAGGGCCATTCTTTTGTCGGGATTATTGAAAGTCAGATTGCGTTGCGCTAAAAATATTGTGTGTCAGTTTAGTGTTGATCAGAATAAGTAAAGAGAGAAATGTCTGAGTACGTTCAGTTCTGCTCAGCTGTTTGAAAATCAAATAACGTAAGAGGCTTTCTAGCACTGTCATTTTTAAATTTTTCTAAGGGGACGTTTGGTACTACTTTCATTTTAAAACACCCAGGAACTTCGAACGAGAAAGTATTCAATTCCAGCTAGAGTTTTCCTTTCGTCCAAATGAAAAAAAAGGAGGGTGTTGGTGGAAGGAAGACTGGAGTTTATAATCTCGTCGTGGACGAGATTATACACGAGGAGGCCCTTGTGAGTGAAACCTTCGTAATAAGATGAATCTTTTCATCATCTAAGATTATTCACGAGAAACCACTATGCCACCTCATTCAGTCGCGTGTCTTCATATGGGTGACATTCTACAAGCGACGCAACTTCTGTGCTTCAGTCGCCCGCAGAACAGAGCAGGCCCATGTCCCGCCAGGTTCACGCCTTACTAGCCGGGGCTTTAAAGCGGCGGAGCAGGATCAACCCCTCCGCTGGTGGCGACGAGTCGAAGTCCGCCAGACTCTCGGAGTCTTGCGGTGAGTCTGACATCAAGGGACACGCCGCCGCCGCAGCCAGCTCTTGACAGGCTGGGTAACCCACCACCTTCTCTGAGGCGAAGCCGAGGCAGCAGCGTAATTGCTCTGAAAGACACTTCAGGAAGCCGGCGCAGAGTTCGTAATTACGTTCGTCAGGCTACTTCGACAAAGAGTCAAACGCTCTCGCCCCGTTAAAGCATTCAGGTTCCACAGTGAACTGGACTGCTCGACATTTTCCTGCCAACAGATTATACAGGGTGAACATTAATAAAACTGACAAACTGCAGGGACGGATTCTTGACTGGAAATAGAAGAAGAAACGTCCTGTGAACACGAATCCGGAAATGCATCCTTCCCACGGTAGATTGCGCTGACCATGTGCCAGGCGTTTCTTGTGTTTTGCAGGCTGTGTGATTGACGCAGAGTACTGTAAGCAGTAGAATGGTCCTGTATTCATGTCGGGAACAAGCCGCGATGGTGTTTGTGTACGGCCAAGCAAATGGAAACGGTCGAGAGGCAGCACGGTTGTACCAAAACAAGTACCCTCACACCCACCAACCACATCACACAACATCTGAACTCCCTGCACATCTGAAATGACCCGTGATCACACCAACACCCAAAAAGGTCTTCAAATGTTGGGTGATATGGTTGATGTCTGTGAGGGTACTTGTTTTGGTATAGCCGTGCGGCCTCCCCACCGTTTCCATATGCTTGGCCGTACACAAACACTATCTCGGCTTGTTCCCAACATGAATACCGTATTATTCTGCTGCTGACAGTACGCTGCGTCAACCACACGATCTGCAACACAAAAGGAACACACAGCACCTGGTCAGAGGAACTGTCGTTCATTAGCACCATTTACCGTGGCAACGGTACATTTCCGGACACGTGTACATAGCACCTTTTATACTTCATTTCCAGTCAGGGATCCAACCCTGCAGTTTGTCGGTTTTATTGACGTTCACCGTCTGCATAGCGTTACAGCGCACACAACCGCGGTTTCGGGAGGTCTTGTTGCTTGGTTCCTGTTTGATCTGAGGACACTGGGTAAACAGTTTTTGGTTTAGCCCGCACCAACGGCCATTTATATAGCCACTCGAACATGTCTTATAGTAGCTGTGTTACAGTATATCAAGCAAGGTTTGACGGACGAACCGGAGATAGCACACAGGAGATTATTCGATTCGATTAATTCCGTTTGCAAAAGATTTTACCTGAGCTGAAACTGTTACTGAACTGATGCACCGTAGTCAATATGTCCCGCCACTCGGCGAGTCTGAGGTTCCAAAACTGGAATTTACAAACGCCTAAGTGGCCATTATCAAAACAAAAAACAAAATATAAAGTAGGAATGATGATGGTGATATTATACTTCTGAGAATACCAAGAAACTGTTATTCCACATGCCATTTCTATCTTCTCTCATTGCTCGCCTAACGTACATTACTGCTGAGAATGTCCTGAACGAGGTCGAAGTTGCTGTTACGAGATCCTATTTTTGTATGTGGGCTGTCGTTCCGCTAAAGTGTCAAGCGGCCACTTCCCTCTGCATCACCGATTTCAGTTGAGACAATGCTGTCTCTGTTTCTGTGATCTTTCAAGTCGACGGGACGATACAACCGTATACTTTGTTGCTGTACATCCTTCCATGGGGACTGTTATCAGAATCAGACTCATCAATCAGAGGTTGCGTGAAGTTAATGGTCAGTCAGCACCACAGAGTCTTTACCGAGGAAACATTGCCACCAAAAATTTTGAGGGTGGCTGTTTCCATTTTTAAGCGTCTACAGACCTACAATTCGTGGTAGTCGAGTACCCTTCTGGGTACGCTTACATTTCTCATGAGTAGTTCCAGTCAATTAAAAAAAAGTAGTTCTTTAAGATGGCTGTTGCATACATTGTCGGTAGTACCTGGCGATGGAGACGTGCCTTCGCTTGGAGGCAGCGGACTGGGACGGGCGACGGCGGCTCTTCCACCCAGCGTTGTCGGCGGCCAGACCTCCTATTCCCGGTAACGAGCGCAGTGGTGTGAGCACAGTGGCGTCTTTCCGCCGTGGCGAGGCGGTTCGGCGACCTGCCCATTACGGAGACTTACGCGCGTGTGTGGTGGGCGGCCTGGCCTCGGCACTCCCTCGAGGGAAGGCTTTATTACAACAAAGGGCGGCAAGCTGACGCTGACACAGAGGCGGATGCTCGCACCTACACAGAGCTCCGAAGGAAACAAGAATAAGTTCCAGAAAAGAGAGGAGGTTGTTGCAACTGCAGGTGGACAACAGGGAGCGCTGCTGTCTGAAAAGAAGGGGAGACCGGGCTAGCTGACAAAGATTATTATTATTATTCTTTACTGTCTCAGACATTATGTCTGGTTAAAAATGGAAAGTGACGCGGACCTTGATCAAGCGTGACTTCCTTTTAACTGTGCGGTATATGTTATATTGCATTTAGGAACTTTTGGGTAATTGAACATGTATCAATAATTACAGATTTCTGTAGTTGTATATATACGTTTGGGTGTAGCTGTATTGCGTTGATGTACTGGTGGATATTGTGTAGTATGACTCCTGTAGTTGATAGTATAATTGGTATAATGTCAACTTTATCCCGATGCCACATGTCCTTGACTTCCTCAGCCAGTTGGATGTATTTTTCAATTTTTTCTCCTGTTTTCTTCTGTATATTTGTTGTATTGGGTATGGATATTTCGATTAGTTGTGCTAAATTCTTCTTTTTATTGGTGAGTATGATGTCAGGTGTGTTATGTGGTGTTGTTTTATCTGTTATAGTGTTTCTGTTCCAGTATAATTTGTATTCATCATTCTCCAGCACATTTTGTGGTGCATATTGTATGTGGGAAAGTGTTGTTTTATTAGTTTATGTTGTATGGCAAGTTGCTGATGTAGTACTTTTGCTACATTGTCATGTCTTCTGGTGTATTCTGTATTTGCTAGTATTGTACATCCGCTTGTGATGTGATCTACTGTTTCTATCTGTTGTTTGCAAAGTCTGCATTTATCTGTTGTGGTGTTGGGATCTTTAATAATATGCTTGCTGTAATATATGGTGTTTATTGTTTGACCCTGTATTCCAATCATGAATCCATCCGTCTCACTGTATATATTGCCTTTCCTTGGCCATGTGTTGGATGCGTCTTGATCGATGTGTGGCTGTGTTAGATGATACGGGTGCTTGCCATGTAGTGTTTTCTTTTTCCAATTTACTTTCTTTGTATCTGTTGATGTTATGTGATCTAAAGGGTTGTAGAAGTGGTTATGAAATTGCAATGGTGTAGCCGATGTATTTATATGAGTGATTGCTTTGTGTATTTTGCTAGTTTCTGCTCGTTCTATAAAGAATTTTCTTAAATTGTCTACCTGTCCATAATGTAGGTTTTTTTATGTCGATAATCCCCTCCCTCCTTCCTTTCTGCTTAATGTGAATCTTGCTGTTGCTGAATGTATGTGATGTATTCTATATTTGTGGCATTGTGATCGTGTAAGTGTATAGAGTGCTTCTAGTTCTGTGTTACTCCATTTCACTACTTCAAATGAATAGGTCAATATTGGTATAGCGTAAGTATTTGTAGCTTTTGTCTTGTTTCTTGCTGTCAATTCTGTTTTCAGAATTTTTGTTAGTCTTTGTCTATATTTTTCTTTTAGTTCTTGTTTAATATTTGTATTATCTATTCCTATCTTTCGTCTGTATCCTAGATATTTATAGGCATCTGTTTTTTCAATCGCTTCTATGCAGTCGCTGTGGTTATCCAATATGTAATCATCTTGTTTAATGTGTTTTCCCTTGACTATGCTACTTTTCTTACATTTGTCTGTTCCAAAAGCCATATTTATATCATTGCTGAATACTTTTGTTATCTTTAGTAATTGGTTGAGTTGTCGATTTGTTGCTACCAGTAGCAAATGTTTTGGTATGTTCCAGTAATATTATATCCATAATTTTTATTATTTAGTATGTTGGGTGGTGGGTTCAGAGCAGGGCAGAACCAGAAAGGACTTAATGAGTCTCCTTGGTATATTCCACGCTTAATCTGTATTGGCTGTGATGTGATATTATTTGAATTTGTTTGGATATTATGTGTGGTTATTATTATTATTATTATTATTATTAATATTAATACTATTTGCAATACTTGGAGAGATCCTGGGACTACATCCTGTAAGACCCGTTAATTGAATACGTATTTAGGTAGGCTCAATAATACTTTTCCTAAAAGCATGTAACTGTGCCAACTGACACCGGGTCCAGGATCACTTGGAATACATCTAGGTGTGAGTTGGCGCAACCTAGTGTGGGTAGGAATACTTAGGAAGGGCACGGTAATTCACGAGGAAAAGCGTTTTACTTTAGCAAAACTTGCGGCAACTTTTTTTTTCAAAGAGTAAATTCGAAGCCGTGGTAGAAATTGCTCTTTTGAAGAGCGCGCCGCAGCGCGTAGTGTGAAGCAGTCGCCCTCCGTTTCTGGCGGTGGCGCCGCTGTGGCAATCGCAGCTTTGGTGTCTCCCTCTGGTGGGAAAGGGGAAAGGTTGCCTGTTCATGTGCATTTAAGGGGCGCTATGAGCTCGCCAGTCGTGCAGTCTGGGTCAGTCTCTCGTCCCCAGCTTGCTAGTCTGTCTCTCGTCCGCATTTGTTAGGCAGTTAGTGTCTGTATCGTTCGGAGCTGCCTTTGTCAGGTTTGTCGGATTTGGTGTGTTAACGAATTTATTGCTTGGAGTGTAACGGCCTAATGCCTGAAATATGTTTTGATCTTGAGAGGCGGTATCTGTGTACTGTAGAGCATCGTAACTTGTTTGGCCAACCTTGTAGAATTTTATACAAGATTGCATTTCATGGGCTTTTATTTAAATGATCATTTTAGTATATAAAGTTGCCAGCCTTTCACCGTAAGACTTTTCTTAAAAATTAAAATCAAGTTGCACATTCGGTGGCAAAGTTAATATTTTAATCCTTAGTGTTTTGTACCATTTCCATCCCTCCTACGGGGGTGCATAGTTGGTGTGGTTGTGTAAATTGTTAAAACTTTTAGTTTAAAGTAATCAGATGTTTTACAGATTTGCACCAGTGTAGTCTTTCAGAGGCTGTTGCGAGCGGTCGTAACTACGGCCGTGTCAAAATGGAGCGGCAAGGTTCTCTGCCCGAAAGCTCATACAGTTAAAACTTGTTTCTTTCTGCCTCTGAATAAATTGTAACTTGATATTTAGAGGGTGCTTTCTGATTATAATTTTTAAATCTGTTTCTTTTTAAAAAATGATTTTAGGCACTATTAAAGTCAATAAAATTCCCATTTGTTAAAAAGGAATTTGGTTATGATTTCATCAGTTACTCCCTGGGAACTACTTCCATGCTCACATAGTGTGATTAAATGTGTTGATGTTCTTGATGAATCGCTAGTAAATAAAATAAATTCTTAAGAATATTCTTTGAAAATAAATCCACAGTTCAAATTCTTTAAAACTAATTTCTCCCGAGAAAATATTAGGTCTACTACAACTTTGCTTCCTCCGTTTTGCAATAGACGGCAGTAGCGGCAAGTGGGGTTCAGGTGATTGGTCATAGGTGTAATACAATAAGCTTAGGCATCTGTAAACATAATGCCATAAAAATATTAGTCGATTTGTAATTGCGTCACAAGGTTATTCTCGATTAAGTACGTAAACTTACGTACGCATTTCTCGCCATCTGTGGGAAGTTTTAATTTTCTGCTTTAACATGAAGAAATCTGCGGCCGTGACTCTTAAAAGGCTGGGCAAGACCAATGGTGAGGGAACAATTAGTGGGAGAACGTGCAGAAAATGTTTTCACCACCTTAAGAACGGTATAATGTATAAACAACAGTATGTAGTTAAATTTATGAAAAAAATAATGATTTCTTCAAGATAATTTCTGCCTGCGGCTATAACTATAATTATTCAGATGGAATTAATTCAGTGTCTTAAGTCGACCACGAAAGGAGGAGTTCGGCGCTCGTGTATTTGAACACGTGGGTCCCATTCTCGCGCAAATTTTACTTTGGTCGTGCCAGACTGAATCACCCTCATCTCCTCTCCAGTTCCTCCCCTTTTCGACCGTTGTTGACAGGCGAATCTTATTGCCATCGGTTTCGACAGTCATCCCAAGCTGCTGACGGGTATGGTATTTCACCAAAACAAAATCATTTAGTTGTATTCATAGCGATCAGGAGGCCTTTGAGATTGTGGGGCATTTGTTATCGGTCTTGTCGATGGACCTGTTGGAATAGTTATGCCAGCTGACGCCATACCTTACTAAGCCAACTAGTCCCAAAAAGATATCAGAAACGAAATGGATACCACGCAGCCCCATACCTCACATCAGAAACAAAAGGTTATGATCGACGCATGCAATTACAGTTAACCTGTATTTCGAAAACCACCATCAGCAGCGCCTGAGATCGATCTATGTATTCACCAGAACAAAAAACTTCACGATAAAAATACTCATCAGTCAGAAAAACGCGATGTTTCCAAGCAGATTGAACTCATGGAGGATGATGCCCCTTTAAATACCAACACTACTAGCAAGGTGGCAGTGTTCTAGCTCCACAGTTGGAGAACATAGAATCTGTGTGCCAACTAGTGGAGTTTACTGAGGAGAAATAGTTCATCGGATGATCACATATAAGCACACGTTAATAGGAATAGCTGTTAAAGGGTTTTGGAAGCCAAATAGAACAAAGCTGCTCAAAGTAACTGTCCTTATCTCTACTTCGTAAGGCTGTGGAGCAGTGCTTATCAAATACGAACAATGTACAATTCTCTCATTTACTGCCAAAGTGCCAAAGCACACACATGTTGTAGGGTAATTAACTACTTACTTTTTACATTTTATGGGCATTTCGTTGGCAGACGAATTTGTACTCAGAAAGGTATTTCTTTTCACTAGTGGATGTGTTTTTTCCAATTTATGGTACGCTCTCAGTGATCATTTTAGAAATGGTGTACATGCACTAGGGAAGGTTTATGTTCCCCAATCTTCCACTTCCACTATAACATATAATCCGGTGACGGTTTGCCCATTGCGGCCATAATCTGTTAGCACCACCCCGTGACAGCTCGAAGAAACACTCAGCATCTCCTTGTCAGGTGGTGGTTGCGTCTTATCGTTTTTGAATGGTGGTGAATCAATTTGTTTCCACTGCTTTCTGTTTCCCTCGTCTCTGGATCATAGTAATACATCAACCACTTGCCGAAGGTGATTACGCGTATAAAGAAGTCACATGTATTGACCTGATGCAGTTGCAAAATTTACGCTGCTGCCTCGATTGAAGGTTGAAGGGTGGCGGGTGGCGGGTGGCGGGGGCGGGGGGGGGGGGGGGGGGAATTTATGAATGGGTGTCGGAAGTCGCGGAACACAGTTTGCGAAGACCTTTTTCATGTTCAAAATGTCGTTCAAAATACTGAAAACTGATGCACTATTGATGATCACTTTTTTCCATTATGTCGCAACTGCGATAAGCCGGTCCTCGAATAGCACGTCCTACATTTCCCCGCTTTTCACAGAGAGGCGGTCTGACACTTGGTTCTACGTCATTCAGCCCTTCCTTCGCGACAGTGGGAGTGTCTGCGCTACTGTGGCATATTACGGTGCACTTTATTCTTGCACCTACTCAGCACAGATTGCTGAAGCGTCGCTCCCCTTCAATTGCAGAAGGCGAATTACCGCATGATGTACGTGTCTGCGACTTGACTACAACTGTCACCGTTTCTCGCTTTACATTTTCCATTTTTGGCCGGCCAGTCTCCATATTGCAAATCTCTGCTTCGCATTGCTTCATCTACATCCTAAGGATTTCCATGTTCTTGCTGGTCTATTTGTTTATCTCTTTCCTCGGTCTATGCACTGCCATACTCGTTTCGGTCATCTTGTACTATCCATTCTTTCAAGATATGTCGCAAAAAGTTCATTTTGGCTCCTCTACAACGTGTTACAGTATTGTGTGTTTCAGGGATATCAATGCGTCCTAGGACTGCAGACAGTTACCTGAAAACAAATAAAAAATTTATTCCGCAGTTCCATTTTGCCGCGGTGTGTATTTCATACTTTACGATCGTCCCTCGTAGTACAAACGACGCTGTGCAGAGAGGAGCAGCAGCAGCAGCAGCAGTTGCCAAACACACTACTGGCCATTAAAATTGCTACGCCAAGAAGAATTGCAGATGATAAAGGGTATTCATTGGACCAGTATATTTTACTAGAACTGACATATGATTACATTTTCACGCAGTTTGGGTGCATAGATCCTGAGAAATCAGTACCCTGGACAACCGCCTCTCGCCGTAATAACGGCCTTGATACGCCTGGGCATTGAGTCAAACAGAGCTTGGATGGCGTGTACAGCTACAGCTGCCCATGCAGCTTCAGCACGATACCACAGTTCATCAAGAGTAGTGACTGGTGTATTGTGACGAGCCAGTTGCTCGGACACCATTGACCAGTCGTTTTCAATTGGTAAGAGATCTGGATAATGTGCTGGCCAGGGCAGCAGCCGAACATTTTCTGTATCCAGAAAGGCCCGTACAGGACCTGAAACATGAATTCGTGCATTATCCTGCTGAAATGAAGGTTACGTAAGGATCGAATGAAGGGTAGAGCCACCGTTAGTAACACATCTGAAATGTAACGCCCACTGTTCAAAGAGCCGTCAATGCGAACAAGAGGTGACCGAGACATGTAACCGATGGCACCCCATACCATCACGCCGGGTGATACGCCAGTATGGCGATGACGAATACACGCTTCCAAAGTGCGTTCACCGCAATGTCGCCAAATACGGATGCGACTATCATGATGCTGTAAGCAGAACCTGGTTTCATCCGAAAAAAATGACGTTTTGCCATTCGTGCACCCAGGTTTGTCGTTGAGTACAGCATCGCAGGCGCTCCTGTCTGTGATGCAGCGTCAAGGGTAACCGCAGTCATGGTCTGCGAGCTGATAGTCCATGCTGCTGCAAACGTCGTCGAATTGTCCAAATGGTTGTTGTCTTGCAAACGTCCCCATCTGTTGACTCAGGGATCGAGACGTGGTTGCACGATCCTTTACAGCCATGCGGATAAGATGTCTGTCATCTCGACTGCTAGTGATACGAGGCCGTTGGGATCCAGCACGGCGTTCTTATTACCCTCCTGAACCCAGTGATTCAATATTCTGCTAACAGTCATCGGATCTCGACCAAGGATAGCAGCAATGTCGCGGTACGATAAACCGCAATCGCGATAGGCTACAATCCGACCTTTATCAAAGTCGTAAACGTGATGGTACGCATTTCTGCTCCTTACACGAGGCATCACAAGAACGTTTCACCAGGCAACGCCGGTCAACTGCTGTTTGTGTATGAGAAATCGGTTGGAAACTTTGCTAGTGCCAGCACGTTGTAGGTGTCGCCACCGGCGCCTACCTTGTATGTATGCCCTGAGAAGCTAATCATTTGTATATCACAGCATCTTCTTCCTGTCGGTTAAATTTCGCGTCTGTAGCACGTCATGTTCGTGGTGTAGCAATTTTAATGGCCAGTAGTGTAGTAAGGAGCCAACAGTTTGTGAAGCGTAGGCCCGCCTGGAATTGCCGCGACGTGGCTGTGTGCTGTGGGCTCGCGGCTGCTGCCTGCGGCCTCGTGAAGACGCGGCGACCCGGGGACGGGAGCAGCGGACCGTGACGCCGGGCTGCCAAGGCTGCGGCCACCCCGCCTCCCACGCTTCACCGTCACCGCGTGCCGACAAACAAGTGCGCACCACCATAGCGATTAGCTGCTAACCACACGCGGGTAGCGCACCCAGAGAGGCTTCAACCCGACGTGCACGCGCTTGTGGCTCTTACGTCAGTTTCCTAGGCGCCCCACTAAAAAATACTGCGGAGACTAGATTCCAAAGGTCTTAATACAGTCATATGGTGCTCAAAACGGGGATTGCCTTGAAAGTTTTGTAGATTAAGACGCGCTCTTTCCGAATTTTCAGTTTGTCACCTTCTATCTACCTCTGCATCTACCGTGAGGCGCATAGCGGAGGGTACGTCCCACTGTACCAATATTAGGGTTTCTTACTGTTCCATTCACGTATTTTGCGCGGGAAGAATGATTGTTCGAATGCCTCTGTGCATGCGGTGATTATTCTAATCTTATCCTCAAGATCCCTATTTGAGCGATACGTAGGGGGTTGTTGTATATTCCTAGAGCAATTATTTTAAGCCGCTCCTTGAAACTTCGTTGATAGATGGTCTCGGGAAAGTTTACTCTGTCTTAGTCTTCCAGTTCACTTCGTTCAGCATCTATGTGACACTCTTCCACGGATTAAACAAACCTGCGACCATTCGTGCTGCCGTTCTCTGTATACGTTCAATAGCCCCTGTTATGCCCGTCTGCTACTGGTCCCACACACTTCAGGAGAATTCTAGAGCCGGCTCCACCAGTGATTTGCAAAACTCTGATTGTTCCTTCGCATTTCCACTTCACCGTAATGTCACCAACAGTAGAGTTGGGCAGCTTCGTAAGGAATGAAGTGTCCCTGACGGATCTGTTTCTCAGATGACACCCAGTGACTAGCCCACACTGGAACTCACGGAGCTCTCCTAACTGAATCATTCTGCTGGGAATGCTTCGCTGGTAACAACACAACACACTCCGTCCCCTTTTGCAATGGTGGGTTCACCTCTCAAGCCTCTAGTGGTCAATTACGCGTTACATGGGGATGTCCAGATAGTGTAAGTAAAATATCAATTGTGAAAACATCAAGTTTTCACTTCAGAATTGAAACTTCCTGGCACATTAAAACTGTGTGCGGGACCGAGACTCGAACTCGGGACCTTTGCCTTTCGCGGGTAAGTGCTTTACCATCTGAGCTACCCAAGCACGGCTCACGACCCGTCCTCACAGCTTTACTTCCGCCAGTACCTTGTCTCCTACCTTCCAAACTTCACAGCAGCTCTCCTGCGAAAGGTCCCGAGTTCGAGTCTCGGTCCCGCACACAGTTTTAATCTGCCACGAAGTTTCATATCAGCGCACACTCCGCTGCAGAGTGAAAATCGCATTCTGGAAACATCCCCCAGGCTGTGGCTAAGCCATGTCTCCGCCGTATCCTTTCTTCCAGAAGCGCTAGTTCTTCAAGGTTCGCAAGAGAGCGTCAAGTTTGGAAGGTAAGAGACGAGGTACTGGCGGAAGTAAAGCTGTGAGGACGGGTCGTGAGTCGTGCTTGGGTAGCTCAGATGGTAGAGCACTTGCCTGCGAAAGGCAAAGGTTTCGAGTTCGAGTCTCGGTCCGGCACACAGTATTAATCTGCCAGGAAGTTTCATATCGGCACACACTCCGCTGCAGAGTGAAAATCTCATTCTGGGAACTTCAGAATTACTTGCTGTATATACTCTCGCATCCGCATAAAGTCAGATGTTCACTCTAACAAGACCTCTGATTAAATACAATGTACGCAATGAAACATCGACTCTGCAGCGAATTTTTTTTATGCTGTTTTGAAACTTGGTAGCACTGACAGCCACAAGTCTGACCGGGTCCAATACCTTGCACTTTGTATTTGGCGTACACTGCTCTAACCAACTGAACTATCCAGACACGACTCCCGATCCGTTCTCATCGCTTCAATTACGTCAGTACCTCTCTTCTATATAGCAAACTCTAGAGAAACTCCCTTCCTTGCTGCCTTCAATACCGAGCACGCTCCACAGCAGAGAAGGAGATTTGTAGAAACGACGCCTAGGCTGTAACTAAGCCACTTCTCCTCCGTACCCCTGCTTCCATAAGTGCCAGTCCATTGCGGTAGGCAGGAGACCTGTGGAGGTAGCAAAGTGGGAGGGAGGCCGCGGCAGAATAAAGCAGTGAGGGCGGCTCGGGAGGCACAGTTGGGTAGGGTATTCACGAGGAGCACCACTGTCCGTGAAATCTCTGCTACCGAGCTGAGGTCCCTGTCCGGAACACAGTTGCAATTTGCCCGAAAGATTTACTTACAATATCGTCAGCAAGACGACGCAGTTACGGATAGAGCAGCATCAGAGTTAAATAGCATCGAGCGTATCCGTACAAGCTCTTGGAATTCAAAGCAAGAATGTGCTTAAGACTAAAATTAGTCAACTTGAACTAGGTACCGTTTTCTGCAGGTGAGGAACTGTATAAAAGTGCGTCTGTCATAACCGTTTTAAGGTCATTGCTGCAAACGTCTGTTTGTGCAATTCCCATAATCTAACACTTTTTCATCAGTTTCGGCAGAGCAACATGGTGTGTGTGTGTGTGTGTGTGTGTGTGTGTGTGTGTGTGTGTGTGTGTGTGCACGCGCGCTGGATTCGATTCGACTGGAGAGGTTTTAAAGCCCCCACGCAGTATGGAGTTCACTGTTTTCCGAAATCGATTAAAGCGGCTGCCAGAATGATAAATTTGAAAAGGACAGTACCGAGTTTCTTTCCAGTCATGTACTATACCCACCTGTCGTCTTTCTAATGAGCGCATCAACTAAGGGACGCAAAATCCCAAATTTTTTTCCGATGCATGTGTGCATATAACACTGATGTTCAGGTAAGTGTGGTCGTGGGTGGAAATAAGTTGCTATAGTGATTATGCATCCTGTCTCTATGACAGCTCGCAGTTCGTGATCTAATGGTTAGCATGTCAACGTTGTGCAACCATGACTCACTAAACTGATAGACAGGTAATATTCATACCTGTCAGCAGCTGTATTTGTTGGACTTGCAATTATTTACATTCCTCTTGAAGTCTTCGGATATTTCTCTTGTCTTCACTTTCTACTAATAATTTGGAAGGAATGTCGTCTCCTGTAGGAGTCTTGATTCAGTTTAGGTCTTTCAGTGCTCTGTTAAATTATTCTCATAGTACCGTATCTTCCGCGTCATTTCCTTGGACTTTCTCTTCCTTCCCCATAATAATGTATACAAGTAAGCTTCCTTTGTATAACCTTTCCATATCGCTCTCTCTCCTACCATCCAGTTCCTTCCTTCTTTGCTTAGGCCTGACTTGCCGTGGAGCGCGTGAGGACGGTGATAGCCCCGCCGTTGAGCGCCCGTACACCACAGGAACATGAGCGCTTGATATCCATAAAGCGGCTCTTCTTTTTCCCTAAGGTTTTTTCAATCCTCTTATGGGTGGTATCTATCTTTTCTGTAGTCATGAATATGTCCACAGTACTTCATTTGTTCTCTAGCAATGTTTGCTTAGCTATTTTGCACTCTCTGTCAATCTCATTTTTTAGACGTCTGTATACCCTTTTTACAGCGTCGTATGATGAATTTTTATATTTTCTTTTCCCACTATTTAACTTTAATATCTGCTGTGTTATCAAAGGATTTCTACTAGGCCTTGTTTTTTACCTATTTGATCATAGGCTGGTGCTATCATTATTTCATACTTAAACTACCGATATGTCTTCTATTATATTCACATTTCCTGTTTCAGTCTTGCTGCCTAATGATCCATTTGAAACTCGCCACAACGTCTGGTTCTTTCAGTTTATTTATGTCACATCCCCTCATTTTTTTACCTTTCAAGAATTTCTCATTGTTAATCTGCAGTTCATAACCGTGCCCGCACCTCGTGGTCTTGCGGTAGCGTTCTCGCTTCCCGGGCTGTGGGTCCCGGGTTCGATTCCCGGCGGGGTCTGGGATTTTCCCTGCCTCGTGATGACTGGGTGTTGTGACGTCTTCATCATTATGATTCATCCCCATTACGGTCGTAGGAAGGCAATGGCAAACCACCTCCGCTAGGACCTTGCCTGGTACAGTGGAGTATGGGACCTCATTATCATTAACCAATACATTATAGTCATTATAAGCTATAGGAAACAATGACATTATCTGCTAGTGAGTACTGATACACATTGATGAGCAAAGCTGAAAATTAGTGCCGTACCAGGATTCGAATCCGGATTTTTCCGTTTCTCGCGGACGGTTGCTTTGATGACCTCGGCCATCCGGACGTGGTCTCTGACCATCCCAAATTTCCAACTTACCCACACGCTACTAAGGGAGTGACCCCCACTCGCTAAGTCCCTTAAGAGTTCGAGCGTGTTTGTGCATCTGCACCGAAGGGATCATTGGGCCGTCTCGTCCTTGTTGTATTTTGTTAGGGCTGATCGACGTTAGTATCCCAACTTAGAAACATAGGCTGAAGTATACTACGCTACAGACATTGTACACTAGGATTGCTCACGTCAGTACACAATACACCGTCTGCGTTGGTTTAGTTGTGTTAGTATCCCAACTTCTACACCTATGTTCTCGTCGAGATTTTAAACCCTAAAATCTTAGCAGCAATGGTACCGGGAACACGTATTCCACTGTCCGAGGTATCAGAACGATTTTCTGTTATAACTTAAGACTCCACCGTTTCCGGACGAGCGTTTCTTACCTCAGATGGATACATTTACCGTTCTCCATCATTCCTGAAACTTTGTAACAGTACGTAATCACTACGCATAACCAAGAAAATATGCTAAGTTAAAAAATTTTGTAAAAGACCGAGTATTTTACTATAACACATATAAAATATTTGCATCTCCATGTTTTGGCCACGCAATGACTGTTCCATTAAATTTCGGGCGTAGAGCCGCAAAAATTCCGCGTCTATTTTTCGGCTGTATACCATTGGACTATTTTCAGAGAGAGCCGAAAGATTTTATGCCGTCCGAACGGTATACGACCGAAATATTAGACGTGGAATTTATGCCACTGCACCCCCGAAATGCAGTGGAAAATGTACGAAATATATTTGAAAATCTTATATATCTAGAAACTCTTCTTGTGTCCATGCTCGATTTGGATAGCAAATTGATATTAACAGCCAATATCAGTAAAGTTTCCCACTATACATTACCGGTTTCAGAAGATCATTTTGGATGTTGACATGCAAACCTGTATTACATTAGTATATCAATAATGAGTAAACGTGACCATCTAATACTAACAGCACTACATCGATATTCGTCATTAGATCAAACTACACACTGTACAAGACTTAAAAATAGCATCAGTATAGTCAGCCATTTAAAACACGGCAGGTCACGAACGTAACGAATTGTGGGATTGTATTACCAGATGAAACGTTAGTATTGATTCACCCATCATCTGAGGCTTTGCAAACAAAGGGTCTTTTAATTGTGTAGTTGATTTGTTAACTTCAAACAACATTTGTAAGTAATACCTGTTCTCAAGGGAGAATTTTTTACGTGATGCAGAAATATAACTTCACAAATAGGTTCTTTCAGGGGCTACCATATGTTATGTGATTGACATTAGCGATTTTATTGTTACTGCTTTAACGTGTGTGATTTAATACAGTATGTAATGTCATATACAACGCTGTTAATGGCAGATACTGTTGTTCAAATGGCTCTTAGCACTATGGGACTTAACTTCTTAGGTCATCAGTCCCCTAGAACTTAGAACTACTTAAACCTAACTAACCTAAGGACATCACACACACCCATGCCCGAGGCAGGATTCGAACCTGCGACCATAGCGGTCGCGCGGTTCCAGACTGTAGCGCCTAGAACCGCTCGGCCACAATGTCAGATACGAGAGTTTGCGTAATAGGCTCAGCAGTTTTAATGTAATGTGGGTGCGCATTTAAAAATGGAGTGGGATGTTCCGAAAAAAATGTGTTATGAGATCATGCAGATTTTACCCTTTTATAAACTCACCCGTCGAGCTGTTGATACACACCAGTCTCGTGACTAACTTATGTTTCGTTTACCAGTGTCATTATTGGCATTCTAGGACTTTGTGGCCGAGCGGTTCTAGGCACTTCAGTCCGGAACCGCGCTGCTGCTGCAGTCGCAGGTTCGAATCCTGCCTCGGGCATGGATGTGTGTGATGTCCTTAAGTTAGTTAGGTTTAAGTAGTTCTAAGTCTAGGGGACTTATGACCTCAAATGTTAAGCCCCATAATGCTTAGTCATTTTTTTAGGACTTTGTGTTCTGCTTAAAAACATCAGGTGGCTTTTGAGCCGCTGTCGATGAAAGTAAAATATTGTCGGCGGCAGGGCTATTTGAGAGGAGTAGATGAAGAGAACGACCAGACCTAATTATCCGGAATTTGCTAGCTTTGCTAGGCCGATACAAATCGTACGGTAGCTTGTTTCGCGCTTGCAAAAAAAATTGCAACCACAGTGATGGAAAAAAATGAGACTCAGTGTTTGTTGCCTTTCCGTGAAGTCGTTGGCTTACGTAGTTGCCTGGCCTGTGCTTACTTAAGCGGGAATGTGCTTTCGTGTTATGATTTCGTGCGATGACTGCTTGCTTTCGCTATGTTACTTCTTACGCAAGGAGCCGTCTGACGCCCAAGACACCGCCTTCACTGGTTGCATCAGCTAATGAGTACCTCGCATTGGCCATGTCCAGGAAAATAATGCTCCTGGGCGCTATTGCCAGAGAACTGTCCTTCGTACAGGCTGTGGGACCGACCTGGTTGAAGGAAGACGCTTTGGCAGAAATGCAGCACCACGTGATTCTAGATGGACAGCCAGTCACAAAGAATAAAAGGTTTACTGGTGCATGTTGTGGATGTGTCATAGGACAATCACCAATCTTATTACACGTTAATAATGTGACAGACAATATCTGTCGTAGTTTCATCAGTTACCTCATCAAGTAAAAACTGTGGTAATATCCTGTGAGGTGTTTATTCAAAATAACGACCAAGTCGTGATAGGTTTATACGGAAGTATGTACGAAATGAAAAGAAAAGAGAGAGCAACTTTTGACTACAAGGTTTTATGAGTAATAGACAACCACATGAGTTGTACGAATACCTATAGGCATATGTCGGTGAGACAAAAGACGTCAGTTCGATGGCAGGATACTGGGAAATTACTCTACTTCTAGGATATGAGAAGAATAGCGACGCAGTATCTCCCGAAAAACGATTTAGGCACTTCCACGAACCGGCTATCGGTACGAACAAACCTTCTACGAATGTATCCCGTGGAAGTTTGTGAAGATAAGGTTACACAATAACAGCCCGCACAGAGTACTATCAGCTGCTATCTTTGGCGCGTTCATTTGACACAACGCGAGGGAACCTGTCCGTACGTTGCCACTCACTCTGTTCTGACTCTAAGATAATACCTCAATGAGCCAAGACATTACGTTCGACTGTATTATAGGTTACATACCCTCTATCGCGTCCGTAATGAAACTCTTATTTAGACCATACGCGTTTCCCTGTATCTCAGAGCATCATCAGTATTAACAGTAATAACGTAGTTTCTCTTATAAGTCTGTGTGCCAAAATCATGTACAGACCTCATGCTTTAAATTGCTACTGTTAAAATGCCTTATATTATAATTATTACTCAAGATTTTTTTTGTTTCGTACTTCATTCGTAATATTCTTCTATTCGTAGGTTTTAGAGTTTAGTACACTGCACTTTCTGAGACTGAATAGGTTTTTGTTTTTATTTTGCTTAAATCCGGTCATACCTCCTGTACTTTTCTCTCGACTGACATATTCCGTATGCACCAATTATTAATTCATTTAAGTTGCTTTACTGTGGCGGAATCTTGAGTTGGTATTTTGACTGGTTTATGTGATACTGTTTCTATGGGGTATCACAGCCAGACTATCCACTCATGATCACCCACCACAGTACCTTAGTAACGAAACTTTAACAGAGTAATAATTACTAAGCACAGAAGGTGGGACATGTCCTCTCACCTTACACACACACACATCCACGCACACATCCACGCACACATCCACGCACACATCCACGCACACATCCACGCACACATCCACGCACACATCCACGCACACACATACACACACACACATACACACACACACACAAAAACACACACACACACACACACACAAGTTGAAGAATGTAAACACGGGAGTAACGGTAGGCAAAACGAAACCAAAAGACCAAAACAAAGTCTCAAAACAAAGTGTACGGATTGTAAGTGGATCTACATCTTGGATATATATTCAGTCGCAGCGAGGTGTAGCGTGCTGAAATCGAACACCTATTTCTAGAAGAGCGTTATGGATGAAATAGCAAACAAAAAATCGTGAGTAGTAATTGTAATTTAATGCTGCTTAATAGTAGCAGTTTAAACCATGAGAACTGTTTACGGTCTTGGTAAACAGATTTACAAGAAAAACCGCATTGTGTACAGTGACTACTGAAGGTGCTCTGAAATAGAGCGAAACATATGTACCCAGAAACATACAATAATAAAATAATACGTAGAACTGGAAATATATTGAAGAGGTAAAGTCTCCCAGTCAAATCTATAACAAACAAATAACAATAAAGACCAGGAGCAGATAAAAGAACACCACACAAATTCACGTGCAACTCCTGTCAATCCGTACATGTAGGATAAAGAAGCAGAAACTTCCGAACAAGGTACACAGAGTGACTGCACTCATTCCACTTTCGCAGAACACTTAACAAATAAAAACCATCACCCAACATGTGTAGAAAATTATCTTCACATATTGAAACAGCAACGGTTTAGACCGTAAACTAACAATACAAGAAAATTATAACATCGAAAGCTGCAGTGGAAGACAAAAAAAATAACTGAAAACACAACACTATGCAAGAACTGACTCTTTACTGCTTTAAGATAACAGACATAGGACTCGAAACGGACAATAAAGAACAAGTAACACACACACACACACACACACACACACACACACACACACACACGGTCACTCGCCCACTCCCCCATCACACACGGAGACCGAAGCAAAGAACAGAACTCGTCAGAAATCCCGCTACTGCTTTCAAAACATTCTCGCTATACACGACACTATTTCTGCGACGTGCGCGAACAGCAAGATGACGTTATGTTCTGAATCACTGCCAAAAGTCTTAGTTTTTGTGTGTTCTTGGAGCAACCAAAAGCCGATTAACGGATGTGAGTATACGAGAGATTGTATCCACAATGCCGCGCGGGATTAGCCGAGCGGTCTGGGACGCTGCAGTCATGGTCCTGGCGGAGGTTCGAGTCCTTCAGGCATGGGTGTGTGTGTGTGTTTGTACTTACGATAACACAGGTTAAGTATTGTGTAAGCTTAGGGACTGATGACCCATAAGATTTCACACACATTTGAAGATTTTTGTATCCACAATACTATCGCAATTTCCAATAGTATAACGCTGACGTATGTAAGTTCACATTTTCATATTGGTTAAAAACAGCCGCTCATACCTTTGCAGATGTGGTTCCGTAAGCCGAAAAAACGGCAACAAACATAGAAAATATACCGAAAAAACGGCGAAAAACGTAGAAAACGTCGAAAAGCGCAACAAACAAAGGAAACATGCAGTGATTCAAAATTAAATATTCACACAATACAGCATCTGGAAACAAACGCTTCTTTAAGTGTTTGCCTGGAGGCGGACCTAGAAACCCTTACTGTTTTATGTTCAAGTTATAATGGTTGAAGACAACATGTATTTTGAGCACCGTCCATCGCCAGATTGAATGCCATCTCGTGGCAGTGGGCAACATCATGCGCTAAGGAAGCAGTGAAAGCGAGACAGAGACGAATGGGCAATTATTCCAGGAACGATACTGGCGGGAAACCCGGTGACATGAGCGGTCCTGACAAGGCACGTGTCGTTCTGGCGCAACGTCTGGGAACCAGCAGCTTGGAAACGGCGAAGCTGGCCGGCCCTTCGCGTGCTGTTGTCGTGAGCGCCTATGGAAAGTGATTGACGGTCGGTGAAAGCACGAATATGATACGACGCAAGCCGCTGGGCGTCCACGCCTCATCGCACAGGGACGCAGAGGTCGGACACTCGGCCGCAGTGTAAAGCAAAATGGTGCAAATGGCTCTGAGCACTATGGGACTTAACTTCTAAGGTCATCAGTCCCCTAGAACTTAGAACTACTTAAACCTAACTAACCTAAGGACATCACACACATCCATGCCCGAGGCAGGATTCGAACCTGCAACCGTAGCGGCTGCGCTGTTCCAGACTGTAGCGCCTTTAACCGCTTGGCCACCACGGCCGGCAGTGTACAGCAGGATAGGCGGCCATCTGTGGCAGGTCCGACGTCAGAGCACAGTGTTTTCCAAGTCATCAAGTACGAATGGACCAACGGCGGTGTGGTAGATCTGCATCCATAGTCTGTGTGAAAGAGCTTTGGCACTGATGCGTTTCTTAATATGGAGTAGCATCTCCCTCTCTTCCTGGTATCTTCACCTTATCATTGCCATTTGAATGTGTTATGATACGTTCGATGATACGCTGGCGTACCTCCACAACCTGTTTTATAACGACTTTTGAACAGGTTTCGTCTCACAGTCGTAGTCTCAAACGTTAGAAACTCAAAAACGATTCAGGTTAGATGATTCATACTGTTAGTTATGTCATCCGTTTTGCTACCGGAGGTTGGCATGATTAATTGCTGGGTGAGTCATGAGTTTCTGCTCAGAGATTCAGAATTGTGCAGCATCTAATTTGTCTTGTGCCTAAACTATTCCCTCTTTCTGTTCTGTTAAACTGTTTCAAACAGGTGGTCAAAGTAGTGATTTAATGTTGTTATTTCTGTACTGCTAACAGGTTACGCTATCCATCTGCATAGCAAAATTAATGTACTCTCAAGTTTGGTACGAGTGAGAATAGATTTTAATTAAAGAACAGCGCCGATTCTGAGGAATGAACAAAGGAAGGCATATTGTATTTCATTATTATGTGTGGTTCATTTAGGAACGGAACTCTTGTCAGAAATAATACACAGCCCGTTCCGGACGCCGCTGTTTGTAATTTTCATCAGTACTGTGAAAATGGTTTTAATTATGTGATAGCGTTCCTTTAGTTACTTCTTATGACGACGATGCAGAGGAAACTGCCTCCACAAGCAGCCACGTCTGTTTCGCTTCCTTTACAGGGGGCGTAATTCGTTTCCTTTCATCATCGGTGGTGTTTGGTTTCTTAATGTTTAGCGATCATTTCCCTACCCATATTTCCACACGAATGCCTTCCTGCTTGTTGGGTTGTGTTCGATCTCCAGAGCAAGCAGGAAGCTACCCATCTGTGAACGGACTCATACATTCTCAAGCGAAATACCAACAAAACAGAATCACCACTGACTGCAGCGCGTTCGAGTGAGGCGAAACGTACGTTGCGCACGTACTTCCCTCGACAATATTCCTTTCGTAAAGAATGATACCAGTTTTACTGTAACAAAAAGAACGCCAAATATTCAATTTATACGAAGGTAAACTAAAAAGTCAGATAAAAATACCTAGGAATTAACTCCTTTAATAGAACAAAAATTTGTATGGTGCAATAAAATCATCATTAACCTGAAAATATATGGTCCAACAGAACTAACTTTCGTTTTCCTTCATAACAGCAATTTGTTTCGAACTAGCATAGCACTTGTTACACACACACACACACACACACACACACACACACACAGAGAGAGAGAGAGAGAGAGAGAGAGAGAGAGAGAGAGATATTTGGGGGGGGGGGGTGGAATGAATCACGCGTGGACGAATAGGGACTAATAAGTACTGGAGCATTATTCTGAAAGTGGACTCGTGTCCTTTCCTTGCCAAGACACCCCAAGTGTGCACAGGCGCATTGTCTTGACCTCTTTCTCTTTTCGTGTGCTAATGCTCATAGCATCCAGTTCAGTTCAGCATACAAAGGTTCAGTAACAATGCACAGTTAGAACCTGCCAGTTTTTTTTATCGTTTTCCAAACATTGTATCGTGATGATTATCCGTAAGTTTCAAAAAGTAATCATTGCTCTAAGACTGCGGATGTGTTTCTCCATAGTGACAGAACCTTCCTGACACCATTACTCCTGAGTGCAATCAGATATTAACCAGTACTCACTAACCCCCAACATTATCAATATTAGCACATCGCTAAACTTGAGAATGAGAAAGAATTTTCTTTGAACACTTTCAGTTTTAAACTGACGAAAGGTAAATGATATTTAGTGTTAGCAGACGTTTTATTAGACCACGAGCTACTATGAACTAGGCAATAGGTATTGCTTATTTCTAGCAACCTACTGTTTATATGATGATGAAGCAATTCTCAGTACATTGCCAATGCTACCTACAGTACTTTCTCAGACAAGAAAGCCATCTACCCACATTGACGGTTGACAAAACAGTCTTCTGCACTACTCATCTGCCAAGTACCACTTATTTCACCCATGCGCTGCACCCCGTATTTAAAATCAACCAAATTAAAATGTGTGCACACTACTGTTTGTAAATAACTTGACTTCTGCATTCCTTAGTTCTGAACTAGCAGAAACTGAATGATAGTCTTTTGTGTCTGAACACTGGCACTAATAATAATAATAATTAATAATAATAATAATAATAATAATAATAATACAAGTGTGTATGTCCTACAACAGTGTAGTGGCCGTTATATAGCTATTGTGCCTTGTGCTCTGTTAGTTCATTTACTATTGGGAGGTGTATTGTGAACTTCTGGTCCGTTGAAGAAATTCAAAGATGACATTTTCATGAGAACTTCAGCACATGTGACGCACACATTTTACGGTGACAGATGCATGTAGAAAGTCCAGAGTATGTGCGTGATGGGTGCACTACGGGACGAAGGTATTTATGCACTCGTTTCACAAGCTGTAACCTTCACCACATTGTGTCATACGTTAATACTAGTATTAAACAAATAAGTAAATGGTAATTTATTTAATTGCTATTACAGACTTACGAAATAGCGATAATAGAAATGTCTTTTAAAAATAATGGGGTTTCATGACCGAAACACAATTGAACAATTGTGTTTTTCTCCCTCAAGGAATTACATTTTATCCCTCAATGTGTAATTATCTCCTAGTTGAGAACCACTGCTGTAAATGCACGGTAGCCTATCGCTACGTAATAAAGTCATACGGTCTTCGAATTATGTAGCAACTTCTCTCCAATGCAAATTTAAAGTGTTTTACGAAGGCGACACGCGCCGACTTCTCTGTCGCGAAATGTCTGCCGTCGGATATCCGCTACGTGCCATATCCTCAGTGCTCGTGTTATGACGTACAGCCCGTCTCTAATTAATTATCTGCCGCCACTAACTTATATTCAGCGTACGTTTCATATGACCAAATTCAACTACAAAGCAACAACAGGAATGTATTTGTCGAGCTCTTCGCTCTAACTCGATCGCCATCAGACTTCACTGGCGAAGATTCAATAAAAGTAAACTAGAGTAATGTGAAGTCTAAGCAGATTCCTTGTAAAAGTTTGTCGCTCATCAAATATATATAATACACACACACGCACAGACGCACGCACACACACACACACACACACACACAGATATATATATATATATATATATATATATATATATATATATATATATATATATATATATATGCTATTTGGCAGTCGTGGATCAAAAATTAATATGAAAAGTAGTTGCTTAATAGAAGACCCTCAACTCAGGTCTTACTAACAGCACTACCGACTCAAACGGAAACAAATATTTTGAATTTCGGTAAAAAGTAATACTGATCCATGTTCCTCAGCACACGTGTTCCGCTTTCATGCCCACACAAGATGCAAATATTATAATACGTAATAGGATATACGACCTGTATACATGACGTGGTCGCAAGTAAGTAATTATACAACGGTACTAATTACACACAGGTAAAATCAGGCTGATTATATTGAATGCACTTTTTCCAAAGTCCAGAAGAACTGCTTTTTCACTTGTTCCAAAGCCGAGAACAAGTACTCGTCCAACAGTTTAATAGTGCTGACTAGTACGATTAACTTACTGAACGGCAGGGTTGAATGCTTTGTTTTAAACAGTTGCTTTCGGACTGAACAAAACGATTGTTATTTGGGTCAATTAACATTACTTAGATATTTCGATAATCGTAGTTTCGCATAACCTGTAACTCCGATCTGATTCTACGCGAGTGGGGTTAAATTTAGGGCTTCCAAGCCAGCGCGTCCTTGTTTGTAGAAAATGATACGATGCGGAATCATTTGCAGTACTACTTCATTTATCACCGAGACTCACATAGGTACGGGCTTGGGCTTTATTAACAGACGAATGAGCAAACTGAGTACCCCACACAGTACATCCAGTCCAACAAATCTTTGCACACTTGGCGTGCCTGTATCTTGAAAAGCTGCACTTACCCTCGATAGCCTTCGCTACAACTATTGCGGACTAGAATGGAATACTAACAGGAGCTACAATAACTACACAATGGTTCCAAAGACATAATTTAAACATCTTACACAAAATTCATGTAATTCATTCTTTTTATACAAAGAGTTTTCCTTTAATTTAATTTTGAAACAAATGATACACGATAAATATGGACCGTACATGATTCGTGAGAAAATCTGAAGACGATACAACATACGAGTCTACCCGTGATTTTTTTTTTTTTTTTTTTTTTTTTTTTTTTTTTTTTTTACGGTACAGCACCGCTAAAGTTCATAGCCTTCGTGACAGACGGTCTCGCGTGCTCCATACTGACTTCTTCCACGTTCAGCTCAATTTATACCGGGACTGCGGCACTTCCTTCCTAAGCAAACCTATTCCATCACTGCATAACGCCCATATTTATTCATCTATATGAAACCATTGGGACACGTTGCTTGTGTTCGAAAGTTTGACGAAAAGAGAAAAGAATTACGCTTACCAACAGCTACGTCAACTAAAATAATTTCGCTCTGCTTCGTTGTAATTCACCAGACTTATTATCACAATATTTGATGTAGTCACAAGGAGGGGCAACTCGTGCAAAATTTGACCGGTATTCTAGATATCGCAAAAATAAACCAGCGTCTTAATATCGATGCGATATGCGATATTAGCTTTGCCTAATTCACTGTGATTCAGTGAGTTATTTATATGTTTATGATTTGCACTATGTAATTTTATTAATGCATTAATCTGTCCTAGAACTTCCACCCCTCCTGTACCCCACACGTCACAGTTATCGAACAGCAAATATGGAAATCATAAACGAGCATTACAAATATCACACTCATAGGTATCACTCTTTTCATACTTGTTTTTTTACCACCACGGATTGTGACAAAATAGAATTAATGTTTTAACAATGCGACGAATAAAATAAAATGAGAAAAAAGGAAATAGTGGTAGTAGTGAGACTCGAACCCAAGCCGACGAATTGTCAGTTGATTCACTTTACCACTGCACCACTGCACCGATACATCAAATATTGCTCAATAATCCCCCATACTCTTGTCATAAATCTTTAAATTACATTTTACCTTTTTCTATGACCCCCTGAGGCGAAATTTTGTAGGAACTCTGCTTCTAGGCAGATAGTTTGAAGCAAATAGTTTGAGGCAAATCCGTGAGCCCCGTCCTATGCCCTCCCCTTTTTAGATTTAAATTTGGAGCAGGTCTACCTAACTTTTGAACTCTCACTTTCTCCTACAAAGAACGCTGGAAAAGGTAGTCTTTACCAAACAATCTACACTATTTGACATGTTGCTTGCGCAGTACCGTGCACGCACTTTCTAAGAAAAATACTGACCTGGTGTGTGGAACGCAGCGCCAATAGTGCAGTCAGGGATGACGTTCATGAGAGCCTGCGCAGTCAAAACCAGACAGCTGCGTTCCTTCTCCGAGTTGATCGTAGTGCAGTTAACCATCATTTCAGCAGTCGACACTGGTTTCTAGTTACAGCGGAGAGAGCGTTACAAAACTTTTTTCAACCGTTTTATTTGCATCCCGCATGTATTTGAAGAGAGATGGCGTAATTTTAGCTTGATTTCCGCCTCCAGTTCGAAGAGAAGTGGCATGATTTTAGTGCAATATTTACAGTGTGGTGCAATACATTAGCTCATGGTCCCTGGGCGCCACTGGCGACAAGAAAGTTTCTAAAGTAATGATTACATTCCACTACCGTGAAACATTTACTAAAAGAAAAATTCTGTTTATAAGGTCACTTTGCTTCATCATCATCATCAGCAGCAGCAGCAGTAGTGGTGGTAGTGGTAGAAGAAGTAGTAGCGGTAGCAACGGCAGGAAGACACTGACAACCACTGTTCCATGTTCTCTGTCCTGAATGAGGAACGCTCGGTGTCTGCCTGAGTTTTCATTAAATGACTCCGTCATAAGTCGAAACCGACGATACGTAGTGACAGCAATCTATTTTAGAAAAATCGCAACCATCATTTTGGAACCAGTATTAACCTCAGCAACACTGCTTCAGAACGTTTCTGCTCCACTACTTCTTTTGCTATTGATTATGTCGTTCAGAACAACTATCCCAAATATTAAAAAAAAATCGTTACCTGATTTTGTGTGTTTGGTGATTTGTACAGTTTTTCTTTCGATGTACCGACTGTACATAATTTGAATCTAAATATAATTCCTGTTTCACGATTTAAAGAATGAAGGTTTCCTCTGTGTTTTCTGAGAACAGTTACGTTGAGACGAGATCTACTAGCCTGTCTCGCCTTTCAAATAGTGAATCTCACACTACCTCTATGAAGTCTGACATACATACTTTTTAGTACACTAACACAGGTTAACTCTGTATCTTGTTTCTGAAAAGCAGTTGCTACTTGTTTTTGTGGAACCGAGTCAGGACCTGCCTCAAAAGTCCTGAATCACAGTCAGGGAGGTAGCTGATGTGTTCTATAAATTCGTTCAGGTTTTGAACTGTCACATTATACTATATATGCTTACTGAAGCCAGTTACTTCCCTAACTCGTTAATATATGGTGTTTCTTATGTGTATCTGTTGATAATATAGGTGGATAGGAAAAGCTGGCTGATGGAATTCCAGTATTTTCTGCAGCTATTACCGTTTCTCCAGAGTCACTATCATCTCCAGGTGCCTTTCTTTCCTTTATATTTGTCATCTTTCATTATTATAGGGATGACATTCTTGTAATTATTATCCGTTTCTGATTTATCCATCTATTATAGTGGTTTCTCCTCAAAAACTTCTCCTATATCATAGAGGAACTCTTCAAAAGAGATATGTAATCGATTGGAAGACTATAAAGGTATCCATGTAAAACTTTTTTTTATTTCTCTGCATTCTTTTGTTCAACTGACAAGTTACACATTGACGTTTCTCGTGAATATTACGTGCAAACTTAGTCAAAGATCTGTAACTCATGAACGAGAATGTATCAGTTACCGATAATCCGATCAGAGTTTAAAGTTCCGCAGTAAATGACAATTTCGTAGTTATTGGTGTTCCTGGTATGCCATTCGTGACACGGTAGAGCATTCAGCGCAGAACTATCAGTCTCGGCTCATAAGTTGGGATGCTACTGCAGGTAATAGTTTGCTAAATAAAAAAAATGTTTGTGTGTGAAAGAGTGTAAACAGGCACAGAAGCAGTTTATTTTTAAATACCACATTCTAGGAACAGCTGTGTGTGACTTAACCTTGTGGAGACATTCATGCATAAACACTTAAAATTACATTTTAGAGGAAACTTGGACAGTGAACGCCGTTGCGTTTGTACTGGGTGGCTAAATAACACTGACCCAGAAAATACCAAGCGTTCATAATGCTCCAAAATCAGGCTAGCCATCCACATCCGAAGAGAAGGTGCAGGAGGTGCAAGACATGATGCTGCAAAGTCCACAGAAATAGGTTAGACGATTAGCTCAGCAGTCCCACGTATCCGTCGGTTTCGCTCACAAGAGTCTCCGGAAGTCATTGCCCATGTATCCGTACAAAATGTCGGTGGTGCATGAACAGAGAGACACCGATCGCCCGGCGCGTGTGAACTTCAGCAACTGGTTTCTGTCCTTCTTGCAGGACAATGGTGAGGTTATTCTTGACACAACGTTTTCCACGAATGAAGCATCGTTTCACCTCTCCGGTTATTTGAATAGTCACTGCTACCGAGAATCCGGATGAATTTAAGGTGTCCCCACTGGATGATCAAAAGGTTGGTGTTTGGTGCGCCGTGACTCGTAAAGGCATCATTGGGCCGTTCTTCTTTCAGGACATTACAAATGCAGAACGGTACTGCAGCTGCATTTTGGAGTCCTTCGTAGGTGAACAGAATGAGGACGAAGTTGAGAATGCCTGGTTTCAAAATGATGGAGCGACTGCACATACCGCCCACAAGGCGATGAAGTTTTTGAAGAACATCTTCAGTGACCGCATCATCTCTCGAGGGCTCTGGCTTCCGCGTTCACCCGACTTGGCTCCACCGGATTACTTTTCTACGCGAAACGCTGAAGGAAAAGCCTATGAACGCAATCCGCATACCATAAAAGAACTCAAAGCTGCACTGACACGTCGCATTCGCAACATCTCTCCTGATGTTCTACACAACGTCTTCAAGAACATGCAAGAACGTGTGCAAGTGTGTCTTCCAGTACATTCAAGTTCAAGGGGATCACTTCCAGCATCTTTTATAACTTCAGTAACTTTAATACGGCAAGTTATGAGTTGCATGGTTACTTATTGGACATCCTGTATATCATGTACATTACGACAGACAACCCAACTTACTTCATTCGCTCCTGGGGTGGATGATGTAAGTTGGCTTGCCTACCTTAAGGTGCATGAAATATTTTGCAGGCATTTTTTTTTTTACCATCCATGTAAGAAGAGCAAGGGGAAGGTCTTGTTCCCCACGGAGCGTTTAAAATTCTGCATGTCGTGTGCAGAGGGCGCCGGCTGTGGCGCCGCAGCGGGAAAGTTGGCGTGCGAGTTGCGCGGGCGCGCTGACTGTCAGCAACAAAGTTGCGCTCCCAGAGGGCGCCACAATCGCTGACGCCTGCCTCCGGGCACACCTGCACCTCCACACACGGCCGCCTAGCTGGCTTTATCCTCGGCAGGGGCGGCCTCAACTTATACCTGCTCCCTGTGCTGTTCGTAGCGCAGGTAGTTTGCAGACAGGAAAGAGCTTCACCACTTGGTCTGTCAGTCCTGAAGCTACCTGCAGCTACACGAACAACAAAAGCTGCTGTCTGTTCACTGCTATATCGCTTACGGTGCACTGCTGATAACACATAACCACCATTACCCCCAATAAGTTATCGACAGCGAATCGCCACCCGCTGCTGAATAATCATTCATACTTCCCCATGTATTAAGGTGTATACTTCCTGTTTCCTCCACTAACGGTTAGGGTTATTATCGGGCGTTCCTCCTTTCCTGCTGTTTCCCAGCTACTCTTTTCGTATCAGCACAAGTTCTCTACTCAACGTCGTCGTCGAAATGCCTTACGCGCTCTTACCTTCCACCATTCCATTAACGACAGTTTTCAGCAATAACTCAAGTCGTACGTAATACATCCCCATAATGTTCCTTGTTGATTCATTCCGGAACTACTCCTTCTCGATCAATACTTTTGATCTTAAAGTCTCCTCTGAGACAACTCTCGAAGGTTTACTAGTAGTTTCTCTAGAGAGCCTTTTCGCCTTATGCAATCACTGCTGTAATGTCTTCCTTAGTCAGCAAAAGTATCCACATCTTCAAGAGTGTGTCGCCCGAGTTTACACCATTCAGTCACCCAGCATCTCCACCTGCATTGCACACATTACCTGACTTTTCTTTATATTTATACGCGTGTTACAGCCACAAGTTAGCTCACGTTACATACCATCGGGTACAGTGCTCAGTTCTTGTTCAGTTGTGTTGACTACTACCACATCATCACCAGACCGTATCATGCTGGTTTTCTGTCCGTGGCTAGCAACTGCCGTATCGAGATAGTCCTTTATTACCCTCAATGCCTAGATCTGCGTGTAGTTACGCTGGCCATGCACGTTTTTAAACATCTTCTGCCCACATTTCACTACGTTTACTGCTCATACTTCTTCACATCTAGCATCAAATTTACCTCGTCATCTAATACCCATTCGCTTAACTGCATGACCTGTCTACCTCAATTTTATTATCCCTGTTGTCCTAACTACTTGCTCCTCATGGTCTGTAATCCAATTCATTTCCTTGTTTCACTATCTTCAGTGAGTCATAAAACGGGTCTCACCAACGCTCACTGACAAAATCTCAGTTTTTGAGTGCCTTTCACGTAATAATTTTGTGCCTCACTGCCCTAAGTGAAAACTGGTAACAAACGCGAATTTTAAACTTTCCTTCCCAGTTACACCGCAAGCTAAATCTTGACAACAGCATTTTCTTCACCATGAGGACTCCAGGCCGTTTTTAATGTTCTAGTTTTATTTTTTAAATTCTTTTTGGTGTCCACCCAGTCATTCCCCTTAATACAAAAACTTATCAGCTGTTTCTCTGTCTTCATTATTAATTAGTGTAAAAGCATCCAGTGTGTGGATTACACAATATTTTACTTTCTTTGTAACTGATTTTCCAGTCTAGTTGGGACTTCTTATATTATCTTGTTAGACTAATTGCCGGAATTTATCTGAATTGTAGGCAAACTACAACACACATCATCAGCAAAAAGGCGATGATAAATTTTTAAAAACAATTTGTACACCACCTTCCTTTTCTCAGTTTAAATTTTCGTGTAGTTCTGCTACGAACAGTTTAGGTGACACTGAATATCTGTATCTGACTCCTATTTCAAATTTTTAATTTCCATCATCCTGGGTTAGCCTAACGGAAGGTCTAGCGTAGACAGGTGTATACTCTCTTAAGCCAAAACGTTATGAACACTCGCTTAATAGCTTGCTAGTCCACTTTTGAAACGCGATACGGGAGATGTGTTGTGTGGCATGGACGCGAAAAGCTCTTCGTAGTTTTCGGGAGAGATGTGGTGCCAGATGTACAGGTCACAAACTTCCCCTAAATTACCTGCAGGTGTTTTGTGGGTGCAGAGCTGGCGCCCGCGAAATTCCCAGATGTTTTCCATCGGTTCCGTACCACACGAATTTGGAGGCCAAAATATCAGCTTGAGCTAAACATCATACCCATGATATCAGTGTAGCATGATTCTGGCATTGGGAGACAGATACACAACTGGCCATTAAAATTGCAACACCAAGAAGAAATGCAGATGATAAACGGGTATTCATTGGACAAATATATTATACTAGAAATGACATGTGATTACATTTTCATGCAATTTCGGTGCATAGATCCTGAGAAATCGGTACCCTGAACAACAACCTCTGGCCGTAATAACGGCCTTGATACGCCTGGGCATTCGGTCAAACAAAGCTTGGATGGCGTGTACAGGTACAGCTGCCCATGCAGCTTCAACACGATATCACAGTTCATCAAGAGTAGTGACTGGCGTACTGTGACGAGCCAGTTGCTCGGCCACCATTGACCAGACGTTTTCAGTTGGTGAGAGATCTGGAGAATGTGCTGGCCAGGGCAGCAGTCGAACATTTTCTGTATACAGAAATTCCCGTAAGGACGTGCAACAAGCGGTCGTGCATTATCATGCTGAAATGTAGAGTTTCGCAGGGGTAGAATGAAGGGTAGAGCCACAGGTCGTAACACATCTGAAATGAAGCGTCCACTGTTCAAAGTGCCGTCAATGCGAACAATAGGTGACCGAGACGTGTAACCAATGGCACCCCATACCATCACGCTGGATGATACGTCAGTACGGCGATGGCGAAGACACGCTTCCAATGTGCGTTCACCGCGATGTCACCAAACACAGATGCGACCATCATGATGCTGTAAACAGAACCTGGATTCATCAGAGAAAATGACGTTTTGCCATTCGTGCACCCAGGTTCGTCGTTGAGTACACCATCGCAGGCGCTCCTATCTGTGAATCTGTGATGCAGCGTCAAGGGTAACCGCAGCCACCGTCTCCGAGCTGGTAATCCATGCTGCTGCAGACGTCGTCGAATTGTTCGTGCAGATGGTTGTTGTCTTGCAAACGTCCCCATCTGTTGACTAAGGGATCGAGACGTGGCTGCACGACCCGTTACAGCCATGCGGATAAGATGCCTGTCATCTCGACTGTTAGTGATACGAGGCCGTTGGGATCCAGCACGACGTTCCGTATTACCCTCCTGAACCCACCGATTTCATATTCTGCTAACAGTCATTGGATCTCGACCAACGCGAGCAGCAATGTCGTGATACGATAAACAGCAATCGCGATAGGCTAAATCCGACCTTTATCAAAGTCGGAAACGTGATGGTACGCATTTCTCCTTCTTCCACTAGGCATCACAACAACGTTTCACCAGGCAATGGTGGTCAACTGCTGCTTGTGTATGAGAAATCGGTTGGAAACTTTCCTCATGTCAGCACGTTGTAGGTGTCGCCACCGGTGCCAGCCTTGTATGAATGCTCTGAAAACCTAATCATTCGCATGTCACGGCACCTTCTTCCTGTCGGTTAAATTTCGCGTCTGTAGCACATCATCTTCATGGTGTAGCAATTTTAATGGCCAGTAGTGTAGTTATCCTGCTGGTTGATGCTATCACCGTTGGGGAAGACATGAAATGGACGCAGGTGTTCCGCGATAATGTTCACGCAATGCGTAGCTGACATAGTGTCTTCGGTTACTGTCACAGTTCCATGGAAGCCCAAGTGAATGCCCTCATTGCACAGTATTACCCCGATCGCCCTGTGAGTGCTCACAGTTGTTGTTTGGAACAACCGTTCGCTGAGATAACAGCGCATCCGGACACGACCATCCACCTGGTATAACGAGAAACGTGATTACTCCTACCAGATGATAAGTTTCCAGTGATCCACGCTCAAATCTCGTCCCTAATGTAATCATAATTGACGATGTTGTTGGGACAGCATCGGAAATCGTAGGGACTTTCTACTGCGGAGCCCAATGTTTAACAATGTGAGCTGAACAGTGTGCTCCGAAACGCTTGAGCCTGCAACAGCTCTGAACTCCGTCATCAGATTTGCCCCACGTCAGTCCCTATCCTGCTTTATAGAGAAAGGAAGACTCCGATCTTTGACAAGGCGTGGGCGTCCAACACCTTGTCGCCTGCTCGTGGGTTCACTGTCCTTCAACCATTTGCCATAAATGCACACAGCAGTAGCAGGCGACCAGCTGACCATCTACGGTCTTTCCCAGGCGCTGGGCTGTAACAGTCTGTCCTTCTAGTCCAACCACTCTGTAACGGCCAGATGTTCGATTTGTAAAACATGTTACTTGAAAACCAAAATATGAGCGTATAGGAATTTATATGTATAAAATTTGTGTGTGTGTGTGTGTGTGTGTGTGTGTGTGTGTGTGTGTGTGTGTGTGTATGTATGAGTAGATATACAGTCCTACAGAAGCTTCACGAATAGCGACCTGAATAGAAGAGTTAACTGTATTACTTCACTTGTATTAGGAATTGTGTATTTCTTATTTGAATGTCGTCCTTTGCTTGCGACACTTCTGTGTTATTGTCAGAGTTAAGTATTGTCGTTGTTCATTTCGTAATAGAACTCATTAACACGATTTGTTTGAATGTTCTCTCGCGATACAAGACGGCAGGCTTCCTAGACCCCCACAAATCTGACGCCAAGGAAGGATTCATCATGTACCACTTTGGTTGAAATATCTTCACGGGTTTACGACGACGTTTTTACTCATGGCTTCACCCGCGTAAGCCGGCTGCTGTGACCTAGCGGTTCTAGGAGCTTCATTCCGGAACCGCGTTGCTGTTAAAGTCGCAGGTTCGAATCCTACCTCTGGCATGGATGTGTGTGACGTCCTTAGGTTAGTTAGATTTAAGTAGTTAAGTCCTGTAGTACTTAGACCCATTTGAACCATCACCCGCGTATGCACATGTCAGATGTATTTTACATATACTTAACACATTTCACACGTATTTGTACACACATTTCAGTTGTATCTCTAGTGAATTTCGCTCTGCAGTTTCATTTTCAAGCAGCTCAGTGCTTATAACTTCGTATCTCCTGAATTATACAGTGATACGATTTTGCTAGTACGTAAATCTGTCTAAAATGTCTGTTGCGAATACAGTTAGTAGGAAGCAGTAAACATTAAAAAATTATGCTTCATGCTGCAGTTTTGCTGGATGAACAGAGAAAATGTAATGAGTGACAAACTTTTTTCGTTTCATCATTTTGTTGGGCTTATCATCTAGATAAAGTTTTGTGAAGGTTTGAAATTGTGTGCAAAGTTAGTTGCAAGTATCTAAGGTGATTTCATTCTCAAATACTCGATGTCTAAAGTATGGGTATTCGTGCATCGTGGGCTACGTTGCTTTTCATCCCCATCCCTTTGATAGGCAGGTGGTTGTTACCACATAGCGATAACTTCCAGACAGAAAGTGATATGTGTAACACGTTTGCCTGAAATCTGTCCAATGGTTTACGAGGAGATATGCAACATACATACATATATCTAAGTACATCCGTTTTTATAATATCTATCGATTAAAAATCCAGAAAACTGCACTTCATTAAAAATTTTTAAGATAAGCCATCTGTAAGCAATGCGAGCTCGCGCATTGCATCATAAATTTTTGCGACACGTTGTTTATTATTATTGTACTATAGTTTAAAACATTTTGTTTTCTTTTGCCTGCATCGAATAAAAATTCAATAGTCATGTACACAATAATCGTGAATACTAAGGGCAAGAGGAAATCGTAATAGAAGGATATAACTTTCGAAGACATTGTACGTACTAATTTAACTTTTCGTAGACTCTACCAGTCTTCAACACGTACACAATTTGAAACATGCCACGTTTGCAGGTGGAGACTGTCTTGCATATTGTGTCTTCGACACTCTAGAACATGGGTAGCTACTAAACCACTTCTTTGAAACGACTGTAGTTCTCACTGTCGGGGTCCACATTAACCTTACGCGTATCCACCCCATCTCGGCAACTTCTGTCTAAAGTGTCGAATACCTTCAGTTTGATGCATTTGTGCAACAAGGACCGTCTGGCTGCAGTAAAACTGTAACAACCGAGTACCTGTAAGCAACACAGATATAGGCAAAGATTGTTAAGTGGTTTTCAGAACACATCTGCTACGGCATTAAGTCTTCCTCACTGAACTGTACTTTTTTGTCCTTTCTGACCAGACAGTAGTTTTGCGTCTCTTTTTAGGTATTTGTCTAGTTTTGAGACATAAAATTAATTTTAAACTCTTTATTATGGTAGTGGACTTCTTTTATTCTGGTATTGATAGTTCTACTGGCCTTTACTCAGGCAATACGAAACACATTTATACGTCATGCCACTTTCGCTACGCTGTTTTCGTTATGGTTGACAAAATTTCTGTCCCCTTACTGTTGCGTATACGAGTGTATAACTAGCTTATCAGCTTCAGGTGACCACTCTACAGCCGTACAGTTTTGGTATAAATAGAAAAAGCTTAAACCAATCATTTTGAAATTGTTGAGATGAAAATAAGCACCTGAACTCTTCAGTAACTTATGGCGTTAGTACCGTTTTAGCAGTCAGAATGATTTACAGAATACATTAAACAGCGTCGATGGAAATAACATTAAACGGTAATGGAGAGAATTCCTAATTCAAATGTGGCACAGTCGTCTACAAACTTGTCACCCACGAGTGGGGAATTTCTGTATCTTCCGATGAAACATTCGTCCCTGCTTACCTCCCTGCCAATGAGTGTGTGAACGTGAATAGATGTAACAGGTGTACCGGTATGAAATCAGCGTTTTTTGTGAAAATCAAAAACTAATTTTGAATTGAATAGTAAAAACATTTTATTCAAAGTACTGACAATTGCTTTCTGTACATTTGGACCACCTTTCTGGCAATTTGTGGACACCACGCCAATAGAAATGTTCGTCTTTTGAAGCAAACCAATCAGACACCCAGTTTTCGACTTCTTCGTAGGAATCGAAGTGTTCCTCAGCCAATGCGTGTCCCATTGAAGAAAATAAATGGTAGTCGGAAGGGGCCAAGTCTGGTGAATACGGCGGGTGGGGTAGCAGCTCCCAGCCAAGTGTTTTGATTGTATCCTGAACCAGTTTTGCCTTGTGTGCAGGTACATCGTCGTGTGAAAAAAATTACTTTGCCATGTCTTCTGGACCGAGCGAGGTGGCGCAGTGGTTAGCACACTGGACTCGCATTCGGGAGGACGACGGTTCAATCCCGTCTCCGGCCATCCTGATTTAGGTTTTCCGTGATTTCCCTAAATCGTTTCAGGCAAATGTCGGGATGGTTCCATTGAAAGGTCACGGACGATTTCCTTCCCAATCCTTCCCCAACCCGAGCTTGCGCTCCGTCTCTAATGACCTCGTTGTCGACGGGACGTTAAACACTAACCACCACCACCACCGCCGCCATTTCTTTTGGCCCATTCTGGTCTTTTTTCGATCAATGCATATACAAATTGATCATCTGTTGTCTCTAGCGATTAGTATTCACAGTTTCACCGGGTTTTAGAAGCTCATGATTCACCACACCTTTCTGATACTACCAAACACAGAGCATTGTCTTCTTGCCGAATCGATCTGGTTTTGCAGTCGATGTTGATGGTTGTCCCGGATTAACCCATGATTTTTCCCGTTTAGGATTCTTAAAATAAATCCATTTTCCATCGCCAGTAACAATTCGATGCAAAATTGATTTTCTTTCATGTCTTTGAAGCAAAATTTGACAAATGGGTTTCCGGTTTTCCACCTCTCATTCATTCAATTTATGTGGCACCCATTTTCCACACTTTTGGATCTTTCCCATAGCTTTCAAACGGTCAGAAATTGTTTGTTGTGCAACATTTAGCATTTCTGCCATTTGCTGCTGACTCAAAGTATCATCTTCATGAAATATTGCTTGCAATTTGGCGTCTTCGAACTTTTTTGGTGGTCTTCCACGTTCTTCATTTCTTACATGAAAATCATTATTTCTGAACCGTTGAAACCATCTTTTGCATGTTGCTTCTGATAGAGCATGATCACCATATGCCTCGACAAGCATTCGATGCGACTCTGCGACACTTTTTTTCAAATGAAAACAAAAAAATCAATGCTTTCCGCAAATCATCACTTTCTGCTACAAAATTTGAGACTGTTAACAGGATGAAAACATATGATGTTGTTTGTTCGATGACTTGATGTATACTAAATGTCTTTGACAAATGTCATACCAACAAAACAAAACAAAAAAAGGCTCGTTCACAACAAATATTCCCTATCGAGTCATTTGTATCTTAACGCTCATTCATACCGGTACACCTGGTATGAGTTATGTGCACGGAAGAATCTGTTAGAAACCGAATGGACTTGCTATGTGGAACACTACTGCCGAGATTGATTTTGAACACTTGTCCAAGTGAATAGAGCAGCGCGTAGAGTTTTCTGTAGGATTTTGCTCGTGGCTCGCCTCAGTTTGGCGTAACCACGCACCCCCCCCCCCTCCCCCACCAGTGGTGGTGGATTGTGTGACAACACGCACGCAGGCACGCACCCAGGCAGCCGAGCGCAGCACTCTGCAGCTTTCGCAGTAACGAGATTTATTGTCTGAGCTGGTAGCGTACTCGCTTAACCCACGTTTTGGTTAACGGCCGCGCTTAGTTCATTCGCTTGAATAACTGCGGGTCGGAGAGAATTAAGTCGGCACGCCGACCCGATGCGCTTTAGCGTTGCGAGCTGCCGGTAATCCTCTTGTTGCCTGATTTATCGCCGACTTCCCACCTGGCCGACAGCGGCCACCGGCAGCGTCACTCGAAGCATTTCGTCAGCACTCTTTCCAGGTATTAAGACGCAGTCTGTAGCACACTAGAGATATACTTTGTTCTGTTTTCGTTTCTGTGAAAATATAACAGTACCAAAAAAGGGAAATTAATCTAGTAATTCAGTTCTATCAAATCAGTTTCTTTCACCGAGAGTGGCACCTGATTCCCTGCGTATTAAGAGAATTAACTAAATTATTGTAAAATTTTGTGTCTATAATCATGAAGCTGTGCAGGGATCAGTTGAGTAATTATTCTTCGCTTGCCTGTGTGGGGGTGGAAAAAGTTCTAAATGAATGTTCCCCTGCACACAGCAGAGATCATGTTACTGCACTCAACGAACACTACACCACCTCCTTCCAGTGTCGCTTTATTGACTTGATAACCCTAAACTCTATCGTGTTTAAAATAATCAACAACTTAATAGAAAATACATTAAATTTTAGTGAAATAAGGAACAAACTGGCCTTCAAAATGAACAGAAAGGAGCCAGTGAGTACAGATTACTAATTTGTCTGGGATACACTCTTCTAGAATATTTATGACTGAATTCCGACAAACTCTGTAGTAAAATTCTAAGAGGGATTGGGCAATGATAAAAAATGTACCAGTATATTCAAGAGTACATGCTGATAAAACAAACCTAAAGTACACTACTGGCCATTAAAATTGCTACACCACGAAGATGATGTGCTACAGACGCGAAAATTACCCGACAGGAAGAAGATGCTGTGATATGCAAATGATTAGCTTTTCAGAGCATTCACACAAGGTTGGCGCCGGTGGCGACACCTACAACGTGCTGACATGAGGAAAGTTTCCAACCGATTTCTCATACACAAACAGTAGTTGACCGGCGTTGCCTGGTGAAACGTTGTTCTAATGCCTCGTGTAAGGAGGGGAAATGCGTACCATCACGTTTCCGACTTTGACAAAGGTAGGATTGTAGCCTATCGCGATTGCGGTCTATCGTATCGCCACATTGCTGCTCGCGTTGGTCGAGATCCAACTAGCAGAATATGGAATCGTTGGGTTCAAGGGGGTAATACGGAACGCCGTGCTGGATCCCAACGGCCTCGTATCACTAGCAGTCGAGATGACAGGCATCTTATCCGCATGGTTGTAACGGATCGTGCAGCCACGTCCCTATCCCTGAGCCAACAGATGGGGACGTTTGCAAGACAACAACCATCTGCACGAACAGTTCGCGGTTACCCTTGACGCTGCATCACAGACTGGAGCGCCTGCGATGGTGCACTCAACGACAAATCTGTGTGCACGAATGGCAAAACGTCATTTTTTCGGATGAATCCAGGTTCTGTTTACAGCATCATGATGGTCGCATCCGTGTTTGGCGACATCGCGGTGAACGCACATTGGAAGCGTGTATTCGTCATCGCCATACTGGCGTATCACCCGGCGTGATGGTATGGGGTGCCACTGGTTACACGTCTGGGTCACCTCTTGTTCGCATTTACGGCACTTTGAACAGTGGACCTTACATTTCAGATGTGTTACGAGCCGTTGCTCTACCCTTCGTTCGATCCCTGCGAAACGCTACATTTCAGCAGCATAATGCACGACCGCATGTTGCAGGTTCTGTACTGGCCTTTCTGTATACAGAAAATGTTCGACTGCTGCCCTGGCCAGCACACTCTCCAGATCTCTGACCAACTGAAAACGTCTGGTCAATGGCGGCCGAGCAATTGGCTCGTCACAATACGCGAGTCACAACTCCTGATGAACTGTGGTATCGTGTTGAAGCTGCATGGGTAGCTGTACCTGTACACGGCATCCAAGCTCTGTTTGACTCAATGCCCAGGCGTATCAAGGCCGTTATTACGGCTAGAGGTGGTTGTCAGGATCTGTGCACCCAAACTGCGTGAAAATGTAATCACATGTCAGTTGTAGTATAATATATTTGTCCAATAAATACCCGTTTATCATCTGAATATCTTCGTGGTGTAGCGATATTAATGGCCAGTAGCGTACTACCTCTGTGTGGAAGATATTGTACAGGTTGCTTCTAGTAAAATGTAAGGTGTCCGGGGTCCATAAAGATAGGGTACGAAGGGAATTCTAATAAATAATAATAAATCCCATTTTAGTCACTTTAGTGTTATTATTAATATTTTCAACATGCTCTCCGTGCTTTCTATGGATAATTCGGTGCGCTGTGCAAGATTAAGGTGAACTCGATGGAATAGGCCTGAACTGCCTCGATTTTAGCACACTGGTTGGTAATGCGTTCTGTCAGGTGGTTGAAATTTATGATCTTCATCAAGTAAATTTTCTATCTCAGCAATCCCAGGATAAAGAAATAAAGGGGAGAAAGGTCTGGCGAACGAGGGGACCACTCCACATGACCTCTTCTCCGAATCCAGTGAAGGAAAATTGTCATTCAAACATTGTCTAGCAAAATGGGCTGGCATCTCATCCTGCTGAAACCGGTGAGGAAGTCCCTCACCAACGTTCAATTTGAGGCATCATTTTGTGTCTCAGCATGTTCAGAAAAATCTCACCCGTTACATGTTCATCAAAGAAGAGAGATCCTCACACACAAGCTTTCCATAAGCCACACCACACCATCACCTTTTGGCAGCCCTGCTGTTTGGATGGATCTATCCAGTGTGGTAGCCTGCCGCTGTAGCCGAGATGTTGTAGGAGCTTCAGTCCGGATCGGCGCGACTGCTACGGTTGCAGGTTCGAATCCTGCCTCGTTCATGGATGTGTGTGATGTCCTTAGGTTAGTTAGGTTTCAGTAGTTCTTAGTTCTAGGGGGCTGATGACCTCAGATGTTAAGTCCCATAGTGCTCAGAGCCATTTGAACCATCCAGTGTGGATTACCTTGAGATCAGTATCGAAGATTTTCCTCTGTTCACTTTCACATTGGCATAAAACATAGGTTCATCACTGAATAACAGAGACTCTTCAGTGATATCGATATTTTCATCCAGTTTATCTGCAAACCACTCACACATCCGCATGCGTCTATCGGCGTCATCTTCATGATGAAACCTCTCCTCTGCCAGGATTTTGTGGCTGGTTGATCTTGGAATACCCGACTCCATGGATGTCCGGAGAAGCGATTTCTTTGGGCTAGCGTAAACCTTGGCCAAAGAGCCTCTTTTGTTTCGTCTGAAGTCTTTGTCGGAGCGGGGTCTGTCCAACACACTGCTCATTTCTTTAAAATTGGTGATTTGTTTTCCGACTCCAGTAAAACAAATAAGTTGACGATGAGGATGCCGAAGGTTCATTCATCCCACAATTTTGCGATACGGCCATCCTTCTCGTCCACTTAAGATTACCATCTACAGGCGTTCTTCTTTACACAGAGCCGTTATTGAATCTGGAAAAACAAAATTTATTAGAATATGTTTTATTATTATTTACTTGTTTATTAATATTAATGAGTATAAAATATGTATTCCCCATGTACCCAGTCTTTGTGCACAGAACTTCATTGAGAAAGTCTTAAAGTAGGTATGAACTTAAATTAAAACAACACAAAACATGGACAATCGAATATAGTACGTTAACTTTGGAATCACATAACCGGCTGACGTTTAGATTTAGGAAAAGTCGAAAACCTTGGCTTTATAGAGAGCAAAAGAAATGAGCGGAATAGTAAAAACTGCCAGTGGGTGTATAAAGTAACTAAGAGACCTATTTGAAACCGAGCTTCTGATGTGAACTTCACGATCCGTGTTTATTATCGGTATTTACTACCAGTTATGACTTATGGCAATGAAACGGAATTTTAGTGTAAAAACCATTCAGAAACTGAAGGACATTTTTGCAAGCATTGAAGAGATTATTCTTGGGAATTAGGAGGACAGACAACATAACTAAATCGTGGATTACAGAAGAGACTGCGCCGAAAGGGACGACAAGGAAGAACGAGAAGTTGTCATAATTGATGGTGAAGGTGACAATAGAGAACATGCTCTAGCTGTCTGGATGCTTGTAACTGGAGACCATAGCGTGTGATAACGTGCAGAAGGCGCCTCCATCCAGCAGTGGTTGTGAAGTAGCCGACGATGGCACCATTAGAAGAAAAGTTTATTCCTGATCTTCATTTCATCTACGATAATATTCATCCAGCGTCTTGGATGCGAATCGAGCAACACGAAGAAATATAGCAATAGGCCACTTTCTTTTTAACTTACACCAAGATACCTGTCAGCCTTTCGCCCATGTTCAGCTGTCGTTATACAGTTTTGCGTTGTCAGAGTGCCGACTGCATTTTGATTGCTGCTAGGCGCCTTTCACTGAACAGTTTCAGTACAGTGCGGATACCTTGTACACATAATTTACGCTATTTTACTGGCGCTTGATGTAAAACAAAAACGTGCAGCGAGAACCTTTTCAAATTACCATTACTTCTGATGATCAAAAAATTTATACAAGAACATGTAGAGCACGTAGTTGTTGATAACAGATCATAACACATAATTCTAATTGGCAACTGATACATTACTATTGACACTGCAGACATGTTGGTTGCTGCACTTCCAGTATGAGGTCATCGGGCACCGCAGCCTGGTGACACACCATGGAATAAGAGTGCTCTCCACTGCTCCCTGTTATACAGCTCTTCCGGAGTGTACAACACAGAGTCCTAGCTTATCAACGCTTTTCACTGATTGACAGTAATTAACTCCACTTTGACACATTGCTCGGAAAGGATTGTATTGCAAACAATAGGTATGTTACTACTGAATGAGATTCATAAACGTCGATGAGGCTGCAGAGGCGATTGCGCAAGGTATATGGAGCCGATAATGTGGGTAACTTTGTATGTCCATGAGTGTTTACATCTATTTCTTCTTCCCTATTGAAAGCGTGCATAACCCAAAACCAATCCGTCCAGCTTATGCACGTCGGAGTTGTGCTTACCCGTCATATCATACGGCAAAGGCAAGTGCGTCCCTTCAAAAATTACGCCAGCACAGTTATTGTTCGTTCCCTTGTTTCTATCGCGTTTGGTGCTGATGATGCATGATTTGTATCCCACCGCAGCCGCAAAAAAGAAACCTGTGTTTTTGTAGTTTGCTTTTGATCGCCCTACTGGAGAGCTTCGTCTGATCTCAGTTCTCCAGGCTGCCCACCGCCCTTCGTGTTGTATTATCTCTTTTTCTCTCTGCCTCCAATGTAGCAATAAATCATACCGATATCCAAATATTATGTAGATTTTATCGCCTACTATAAAGTGGGGAAAAGACTCACGGCAGTCCGTACACGTTCTTTTGTCTCCCTGTTTGCGAAGACGAAGACGATCCGAGAGAAGTTAGTTGTACTTCTTCAGTGAAAGTAAGACGCTTTTTGTTGACTGGTCAACCATTATCTGATATCCTCGATTACAATGTGGAACAATTAACGTTGCGCGCGGAGTGGCCGGGCGGTCTGGGCGCCATGTCACGGATTGCACTACCCCTCCCGCCGGAGGTTCGAGTCCTCCCTCGGCCACGGCTGTGTGTGTTTTGTTCTTAGCATGAGTTAGTTTAAGTAGTGTGTAAGCCTAGGGACCGATGACCTCAGCAGTTTGGTCCCTTAAGAATTCACACACATTTGAACGTTTTAATTAAAGTTATAAAAAGCCGCGTGTTTTATGTTACTACAGGAGGAGCGATAAATTTAAAAATGCAAGTGCGTACATGGGCTAACGTTATGAACCAAGAACAACAAAAATATCTAGGTAATTTGAAAAGTTGTTTTGTGTCATTTGTGTGTTATTAAAACACAAGAATTTAATGTTCCCAAAACCATACACATAGCGGACACACAAAATATTTTATTGTTATAGTATTCGTAGTCCCAAGTGAAAGACACACTGTATAAATTACATAATTTATATGGGACAGATAAGATAAAGTATTCAAAGTATATAAAAAGATATCTAAGGAATATTATAGTATTTGCATACGCAACTTTCAGATAGACCTTTTACTTGAAAGACCTGGGGTATCTGATCTTTCGCTATATTAATTTCTGCACTGGTGGTAGTCACGTAGCTCTTCAGTTGCAGATATTTGAGCGTAGCACAGAATTTACTTGTCACTGGGCAGGTTGAGATCCAGATACTTCGGTTTGCATGCGACGTATTAACCACAGGATAAGGCGAATGCGTCCAACGGACAGATGTTAGGCGGTCACTCTTCAAAAGATATTTTTGCTATGTATTTAAGTGGTGTGTCATTAAGGGCGTGTACGTGTATTTATCAGCAGTGCCGTCTGTCTCGTCTGTCTCGTCTGTGTCCCCGCTAGACAACAAAACTCATTGAGCCACAGAGCAGCACTTACAACATAACGCGCAGGGCAGTGAATTGCCGCGATTGCGCAGACACTAGTGGAAAACACGGGTCATTGTGTTTGCCGCGTGCCTCCGTTTGCGAAAAGTGCCGCCGATGCTGCGATATTAGACGCGCAGCTGGCGTTGCGTAACGCAGTCTGACACAGATAGCAGCCGACCTTGCTAAGCGTGCACGCGAGCACGCACGCACGCACGCACGCAGTCTCGCAAAGCAGATGCAGGTCGTCACGGTTGGCGAGGCGGTGGACGCCGCCCACGGGGCATACACAGGCAGTGGGTGTTGCGTGCCGTGCAATGCTGTGGCCGGGAACACAGGTGCAACCGCTCATCTCCCTTCCCAAATAACACTATCGCCGCTTTGTTACGCCATTGGTCCGCGCCCGGCGTGCGATAGACTCCGGCTAAACTGTGCGTTAAAAAAAGCGGCTCTCATTGCGCGAAAGTGCAAGGCCGAGTATTGCGCAATGTTGTTGCGTAATACAGGGTGTTACAAAAAGGTACGGCCAAACTTTCAGGAAACGTTCCCCACACATAAAGAAAAAAAATATGTTATGTGGACGTGTCTCAGGAAACGCTTACTTTCCATGTTAGAGCTCATTTTATTACTTCTCTTCAAATCACATTAATCATGGAATGGAAACACACAGCAACAGAACGTGCCAGCGTGACTTCAAACACTTTGTTACAGGAAATGTTCAAAATGTTCTCAATTAGCGAGAATACATGCATCCACCCTCCGTCGCATCCCTCCCTGATGCGCTGATGCAGCACTGGAGAATTGCGTGTTGTATCACAGCCGTCCACAATACGAGCACGAAGAGCCTCTACATTTGGTACCGGGGTTGTGTAGACAAGAGCTTTCAAATGCCCCCATAAATGAAAGTCAAGAGGGTTGAGGTCAGGAGAGCGTGGAGGCCATGGAATTGGTCCGCCTCTACCAATCCATCGGTCACCGAATCTGTTGTTGAGAAGTGTACGAACACTTCGACTGAAATGTGCAGGAGCTCCATCGTGCATTAACCACATGTTGTATCGTACTTGTAAAGGCACACGTTCTAGCAGCACAGGTAGAGTATCCCGTATGAAATAATGATAACATGCTCCAGTGAGCGTAGGTGGACGAAACTAAAATGAGCTCTAACATGGAAATTAAGCGTTTCCGGACACATGTCCACATAACATCTTTTCTTTATTTGTTTGTGAGGAATGTTTCCCGAAAGTTTGGCCGTACCTTTCTGTAACACACTGTATATATTTGCGGGACGCGTCAGTTAGAACTCTTGCCGGCCGAAGTGGCCGTGCGGTTAAAGGCGCTGCAGTCTGGAACCGCAAGACCGCTACGGTCGCAGGTTCGAATCCTGCCTCGGGCATGGATGTTTGTGATGTCCTTAGGTTAGTTAGGTTTAACTAGTTCTAAGTTCTAGGGGACTAATGACCTCAGAAGTTGAGTCCCATAGTGCTCAGAGCCATTTGAACCATTTTGAGTTAGAACTCTGCCTTCGTGGCTAACTTGCCGGCACCCACGGTGTTGGTGTATGCTGCGATGGAGTTGCTTGCTTCGCAAAATACGAACAGAAATTATGCAAAACGGGCGAAATACACTGATCAGATATAAAATTATGACCACCTACCTAATAGCCGCCATGTCCACCTTTGGCACAGATAACAGCGGCGAGTAGGTCGTACGAAATCAGGTAGGTCGCTGGAGGAAGGTGGCGCCACATCTGCACACACAAGTCACCTAATTCCCGCAAATTCCGTGGAGGGAGGCGATGAGCTGTGACGTCACGTTCAATCACATCCCAGATGTGTTCGATCGGGTTGAGATCTGGAAAGTCAGGGGGGCAGCACATAAATTACAACCCGCCATTGTGTTCCTCGAACCACTGACAAGGCGAGGCCACAACGTTTGGAACGCGGATTTACTTCAAACTTCGTACAATCATAGTACTCCATGAGAACAACAAAATGTGTAAGCAGTAGCGCGTACTTCTCAAGCGTTATCGAGAAAATCTCAAGATAATTTCGGTCGGCAAATATATACCTGTGCGTGGCCATTTTTACCACGAAGCAGCGCCAGCCGCGTGGTTAGCGTTCAAGACCCCGTGACCGCTGGATCGCTGGGTCGAGTCCCGTTCGTCAGTTTTTTTAAATGTTTCTAACACAGTCATCTTCTTTACTATTTATATTACAATTGATATAATGAGAAAAATACGTGTAATCGGATGAATTTTTATTAAATTTACAGTGTTATTTGGCAGTCTACAAATTTTTACTATCACAAATAATATAATATTTATAACTATCGACTGGTAAACGACCAAAAGCTTAAATTCATACTCAATATGTATGCTTGTCCGTGTCTTCAATGCTGTTCGTATTTAATCGAGAGAGAACGAGAAATTGCGTCTCGTGAAGACGCTATTGAAATACACTCGATAAGGGGATGCTGAAAGAGAGGTTTTCGAAAATGTTAACGAGGTTTGTTTTTCCACGGAAAACCCCAAAAGACCTTGCGTATGCGGAAACATAGCGTTTATTCAATGCAGATGATGCCGTTTAACTTTGTTTTCCACGTTTTTACGAAAAATAACATCCTGCAACTTGTACTCGTAATGTCGAAGGCGACGATTAATTGTACATCTTTTGAAAGCCGTCTGAGCCGGTCAAAACTTGGAGGTAACAAGTCGTTTCGGGCTCCTTCCAGGTATAAGGGACGTCTCAAATCATGGGCAAGCATAAATTTTCAGTATCACTTTACGCGTGTGGTCGTTTACTAGTCGACAGCTATGAATATTGTGATAGTAAAAATTTGTAGACTCCCAAATAACATATCAAATTTAATAAAAGTTCATCCGATTACACGTATTTTTCCCATTATATCAACTGTAGTATAAGTAGTAAAGAAAATGACTGTGTTAGAAACAAAAAAAAACTGACGGACGAGACTCGATCCATCGATCCAGCCATTACGGGTCTTGGACGCTAACCACTCGGCTGCCGCAGCTTTTTAATAAAAATGGCCATGGACAGCTACATATATTTGACGACCGAAATTATTTTACAATTTTGTCAATAACGCTTGAGAAGTACGCGCTACTGCTTACATATTTTGTTGTCCTCGTGGAGTACTATGAGTGTACCAAGTTTGCAGTAAATCCGCTTTCCAAACGTCGTGGCTTCCCCTCGTGAGTTACACTCCTGAGCCTGTGAAGTGGCATATTATCTTGCTGAATAATGCCGCTGCCGTAGGAAAGCATTATCGTAATGAAGGGGTGTACGTGGTCTGCAACCAGTGTATGATACTGCCTGACGGTCTTGGTGCCTTGCAGCAGCTCCACTGGACCTATCGATGCCCAGAGCATAACGGGGCCGCCGCCAGCTTGTCCCCGTCGCGCAGTATAGGTGTCAAGGAGCTTTTCACCTGGAACACGACGAATATGTGGTCTCCCATCGACATGGTGGAGAAGATATCGGGATTCATCAGCCCATGCAACGCTCAGTCACTGTGTCAACGTCCAGTGCCGATGCTCACTTGCCCTTTTCAATCGTTGTTGCCGATGTCGTGGTGTTAACATTAGCACATGCGTGGGTCGTCGGCTGCAGTGGTCCATCGTTAGGAGTATTCGGAGCGCTGTATGTTCAGACACACTTGTACTCTGCCCAGCATTATAGTCTGATGTTAGTTCCGCCACTTTCTGGCACCTGTCCTGCTGTACCAATCTCCCCAGCATACGACGTCCGACATCTGTAATGACCGGGGCCGCCCAACCCCACGACTTCTGAACGAGGTTTCACATTGGTTTCGCCACTTGTTGAAGACACTCACCACAGCATTCCTCGAACACCCGACGAGCCGTACAGTTGCCGAAATGCTCGTGTCGAGCCTACGGGCCATCACAATCTGCACTCCGTCAAACTCAGACAGATCGCATATCTTCCCTGTTCTACACACGGACAGCATGCTCACTGATGCTACACGCACCGTGCGTGTATCTCACTAACAGTCATTCCTCGCCATGTGACACTACTATCCTCTGGACGGGTTTATGTCAACGGTAGTTAGGTGTTCATAATGTTCTAGGAGATCAGAAGCTTTCTGAGAACATTTCATTGGACCAGGCAGTACGCCACAACTACTACTAATTGCAAATTAAACAACTGAACTGTATAATTTATCGTGTACATGCGCTGTTTTGTATCCTTTTCTCTAATATAACAACTATCCCAAAATAAATAAAACAATGATACTAATTGATGGTTTAGATGATTTTACGTCTGTGCTGTGACAACTATTGCTAGAAAAATAAACATGTAGTCTCCGCTGACTGGACAGATGACCCCATCATCTTTGCCAATTCTGAGATCTTCCATAAGTAAAATATTTGCGTGTGCTGTCGTGACACCATAATCCTCAGTTTCCTCTGTTATTGTGGACGACGACATATCTGGCATTTCCCGATCAAGCAGGAATTTCATTTCTCATACTACTACAGCTTACTTACGTCTGCGTCTTCCAGCCCACTTTCTGAACTTTTGTCATATATTTTTTTCAGTTCTTTGCGTAAATTCGTTCGGAGCGAACTGAATTTCTCTCTCTCTCTCTCTCTCTCTCTCTCTCTCTCTCTCAACAGGAACTGACGTGTATTGCGCAATACCACAGTCACGCAGAGCAATATATTGCACTGGTGTCTATATTTTCAAAGCTTCGCAGTCTCCTTCAGTTCATCGCACAAATTGTCAATATAGATCTCTCACATATAGTATTATTGCCAGCATTCAGTACAGCACAATAAGTATTGACCCTGTTGAGGGTCCCTTGCTAACGAACACTGACCTTTCCGACTATGGTGGAATTTTAGTTGGTCGATATCATATTAATTCAAATTATTGTGTCTTTATACGTTTTGTATTATTAAAACGAGTATAATAAAATCAGTTCTCTTTAAAAAGCATGTTCCCAAGGAAATGAACAGGCGTTCGAAACTTTCATGCCGTTCTAGACATCTGGAGTTTAGCCAGAGCGTTTTGGCAGTATCTTGGGAGTCTTAAAGAAATGTCTACACTGTACCGCCAATATTATTTCATTCAGACTGGGTCTCGGTGAACTTAGTGTCTGTTACTCATTCATCAAAAGGATGGCACCTGGCAAAAAAATCTTTTAACGCCTTTTATTTTATTTTGCTTGTCGGATACATTTAGATTTATTAGATATCCAACGTCCTTACTGATACGTCAGCTGCTACAGTGCTTCGGGTACAAAAAAAAAAAAAAGAGGGATCGCCACTTTTTATGATTTTAAAATATTTGTTAAAATGGTATGAACGTCAGGTTAATTATTGAGGAACAGCCAGTTAAAGGTTACATGAAAACTGAGGTACTCTGCGCAAACATTTGCTACGTAAAAGCAGCAGACCGCACGTCGCTGATGACACTGACTTTGAAGTAAATGTAAACGTGGGTGTATGAAATTTGTCGCAGTTTCTCTTAATTATAATAAAACGAATGTTTTCCAGAAACAGTTTTGACAGGCTATGGTCCATCTGAGCAGAACTCAAAGTAGTTGTCTGGTTTTAATGTGTTCTTCGTTTCGCGACTACCACACTTTCTAACGATAAATGATGTATTAAAATGACTTGCACACACTTTCGGGGCCGATTGCTAATGCAAAACAAGGAAATCAGTCCGTAGAAACGAGTGTCCAAACGTCTTTCGCTTTTGAGATATTAATGAAGCTTGTAACTATTGTACTTTTGCGAACATTTGAGGTTGGCCAGTCCGGAACATTTGATGTGTGTGGGAACAAGTGAATCCTAGTGGAAATAAGGCTGCACGAATGTGTCCATGCGTGTTTCAAGACAAACGAAAGAAAATTTGTCCAGTCTTCGCTGCAGATCCTTAGAATTGTCCGTAGCCCCACCAAAACATTTCGTTTATGCGGCAGTCATACCGCAAGTGCAATTTTTTTATCATTGTACCGTGGAAACTAGCGAAACTATTCACCGCTGTCGGAGGTTGCCTAACGAGGTCCCCAATTCGACAAGTGTTTTCGTGTGTAGAAGCAGACGGAGCAAATTTTGAGCGTGTCTTATAAATTACTGTCTTGAGAGGTTTCTAAAATGCTTTTTCATTAATAATTGAAAGACGGATTGGTATGGTTTTAAGACTCTTGTTCACATCAACAAGTTTTTTTATGTCGCCGTAAGGTCCCCTCCCGAGAAAAGTTTGTCATAGCATTTCTGATGCTCCCCGTGTACCAAATGGCGATGCATTGGAAGTTATCGAATGGTTGAGGGTGTTGACGTGTGAACGAGATATAAAAAGGAAATCGATTTTGGATGCAAGCGGCAGCTGTAGCTTGTTAGTTAAATTGCCTAGCTGTTCGTAGAGTTGTCTGCTAACGACCTAGATTTATATCTTCCTAGATGCCGTCTACGACTCCTCTGATCGAATTTGAAGTGGACAAGGCGGCTAGCCAGAAGGTTAATGGTACGGTGTGCCCAATGGGATGACTCGCCAGACGCAGCTGCTGACAGCGGCGCCGCTACACATTTCCATCAGCCCTGTATCTACGCATGCCCTCCGTTCCAGGTGTAATTCAGTTCCAAAACACACTCATGTAGAACAAAGTCGTCACTGAGCATTATCGAAGTTGCTGCAAGTACTGTAACTCGTGCAATCCCTTTTAGACCAACAGCTTCAGAACTAATAAGTTACCTTTTCCGTCCTAAGCTATCAAGTGTGTGTGTGTGTGTGTGTGTGTGTGTGTGTGTGTGTGTGTGTGCTCTTTGCTGTAGCGCTATAGGCTGGAACGCCGCAGTTTCAAATCTATGCCTGGCCGTGTATGCAATCACCTTGTCTCACTAGGGAAGGCGACGACGTTGGGGACACAGATTTACATCACACCTTCTACACCTTTAGTAGGCCATTAAAACAGCATAATGTGCAAGTAGTGGGGTGCACTACTCCGTCAAGTCTGATAAAATCGCAAGAGAAGTTTTACACGTCTGTTATATACCTGTTCGAAGGTGACAGCCGTAAGAAGTCAGTGCGCTAACATAGCTAGGGTTCGCGCGTAATACGAGGAACGTGAACGAGCAGGCGGTTCGATTCCCCGTTTACGAACAGATTTGCCTTTTTGAGAGGGTCGGCCTTGAGCAAGACAGTTTTTATTTTTCCTTTTATATTCACCAAACATGTTTCGCTGAAGTTTCAGCATCATCAGCGGCTTTTTTCTTCCATAGAACAGGAAAAATGCTTTTTACTACTTTCAAATTAATTCTAGTTTTTAAAGGCAGTATTTACATACCTGAAAAACACAATTTTGTATATATATATATATATATATATATATATATATATATATATATATATATATATATATATATATATATCTCGTCCAGGGAATCCACAGACTGTAGTAATGAGGTAAAAGTACAAAATTTTGTCTGTTTTTCAGATATGTAAATTATGTCTTTAAAAACTGAAATTTATTTGCGTACAGGTACAAAAACGCATTTTTATTGATTTATAGAAGATTACATGAAACCCACTGTTAATGCTGAAACTTAAGCGAAAGATATTTGTGGAATAAAAGAGATGGCTTTATAGAAACGAAACGTAGAAATTTGTTTCTATAGAATGTCTCCAGGGACACGCTTCAGGGTTTAAACACTTCCGCTGGCCACCAAACTCCTCAGACATGAACATTATTGAGAATATCTGGGATGCCTTGCATCGTGCCGTTTAGAAGAGATCTCCACCCCCTCGTACTCTTACGGACTTATGGAGAGCCTTGCGGGATTCACGGCGTCACTTTCCGTCCAGCACTACTTCAGACATCAATCGAGTCCATGCCACGTCGTGTTGCTGCACTTCTGCGTGATCACGGTGGCCGTACACGATATTAGGCTGTGTGCCAGTTTCTTTGGCTCTTCAGTGTATATAGTAGATGTAAGGAAATCAACAAAAACTTACCGCTGCTAGCGATCTCTGAGAAAATCTTTTGATAAATCTTTCCTCCAGTCCCGCTAACGCTATAGACCTGCCAATACCAACGTATGAAGAACATGATCTGGCGCTGAGCACAGACACAGGTCTCGCCTGTGCTTTCACGTCTCCTGAATCGCATACCGGCGCACCATTCCGCCCCCCTGAGAGGCTGCCTGTGCGTTGACGCAGGTGAGTGCTGCTCTGCAGAAAGGGTCGGCACGGCGTGGGAACCTAACAAGCGCGCACGGCCGCAGGTTTCCCCCACGTAACGAGACGTCTTATTAGGCAGGCGCCGGTTCTGCTGGCCCGCGTATCGCATGCCGCAGACCACGGCCCCTTGGCGGGTCTCGTTAAACCGCCAAACACAGTCCAGCCAGTGACTCTTGCCGGAGAACGTCTGAAGTGAGAGCGAGTGCTCTTGTTACCGCAAGCCTCTGCCGGCGTTGGTTCCGTTGTCCTTTCCCTCAGCCACAGTAGGCGGGCTTTTCGCAGAGTAGCTATGCATTTCACGTTTCGCGGAATTTCCGCAAAAGGGGAAAATAACACCTGCATGGGGGAGGGGCTGGGGGTTGGGTTCTTTGGGGGAAGAGACCAAAGAGTGAGGTCATCGGTCTCATCGGATTAGGGAAGTGAAATGAAATGTCGTGTGGCTAGGGCCTCCCGTCGGGTAGACCGTTCGCCTGGTGCAGGTCTTTCAAGCTGACGCCACTTCGGCGACCTGCGCGTCGATGGGGATGAAATGATGATGATTAGGACAACACAACACCCAGTCCCTGAGCGGAGAAAATCTCCGACCCAGTCGGGAATCGAACCCGGGACCTTAGGATTGACATTCCGTCACGCTGACCACTCAGCTACCGGGGCCGGACATTAGGGAAGTATGGGGAAGGAAGTCGGTCGTGCCCTTTCAAAGGAACCACCCCGGCATTTCCCTGGAGCGATTTAGGGAAATCACGGAAAACCTAAATCAGGATGGCCGGACGCGGGACTGAACCGTCGTCCTCCCGAATGCGAGTCCAGTGTGCTAACCACTGCGCCACCTCGCTCGGTGTACCTACAAGGCAACTCTATTTTAGCTAACAAAAAACCGTGTGTGGCACCCTTAGAGAATTGGCTGCTCTTCATACTGATCTCTTAGGCTGGATCTTTCACTGTGTTTTCGAGTAGCCAGTTCAACCAATACTGAGCGTTCCTTATCTTTATTCTTCTCTGAAGGCAAACTTTGAGAGTTGAACTGTTGCAAATTTTGCTAAGTGTGTGTGTGTGTGTGTGTGTGTGTGTGTGTGTGTGTGTGTGTGTGTGTGTGTGTGTGCGTGCGTCCGTACGTGGTAGCGTTTAAAATACATATTTTTTTTATTTTATTGTTCTCTGTGAGCACTATCTATCATAAAAGATCGAAACAAATTTATATGAAGACATGCACGGAAAAACGGGATAACGCTAAAATGTGAAAACTTAGAGATAAGTGTTGCCATCTACATCTACATGGTTACTCTGCAATTAGCATTCAAGTGCCTAGCAGAGGATTCATCGAACCATTTTCATACTACTTCCCTACCACTTCACTTTCGGACGGCGCGTGGGAAAAAGCTCTAATTTCTCTTATTTTATTATGATGATCATTTCTCCCTATGTACGTGGGTATCACCAAAATATTTTCGCATTCGGAAGAGAAATTTGGTGGTTGAAATTTCGTAAATAGTTCGCGCCGCAAAGAAAACCGCCTTTGTTTCAGTGACTGCCACCCCAACTAGCGTATCATATCAGTGACACTCTCACCCATATTGCGCGATAACACGAAACGAGATGGTAATGTAAAACTACAAGGTGTTTCAAAAATGACCGGTATATATGAAACGGCAATAAAAACTAAACGAGCAGCGGTAGAAATACACCGTTTGTTGCAATATGGTTGGGACAACAGTACATTTTCAGGCAGACAAACTTCCGAAATTACAGTAGTTACAATTTTCAACAACAGATGGCGCTGCGGTCTGGGAAACTCTATAGTACGATATTTTCCACATATCCACCATGCGTAGCAATAATATGGCGTAGTCTCTGAATGACATTACCCGAAACCTTTGACAACGTGTCTGGCGGAATGGCTTCACATGCAGATGAGATGTACTGCTTCAGCTGTTCAATTGTTTCTGGATTCTGGCGGTACACCTGGTCTTTCAAGTGTCCCCACAGAAAGAAGTCACAGGGGTTCATGTCTGGCGAATAGGGAGGCCAATCCACACCGCCTCCTGTATGTTTCGGATAGCCCAAAGCAATCACACGATCATCGAAATATTCATTCAGGAAATTAAAGACGTCGGCCGTGCGATGTGGCCGGGCACCATCTTGCATAAACCACGAGGTGTTCGCTGCATCGTCTAAGGCAGTTTGTACCGCCACAAATTCACGAAGAATGTCCAGATAGCGTGATGCAGTAATCGTTTCGGATCTGAAAAATGGGCCAATGATTCCTTTGGAAGAAATGGCGGCCCAGACTAGTACTTTTTGAGGATGCAGGGACGATGGGACTGCAACATGGGGCTTTTCGGTTCCCCATAGGCGCCAGTTCTGTTTATTGACGAAGCCGTCCAGGTAAAAATAAGCTTCGTCAGTAAACCAAATGCTGCCCACATGCATATCGCCGTCATCAATCCTGTGCACTATATCGTTAGCGAATGTCTCTCGTGCAGCAATGGTAGCGGCGCTGAGGGGTTGCCGCGTTTGAATTTTGTATGGATAGAGGTGTAAACTCCGGCGCATGAGACGATACGTGGACGTTGGCGTCATTTGGACCGCAGCTGCAACACGGCGAACGGAAACCCGAGGCCGCTGTTGGATCACCTGCTGCACTAGCTGCGCGTTGCCCTCTGTGGTTGCCGTACGCGGTCGCCCTACCTTTCCAGCACGTTCATCCGTCACGTTCCCAGTCCGTTGAAATTTTCCAAACAGATCCTTTATTGTATCGCTTTTCGGTCCTTTGGTTACAGTAAACCTCCGTTGAAAACTTCGTCTTGTTGCAACAACACTGTGTTCTAGGCGGTGGAATTCCAACACCAGAAAAATCCTCTGTTCTAAGGAATAAACCATTTTGTTTACAGCACACTTGCACGTTGTGAACAGCACACGCTTACAGCAGAAAGACGACGTACAGAATGGCGCACCCACAGACTGCGTTGTCTTCTATATCGTTCACATCACTTGCAGCGGCATCTGTTGTTGAAAATTGTAACTACTGTAATTTCGAAAGTTAGTCCGCCTGAAAATGTACTGTTGTCCCAAGCATATTGCAACAAACGGTGTATTTCTATCGCTGCTCGTTTAGTTTTTATTGCCGTTTCAAATATACCGGTCATTTTTGAAACACCCTGTATAAACAATTAGGAATAAACAAGTGTATACAGGAATGGGATCTTCAAAGGAAAACAAGAGAACATCCCAGAGTGCCCCAGAGAGCATCCCAGAGTGACCCTGAAAACTAAAACACCAAGAAGAATCGCTTCTCTGCTTTTGACAAGATCAATGTGTAGTATATTGTTGTTTTTCGATGGCCTCCGTCAATCCTACCTGATAAGGATCCCATACCGTGCAGCAGTATTCCAGCAGAGGACGGACAGGTGTAATGTAGGCTGTCTCTCTAGTGGGTTTGTCGCATCTTCTAAGTGTTCTGCCAACAAAGCGCAATCATTGTTTCGCTTTCCCCAAAATATTATCTATTTGGTCTTTCCAGTTTAAGTTGCTCGTAATTGTAATTCCTAGGTATTTAGTCGAATTGACAGCTCTTATTTTTGTGCGATTAATGGTATACCCAAAATTTATCGGATTCCTTTTAGTACCCATGTGAATGACCTCGCACTTTTCTCTGTCACTGGGTACGTGAACTACCAAAATTGACATTGGTCTCAATCCGAAATATCGTAATGTGATATTTAGGGGTGAGAACAATGTCAGTTTTGAAAGTTCCCGTACACAGCAACAGATGGCAACACTTACCTGTAAGCTATTACATTTAAGGGTTTGCCCATTTTTCCGCGCATCTCTTCATATACGTACTCTCAGTGAGCATAATCGAGATAATTAATATCATATCACAATAACGCAGCATGATAATTAACAACTTATTCAGTTATTTTAAATTATTTAGAGAAAACGAACGAACGCTTCGAATAAACTAATTTCATCTGAAGTGATTTTCCGCACCTTCTCTATTATAATGGAAACTGACTTGGAAAGTGACAGAGGATCCTGGTGTGTTGTAAAACGCTTAACTGCTCCCCAGTTTTTTTTTTTTCTCTTGTCGCAGAATTTTCGTCGCTCGTAAAACATCAAGACTTCTGCTCATATACAGTCAGCATTGCAGCGTCGACAATTGACTCGTGCTCTAAGGGTAGCAGTATCATAGACTCATGATGTATATACACGCGGCCCTTGACTAACCATGGCGTAACATGAGAGAGTGCGGAGGCCATGCGATGGAATCACGACGACACATCCACTTCTCAAGGAATTTAGCACATTTTGCCGGTGGCGCCCTCCCATTCTTCTCCTCCTCCTCCTTCTTCTTCTTCTTCTTCTTCTTCTTCTTTTGCGACTCTGAAACTCATGATGAATCTTGGCCTCTTCAACTATGTCCTTCCATTTATCCCTTGCTAGCATTTTGCAGTTCACGTAGCCCATCTTCCGAAGATCTTCTATGACTCCGTCCTCTCATCTAGTTTTAGGTTGACCACGTCCTTTCTGTCCACCTTGCTTTCCTTGTAAGATCTTTTTTGGTATTTCCGTATCACTCATCCGTGCCACGTGTCCAGCCAATCTCAGCCTAGATGACGTCACAATTCTCCTAACAAGCTGATCTTTGTAGATGCATACAAACCATGGCTTATCTCTCCTCCTCCATCCTTCCGTTTCGCAGATTTGGCCGATGATTCTCCTGAGTACTCTTCTCTCGAATCCATCCAGCAATTCAGCGTCATTCGCTGTCAGAGGCCAGGTTCAGAGGGATATGTAAGTACTGGTGTGATCGGTGTTGCATAGATGGTAAGTTTTGTCGTTGCAGTCAGGAACGTTGAAGCTAGAAGCTTTGTAAAGGCGAAATAAACTTTATTGGCTGCGATTAGTGTCTGCTTTGTTTCACAGGATTTGGCCTGGTTACAATCGAATCCCGGTACTTCAAATGATAGACTCTTACAAAGATGTAACTACCCACCCTCCTTTCAGCTGGCATGTTCTTCCTATGCGCTTTCCCAGCAGCTAGGTATTTTCTTTTCTGCTTGTTGGTATTAAGTCATATATTCCTGCCGACTTGTTAAAGTGCGGTGAATGTCTCTTCTGTTGCCGCAAGCATCTGCACAGATTTATGAAAAATCGTTCCCCTATTCAATATATTTACTTCTCTGATTACCTTCTCCAAGACGGCGTTGAATAGGAGGCATGCCAGCGCATCACCTTGCCATTCTCTATTTTTAATTTCCAAAGTATTGGACAATATTCCTCCGTGTTTTATGCTACCTTGCGTTCGTCTTACTGTCATTGTCATTATCAGTTTTTTTGGAATACCCAATTGACCTAGAGCTCGGTGTAGTTGCTCTATTCTATACTAACGTACGCTGCTTTAAAATCAATAAAAAGGTTATACGTTCCGACCCCATATTCCTTTGTTTTTTCCCAGATTTGTCTTACGGGAAATATCTGTTCGATAGTTGGCTTACCACGAATAAATCCTCAATCGTAGAACTCAGTTTCGCTCTGTATTATTGGAACGAGTCGGTCGCAAAGTATGTTAGAGAGGTTTTATGTTTCAGATTAAGCAGTGTGACAGCTCTATAGTCACCGCATTCCATCTCTCTTTCCGTGTTTGAGGTATTTCCTCTTCTTTCCATGTTAGATTAACCAGTTTCAAGATGTACCTCTCCAATTCAGATCCTCCTTGCTTGAAAAGCTCTGCTGTAATGCCGTCCACTCCTGCCGGCTTGTCGTCCTTTAATTTCCCCGTTGCAGTTCTCACCTCTTTTACATTAGGCGGGTCCACACTGTTATAAGAGTCCTCTTCCTCCTGTATTTCTGTTGGTTTTCTTGGTACAACTGGTCTCGGAGTAAGGAGTTTATCAGAGTAGCGATGCCACCTCTCGCATCTCTCTTCCTCTTCGCTGGTAATTTAGCCCTTCTCATCTCTTACTAAACTTGTTCTGCCCATGAAAGGTTTCCGTGCCTTATACACCTCTCTATGAAATTTCCTTGGCTCATTTGCACTTCTGATAACCCCACTTCTTCAATATTTGCCTTCATCGACTCCCATTTTTTCCTTTAATAGGTGCTTTCCCCAACGCTCTGTTTTTCTTTATATTCTTCCATTATCCTCCTTGTACGTGAGGCTGTAACGTCTTTCTGTATGCTTCATTTTTTTTAAATTTATTATTATTTCAGATTCGATGTCAAACTACTAGGTTCTTGTTTGTCTTACGCTGTTTCCAAGTATTTCACTTACTGCTATCTGCACTGACTTCTTTCTTTCCCCATTGAATGGTTCAAATGGCTCTGAGCACTATGGGACTTACCATCTGTGGCCATTAGTCCCCTAGAACTTAGAACTAGTTAAACCTAACTAACCTAAGGACATCACACACATCCATGCCCGAGGCAGGATTCGAACCTGCGACCGTAGCAGTCTCGCGGTTCCAGACTGCAGCGCCTAGAACCGCACGGCCACTCCGGCCGGCTTTCCCCATTGATTTTCAATGTTGTTGTATTCTCCAGCATTTTACTAAGGTAGCTTGCCACACGAAAACATGGCAAGCTACCTTAGTAATTAATACACAAGTGATCCAGAAAATTCATGCACACCAAATATAAAGAATAAATAAAAACGATGACCCATTGATGATGGCACAGTGGTGCCGAAACATGTTCGGGTACTGAGAAAAAACGGTGTTTTGCATAGCTGGCGGACCTCACATCCAACGGTACCTGTAATATTTACATTCTCGTTAAATAGCCTCAGAATTGGCAGAAATCCGCTTGCTGCTGGCGAATGGACTGATGGGAAAACTCACTTAGCAGGCGTGGAATACAGCCAGTACGGCAGACTGTGGGGTCGTCGTGGCGCTTGCTTGTGTGAGCGGCGCAGTGTGGGAGCCATCGTGCAATGGCTGTCCCGGCGGACAGGTGAGAGCTGAGCGTGGACGCGGGAGGCAGTGGGTGGCGCGCGGCTGCCGATCAACAGGTGGCCCGTCCCGTCCCGTCCCGTGCCGTCCCGGCCGGCAGGTAGCTAGGGAGTTTCTGGCAGCCTTTGAGGGCCGCTAACCGCTCACAGTCATTTAACCCGTGCAGGGATGGCCGGGCCCTGTGAAAGAAAGACCCGCTGCTCCATCGCAGCCGCAGCAATCGCTTCCTTTAGCCCTCTGCTGGCAGACGCCAGCCCGCCTCCAGTCACACTAGACTTGGCCACTGTTTCTATGTTTCGATACAGTGTATCGATACGTGGAACTGTTTCAGTGTTTCGGAACGGCTGTGGTTCACTGTTTCGAAACAATGGTGTTTCATTCCGCCCCTGTCTCGGACAACCGGACCAGATTCGATCTCGAGCCAGACACAGAAACTGTATCGTTGTTTCAAAATAAGGCTGTTTCAGTCCACCTGTACTTGGAATGGACTAATTTTATCGAAACAGTGATGTTTCATTCCGCTCTGTGTCGTACGAGATTCGGGCTCGGCACAGGTACTGAAACACAACATAACACTTCATGAAACACTTTCAAGAGTGTCGAAATCTTTTTGCCAAGCAATAGCATGAAGCTTAAGATACTCGAAAATAAAGCTTCGTTTCTAGCTGACTGTCCTATTACGAAATGGCGTAACATCTGCTTTATAAACACCAACCAAACAATAAAACACGTTCAAAATAATAAACATGTGAAAATCATTCAGTTAAATTACACTTTTGTATAACATACGCTTCTCTGTTCATGTACAGTAATCATATTAAGAAACACAAGTAAGCCTGCAACATTCTGAATAAAAATAAAAGGCGTAGAGTGACAGTTATTAGGCATATACATAAATTAGATGTAGGTATAATTGCAAGCAATCTCTTTGACGTATCACTGATAGTGTAATGGTGAACGGGAAGGGCTGGGAAGCAGGGTGAATTTATAGTAACGGTTCGAAAAACCTTGAAAGACAAAATTTTTTCTGTTATATTTTGTTATTTATTCGAATTATTTGGCGTTATTTGTGAGTCTATAGTCACTGTGCCTATTATCCACAATGATTCCCTTTATGTGAATGGAAATTAGCAGGATGGGTATATTACCCATACTAACGGAATGTGGGAATCCCAGCAGCATATCCGTTGTTTCTGCAATTTGCTCCCACCTCCAGTTCCGTTCGTGGTGGTTCTTCTGTCTTCAGCTACGGCTGTCCTCAGCCAATTGAAAAGTATGAAAGTCACACGACACGAAAGCAGCGCATTTGCTGCAGGAAATACGAAACTGCCAAAACGCCTAAGTGACAGTTTCATACTTCCTGCGATATGATTAGCGCTCTCGCACTTCATTTGTGTTTATATGGACATACTTATATAGTAGATATTCAATACGATAAAATGTGTGGGTTTATTAGATTACAGGAACACAAACTCTTTCAATGTTTCGAAACAGCGTATCGAAACATTACATTGTACTGTTTCATTTGTTTCGAAACAGTTACGTGTTTCAGTTTGCCCATCTCTAAGTCACACAGTAGATAAGTCGTATTTATATGTCACGATGGCAGTCATAACGACCCGATTTTGGTTAAAGTTTGCAAAACCATTACGGAACATTGCACGACTGAGCACAGTTTGGGGCCAATGGACTCGTGTATGGGAGAGCAGTGCCTCAGACATTTGCATTTGCATTTCCTATGTTTCCCTCAAATAGCTTAAGGCAAATCCTGGAGTGGTTCCGTTGAAAGGGAATGGCCGATTTTCTGTCTGTACTTTTACAATTTTCGGATGAGACTGTAATTCTGTCACAGACGGCAAATGACTTAGGGAGGTAAAACGGAATGGATAGTGCTTTGTCAAGAGTGTCGTGGAAAGAGTTCGAAACATCTATAGAATCGTTTCATAATACATTTGATCAATTATATCTCGTTCCCGTCTAATTCTGTGCCCCCTTGCCCGCGGTGTACTTCTCCAGACTCGCCCAGTAGGACTGAGCATGAGAATTGATTTAAATCCAATAATTATCTAGGGCTTATATGCCAGTAGCCTGTGCTCTGAATCAGAATTTTTATACATTATATATTTCAATTAATTATCCTGTGTATTTATGGAATGGCATCCGATATTATCATGTTTAGTCCATTACCATTCTTAGTGTGTGAAAGAATGAGAGAGTATGCGAGTCTTTCCGGGTCTGCACGGCATGTGGTAGACTAGTTGCTTTCCGTCTGCTGAGCGTACAGCGTAACCAACTTAGTATTCCTTTACATGGGCAAAGAGTTCTATCCCCACTGTGCAAGTCTTGTCTGTTAAGTTGGTGGCGAACCCCTCTGTTCTTTACGGCTTTACTGGATTGTTCTCTGGATGCTACTGCTCGGGAGACACTCTGCTGCTGGCTTTTGGTGAGTCTGGCTCTTAGTTCTTAAGTGCAGTCTTACTATTTTAAAGGCGTTGTTAATGTGTAAGTTCTTTATCCTAACTGAAGCGTTTCATGTTTCTTTTTTCCGAGGATGTGTTCAGTCAAAAGCATAATGCTTCATTTATGTTAGTAAATGTTCGAGGCTTAGATTTATTTAGTATTCTGGGTTTGCTCTGTTCCTTTGGAACATTGTGGTATGAAATGTTGTTCACCGCGTAATGATTACACGAAGTTAGAGCGATCTTTAGTTTGTACAAATTTGAGACTAACAAGGGAACATTCCCATCGCACCCCCCTCAGATTTAGTTATAAGCTGACACAGTTGATAGGCCTTGACAAACTGAACACAGATCAATCGAGAAAACAGGAAGAAGTTGTGTGGAACTGTGAAAAAAAATAAGCAAAACATACAAACTGAGTAGTCCATGCGCAAGATAGGCAACATCAAGGACAGTATGAGCTCAGGAGCGCCGTGGTCCCGTGGTTAGCGTAAGCAGCTGCAGAACAAGAGATCATTGGTTCAAGTCTTCCCTCAAGTGAAAAGTTTATTTTCACAAAGTTATGATCTGTCCGTTCGTTCATTGATGTCTCTGTTCACTGTAATAAGTTTAGTGTCTGTTTTTTGCGACCGCACTGCAAAACCGTGCGATTAGTAGACGAAAGGACGTGCCTCTCCAGTGGGAACCGAAAACATTTGATCGGAAGGTCATAGGTCAACCGATTCCTCCACAGGAAAACACGTCTGATATATATTCTATACGACGCTGGTGACGGCATGTGCGTCACATGACAGGAATATGTTGTCGACCCACCTAACTTGTACACTTGGCAAATCGGTAAAAAGATTCTTCTACCTTGCCTGATTTAGGTTTTCTTGTGGATGTGATAATCACTCCCAAAAAAGTGATGAAAACATAAGAGTTTGTCACATTAACTGCAACAAATGAATGCAACAGTTTCACAGTCGCACAGTTTTCCCTGTGCACTGTCAAAACATATGCTTTTAACGTTTTCAATTTTTTCCGTGTGTAGACCGTCAGATCCTGCATATGTCCAAGCAAATCTGAATATGTCTTGGAATTTTGGAGAGCAAAGCTCTTCACTCGAAGGAAGTACTGAACCAAGGACCTCTCGTTTCGCAGCTGCTCACGCTAACCACGGGACCCCGGCGCTCCTGTACTGAATCTATTGCTTATGTTGCCTATCTTGCTCATGGACTACTCAGTTTGTGTCTTTTACTTATTTTTTTCATAGTTTCACACAACTTCTTCCTGTTTTCTCGACTGATCTGTGCTCAGTTTTTCAAGGCCTATCCACTATGCCAACTTATAACTAAATCTTAGGGGGTAGCGACGGGGAGGTCCCTTGTGAGTGAGTCATCGCATTGTCCGCTTCTTTCCATTGTATTTTGTAGCTCTTTCCCTGCTTCAGGTTAATGTGTGGTTAGATACAAAGATTTCTACGTGTGCTTAGTTAAACCTACTTCCACTTGTTTCAGGATTAATGAGTCTTCAGCAAGTTGTGGTGATGGTGGTGAACTCATATCACGCTGAGCTGTGCCGTTCATAAAGTGTTTTCTTTAGTCATCTGCTGCACACTCATTCTCGTTCTGTTTACTTTGTTAAGACCTTAATTAGCTCAGGTTATGGCAAGTCAATAGCATACCCTTTTCCCACAAGAGATTAAATGTGCGGCAAGTAAAGCAGGACTTGTTTATGGAGGCAGAGCGCTGTTCCCTTCTCCTTGTTACCACTGGTATCATGTTAGTGTGTCCATTTGTACTGGAGTTCCAGAACGTGTAACCGGTCAAGCTGTATCGTCCCATATTAGAACGAGGTGCTGAAGTCTTAATAGTTGCACACACCTGGCGTCTCTGATCTCGAGTCGGTCGCATCTGATAACAGGATTTATGGAATTGCAGTGAAACAGGTAAGGCTATTATATCATCTAAATAATGAACTCCGTAGTTCATAGGGATGCCAGCGATATAGGGATGCCAAAGTTTTGTTCGGCTGAAGCCGCACTTCAGGTTTCTGCCGCCAGAGCGCTCGAGAGCGCAGTGAGACAAAATGGCGACAGGAACCGAGAAAGCGTATGTCGTGCTTGAAATGCACTCACATCAGTCAGTCGTAACAGTGCAACGACACTTCAGGGCGAAGTTCAACAAAGATCCACCAACTGCTAACTCCATTCGGCGACGGTATGCGCGGTTTAAAGCTTCTGGATGCCTCTGTAAGGGGAAATCAACGGGTCGGCCTGCAGTGAGCGAAGAAACGGTTGAACGCGTGCGGGCAAGTTTCACGCGTAGCCCGCGGAAGTCGACGAATAAAGCAAGCAGGGAGCTAAATGTACCACAGCCGACGGTTTGGAAAATCTTACGGAAAGGGCTAAAGCAGAAGCCTTACCGTTTACAATTGCTACAAGCCCTGACACCCGATGACAAAGTCAAACGCTTTGAATTTTCGGCGCGGTTGCAACAGCTCATGGAAGAGGATGCGTTCAGTGCGAAACTTGTTTTCAGTGATGAAGCAACATTTTTTCTTAATGGTGAAGTGAACAGAAACAATGTGCGAATCTGGGCGGTAGAGAATTCTCACGCATTCGTGCAGAAAATTCGCAATTCACCAAACGTTAACGTGTTTTGTGCAATCTCTCGGTTTAAAGTTTACGGCCCCTGTTTCTTCTGCGAAAAAAACGTTACAGGACACGTGTATCTGGACATGCTGGAAAATTGGCTCATGCCACAACTGGAGACCGACAGCGCTGACTTCATCTTTCAACAGGATGGTGCTCCACCGCACTTCCATCATGATGTTCGGCATTTCTTAAACAGGAGATTGGAAAACCGATGGATCGGTCGTGGTGGAGATCATGATCAGCAATTCATGTCATGGCCTTCACGCTCTCCCGACTTAACCCCATGCGATTTCTTTCTGTGGGGTTATGTGAAAGATTCAGTGTTTAAACCTCCTCTATCAAGAAACGTGCCAGAACTGCGAGCTCGCATCAACGATGCTTTCGAACTCATTGATGGGGACATGCTGCGCCGAGTGTGGGAGGAACTTCATTATCGGCTTGATGTCTGCCGAATCACTAAAGGGGCAAATATCGAACATTTGTGAATGCCAAAGAAAAACTTTTTGAGTTTTTGTATATGTGTGCAAAGCATTGTGAAAATATCTCAAATAATAAAGTTATTGTACAGCTGTGAAATCGCTTCAATCATTTGTAATAACCCTGTATTACGTCAGAAAAAATGTAGCAAACGGACTTCTACAATTTTGCGTAATCATGCGTGTGCCCATCATGTACAAGCGATAAATCACTATCAGTGTCATTAGTCATAAACTTCAGTTCTCTACCATTTTCTGATAGAACAATATACATATCACTAACATGTCTCAAGACAAACTGGGCATTCCTTCATTCTTGATGGCCCAGTTTAGCCGCACGCGTCCTAATGCCATGCCATCACAGTTTGCACCACCCGATTAAGAAGAACCTCTTCGCTCGACGGTTAGTCGATACGCCGACGATGATGGATGAAGAGATTCGTGTCTTCTCAGTATGTCAGTTGATGATCTAGAATTAAATGTAAAATGGCATAAATATGTCACGTCACTACAGAACTGCGAACATCTCCTCTGAGACAGGATGATGATCTGCTATAGCTTTCAGTCAGCAGCTGATAAGAACGCAAGCAGTTTCTGTGCACCCAATTTCCCACGACTGCTGCATCATGCTAACAGCACTATCATGGTTGCCTCATCCCACCTTATGACGTCATACGTTCCCTATTACAGCCTCGCTCGTCTTGGGTATAATCTGCAGGAACAACGTAATGGCTCCGATAGCCAAAAATACTTGACGCTGACTCATAAATTACGTAGCAGGCGTTGAACCACAGCATGCCAGGCACTAGCCATTACATTACGTGAAAATAGATTTCCCTTTGATTTCGCTGTTAGGCCGGCCGGTGTGGCCGAGCGGTTCTAGGCGCTTCAGTCTGGAACCGAGCGACCGCTACGGTCGCAGGTTTGAATCCTGCCTCGGGCATGGATGTGTGTGGTGTTCTTGGGTTAGTTAGGTTTAAGTAGTTCTAAGTTCTAGGGGACTGATGACCTCAGACGTTAAGTCCCATAGTGCTCAGAGCCATTTTTTTCATTTCGCTGTTAACACGACAGTTTTTCGGCAACAAATCCAATCTCATAGCGGTAGTTGTTTATAAGTGACATTTTACAGCACAATTCAACATCACACGAGTGGCCAACATCGACTAATTAGAGTGGAGTCTGCGAAATCGGCTGCCGACAAGCAGTGGCTGGCCGCTACCTGTGTTGTCTTGATACCTATGCACTCTCCTGGACAGCACTAGCGACGAAGAATGCCACCAGAACCTTGGTCTGGTTTCTTTTGATGGATGATGATGATTATTATTGGTTTGTGGGGTGCTCAGTGCCCGTACAAATTCCCAACCTTTGCTCAGTCCAATCTCGCCACTTTCATGAATAATGATGAAATGATGAGGACAACACAGACACCCAGTCATCTCGAGGCAGGCGAAAATCTCTGACCCCGCCGGGAATCGAACCAGGGACCCCGTGCTCGGGAAATGAGAACGCGACCGCGAGACCACGAGCTGCGGTGTTCTTTTGATGGAGCGATAAAAGAATTTCCCTGGATAATCTGGAAAGTTAGATGCTCTAGGCAAAAATGCCTCGACTCCATAATTACGCTTCTAAGAATCTAAAAAGACGTAACATTTTATGGGTGTCCACGCAGGTATTCTGCCACCTAAAACGTTTCGTGCAGTCCACCAGAGAATCTAGGCAAAGTGACATTAGAGGTAGGCTATGGAGTTTAGAGTTTAATTACGGCAGTCATCTTGAATTTCATCGCAAGTCAGGCAGCAGCTCGAGATGTCTGACTTGCAGCTCTGGGCCACGACCTGATAGTAATTACGGGGATAGGGGTTGCCGTTAAAAATCGGTCGCGGTGATATTTCCGTAATGAGAGACCAGCTTACTGCTAACGACCAGCAGCAAAACTTGTCACGTCTAATGACTTCATTAAGAGTGAAACGTAGGACATTTAATCGGTATTAATGAAGAAGTCTTCAAAGTCTCACGTAGGTTTTTGACCTATTCCATACCGCTAAATTAACCGGCCATGTCACGCACAAGCCATGGGCGTTTAGCCAAGCGGGAAACATGTCCAGGTCACTTAACGTACCACCTGAACATCTTGCATGCTGTGATTCAGTATCTGTCATGTAAATTATAAACCACTTGAGTCCTGCGCATTTTCGACAACGGAAAGAAAAAGGTGATGGGTGTTGGAGAAAAAATACAGTCTGTAACATCACAAGTCATCATTACAACTGTAAAGTTGTGGCAGAGGAGCAGAGGGGTTCCCAACTGGGATCAAATGGGCCGAGATTTCCGAGTTCTGTCGTTCGCTTCACAACCAAAGAAAACCTCCCGAAAAACCTTAGTCGTGTCGGATGTATTGCAACTATTTTTAAATAGCATATGTGTGCATGTGTGTTTACGAGTACGAACGTACGTCACACAGAATCTGTACAAGTTAATCTGTAGCACAAAACTTCACCAATAAATTAATATCTAAATCAAACTGCCAAATATAGCAACATGTAACTGTGTGAACACATATTGACAAATGTAATATAAAACGTACATAGTGCATCGCACGTCATGTGGAACAAACCGGCGAAAATATCTGCAGTTTGCTCTAATAAGTGACAGAGAAAACATTTCATATATTAGTGTAGTATCTAGTGGTTAGAGCAGGCTTTTCTGTAGTGGTTATCGCCGGAACGGTTTCTGCACCATCAGTTCCCTATCATAGCAAAAGCCGATACTAACCCTTTTACTTTCAGTGGCATGATCTGATATTTTATAGTCCACCATATTTGTATTGTTGTTCAATGGGTATCTGAAGCTCTTGCAAGAATACAATTGCCAGCACAAAGTTTAGCACATTTTTTAGTATAACTTCGCCGTTGATTCTAGAAATAACGTCTTTTCTTCAGTAGGCGCCATCCCTTACCAAAAAAAAAGAAAAAAAACAGTGGTTTGGAAAGTTTCGCCTGCTCCCCAATGGAATCAGTATTCCTAGGTTACCATTTTTGCAGTCTCTAGTGCTTCCTATGACATTTGTTCAGCTAGATGCAAAACAAACGGATTAGACTGCTTTCCTGTAGGGGTTAACGGCCAAATAATAATGCAACAATACGCTTTGAATACCTGACCTTGCGTGCACACAGCTTCCCATGAGTTACCGATTCTTAGGTTCCACGAAGAGAGCAGTAAAGAGAATGTAGACAGACCATATGAGGTCTTTCCTGGAAAACGAATGAAACATAAATGCACGGACACAATGTGGAAACCTGCCTCACAAACAATGGACGGGTTTGCGCTGTTGCTGTATGCAACTTGTGGCAAGCTGTAAAGCATAGTGGGGGGATTATTTTATTAAAAACAGGGAAATGAACAGGATATGTAATTGCAAGATGATTCGGCCAAAGGCACATGCCTCAATAGCTTAACTAGATATCGTCGGAATTTACTAATAAATGACGAAACATGCTGAATGGATGCATACTGCTGTACAGATCGGATAGTCCTAAAGACACTTACGAGGACTAGGAAATTTGAAGTTCAATGCTTATTTACCGTTCCGTGTATTCTGTTAAAAACTACTGACAAACATCGAGGGAGGACGGTTTACATTTTACATGTAGAGCAATAGGTTAGAACTGGAATGACGTGATGAACGCCACAAAGTACAGTAGCCGAAGACGATATCAGCTGAAGGAGTAAAGAAGTGTTTCGCGCTATTTTAACTGCTGCACTCAATGCCACAGCACTTAAAGAGCAAAGTTAGCATACTTTGCCAGATGCTTTTGCTGGTTCTTAGTAAGAATCGGTCATCACAGCTATGAAATACTTCAGATCTAGATCTGGGTGCCTACACTAATTCTCCCAATAATACATCTGTCAAGGAGACACATACGATGAATATTGGTATAACTTTGGGCTAAAGATGTCGTCATTTAGCCTTCCTCACACAGATTTCTCCACTGTTCCCCGAATTCTACACGGAAAAGTACCATAGTGGCAGAATACCGCCTTTCCATTCGTCCATTCTCCTCCATTTGTACTAGTACCATTTCTCTAACGATCACAGCATATGCTCCAGTAATAGTTCCTTTACTCTGGCCCTAGAACTTACTCCTTATGTGTGTCCCATATTAAAACGTTATGTTGGCATTGGGAGGATAATATGTCACCCCTAGATTCGAACGTACAGTACGTACCGTGGTAGAAATGGAAGTCGTGTACACATGTCATTGCGTCACTGCAGCGTGAGTATCCTGTGATCTGTTGCGCCGTTAATCGTAAAGCGAAATTAACTGTATGTGTCAAATTCGTGGATTATTAGTGGTGTACGGATTTTCTGACACAAAGTTCTCGGTGACTCTCGTGTACTCTGTGTGTGTGTGTGTGTGTGTGTGTGTGTGTGTGTGAGTGTGTGTGAGTGTGTGTGTGTGTGCGTGCGTGCGTGCGTCCGTGTTTGCGCCCGTGCGATCGTGCGTTAAATACTTCACGGCGAGGTGTGAGTAACTTTCAGTGCGTTAACTCGGGATAACAACCATTGGCAACAAGTCTATAAGCCACCAATCACTGAAAACCTAAATCAGGATGGCTGGACGCGGGTTTGAACAGTCGTCCTCCCGAATACAATTCCAGTGTACTAATCACTGCGCCACCTCGCTCGGTAATGTCGCCAGATGATGGAGAACGTTGCAAGGAGTCCATTACTTGTTGGCGGATTGATAGGCGAAGATAAGAAGGGGTTACGATGTGCTCGGTGCACAATAGGTGATCCTTCCGTGCGATGGTCAGAGGTGTGGAGCCTTGTCGACGAGCTTACCTGCCCTCACATTCCCCCTGAAGTCGAACACGACGTCAGTGTCACATCTGAATGTCCGACAAATCTGGGTATTACCCTGTTGGGCCTGCCGGCCAAATGGGGACCCACAAATTCACTCAGGTGCTGATTCACTTGCGCACGCGCCATCTCCGTCTCCTTCATTGCGATCGGTCAACAACGGACGCTGTTGACGCCCCTCATATAGTGTCCGAAGTCTGATGGCCGTTGTACGTGTCACTCATTTACATTCCCACCGACGCTTTGCGCTTGTACGAAGTTACACTGACGTCCAACCACGACTTCCGAGTGCCTAACTTATTTTGTCAGACAGCGTATTTAGACAATGTCGATAGCTCTTAACATGGCGGCGAGTGAGTGACGTGCGTTAGCTTGGCTCGCAAGTTTACGTGAAATCTGGAGGTGTTTTAAGCAGTTAGGCTAGTGTACATACACTAAAGCCGTATATCTACTGCCGAGTGTCGTATTTTACATCACATATTAAGCACCAATTACACGGAATCGCACTAAAAATGGAAAATCGCCGAACAACGCGCAGTGCAGCCAACGGCCAGGCCGGCGACAGCGCAGGCTTGGAGTCTACACCGGGAGCTGCGGCCGCTCCGCCCGGGATCGCTGACATCGCCGCACTCGTGAAGGCTGAGGTGAGTGCCGCGCTGCAGGCTAAGGAGACGCTCGGGCTCGTTGTTCAAACCATCACTGATGCTGTCACTGCATCAGTGACGGACAAAATACAGAAAACTCTGGAGGCGAATGCGAGCGAGATCCGTGCACTGGACACATCGTTAAAAGCAAGTGAGGAGAAAGCACGACTGCTCGAACAGAAATTGATCGAGAAGACGGACGAGCTCGAACAATATCAGAGACGCAATAATCTCAGACTGTTCGGCATTCCAGAGAGCAGCAGAGAGAACACAGATGAACTTGTGATAAACCTTGTCCAAGAGAAGCTAGGCGTGCAGGTGACTCTGAGTGACATTGACAGAAGTCATAGAGTGGGTCGTAGGTCGCCAGGTTCTACAAAACCAAGACCTATAATAGTGAAATTTATGTCGTATAGGAAGAGATCTGAAATCTTAAGAGCAAAGAAGAATCTCGCCAAGTCGGGTCTGACAGTACGCGAGGATCTGACCTCTGAAAGACTAAACATTTTGAAGAGCGCGATTTCGAAATTTGGGCTACATAACGTATGGACAAATGACGGCAGGATAATGGTTAAGACTGAAAACGGAAAGAAAACAATTTGCAGTGTTAATGAACTCGAAAGCCTGTGCTTTAGAAGCTAAATCATGTCTAATCTTGCTGCCACTAACCTGTATGTTTATATTGTTTACACTGTCAACCATATCGTAACTAATGTATTATCAAATTGTTCGTTTCTCTAAATAGCTATTTTTTTTATCTCTAATTATTTTTTCTCGTGTAATATTTGTTATTATTTGTATTATCAACTTTTCGTTTCTCCACATAACTATTTTCATTTTTAGTTGTTTTTCTCATGTAATTTTGTTAATTATTGCATAAGGTAGTCTCACTTCCATCCTTAATTAGCAACCCACCATCATACTTTAGTTGTTATCCTCATAAGTGCAATTAATATCACACTCTGTCATAACGTGCAGATTACTCCCGTTGTATTTAGCGAAATTCCTTCCCCTGCCAGCCCACGGCTACTTCCATAACCGTTGCAGACCTCGCTGACCTTGGCCGCAGATCCCGTTGCCTCCCCGGGGACCTACCCCCTCCCCCTCCCGGCCGCTTTCACTGCACAGAACCACAGAACTGGGAGGACACTCCCTCACCCCCCTCCTTCACACGCCTTCCGCATTCCTCATGCCAGACCCTCTTGTCACCGCCAACCACGACCCGCAAACATCGGTCGGCAGCCTCCTCGGGCAATCAACACCCGAACGCACCAAGCTGCATATTGTGCATGCAAATGTCCAGTCTCTGCCAGCTCACTTCGACGAGTTCAAATATATATTTCAAACTGCTGATGTACACGTAATACTTTTGTCAGAGACTTGGCTCAAACCAAGTATTCCTACAACTTCCGTAAACCTAGATGGCTATATCTTTCTCAGGCACGACAGATGCAACAGACGAGGGGGCGGAGTAGGGGCGTACATACGCTCTGATTTGTCACCTACAGTACTACACACATCCGACAACAATGTAGATAAACAAGTGGAATATATGTTCATAGAGATCAAATCACTTAACAGAAAGTGCTTAATATGTGTCCTTTACAAACCTCCTAAAGTAGGTGGGTTCGCCTGCTTCGAAACTGCCCTCTCTAGTCTCGAATCGTCATATGAACATGTAATTATAGCTGGTGACACTAACATTAATTTTCTGTGCAATAGTCCTTCCACTGGGAAATTTAAGAGGATGCTTTCTTCCTCAAATATGACGCTACTTCAGTTGGCACCTACTCATCACACGACTACCAGTCACACTTTCATAGATATATTCGCAACGAAATCTCCAAACAGAATAATCCGCACCTGGCATGTCGGCCCATGACATCATTTTCATGACGTATTCACTAGAATGCCCTAGAAAGAAACAAAAACTGTCTACATACCGAGACCTCAAACGCATAAATTTGCCTGAACTCGAAACTGAGGCACAAGAAATAGTTTGGGGGATGACCTCTACTCCCCTCATGGACATAAACGACAAACTCCACGATTTCACTAACAAAATTACTCAGCTATATGACAAATATGCTCCAATAAAGACCAGAAAAGTAAAAAGGCAACCTGCACCTTGGCTGACTGATGATCTAAAACAGCTCATGAATCTCAGAGATGCTGCACATCGAGCATACAAGATACACCCTACACCTGAAAATCACGCTGTATACAAGCAGAAACGAAACAAAGTCAGTCAAGCGGTGAGAAACGCTAAGCTCAGACATGCCCGTACATTAGCTGACAATAGATGTAGACCAGCTATCCTGTGGAAAAATCTCCGTAGTCTCGGTTTAGGCAAAATAAAAGTTGCAGAAAATCCCATGGTCCCAGCTGAAGAACTAACCCGATTCTTCACATTACCTGCAACCAAAATTGATCCGCAAAAAAAACAGAGAATCATTGATTACTTCATTGGGATGAACGACTGCAGCAAAGAAAAATTCTATCTACAGCACGTCACTTGCAGTACTGTCAAGAAAGCCATAATGCGAATTAGATCAGCATCTACTGGACATGATGGTATCACTATCCAGATGGTAAAACTTATTATTGACCAACTACTGCCCTCTATAACAGACATTTTCAACGATTCATTAATCACAAGTGTTTTCCCTGAGGCCTGGAAACTGGGACAAATTAAGCCACTGCCTAAAAAGGGCATCGCCACAGCAGCCTCTGACTACCGCCCCATCTGCCTTCTTCCTGCACTATCAAAGGCCTTAGAATATATAGTTCATGACCAGCTCACCAACTACCTAACTACTAACAACCTGTTAGACGAATACCAATCAGGTTTCCGTAAACATCGAAGCACAACATCCGCTCTGATAAAGGTAACAGGTGACCTGAAACTTGCCATGGACAGACAAGAAGCGACTATCATTTGCTTCTTAGATTTCAGCAAAGCATTTGATACTGTCGACTTCGACATCTTACTAGCCAAACTTAGCGGTCTAAATTTCTCACCAAGCGCAGTGCAATGGTTTCGCTCATACATGACGTCTCGTCAGCAACGCGTCCTGTCTGGGGATATAAAATCACAATGGCGGCAGGTAGTGTCAGGCGTTCCCCAAGGCTCAGTATTAGGTCCTATACTCTTCTCTCTTTATGTCAATGATGTGTCATCGGTCCTGACCTATAGCAAATACCATATGTATGCTGATGACCTTCAGTTGTATCTAAGTGCGAAACCAAGCAATCTCAAGAAAGCTATTGAAAATTTCAATACTGACCTCAACGCACTGTCAAAATGGGCACAGGACATAGGTCTAAAACTAAACCCATCTAAAACCCAAGCGGTACTTGTTGGTCACTCTAAGCTTATTAGCCCAAAACATCGGGAATCCGTACCACCTCTTATCCTAAATGGAACAATTATTAACTTCTCGCCCTCAGCAAAGAGTTTGGGAGTAATAATAGATGAAAATCTAAATTGGACAGAGCACGTAACTGCAGTGTGCAAAAAAGCATCAGCATCCCTTCATGTCCTACAAAAATATAAAAAACTCTTCCCTTTCGATCTGAAAAAGAAATTAGTACAAACGCTTATACTCCCAATCATTGACTACAGCGATATTATCCTACAAGGCCTCTCTCAGGAAAATTCGCGACGTCTAGAACTGGTCATGAATGCCTGCGTCCGATATATCTGTGACGTTCGACTTTTCGATCACATTTCACCAGCATATGCAAAATTGTCCTGGCTGCGTGCAGACAAACGCAGAGATTTCCATACACTCTGTCTCATCTACTGCCTTATAAATGTACACTGTCCCTCATATCTCTCCTCGTCCCTAACACTCATGTCGGAACAACATGACAGTAACACACGTTCCCATCATAATAAAATCCTCTCCGTTCCACTGCATCGCTCAGTCACCTTCTCCAAGTCCTTTACAGTAGCGGGAACCCGACTCTGGAATAACCTCCCTCGTTATGTTAGAGAACTTAAAAACATGACCGGCTTCAAAAAACAATTAATGACGTATCTACTTAAGCAACAGTAATGCCTTCCTCTGTACATGAGTGCACTTCACCTCATTACTTCCCTCTCCCCCCCCCCCCCCCCTCCTTAAACCTCCCTTACCCAAAACTCGCTATACTAGTAAGCATCTACTTTACACACCAAAATATTAATGTACATCTGCACAAACCTTCATTACTATTGCGAATCTTTCTCATGTTTGTCATTATTATTTGATTTTTTTTACTGTTATTATTATTGCTTTCACCATAATCTGTATGTATAGCACCTGATGTAAAAATACTGCCAGCATTTACTTTATTAGGTCTTAGTCACTAGTCTTTATTCATATTGTCACTAGAGTAAGCTAATTTTCTCATTTAAACTATGTTCATGATGTTACTCTGCTGTGTGAAATGCTGCATGTGTGGAACACTGGTCCGATGTAAGAGAGGGCCTGATGGCCCTAATCTGATCAGGTTAAATAAATAAATAAATAAATAAATGTGTAGGTCTGTGGACAAGTTGCCGGAGGAAGAGAGAGACAGGGACGGGGAAATAGGATGCCTAACGACACGTCAGCTGAGGCGGTTGACTTTCCCGGTACGCTACGGACGGAGCTACAGCAGCGCGGCCTTCCGGAACTGTGCGACCGAAGACACACACGCGTAGCGAGCAGGGCCTCGCGGCGTGACGTTGCGTGACGCACAGGAAATGGGAGAGGCGAGGCAGTGGCTGGGCCGCCGCCAGGCGCGGCCGATGCTATCAGAGAGGAGAGGGCCGCCCGTGTCTGCGTCTGCGTCTGGGCTCGCGCGCTCTAATTGTGCGCGTCTCCAGTCTGCCGTCTGAGGCTCCACTTCGTATGAGGAGCAGCGCCGGCGTTCCACTGGGAAGAGTACTGGTAAAACTGGTACTCCTGGACAGAAGAAATACGGATCAGTTCTGAATGGGACTGGGGTGATGTAAAGTGTTTTAGGCCCCATGTTATACATCTTTCGTATGTGTCCATTTATTGCAGTTAAGAAGTACAGATAATTATGCGTCGGATTTGCACCTGGTGATCGAAATTGGTACTAATTTTATTTCCAGTGTAAACTGGTTCCGCATTAAGGGGCTCCGGAATGCCCTATACTTGCAATGTTAAAATAACGCTTATAAATTACATCTTTCCTCACAAAGTATTTGAGGTAGGAAGTTGAACTTTTTACAGATTATTTATTGGAATATGGGCTACAACTTAACACAGGGATTTTACAAAATTTTAGTTCAGTTATTAAAGATGATTTTTTTTCCAATTGTAATGAAAATTCACAACATTTTTTTGCAATTTTTTATTTATATATTCAAAAATATACAGTTTTTTGGAAAAAGGCTGTGTTAAATTATGCAGAAGGTACTGTGTAACATTTACTGAAAGTTTGAAACAAATATGTTTGGAAGATCCTTAGAAAACATGTAATTAGTACGAGAAAATAAAAGTTTTGGGAATCGAGCGACAAAGATTGGATTAACTTTTTAGTGCATTCCAGGTCCATAGGATGGATTATCTTCATCCTCTGCAAACTCCTCCTCCAGCTTCCTCTTGTTCCTCCTTCTGTTTACTCTTGCTTGTATTTCTAGACTCTTTACAGCCCTGTCTGCAGCCCGAAGGCGTTCCTTGTCTAAAGCAAGCATCGCTCGTTGTTGTGTTCGTAGATTTTGCTACCATTTTCTTCAGTTGCAGTTACTGCAACACTGTTCCAAAAGGTGGTCATGTATGAACACTTATCACATTTCAGTTGTATTTCACTAGCAAGTCCTACGTGCTTTTGTAAGTAGGCTGTTTAGGTTTTTTTTTATTGGTAACGCCCTGTCTGCAGCCCGAAGGCGTTCCTTGTCTAAAGCAAGCATCGCTCGTTGTTGTGTTCGTAGATTTTGCTACCATTTTCTTCAGTTGCAGTTACTGCAACACTGTTCCAAAAGGTGGTCATGTATGAACACTTATCACATTTCAGTTGTATTTCACTAGCAAGTCCTACGTGCTTTTGTAAGTAGGCTGTTTAGGTTTTTTTTATTGGTAACGCCACCTCTGTATGAAAATCACTGGCTGTGCTGTGTGCAGTCTGTGCCTGCTTTGCATTGTTGTAATACTCGCCATTGTAGTGTTGGGCAGCGGCAGCTGGATGTGAACAGCGCGTAGCGTTGCGCAGTTGGAGGTGAGCCGCCAGCAGTGGTGGATGTGGGGAGAGAGATGGCGGAGTTTTGAAATTTGTCATGAACTGCTGTATTTATATATGATGATATCAAGGTAAATACATTGTTTGTTCTCTATTAATATCTTTCATTTGCTAACTATCCCTATCAGTAGTTAGTGCCTTCCGTAGTTTGAATCTTTTATTTAGCTGGCAGTAGTGGCACTCGCTGTATTGCAGTAGCTTGAGCAGCGAAGATTTTTGTGAGGTAAGTGATTTGTGAAAGGTATAGTTTAATGTCAGTCAGGGCCATTCTTTTGTAGGGAATTTTGAAAGTCAGATTGCGTTGCGCTAAAAATATTGTGTGTCAGGTTAAGCACAGTAATGTATAAATGATCAAAAGGGGACGTTTCACTTTATTATGGAGAGTTCCAGACCAACTTCACTACAATGAATACATCTTACACAGTTTGAAAAAATTCCTTTGAGAACCGACATACCAAATATTTCATTCACATCCGATTCGCCCATAAAACATTCATAGTTTTCACTCATTGAACCAAGCTTCTTCTGTGAAGTATTTTCTTTCCCACTTTGACTGCTATGGGCAGGTGTACTTGAGAGGTTAGGTTCACTCACTTGGTTATCGTCTTTACTGTTTACAGTAATAACACATACCTTTGGCTTTCCAACATTTCTCCTTTTCTTAAAAGCCTTCAGAGGATTTCTAATAACTTTACTTTTACTCATTATTATACTTCAACAAAACAGAGACTCAAGAAACAGAATTAATTACGAATATTTTCGAGATAACGACAGAGTAAATAAACATGAAACAATCGACAATCACACCAGCGATATATATTGAACCATCACAGGTTAGCCACAACACATACTTTATCTCACATCACTAAAATGTACCTGATGAACACGGACGTTAATAATAACACCATTTGACAGCAGTTTAACAGCGCCACAGTGGGTCACGCCCATGTAGAACACATTTCAAAAAAAATTAAAAATAGTTGTAGTCTTCGGAATTGAATAAATTATATATCTATTAAAAGGTAATAGTCTGCAGATTCAGAAAACGCAAAAAAGTAAAAATTGAACTTTTCATGATTTTGAGCCTTTCCGGAGCCCCTTAACTCATCAGCATATCTACCAAGTTTTGCTGATACACGATATTTACAGCCCACACTGAACATTTGTGCTGCGCGGGATTAGCCGAGCAGTCTAGAGCGCTGCAGTCGTGGACTGTGCGGCTGGTCCCGGCGGAGGTTCGAGTCTTCCCTCGGGCATGGGTGTGTGTGTGTGTGTGTGTGTGTTTGTCCTTAGGATAATTAGGTTAAGTAGTGTGTAAGCTTAGGGACTAATGACCATAGCAGTTAAGTCCCATAAGATATCACGCACATTTGAATTTGAACTGAACCTTTGTGAGTAGCTGTGCTTTACGTAATACCACCCGGCATGAGAAATAGTGTCAGTTGAAAAGTACTGAGTAAAACGGTATCGATATGAAAGTATTCGAGTCTACGAGGGTCGTTCAATAAATACTGCCCCACATTTTTTTTCTCAGAACATATTTATTGTTAAGACAATTTGGTGACAATGCACATTAACATGTCTTGCCCACGTCCTATTTTCCTGCGTAGTCTCCATCACGTTCTATGGCCATACGCCAAAGTTGTGGAAGAGCATGTATTCCCTGCGGGTAAAATCTCTTGCCCTGTAAGCGTAGCCATGTTCCCAGTGCATGACTGACACTCTCGTCATCTTCAAAGTGTGTTCCCCGTGTTGTTGTGGTCTTCAGTCCTGAGACTGGTTTGATGCAGCTCTCCATGCTACTCTATCCTGTGCAAGCTTCTTCATCCCCCAGTACCTACTGCACCCTACATCCTTCTGAATCTGCTTAGTGTATTCATTTCTTGGTCTCCCTCTACGATTTTTACCCTCCACGCTGCCCTCCAATACTAAATTGGTGATCCCTTGATGCCTCAGAACATGTCCTACCAACCGATCCCTTCTTCTGGTCAAGTTGTGCCACAATCTTCTCTTCTCCGCAATCCTTTTCAATACTTCCTCAGTGTTCCCCGTAGAGAATCTTTTAGTGGCCCAAAGAGACGGAAGTCCGAGGGTGCCAGATCTGGACTGTCGCGTGGATGAGGCAATGATGTCCAAACCAAAAAAATGGTTCAAAAGGCTCTGAGCACTATGGGACTTAACATCTGAGGTCATTAGTCCAGCCGGCCGGTGTGGCCGTGCGGTTCTAAGCGCGTCAGTTTGGAACCGCGTGAACGCTACGGTCGCAGGTTCGAATCCTGCCTGGGGCATGGATGTGTGTGATGTCCTTAGGTTAGTTACGTTTAAGTAGTTCTAAGTTCTAGGGGACTGATGACCTCAGCAGTTAAGTCCCATAGTGCTCAGAGCCATTTGAACCATTGTTTGTCATTAGTCCCCTAGAACGTAGAACTACTTAAATCTAACTAACCTAAGAACATCACACACATCCATGCCCGAGGCAGGATTCGAACCTGCGACCGTAGGGGTCGCACGGTTCCAGACTGAAGCGCCTAGAACCGCTCGGCCACATCGGCCGGCTGTCCAAACCAATTTGGCGATGTGATCCCGGGTTCTCAGGCTTATGTGTGGGTGTGCATTATCGTGTTGGATCAAGATTTCGGCTGGATTCTTGTCTGATCGAACGAGTCGGAAACGGTTCTTGAGTTTTCATATACGCCTCTGAATAGGTAGTTGGCCCTCTTGGCATCACATCCACGAAGACGACACCATCACAATCGCAGAAGACGGTCACCATGGCTTTTCCGCCAGAGGTGGTTGTCTTGAATTTCTTCTTTTGTGATGAATAAAGATGATGCCACTCCATGGACTGCCTTCGTGTTTCCGGCCTAGAGTGGTGCACCCAGCTTTAATCTCCCTTAACGATCCGTGCCGGAAAGGCCTCTCTACATCGCTCTCAAAACGCTCCAACAATTCAAATAAAATGGCCTTTCTTTGAATCCTGTGGTCCGCTGCGAGCATTCGTGGAACCTATCGTGAGCACCTTGAATATTCGAGGGTCTCGATCATTGCAGATGCACTTCCAATGTTTACCGACAACTGTAGAGCCAATTGCCGAGTTGTGATGAGCCGATCGGCCCGAATAATGGCATCCGCATGATTCAGAATGTCTGGACCAGTGATTGTGACAGGACGTCCCGAGCGTGGCTGACCATGGAGCTCTGTTTCTCCATTTGCTGAGGCTGTAACTTTCTTTACCCATCCCTCAACTGCGCTCCTATCAACTGCCGCATCGCCATACACTGCACACAAACGTTTATGCATGTTCTTTCTGCTCACATGAATTCAATAACAGCACGCTGCCTGTAACGTGAGACGTATGTAGGCGCCATTTTGACGCTGTACAACGGCTCTGCCATCTGTCAGAACAGTTTGAAACATCACCTGCACAGAACGAATATCAAATGTGAAGCACCAACAAGGACGTCTGACTGCACAGGGTGGTCGATTGATAGTGACCGGGCCAAATATCTCACGAAATAAGCATCAAACGAAAAAACTACAAAGAACGAAACTCGTCTAGCTTGAAGGGGGAAACCAGATGACGCTATGGTTGGCCCGGTAAATGGCGCTGCCGTAGGTCAAACGGATATAAGTAGGAACCCACATTTTTTATTACATATTCGTGTAATACCTAAAGAATATGAATGTTTTAGTTGGACCACTTTTTTCGCTTTGTGATAGATGGCGCTGTAATAGTCACAAACGTATAAGTACGTGCTATCACGTAACATTCTGCCAGTGCGGACGGTATTTGCTTCGTGACACATTAACCGTGATAAAATGGACCGTTTACCAATTGCGGAAGAGGTCGATATCGTGTTGATGTATTGCTATTCTGATCAAAATGCCCAACGGGCGTGTGCTATGTATGCCGCTCGGTATCCTGGACGACATCATCCAAGTGTCTGGACCGTTCGCCGGATAGTTACGTTATTTAAGGAAAAAGGAAGTGTTCAGCCACGTGTTAAACGTCAACCACGACCTGCAACAAATGATGATGCCCAAGTAGGTGTTTTAGCTGTTGTCGCGGCTAATCCGCACATCAGTAGCAGACAAATTGCGCGAGAATCGGGAATCTCAAAAACGTCGGTGTTGAGAATGCAACATCAACATCGATTGCACCCGTACCATATTTCTATGCACCAAGAATTGCATGGCGACGACTTTGCACGTCGTGTACAGTTCTGCCACTGGGCACGAGAGAAATTATGGGACGATGACAGATTTTTTGCACGCGTTCTGTTTAGCGACGAAGCGTCATTCACCAACAGCGGTAACGAGAACCGACATAATATGCACTGTTGGGCAACGGAAAATCCACGATGGCTGCGACATGAGGAACATCAGCGACCTTGGTGGGTTAATGTATGGTGCGGCATTATGGAAGGAAGGATAATTGGCCCCCATTTTATCGATGGCAATCTAAACGGGGCAATGTGCGCTGTTTTCCTACATGATGTTCTACCGATGTTACTACAAGATGTTTCACTGCATGACAGAATGGCGATGTACTTCCAACATGATGGATGTCCGGCATATAGCTCGCGTGCAGTTGAAGCGGTATTGAATAGCATATTTCGTGACAGGTCACGGGTATTTGCTATCGTGATCCACCGAAACGTCTGACAACATGCGTTAGCGCGTTGTCAATGCATGCGCGAACATTACGGAAGGCGAACTACTCGCTGTTGAGAGGAATGTCTTTACACGTATTGGCAAATGCATTGAGGTTGACGGACATCATTTTGAGAATTTATTGCATTAATGTGGTATTTACAGGTAATCAAGCTGTAACAGCATGCGTTCTCAGAAATGATAAGTTCACAAAGGTACATGTATCACATTGGAAGAAGCGAAATAAAATGTCCAAACATACCGACGTTCTGTACTTTAATTTAGAAAACCTACCTGTTACCAACTGTTCGTTTAAAATTGTGAGCCGTATGTTTGTGACTATTACAGCGCCATCTATCACAAAGCGAAAAAAGTGGTCCAACTAAAACATTCATATTTCTTTACGTACTACACGAATATGTAATAAAAATGGGGGTTCCTATTTTTAAAAAACGTAGTTGATATGTGTTTGAACTATGGCAGCGCCATCTAGCGGGCCAACCATAACGCCATCTGGTTTCCCCCTTCAAGCTGGACGAGTTTCGTTCTTTGTAGTTTTTTCGTTTGACGCTGATTCGTGAGATATTTGGCCCGGTCACGATGAATGGACCACCCTGTATATATTAATAGTTTTTTTTTAATGTGGGTCATTACTTATTGAACAACCCTCGTAGTTAAAAGTATCGGCCAAGCAAAATCAGTTTGTCCAGGTGAAATCCACGTAAATGAAAAGAAAGATAAAAAGATGGAGGCAGTGGATGGAATTTGATAGAGCACAGCTTCTCTGAAGGGCACTCCTTAACGGAAGCAGCGTCGATGTGCTCGGGCAGGCGCCAGCTGCTGTTTGGCGGTGACACGGCAGTCTCTGGAGCAGCAGCGGCTCCTCCGGCGCTGCCAGACCGGATAAATTAGCTTAGCGCCGTTACCGCGGGAGCGCGCGACAGCTGCGGCAGGGGCGCTCCAGGTCTAACCGGATTGACTCGTGACGCACTTCATATTCGCTTTTTTCGTCGCAGATTGAATCTGACGTATTTAGGGTGGCTAGGGTTGACACGACATAGAAGGCACGTAACTGACACACTGAAATGTCGGAAGGTGACTCTTTCTTCATATCTGCGGTTTGCTGGTGTAGTCCTTTTTATTTCCGAAATCGCCCATTCGTCCTGCGGCTGGTTGTCCGCTTTTGTCGAACTTCCTGGCAATTTGACTCGTTAAATCATATAACCGCTTTGTCAAAAGTTAATACGATAAAAACGTAAATGTGAAATGTAAACAAGCTGTCACAATTCCCAGAATTCTATCAGCCAACATAGTGTGTTGCGCACAACTCCTTCGCAAGTTGTTTCTTTTACTCCTAACTATTTAACGTCCATCAAAAGCATATAAATCACTATTCACCTTACCTGTAGAAAAAACTGACTTACTACTTGTAATAACACCAAAAAAATATTTGACAAATGCACATGACCTACTTAATTAAAGATGGAAATACCAGCATTCAACACATTCGGGAGGACGACGGTTCAAACCCGCGTCCAGCCATCCTGATTTAGGTTTTCCGTGATTTCCCTAAATCGATTCAGGTAATTGCCGGGATGGTTCCTTTGAAAGGGCACGGCCGACTTCCTTCCCCGTCCTTTCCTAATCCGATGAGACCGATGGCCTCGCCGTTTGGTCCCCTTCCCCAAATCAATCAACCAGCCAACCAGCATTCAGTAATAATAATAATAATAAGAAGATGAAGAATTCAAAGGAATACATTAAAAGTAAATTTTGTGGAAAGGGAAGACGATGAGGCTGTAAGACATAAGATACCTTCGAGAAGACGGTAATAGAATACTGCAGGCCGACGCACATGGAGTACACGACATTCCCTCAAAGTTTGGAGAACATACCATTACGAAACCGTTCCACATAGCATCCAAGATAAGAGACGGGCGAAATACCCTCGCACTTCAAGAAGAATGCAATAATACTAACTCCAAAGAAGGTGGGTGCTGAGACATCAGACCAGTTTAACAAGTTTGACAGGAGTCATGTGCACGAGAATTGCGAAACTGATAGAAGCGAACCCCATGGTTCATCTTGCACTGAAACCAGTTCGTAGCTATAAGCTGCAGAGGACAAGAAAGGAAAGCAGTTGTTCACGAGAGGATGAAGCGTGCTTGTAGCCGATCCTACTCAATGTGTAGTAAACAGCAGCGGAAAAATACACTTATCGGAGCACGAAACAGGAGAATATGCTCCTCTTCAAAAGACTGAGTGATAAGTGGGGTACCAGCTGCCTATTTCTGCCCTCCTCCACAGCACAGCCTGGTGTGGAGAGCTGTATCAGAGAACAATTCAGATGAATTCACAATTGCGAATAAGTACTACCACTAACTGTAGAATGGAATGACAATGGATATTTGTGCCGGACCGGGACTCGAACCCGTATTTTCACGCTTATCGCGAGCCGTCACCGCACCATTTGGCTATCCGTGCAAGACTCACGACCAGATCCAAACTCCCATATGTTGTCATTCATGCGTCCAAGACCTGTACTCCTATATCCATTGTGTACTGGGTGATCAAAAAGTCAGTATAAATTTGAAAACTGAATAAATCGCGGAATAATGTAGATAGAGAGTTACAAACTGACACACATGCTTGGAATGACATGAGGTTTTATTAGAACAAAAAAAAAAAATACAAACGTTCAAAAAATGTCCGACAGATGGCGCTTCATCTGATCAGCATAGCAATAATTAGCATAACAAAGTAAGACAAAGCAAAGATGGTGTTCTTTACAGGAAATGCTCAATATGTCCACCACCATTCCTCAACAATAGCTGTAGTCGAGGAATAATGTTGTGAACAGCACTGTAAAGCATGTCCGGAGTTATGGTGAGGCATTGGCGTCGGATGTTGTCTTTCAGCATCCATAGAGATGTCGGTCGATAACGATACACTTGCGACTTCAGGTAACCCCAAAGCCAATAATCGCACAGACTGAGGTCTGGGGACCTGGGAGGCCAAGCATGACGAAAGTGGCGGCTGAGCACACGATCATCACCAAACGACGCGCGCAGTAGATCTTTCATGCGTCTAGCAATTCTTCGTATTTTTTTTTTTTTTTTTTGTTCTAATAAAACCCCATGTCATTCCAAGCATGTGTGTCAATTTTTACCTCTCTATCTACATTATTCCGTGGTTTATTAGGTTTTCAAATTTATACTGACTTTTTGATCACCCAGTATATTCCCGTACAGGTCAGACGTTGTAATTGAAAGTCACTTGCCCGGTATCGGCAGATAAATACGATATTGCAGTGTCTGCTTTATTTTGATTACAATGCAAAGTTCCTTTGGATATGCATGCGACTTTCGAGTACAAAGTCTCAGCTTCACGAGAATTCATTTGATGTGTTTTGTAACGGCTGTGGTCGCCGCAGTGAACATTCCTTTGGACATCCATGCACGTCCAAAGGAACTTGCCATCGTAATCAGAATAACACAGGTACTGCAATATCATATGTATAAGATAGTCTTATCACTGAAGACAACGACAAAAGCAGCAACAGCGGCGGCAACAACTTTAATAATAATGCCTGCTGAATAGTTACGTTTTATGGTATAGATCTACCTATGATGCACTGAATCATGCTCAGGGCCATGATCATTGCTGGGAAATTCCATGGGAAGGAGAGATGCCAGTTGGCGGTGGTGATACATGCGCAGTCAAGTTCACTTCAATCGGTTCACCTTACATTGCAGAACTTAGTGGAGGGGTAAGTTGTGGTACGCCACACACGGCTCTACACAGAGTGGCACGCATTTGCCTGCCTACGGCGGCAGCAGCAGTTCAGTTGGCGGCTTTGGAAAGGCCCCAGCGGCGGTTGGTTCTCTCGTAAGAAATTTTCTTCATGTGACTTTGAGGATACTCGAGAAAGATCCATCCTTATAGCTTCTGTAAGGCTCTTTCCAGCAGGTGGAAATGATCAATTACGACATTTCTTGAATTACTCGAATGTGAATTTAATATTCGCAGCGTGGATAACGCTCTCTTTCCATTCCTGTTGCTGTTCAGAAATGAGGTGTTACTCTATAGTTTTTCCCAGTAATGACTCTTCGCGTCCACCGAACACAGGGGCATTTTTCGAAGCGAGCCGATTAGGAACTCGTTATCTCTTTAGATATGCTAGGCGTTCCCACCTGTCTGCAAATAAATCACACAGCGTAAGAAACGAGACCGAGGCTTCTTCGGGCTTTGACATACTTGGAAAGCGTAAGAACAATTCATGTCCAGTGTGTCTAAACCAAATATAATTAAAAACGTCGTGTGTGTTTTCACACAGTTCCCCGTCTAAGCCGATAAGAGTACTTCAAGATCACTGTGTGGATTCTTTACTCAGCCAGTCTTTATTATCATATTGACGTTCCCCTGTGTTGTCACACATTCATTTAGTTCCTAATGTCTCCCTGCCTTAAATATGATTAATTTCATCCCATTTTGAAAACGCCTCCACAAACCTCGTTTAGCCAAGGTGTTGGTTTGTTTTGCATTTCTCCAGTATGGTAATCCACTGGAGCATAAAGTGGGAATATTACTCTTGATATATGAGCGGGATATAAATATCAGTTTAGATGAGTTCAGCTTTTTTTGTCGACGTCCATTGTAGTTTCTTCTTCTTGGAGGCTCAGTTCTCTAGATTTTACTCCTTGCTATTGGTTGCAGTAGGAAAAACAGGTTCACGTCCTCCGATTACTGTCAGTATTTTTAGTAAAAGTGACAGGAACTCGAAACATGTTTATTCCTGGTTACTTTAGTATAATGTTTTTTATCAGAATTTTGTAAGAACAAAGTCAGTGAACATAACTCTCGTTGCAACAAGAACGCAATACTTTCTTCAACAGAACAAACTCATCAATAACACGCAAAAGAGTGTGTTAGGCCTAGAACACAACAACTCACAGCACATCGATGTTCGAGTATCGAGTTTTACATCCAGCGAGATTTATATGTATCTAATTATTTCTTTCACAAATGGTTTCGCAGTTTAAATATTAGAAATAATAGCAATGAAATTTTCAAATGTAATTAAAATTTTGTATTAAATTGAAGATATGAAAAAGTAATCATAATATTTGAAAAAGGATTAATTGATGATATTTATGGCAGATTCATAATGTGAATATAATTTTTTATATTTGAATATAAGTAAAATAATATTTTACTATTTGTTTACATAAAAGCTAAAATTTATATCTATAGAACTAAAATCCAGTCCAAGCTGCAAATATTTTATTCTTCGTTCTGTGAGTAGATTTTGGCAAAGACTTATTTTCAACTTTACATAACAAAATCGTGAAAGGCATTTTCGAAGTTGTCAACAAAATGAGAAATGTGCATTCACAGTGCATACAGAAAATAAGTTATGTGTATGTACACTAGACATTTTGTTGGCATATCCAGAAACGCCATTTTCGACTTCATGTTGAGCCGAAAATGAGCCTTGGACCGAAACTAGTCATCGAATGAAAAATAAAATATTTGCAACTTGGACTGGTTCAAATGGCTCTGAGCACTATGGGACTCAACCTCTGAGGTCATCAGTCCCCTAGAACTTAGAACTACTTAAAGCTAACTAACCTAAGGATATGACACACATCCATGCCCGAGGCAGGATTCGAACCTGCGACCGTAGCGGTCGCGCGGTTCCAGACTGATGCGCCTAGAACCGCTCGGCCACCCTGGCCGGCCTTGGACTGGTTTTTCGTTCTATTGATTAACGAAAGTTGCTTACCCACGTTACTCCAGCATGCTGGAAGCTCGTAAAAATTATATGATCTCAGAAAAATGTCTGTATATTGTGTGATCTGGTTGTCTTAGTGAAAGGGTTACTCGTAAATATTTGTACGTATCGAGTACTCCGCTTGATTGCGTGTATCGTCAAGTATAAAACAAGGAAAATGGACCACTGCTCAGCTGCACTGCAAGTTCCGCCATGGATATTCTATTACGCATTCTTATAACGAAGTAAGTAACGATAAATGAACTTAGGATGGGACCAGAGAGCCTAGCAATAGTTTCTAGGGTATTTTTGTTTCGCTAGCAAGAAGAACAAAGGAAATGCTTGGAGCGAGATCCTGGAAAAATAGTTATTCCTACCTGCGGTGAGGCAGGACATCCGTTGTTTCTTAACACACGGATTATCATTCTCTTGCTCATCCGTAGATTCATAACACTACTGCTGTTAGTGCTACTGACGTTCATATGAGAGCCATAAATTTATGAAGTAAGAGTGTTTGGATATTATACTCTCTTTGTAAAATTTGAGAATGCAGGGTAAAAAGAAACTGCTCGAAAATATGCGAACTGAATGTGAGAAACATTCTGTTTTCTGCACACGCGACAGCCCTATGGAATTCATAGCTGGCCGGCACGTGCTGCGACGTGTTTCTGGTGCTGGTGAGCTGCGCCGGCCGACCACGGGCCGTTTCCTGGAGCGCCGCCGGCCGTATACACAGCAGGCAGTGGCAGCAGGCACGCCCTCTACCCTCCCCCACCCGCGCTGACCGCACAGCCCCGCGGCCGCAACGCCGCACTGCGGTCAGGCCTCCGTGCGTGCGTCTCCAGGCGACTCGGCCATCCTCGGGTCCTCCTTTCTCTAGATGTCTCCCTTACACCTTCCTTCGTGTCATTTCTCTCATAGGAACATTGCACTGAAAAAGTAAGTATTTTGCATTCAAAAAACTGAATCTGCTGTTAGGAATATACAGGAAGGAGAACTTCATTTGCAGTAAAGATATTGCTATTGAGAAAAGAGTGTGACTCGTAAGAAAATATTTTTTTGGAATTATTGGCTCACTCTGTTACACTACTGGCCATTACAATTGCTACACCAAGAAGAAATGCAGATGATAAACGGGTATTCATGGGACAAATATATTATCCTAGAACTGACATGTGACGACATTTTCACCCAATTTGGGTGCATAGATCCTCAGAAATCAGTGCCCAGAACAACCACGTCTGGCCGTAGTAACGGGCTTCATACGCCTGGGCATTAAGTCAAACAGAGCTTCGATGGCGTGTACAGGTACAGCTGCCCATGTAGCTTCAACACGATACCACAGTTCATCAAGAGTAGTGACTGGCGTATTGTGACGAGCGAGTTGCTCGGCGACCATTGACCAGACGTTTTCAATTGGTGAGAGCTCTGGAGAATGTGCTCGCCAGGGCAGCAGTTCAACATTTTCTGTATCCAGAAACGCCCGTACAGGACTTGCAACATGCAGTCGTGCATTATCCTGCTGAAATGTAAGGTTTCGCAGGGATCGAATGAAGGGTAGAGCCACGGGTCGTAACACATCTGAAATGTAACGTCCACTGCCGGCGGGTGTGGCCGTGCGGTTCTAGGCGCTTCAGTCTGGAACGGCGTGACCGCTACGGTCGCGGGTTCGAATCCTGCCTCGGGCATGGATGTCTGTGATGTCCTTAGGTTAGTTAGGTTTAAGTAGTTCTAAGTTGTAGGGGACTGATGACCTCAGAAGTTAAGTCCCATAGTGCTCAGAGCCATTTGAACCATTTTGTAACGTCCATTGTTCAAAGTGCCGTCAATGCGAACAAGAGGTGGCCGAGACGTGTAACCAATGGCACCCCATACCATCACGCTGAGTGATACGCCAGTATGGCGATGAGGAATACACGCTTCCAATGTGCGTTCACCGCGATGTCGCCAAACACGGATGCGACCATCATGATGCTGTAAACAGAACCTGGATTCATCTGAAATAATGGAGTTTTGCCATTTGTGCACCCAGGTTCGTCGTTGAGTACACCATAGCAGGCGCTCCAGTCTGTGATGCAGCGTCAAGGGTAACCGCAGCCATGATTTCCGAGCTGATAGTCTATGCTGCTGGAAACGTCGCCGAACTGTTCGTGCAGATGGTTGTTGTCTTGCAAACGTCCCCATCTGTTGACTCAGGGATCGAGACGTGGCTGCACGATCCGTTACAGCCATGCGGATAAGATGCCTGTCATCTCGACTGCTAGCGATACGAGGCCGTTGGCATCCAGCACGGCGTTCCGTATTACCCTCCTGAACCCACCGATTCCATATTCTGCTAACAGTCATTGGATCTCGACCAATCCGACCAGCAATGTCGCGATCCGATAGGCTACAATTTGACCTTTACCAAAGTCAGAAACGTGATGGTACGCATTTTCCCTCCTTACACGAGGCTTTACAACAACGTTTCACCAGGCAACGCTGATCAACTGCTGTTTGTGTATGAGAAATCGGTTGGACACTTTTCTCATGTCAGCACGTTGTATGTATCGCCACCGGCGCCTACCTTGTGCGAATGATGTGAAAAGCTAATCATTTGCATATCACAGCATGTCCTTCCTGTTGGTTAAATTTGGCGTCTGTAGCACGTCATCTTCGTGGTGCAGCAATTTTAATGGTCAGTAGTGTATATTCCTTCAGAAACCGGCAGTGATATACAATGCTGGTTATACACTGTACTCGGGTCGTGCGGTAGCGTTCTCGCTTCCCACGCCCGGGTTCCCGGGTTCGATTCCCGGTGGGCTCAGGAATTTTCTCTGCCTCGTGATGACTGGGTGTTGTGTGATGTCCTTATGTTAGTTAGGTTTAAGTAGTTCTAAGTTCTAGGGGACTGATGACCATAGGTGTTAAGTCCCATAGTGCTCAGAGCCATTTGAACACTGTACTCGCACTGCTTTATCCATTGCAACAAGCTGACCTGGGGAGTTGGTGTCGCCGGGGTTACAGTACTGAACTCGCACTCGGCTATCCCGGGGTCCAAGTCCACGTTCGATAGGTTTAGTTTCTTCTTGCTGAAAAAAATGAATGCCTAGCCACTTTTGTTTTATATGTCACGAAAAAATATACACAGTCTGATCAAAAGTATCTGGACAGTCCCGCCTAATGCGGAATTGACCACCAAATGTCAGGAGAGGTGGGCTTACCCGTATAAAAAGAGGCGGGGTATTGTGCTGTCATCAGAGAATCGGTAACAGCAGACTGGCTAGGTCGAGAGAGCTCAGTGACTTCGAAAATAGACTAGTAATTGGATGTTACCTGATTAACAATTGCATTGGGCATTTGAACCTTTCTAAAGCTGACCAGGCCGACTGTTGTTTACATGATCGCTAAGTGGAAACGCGAAGGAGCTTAGGAACTACTGCAGCATACCACGCATACCTGATGTACTGACGTACAAGGACTGTCAAGCATTGTGCAGAGTCGTTGCGAAAGTTCACGTGAAAGTACCGGAAGGAACGACTCGTGAGTTCGAAAGTACTGCCACACGAGTGTGCGTAAGGAGTTAATGGTCGAGCTGTTTCTCGTAAGCCACACATTCTTCCATCAGTACTAAATGACGCTTGAGGTGGCGTAAAGAGCGGTGCCACTGGACTATGGATGACTGGAAACGAATGATACGGAGTGATGAATCACGCCCTATCATGTGGCAATCCGTTGGGAAGGTTTGGGTTTTTCGAATGCTTGGAGAACGTTCCATGTCATTAGTGTCGTGTCAACAGTGGAGTAGGAAGGCGGTGGTGTTAAGCTATGGGGGTGTTTATTCGTGTATAAAATGTGGTCCCCGTATTGAACTTAAGGAAACGCTAAATTCGGAAGAGCAACAGTTAGGAGATGATGATTGTGTCAACATACCAATGCGTCCTGTCATAAAGCAGCATGTGTGAGGCAATGGTTGTGTACAGTAACACTCTCGGAGTGGACTGGCCTGCGCAGAATCCCGACTGAATCTGATGGGATACCTTTGCGATGAGACTGAACGTCGATTTCGATCCGCAGGCCCGGTGTGTAACTTCGCGATCTTCCCTGGTTTCGGCTTTTGAGGAAGAACGGGCTGCCATTCGTCCACAGACATTCCAGTTTCCTCATTGAGAGTGTCTCCAGTAGAGTTCAAGCCGCCATAAAGGCGAAGGGTGCACGCACCGCATATTAATGTCCACTAAGTATATCCGGTAACCTTTGAACAGATAGTGTACATCCCATCATATGTAACGATTTCTGATTCGAAACTATTTATGTATTTGTATGGCACACATAGTTTGCGTATTTTACGATCAATTTGGTTCTAAAACATACAAAAGTTTCGAAAAATGTATTACTATGACTTTTTAAAATTTCTTTATCAGAAACATGTCAGTGGGTGACAGTAGTTTTTAGAAAATGAAGTGTTCCGTCCAAAATATTCTTTCCTTTCTAAACATGTTTTTTTGTTTCCTTTTCAGGTGAGCGCATATTTAAATTATCGGCTGTTAACTCCTCGCTGTGAACAGGTAAGTGAAGGAACTTACACAGCACGGGACACACAGCCCAATAACTGGTGAAACGGAGGAGCATTGGGACCTTCAGCTCCACTCAGAAAGCGTATTAAATTATATTGCACTGCAGTTAAGCGGTCGAGAGCGATAGGAAATACTGTGACGGCAGAAATCTTTGCATAACTTGGGTTTGCCTTATTTTCACGCTGTTCACTAGAAATTGTGCCATTTCCTTTCGCGCACCGGCGTTTTCGCCTCTGTTCAGCTGTCACCGCGGATGTGAGACTGCAGAAGGGCGTCGGAATAGGATCTCATACCTTTTGCCTGTCACTGCATTGCAGTACAGTCACTTGTCGGCTGCAGAAAGCGACCGGTCACCACTATGTTGCGCGGAATGGTTACCAGTGTACAGGAGCAGGGCAAGCTTCTACCGAACTACACGCCTCTTCCTCACCATCGCTTTAACTGCCACAGCAGTGTGCATAAATCTGTACAATGAAGACCTCGGCATAATACGTACAGCACGCGGCTGTGCGGCTCTGTGTATTTCACTGCAAGTACTCTCGTCTGTGGACACAAACACATGAGACCATTTCTGAGCAACAAAAGGGGAAAAAGTAAAGTAAAACTGTGTGAAATGTCCGTCATGCCAGTTTTCGAAAAGGTGCTACTTTCTATAACGTTCACCTTGTCGAACTTCTCTGTGATAACACCGCTCAACATAGTGATCGAACTACAAGTAGTTCATCCCGATTTCGCGGTTTCAGTAATGTGTCAAATATTCGAGACGAAGACACACTTAGATCTGTTTCAGGCTGTTTCGAGACACCGCTCTACAAACCAAATTGTGAGCGTGGTTTTGAGATGTTTCTAACAGCGTCGCCGGCATACGCTTGATATGTGGAATTAAAAGTATAGAGAATCTAATTCACGGTTTCTTGTAAGTGCAATTTGCACCCCACTTTTCCAGAAAACGAGTAAGACAATGTAAAGAATGTTCCACCTCGCTAGTGAAGTAGGGTCAGATTTTAAATTTTCGGTGGCGTCCAGGCCTCTATAGGGGACGCAGCAGCTCACTTGCGCTGCTTTGTGGGGGGAAATCTTCCATTTCCCACGCCTGTGTTCACCAAACATACGGAAAATATAATTCTAGAAGTGCGGAAGAGGAGGCAACACCTTCCGTTACCATCCCACACTTCTCATCTGTCCTTCCACATCAATCACATTAAGCCCCCTTGCTTGCTGACACAGTATGGCCCTTCATTATCACAAACACTACGACCAATACATGCATCCTTTCAAAAACTGAGAAGTATTGTCTTCCGTACTATTTCATGAATGCGCGTTCCTGTGCACGTCGTATTTTGTGTTTCAGAGACGCGCGCATCCAAGCGATGGGATGCGGAAAACTGATATTAATAGAAAGAGAAATTACGTAATTAACAGCAGGATTACAAAGTTGAATAAGGCGGAAATCAGTGATGACAAGCGTTTTTTCTTTTGCGTCCTGCGTTCACTATCGACATAACATTAGATGTAACAATTAGATATGTCATGTGAAGTTAGCCAGCGCACATTGATAACTGCTCCCTTCTTCACATATTTCGACGATTTGTAATTGATAACATTCACTACAGTTGTAACAAAATTTTATTTTCCAATTCAATATCTCTTCTGTTAACCAAGGATTTCTACTAGCCCTCGTCCTTTTACCTACTTGATCCTCTGCTGCCTTCACTATTTCATCTGTCAGAGCTATCCATTATTCTTCTACTGTATTTCTTTCTCTCGTTCTTGTCAGTCGTTCCCTAATGCTGTCTCTGAAACTCGCAACAACTTCTGGTTCTTTCAGTTTAAATTCCTACCTTTTTGCAGTTTCTTCAGTTTTAGTCTACAGTTCATAACCGATAAATTGTGGTCAGAGACCACATCTACCCCTGGAAATGTCTTATAATTAGCCCGCATCTCGTGGTCGTGCGGTAGCGTTCTCACTTCCCACGCCCGGGTTCCCGGGTTCGATTCCCGGTGGGGTCGGGGATTTTCTCTGCCTCGTGATGGCTGGGTGTTGTGTGATGTCCTTAGGTTAGTTAGGTTTAAGTAGTTCTAAGTTCTAGGGGACTGATGACCATAGATGTTAAGTCCCATAGTGCTCAGAGCCATTTTGTCTTATAATTTAAAACCTGGTTCCTAAATCTCTGTCTTACCATTATATAATCTACCTGAAACCTTTCAGGCCTCTTCCACGTATACAACCCACTTTGATGATTCTTAAACCAAGTGTTAGCAATAATTAAGTTAGATTCTGTGCAAAATTCCAGGCGGCTTCCTCTTTCATTCCTTGCCGGCAGTCTATATTCACCTACTACTTTTCCTTGCCGGCCTGTGTGGCCGAGCTGTTCTAGGCGCTTCAGTCTGGAACTGCGCGACCGCTACGGTCGCAGGTTCGAATCCTGTCTCGGGCGTGGATGTGTGTGATGTCCTTAGGCTAGTTAGGTTTAAGTAGTTCTAAGTTCTAGGGCACTGATGACCTCAGATGTTAAGTCCTATAGTGCTCAGAGCTATTTGAACCATACTTTCCCTGTCTGAATAATTTATTTTATCTCATCATAGATTTCATCAATCTCTTCGTCATCTGCGGAGCTAGTTGGCATATAAACTTGTACTACTGTGGTAAGCGTGTGCTTCGTGGCTATCTTTGCTACAATAATGCGTTCACTATGCTGTTTGTAGTAGCTTACCGGCGTTCCTATTTTTTTTATTCATTTTGAAAGCTACTTCTGCATTGTCCCTGTTTTATTTTGTATTTATAAACCTGTATTCACCTGACCAAAAGTCTTGTTCCACCTTGTGCCACCGAACTTCACTAATTCCCACTATATCTAGCCGTCCCATGTTTTAAGCCGAATTTCAAAACACGTTCTGTTGCACTTAACTTGTCCACCTAAAATACGTTTTTGTGATTTGTTTTCAGCCCCTGTCGTCTAGCAGTTCATAATACTTCCATCTGCTTAGGCTAATGCGACAAATTGGTTGTTTGTTTTTGCATTTTGTGTGGTGTACTGTGGGCTTGATGGTACTTACGAATGCACCATTATTTCATGGGCAGTTCCTCGAAAAACCTCACTAAAACGGTTTTTTACTATATTTTCACCGTCACCAGCGAATCAAAACGGAGCCAAGTATTGCAAGATGACTATACACAGTAAATGGCTGTAATTTTTACGATGTATCGGTAAGATACCGATCTCCAACAACCTGTGGAATTTTCTTCATACGTTTATCCGTCTCCAAGATACAGAGGTTCAAAATTACACCACTTCTCCATGTAAAAACCAATATGAGGCGACATTTACATAATAAATAACGACAGCAAATTTCTTAAATTTTAACAGTATATTCCGTTGGCATTTATCTAGAAGAGCCATCTTCCCGTTTTCAAAACTTTTTATCCTTTATGGAGAACCATACCACAAACTTGTTTTCTGTGCACCAAAACCCACCCGCGGGTTCCTAGACGGCTACGCACAGCAAATTGCTGTAACTCTTACAGTTTATTCCTAAGATCCTGATATCGAAGAACTATGAAAATATTCGTGATACGTTTATCCTTTTCCGAGGTAGAGTTGCAAACTTACCCTACCTGTACAAGTATAATGCACACGTATAATACGGCGTGAGGCTAAAACTTAATTTATAAAGTGACGTGGCATGGAGAAATATACCGTAAAATGTCTTTGTTATCATCAGGAAACCCCATATTGTAGGACTGAAACACATTCAAAATGTTTGTGCACTGAAAATGCGGTCACAGGTGTAAAATTAGTTTTGCGTTATTTCAGTTTCCCGTAAGTGAAATATCTAAATTTTACTGACCAATGCATTTCTTGTCATATGAGTTACATGCCCTGCTGCAGCTGGGCAAAGAAAGCAACCAGCGGAAAAATTCTCCTATTGGAGCACAAGAAGCAGAATATGCTCTTGCTTAAAACACTCTATCTCATAAGCAGGGTACAGGCGGCCTCATTTTACCTTCCGCAGCACCTTTAAAAATTTTCCCAAAGTTTGACAAACGAAGATACTCGCCCTTTTTTATGCTAATAGAGAAAAACACCATGGCAGTGGCAAAAAGTCGGAAAAGTAGTAAGTACTGGAAGATGGTAGACAGTGGCTGTGTTATAGAGAGAGCGGAGGAGACAAATGGCAGTGTGAGAGAAAGTGGGGTCACAGTGGCAGTGGAACATACCTGACAACCACAGAATAGTGCTACGAAAAGAGGGAAGAATACAGTGCCAGTGGGGGACGAATAAAGAGGAGGAGAAAGTGGAAGTAAGCCTGCTGAGTAAGGTAGAATAGGGCAGCAGGTACTCCACTTTCAAATCAGCGTTTTAAATAAGCAGGACCATATTCGCATTTTTGTGCTTCTGCAGGAGCACTTTTCCGCTGGTAGTTTCATATTCTGTTGTTCATACAGATTCTAGTGTAGCCCTGTCCTTGACTGTCAACAAAGTACTTGCAGCCCCGTACTGCGAAGAAAGGTAAAGATCTGAAGCACCACTGTGTTGCCACTTAGCCAGCCGCGGTGGGCGAGCGGTTCTAGGCGCTTCAGTCCGGAACCGCGCGACTGCTACGTCGCAGGTTCGAATCCTGCCTCGGGCATGGATGTGTGTGATATCCTTAAGTTAGTTAGGTTTAAGTAGTTCTAAGTTCTAGGGGACCGATGACCTCAGATGTTAAGTCCCATAGTGCTCAGAGCCATTTTTTGTTGTTGCCACTTATGAACTCGACACGTCCCACAAAATTCCGAATGATGATAAGGAGAGATATTTACAATATCGATGTAGAGTATTTAATACGTAATCAAAATGACTGCATCTGAGCGAGAGACGACTAGGAAATTACTCCCACGGGACAAATATACAACAACTTGATGTACAGGCTCCTGATATGGTAGGTATTGTTTAAATATTGTTATATGCAGCATAATATTTTTTCTGAAAATATTATCTGTTTTGTTAATTGCTCCCATCACGTCTACTTAAATGCACGTTAGTTATTGTTTAGAGGAAATAATTTCGTAAATTAACATTCTTTTGAAGTTAGCAATTAATGTCTACTTGCATGTACACTCGCGTGATTGCAGTTTCGTTCGCTGAGTGCTCCCCCCCTCCCCCCAATCCTCACCAATCCCCTTAAAACACTTAACTTATTTCGTTATAGAAGTTGGCGTGCTCTGACTCGTTTCCTGTACGATTGCCATCTTCGCACGTGTGTACTGGCATCCAACAACAAGGATAAGCGTTTGACAACAGTAAACTGAGCGTTAACGTTTATAAACACTGAAATTCATAATTTTCGTGTCTGTCGGTGGCTAACGCCCATGAATTTATTCGTTGTTAATTATGGCGAAAGCAGCATCTTTCAACTATTTGGTTTCACAAATAGAACTCCTGATCATTTGTCCAAGAAAAAGAACCCGTACACTGTGCGGTGTAGGCTGTAGACAAATCTCGAAGTAGACGTGTAAACACTTTGGGAAAGTATTTTAGAAATAAAACAAGAATGGTGTTTGGAGCACAGTCATTTAATGCGATGAATTTCAAGATGGATTAGAAAGGAAAAATGACTACCCTGGAATATTGAATTCAAGCTTTATGTCAGATTAAAACTGTGTACTAGGAACTCTGCTTGCTGGGAAGGAGGATGTTGCGAAGACATCGCTAGCCACTGCATGGGGGATTGTTTCCAAAATGAATTTTTGCTCTGCAGTGGAGTGTGTAGTTTCGAAGGTAGAAGAAGAGGTAGTGGCGCAAGTAAAGGTGTGACGGTGAGTCGAGAGTCGTGCTTGGGCAGCTCAGTCGGTGGAACACTTGCCCGCAAAAGGCAAACGTCCAAGTTTCGAGTATCGGTCTGGCATACAGTTTTAATCTTCCAGAAGGTTTCAGATCAGCACCCACTCCGTTGCAGACTGTTAATTTATTCATGAAATATTGACAATTATCTTAATCGCAGGAAGGGCTTTCCTACCGTGGTTGTCCTCGATATGGCAGAAAGTATGCTAGAACGGTGCAGCTTACTCTAACAAGGACTGTTCGGCATTGGTGGCAAAAATTGCAGACAGATGGCATGGGCGAAGGTCCAGCCACCTCAAGTGTTTTAGTGGAAGCATGACAGGAACCTGTTTAATAACAAAACCGCTTAAATAGGTGGATGACGTGTTCGTTTTACTACAAGCGATGTACAAAAAAATATAAATTTCATTTGAAACTCATAACAGTAGCGGTGAATTGTTGCGAAGTAATGTAGAAAATAGTCCAAGCGGGATGAAACACTTTAATTTATGCTCCGTACTGGTATGGAGTAAAGCGATGTTCTCTGCTTTGACTTCGACACTGTCTGGCTGTTGGCCAAACAAACGAACGCCAGCAGCCACCATTTGAAAGACGAACACAGGAACAAACGTAAAACAGGCCACGAAGATGACATTTCACTTACACCATTCATGCATTCAACATCAGAGTTTGAATAGAAACTGAGAAATGGTTACGGTAATAGGATGGAAAACAGAAGTAAGACGAAATCAGTCGGATCACAGTGGCTGACGTAGAGGCTCTTGTGTTTGTTCGCATATGGTTTTACGAGGTACGAGTATATTGTTTTAACAGACCACGCTACGTTATTCTACAAAAAATAGTAAGTCTTTGACATGACAAGTCCTAAATGAACATATTGAAGTCCAGTTGTGACCACTCTTGGCTCTAGCGCGGCACGTGCATTGAGAAATGATAGTTTTGAGAGGAAGGGCCGTTGACCTCTCTTTGTAGAGCGCTGTGCACAGCAGAATCTCTTCCGATTTGCAGCCATTTCCCGACTGCGGGTCGATAAAAGCATTTACCGTCTATTTGCATAGGCATCAACGCTGCAAGAGGAACACAAATAGACAACGAAAGCGTCAACAGATTAAATGCGCGAGCGGCAGCGAAGCAACATCGTTCCCGTAAAAAACGCCACGTCACTGAAAAGCAATATATTATCAGCTGTCCTGTATGCAGACGTTTAACTACCATTTTTTTTTATTTACTGTCAAATTCTTTGCAGCGCTCAAAGACTAAGGAGTGAATTGGACGAACGTATGCTCCCAAAAAAATTTCCTTCATAAAGATGAATGAATTTCAGAAGTGCTCCACGACGACAACGTCCCATCTTCGAGGAGACTTGTCTTCTCTTCTGCGAAAGGCGTGTAAGTCAACTTCTGAGAGGTGCGCTTAAGAGCTAATTCGACCCACCATGCTGCTTTAGCGAATAATCTGTAGCAAGAGTACGACAAACTACGCTGCTTCTGCAACGGCTAGGAAAATACAACGCCGCTTCTAGGAAACGGTCTGTGTATTACACTGTGAGCAGGCGGGGAGAAGAAGGGTGTCTTCAGATTCGGCTTACAGCTCAGATGTCAATGGCAAGCATCAAGCATGAAATTCCTACTTCTCTCGGCTTTCTTTCTTTCTTTCTTTAAAGAAGGTAAGTCCGACTGAAGTAAATTTTATATCGGAGATTAGGAGAGGGCAACTTACAGTTATTTCGATCAGAGAATTGTGCATGTTCCACTGCTCTGAAACGTCGAAGAGCAGAAACAAAGAAGGCGCTCATATGCTCCTGGAAATACCCCTCAGAGTTATTTGTTTGCGAATCCATAAAGTATCACCATTACCTACTGCCCTATTCCAAATGTGTTCAGTGAGCAGTATGGCAGTCTAAAGTACAGGTAGGTATAGGGTGCAGTGATACCCGTCGTCCTCAAATAAAGGCGTGGACATTCGTCGCTACTCGTGACTCGGAATTGTTCTGCCAACATGTCGTGCATGGAGTCGTCCGAGTGACAGGCGCTGAAACTGGCTCTGAAACCTCCCTGAGGTGTAGACGCAGCCGTTTAGATTGCCCACAGTAACTTGCATTCAACAACGCTGCAAGCAATCAGTATTTGCGTGTGAACGCTGTGCCGCTCATTGAAAACCGCTAGACTGAAGTCACCGAATTATGCGACTATCACTGCAGGACGAGCGGAAGCGTGTCCCTGCCGAAGACACCAGCCTCTGTGGAGAACACCAGTGCCGATCTGTGGAGCCGGCCGACGTGGCCGAGCGGTTCTAGGCGCTACAGTCCGGAGCCGCACTGCTGCTACGGTCACAGGTTCGAATCCTGCCTCGAGCATGGATGTGTGTGATGTCCTTAGGCTAGTTAGGTGTAAGTAGTTCTACGTTCTATGGGACTGATGACCTCAGAAGTTAAGTCCCATAGTGCTCAGAGCCATTTGAACCGATCTGCAGACGAAGCTCTGTTGTCCGTCACGGCAATGCAGTCGACATGGCAGTCACTCCGTGCTTTGATTCCACGAACCGCTCGCAGTGCCCGAAACGTACCCATGTGACAACTCATTTCCCGGGGACCGATCATTCTGCCGTACTAGATATGCCCTACACCCTGATGATGTTATTGAAGAAATGTACCGGCCTTCACTTTCAAGTTTCCCCATTTCATGTATCAAAATCTGAAATAACAGCAACGAGTTCCAACGTCACCCACGAAACTCGCGTCACGGACCGATCCTAGTGAGTCTCGTACGAGCGTGTCATGATTTAAGACGAGAGGCAAGTAGAAACTGAAACACTGCAGTGGATGAGAGCCCCGAAGGCAGGTTAGTTAGAGAACCAACTCCATATACAATACAGTACCATCAGTTATTTACGACAGAAATAGAAAGTGGCACTTTGCTTCCAGTGTAACAATTGCATAATAAATACGCCATTGTTTTAAATGTCCGCTTTTCATTGAATATATTTAGCGGGAGCCGCGACAGGGTTCTTAAGCTATTTGTTGTTCTCGCAGTCACAGTGAAAGTGTTAGCACATATATTTTGGAAACAATGCCTGAAGTGGAAACAATGATCAAATGCTATAAAATTAGAGTCTAGTTGAAATTCCGAAGAAATGAAGCGATATATTGTATTAACACTGATAAGTTCTATGTAATGCATGGAATGACTGTGTTGTGATCAGTAGTGTGTGCGTGAGTTGTGCGTCTGCATGCGAATAGGTCTCGGGCTCACAGGCCTACGCACAAACCCAATTAACTACATTCGAAGCTAATCGATCTCTACAAGAATCCAGAATCTTGACGATCTTGCCTGTTACCTACATCGACACTGGCAAGATATCGGTCCAGGGAATTCTAAGACTTTCGAGAATGCATTAATTTAATTTTCTTGAGCGAATCTGCATTCACTATTTTAAAAATGGTTCAAATGGCTCTGAGCACTATGGGGCTTAACTTCTGAGGTCATCAGTCCCCTAGAACTTAGAACTACTTAAACCTAACCAACCTAAGGACATCACACACGTCCATGCCCGAGGCAGGATTCGAACCTGCGACCGTAGCGGTCGCGCGGTTCCAGATGGTAGCGCCTAGAACCGCTCGGCCGGCTCACTATTGTAATCTTTAATTTATTTTATTGATTTTCGAATTATTTTAATATGGTTTGGCAACTGCAGATGCTTTGAGTTCCTCTGTTCTCGTCCCTTTTGCGATAACTGATTAGATTTGACTGAAGTCTCCAGAAAAGAAAAGGGTACAGTCGGCCATAGGGTTATTACTTTTACGGAAATGTAGAATTGTTCTTTGGAACACTTCAGTGGACATTTTATCGGATATTGTAAACTCTCACAAACAATGGAAGTGCAATCGTGTATCAGTCAAGAGTATTGCTGTGCTAGTTAAGCAGAATATTATTCCAACTGGGAGTAACAACTATTCAGTCGGGTTATCGTCAGTCAGTGGGTAATCGGGGTTGCCGGTATACGCACAGCTGACCTGGAAGCATTGACAATGCGGCGCCTTTTCTTCATTCACCACTGTACTTGTTTTCTGTAACGCAACCGCGTGTTTCCGATAGAGGTCAAGTACAGTAATAACGTGGTTGAGTAGTACGTTTCGTAAGCACAGACCATCAGGGAATGTTCGAAAAGTAGCAAGAGCCGACGTGGCGCGTAAGTCGGGCAGTCTTACGCCTGTTTCCGCTAGAGCTCGAAGGCATCGTTTTCACATCGGCGGAGGACATGATTTCGTCGTAGCACAGCCAATTAGCACGAAATAGTGGTAAAACATATGCACAAAGCTCTCCCGTGAATCACTCTACCTCTTACTGAAAAACAGATCAAAATCCCTAAAGTAGTTCCTGAGATATTTGACAGTACGAACAAATTAACAACTTCCGGATTTTTTCCTTTGCTTGCACTGGCTGAAGTAGCCGGCGGTTCTAGGCGCTACAGTCTGGAACCGCACGACCGCTACGGTCGCAAGTTCGAATCCTGCCTCGGGCATGGATGTGTGTGATGTCCTTAGGTTAGTTGGGTTTATGCAGTTCTAAGTTGTAGGGGAGTGATGACCTCAGAGGTCAAGTCCCATAGTGCTCACAGCCATTTCCTTTGCTTTGAAACACTGTTCCTTGTCAACGAGAAATACCACATAGGTTTTGATGAATGAGTTTACGAGTATCAAAAAATGGCCATACCTTTTCACGCCATTGACGAAAAAGCTTAAATTTTGTAGATCAACAAGTATGTAGCATAAATTTCAACTTCATACCCCTTCTGAGAAAAAGTAGTATTACCACTCAGACAGACAGACGGAAGAACAACGAAGTAATGCCATAAGGGTTCCGTTTCTACAAACTGGGGTATGGGACCCTAGAAAAGAAGGAAAAGAAGTTAAAGCAACGGTGTAAATGGTGAGCATGTTTACTATCCTGCTGGGTACAGATAGAAAAAAAGTTGGGTGTCGGTAGACACACAGTGATGATGCGGTGACCGTGGAAGAAACGGCGCTTCAGCGTACTCCGCAACGACTAAGTTCACGCAGTAATGGCTAGCTACAAACAGCCAAAACATGGTAAGGTCGTTCCGAGTGGACAAGATCGGTCCGGAGTGAATACCGAAAGAACGACAACAGCAACACAACCAATAGTCGCAGAGTCCTATCGGATAGCGCGGTCCGAAGGCTTCAAGAGATGACAGGCGAGTGGCAGCACGTGACGCTGCCCTCTGCAAGCATGTGACAAATTTCAACTTCATACCTCTAACCATCCCTGAGAAAGAGGACTGTTAGTCGGATTCCGTGTCGCTAATGTGGCTCGGAGGACAATTTGATTCGAAGTCGAGAACAAGACCTCGCTGTCATTGTTTTCAGTGAGAAAGCGAGATAGCAGTTATGTGACATGAAAATAAGTAGCCCACTAATTACCCAACTAGATACCTAATTAACAAAGTGAATAGGTAGTAGAAGGTATCAACAGGATTATATTCAGGCACAAGACTTTGAAGAGCAGTTGCAAGAAGTCGGTGAGACCCACGAAGTTCGCAACAAGACAGGTGGCCGAATTGTGCGCACGGTACGCTCTAGGTACCAACTTAGCAAGTTGAAAGCAGCTTCAATGGGCTAGGGCGAGGTGAGGTGCTTTTCACTGGTCGCGTGGTCCGCGGAGGATACCTCAGGAGGTTTAATAAGGAAGGAGATGAAAGGTTTTAATATTCGTCGGCAGAAGGGGGAAGTTTTTAATCAGGGAAGTTGCTGCAGTTGGGCGGAGAGTGCCCGCGGCGGACACACGCCGCCACTGCAGGGCTGGCAGAGTCGCCACGTGACGTCACCGGTCCACCTGCAGCGCCAGATGCTGCATGCCGCCACGCTGCACCGAGCTACGGCGTCCGTCCAAACAATCGTTATTGTGCAAGCACTTACAGTTTTGTTACATTCAATGACAGTTTCTTTACTCTGCAGCAATGTTAGTTTCATTTTAAACGATGTTTCAACGGCGCTTTCTTTCTTCTTTTTTTTGTGCACCTATCACTACCTAGCTATTTGTGGAGGGCAGTGCGTCGTAGAGCTCCTAGCAACAGTAATAAATTAATTCCCAGTACCAGTAATGGTGTTCCGTTTCATGTTCCCTGTGTTTTACTGGTAAGACGATATTATTGGGCAAAGGGAGATTGCAACACGAGGACTGTAATGAATTCTGCAAGACCTCTTTATTCACATGAAGTGCTGAGTGCTATTGACAAGGGATTTCAGATCGATTCCGTATTCCTGGGTTTCCGGAAGGGGTTTGACACCACACAAGCGGCTCGTAGTAAAATTGCGTGCTTATTGAGTATCGTCTCAGTTATGTGACTGGATTTGCGATTTCTTGTCAGAGAGGTCACAGTTCGTAATAATTGACGGAAAGTCATCGAGTAAAACAGAAGTGATTTCAGGCGTTCCCCAGGTAGTGTTATAGGCCCTTTGCTGTTCCTTGCCTATAGAAACGATTTGGGAGACAATCTGAGCAGTCGTCTTAGGTTGTTTGCAGATGACACTGTCGTTTATCGACTAATAAAGTCATCATAAGACCAAAACAAACTGCAAAACGATTTGTAAAAAATATCTGAATGGTGCGAAAAGTGGCAGTTGACCCTAAGTAACGAAAAGTGTAAGGTCATCCACATGAGTGCTAAAAGGAATCCATTAAACTTCGGTTACACGATAAATCAGTCTAACCTAAAAGCCGTAAATTCAACTACATACTTAGGTATTACAGTTACGAACAACTTAAATTTTAAAGAACACACAGAAAATGTTGTGGGGAAGGCTAACCAAAGGCTGCGTTTTATTGGCAGGACACATAGAAAATGTAACAGACCTACTAAGGAGACTGCCTACACTAAGCTTGTCCGTTCTCTTTTAGAATAATGCTGCACGGTGTGTGATCCTTACCAGGTAGGACTGACGGAGTACATCGAAAAAGTTCAAAGAAAGGCAGCACGTTTTGCATTATCGCGACATATGGGAGAGTGTGTCACAGAAATGATACAGGATTTGGGCTGTAAATCATTAACAGAAAGGCATTTTTCGTTGCGTCGGAGTCTTCTCACGAAATTCCAATCACCAACTTTTTCCTCCGAATGCGAACATATTTTGTTGTCACCGACCTACATAGGGCGGAACGATCACCACGATAAAATAAGGGAAATCAGAGCTCTTACGGAAGGATATAGGTGTTCATTCTTTCCGAGCTATATACGAGATTGGAATAACAGAGAGTTGTGAAGGTGGTTCGATGAAACCTCTGCCAGGCACTTAAATGTGATTTGCAGAGTATCCATGTAGGTGTAGATGTACATAGGAACGATGATTTGTACAGGGACTGGCAGTTGAGCATGAATGTAAATAAACGTAAGATACTGCACAGGCGAAGAGACCGATAACAGTTAGATTTCACTACTGGGCATAAATCGTAGGAAACCGTAACAACTATAAAATATGTAGGAGTAACCGTCCGAAGTGACTTAAAGCGGAACCACCACACAGAACTAGTGGCATGAGCAGCAGCTAGAAGTTTTCCTACAGCAAGTGTCAGTGCTTAACTAAAGCTACTAATAAGATTAATTGGGAGAATCTTAAGGAAATGTAATTCGTCCACGAAAGAAGTGGCGTACAAAAGACTTAAAAGACCGATCCTTGAGCATTGCTCGTCAATCTGGGATCCTCTCCACATTCGTTAGTACTGAAGATAGAGAACATCCAAAGAAGAGCATTCCGTTCGTCAGTGGTTCGTTCGTTAAAAGATAAGGCTATTCTGAGATATTCAACAAACTCCAGTGGCAAAAGCTACAAGAGGCGGTGTGCCTCAGGGGCAGGTTGACTGTTGAAATTCTGAAAGGGTACATTTCATGAAGAGCGGAGCAGCTTACTTCTTCCTGCCACGTACGTCTCGCGAAATTACCACAAGGAGATTAAGTGAAATTGGAGCTCATATGGAGGCCTAAATAGAGGGGTGCTTCCCACGCCCCCACGAGAAAGGAACAGGGACGGATAGAGGTGGTGGAGACGGGGAGGTGGGGGGGGGGGGTGGGGGGGAGTGAAGAGTCATCCACTGTCCCCCAAAGTTCGGCGCCTGCATGGCTGTACCACGACACTGGTATTTCGTTTTATGGACAGTTGTTAGTAGAATGTTTTCTGTAATCATCGCATCTTTCACCTCCGCCAGTGACACACTGATGTGAAAAATGCCAACCCATATCGTGATCCTCAGTCCAACTTAAAACTTAGATGTCCCTAGAAATAGCTATGTGAGTCATTTAACTCATAGGAGGATACAGTAGCATCGCGTCTAGTAACGCGCTGAAGTGTTTAAACCAGTATTTTGGTTGACAGAGAAAGAGAGAGAGAGACGGAAGGACGACGGTTCAATCCCGCGTCCGGCCATCCTGATTTAGGTTTTCCGTGATTTCCCTAAATCACTCCAGGCAAATGCCGGGATGGTTCCTCTGAAAGGGCACGGCCGACTTCCTTCCCCATCCTTCCCTAATCCGATGAGACCGATGACCACGCTGTCTGGTCTCCTTCCCCAAACCAACCAACCAACCAAGAGAGAGAGAGAGAGAAAGAGAGGGAGAGGGAGGGAGGTAGACAGTGGGAGGGGGGGGGAGAGAAGAAACACAACTGAAAGACTATACAGAATCAATAATTAAGAACAGAATTCACATTAGATTGAAATTTTTTCGTTTGGTAATTAACGTAACAGTGTGAAATAAAAATGCAAAGCTGCATAAGGCTTCTGATCCCATGTCAAACAGGCTGATTCGGCGAAATTGTTGATCTCGGATATTTCCGGAATGGTTTAAGACTTCGTAGTTCTGTTTTCACAAAAAAGAATTGTGAGAGACTTACCTATTTGACATGTAGTCTTTTACAGAGTTGTCTTAATTACAGAGATGACGGCATCAGTTTCACTTTTTCAAATGAATCTGTAGTAATTTCTGCTGCTAGTCTCGTAGTTGTAAAAGAGCCCAATTAGATGAAATTTCAGTCTTCAAAATATAAGCAGATTATGCTTATCCATTATGCATGTCGTAGAACCCTTTACTGTTAACTGAATGAAAATACATAAAACTGTAACCACTCACTTTTCTGGATAGTTATTCATTATTCCATGAACCTGTTTTCGAACCTTTTCAAGTTCATCTACAGATGGTTTTCAGGGAGCTTTAAATTTAAATATAAAGTTCATGGTCATAGAAAAAGCTGCATCTCATTGCAAGTACTATAACTCTGTGTTAGTTTATACCCGGGCATTCATGTTAATGCCAATCTTGATTAAAGTATTTGCTAATAAACTGACTGTATTATACATTAGAATATGAATAGAAATAGGACATCAGACCACTGGAAGTTTGTTCTTGTAGTAATTCGTTTATTTGTTTATTTTATTTTGAACTCTCATGTTAACGCCAGTCCGATTTAAGTATTTGACCATATATCCACTTTAATACGTGCAAACGAAAAGAATAACATCTCTGGCTAAGATAGGCCTATGTCAAGATCATTGTAACAAGCAACCGTTACATAGTACATGCTGGACGCTGGCAAAGTTTCGCTATCACAGTGTAAATGTATACAGATTGTGTAAAAGTGTGTGAAGTGATGCACCAACTGGCCTCAAAATAGAAGCACACAGGTGGACACTAACAGAAAAAAGACGTCCATAGTGTCGTATTAAGCACAAAACTAAAATTTTGCATCCATATCGACTGATATGGCGACACACAAAGCATGTTGCACCTTTGTCACAGAGCCAGCACCCAGTATTATGCTAGAAACAGTGCTGTATTTCCAGAAAACATTCTGATGACGAACCCGGAAAGGTTAGAAAACCGGTTTGTGGAATAATAAATAACTATTCAAGAAAGTCACTGGTTGCAGTTTTATGTAATTACGTTATATGATAAGGAGTTTCATGGAAATCAAAGTATTTAGAACTTAGCCTTTATTTGTCTCGAACATGAAACCGATTGACTCTTTCTATTGAGAAATGTACAAAAAAAGTCAAAGCTTGTCTTTACCGTTGTTTCGGGAATCGTCTACTGTTCGCCCACATATTTATAGTTTTCATATTGCCGCCGAAATCGCCATAATTCTGCCCCGAACCGAGAACATTCAGAGTGCTATAGCGGACTCTTCCTCTTAGTAGCTGTACGAAATGTTCCGTCTAACGCCGCAATGGAAGGACAGAAGTTGTTAATTTCCTTGTTTTACCAGAGTTAGATGACTAGCACTCCACTCTTAAACAGTTAAACTTGCCCCGCATCACTGCTGCCAGTCCGTGTAGCGTTAGTGATCACATGAGTGAGAGGCTTCATAGACCATCACACCGTTCTACACGCTCAAAAAATGGGAGTAATCTATATTTGTTTGAACAACTGGAAATACGCCTCCGCAAGATGAAATTTAGTCGCCAAGTAACCGGTGAACAAATAGCCTTTCACATCCATTGCTATTTCAGGTACTTTTGCGAAGTATTTGAGCTAAACATCCAAGTAACTCGCCCTTGCAGTCAGCTCCCCTTAAAAAAAATGCACAAACGTTTCTTTATGTATATCAAAACCAGTCCTGATACGACTTGTGATTATTTATCACAGATATATGAAGTACGGTCTTCGACCAGCAATAATATGTACGTTATGAGGTTAATGTATTGTGATACAGGTGAAGATAGTCCACAAAATTTAACAAAGCAACGACTAGAACTGTAAGTGATATAACCATAGTTACAAAATATCTTTGTACGTCGCGTATTTTCTCTTACTGCATGCAAAAAAACCTTGTGGAGAGCTTTCGCAGAACGAACATAGGACTTACCTGATGCCACAGGCTTCGATGCAAAAACTCTGTAATAAAATGACTAAAAGAGAATTTCGTAACCCAGATATTTATACGAAGAACAGTCACGGCACGAGCGCCAACTATGAATATGGTTCAAATGGCTCTGAGCACTATGGGACTTAACTTCTGTGGTCATCAGTCCCCTAGAACTTAGAACTACTTAAACCTAACTAACCTAAGGACATCACACACATCCATGCCCGAGGCAGGATTCGAACCTGCGACCGTAGCAGTCCCGCGGTTCCGGACTGCGCGCCTAGAACCACGAGACCACCGCGGCCGGCAACTATGAATAAACTGAAATTACATAGAACGATAGGTTACATTATTTTCAATCAACAGGCTTGGGCTTTTCTTATATTCCTGGTAGCAGTCGGCAACTTTCCTTGACGTGGGTGCGATAAAATTCGCAAAGCACGGCAACGACATAAATCAGGATCACTATTCAAAGCTTCTCGGCCCTTGCTGTTGGCTATGAAAGCCAAAAGGACAACCTGGGTGCAAACAAAATGTTGCGGGAACGTTGTCATTCGTACTCATTACCCACAGCAATAAAACGGCGCCCACAAGCGCTGCGGCCGATTGGCTGCAAGGCATACTGTATAATAGTCATTAGAGTGTAAACAAAAGCCCATCCCCATAGTTCCTACAATGCGATGCCAGCGACGTCTGAGGCAAGCGGATAGTCAGAAGTGAGTCTGATGGCGCTTCACCGGGAGAAACCTCGTCGTAGCGAGGAAGAGGATCAGTGCCTCTAAGCAAAGATCCTTCCCACTTCATGCTATTCCTTTTATACGGTGACTCCAGGTTAGATAGGACGCACTTCCTCGCTGCATTATGTCAAACCTGTCTTTTCTCTTTTGTAATCACTTTGGCCTCGCTTCATGTTAGAGATGCCATGCTCAATCACCATAGCGCTAGAAATGGAGAAATCTGGGCTTCTGCTGATGTATGCCGATATTCCCTCTTCCTGACGGTGTGTTGCTAGCGACAAGTGTTGATCAAAATGAAAAGTACATCTCGCGAAAGCGCTTTTCTAGAGTCCACAGGAATTTAGTATGACGTTGTGCCTATATAGACTGCGTGCGCGTCTTTACTGGTGAACAGCTAGGTGACAACCACAGTCCCTGAACGTTTGTGGCTTGTTACTTTCGCTCCAGCTCCACGCTCCAACTCCACACTCCAGCTCCGGCCGCCATGCCATCTTGTGCCGTGTGGCGTCATTCGAAGGGGCATGTGTTCAGCTTGTTGTTCCCCCGGGCGTTGTCCGTTTGCCAGACCTCGGAGCCGTCATTTCTCACTCAGTCAGCTCGTCATTAGGCGTCTTCGAAGCTACGGGCATCACGTTGCAGTTTTATCACCAAGAAAAAAAAAACCCTAGCAGTACCGGGAATCGAACCAGAGTCCTTTGCTTAGAAACCAGATACGATGACCATTTAGTTTGCTTTGACCTTAGACTGAGAAGAAAAGTACATAGACGTGCGCATTGTCTAAAGATAGAAACATTCGCTACCCATCCTACGTAGAAAATTAATCAGCACATGAAATACACCGTAACTGAGCAGGTCTCTAACGAATTTACGTATTACGAGTAAAGTGACAAACCATGTACGAATTATTTCATAATAGCAAATTATATGCTGCAGTTACTGAATTCGCTGCCTGCATTGCAACCCCTAAAAACTGAATTATTACACATGCCTCCCACATGTTTCCGATTGCTGCTTGTTTGATCGATGGCAGTGGCAATGACGAGTGACAAACGAAGTGAAATGAAATACTGCGGTGTGTGTGTGTGTGTGTGTGTGTGTGTGTTGAGAGAGAGAGAGAGAGAGAGAGAGAGAGAGAGTTCTTCCATCGACAAAAACCTGTTCTTGTAGCCGAAACATCCTATCGCGGCTCTTACCATGTAGGAAATGTGTAATGAGATGATTACGCTTAGCCTTCAGTTGTCAGGCGGTAAGGAGCGAGGTTGGAGCAGTTAAGGTGTGGTGCCCAAATGAAACAGTCTAGTACACAATATGAATTTATTAAACAAACCCATTACCTTGACAAATTACAGAAGTTCGTCATTAAACAACTTAACATGACAGACGAGGGTCGCAGCCACTCAAAGCTTAACAAAATTAAACTGTGCTTATGACTAAGGTCATCATGCATAGATTATTCAGACTTCGGAAATCAACAGTAGCTGCTGCTGTAAGTTTTACACCAAGACAGGCATTCAGTTAAATTCATATAGGACGAAATAATTTGTCACGTAAATGAAAGGATTATTAAGTGGAATTATATGAAGATTAGAAAATTTAAAAGGATTCGGAAGTACACCCTTCACGGCTATTACAAAATTTACATCGAGTTTGTGGCTAAAGAGATACATGACATAGTAATCAGTAGCAAAGCATTTATTAGTCCAATAAAGAACAAAATCAAGATGTCTTAATGAACAATCAGCAGACTCTATACAAGTAAGTTTAGGGTGCAGCAGCTGCTTTAGGCCTAACAGCATACAAAAAAAAAAAGGTTCAAATGGCTCTGAGCACTATAGGACTTAACTTCTGAGGTCATCAGTCCCCTAGAACTTAGAACTACTTAAACCTAACTAACCTAAGGACATCACACACATCCATGCCCGAGGCAGGATTCGAACTTGCGACCGTAGAGGTCGCGCGGTTCCAGACAGTAGCGCCTAGAACGGCTCGGCCACACCGGCCGGCTAACACCTCACAACAAGAGTTTGTACTCATTAAATTTTTCAGATAACTTAGTTATTCGAAGAATGTGAAATCAATTAAACTTTACAGAGGTCTGTCCATGAAACAATTTCAAGTTACAATTCAGTACCCAAAATAATGACGAGCCACTCAATTGTAACTAGAGAGTTAACGGCACAATTTATTATGTAACACCGACACGTGCTCAACCGGTGGAAGGCTCCACCAAAACTTATCAAATGCTCACGCCGAAAGGCGCCAAGATCAAAAGTAATTAATCTTGTGCTCAGAACACAATGAGACAGTTTGCTGATGCAGAGATTAAAATAGTGGACCAAAAAATATACCTCTTGTCATACATGCTAGAACGTCATGGAACTAATTTTTTAGCTCTCTGACTCACGCCACTTAGGTAATACCCCCCTGCGAAACAGGGGGTAAGAATAGGCCCGAGGTATTCCTGCCTGTTATAAGAGGTGACTAAAAGGAGTTTCACACGTTTTGGCCTTTACGTGACGGTCCCCTGTAGGGTTTAACCTCCATTCTTCAAAATTTTCCCGAAGAGCGAGCCAATTGGGTAAGGGCGCCTTACATGGAGCATCGTGTCCGCCATGCATTGAGATATTTAGTCCACTTTCTCGTTGTCGCATTTCAGTCACGATTATTCATCATCTCTTGGGCGAGGACACCTTCCTGGGTGCGTTTTCCACCACGCACCGTGCAGTGTCGCTTTCTACGCCGACGATGAACATGGGCTTCTTTGCACCTGATGTCCAGCATGGTAGCCAGTCCGTTGTGGTGGGGTCGCCATGTACCCTGTTGGTTGTAGTCCCCTGACCACACAGGGATCGCCCTCCAGATACCTGCGCCGTTAACTCACCACGTATGCCAAGTGGTAGATGCCCATCCCCCTGGGGCATCGGGACTCCCAGCAATGACCATCCTACCAGGTGGCGTTTGCTGCGGCTGGGTGACGCCTGTGGGGAGGGCGGATTACACGCAATGAAGTCTATCAGCTCTTGCTGGTGGTGAAACACCAGCCGTCTCTAAGCGTTCACGAGCTCAATTCAACGCACAGAAGTACGACCCCAAGTCGTTCCCCTCCCTGGCCACACCATGGGAGGAACGTCAGGCTAAGGATGGCAGCGAATCTTATTCGTCCCGGTACCTTGTATGTTCGAGAGCTGATGCATAATTTTTAACGACAATGAAGCCTCAGTTTTTTGTTGGGCATTTATAGGACAAGTGTTGGGAGGTGGAGGGATTGTCCAAAATGATATCTGGGTCAGTCTTGATCAAAAAAGCATCCTCTGCCCAGTCACGGACGTTACTCCCTTGCGACAAGCTGGCGCCCTCCACCGGTAATGCTGGAATTCAGTATGATGTTGGCCCACTCTTAACCTTGATGACAGCTTCCACTGTCGCAGGTATACGTTCAATCAGGTGCTGGAAGGTTTCTTGGGGAATGGCAGCCAATTCTTCACGGAGTGCTGCATTGGGGGGTTGGTATCGATATCGGTCGGTGAGGCTTGCCACGAAGTCGGCGTTCCAAACATTCCAGAGGTGCTCTACAGGATTCAGGGCAGGGGACTCGGTGCAGGCCAGTCCGCTACAGGCATGTTAATGTCGTGTAACCACTCTGCCAAAGGCCGTGCATTATGAATAGGTGCTCGATAGTGTTAAAAAATGCAACCGCCATTCCCGAATTGGTCTTTAACAGCGGGTAGCAAAAAGGTGCTTAGAACATCAATGTAGGCTTGTGCTGTGATAGTGCCACGTAAAACAAAAAAGGGTGCAAGTCTCCTCCATGAAAAACACGACCACACCATAACACCACCGCCCCCGAATTTTGCTGTTGGCACTACACACGCTGACAGATGACGGTTACCACGTATCCGCTATACCCACACCCTGCCATCGGATACGTCACTCAACACAACGTTTCTTAATCTTCCAATGTTTACGCTCCTTACATCAAGCGAGGCGTCGTTTGGCATTTACCGGCGTGATGTGTGGCTTATGAGCAGCTGCTCGGCTATGAAATCCAAGTTTTCTCACCTGCCACCTAACTGTCATAGTACTTGCAGTGGATCCTGATGCAGTTTGGAATTCCTGTGTGATGGTCTGAGTAGATGTCTGCCTATTACAAGTTACGACCGTCTGCAACTGCCGGCGGTCTCTGTCAGTCAACAGACGAGGTCGGCCTGTACGCTTTCGTGCTGTACGTGTCCCTTCACGTTTCCACTTCACTATCACATCGGAAACAGTGGACCTAGGGATGTTTAAGAGTGCAGAAATCTCGCGTACAGACATATGATACGAGTGACAACCCAATCACCTGACTACGTTCGAAGTTCGTGAGTTTCGCTGAGCGCCCCATTCTGCTCTCTCATGATATCTAATGACTACTGAGGTCGCTGTTATGGAGTACCTGGCTGTAGGTGGCAGCACAGTGCACCTAATAAGAAAAACGTATGTCTTTGGGGGGGGGGGGGGTCCTGATACTTTTGATCACATCGTGTACTAGTTCAGTTGCTCGAGGAAGGCCATGGCACACCATATCTGAAACACCAGACTTTGTAAAGAACAATGGTGCTCAAGCTAATCTTTGGGATTGACAGTTTTATCTCTTTCTTAAGAAACACGTAGTGTGTATTTATTAATATTTAGGAGAAATGAGAAAACTTTGACGAGGACAACAAAAATTGAATTAAAAGCTTAATAAACAAAAAATAAAGATACATGATAATTACACAAATATCAGAAATGACGCAAAAAACTTACTTAAACCGATGCACATTCACTCGGAGATCGCCTAATAGGAAAGTGAATTTCTCTGCAAAAGGCTCGGTGGAACAGTACTGTTTGAAACAGTACCGCCTCCCGTGTTACAGAGAAACACTTGTAACCAGAACAGTAGTTATGACACGTGTCCCACCAGGCAGCGGCCTGCGACTATACGTGTCGAACGGCCTTGTGTTCTGGACCATTCGTTCCACATAAATTAATGACTGGCCATAAAGTATTAAAACGGATATCTTCTCAGTACATCAGTCGTTATTCACTGCGGCGCAGGTACACATTCCTGTGACCACTGGCAGAAACACAACTACTCAGTACTGACATATTTTTACTAACAGCGTTGCAGATTTAATAAAACAACGTGTTCCTCCAGATGTCAAAATTCCTGCCTTGTGTTCCGTCACAAACGGCAGCAGATTTATGTCATGTTTGACAGATTTTTCTTTAGTCTCACCATTGGAAGATGTTGCACTGGCAGGCGCACACAAAAAAATATAGAAAATTGTCGGTATTGATTGAAATGCATCATACAGTTAAAAGAAATGTGCGTACTTCAACATAACACACACACACACACACACACACACACACACACAGAGAGAGAGAGAGAGAGAGAGAGAGAGAGAGAGAGAGAGAGAGAGAGAGAGAGTGGATGGGGGATGAGGTGGGGAGGGGGTAAGGTGAATGACGGAAGGAAACCAAGACCTTTTAGCAAACCACTGTCTCCTAAATTCCATATATCGTCTACTCTCGTCGGATTACTTCTGCAGCTTACTTGCTGTAGACTCGTCATTACTCTAGGTTTACGTTCCACTTGTTGTCGAGGTGTGGATTAATGCACATATGCGCACACTACGCGTGGAACATTTAGCGATCTATGATGATCATCTAATGTAGCTTATTAGAGTGGCTGATAAACACTTGTCAAATCGCTGTTGATTAACGTTGTTCTGCTTGGTATTAACCGACATCGTATTATGCTCCTAGTGCAGACGACGTTACTGTGAGAAGTAGATTGACTGTGTTAATCATTTGTTACGTCCGTATTGTACGTCTACTGCATGAGAGTACGTAGGCAACGCCGCTTCCCAGTGCACGCGTAGAGATATTGTTGCACTTATGTAATGCTGCCGTCTGCGTTATGAAGTGGTATTTCTGGAATAGCTGCTATTGCGAACAGACTTTCTTCGCCACTGTGACAGGGTGTTCCTCGTAAATCAACTCTTCTTTTATTCGAAAATAGTGAAAATTTCTAAGAAAGACCGTGAAATTTGGTTGACCAGTTTTTAGTTGTAAGTCGTCTCCACTGAGTCCCGTGGCACATGGCGTAGGAGACAGACACAGAGGCGCCTTACGGGCTGTTACTGAAATAGGCGAACAAGTGCGAGGAATATTCGCGCTTCCAGGGTTTCGTACAAACGCAATTATGTACACTCTAAGACAAAAACGGAAAAAAGACGCAATCCGTAGGAAATGTTCGAACGTGACGGAAATCGGTAGATGTAATGTACATTTGTAGCCAAGCAAATGATTACAATTGCTTGAAATCTGGATGGTTTATTAAAGAGAAAGAGCTTCACAAATTGGACAAGTCAATAACGCGTTGGTCCAACTCTGGCCCTTATCCAAGCAGTTACTCGGCTTGGCATTCATTGAGTTGTTGGAGGTCCTCCTGACGGATATCCGTCCAAATGGCACATTAGATCGCCAAAAACCCCTGCTGGTTGGAGAGCCCTAACCATTATGTTCCGAACGTTCTCAGCTGGGACCAGACCCGGAGACGTTGCCGGCCAAGGTGAGTTTTGGCAGCCACGAAGACAAGCAGCCTTCTGGAGGCGGGTATTATCCTGGTGGAATGTAAGCCCAGAATGGCTTGCCATGAAGGGCAACAAAATGGGGCGTAGAATATTGTCGGCGTACCGCTGCGCTGTAAGGGTGTCGCGGATGTCAAATGGTATCCCACTCAGTCACCCCTGGTTGTCGGGCTATATGGCGGGTTGGTGGACCGCTATCCTGGGGCGTCTCCAGGCACGTCTTCACTTTTTAGGGCTCAGTTCGAAGCGGGACTCATTACTGGAGTCAATGAGATTCCAGACCCAAGACAGTGACTGGATAACAACCTGACCGCCGCCAGCCATAAGGCCCCACAACCAGGAGCGATGATCTGGTGTGCCATTTCTTTTCATAGCAGAACCTCTTGGATTGTCATCCGCAGCACTCTTACAGCACAGCGGTACGTCGACAGTATTCTATACCCCGTTTTGTTCCCCTTCGTAACTGTGATGTCGTCAGTCATACGACCACACCGCCGCGTGAGAGATCGATCCGCCGGATGCGATTCTCTCGATAAACGGAACAGAAAAACGGCTGTGTCAACCAAAAAGTACACAGTCAGTCGCAGTACTCCTGCTCGCCGCGAGGCGCCGCTAGGCCACTTCATCTGCAGCAGAAGAGTAGTGAAGATGCGCCAGTGTACACTTCGCAGCCGCCAGCGCCGATGTTAGTCATCGTCTGCAGCTCAGTCATTGCTGCCATCAAGTCTTTGTAGCTCCGTTCCAAGTTAGTCTTAAAATTCACCGGATTCGACAGTCAAGATTACGAGAGAATAATTCGTCACTGCAAGATTTGTGACTTGTAAATTATGACATTCTACAGACGCTTAGCTAGTCGCGTCTTCTATTATTGTCAACCAACTGATCATGACTACAGCAAAGTTAAGTAATAAATACTTTCTTATTTTGTACTCCTGCTAATTAATTGTGTTTTCCTGTTATAGCTACCAAGCAGTCTTGGCGTAGTAGAACCCACGTTTCCACCTCCTTGGCTACCTCATATTTGCAACCTCGTGTTGATGGACTCGATTATGGTGGAAGATCGAGAGCCATCAATGACAAGCTTCAAATGGTTCAAATGGCAATGAGCACTATGGGACTTAACATCTGAGGTCATCAGTCCCCTAGAACAGAACTGTTTAAACCTAACTTACCTAAGGACATCACACACATCCATGCCCGAGGCAGGATTCGAACCTGTGACCGTAGCAGTCGCGCAGTTGCAGACTGAAGTGCCTAGAACAGCTCTGTCACAGCGGCCGACTCATGACAAGCCATCGTGGGCTTACATTGTAGCAAGATAACACCCGCCCGCACACGGTAAAGGTTCTGCGGCATATCTTTGTGCTTGCCAAACCCTACCTTGGCTAGCAATGTGTCCGGATCTCTGTAAATGCCAAGCCGAACAAATATTTGCGTAAGGACCAGAGATGGATCAACGTGTTACTAACTTGATCGGCTTGTGAACCCCTTTCTCTTCAGAAAATCATCCAGCTTTTCTATTCACACTTAGGTACAGGACTTTAAAAATTACAGTTTGAGGGAAATGGAAATTTGGAAATTTGTGGTAAGGTCTTATGGGACCAAACTGCTGAGGCCATCGGTCCCTAAGCCTACACACTGCTTAATCTAACTTAAACTAACTTACGCAATGGACAAAACACACACACACACACACACACACACACACACACACACACACACACACACACACATGCCAGTGGGAGGACTCGAACCTCCGACGGGGGGAGCCGCACGGACCGTGACGAGCCGCCTTAGAAGGGGTGGCGTTGGAGCGAATTTGAAATGGGTTATATATAATCGAAGTGGGGACTACAGTAAAATAATACTTACGTTTTAGCTGAAATGCCTCCGTATCAGAGGCAAACCGGTGCTAATTTGCTGACAGACAAAGCCATCGTCTGTGAGAAGTCGTATCCTGTCCACTGAGCCGTTAACGTGCAACATTGACACAGTCTGTTCTCCTTCATTTGCCTGGAGCACCGCAGGCATTGTTGTGTCTGTAGGCCAGTCCTTATCCTGTAACTCATCCTTTCCTACAGGAAATCTTACATCCAGGCGCAAACATGGGAAAATACCCAGTAGGAAGATACACTACTGGCCATTAAAACTGCTACACCAAGAAGAAATGCAGATGATAAAAGGGTATTCATGGGACAAATATATTATACTAGAACTGACATGCGATTACATTTTCACGCAACTTGGGTGCATAGATCCTGAGAAATCAGTACACAGAACAACAACCAACTCTGCCTGTAATAACGGCCTTGATACGCCTGGGCATTGAGTCAAACAGAGCTTGGATGGCGTGTACAGGTACAGCTGCCCATGCAGCTTCAACTCGATACCACAGTTCATCAAGAGTAGTGACTGGCGTATTGTGACTAGTCAGTTGCTCGGCCACCATTGACCAGACGTTTTCAATTGGTGAGAGATCTGGAGAATGTGCTGGCCACGGCAGCGGTGGAACATTTTCTGTATATAGAAAGGCCCGTACAGGACCTGCAACATGCGGTCGTGCATTATTCTGCTGAAATGCAGGGTTTCGCAGGGATCGAATGGAGGGTAGACCCACGGGTCGTAACACATCTGAAATGTAACGTCCACTCTTCAAAGTGCCGTCAATGCGAAGAAGAGGTGACCGAGACGTGTAACCAATGGCACCCCATACCATCACCCCGGGTGATACGCCAGTATGGTGATGACGAATACACGCTTCCAATGTGCGTTCACCGCGATGTTGCCAAACACGCATGCGACCATCATAATGCTGTAAACAGAACCTGGATTCATCCGAAAAAATGACGTTTTGCCATTCGTGCACTCAGGTTCGTCGTTGAGTACACCATCGCAGCGTCAAGGGTAACCGCAGCCATGGTCTCACAGCTGATAGTCCATGCTGCTGCAAACGTCGTCGAACTGCTCGTGCATATGGTTGTTGTCTTGCAAACGTCCGCATCTGTTGACTCAGGGATCGAGACGTGGCTGCACGATCCGTTGCAGCCGTGTGGATAAGATGCCCGTCATCTCGACTGCTAGTGATACGAGGCCGTTGGAATCCAGCACGGCGTTCCGTACTACCCTCCAGAACCCACCTATTCCATATTCTGCTAACAGTCGTTGGATCTCGACCAACGCGAGCAGCAATGTCGCTATACGATAAACCGCAATCGTGATAGGCTTAAATCCGACCTTTGAGTCGGAAACGTGATGGTACGCATTTCTCCTCCTTCCACGAGACATCACAACAACGTTTCACCAGGCAACGCCGGTCAACTACTGTTTGTGTATGAGAATTCGTTTGGAAACTTGCCTCATGTCAGCACGTTGTAGGTGTCGCCACCGGCGCCAACCTTGTGTGAATGCTCTGAAAAGCTAATCATTTGCATATCACAGCATCCTCTTCGTGCTGGTTCAATTTCGCACGTCATCTTCGTGGTGTAGCAATTTTAATGGCCAGTGGTGTATCTTTTTTTTCATTTGGGACCTAATATATTTTGATAAGGCGGTAGGAGGTCGTTATGCAGAGCGGGTGATGCGTTGCTGAGATGGCGGTGGAGGTTGTGGAGGCAGAGAGGTCGGCTGTGCACGTGGAGAGGTGCCGCGCCCTGCCCAGCCCTCGGCGCTAATCAGCAGCGGCGGCGGCCAAGATTTGGCGATTCGGAAGACAGCGGTCTGCACTCAGGAAGCCATTACGGCTGGCGCGGCGCCCGCCGAGCGCCCCACTCAGAAGTGCCCGCAGTGCCACGCCTGGGGGACCTGGCCCGGCAGCTGACGTAGCCGACCTGGAGGACGCGGCGCGCGAGCCAACTGCCGGCGTTGTAGACAGCAACTCAGGTCTCGATATTATGTATTCAGAACTTCAGGTCGTAGGCGACAGTGAAACAGAAGACAAAACGCTCTGTCAGGAGTTCGTCGCGACTACCGAAAGCATACATCACGCGCTGTAACTCACGTGGATCCCGTATGATACATCGCGTTGGTCGAGATCCAATGACTGTTAGCAGAATATGGAATCGGTGGGTTCAGGAGGGTAATACGGAACGCCGTGCTGGATCCCAACGACCTCGTATCACTAGCAGTCGAGATGACGGGCATCTTACGCGCATGGCTGTAACGGATCGTGCAGTCACGTCTCGAGCCCTGAGTCAACAGATGGGGACGTTTGCGAGTCAACAACCATCTGCACGAACAGTTCGATGACGTTTGCAGCAGCATGGACTATCAGCTCGGAGACCATGGCTGCGATACCCTTGACGCTGCGTCACAGACAGGGTCGCCTGCGTTAATGTACTCAACGAAGAAACCTGGGTGCACGAATGGCAAAACGTCATTTTCTCGTATGAATATAGGTTCTGTTTACAGCATCATGATCGTCGCATCCGTGTTTGGCGACAACGCGGTGAAAGCGCGTTGGAAGCGTGTATTCGTCATCGCCATACTGGCGTATCACCCGGTGTGATGGTATGGGGTACCATTGGTTACACGTCTCGGTCACTTCTTGTTCGCATTGACGGCACGTTGAACAGTGGTCGTTACATTTCAGATGTGTTACGACCCGTGGCTGTAGCCTTCATTGCCGGCAGGAGTGGCCGAGCGGTTCTAGGCGCTACAGTCTGGAACCGCGCGACCGCTACGGTCGCAGGTTCGAATCCTGCCTCGGGCATGGATGTGTGTGATGTCCTTAGGTTAGTTAGGTTTAAGTAGTTCTAAGTTCTAGGGGACTGATGACCACAGCAGTTGAGTCCCACAGTGCTCAGAGCCATTTGAACCATTTTTTTGTACCCTTCATTCGATCCCTGCGAAACCCTACATTTCAGCAGGATAATGCACGGACACATGTTGCAGGTCCTATACGGACCTTTCTGGATACAGAAAATCTTCGACTGCTGCCCTGGCCAGCAGATTCTCCATGTCTCTCACCAATTGAAAACGTCTGGTCAATGGTGGCCGAGCAACTGGCTCGTCACAATACGCCAGTCACTACTCTTGATGAACTGTGGTATCGTGTTGAAGGTGCACGGGCAGCTGTACCAGTACACGCCATCCAGGCTCTGTTTGACTCAATGCCCAGGCGTATCAAGGCTGTTATTACAGGCAGAGGTGGTTGGTTGTTCTGGGTACTGATTTCTCAGGATTTACGCACCCAATTTTCGTGAAAAAATCACATATCAGTTCTAGTAAAATATATCTAGTGAAATAATTTGCGTGAAAATGTAAACACACGTCAGTTCTAGTATAATATATTTGTCCAATGAATATCCGTTTATCATCTGCATTTCTTCTTGGTGTACCAAATTTAATGCCCAGTAGTGTACTATTATTGGTTATAGGTTCCACCTTCTATGCAAAACACTGTTTTTTCTTGTTATCCAACCACGTTTCGCACATCTGTGCCATCATCAGGGGGTTTAAGCGAACATACTTTCGGTTATAACTGATCTAACAAAATGAGGCCTAAAGACAGCTTTTATTCGTTTTTGTTCTTACCTTGATTTTACATTATATGGTTTTGCAGAACCATCTGATGTCCTGCACTGATAGCTTGCCAGGTCATGACACAAGACGTCTGTCGGTCTGGAAGGCCATCCTCATGCTGAACGGACAACAACAATAGGGCGGTTGATGACGATCCTTATCCCTCCCCGTGCGATTATCACGCTTTCGGTCCCCAAAAAAAAAAAAAAAATTGGATATTTCCCGTTGGCCAAGTGAGTGCAGTAGGCAATTACACACTTCTACACCAGGAGACGGTGTTTTACCAAACGGGTATTTTCAACCTGGTGTGCCGTTGGTATAACTTCAGTACTGACGGCGATTGCGTCTGATTGGAATACCGACTCTATATTATACGGCCTTCGAAAGAGAACTTTTTGTTCGCCTCTTATAAAATCGGTATTCGAGGATGACGTCGCGATAAATGTGTTGGCTCCATCGTGTAATACGCATGCAGTCCACAAGTAGACGATAAAATGAAGTAAAGCGCGTACTGGGGTCGTATAATAAACATTTCTCTATCGTTTCGTACCTGAATGCAGGAGGAAAAGTTTGGAAATTTGTGGTAAGTTCTTATGGGACCAAACAGCTGAGGTCATCGGTCCCTAAGTTTACGCACTACTTAATCTAACTTAAACTAATTTACGCTAAGGAGAATACACACCCATGCCCGAGGGAGGACTCGAACCTCCGACGGGGGAGAGCCACGTAGACCATGCATGGCGCCTAAGACCGCGCGGCTATGCAGGAGGAGAGGAGCTCGCAAGTATTATTGTGAAGCACCCTTTGCCGTTCATTGTTCAAATGGTTCTAAGCACTATGGGACTTAACATCTGAGGTCATCAGCCCCTAGACTTAGAACTACTTAAACCTAACTAACCTAGCGACATCACACACATCCATGGCCGAAGCAGGATTCGAACCTGCGACCGTAGCAGCAGCGCGGTTCCTGACTGAAGTGCCAAGAACCGCACGGCCACAACGGCTCCGCCGTTCATTTTACTGTGTCTTACACATATACGTACATAGATGTAGACGGTAGAATCTAGCGCACCTACCCGCCGGTCTTAAATAGGAAAAGTGACCTGCGAAATAAGTCCAATATCTTAACCACTGCGCCATCTTTTTCGATTAGACTGGCGGAGGACAAGAAAGATTGCGTCTCTCACGTTGGTTGCAGTCCGTGTTTGTGAATAATTTTCGGGGGAAATATGTGAAGTGGAGAAACGTTGAGACTACAATTCTGACGCAGATGCTCCTCTACGTTGGTGGTCACCGAAAGAAACTTTCTGCACATTGGCTTTAGAAACATAGCCGTCACTGTTGAAAGACTGCTGCCCGTACCATCTGCGTCAAGTGTACGGGCGTAAATATTGTGGTTTTCTGATCGCCGAAATAACCTTACTTCTCAGCAACCCCTCCTTTCAGCGGTAAATATTATGCCTCGCATGCAGGTGTTTACGGCTCCATGGAGTGATGTGAGCTACCGCTGAAGCACCACACGTCTTGCTGTAGCATGGATATTTCGCAAAACGCTCACGAGAGGCATGTCTTGTTGTTAACGAAGCAGAGCGTGGGAGTTAAATCAGTAAACAAGTATCCAGATGGAGCAACCTGCTAATTCCCACGCGAGTATCCTACTGCACAGTACACAGTGAATACTATAAACCACTTCCAGCAAACGGCTGGTATGCTTCTTCAAATTTCAGGGTTGAATTTCAAGACATCTTTCTGAATGGCTCTGAAAATTTGCTCACTTCACGCTTACGAATAAGCAGTGGTTAGTATCATGACCCATATTTTCCACCCGAGAAAAAAAATCAAAACTTAACTCGATGATAAAGAATTCTCGTTTTTCTTAAAAAGGAAAACGAAAAGAAAAACCGTTTCAAGGAGCACCATTTTTCCAACTTTTTGGCCCGAGAACACACATTCAACGCGGGTTGGAAAATCTACGATAAAGTTTTTAAAACAAACGTTAGGAAACGTTGTCACGAGGAATTTGTTTGAAGCGTGACATGATCCACTCTGTTCTTTGGCTACGTGAAAAAATAATGGAAGTTAATTTTTTAAATAAAACATCATGAATGACGTCGGAAGTGCCATGAAGTCAGATGTTGTACTTAAAACCAAGCGTTAAGAAAAGGGAGATTCACTGTCTCGAGATTAAATCCCTCTGTGATGTCTACGTAATTCATTAACTCATTCTTGAGAGTTTTGGGGCGGGGACTATCGCTGTCTGGCGAGCGAGCGTTCCCCGGGATATATTATGCGCCGGTTTACTGCCCTCTTAACTGGGACACTTCGGCGCGAGACTTTACCGCCCACCCCTCCTTTATTGCGATACTGCGGCCGGTGGATTTGAATCGCGCTATTGTTAATGCCCCCGTTTTGGAAACTTTATCGGATGCTGAACGGTATTACGTACATCACTCACCTCACGCGCAGCTGCATAAAACATCTACTCGGAATTCTCCTTAACGAGTTCCGAAGATGTAGTCGATTTATTTTCCTTCCCCCCGTTAATATGTAAATGCCCGTCGGCAACTCTTCCTCTACAGTGGAGGTGTAGCCCGTGTTCTGTGCTCCTATGAAGTCGCCATTGCAGTAGCTTTATCGCTTTTCCTTCCGACGACAGCACCCCTTTTGCTGTAGTCGTGAATGCAAATTGGCATGTTTGGAATATACCCATCACTAAGCAACCGCAGCCGGATATTATTGTACAACTGACGCTCGTACACAAATAGGGACGTCATAGTTCACTGGACAGTAAGTTTTCATAAATAACTAGACTGTCAGTCTATTTAACTTAACAGTGATCTGATAACTCATGATGGAAATGTAACCTTAAGCCTATCGTCCACGAAAATGTTGAAAGACACCTAAAATTAATCATGTTAGTATGTGATGTTGGTACTGTAGCTGACCCGGGGTTTTCATCCACCGCTTCTAAAGAAAGCAGTAAATTAAAGGTGGTTTTATCAGGACAAGAGGGGAAGTAAGACAAGGCCATATTGCTTTGCCTTTCCTTTTTTCTTGACACCTGTTGCTGTAAATGCTGAAGCATGGGGGTGACGGAGGGTGACTAGTGCTTCCTTAGAACTGAACATTTCCGACACTTGATACGTGGGCTCTCGCAAATTTTTAAGCTCAAAGTCTTCGAACCCTTGAGCGCAGTTTTCCCACTCTCATGAAAACAGAATTGTTTCTCACTACACCCATGGATTCTTCTGAAAATACCACGACGAATAACTGTGGTATTTAAATGTGTAACTTATGTTTTTCTCCACACATAATGAAGGTACGCTCAGGGGTTCCTCCAGTTAGTGATTCTAACAAAGACTGAAGAGATATTTAACACCACCAGTTGTGCTCTTCGTCAATAGAGTGCATGGGGGCTTAATTATATATAATGCAAATAATTTTAATTTTCGTAGCTGTCTGTCCGATTACGAAGTCTCGTAACCGGTTGGCCCTGTCTGGTATAGTACGCAATCTGACTGCATAGAATAACAACAAAGAATGAAACAAAACTTCCGTTAACACAATTAATTAATTAAGTCCCCAGCAACCATAAAAGCTACGAAACAACAAAGCACAAATGTAACTGTTCTGTGTGTGGAAGTGTGATTCAACGTACACATCTGGCACGGTTCTTCCTCAATAAGACAAGGTAATTTAAGCACCATTTACACTGAAGTAATTTAAAAAAAACAGAAATACTATAATTGCACATAGAAACCAGAATTACACTCTAATATATGAACACAAGCCAGATGCTTTGTTGACTGAACCTGTGACCAAGAGGCATTATTGTTTAAGACATTTGAAATAAAAATAAAAAAAATTATTACCTTCATATATATTGACGAAACATACACTCTGATCATTACAACATCCGCAATCGAACAGCATCGGCTGTCTAGCCCATCAGAACAACTGCATACAACATGCTCACAACTAGTCACGGCTACATCGGAACTCCTACTGCCCACTTCCCAATAAGCACTCTCCACCACGACTTCTCGACAAGAACTCTCCACTACCACTTCTCAACAAACACTGCCAGTGGAGGCGGCTGAATAATACTCTTTGGCGCACTCTCTGGCGCTGTGACTCAGTGTAGCCACCTTTCAAGAGCAATGCCTATTTTGCATTCAAATTAAATGTTGATATTGACTAAAGTTAGGGTTCTGAATGAGCATTACTTCGAAGACCCCTGGTATGCGGGCGTAGTAATATGCAGCAGGCGTTGATACCGTAATGGTGTCGTTTCTAATGGGACGGGAACTCTTGTGGATTATTTGCAACAAAATCCTGAGACAAATTGGATTTTGTTCGACATTAGCTTAAGAGATGTATCGCTGATACTGATAATCGCCTTGTGTGCTCTCACAGCCTCACGCATTAGATTCGAGAATTCGGGGAGGCGCGTGGGCTCTGTATTGATTCCGCCGACGGATTAACGACAAAGGTCGATATTCCAGTCAGCCTGGACGTGGTTTTTAGGCGGTTTCCCACATCCGACTAGATGAATACATTGCTGGTACTCGCGTTCTGTTTCAGTTACACGATTCGCAAACGTTTAGAAAACGTTCCCACACGTTCACACGGATACACTAGCCGCAGACAAAGAGGATACAAAAATGCCGTAGTGGGAGAATGGAAGGGGGAGGGGCGAAAGGAAGTGCATTCGACAACGCTCTACCAATAACATTGCCGAACCAAGATTAACATGCGGAGACCTCGTGAAGATAAGGGATAAGGCTAGGAAAGAGCTGTGTGTATGTCCGAGAGTTGATAGAGGGAACAAAACGTCGCACTTAGCTGTATTGGAAAACAGTGGAACGACGCCAACTGCACCGATGTTGAGATCGTAGGAGTTACGTTGTTCTAATCAGACGTAGATTTTAAAAAGAAAGAAACAAAAAGAAAGAGAGAGAGAGAGAGAGAGAGAGAGAGAGAACAACCACCAGCGCAATGTCACATTTTGACCTTGCGAAAACTGGAGGATGCTCACTATTTACGTAATCTGAATGATCACCTGGTGATGAACCGAGACTCTAAACACGCAGTGATATATTAAACATAATACATTGCACACACTTAGTATAAACTTGTACTTAGTGTGGGACTGGCTCTGGTGTCGTAAAAGCCTTGATTTCTTGACAAGGTTGGGTACAGAGATGTAGTTTCGGCAGCAGAACCAGCGACGGAGAGATGTGGCGCAGGTCCGTGGTGGGCTGTAAGTCCACGGTTTGTGCTGGCAGCGTGCCACGGAAGCGGCCCGGAAGTTTTTACCTGCGCGGACCTCTGTAAATGAGAGAAGCGCCCCTCCGCTGTCAGAACATCCGGCCTGCGTGACGCGCATGCGCCCAGCGCTCGTCGCCCTTGCCTACTTGCCGTGGCTACGTCTCTCCGGACCAGCGCTGCCCGCAGAAGCCAGCTGAAGTTTCCCCGACACACGCACAGCCTTCATAGAGATCACCAGGATCGGTGCGAATTGGATGCCGCGCTCCACTGTGCAACAACAGATTGTATCTAAGAAATACGGGCGTATTCCCTTACAGCATGGCGCAACAGTTACATTAAAATCCGAAGGTTAATCGTCAGACACATCAAGCACAACAGTATCCAAAACATGTAATTATAAATACTTTAAGAGCAGAGAGGCACGTTTTACATTTAGTACCGGGGCTGAAAAATTACTTTAACTACAACTGTCATTGCCAGTGGCTGACCAGCTGCAGTTAATCTTCCCAGTGGTTTCCAGACAAGCTTTACACTCGACAAATCCATCCGGTTCAATATTGCGTGAATTGCAGCCCCTTCAGGGAGGGTCTGGATCAACTGGGTCTCTGAAAAGTCCCATCTGTAATATACTTGTCGACGGGACATTAAACACCAACGTCCTTCCTTCCTTCTGAGAAGGCGATGGTACGCTTGCAACAGCTCATGTCAACATCTAAATGCCTTAACGATGTCAATCCGATCAACAGAGGTGATGTGAAGCTCCATATGCCCATCAGACATGGCGTCTGTCCCGGCCAGAACTGTATCACCACGAAAACCGTGCTACACTATGTGATCAAAACTATCCGGACACCTCGCCGACAATGACTTACAAGTTCGTGGTGCCCTCCATCGGTAATGCTGCAATTCATTATTGTGTTGACCCACCCATAGCCCTGATGACAGGTTCCACTCTCGCAGGAATACGTTCCATCAGGTGCTGGAAGGTTTCTTGGGGAATGGCAGCCCATTCTTCACGGAGTGCTGCACTGAGGAGAGGTATCGATGTCAGTCGCTGAGGCCTGGCACGATGTCGGCGTTCCAAAATATCCCAAAGGTGTTCTGTAGGATTCAGGTCGGAACTCTGTGCAGGCCAGTCCATCAGAGGGACGTTATTGTCGTGTAACCACTCCGCCACAGGCCGTGCATTATGAACAGGTGCTCGATCGGGTTGAAAGTTGCAATCGCCATTCCCGAATTGCTCTTCAACAGTGGGAAGCAAGAAGGTGCTTAAAACATCTGTGTTGGCCTGTGCTGTGACAGTGCCGCGTAAAACAAAAAGGGGTGCAAGCCCTCTCTATGAAAAACACGACCACACCATAACACCACCGCCTCCTAATTTTACTGCTGGCACTGCACAAGCTGGCAGATGACGTTCACCAGGCATTCGCCAAACACACTGCCGTCGATAGCCACATTGTGTACCGTGATTCGTCACTCTACACAACGTTTTTCCACTGTTCAATCGTCCAGTTTTTACACTCCTTACACCAAAAGAGGCATCGTTTGGCATTTACCGGCGTGATTTGTGGCTTACGAGCAGCCGCTCGATCATGAAATCCAAGTTTCCTCACCTCCCACCTAACTGTCATAGTACTTGCAATGGATCCTCATGCAGTTTGGAATTTCTGTGTGATGGTCTGATTAGATGTCTGCCTACTACGCATACGACCCTGTTCAACTGTCGGCGGTCTCTGTCAGACAACAGGCGAGGTCGGCCGTACGATTTTGTGCTGTACGTGTCCCTTCACGTTTCTACATCGACATCACATCGGAAACAGTGAATTTAGGGATGTTTAGTGCTGTGGAAATCTCGCATACATACGAATGACACAAGTGACAATCACCTGACCACGTACGAAGTGAGTGAGTTCCGCTGAGCGCCTCATTCTGCTCTCTCACGATGTCTAATGACTACTGAGGTCGTTGATATGGAGTACCTGGCAGTAGGTGGCAGCACAATGCACCTAATATGAAAAACGTACGTTTTTGTGGGTGTCCGGATACTTTTGATCAATATCGCTAACTTGTTTGGTCTAGTGACCACATTTCCCTGCAGACCAATGAGCGACGAAAATCGTTCTGATAACTGTAGGGGGATTCACCTGTGAGTAGTTGGTCTACAATTATCTGGTAAGTAAAGGTGCACTCTAAGTATTAATGAATCAGAAATAAACAGTTCCGATTCTGGATTCCCCGAATCGGGACACAAAATTGCACGACGTTTGCCGCGAAGACGGACTTCCCTGATCAGTGGCTGCAGCACTCAGCTCGCATTTCGGAAGAGAGGGTTCAAAATCGGCGTCCAATTACCCTGCTATATAATTTGCGCCATTTCTGCAAATTGATTCAGGCAGATGTTTGAAAAGGAATCCGCTGGGTATCTGCACCATCCCTCCCCTTCTCTTGCCACCCTCAAGTGCAGTAAAGCAAAGCTGTCCTATTCTCGACTCGATTGTTATTTTGAACTTCGAAGTTCCTTACTAGGCATGGTCAGTTTGCACTGACAGCGGCTATAGAGGGATGCCCAGTTTCATGTTAACTCCATACTGCAGAGCAGAAGGGCATTTTTCGGCTATACGGACTACTGGCAGAGGCAAAGAAGCGACATGTTATTGGGAAGAAGCCCAGAAGTGCTAGAGGATTGAACCCTTATCTTTCCGACTGGTAGTGTGACACTTTCCCACTCTGAAACGACGCCACGCGATTCTGGTCCATTCTCAACTCCGCTCACACTCTAATGACGTCGTCATTGACAGGATGTTAAACCACTTTCTTCCTTTCATTGCTCGGTATGACGGTAAACTAACTCCTGAAATAGATGTAAGTCGTACAAGCTATTGTGCATAAATGGCTGAATTTCTTGGCATTTTTACGGAGTAGTGTCAGTCATACTGTAGAAGGGTGACAACTGGACACACACGCACGCACGTACACACACACACACACACACACACACACACACACACACACACACTGTTGCGCTCTCAATGCCGCAGAGGTTGCAGATTGCGTTTGTCGTGCTTAAAGACAACCGGGGATTCTTCCCTGTCAAACGCGGTCCTAACGGAGTCTTTGTGGTAGTTCTTGACAGACAACTTGCAGCAAATGCAGAGACGCGGGAGAGGCTTTGTGGGTCTTTTTTGTGGCTCACGTAACGGTTCGAAGGACGAAAGACTTAAATCCACATACAAGTAGCATATTCCACTTTGAGTGAGCTGCGGCATTTATTCCTCGCTGTTCTAGTGGACTGCTATGATACTGTGGCGCGGTGATTTCAGCTTGAGCCACAACAGCAGACAAGCGCCTGCGAACAAATAAAAAAAAATTCATAACTTTATTTCTCCGAGGACGTAATTAAGACTTTGTTTACCTCTCGTATTTCCAGTTCACCCAGGCACCTTGACATTTTCCTCTTTCGTGGATTTTACACAACCTTTGGGTGTTACTGCAATACACAACCGGGCAATTACAAATGCAGAGACTATCGAACTGACGTTGAAAAACAATAAAATCAACAGTTAAATAAATTTAATGTAGGTCAAATAACAAAAACGATACACATGTCGATACGTGTTTCTCGGTATTGTGACACACCAGATATCTTTGTGAACTCGAACTTTTAACGACTTCCTCTATCGTTGACGTCAGGAGTTACCTGCCGTACTAATGGTTAACTCCTGTCTTTGACGGCAAAGGAAGTCGTAACAAGTTTGAGTCTACAAACAAATCTGGCGAGGCACAATACCGAGAAACATTTATTCCAAAAGTGTGCCAGAACAAAGGATGCTCTCATAGAATACACATATAACTATTACTTAGAATTCTGGTCATATCTTGCCTGTATGATGGTTGATGTTCACAAGAGCGGCTACTTACTTAAATTTCGAAAATGAAATGGTGTTTCGAGCTATTCTGGAAGAAGAAATGCATCGAAATTAACCCCCCACCCCTCCCCCAACTCTCACTTGTTTTTCTTTAAATCAGTGCGAAACAACTCTGGATGACTGTAGTACTCCGTTTCCAACTAGAAATCGCAAAAAGTTGTTAGAGTAATTAATGAATGACGTAGAATTTACCTGAAAGCATATTATGTTATCTTCGCGTCTATTAATCTATTTTAACCGTGGATACATACAAAATGGAGACGCGTTACGAATACAACGGAGTGTTTCGTTTCCTCTACGTCTACACCTAGCGAGCGATTCACGGTGTGTGGCGGAGGGACTTCCACAGTCACTATCTGTTTCCGCCACCTGTTCCATTCGCGAATGGTACGCCACAAGAATGACTGTTCACAAACTTCCGTATAAGCTCTAATTTCTGCGATTTCCTCGTCATAGTCATTTCGTGAGACGCATGTAACAGGGAGTAATATGTTGTCAGGCTATTCGTGGAAAGTGCTTTACCGAAATTTCGATAGGAAATCTGTCGGTGATACACAACGCTTCTTTCATAGCGCGTGACATTGCAGTTTGTCGAGCTTTTCCGCAACGCTCTCGCGCCATCTAATGATGCGTGACGAAACGTGCTGCTCTTCGTTCGATGTTCTCTCTCTCTTTTACTAATCCAATTTGGTAAAGGTCCCAGGCTGATGAGCAATACTTAAGAATCAGTTTTGGAAGCCACTTGCTTCGAGAACGAACTACATTACGAATTTCAAACGTGGCAGCTTCTAATTCCAGCAATACGTGGCTGCCAGCGTCTGAATCGTGCTAAAAGAAGTGAGCGTGGTCTCCAGAACACAATTTCACTTTAAATGTCTGACGTCATAATGAAACTCATTTGTTATGGAAAAATGTCACTGCTTCACGCAGACACACACTGAAGAGCCAATGAAACTGTTACACCTGCCTAATATCACGTGAGCTCGATTAATGTCTCAAGTAGTGTTGGAGGGCATTGACACCATGAACCCAGCAGGGCTGTCAATAAAACCGTAAGAGTACTAGAGGGTGGAGAACTCTTCTGAACGGCACGTTGTAAGGCATCCCAGATATACTCAATAATGTTCATGTCTGGGGAGTTTTCGGGGCAGCGGAAGTGTTTAAACTCAGAAGAGCGCTCCTGGAGCCACTCTGCAGCAATTCTGGACGTGTGGGGTCTGGCATTGTCCTGCTGGAATTGCCCAAATGCATCGGAATGCACAATGGACAGGAATGGATGCAAGTGATCAGACAGGATGCTTACTTAGGTGTCACCTGTCAGACTGATATTTAGACGTATCAGGGGCACCATATCACTCCAACTGCACACGTCCCACACCATTACAGAGCCTCCACCAGCTTGACATGCAGGGTCCGTGGATTCAGGAGGTTGTCTCCATACCCGTACACGTCCATCCGCTCGATACAATTTCAAACGAGACGCGCCCGACCAGGCAACATGTTTCCAATCATCAACAGTCCAATATCGGTATTGACGGGCACAGGGGAGGCGTAAAGCTTTGTGTCGTGCAGTCATCAAGGGTACACGAGTTGGCTTTCGGCTCCGAAAACCCATATCGATCATGTTTCGTTGAATGGTGCGCACGCTGACACTTCTTGAGAGCCCAGCACTGAAATCTGCAGCAATTTGCGGAAGGGTTGCGCTTCTGTCGCGTTGAACGATTCTCTTCAGTCGTCGCTGGTCCCGTTCTTGCAGGATCACACGGATGTCGGATATTTGATGTTTTACCGGATTTTCTATATTCACGGTGCACTCGTGAAATAGCCGTAAAATAGCCGTAAGGGGAAAATCCCCAGTTCTTCGCTACCACGGAGTTGCTGTGTCCCATCGCTCGCGCGCCGACTGTAACATAACGTTCAAACTCACTTAAATCTTGATAACCTGTCATTGTAGCAGCAGTAAACGATCTAACAACTGCGCCAGATGCTAGTTGTCTTATACATGCATTGGCGACCGCAGCGCCTTATTCTGCCTGTTCACATATCTCTGTATTTGAATACGCATGCCTATACTAGTTTATTTGGGGCTTCAGTGTATTAAGCGGTTTAGCGTCTTTGGAAAGACCTCACTTCAATTTTAGTGACGGTTCCGGACCACTGACGTTGATCGGTGCAGATGTAATTATAGGTTTCGCGGCAACCTTCACTGATAGAATCTTGCTTGTTTATCGGCCAAGTAATAGCTTCGTCTCTGAATCTTCTTTGGTTATTTTCCGACTAATAGTTTCGTCTGTGCGTAACATTTCGTCACGTTTCCTCCTCGTATTTTCCTTTTCGAAACATTACTTCAAGACTACATGGTTATTTGGCCGATATCCCAAGAAGGTTTTAACGCTAAATAAGCAATACAGGACAGTGTTTGCAGTTCTAATTGCTCAAATGGTTCAAACGGCTCTAAGCACTATGGGACTTAACATCTGAGGTCATCAGTTCCCTAGACTTAGAAACTACTTAAACCTAACTAACTTAAGGACATAACACACATCCATGCCCGAGGCAGGATTCGAACCTGCGACCGCAGCAGCCGCGTGGTTCCGGCGTGAAGCGTCTAGAACCGCTCGACCATAGCGCCCGGCTAGCTCTAATTGCGTCAGGTGTTTTCTTGGGTCACGTCAAGTTGACTCAGAGACAGTTCCCATGAGAAGACCCCTTCACAATCATTATGCGAATTAACTAGAGCTTCATCTCATATGCCGACGAAGGCTGTGGTAGGCTAAACACTAACGTTAGCTTCATATTCCTTTCTCTCTTGATGACGGCTGCTGTAGCCGAGTGGTTCTAGGCGCTTAAGTCTGGAACCACGTTACTTCAAATGGTTCAACTGGTTCAAATGGCTCTGAGCACTATGGGACTCAACTGCCGAGGTCATTAGTCCCCTAGAACTTAGAACTAGTTAAACCTAACTAACCTAAGGACATCACAAACATCCATGCCCGAGGCAGGATTCGAACCTGCGACCGTAGCGGTCTTGCGGTTCCAGACTGCAGCGCCTTTAACCGCACGGCCACTTCGGCCGGCAAACAACGTTACTGCTACGGTCGCAGGTTCGAATCCTGCCTCGGGCATAGATGTGTGTCATGTGCTTAGGTTAGTTAGGTTTAAGTAGTTCTAAGTTCTAGGGGACTGATGACCTCAGAAGTTAAGCCCCATCGTGCTCAGAGCCATTTGAACGATTTTTTTTTCTCTCTTGATCTCTGCGAACTTCTTGAATTCTCATCGTTTCCCGGAAACAATCTAGTTTTTCATCGTCATTGGACGGACACAGGAAACACTTTAACATCATTGGATTGACGAGCGTTTAGAGTGGAAATTTAGCGAGAATATGCATCTACTACGGTTCTTTCCTTATTTAACTTCGGTTCGGGCAGTTTCGTCTTTTTAAATCTGCTATACATCTCGTTAGTCTTAATAGGATGGTCAGATTAGTGTTGGTGGGGTGTGTAGAGAGTCACGTGATTTGGAAGCGGTGTTATTTAAATTAATCACTACGGGTACGGACTTGAAAGGGTTCAGGAGACTGCATTTCAGAAAATTTTCTGTATTAGATAGGTGCAGCTTAGTGCCGTATTTCTTATGCCACACACAGTTACCGCACACAGTACAAGTGTTAGCACTACTGAAAACTTAAAAAGCCAAGGCAAAGGTCCCAAGTTCGAGTCTCGGTCGGGCACACAGTTTTAATCTTCCAGGAAGTTTCATAACATGAATGTATTTTATTTCCGCCAATGATCACAAAATTTTTGGCCTTTTCATTACCGGTTTCGGTCAGTAATGACTATCTTCAGGTCTCGGTGCTGATTTATTGCTTCAGTTTACAGAGCCTTATGACTCTGTCCTAAGCCAATCAATATCACGAAACTCAACCGTAACACCCAGCAATGAGGTTTAGCAAACAAGGAGTACGTACAGAACCCTAAAAACCAAACTGGCAAGGTTGAGAGCGAAATATGGCAGTCATATCTTGAATATGAGACCTGAAATGGGGGACTTTGTGACGACTATGCACAGAGCATATAGGAGACCAAAGTACAAATACTTTCACGCAAAATAGCGCAGACAACACTGACACAGTAGAATAAAACAGATCATAACAAAACAACGTAAACTAGAAACATAGTAATTTAAAAAAATCCCCGCTTAGTTTAATTACGGAGAGCATAGATAACTCTGTATCAATGATGCAATATTTCCACACACCATGTCGAACCCGTTGCCCAAAGCTATTGTAACCTGTAACGGTGAGCTGTTGTGTATTATCAGTATATGAATGAACCATGGTCCTTGTCGTTGGTGGGGAGGCTTGCGTGCCTGAGCGATACATATAGCTGTACCGTAGGTGCAACCACAACGGAATGATACCTATTGAGAGGCCAGACAAACGTGTGGTTCCTGAAGAGGGGCATCAGCCTTTTCAGTAGTTGCAGGGGCAATAATCTGGATGACTGACTGATCTTGCCCTGTAACATTAACCAAAACGGCCTTACTGTGTTGGTACTGCGAAGGGCTGAAAGCAAGGGGAAACTACAGTCGTAATTTTTCCGGAGGGCATGCAGCTTTACTGTGTAGTTGAATGACGATGGCGTCCTCTTGGGTAAAACATTACAGACCTAAAATAGTCTCCCATTCGAATCTCTGTGCGAGGACTACTCAAGAGGGCGTCGTTATCAGTAGAAAGAAAACTGGCATTCTACGGAACGTAGCGTGGAATGTCAGATCCCTTAATCAAGCAGGTAGGTTAGAAAATTTAAAAAGGGAAATGGATAGGTTAAAGTTAGATATAGTAGGAATTAGTGAAGTTCGCTGGCAGGAGGTACAACACTTTTGGTCAGGCTAATACAGGGTTATAAATACAAAATCAAGTAGGGGTAATGCAGGAGTAGGTTTAATAATGAATAGAAAGATAGGAGCGCCGGTCAGTTACTACGAACAGCATAGTGAACGCATCATCGCAGCCAAGATAAACACGAAGCCCATGCGTACCACAGTAGTAAAAGTATACATGCCAACTAGCTCCGCAGATTACGAAGAGATTGAAGAAATATATGATGAGATAAAAGAAATTATTCAGATAATGAAGGAAGACGAAAATTTAATAGTCATGGGGGACTGGAATTCGATAGCAGGGAAAGGACGAGAAGGAAACGTAATAGGTGATTATGGAATGGGGGTAAGGAATGAAAGAGGAAGCCATCTGGTAGAATTTTGCACAAAGCATAACTTAATCATAGCTGATACTTGGTTTAAGAATCATGAAAGAAAGTTGTATATGTGGAAGAGGCCTGGAGACACTGCAAGGCGAATCTCGTGGTCGTGCGGTAGCGTTCTCGCTTCCCACGCCCGGGTTCCCGGGTTCGATTCCCGGCGGGGTCAGGGATTTTCTCTGCCTCGTGATGGCTGGGTGTTGTGTGCTGTCCTTAGGTTAGTTAGGTTTAAGTAGTTCTAAGTTCTAGGGGACTGATGACAATAGATGTTAAGTCCCATAGTGCTCAGAGCCATTTGAACACTGCAAGGTTTTAGATAGATTCTATAATGGTAAGACAGATTTAGGAACCAGATTTTAAATTGTAAGACATTTCCATGGTAAAATGTGGACTCTGACCACAATTTATTGCTTGTGAACTGTAGACTAAAACTGAAGAAACTGCAAAAAGGTAGGAATTTAAGAAGATAGGGCCTGGATAAACTGAAAGAACCAAAGGTTGTGGAGAGTTTCAGAGACAGCATTAGGGAACGACTTACAAGAACAGGGGATGGAAATACAGTGGAAGAAGAATGGGTAGCATTGGGAGATGAAATAGTGAAGGCAGCAGAGTATAATAAAATTAATATTTAAAGTAGTATATACGTTATAATAAGCATATAAAAACAAAATAAATAGTAAGAAACTGTACCCAGAGGGGTGGATGGGCACTGCTAGATGAGTTCCGTCTACCCTCGACGCTCGTGTAGCTGCTGACTGTGCATGGAGGGAACGGGTATTAATAGGGCTGGATACACCCACCGTTCTGAGTATGACATCATAAGAAGCCAATCAGAAAACACGTTCATAATTAGATTACTTAATACATAACTACGAAGGAACAGTTACAGTTGGAATACATCGTAATGTCAGTTATTGATTATTATTCGTCAATGAATATAAAATGTAATATTAAAATGGTTCACCGCGTTACTGCTACGGTCGCAGGTTCGAATCCTGCCTCGGGCATGGGTGTGTGTGTTGTCCTTAGGTTAGTTAGGTTTAAGTAGTTCTAAGTTCTAGGGGACTGATGACCACAGATGTTAAGTCCCATAGTGCTCAGATCCCTTTAACCATTTTTAACCATTAAAATGGTTCATTCGTATGAAATAAGGCTTAGAGTATGCTTCCCTCTAAACTCAGAAGCTACAAATTCTACACCAAAGATTGTCATTGCCCCAGCGTCTACGTAGATAGTCCAGGATTGCCATGGAAATGGCAAGAGACTTATTGGTAGGGGGTTTGCTCCGCACCAGGACAGTGATCTGAAACATGCTTTTAAATTGTGCAATAGGGAAGTCAACAGAGAAGAGAAATCGTCGGAACTGAAGAAGATGATTTGGCCATGTCAGTCACCTGGCATAAAGCCCATTAACTTGACACTGTGGTTAGGAAAGTGAAATCACCAGCGGCTGACTATCTATTGAATAGTTTACAGACGTTTTGGACTGCATTTTGTGCTAAAAGGAATTACAAAATCGTATCTATAGAATGTCAAGAGCTTCTGCATGCTGTACTGAGGGCAAAGAGTGGATAGTCTGAAGAGTCCAAAATTTAAACCATATTGTGATGTGCTGAATTAGAGAGACAGAAAATATTTATTATGTTGGCATGTTTAATTTGTACCATGCATTCTTACACTGAATTAAAATATATAGTTTTCATCACGGGCGTTAGAAAACTTTCGACCGGCGTTGAATATATTTAAGTTTTAACTCTTTAAAAAAATAAAAAAGACCTTTTACCAACCAACTATCATCCAAATTTTAATTATTATTTCTCTCTTTTTGTAACTTACATGTATTTTATATTTTTGTGTACTTTTACACTTTTACAACTCATAACGCAATACTGTGTAAAACTGCATGTTTTCTGTATGGATACAAAAAATCTAATTACATAACTTGCAATTGTAGTATAAGATGAATTACACTTTTTGGAAGCAAGCTGAAATAAAATGTGTAATAAGTAATAAACTTGTAAAATATTGTGGCTGAAAAGGACAGTCAGCAAACCTTCCAACAACCTGCTGTGCCCGTTGCGGAAGATAATGGAAAGTGGAAAGAAAAAAACCTTCTGAATAACTTCTTTGCTTTTCCGATTGAGTTGTCGCGAAATGCAGAGAACGCCTTTCGGGTCAGTTTTATTACACTCTCTATGTGAGATACACGATGCCCTCGAATGATAAACAGTTAAATACTACGAAACCGGACGGTTCACAGCGTGTACAATTTGGTAGTCAGTTACGGGCTCAGGCTGCTGGAGATTTGAGTCACCAGTATGGGACTCGTAGCGGAGAGGACTGACGGTGGAACACTGAAGCTCTGGAGGTGAAACTCGGCCGAGTTGAGAAGTGGTCGCGAGGAGCCCGTAGCACAATGAACTTGGCAAGAGGGCGTCCAGACACCAGAGAGTTTGGGGGAGGTGCGGTGCGTGCTGAATCCTGACGTCAAAACGCCAGTAGCCTTCTGCGTGTTAGGGCACTGAATGCGAAAAGCAGAGTTCTGCTCCTGCATTCGTCATACACTAAAACTGCGCACAAGTTCCGAAGTTCCCATTATAGTGTACGTTTTGTTGGAAATTAGGAACTGATTCATGAAGAGTTACATTTGCTTCGGAGGCCGTACAAGGAAATGAAATACAGATCCTAGATAGGGAACTGTCGCTCTAATTTGTTTCGTATTTTACAAATGCTATATATAACTGCCTCCTATATGTATCATCGTGGTACCTAATAGCTACAAATGTTTTTGCTACAGCCTTGTTACTACAATGTTTGTTACTACAGTTACCACACGTAACACTGTTGTAGTATCACTGCATCCACATTTCCTTCCCGACCCCAGAACGTCGTATTATTTTAAAGGGAGGATGATCCGCTTATGGATCAGATAAACTCTGTTTGGTGTATAATCTACTTTTAAATTTTTCTATATTGAAAATATGAAGTGTGCGTTGTGAGCGCACAGAGAACGGGAAAGCAGTGGGAGTGTTAGCCTAAAAATCACTTGGTTTCAACTTCTCTTACAGTTACGGTTGAAATAGTTGTTTGTCTTATTTACTGCATATCTTTCGCAACTGAAATGGGTCTTTTTTTTTACCACGCATGTTCTACATGCTCATAACGAGCCATACAAAGGATTTTCCATTAATTGGTGCCCGTTTTCGTCCACTGCCGTCTCTGTAGTGAAGATCAGTTCCATTTCATTAGGAATTTTCCCCGACCCTGTAACAAAATCTCTGTTTGTTATACCTGCCCGTAACTTAGGTAGATAACAAAAACAATAACTTCCATCTGCACATAGCGCGTAATTTGGAACATCTATCCAAATATGATATGACTATTAGCAGCAACATTGCCGTAATAACAGTTTCGCTCGTACTTTGATAACTTAAGTTGCCGTATTTTGAACAACGCGGTATCACAGAGTAGCGCACAACTAACGTCGCATACGTAAAATACAGGTACGATTAGTCCTCAAAACAATATTGAGTTGTAACAGACAAATTATATCCGCTTTATTAGGGAAAATTCAATAAGAAATATCTTCAGTGTACAAAGAAACTTCTCACTTTCGAGTGATGGGAACAGTTTGAAGTATAGAAAGATTAAGGCAACCAAAGCAGTCATAAACTGTGATTGTTACGAAAGAAGTCTGAGCATCTAATTGGATTAATGTAATTAAATGATACGGGACATTTAATTAACGCAAAAAAGTCGTGTAAGAATTATAGGACTGCCTTCACTAACACATAATCAGTGTGCAAATTCCAGAAAAAGTTGGTGCGATTTAAAGAAAAAAGAACCCACCCAACCTGCGTGTCGTGTAATGAAAAAGGAGTGTAACGATGCAACAGCTTTTGATAATCAGCTAATACGGAAAAATTCAGTGATCACTTATCATGTACGCAGCGTTCTCTGAACTGTCAAAGTGGCTCCATAACCGTCAGGTGGGGGCCTACGAAGTAGCGTTAGTTCTGCTGAAACACCGATTTCATGCAGGAAATGCGTGTTATCTTAGCGCGTTGAGAATTATTCAACCTGTACACAAGATAACACGAGATGCGTGTTCACCTAGACTTAGGCGCATACACAGTCATGCGAATAAAAAGTTTCTTGCCGTTTTTGAGTATAATAGTAAGTTTCAATACGTCAGATTCCACAAATTTCTAGTGCAACATGCCGAAGCTATACAATAGTAGAAATCAGTACAAAGCCATGGATATTTACAGGAAAATTAACGTTGTTGGCTAGAATAGTTAGTTGTGAACAGTGTTCATGAAATAGTGTGAGATGCAGTGTACTGACGCATTTGATGTCAGTAGTACAATATGTATTAAAGTCATCGACGATTCAGGTGATAGAGGGTGGAAATCGGTATAAAGGTAGATAGGTTTGTGTGGTATTAGCGTGTTTGTATGTGCCTTCAAGGCAGATATGAAGTAGACATCATTAGTGACAGTGAGTGTTGTGTACATAAACCACGACAGTGCTAGTACCATGCGGAAAACAGTTATCATGAGTGGAAAATGCAAAAATTGGTGCGTAGAAGAAAATGGGACACACTATTGGTCAAATCGTCAAGAAGTTGAACTGTACAAGTACAGTGATTGATAATTTCATTCGAGTGTGCACACGATAGGGATAAAACCTAAAACATGGGCTAAATAGAGTCATCGAAACAGTCCCTTTTGCGCATATCAAAGCCACAAACGTTATTCTTCTCATCGTGTTGCCGATTTACAGTTGTCTGTAACTAACAGGCGTGTACGACGGATTTTGTCAAATGTCGAACATCTTGCATTCGATAAACCACGCTCTAACATCCAGACATAAATAGGGTAGATTGAAGCTTGCTAAGACAATTTGTCCTGGGCTTAAGAATGGGATAAAATGATCTTCAGTAATGAGAGAAATTTAATGTAGATGGGGAGGATGGATTTAGGTATTCTTGGCATGATCTGAGAACATACCAGCGGGTAAGAATGGGCAGAAATTTTGGTGGTGGAAGTGTTATGATTTGGGCAGCCTTCTGCGTTAAAGATAAATCAGACATGGCTTAGCTGTACACCATAATGATCTCTAACATGTACACTGCGATGCTAGAGACAGAAGTGATTAGAATGTATGAGGACTTAGGGAACTAGTCTTTAATGTTTAAACAAGATAATTCATCTGTGCATATTTCTGCTACATCCAAAAGTAGTTTGAAGATAAAGATATCGGTGTCTTGCACTGGTCTGCACGTAGTCCGGACATAAACCTCATGAAAAATCGTTGAGGAATACTTGCAAGGCGTGTTCGTAGCAATGAAGAGCAATTTGAGGCTATACGTGAGCTGAAAAGTGCGATATGAGAAGAGTGGGCTACAATTTCACTGCAAGCTACAAACCTAACAAAATCAATGCCGAAGAGAATTTTAGAGGTAATCACAAAGAACGGAGATTGGACAGAGTACTAACAATGCAATAACACAGCAGGGTAATGAGTGCCTTTATATTATTTTCCACCCCGGAAATGCAAACGCCCCATTTTGTTACTTATATTATGAAAGAAACAATAATTCCATCATGATTGATTACTTCGTATACGTATCTGGTACTGTCATAAATAAATTCAATACCTTATGCTACTACTACTACTACTTTCGTAGGAACCGTGCCTTTATACTGATTTCTACTACTATGTGAAGTACGAAGAGGAAAAATAAAATAGGGAAAACATAACAACAAAGTAGATCATCGTGAAGATCTTAAAAATGTAATACTACTGCAATGGAGACGTTATACGGGCCTTCATGTCGACCAGTGACAGGGTATTAGTCGAGCATCAAGACTAGATACCTTAAAGGAAACTGGACGGTCGATATCTTGGCCATTGAAGACGTAACATGAAATGGTAAAAATAACCATCGCCGTATTATCCTAAAGTTGTTTACTGAAACAAGATAGGATAACATCTTGTTGTGAACCATCGAGGTACATCGGTGGGCGGTATGTTCAAGGCTGTGCGAAGGAATTGATAGCTTTTCTGCTATGGCTTTAAGGGATCGGTTACGACGAGCCAGGCTATTGAGACATCTACGCATCTCAGTGGAATCATAGAAAGAAAGGAGACTCACTCTTACAAAATACTAGCGGGAAAGTTTGAAGAGGCACTTTCCATATACAGAGAGAGAATTTAACTGGTTCCGATACCTTATGTTACAACTATTGTACTATTACTTTCGTAGGAACCGTGCCTTCATACTGATTTCTACTACTATGTGAAGTGGTACGAAGAGGAAAATAAAATAGGGAAAACATAACAACAAAGTAGATCATCGTGAAGATGATCCAATTTGCCTCCGTTTGCCGCCTTCCACAGTCTAGGATTGGCTGAAACCGCTTCACTTGACATTAGAAGCCATTGTGAGCCCGAGCGTTACGTCTGAAGCATAAGAAGTGTAGTGTGTTTTCTCGTGAACTCAATTTTGAGAGACGGCATGGAGGTGGACCTGTAATTAGGAATGTCACACATGAATTACAGTTAGATAGGCTGTTGGTACAAGAAACGAAGTGCTTGGTAGTGGTACTAAGTACCCTTACCTATAAGACTTGTCCAATGTATATACATAAAGAGATACAAAATAGTCTTCAAAAGCGTCATCAGTGAATTTAACACCTGTTTTCAAGATTCTTTGAGGCGATTTGAGTAATCAGCTAATACGTATTTCCCATTGGTTTCGAAAGATTCGTTTACATTCTGTCTACACACCCGACAGAGGAAGGCATTGGTAAATGTGTGTCGTCATAATGTTGTGGCGAGTTTCCGCTGATAAGTGCCAATCAGCAATGTCGAGACAATAGACATGCTGAAATTATGTAAGCGCTGTGTAAGAGTCACTTGGCCTTCAGTGCAACGCAGACGGGGTCTCGCAACATCGATAGAGGAAGACGTGGCTGCGTAAGCAGGCGGCGTTGACTACAAGCGCAATGTGTACGCTGATCCCAGGACTCTGCTATGGCGCTTCAAGGTCTCTGCTGACCCAGGCGCAACAGGATGACTCTGACATCAACAATATTCTTCTCCGGAGTCGATAAGTCAATACATAGCTTAACCAATGTACAGCAATCGTAACACCAGCCACCTGGAGGTTGTCATGTCACCTTTCCTACACGTAAAATACCAGACATATGATGATGCAGATCACTTCAACTTAGCCTCTACGGGTTCATGAGAAGAGAGGACCAAAGCCATTAAAGTTTACGCCGTAGAAAGACACTCTTTCTCTCAAGTTGCAACTGGCGTTTGTCACAGTGGCTGAGAGGACACGTCGTTTCCAACCGTTTCCTTGAGCGGGACAAACAATGAAGGAAAAGAACCAAGCAAGCAGAAGCATGGTCATATAATGCCGTCATCAGTATGCAGGCATTCCACTGCGGACCGTTGCAGCAAATTCCCAATCATCAACGTAAAAAAAAACTGCAGAATACAAAAAATTTTTGAACGATAAATGAATTACTCAGCAAGAATGTATGTGAATATCGATTCTCCGTTATCGAAATTTCTATAGTAATTCTGCAGCATTTGAGTGTCCTAGAAGTTTCTGTTGTGTCACTTCAGAATCTCTTTGCTCGCTGTTTCGCAGAACTAGCTGGTATGGGTGTCACCGTACTGTAATTTTGGCAGAGATCGTCAATTCACGGCCAGCACCGTGACAAAAGCGACTTCATTACCGCTCGGTTAACCAGCACGAGTGAATCGGCAAACTAGTTTCATGCGTGGTTTCAGAACAAGGCCATCCGCTTTTTAATTATAGCTTGAAAACGGGATGTGGCAACCTGCATGGCCGCCGATTTAATAACCAGGTGGATTGGTGTAGACAATAGTGCGCGCCGTGTGAGTAGCCCAGTGCAAGCATTCCGTCACTGGCAACACAAAGAGCGGCCCAGAAAGAGGCCGGGAAACAACTGAGTCGCGTCGAGTCGAGATGCTGTTTGTTGAGGGCGTTCTTTTTGGTCTTATCTGGCGGCCCTTGTGTGCGCTAGCCTTTCAGAAGCGCACCGTGCAGCGGTTGACGTTTGTGAATTCGTCTCTCTGGTACAGTAATCCTCTGCTTTAAAAATTGTCGTCCACAGCAAGCCAGGTCGGAGAATTTTTACAATTCCTGCACAAAGGGACAGTTTTAATATCGAATCTCTGTCGCATTTCATTACTCTCACATGGCAACTATATTGAAACCACCTGGGCAGTCGTGTACGTATCTTCTGACAAACGATTTAGCAAGAGAATGAGAGACGACGTGTTTGAGGTCTCTGTCGTAAAACATGAGCAAATAAAATAGCACACACCACAAGCTGTTTAGGGAAACAGAATGCCCAAACAGTTCAGTGTTGTGTAACTAGAAATCTAGTAATATTCGCGCATTAAAATCTGCATTTTGGCATAACTTTTGTGTACCATTGTCAGGTCTGAGGACTCAGAAATGCAAAACGCTGAGCTGTGAGCAAACAGACATTTGTCTCTTAAACGTTCGTTAAACAGCAAAGTTGTCAACGTATGTGTACTGAACTTCCAAATTTATTGCGGCAATGGACCAAACTGCAAGACACGTAGTAAATGATGGACTAAACTATCGTTCAGTGCCCTTGAGATCCATTTCTTGTCGTTATTATCATTAGTTTTCTGATTTATGAGCAGGTCCTTTGCGTTTCCATTTCCTGGGATCCATTACTTCCTTTTTAATGCCGCTGTATGTGTTGTCGGCCATTACGTCACCCTGGATCTGAAATCTCCTCCTCTCTCGCCGCCTCTGCCCTTCCACGTATCCTTCTAAGACTGTTTTTATTCTCCTACTTTCTTAATATACAGGGTGTCCCAGGAGGAAAGGTCAGTATTCAAGGATATGAGAGGAACGATCATTCCAAACAAAAAAATATAGTAAACATGAGCTCTAAAGTGCATACCGTAAAAGCTACGAGCACTTCATCTTCGCCACTGTGAAACACATCTCGTCTACAGAACGAGCTCTTACTCATCTTCGCTACTGTGAAAGACATTTCTTCTACTGAACAAGAGCTCATAGCTCGATGGAAAGCTCAAGTTTACTAGACAATGTTTCTCCCAAAACATGGAAAGCAAAGAGCTCGTAGCAGAAGAGATTTTTATTTCACAGTGTCAAATATGTAGTGGTGCTCATACCTCTTACGGTACGTATTTTACAGCGCAAGTTTACTAGACTTCTTTGTTTCGAATGTTCGTTCCTGTCATATCCCTGAATATTCACCATCCCTCCTGTGACAACGTGTATGTCCAGTCCAGTCCGTTTTTCTTTTTTATTACATTCAGTAATTGGCTTTGTTCTGCCACTCTTTTCAGTACCTCTTTATTTTTCGCTTTATCTATCCACCTTATTCTTTCCATCTTTCGTCATGTTCACATCTCAAAAGCCTCCAGCTTTACTCTCTCTTTCTTCCAGAATACTAATTACAGAACATTTTATTACTCCATTCCTTAAATCCTCGTCCACATTGCTACAGAAAATTATCTTTTTCTTATAAAATGCCTCTTTCGCCACTGCTATCGTAGTTTTTGTGCTGATTTTCCAATCGGTTTCTCTCCTGCTCATTTCCATATGTTCTAATATTTTTCCACAATCTTTACACCTTTACTTTCTGTTAGTGTCATTACTTTTGTTTTCTTTGTATCGATTTTCATTCCATAAATCTTTCCTGAAGCTTCAGTGGTGTCCACTGCATCCAGTAACTCATTTTCATCTGCTGCTAGAAGTACAATGTCCTCTACAAACCTAAAACACCATGATCATGAAACTTCCTGGCAGATTAAAACTGTGTGCCGGACCGAGACTCGACCTCGGGACCTTTGTGTTTCGCGGGCGAGTGCTCTCATTCTGGCACCATGATCATGCTTCTTCCTTCGATTTTTACCCCCATATCATCTAATGGGCAATCATCTATAGTATTTTCTAAGCAGAGGTCGAGAAGGCTATAAGACAGACAGCAATCTTGCCTTCCTTTCCGTGGTTCTATCCAACAGGTACTTCCTCCTCTCACTTCCATTAGCGAATTTTTTTACGTCAATATAATGAGTTTATAAGACGTCTAGTCCCCTATTCCACACCCGTTTCGCTTCTTATTGTAGCAAGCTTATCCCAATCCACGTTATCAAATGCCTTTTGCAGACGTATGAAAAACATATGTCGATCTCTTCCGTTTTCGATAAATCTCTCTCGCAAAATCCGCAAGAGTCCTATTGCATCTCTTGTGTCCGCATTCCTTATAAACCCAAACTGCTCCTCAGCCAGTTTCTCCTCCATCGCCCTCTCCAGTAATTTATTAATGATAAGATAGCTTTGGCTGCATGTGACGTGAGGCTGATTTACCTGTGCTCGTTGCATTTCTTGATTCCATGTTTTTCTGGTACTGGAATTATTACTGTTGTCCGAAAGTTATCTGGCCATTCAGCTCTGTCATTTACTTTGCTATGTAACCTCAGTAATTCTCTTACTCCTTCTTGTTGTAAAATCTTGAAGTATAATGTGAGATCAAACGTAAGGAAGTATCGCGAACAGAAAGAGATTCTTCGTGCCAACCAGCACGGATTCCGAGAGTGTCAGTCATATTAAACTCAACCCGCACTTGTGTCATATGACATGCTCAAAATCGTGGCTCAAGGTAGTCAGCTAGATGCACCATTTGTTGATTTCCAAAAAGCATTTGATTCAGTATCACATCTACTCTTACAATGTAAGTACATTCGTATGAAGTATCAATCGAAATTTGTGATTGGATTGTGGATTTCTTGGTTGGGAAATTACTACAGTATTGCTGTTGGAGTTCGTCAAATCGTACGAACATTGGGTGTAACAGTTTGTAAGGATATGGAATTGAACGATAACATAGACTCATTCGTAGGTATAACAGAGTTCTACGGCCAGACAGCAGACGCCGTAAGTTGATGCCTTACGCTCATTCTACTGTCTGCAGTTCCAATCTTTTAAGCCAGAGACAGTGAAAACAGCCTGCCTGGTGGCACAGTCTAGACTCTAGACCGAATGGAAGGAAGAGCTTCAGCCAGTACGGAAACATGGCGTCACTAATTTTACGTCTCGGTCGTAAATAAAGTGGACTGCGGCCGGATCGTTGTGACAACCATATCCCAGTATTCGGTGCGTCAAATAAATACCCGGCGACGGTTATTCATCTTAATGAACCGCGACACCTGCTGGCCATATCTCAAGCTGTTCCGGTTATTAAACAGCGTTGGAGTTTCTGTGCGTGCGTGATATCTGCCCTCGTTCTTCCTGTAAGGCTAGAGTTCTGTTAGAGACGAGTAATGCTAATAACGTTTCATCATCTCGCGTATTTTGGAGCTCCCTATTGCAGATCGCTGTTTGCTCCTTAATGAAACACTGAGATCATCGCCTTGATTGGGGACCGTCCATCATGATGGGATAATAGTGCATAAGCATCTCTGGCTGTAAGTATAAAATAATAAGCTGTGATTTGTAGACGGCAGCGACCTGGACGTATTTTAGCAACTCTGTTGTGCCGCGACACGGCGTTATGGACTGTAGATGTAAACGGTAACTTCTTCTAATATCGTTGCCGTTACAGTTTTTTACGCCTGTAGCAAGCAACAGGTGATATTATTTGAAGTGCATTAAGTGCTACTCACTGCCTGACAGCTTAAATACTGATCTGGCAACGCAAAACTTGGGGAGTCGATCTCCACTCAGTCATACAATATGACTGTCACTTGTCTCGTCTTGCACATCTGGCAGTGACTCGTGAGGGGGAAGAAAGCTGCACCGTGGTTCGGGTTGCATGTTGTACTGTAGAATCCTTTACAATTGACTGGGTCAGTTCACAGTTGGGATAAAAGGAAGAGTGTACGACCTCAAATAGTACAAAGCCTATAAAAGTACTACGGTGCTGGAAACATTCAACGATTTCTAGCGGAACCTAAAGATCGCTATAGTAATGACAGATCGGCTGCGTAATGATATAGTATCAGCTGTACGACGTTAAAATATTTAAGACATTTGTGTCGAATTATTACTGATCATAAATCTCTCTTATTTACTGATTCTTAGCATTATCAAATTATTCGTTGTATTTATCTGTAGTATAGGCTTCGGTGGATACATTGTCAACAGAATCATGCTTTTACTTGATCTGGATACCAAAAAGCTTAACACGAAGTTCGCACCCCCGTAATGTAGCGCGCATTACCATCGTTTAATAAAGCAATAAATGTATCGGTACAATAATACCAACAGTGAAACATCCCCTTTGAAAACTCAATGAACTACCTCTACGTTATTTGATTTTCAAACAGCTGAGCAAAACTGAACGTACTCAGAAATTTCGCTCTTTACTTATTCTGATTAACATTAAACTGACACACAATATTTTTAGCGCAACGCAATCTGACTTTCAATAATCCCTACGAAAGAATGGCCCTGACTATCAATAACCTATACCTTTCATGAATCACCTCACAAAAATCTTCGTTACTCGAACAACTGCAATACAGCAAGAGCCAATACTGCCAGCTAAATAAAATATTCTAACTACTGAAGGCACTAACTACTGATAGGCATAGTTAGCAAATGAAAGATTTTGATAGAGAACAAACAATGTATTTACCTTAATAATGTTCAAAATTCATCATACATGATATCCATTTTTACAAATTTACTCTTTCTGATGGACGCACGTCCAGATCATCTGCTCTCAAAATTCTGCCATCTCTCTTCCCACATCCACCACAGCTGGCGGCTCACTTCCAACTGAGCAACGCTACACGCTGTTCACATCCAACTGCCCAACACTACAATAGCGAATATTTCAACAATGCCAACCAGCCACAGACTGCACACAGCACAGTCAGTGATTTTCATACAGAGCGCTACGTGGCGTTACTAACATAAAAGCCTGAACAGCCTACTTACAACAGGATAAACGTTCTACGTAGAAGAATCTGAAATAGGTATCTTTGTTCACGTCTCAAACATTCCATAAGGTAAAACAATGGCAGTCGCAGTCGCTAAACAAATAAAAGTAAATTAGTTTTCAGAAGTTTGAATATGGCAGTGCTTCAGTAGGCGTGTCCCTGTTGAATGTGATATTCCCTTGACTTCCTCTGATCTTGATCTGCCTTACCCAGACAGTTAAGGGTGATCTACAGTCAAACGTGCTCCTTGAACCACGGTGCAACTTGAACATTTCCATATGAACATTTCATTGTCAGAGGTGAGCGAAGCTGTAAATGGCAGGAGAGATGGTAGCACTGAGTGAGGATGGAAGCCGGAACTCCTTGCATTTTGTACTTCAGTGTCCCCTATAAGTTAGTGTATCAGTTCAGAAGTGGGAAAAATGGTGCGTATACGACGACGAATAGTATCGAGTCACCCATAGGTCCAACGAGCCTCGCAGGTGCGACGAAAAAGCTAACTGCTGGGATCGAAGTGGGTCTGAAACTCCGTTCCTTGGATCTCAACCCCAGTACCCAATGAACTACGATCAAATATTTGGAAAACAGTGAATGGAGCGTGTGAGAGTTCAGGAACCAAAGTTGAGAACCAGGTAAGATGCCCTTGTACCACTTACGTGCCCCACAGATAAATGATACGTCACTTCGTCGTGGCCTACAAATTCGTCTTGAAGAACCGTCGCCATCTTCGGTAATGGTAGTAAAACTCCCATAAAATGACTGCCTCTTCACGATTTCGTTAGGTTGCTCGTTCAGTGCAGTTTGTGCATGAGACAGAGACGTCTCTTTCATAAAATCTTTCTGTAATTGCACACTCTCTTTGTTTTTTATGGGCTCCATAGGTAACTTTCACTCACACCGGCCTTCGAGCGAAAAATGGTTCAAATGGCTCTGAGCACTATGGGACTTATCTTCTGACCTCATTAGTCCCCTTGAACTTAGAACTACTTAAACCTAACTAACCTAAGGACATCACGCACATCCATGCACGAGGCAAGACTCAAAACCTGCGACCATAGCGGTCGTGCGGTTCCAGACTGCAGCGCCTAGAACCGCTCGGCCACCCCGGCCGGCGGCATCGAGAACGTGCTCTTTTTGGTGGCAAATGCATCCTCTGTCATGAACTTGTTGACATCTTCAGAGTGACCCCCCAAGTGGTAACCGATGGCTAATTTTCCGTCAAAATGGCTGTCGTTCTACAAAAGCACTCTCAGTACCATTGCTTTAAAACACACAGCTCCATCTACATCTATACTCCGCAAGCCACCCAACGGTGTGTGGCGGAGGGCACTTTACGTGCCACTGTCATTACCTCCCTTTCCTGTTCCAGTCGCGTATGGGTCGCGGGAAGAACGACTGCCGGAAAGTCTCCGTACGCGCTCGAATCTCTCCAATTTTACATTCGTGGTCTCCTCAGGAAGTATAAGTAGGGGGAAGCAATATATTCGATACCTCATCCAGAAACGCACCCTCTCGAAACCTGGACAGCAAGCTACACTGCGATGCAGAGCGCCTCTCTTGCAGAGTCTGCCACTTGAGTTTGCTAAACATCTCCGTAACGCTGTCACGTTTACCAAATAACCCTGTGACGAAACGCACCGCTCTTCTTTGGATCTTCTCTATCTCCTCTGTCAACCCGACCTGGTACGGATCCCACACTGATGAGCAATACTCAAGTATAGGCCGAGCGAGTCTTTTGTAAGCCACCTCCTTTGCTGATGGGCTACGTTTTCTAAGGACTCTCCCAGTGAATCTCAACCTGGCACCCGCCTTACCAACAGTTAATTTTATATGATCATTCCACTTCATATCGCTCCGTACGCATACTCCCAGATATTTTACAGAAGTAACTGCTACCAGTGTTTGTTCCACTATCATATAATCATACAATAAGGGATCCTTCTTTCTATGTATTCGCAATACATTACATTTGTCTATGTTAAGGGTCAGTTGCCACTCTGCACCAAGTGCCTATTCGCAGCAGATCTTCCTGCATTTCGCTGCAATTTTATAATGCTTCTCTGTATACTACAGCATCATCCGTGAAAAGCCGCATGGAACTTCCGACACTATCTACTAGGTCATTTATATATATTGTGAAAAGCACTGGTCCCTTAACGCTCCTTCGACTGTTCATCTTCAATTGACCCCCTTCTCCAACAAAACAAACAACGTAATATCTTCTAGTAGATGACATCTGCGTGCAGTTACGAGTCAGCTGGGGAATTTCGAAACTTCCTCGTCCAGAGGATGGTAGTACCATTCTGATTTTTCTTCAGAAATTGATGTTCTCTAGTTCCACATATTTTTAGTTGGTCTCTGTGGCGTGTTGCGAGGAAACTTTTCGTTTTAGTTGAAATTGTAACGGAACTAGCACACGTGGGTTCACGCCTCAGTTTTTTGAAAGGCACTCGAGATTTGCTCCGTGCTGGGACCGCAGAGGGGACGTGATGTTTACACGTGGACGCCTCTCTGGTCACTTTGTAGCTGTCGCCGCCTCAAACTCGATTTCCACCCTTCTCCAGCGCCTTCATCGATTCTGCCCCAGGACGCTGCGTGGACTGGTTACCTCTGCCCATCGGGTCTCTCATTTCCACAACGTATGGCAATCCAACAGTTTATTTCGTTTGTCCTATAGACTGGGAAGTGAAAGGAAAAATACAAAATCAGCAACACCCTTAGGACTATTACTGATTCCCTGTGGGGCAGGCTTAAAGGACCCATTTCATCACTGTGTAGAATAAATCAGTTAACTTGTTTCTTTAGTGATGATGAGGATCCTTATAATCTGTACTTGACAGACAATAACATTAGATGATAAGATTTATATTTAACTTCGAAAGTTATGGTAATGCTGGTGGTTGAATAAGTCATCGGATTGTTACTGAGAAAGACGATGTCATAATTTTCAGCACCATCAGTAACTTTTGCACTGATGACCAATGAAGCAGGCACACTACCAGTTACCTTCAGAATTTTCGTCAGTCGTAGTGCAATGGCTCATGCAACACGTTATATTAGTAACAACTAGCTGAAAGTGTTGCTTGTTGCCTTCGGGGTAAGTATCAGATAAGAATGTGGATGTTGAAACAATGTGAATCCCATCGATAATCGGTGTTAGAATTGGTCACTTACTTTGTTAATGTCGACTCTTGACAGTGCCTCGAAGGCGTGAAAATTTCCGAGTGATGTCGCAGGTCGGATTTCATTGCAGTATTCAAGCCAACTATCTTCTTAGCGACAGTTTTATTGTTTACTAAAGAATCATAAAGAAAGAAGATTTAGTTTCTTTCGGGCGCATCGCTGCTGCAAAAAGTGCTTGAACGTGGGCTGAAGCCTGCTGTAGGATACTTTTACAATTTATCAATGCTGTTGGCAATTATCTGTTGTTTGTCTTTAATCATTAACTTGTGTGGTCTTTCTTGTAACTCTTTTATTACGTGCAATGTTCAAACATGTGAACAGAAAGAATTTCGTACTCTTCCGTGTGAACTTGCTCCACAATGTCTATGCCATGATATAGAAGTTCTCCGTGGAAACAAACAATAGATTATTTGCGCAGGTTGCAGTTTCTTTAAAATTCTGTGCTGAATGTGTAATTTGTTGTGTTACATGATATGATATGATGTGAGGTTACTATTGATAATTCTGGTATCAGTCGCTTGTAAGATAGACTTGCTGCTGGCGATGCCACTCACTCTGAAGAATGGGCGCTTTAAATTATGCTGAGTCGCATAAACATGTTGACGAGTGCCTGAAAGTGGCCATGAAAGGAAGCTGTCGTGATTGAAGTGCGTCCTTATGGTGGCGACTTCTGCACGTCTAATCTTCAAAATGGTTCAAATGGCTCTGAGCACTATGGGACTTAACTTCTAAGGTCATCAGTCCTCTAGAACTTAAAACTGATTAAACCTAACTAACCTAAGGACATCACATACATCCATGCCCGAGGCAGGATTCGAACCTGCGACCGTAGCGGTCGCGCGGTTCCAGACTGTAGCGCCTAGAACCACGTCTAATCTAGAAGTATATAAACCACTATAGCCTGTGCGACCGGTGGTCTCTGTGCAACTGTTTTTCTTCTCTACGTGTTTGTGCCCTCACATTAAGTTTAGGTGTATGGCCAGTTGAAATAAGTTGAGCAAGTGACTGTTATTAAATGTATTTAAATACCGTCCGTGAACTGCCAGAAGAGCAGTAAGACAGACGGAATATAAATACCTTTAATAAATTTAAAGCAAGTGCGGTCACTATGGCCACACGAATAAGGAATTTAAGTTCCCGTTGTTAGTTGTGCCCGGACGACGATGTGCGCTTACTCACTTTGTTGAATCACTTGCTGCGCTGATATCCAGAAACACAGATCAAATCTATGTGAGGTGCTAAGTATATAGTGATGGAAACCACTATACAGCCATGGATATTGGTAGGATAATTAACATTGACGGCTGAAATAGCTATGCACAGTGTATAGGCAGCAGTATGAGATCCAGCACACTGACAAATAGTCAAATGATGTCGCATTTGATGTCAGTAGTACAAAGTATATAACATGACGTCAACTATTCAGGTGGCAGAGGGTAGAACTCAGTATAAGATAGTGGGCTCTGTGTGGTGGTAACGTCTGTGTGTGTGGCTTTAAAGCAGTTAGTGACAGTGCGTGTTGTGTGCATAAACCACGATTGTGGCAAGCCCACGCGGAAAAAAGTTGTCATGAGATGAAAAAGCGATAATCAGTGCGTGCAAGGAAATGGGACACTCTATTCGTCAAATCGCCAAGAAGTTGAACCGTTCAAGAACAATGATTGATAATTTCGTTGGGCTAGGCGCACGATATGGACAGAATGTAAGATATGGGACAGGTAGAAAATTACTTGAGGCATCGAAACGGTTCCTTTCGCGTGAAGCAAGAGCCACAAACCGTTATTCTTCTCAGCTTGCTGCTGACTTACCGTTATCAGTAACTGCCAGAAGTGTACGACAAATTTTGTCAAACAATAAACACCTTGCATTCAAGAAACGACTGCAGAAACCTGCTCTAACAACGAAACAAAAACAAGCTAGACCGGAGTTTGCTGCAAGACATACGTCGTGGACGTCAGAATGGGTTAAAGTGATCTTCAGTAATAAGAAAAATTTAATTTTGATGGGCTGGACGGGTGTCAGTGTTATTGGCATGATATGAGCACAGAGCCGCAGGTAAGAATGAACAGAAATGTTGGTGACGGAAGTGTTACGATTTAGCCAGCGTTCTGCACTAAAGGTAAATCACGTATTACTTGGCTGAAAACTACAATGAACTCTAACACGTACATTGAGGTGCGAGAGACAGAAGTGATTAGAAAGTATGAGAACCTAGGGAAAGAAAGTCTAATGTATCAACAAGATAATCCATCTGTGCTTGTTTATGCTACAACCAAAAGTGACTTTACGATAAAGATATCAGTGTCTTGCCCTGGTCTACAGGTAGCCCGGATATGGACCCCGCTGTAACCTTCGCAGAATACTTGCAAGATGTTTTTATCGAAATGGAAGGCAATTTGAGACAGTATGTGAGCTGAAAAGTGTGATACGAGAAGAGAGGGTGACAATTTCACTCAAAGAGCTACAAATCTTAAAAAATCAATGTCGAAGGCAATTGTAGAGGTAAGTAGGAAGTACGGGAGGTGGGCAAAGTACTAACACGACAAGACAGTGAATGGCTTATACCAGTTTCCGCCCACGAATGCAGACGCCTCTTTTCGTTACTCTTGTTATAACAGAAACTATGTAATCCTGTTATGATTGTTTGTCTGATATGTATCTACTGCTTTCATAATAAATTCGATACTCTATGCTATAAACATTGTACTATTACTTTGAAAGAACCCTGTCTTTATACTGATTTCCCCTACTGTAGCTCAGCGCAGTCTATATATAAAAAGTAGACAGTTGTCCGCCCCTTGTAGCTGATTAGTCAGTGCGACAGAATCTCATGCCTAACGTCTCGCGTTCGATTCCCAGCCGGGTCGGAGATTTTCTCCGCTCCGGGACTGGGTGTTGTGTTGTCCTTATCATCATCATTTCATCCCCATCGACACGCAAGTAACCGAAGTGGCCTCAACTCGAAAGACTTGCACCAGGTGAACGGTCTACCCGACGGGAGACCCTATGGCATTTACATGGCATTTACATCTTTAGTAGACAGTTTAATATTTTCGGTGAAAACCTCAGGTGCTAGGCGTTATTAACCCCTGATTAATAAATCCAAACAGTAAGTAATGTCGTACTTCATCACATGAGATTTTAAAATCATAAACACCCGCCAAGAAAATATTCTGTTACATAAGTGTGAGCGCGTTTCTCGTTGTCCGAGTAAGTCAGTTCAATCCGGATCAAGTGACCTTGAAGTTGACATGACGTCGGTAGCTGCTGTTTGATGTAGTTCATGTGCACGGAACTCGTAGCCAACATGAAAGGATGTGATACAGAAGTTAAGAGCTCTCGAAAACTATGTAAGTGGGATGTGAATGTGTGATTTGTGAAGTAAGGTTACGCTTTTCTGAAAAATGGGAATAGTCGATACGTAACTAGAGTTTCTTTTTTAATCTCGTAAGTTATGGATGTCTGTGTGAGTAGCATGATTGTTTATTTACGTTCCATTTGTTATAGAAGTGTCCATGTATACTTATTGTTTTACATATTTTGAACGTATAATAATCCACGGTAGCAGTGAAGTATTTCCACTGGCAATCAAACGCAGACGATGATATGTGTCCCTGTTGGATCATCGCAATTAGCAATGGTAGTCTTGTCAAGGCGAAAATCTATAACATCACAACCTGCTTACCGTTAGTGCTTGAAACAGTGTAGTATAGTTTTTAATGAACTTCAGCTGAATGGGTCTCGAAAGTGTATTGGAAGTACCAGTAACTTAACAGGAATGTGCATTATAAATGCAAGTAATGTCGAGAAGCGTCGCGTGGCGCCCAACACAACTACAGCAGTTGTCGGGTGAGCTGTACCTTCGGATACTGGAAGTAATTTTTTATTCGTGACGTAATGATATGCCGTTTGTCGTCACCATAGTGCAATAGAGAGATAACTTATCAATGAGAATAGTTAGTTTGTTTCTGCATTGCTGAAAAGGATAGGAAGACAGTATTCAGACGCGATTCAATCTGTAATTTATTGCGTATCGTAGATTTTAGCTACAGCATTGCTATCATCAGTATATATGAAGAGAGTCATCGCAGAGGTTTGTAAATAGCAACCTCAGTTTGAATTAAGCTATGTACAGGCTGAGGTCGTGTAACAACATGTCCACTTACAAGCCATTAAGTCTCTATGACTCACTTCAAAACCAGTGATGATAACTGTACTGTAGCTGAAATCTAGACCTGCCATAAAATACGGATTGAATCGTGACTTTTTGTTGACTTACTTCCTGTTTGACTTACATTACAGTCGCTCTGCGCAGGGGTTCCTTCAGCATTATTTTTTGAAATACAGGTTATGCTGACGAACTGATCTGTAGTCCCACATGCAGAGTAGGATGATTGGTTGTGAAATGACAAAGCCGACGACTGTATCGCAATAGCAAACTGTTTCCTGAATTTATGCCGGCAGCAGTGACCGAGCGGTTCTAGGCGCTTCAGTCCGGCACCGCGCGGCTGCTACGGTCGCCTCGGGCGTGGATGTGTGTGATGTCCTTAGGTTAGTTAGGTTTAAGTAATTCTAAATCTAGGGGACTGATGATCTCAGACGTTAAGTCCCATAGTGCTTAGAGCCATTTGAACCATTTGAAGGCGACAGGTTTAGCTTTAGCGTACCCCTGGGTCTATTAGACTGTACTGTGAAAATTTGGTTGAAGTTGGAGGAGTCAACGAATGCAAGTACGAAAGGTTAATTGTGGTTAACGGAGATTTCTCGAAGCAGTTTACGTCTGCCATTCTGATGATGTCATGGGTTAAAATAGCCGGGTGGTGTCTATAGATTCAGTACATCTGGAGTCGTGAGGAGTACCTGGACAACATTGAATATATGCGGCAGGTGTCAGCACAAAGCTGACGACTGTCTTCGCCATGTAGATGGGAGTAATTGTGCATTAGGAAGGACCATCATTCACAAAAGTTAGCGTCAACAGGAGACCCGATATCGATTTGTCTCGCATAGCAGTAATAACGAGCGAAAGACAAGACAGTTTTCATTACCACCTGTGTCCAGAATCCGTGTTTTCTGCAAAGTATCGTCACAGTAGGTGCGACTCGATGTTATCAGCTGCAGGGAGCAAGGTAGGCTGCTATTTCACACGTGCTGCACATCCCTACTTCAGTCGCTTCAGAAACAAATCTTCACCAGCTGGTTCATAAATAATGGAGTGCTCTGCTGTCTACAGTGACCAGGGGTTGGTCTGGGAAACGTGTCCGCCACTGTCAGGTTGGTTTGAACACTGATCGGTCCTGTTTCGTGGCTGTATGCTTTTGCGTTCCTCAGATCTACGAACAGACGTACCCATCCATTCGAGAGTGGACCTACAGCTAGATATGGTCTCCTAACGGCGGTACTCGGCATTTTCCACATACACAGATGACTGTCAGAGGTGAAAGGTGCGGTGAGTGGTACAAAAACCTTTGGAGTGACTGAAGAGACCGTTAAGTATGTGTTCTTCAGTTACCACTTCGATGCCATACTTCCCAGTTTCGGCTTGTATGCATGTCTTTTGAATGTAACTGCTTTGATAAGAGAACAGTAAAGCCTCCGCAAAGAGTGTAGTGTTGTTGGTTGTAAGAATGGAAAAAAAATAAGGACGGCGAGTGGTGCTAATGGCACGTGACCTATTCTATGAAATCTCCAACAAAGAAGTGAAGGTTACCAGAGACAGAGCACAGGCTCGGACTAAACACTACAGCCTTCCTCATGGGCCAACAAGAACCAGAGAGCTCCGTTGCAGAAAACAGTTACATCCATCCTCCGACACTACCGCTGCTACCGTTCTGAATTTACAGACGCAAACAGTGTAAATGTGTCGTTCGAAAACCATTAGACGGAGCGCCGTGACGAAATGCGGCAATTAGTGTAGTGCCAGGTTACACGTTGGTCCCCTGTGCACAAAATAACCGCAGCAGAGTTTTACCCGTCGAGCAGCAACGTAGTGTAGTGGGATAGCTGACATTTTAATGTGCTTATAGTGGAATACACCGTCTGGATCGTAAGAAAAAGAAAAACAATTATTGGTAGCCTGTTTCGCTCCAGGTAAGGACCATCTTCAGTCAGAAGGTGATCCATAGATGGTCCCATCCGGTAAGATTCTTTCCCTTTTTTTCACGACATTTCCTGGTGGAACAAATGGTTCAAATGGCTCTGAGCACTATGGGATTTAACATCTGAGGTCATCAGTCCTCTAGACTTAGAACTACTTAAAACTAACTAACCTAAGGACATCACACACATCCATGCCCGAGGCAGGATTCGAATCTGCGACCGTAGCGATCGCGCGATTCCAGACTGTAGCGCCTAGAACCGCTCGGCCACCACGGCCGGCCCTGGTAGAACGCTGTTATAAACTTTCTGTCCACAGTTGCTGAGTCGGTAGATAAGTCGCATGCCAATACTACACAATAAATAGCTATTTAGTAACGGTAGCCGCTTCATCCCATTGAGGCGACAGTGTGTACAGATTTTAAAAGTTCAACGTTACCTTGAAAAAGCTCGCTTTTCAGTACTCATGTAACAACCACATATTAAGCCACCACGTGTCATCAGCACGTAGTGTAGGTGAATTTGTAAACATGAAATTATTCAAAAATTTCTACTTTACTTTAAATTCTTGCTTTGGTTGTAGCTGAGGAGCTGATCTTTCTCTGCAAAAGAAGTAGTTCAGTGTCTTTTAATCTGTGTTCCCTATTTTATAGACGGCTGCAGACGAAATATTCAGGTAACGACCGTTCAATTATGTGCATGGGAGGAGTACACATATTTTCGGAAAATGCGCATGTTACCACTCGCAATAGTAATACCGAGTGGACAGATATTTGAGGTAAGAATGAATTAACTCCTCCTTTGTTGTCGTGTATTTAAGTTTCTCAGTGCAGTCGTCGGTACTGGAAATCGAGAGCTTGTTCAAACATCTAACAAACAACTGTCGTATTTCAAATGTTTATTATGATGTTTTCTTTGTAAGCAGTACTAACATTAGTTAATACAAGAATACTCGCAGTTTTAGAGGATGTCTGTCGCTCTATGGAATGAATGGTTCGGGGAGGGGGGGGGGGGGAGAGCGAGAGAGAGAGAGAGAGAGAGAGAGAGAGAGAGAGAGAGAGAGAGAGAGATCTTCCAAAGCCTGCTGGTACATCGCCAAACCTCAAACGCATTTTGTTGTCTTGAACGATGAACGCTCCTGGTATTCACACAGACAACTGATTGAATGTGTATGGGTGGATACTCGGTATAATTAAGACTGTTATCTGGCATGGAGCCCGCTTCTCGTTCCACCTGCAGCCATTTGCCATACTCCTGAGCCGCTACGACGCAACAGAGCAATAGTGTGTTCTCTGACTGGACAGAATATTTCTTTAAAACAGCAAGAAAATGTTATTCGCGAGCTAATTTTCACCGCTTCGGTCACATTTTACTAATGTATTCATTAGTACGACGCGTTTAGGCATCATGTTGTCATTATTAGGTGCATTACAGTTACATGTACGTTAACCTCAAATGTGATGAGGATTTTTTGCTGAGTGTACCACTGAAGTTATGTACTGACATTCAAACATTTTTGCTAGAAATTGTTATGGCACACAGAGAGCAGTAATAATCAAAACACCATCATCCAACACTTACAGCTTCGTAACTGAGGATGTCGTGTTATTACTGTGCTCTACGTGCAGAAAAATTTTGCAACAAACCATGGTTAAATTAATGTACATGACATCATTGATACATCCAGTAAATAATCATCACACGTCAGATTAACGCACATTTAACTGTAATGCACGTGATGATGGCAGAATCATGCCTAACCGCGTCATCCTAATAAATATCAGTAAAAAGTTACCAGAGCAGTAAAAATTTGTTCATAGATTTATAATACGGTCGCTGACCTCAATCGATTCCATACAGCATGGATATATTTAAGGAGATATTTTATTACTCTTTTTCTTTCGATTTCTCCTTTATCTAACCGAATTTACTTACCGTTCGGGCTGTAGCTACCAAGAAGAAGTCTCACACTTCGCTGATTAATGAAGGAAACAGTTTCCTATTGATGTAACTACTGTCTGAAATGATTCGAGAAAATGGCTCCAAATTAGAGTTGAATTCGCTTCCCTCATTATTTTCACACTTGTGCCAGTACCTGTAATAGTTTTCTCGTTTGTTGATGCATTTCCACAGAATTTCCTGTGAGTTATAGGTAACATATGTCAGCCCCCCTCCCCAAGTTTTTTTCATGAGTAGGATAGCATTTTATCTCTTGTTTCGTATTCAGTTCATTTATACAGCCCAAGCATAGATATTCGACACGCAATTCACTAATGATCAGTCGTGAACAAGGCATCGAACACAGCCACCATCCCACAGCGGCAGTTACGTGCGACTCTCTGTGTAGGATCGAACAACGGATAATGACTACTACGCAGGAATCTAACGATGTGAAATTCCGTTAACGAATGTCGTTCGCTGGCCATTAAAGATTCTTCACTTCTCTGACGCGCTGAGTGGTAGCGGCATCGACTCCCGCGCCGACTTTGCCCACTTGAGGACATTCCTCCACGATGTTGACGTCATTATCGTCTATCCTGAGATTTCCGTGTCGACAGAGCGCCCTCAGCAGCCCATATCACTTCGCTGATTAAGTCATTCTTTATAGTCTTTCTCAAGTTACCAGTATTAATTTTCCTCGTACAAAAGCGTTACTTTTAATAGAAACCCCAAGAAGCGGCACATATATATTTTTATGGTTATTTAAACGAAGAAAGTAAAAGAGAATCACTCAACGCATTGTTTTGGATCCTTTTCCTTATAATTGGGTTTCTGGGTGTTTCAATGACGTACCGCCAACACCCAAAGGGAAACTGACGCAGTCAAGGTGAGTACTGGCTAGTTATGTGACGCATGCGTCATTCTCGACGGAGATTGGAGTGACAAGAAACGCCGCAGTCCTTGTATTTTTCCTTTGAAATTTTTTTATAACATGTGCAAAGTACTTATATCTCTGCGTTTGTATCTTACAGCTTTCCTATTCTGGGGCACAAATCTCACAGCATCATTTTAAAAAAATGCTAGTGACCCTTGCGGTTGATAGAATACGTTAATTTTCATAACGCAGGCAGATTGGACTTTTGCGTTCAGAACCGTTCTTTTGGCACATCAAAATTAACATGGATCTTGCAGATTTCAGAATTAAGTAGAACATCCTGTATACGCAAATATATCATGGCCTCAAATAAATCTAAATATCGGTTACTCAAGGCTGCGTGTCGTAGTAACGTGTTCTTTACGTTATCAGAAACCATTTATTGAGAAATTAATTTATTAATATGAAATTTGCCTCTACTCCAAAGAACATGTGAATATTGCCTGTACTCTGTATTTGGGTTCCAAATCACGTGACTGACCAGAGTGATTACCTGATTAGTGCAAGACAGTTTCTTGTACGACTCATCACTCTATAATTTTTTACTGTTTTTTTTACATTTAAGTCGCATAAAAATGTTTGTGTGTATATTAAAAAACAAGAAACCCGCCTCGATTGCGAAAAATTTAGTTTTTTTAATATATTAACCAACGATTGCTGACGCGCTGCGATGTTGAAGGTTCTTAAGTTTGTGTGTATCACACAAATTAAAAATGATACGATAAAACTTCGACGAAGCAGCTTTATTTGAGAGGTCTAAATGTCATCTGTGGCTGGATGTTGTGTTTATATCATTATCTTTAGCTGTTTACAATATATGAGAAGTAGGGCCACGTGACAACTCACGTTGACATGGAGACGGGCGACTCACTGACACTCTTGGAGAAGAGTGAAATCTGGTTTCACAGGACAGACCGGATCAGGTTGTGGAAAGGGGCCAAGGCCAATTACTGATAGTTATACACGAACACATACACAACTTTATTCCTCAAACCAATGCACAGTTTTCTCTTTAAAACAACAAAGATCAATTCACGGCTGAGGGCCCAAGTAATTTATCCAGAATGAGTTTAAATGATTGCTTTTAAAACACCAGGAGCTAGAGTAACGGCCGAAGGGCTTACTTAAGTAAAATTACAACATCTTCTGGGCTAAAGGCCGAAATAATATTTCAGATCAACTACGGAAATTCTTTAAAAACCAAGCAATTACAAATTCCGGCTAAAGGCCATATTAAGGAAGATTCAACTTAATTTTTCAGCTGAAAGCCCAATAAAAGTTTTTCTTTATTCGAAAAACATCTTAAGAAAACGTGAAGTATCTTGTCGGCTGAAGGCCCAAACAATTATTGAAGAATAATCAAAGACATCCTTAAGATAAACATTTATAGAACACGGCTGAAGGCCGTTTCACGAATTCAATATACTTAAAGAGAAACCTTACAGACAAGGATTTACATATTAAAGCCACAGATTCTGAAACAAGCGCGGCTGAAGGCCTAAATACAGAGCAACAAGAATTTTAATTGAAACACGGCTGAAGGCCTAATCATAAAGTTGTTATGAAGGTCGGCTGAAGGCCATATACTAAACACAAAACAGACAATATTAAGACACGGCTGAAGGCCTGGCAGAGTACCTGCAACCAAATAAAATGACAATCACAAACAACAAACAGTGGTGCTCAGAAGTGTTCCAAGGGTCGGCCTGGGGAGGAAACTCTAACAACAGTTTAGGTGGGACAGGCAGTCAAGCGTAACGCTAAACAATCGGGTGGCAATACAACTTGGGACGGCTGAAGAACCAACCAACGGCCTAATCAATTCCATCAACTCCTTTCTACCCGACACACTCGCTGCTCTGTTTCAACAGACCGACTGACTACTCCAGTACGCAGACAGCATTCATCTGCTATGTGGAAATCACAGAAGCTACACACGGTTCCACGTAAACACACTTGCACAAGAACTCGAACAATGATAAAAGCAATCACTGTGGGACAACAAGGACGAATGAATTCGACACACAGATAGTTTCCACAAGCGGTCGGCGACCAAATGCACGTCGTCCGATGAGACGACCGACCGAACGACCAACCCAGATCGTTCCCACTGAAGTTACGTGTGTCAGGAACGGTCGGGCGAGTCTTGGCTATCCGAAGCTGACTGCAGCTCCAACCCAACTCAGCTCGATGTCCGTTCGGAATTCGGAGACAAGGCGACCCGGGCATACTGGCTCGGACCCATCCACGCATAGGTAACTATCGCCCAATGGCCACGACATCTCAGCACAAGGAAGGAACCGACCCACGTCCGGCATGATGACCAAGTGACGAGGCCCAGCAATGGTCAAAAGACCCAATACACGTCGCCCGATGAGACGACCAACCAACGGTCGTCCCGCTCCGATCCCCTTCCGTCGGACAGATCAGTGTGTCGCCAACGGTCGGCGAGCACTGGCTGTCCGCACCTCACTGGTGCTCCGTCCCCGACTCCACTGCTGCTGCGCCCCGACTGAGCTTCCAACTGGACTCCAGACACACGACGACCCGGAAATACTATCGATCGCTCCAGAGATGGTACGACAGTGCACTTACAGATAAACGCTGCTGCTGCCACTCACGCGCAGGTAACGCAGGAAGTTAGTGATGCCAGTGAATGGAATAAGAAAACGAGGCGGCAGTACTGTAAGCGAAAATGACAAACGATAAACAGGATGAACACGAGCCACGCACGGCTCAACGAGTGCTAGGATAACACGCTGTAATTGTGTTTCACCCTCTCCACCCCTTATATTTCATACAAATCCATAACAACACAGATACAGAACAGCGCAGTACTGTACTATAGTACAGTAGAAGATACACTCCTCACACCCATGTAACGCAGGTGCACACTATACGCATTGCCCTGAAGGAATTTATAATTCAGTACGCCCCAAGATAATTCATGAAAACTTGTCGCGATATTTGGATTCCAATAAATAGCTAAGCGTAATAAGAAATAATACTTAATTTTGCGATGTACAGTAACAGACGAAAGTAAATTACACGACGTGTTACGAATCCTCAGCGCTAACTACGAGAAAGTTGCTGCAGAAGCGTGATTATCATAACTGTTGCCGAAGAATGTGTATTCATTTTTTTTTAAACTCTTGGCCATTCATTTTCAGATGCTGTTATGAAACTTCGATTGCCATAAAAAGCCGTTGAAATGTTGAGCACATACTAAGCGCCAGTACCGACGCTAAAGTCAGCAAGATACAAAAACACATGCGATTAACAGGTGTATATAAATGTGATTCCATCGCCAGCGGATTGTTATAGAAATGCTTTATATACGACAGTATATTACATATTGAATTAATTTAAAATGTGATTAAACGAAGGGACAATCGACGACTGAATAATTCCAACAGAAGAGACATTAATCCATATCCATACGTATTATAAACATTCATGTACTTTGTCTCGAGTGCACGCCCGAAAGATGATGGAACATTATGTCCGCCGGGAAAACTTCAAGAATCACATTCATGTACTTATCTGCATGTGTGTCTGTGTGTATATGTGTATGTTCCACAGCTTCTCCTAAAGTACAGCACAGATTTCAAGCAAACTTAGTACACATATCACTTACTGTCTGGAAAGAGTCGCTATGGGGTAAAATCCACCTGCAAAGGGGTGAGGGTGGGAATGAAAAAACAAGCGTAGCCCACAACGTCGAAAAAGCCAGACTCTATTCACACGGTATTTGAGAATGAGAGCATGTAATGACTTGCAACAACTTTACTCATAGTTTCAAATCTTTACGAAACTTTTTCTCACTGAAAAGACACACATAATGTTCGAAGAAAAAAGTTTATCGCTTACTTACTACATTTTCGCTGTTCATGCAATAAAACTGCCGCATCAGTCATGTCGTTTTAATTTACTACTTCCTTCCTACTAACACATTCGCTAAATATTTTTCAGACAGTATCAACATGTGCCGTTGCATGTTCCTACAAAAATGTATCTTGTACGATACATACTTCAGGAGATATGACACCAAATTCTGAGGTGCGTGAAAAACTGCTGCATCATGCATTACGTTTTAATTTATTGCTCCTTAACTACTAACTCGATTCACAACACATTTCGCAGACAGTAGCCACATACAGCGTGTTCGGAAATTCCCGTTACAAACTTCTGGGATTTGTAGAGGTAAGTGAGTATGTAATATTTGGAATAGGAGCCCCTGTCCAGAAACCTATCGTTTCCGTGCTGCAACCATCTGAAAACGTATTTGCTACCCAAGTATGCAACGGGTAGTTATGGGGAGGGGTACTCACGTCGGGTCAGCTGATATCCGTCCTACCTGTCTGCCTTGTTTCGAGTCTCATTCACGTATCTGTGAGTGTTATAGCAACATGGATGAGTACGAGTTTGCAGGATACGGCAACGTGATCCTTCAGAATGGCGAAGCTCACGGTAATGGAAGGAATGCTCGTCGCTTTCATCAAGACCGTTCTCCACAACGTCCGACTCCGTCACATATCCTTTTCGCACAAGTACGCTACACTTTCGGGAAAGGCTACCCTCACCGTCAACGGGCGTGACCATTTGCTCCAAGGAGACGCCGCACTCTCGAACTGGAAGAAGTCCTTCTGCATCACGTTGAAGAGAACCCGTCAACGAGTACAAGAGCAATTTCTCTGGCTACTAATAAGTGATGTAGCAGATCGCGCCTAATCAATTACTTGTAAAACTGGTCGCGTTACTGACGTGTTAACAAATGGTTGTAGCACAGAAACCGTACATTTCCGAACATGGGGCCGGCCGCTATGACCGAGCGCTTCTAGGCGCTTCATTCTGGAACCGCGCGACGGCTATGGCTGCAGGTTTGAATCCTGCCTCGGGCATGGATGTGTGTGATGTCCTTGGGTAAGTTAGGTTTAAGTAGTTCTAAGTTCTAGGGGACTGATGACTTCAGCTGTTAAGTCCCATAGTGTTTAGAGCCATTTGAACCATTTGAACTGAACATGGGTTCCGGTTCAAAATATTTCTGCTCGCTCCCCTCTACAGGTCTAGAAGTTTTTAACGGGAATTTCGGAACACCCTGCGTGTCACAGGATGTGCCTCCAAGACCACGCAGGCATATCCACTGGCAAAATGCTCCTCCTAAACAGCTGGACCGTTGTCAACCACATTTAATACATATTCTACTTACTATCTCGAAACAAGTACTGTGGGGGTAAGAAGCAGCAACGACCTTTTGGGATTGGGGTGATACCTCGGGGATAGAAGTGGGAGGCGGAGATGGACATAGAGAAGTGGGAAGGGCAGGTGAACAGAGTGTGGGGCTGGAGGAGTTGGACAGAGAGACCGGCAGTCACATTAATACACTACTGGCCATTAAAATTGCTACACCACGAAGATGACGTGCTACAGACGCGACATTTAACCGACAGGAAGAAGATGCTGTGATATGCAAATGATTAGCTTTTCAGTGCATTCACACAAGGTTGGCGCCGGTGGCGACACCTACAACGTGCTGACACGAGGAAAGTTTCCAACCGATTTCTCATACACAAACTGCAGTTTACCGGCGTTGCCTGGTGAAACGTTGTTGTAAATCGCCGAGCATGTAAGGCTGGAAGGTGTCATGTGCCCCACTATTCCCAAATGCGACTCTAGCAACTTAACCGAAAATAACTGCGATTTCCATCCCGACGGGGTCTTAATTTTTCACAAGTGCTATACTGCATGTGATGAATAATTCGCGTTGTACCTCTGGTTAGATAGACAGTTGGTTAAACAGAGCATGAAACAGTTGATCGTTTCTTTTATATTGTCTGTACCTGCGGCAATTGCACTACGAGAAAAGGGGAATAGCAGCATGAAAGCTACGAGTTTTTTTAGGAAGATTATGACCTTAGCCAACGCAGAAAATAACACCATTAAGAACTCGTATTTCCAGTGTTTATATACGGTGCGGAAAATGAGAGTATTGTGAAATAAAAAAACTAATGCCTCAATTCTGAAAAAAATGAAAGCTAGTAATGAGGCCGTTCAAAATATGCTACAACAGAATCCACAGGTTCTTTAGACTCTATTCGTAGGTAAAGACTACTAAGAGAAAAACTATTGTCCAGCGGAAAATTGAAGGTCAAAACCCACTTGAAAGACTTACTGTAAGACTGTTAGACTATATCTAACAGTAGAAGAAAACTAGACGAAAGTTAGAACAACCGATTCAAGATGTGGAAGATCACGAGCTTTGGAGGGAAATTTGTAGTAAAATTTCATGATGAATCACCAGTTTCCAACATGGCCACACAGTATTTAAATAAAAAAATGATTGATTGACTTTTTGTCACACTCAGTCAAAAGATTTTTTGTTGAAGTGTGAAAACTATGTACACTTTTTTTATATTTTCTTCAAAGGATATCAGTGTATTTCATTGACCATAATTCCGCCTCACGTGATATTTTTTGCATTGTACAGGTTTCCAGAGCACAGCGGCAAATTCGCGATCGTTTGCATTTGGGAATTATTGCGTAGGACGACGCAATTATTGTTTCCTTGGCGTCGCTGTCCAGTCACTACTGGTTCTGTCCGGCTCTGATCATTAAGCACAACGTCCCAAAACACAGTATTATTACGTAGTTGTGTTACTACCTCATTCCAAGTGACGTCATTGTGAAGGGTGGACGGGTCTAGAGGACAAAGAAATAAAGTCAAGATTATTGTAAATATCTAATATTACACGGAAAGTAACGAGCTAGTCCGTGTGGAAATTGCCTAGCTGTTTTCCGCCAGCGCTGGTCGTTCCGTAAAAGCTGCCGGATCGGAAGCTATTCATGTGTGTAATACAAGCCTAGACAATGAACGCGCCTAAGTCTCCCGCCTTATTGGAACCCGAGGTCTGTATTCACTTCTGCTGTAGGAGTTCGTTCAATAATGTGACAATTTCCATAGACTCGTATCCACCTTAATATTCAAGGCGGGTTTAACGGACGTTGATGATGTAGAGAGACGTAGACGGACATTTCTTTGCCAAGGATGCAGCTGAAAATCCGCAGTGTAACCTCATACCTTTTTGGAAATCTCGTGAATAATGGCTGTTGCGCAATTGCTAGGCATCATCTTCAGGATAGAAGCAAAACGTGTTGACGAGCAGAAAGCACTTTATCCTCAGCAAAGGCTATCAGAAGCAGTAGAAGGTTGTTTGGTGTCTGTTGTGTGGAATAGGAAAACGATAAGGTCACATTTGTCACAATCACATTATTTTGTTGATGACACAGGTACCATTGAGGTAGTGTCAGCCAACAAAACTGGTTGAAATATCCAGTCACAGATTAATAAAAAATCAGCTTGTCGCAAATATTGTCAAGCAACTCTCACTCTCTAGGAATGGAAATCTGTGCTCTACACCAAACGTGTAAAGGTGTGTTTGATTATACAATGAACGAGTCCCCACTGGAATCAGCAGTGGCATTACAATATGAGGGGGCAATTACGTTTAACTTTAAAGAAGTGTGATGTCACGTAATGCCTCGCGTCCACTTATTGCCAGAATATTTAGAAGCTCCCATCTGTCTGCGAAAGGAGTGGCTTACAGAACACTTCTGCGGTCTATGTTGGAATACTGCTGAAGTGTGTGGTATCTGTAAAACCGCGAACTAACGAAAGACATCGAGCACATAAAATGGATAGGATGAAAGGTCGCTGGCACCAAGGTCTCAACAGAGTGTGTAACTATATGTTCAAAATCTTCAATCGACGGACTCTACAAGAAAAATGCCTAATTTCTGACCAAAATCTTAGTGGACAGATATCGATTTTGAAGAGTCCCCGAGCATTGCTCAGCCCTCACGGGCTATGAAAACAGAAGTAGACTAACAGCAAGTAATAAGTTGTTCTTTCGACGCTACCTCCGTGAGTGGTTCGGTAGAAGCGAAAAGAGGTCATACAGTACAAAGCGTCGTGGCAGTTGTGTGTGAGAAACTACAGCATACGCAAACTAAACCGTGCAGTTTTTCTCTTCCATTACAAGGAGCCCTCTCAAATTATTCCTTGAGGATCCTATGGTGTACAAGAGAAAGTCAAATTTAGAACGTTTCGGTAACAGTGTCTGCTTTGCGGAAAGAATTGCAGCTTATAATGAATGTGAATTATTAGACATTTCTCAGAAAAAATCTTGATAGTTTTTGAATTTTTGAATGCAACAAAATGGCATAACACTGAATAATCACTTACAGGGTGTCACAAAACTTTTGGGTCCAGTAACCTCTGCAGCTGTTCATAGACGTCGACTCCCGTTTTGAAAGATAGTGTTCCGCGCTATTTCCACACGTCGTCGTAACTGGACAGCGGTTGTTGGCGGTAACGGAGGCTGGACCAGTTGACGTGGAGTCATGTTGCAAACTTGATGAATGGGGCGACAGGTGTAATGATCGTTATTGCCAGAGAACATCGCAGAGAGGACGTTGGTTACTGAAATAAGCGGATGGCTCGTCGCTGCCCTGTAAGCCACTGACGGTGCCAGGCATTGCTGCGGTGTTACACGGACGAAGCACTCTGCACAGTGCCCTGTTCTAGCAGCAAACATACGAAATGATGGGCTGCAGCTCCCCACACCATGACAGCGATGCTCGGCCCTGTACTTCGCTGACTGATGAACCTCCGGTAATTACTGCTCTCCTGGTTGACGACGCACTCGCAGACTGCCATAAATGACGTCAAGGCTGTCTGCTGTCACCTCTATGGGCAACGTTTTGCCATTCGTTCCTCCATATTTGTTTTTTATTACGTTACCGCAGGTGTGCCTGTACTGGTAAGTTATAATTAAAATGCAGTTACTCAAGGAGGTCCAGTCTGTAATTATTACGGTAGCACGGAACCAATTTACACTGGAAAAATTTTCACCACCAGGTGCCAATCTGGCGCTGTACGATCTCTCGTCGTCTCCAGTGCTCCTGACCGAAAAACGAACTGCTGATTCGTACTTAAGAGAATAACATTGAGCATAAACTGTGCTAAAGTATTCCTGCGACCAGCAGTGGCTGCACATTTGGTCTGCCAGTCCAGTGGGTGAATGTGAATGCCACTGATGTCGCAAACCGACGACAGGCACCATCACTGAGGCCCACATTCGACACTTCATGAAGGCATTTATGCGGCAGTATGCATCTATATGGACAGGGCGTCTCGAGCGTACAGTATTTTGAAGTTAGGAAACAATGGTGATAAATGACTGTTTCATGAGGTACCATGTCATGAATGAACAACGCGTGGGAGACACCACTGTGCAAATTCTTGCCTTAACGAACAGACTGCAGCATCGACGATGTTGTCGCTACCTTGAAAAACGTTTCACAGATCATCTGTGACATAAAGGCATTACTCGGTGCTTTTAATGCACGATGTAGTGCCAGGAAAAAACGAACAAAAGCACACAAAAATTCCTCAGACAAGTGGACACGAAGAAATGGAGAACTCCTCTCGTCAACGTTTTTGTGAAGCCTCTCATAGCCCCACAATACGACTTGACTAAAATTCATTAAATAATCTTAATTCGGTTCGTCCACACCTACCTGGCCTGTGTACCATCCCAGTACTAGGATTACATGAATAAGATACCTTTCAGCAAATCAGATGCAGTTATTATGGTCGCATAGTATTGATGCCTAACACTGTCCCACGACTGCTCTCTGTCTGCTCTTACTTTAAATACGATGATTCAGTGTCGCTCTTTAGAGATGTTCAATCCTCTCGGGTGCGTTGATGAAGTTACATCTCATCTCTAGGAAAGGAAACAGGCACATTGCTATTCCACAGCATAGAGTGTAGAATAATAACCCTGCCAGACACACTTACTGTGGCTGGTAGTGGTTATTATTTTACACCTTATAAAGTAATAGTCGCGGAGTTGAGCTGCATCCAGTATGGATAAAATTCACTTTAGCAGTCTCTTGTGAGCAGCTACTACAATTTTGTCCCATAATTTACGTAAATAAGTCGCACTCGGCTTCAAATGGAACTTGCCTCCATCTACATGGACACTCTGCAAACCACACTGGCAGAGGGTTCATCGAACCATCTTCATAGTAATTCTCTATTATTTCACTTAGGAATAGCGCGCGGAAAAAACCAACACCTATATCTTTCCGTGTGAGTTCCATTACCTTTATTTTATTACGAGGTGCATTCAAGATCTAAGGCCTCCGATTTTTTTGCTCCGGACTGGAAAGAGATAGACACATGCGCATTGTTTTAAAATGAGGCCGCGTTCATTGTCAATACGTCCCAGAGATGGCAGCACTGTATGGCAGATGGAATTTTACCACCAGCGGCGAGAATGAGAACTGTTTTAAATACTTAAAATGGCGACGTTTTCCTTACTTGAACAGCGTGCAATCATTCGTTTTCTGAATTTGCGTGGTGTGAAACCAATTGAAATTCATCGACAGTTGAAGGAGACATGTGGTGATGGAGTTATGGATGTGTCGAAAGTGCATTCGTGGGTGCGACAGTTTAATGAAGGCAGAACATCGTGTGACAACAAACCGAAACAACCTCGGGCTCGCACAAGCCGGTCAGACGACACGATCGAGAAAGTGGAGAGAATTGTTTTGGGGGGTCGCCGAATGACTGTTGAACAGATCGCCTCCAGAGTTTGCATTTCTGTGGGTTCAGTGCACACAATCCCGCATGACGACCTGAAAATGCGAAAAGTGTCATCCAGGTGGGTGCCAATAATGCTGACGGACGACCACACGGCTGTCCGTGTGGCATGTTGCCAAGCAATGTTGACGCGCAACGACAGCATGAATGGGACTTTCTTTTCGTCGGTTGTGACAATGGATGAGACGTGGATGCCATTTTTCAATCCAGAAACAAAGCGCCAGTCAGCTCAATGGAAGCACACAGATTCACCGCCACCAAAAAAATTTCGGGTAACCGCCAGTGCTGAAAAAATGATGGTGTCCATGTTCTGGGACAGCGAGGGCGTAATCCGTACCCATTACGTTCCAAAGGGCACTACGGTAACAGGTGCATCCTACGAAAATGTTTTGAAGAACAAATTCCTTCCTGCACTGCAACAAAAACGTCCGGGAAGGGATGCACGTGTGCTGTTTCACCAAGACAACGCACCCGCACATCGAGCTAACGTTACGCAACAGTTTCTTCGTGATAACAACTTTGAAGTGATTCCTCATGCTCCCTACTCACCTGACCTGGATCCTAGTGACTTTTGTCTTTTTCCAACAATGAAAGACACTCTCTGTGGCCGCACATTCACCAGCCGTGCTGCTATTGCCTCAGCGATTTTCCTAAAGAAGCCTTCGCCGCTGCCATGGAATCATGGCGTCAGCGTTGTGAAAAATGTGTACGTCTGCAGGGCGGTTACGTCGAGAAGTAACGCCAGTTTTATCGATTTCGGGTGAGTAGTTAATTAGAAAAAAAATCGGAGGCCTTAGAACTTGAATGCACCTCGTATTATGATCGTTTCTCCCACGCCTCACGCAGGAGGTTCGAGTCCTCCCTCGTGAATGGGTGTGACTGTTGTCTTTAGCGTTAAGTTAGTTTAAGTAGTGTGTAAGTCTAGGGACCTATGACCTCAGCAGTTTAGTCCCTTAGGAATTCACACACATTTAAACATTTTTTTTCTCCCACGGCAACAAAATATTTTCGCATTCGGAGGTGAAAGTTGATGATTGAAATTTCGTGAGAAGATCCCGCCACAACGAAAAACGCTTTGTTACAATGATTTCCACCCCAAATCCTGCATAATGTCCGTCACGGGACATTCTCTTCCCTAATTCGCCATAACGCAACACGTGCTACTCTTCTTTGAACTTTCTCGACGAACTCTGTTAATCCAACCTGGTCAGGATCCCACACCGAACAGGAGAACTCCAAAACAGGATGGCCAATCGTAGTGTAGGCAGTCTCTTTAGTCGATCTGTTGCATCTGCTAAGTGTTCTGCCAATAAAATGCAGTCTTTGGTTCACATTCCCCGCAACATTTTCTGTGTTCTTTCCAATTTAAGTTGTTCGTAACTGTAATTCTTAGATATGTCTTCAAATTTGATTGATTTATAGTGCAACCGTAGTTTAACGGATGCCTTTTAGCACCCATGTGGATGACTTCACATATTTTTCATTATTTAGGGTTAACTGCCAATTTCCGCACCATGCAGGTATGTTATTTAAATTGTTTTGATCTTCTGCTGACTTTATTAAACGATAAACGTCAGCATCATCTGCAAACAACCTAAGACGGCTGCTCAGTTTCTCTCTTAAATGTCTTTTATTTAGATAAGGATCAGCAGAGGGCCTGTAATACTGCCCTGTGGAACGCCAGAAATCAGTTTTGTTTTACTCAATGACTTTCCGTCAAGTACTACGAACTGTGACGTCTCTGACAGGAAACCACGAATCCAGTGGCATAACTGAGACGTTATTCCATAAGCCCGCAATCTGATTACAAACTACTTGTGAGGTACTGTGTCAAAAGCCTTCTGAAATTCTAAAAATTCAGAATTAATTTAAAGTCCTTTGTCGGTATCACTCAAGACTGAGAAAAGAGCTAGTTGTGTTTCACAAGAACGATGTTTTCTCAATCCGTGTTGACTATGTGTTAATAGATCGAAAATAAGGTATTCTATGCAGTGGAACATGATGTGTAAGATTAATTCGAGCATGGTTTGAAGACGAGACGTAATTCGTAACTTGGAGAGCAGTGTTCAGGGTAATTAAGTGTCAGTTAACTGAGCGGACGGATTCGTGCCCTTAAGCAGACCTGTTGCGGCAGCAAGAAGCCGCGTCGCTTCTCAGAACAGTTATTTAGAAGCCCCCGATTAGCGCCTGTGTGAGTCAGAAGGGTCCAAGGACTTCACAACGAGCCTCCACAACGATGTCTGCATGCCCAGGTCTCTGATGGGTTGCTGTAAGAGTGCTGGTAGCCATGCAAGTGAGTGAATACAGACATGACACCCGCCTGAGACGTCGACGCTCACTTTTTCACATTTTTCACCAAGTCCAAATCGCATTCCAGTAATATATTGTTATTTGTTGAATCTAAGTAAATGAAGGACTCTGTACTTAAGTAGGTCTCTCAAGTAATTCGTCACTGCTTGCACTGAGGACATACATGTTTAGTCGAGAACTTCGTATGGAGTTGAGAAAGCATATACAATGTTAAAGCACACAGGCTCGAGTTACACGTCCAACGTGTATAATAACTGATCTGAAGTGACGTACGCGGTCAACAAAAGGACTGTAAAGTATTCTGGTGTTCAGATCCTCATTCTGATTAGAGGCAGCCACACTAATAAAAATGACTCCTACGTGCTGAAACCAAAGTCATAGAAATGTTGCATGGCCACAAGTCCACTTTATGTTACGTAGATATCGTTATCATACGCAAAGAACGTGACACGACATTACTACACATGAAAAAATACACTACTATTGATGAACACATACGCTCCTCGCGTAAGGACAGTATCTATGAATATTAAGCCAATATGGAAAGACAATACTGCGCGTATGCATCCGATACTCTCCTACTATCGTAGATAAAGGGTAATAGAAGAAGTAAGAAAAGCGGTAGTGGTGTATATGATAGGTGATAGCTCAACAGCAGAAATACTGAAATTGGGATGTATTATATTAACACACAAAAATATAGATGAAATTAAGAAAAATATATTTAGCATCAGAAAATAATAAGTTTGAGAGCCGCTGGATAGTGTTAGACGATATTCCGTGCGTAATTTCCAGGACAATCTAGTTTCGACAACTCTGTATTTCCTTGTCTGTATGGAAGTGAGACTCTTCCAGGGAATTTCACACAGTTACTATTTCAGTAAAGAAAACTCATGTACAATAATGTGGTTTTCTGTAAAGAAGAGAAGTAGAAATACCTCGCGAGGAAGAGATACAAATACAGCTAAGAAATAAACCTAAGTCTATGTTCACTGCAAACAAAATTTTAAAACAAGAAAGCTGGCCTCTTCTGTGATCGCTTTCAAGTCGCTACAATACAGAGCTAGTGGAACTGATTTAGATCATAATTAAACATTGATGTGCAGGAACTATCAATCTCGTGTTGATAACTTTCAGGGACTTATATAAAGTTGCAAAATTGGTTCAAATGGCTCTGAGCACTATGGGACTCAACTGCTGAGGTCATTAGTCCCCTAGAACTTAGAACTAGTTAAACCTAACTAACCTAAGGACATCACAAACATCCATGCCCGAGGCAGGATTCGAACCTGCGACCGTAGCGGTCTTGCGGTTCCAGACTGCAGCGCCTTTAACCGCACGGCCACTTCGGCCGGCTATAAAGTTGCGTAAAATAAGAGCTTGTAATACAGAATTTAGCGTAGTGACGAAGAAAGTCACGAGGGCCTTTACGTCTCCACACTCGGTGGCTCGGAAGGAATTTTTCCGATACGGTAACAGAATCTACTAATATGGCTGATACAGTCGCAATTTCCTAGCACGTTTCACTAGTTGTCCATCGTTGTTGAATTGATATTTGCGACTCCTGAGCAACTCGCATTCGCCGCTGGTTTTGTCCGAATTTCAACATCTTTCGTATACATCTTGCGTTACGCGTTTCGTACCAAAAATATCCGAAAAATTTCGTGATATGGGTCTATTGATATACAAGCCACTTCTCTGGTCGCGCTTGTGCGATCTTTAACGATAATTTCTTTTCCTTTTCCTTTTCCTACGATTTCATCGCATGACGATGTGTTGGGGCATTCGCTTCATACGTCATATTCGTTTTCAAGGTCTTTCTGAAAACGCTTATACCACCCGTAAAATTTCCTTTTACTCTCAGCATACTCACCAAAAGCAATATTTAATATTTCTGAAACTCTGCTGCTCCTCGTTCTGATCCATTTTTATACAAAATACATAATCGCTAGACTACCGAAACACAGATAACCTTTACCGTAGTTAAGGAATAAATATTCAATGCGGTCAGCACTTTTCAGATACGTTTACCAACACTACAATGAAAAAACTGCGCGGATCTGAGTAATATTAACACGTGAAAATTCGAAATTCCCTATATTTTCTTAACAGATCTGCTATATACGACTTTCTGCGATCAGTGTGAATGACATTTCTGTTTACTCTGCGGTGCAATTAAGAAGTCAACGTTTTCACATAATTTTGAACCATTTACTGAAATAGATTTTTTCTCCATCTGCAGCCATACAGTCATAGGATACCTAAAGAAAGTCGTACCTATCAGCCCTCTGGCTCATTAATTGAAATAATTACATCTCATGATGGAGATGGAATCCTTCGCAATGCGTAGAGGGAAGAAAAGTTAATTTGACTGGTTACAGTTAGTGATACCATCGTCCTTACAACTTAAAAGAATACGATATGTTTTCATGCACTTCCCCAATATCAGCTATGAAACTGAGCTCACAAGGGGAGTGTACGGTTTGATTCATATTGATAGGATATGTAGAGCACTACTAAGACTATGTTTATAGGTAAACGGGAAGACGCAACTGTCGACCGCTTCCGAGAGAATCGAGTTTGAAAATTTCACGCGTATTTGTATATTTTGTATGGTCGTTAGTACCCTTAGAAGTCCGTAACCAAACCTGTTTAACAGGTGCGCGGTGTCCATGGATCATAATGTTTTCCCACTGTAATTACTGTATTATGACTGAGCAAACTGTCGTTATTGCATGCATGATTCCTTCATAATCTACATCGTGAAACAAGGAGAAAAAATTTCATGATGACACTGAAAAAATATAGATACACAAGAACTTAACAAAATGGTTCAAATGGCTCTGAGCACTATGGGACTCAACTGCTGTGGTCATAAGTCCCCTAGAACTTAGAACTACTTAAACCTAACTAACCTAAGGACAGCACACAACACCCAGCCATCACGAGGCAGAGAAAATCCGTGACCCCGCCGGGAATTGAACCCGGGAACCCGGGCGTGGGAAGCGAGAACGCTATCGCACGACCACGAGATGCGGGGAAGAACTTAACATAAAATCGGTATTGTCAGCTGGCCGCTGTGGCCGAGCAGTTCTAGGTGCTGGATGGGTGTGTGATGTCCTTAGGTTAGTTAGGTTTAAGTAGGTCTAAGTCTAGGGGACTGATGACCTCAGATGTTAAGTCCCATAGTGCTTGGAGCCATTTTATTTCGGTATTGTCATTTTATTTATATTATTTCATCTTCATCTGTAGCAAAGATAATGTGTAACCTTTGGAGCACTCTACGGATCAGGAAGATACTCATTGAAGATTGGGAAACAATAATTGTTGCAACATATACAAGTTTTAATGAATACCATGTCTTTACATGTGCATGGCTTTTCGCAATGTGTCTATTGCAAAACAAACTTGAGTTGCAGTCGTATGCGCTGCTCGGTTAACCACGCCTATCTGGTGTTAGAATTATGTAGAAATGAAAAAACGAGAAAATTCCAGAAGTGAGATTCGATCCACAAATTTCGCGCTTATCGAACTAAGTACTCGCTCGCTTGGCTATGGAATCCTTGATCACTAACGACCATACGAGATATGTGACCACGCGTAAAATGTTCAAAATCGATTTTTTCCGAGGCGGTTGAGAGTTGCACCTCGCTGTTTACATATATTGAAGTCCTAGTCGTGCGCTACACAGCATTTCAATATGAGTCAAGTCGGTGAGGGGATGTTCGTACCGTCCTCTTGTCAGCGATGACGCTGTGTCTGCTAAACCAGGGCCTTGGCTGTCCAGCAGCAAAGTTGCACTGAGAAGTTAACACCTCATTTCTCTGGCAAAGATAGGCCCACATACGTCACCAGAATAGGGTACGTCTGATTCACTTTGTATCCTTTTCAGCATTGTACGTTCAGAATGAAGTGATTGTAGGCAAACTATGTGGTCTTGCAAAATAAAGTTTCCTAGTCGTAAGCTGCCACGTGACTGGCAGGTTGTTTGTTGTGAGGTAGATGGGAAGTGTCGCCGGCTGTTGGTACGGAGGGCGTGTCTCTGTGTTGCAGGTGAGTGCGTGGGCGAGCGGCGGCAGCAGCTTGCAGCTTTTCATGGAGCGCGCCGGTGGTGAGTAAGTGGCTGGCTGGCTCGCTGGTTGCGTAGACGCAGGCAGACCGTGGCCGTGGCTGCTGACGTGTGTGTTTGGCCCTGCTTGCGCAAGCCCGCGCCTCCGGGGATCAAATGAAGCTACCAGGACGCGTACGACGCTCCGAAAGCCGGCCAGCTGATTCGAATCTGCTCAAGGTATCTATTTCAACCGAAATGCTCAAACCAACTTTGCGTCAATAAAATAAAAACGTAACTCCTCTTTTAAATGTAAAATATATTTCATAGAACTTTTGTCAATCCAATAGCGTCGCTCCGTTCTTTTTCCCCTTGTAAGTCCTAACTGATCTTAGTCCATCATCTCTTCTATGTTTCTTTAAAACGCTTGCAAACGTTATGTGCAATGATCTTCCTGCTTGTGAAATAAATGACTGCACATCTTTATGGTTGTTTTCTTTGGCAGTGCAACAAAAGCCACTTCTAAGAAATCATTAGGCCGTTTCCACTCATAATACATCTCATTGGCAGAACGTATTGTAAGTGGGCTGTTTAGGTTTTTATGTTGGTAACGCCACGTAGCACTCCATATGAAAATCACCGACTTTGCTGTGTGAAGTCTGTGGCTGGTTTGTATTGTTGGAATATTCGCTATTTTAGTGTTGGGCAGTTGGATGTGAACAGCGCGTAGCGTTGCGCAGTTGGAGGTGAGCCGCCAGCAGTAAGTGGATGTGAGGATAGAGATGGCAGAATTTTGATAGCGGACGATCTGGACGTGTGTCCATCAGAAAAAGTAAATTTGTAACACTGGATATCATCAACTGAGATATATATATGATGACTTTTGAATATTATTAGGGTATATACATTGTTTGTTCTCCATCAAAATCTTTCATTTGCTAATTATGCCTATCAGTAGTTAGTGCCTTCAGTAGTTAGAATATTTTTTTTAGCTGGCATTATTGGCGCTCGCTATATTGTAGTAGTTCGATTAACGAAGACTTTTGTGAGGTAAGTGATTCATGAAAGGCATAGGTTATAGTTAGTCAGGGTCATCCTTTGTAGGGATTATTGAAAGTCAGATTGCGTTGCACTAAAAATAATATTGTGTGTCAGTTTACTGATGATCAGAATAAGTAAAGAGAGAAATGTCTGAGTACGTCGAGTTTTGCTCAGCTGTTTGAAAATCAAATAACGTAAGAGGTTTATCAGCACAGTAATTGATTAATTTTTTTAAGGGGAGGTTTCAGTAGGTATCTGTTATTCAGCAAAGAAAACTGCAGTGTCGATCTTTGCAACAGACTCGTTGGGTCATGGGTAGGTACGTCATCACTAAGGTGCAAATGTTACTTCCATTTACTTTGTCTCGCACCAGCGCTTCGTTGATTACAGAGTGTTACATTTATCATTATTTCTTGAAGGAACATGATCAACCAGTTTTTCAACAATACACCACATTTCTCGAAAATCACGCCTACTTCATCGATCTGCAAACACGCAGTTATTATTCCCATGGCGTGCTGACTTACCACGCGGAAACAAAATAAAATAAGGTGTGACCAAGCGGTTAAAGGCGCTTCAGTCTGGAACCGCGCAACTGCTACGGTCGCAGGTTCGAATCCTGCCTCGGGCATGGATGTATGTGATGTCCTTAGGTTGGTTAGGTTTTAGTAGTTCTAAGTTCTAGGGGACTGATGACCTCAGATGTTCAGTCCCATAGTGCTCAGAGCCAGCCAAAATAAAATAAAACTTTCATTCAAATCTTATCAACGAATTCAGCTTCTATATACCTTATATACTATAATTCAGGAATTTGTGGTAGAATTATTATTTGTTCTTTCGAACACTTAACGTTTTCAACTTTTTATGACACTTTTTATTGCTTTGGTCCATATTACCTCATGCCAAAATATGGAAAAGAATGAGCTTTCAGTAGAAGAGATATGTTTCATATTGTCGAGAATGAACAGGTGCTCATAGATTTTACAGAATATGCGTTTTAGACAGACTTTTTTTTGTTTTTGTGCAAGGAACTAGTCCTCAGAGTCTGCCAAAGGTATTCAGATACACCCCGTATATGCTTGTAGATGTGTTTGTAGCGAAATTATTACTAACGAAACAAATCTGAAAGAATTCTTTTATATATAATAATCCAATTCTCGTTTCAGAATAATTACATCTCCAGCACTGCACATATTACATTAAACACTGTTCAACGATTACTCGATATATTCGTATGCCCATTCTTACAAAGTACTTCTATGAGGTGTAATTAATGAAATATTAACCAGCGATATTTCTGCGTCACTGTTTCCTGAATACATACACATTGATTAAGACTGTTCAGCTACGCCAGGTTTTCTTATTTATGCTTCTACTGGGCTTAAATAACGGGAAATGAATCTGTTGTTAGTTACGAAACTTGTCGTGTTCTAATCTCCTATGGATGTAATTCAGATACGTGTGTTGTCCTCTAGTTATAGGCCTACTTGTGATTGTTACTGTCTTCAACAAGATTTTCACATTTTTCAGTGCATCCTGAAAGGATTTAGTTCTATTATTTTACTGTGTGTTTGGCTTTATGACCCGTGCAGACAGTCGCGCGCGCTGGCACGCCGCCTCCGGTGTTTGCGGACGGGCCCCGGCACCTGGTAGAATCTGTCTGCCTAACGACGAGGGCCGGTGCGTCATTCATCGTAGATGTGGTTTTTAGGTTGTTTTCCACGTTCGAATAGGTGACTGGCGGTCTGGTATCCACTTGGCGCCTCAGGTACACGATATGCGAACAATCCGAACACGTTCTCGTATTTTTACGTGGTACGATACTAGATGCATACAAATTAGGTTCCGGAGGAAAGAGGTTGCGACAGAAGGTTCAAAAAATGACTCTGAGCACTATGGGACTTAACATCGGAGGTCATCAGTCCCCTAGAACTTAGAACTACTTAAACCTAATTAACCTAAGGACATCACACACATCCATGCCCGAGGCGGAATTCGAACCTGCGACCGTAGCGGTCACGCGGTTCCAGACTGAAGCGCCTAGAACCGCACGGCCACACCGGCCGGCTGCGACAGAAGGGCACCCGGCCACTAACATCGCCCCGACCCTGTAAAGATAGGGATAAGGCCAGAACAAAGAAGATAATGTTTGGTTTTATGTGAGTGATGCACACAGATCTGGAGAAGCTCTGTGATTGGCTGTTGCTGACTGAATAGCTACAGTGACGAAGTGGAATCCATCTTGCATAAAGAGTTTAGCGGTTTTCTTTTCAAAAATGCTTCTGCTTACCTACATATCAACTTATCTATCTGTCACTTAATAAAACAAATATTCGTTTTACAAATATAAACGAGTGATATTGGCGTAGTTACCAACAAAATTGTCATAAATAAAAGTATTCTGCACCCTTAAATGCAGTAATGCTGATTACATTAAGGGCGGATCATAGAATTTTTCACATAGAACGCAGATATTGTTGGTTGTAACATTTTGTTTGCTCCAGAACACTCCACAATATTGCAAAAAATGAGGATGATTCGTTACTTGAAATTAATATTATACTGAGTAATGAAGTATTGACATACGGCGTAGAAGTTCTCTAGCGGTGGAGCTTGAGTAAACTGTGGATATTAATATAAATTTTGTGTCTCTCTTTATCAGAAGTCCAGCCGGTGTGGCTGAGCGGTTCTAGGCGCTTCAGTCTGGAACCGCGTGACCGCTACGGTCGCAGGTTCGAATCCTGCCTTGGGAATGGATGAGTATGATGTTCTTAGGTTAGTTAGGCGTAAGTAGTTCTAAGTTCTAGGAACTGATGACCTCAGATGTTAAGCCGCATGGTGCTCAGAGCCATTTGAACTATATCAGAAAGAAGCAATTTTTGACCCCAGAATTCATGAATTTACGTACCAGTGAATCAAAATTTGACTGTAAATTTAACTCTAAAAGACCTATTAACTTACGAAAATAGTACGTGATAGCATCTGAAATGTGTTCAGTGTTGGCTTGAAAAAGTTTCCGTATTTAATAAAATTCCAAGAACTTATGGAGCCCCAAACTTCCTCGAGTAGTAGTTTTATCTGGATGTTAAAAATGAAGAAAGGTTAGAGTTTGTCGTCCCGTCATTGGAGACGTAGCACACGTCCAGATAGGGACAGCAACTCGTGCGTGTCCGTTTAAAGGAAGCGTCCCAGCGTAACGCAATACGTGATATAAGAACATCACGCAAAACGTACCTCTGAATGGCCGGTCCGGGATTCGAACCGCCGTCTTCGTTAAAACGTGTCGAGTGTCTTCCTCTCCTCCGCCGCAGCCAGCCAGCCAGCCAGACAGACAAATCGCTCTACCAGAGGCACACACAGCGTTACGCGGTCGCTACCTTCTGTAGAAATACCGAGCAACTCGAGCGAATGCTAATGTCATCCATTGCATAAACATCCAGGCGGCTGACGAAAAATGACTGTTGCTCACTTTAGCAGCTTTTCTGTGCTGTGTGCTACTGCGATTAAGTGTCTGGTGTTCACAGAACATTACAGTTTTCCCAGTGGTTCTACAACTGTACCATATCCTGAGTGCGAGTGCGAGTGCTGTGCTGTGTGGGATTGTTTTCTCTGGTCAAGGACGGGTGCGTCTTGTATAGGCGTCGAATGCTCCATGCAAATACATCGTTAATTTAAAATTCCACACAGCTGTTTTAAGCTGCGGCATTTGTATGCTAAACTTCAACCGTGAAGTACGAAAACAGCATACCACTGATGTTGTAGTCTTTGTATGTAATGTTCGTCGCTTCCATTCATGAGGCGAAAGTAGATGGTTTGATATATCTCTAAATACTTAACAAAAGTCCTTCTGACCCTTCACGGTCTTCTATATTGGTGACACAGAGTTCGATGCACAATGCTCATAACATTTTCCGTGAGTAGTCCTTCCCGATATCTGCCTCAAATATTAAGAATCCTTTTTGTGGATTTTATTGTCCGCTATCAGGTGTGAGAATGACACGACCTAATTTACTGGCGATTCTCCGAGAATAAGGTATAAGGAACCCAAGGTGGTAGGTATCTCCAGTGATTACCTAATAGGAAAACTTGGTTCGTTCATTCACATCTATTGTTTCAGAAATGTTATCAATAAATAGTTAGAATATTTTTACAAGTCCCCTTTCAACATACTAAACGTTATTGACTCATCTGAACTTTCCACAGTCCTGTGCGGAGTGTCCTCCGCAAGAGTTCGACACTCTGCAGTTATCGAAGCTATTACGCACATGTCCATGTATTTTAGTTCTGAGTAGCAGGTATTTTTCGGTATTTATGTGGTCTTATTTGTAACAGGTGTTTTATTTTGACATAATATCAGAGTAAAAACACGAAATATCAATTAGCCATAGCAGCAGACAAATTTTTATTCGTAAAATTTCCATTGATTTAATATGTTGCGTTATTATCGAAAGTGCTGTTTTCATTAAAATGCCTACAGAAACACATGGCACAGCATTGCTGAAACAGTAATGTCCCTTTTACCATGTGTCGTGGCTTGAGATTCGCGTTTACGTGCAGTGTATAATATTTCCTCCTACTTGGTGTATACAGTAGTATCTAGCTGCAGTCGCGAGAGATCCGTTGTACTGCACAAAGACGCCAACACTAGTATGGAAATATTTTTACTAAATGACCCAGCAATGAAGCACAATGCCTCATTTGCTTTAAAAGATTTGCCTGCCATTTCTATGTAACAATAAAAGAGAAAGGAAATTCTGGTAACAGTAATAAAACAGTAACTTATGAACAATGCAGTCATTGTATACAATAAAAATACAATGTCGCTCAGATGCTGCCTGTCTACAAAATAGGGCTTTATATGCTTGTAGCACTTGAAAACAGACAAACTAGCACGAAAAATAGTTCAAGCTTAGTTTTCACCCTTTAACACTGACTAATCGTGATGTCCAATTAATGGTATCATTCACAATTACATGATTTTCTAGTAGGGTTTCAAAAAACTAGGATCAATAGGAGCATAGTAGTGACTTTTTTTCTAGTAGAGAAAAGCAGTGAACTGTAACCGGACTAAGTTCTAAGTGCCTATATAATTTAATATTTTGATTTTGCGTATCTTGAAACTGTTGCTGTCCAAAGACTGGTTTCATGCAGCTCCCCATGCTACTCTATCCTGTGCAAGCCTCTTCATCTCCGAGTAACTACTGCAACCTACATCCTTCTGAATATGCTCTTGGCCTCCCTTTACGATTTTTATCCTCCTCGCTTCCCTCCAGAACTAAATTGGTGTCCCCTTGATGCTTCAGAACGTGTCGTACCAACCGATCCCTTCTTCTAGTCAAGTTGTGCCACAAATTCCTCTTCTCACCAGTTCTATTCAGTATCTCGTCATTAGCTACTTGATCTGCCCATCGAATATACAGCGTTCTTCTGTAGCACAACATTTCAAAAGCTTCTATTCTCTTTTTGTCTAAACTATTTATCGCCAGTGTTTCTCTTCCATACATGGCTGCACTCCATACAAATACTTTCAGAAAAGACTTTCTGAAAGCCGAGCGGAGTGGCCGCACGGATTGAGGGGCCATGTCACGAATTGCGCGGCCCCTCCCGCCGGAGGTTCGAGTCCTCCCTCGGGCATGGGCGTGTGTGTGTGTGTGTGTGTGTGTGTGTGTGTGTGTGTGTGTGTGTGTGTTGTTGTTGTTAGCATAAGTTACTTTATGTAGTGTGTAAGTCTAGCGACCGATGACCTCAGCAGTTTGGTCCCTTAGGAATTGCACATTTCAACTTCCTGACACTTAAATATATACTTGATGTTAACAAATTTGTCTTTTTCAGAAACGGTTTTCTTGCCATCGCTATTGTACATTTTATATCCTCTCTACTTCGACCATCGTCAGTTATTTTGCTGCCCAAATAACAAAACTCATTTATTACTTTAAGTGTCTCATTTCCTAATATAATTCTCTCAGCATTACCTGATTTAATTCGACTACATTCCATTATCCTCGTTTTGCTCTTGTTGAATGTTCATCTTCTGTTCTCCTTTCAAGACACTGTGCATTCCGTCCAGCTGTTCTTCCAAGTCTTTTGCTATCTCTGACAGAATTACAGTGTCATCAGCAAGGTTTTTCTTCCTTCTCCCTGGATCATAAATACCACTCCTAATTTTTCTATTGCTTCCTTTACTGCTTGGTCAATATATAGATTGAATATCAGGAATAGGCTACAGCCCCGTTTCACTCCCTTCTCAACCACTGCTTCCCTTTCGTGCCCCTCGACTCGTGTAACTGTCATCTGGTGTCTGTACAAATTGTAAATAGCCTTTCGCTCCCTGTATTTTATCCCATCCACCTTCAGAAGTTGAAAGAGAGTGTTCCACTCAACATTGTCAAAAGTTTTCTCTAAGTCTACAGATGCTATAAACGTAGGTTTGCCCTTCCTTAACCTATCTCCTAGGATAAGTCGTAGGTTCAGTATTGCCTTGCGTGTTCCAACTTTTCTACGGAATCCAAACTGTCTAATAATTGTTTATGGACGAATGAAAAAACTGGTAGAAGACAACCTCGTCGAAGATCAGAGGGTTTGGCAATTTCCACACCTGTCAGCATCTGCTTTCTTTGGAATTCGAATTATGATATTCTTTTTGAAGTCTGAGGGTATCCGCCTGTCTCATACATTTTGCTCACCAGATGGAAGAGTTTTGTCACGGCTGGCTATCAGTAGTTCTAACGGAATGTTGTCTACTCCCGAGCCCTTGTTTCCAACTTAGGTCTTTCAGTGCTCTGTCAAATTCTTCACGCAGTATCATACCTCCCATGCCATCTTCATCTACATCCTCTTTCATCTTCATAATATTGCCACAAGTACATCGCCCTTGTATAGACCTTCTATGTAGTCCTTCCAACTTTCTGCTTTTCCTCTTTCCTTACGACTGATTTTCCATCTGAGCTTTTGTTATTAATACAGGTGGTTCTGTTTTCTTTAAATGTCTCTTCAATTTTCGTGCAGGCGGTATCTATTTTAACCCCTGGTAATACGGGCTTTTACATCCTTACATTTGTCCTGTAGTCATCCTTTCTTAGCCATGTTACACTTCCTGTCAATCTCATTTTTGAGACGTATTGTATTCCTTTTTGTCTACTTCATTTACTGTATTTTTATATTGTCTCCTGTCATCAGTTAAATTCAGTATCTCTTGTGTTACCCAAGGATTTCTACTAACTCTCGTCTTTTTATCTACTTGATCCTCTGCTGCCTTCACTATTTCATCTCTCAAAGCTACCCATTCTCCTTCTACTGCATTCCTTTCCCTTGTTCTTGTCAATTGTTCCCTAATGCTCTCTCTGAAACACTCTAAAGTCTCCGGTTCTTTCAGTTTATCCAGGTCCCATCTCTTTAAATTCCTACTTTTTTCAATTTCTTCAGTTTTAACTGTCTTACAATTTAAAACCTGGTTCCTAAATCCCTGTCTTACCATTATAAAACCAATCTGCAGCCGTCCCGTGTCTCCAGCTCTCTTCCTCGCATACAATCATCTTTCGTGATTCTTAACCAAGTATCAGCGATTGTTAAGTTATGCTCTATGCAGAATTCTACCAGGCGGCTTCCGCTTTTATTCCTGACCCCCAGTCCATATGCACCTACTACTTATCCTTCTCTTCCTTTTTCTACTACCGAATTCGAATCCCCCATGACTATTCTTACCGTCGCCCTTAACAGTCTGAATAATTTCTTTTATCTCATCAAATTTCTTCAGTCTCTTCATCACCTGCAGAGCTAACTGGCATGTGAACTTGAAACTGAGAATGTCAATTTTTTTCAGTCCTCGTGCGATTTGTGGAAATGATCGGAATAAAACACCGAAAATCGGTTATTTGAGCGTTTTTACAGTCGGATTAATCTGACATGAAAAAAAAAAAAATCGATATACCCGAAAACCAACCGTATCAGCGATAACCGCTGTCCCTAGTTTACGCGCCGTATTTATTATTAGGCGCTGCTGCCGCAGATCTTGTGCCGCATGATCTGCTGGGTGGTTTCTGAGCGATCGCCAATCACTTCGGTGAGTTCCGCGCTGGAAGGCCGCGCGTCTCGTGCGTGGAGTACGTAGTCTGCTCCTTCTCTGTGCCTCGTTCACGTCGCCTGCGGATGACCGCTCCTCCTCGGTCCAGCGGGCGCCACTTGAGCGAGGTGGCCGTTAGTGGGCCCGTATCTCGGCGGAGACAGAGGAGCGCGGGAAGAAATCCGGTCCTCCCGCGGGAGAGGGGGCTGAGGCGGCGCCTTCATTAGGGAGTCCCAGCGCCGGCAGCGATCCTTCACAATTATCGGGAGCCGCCGACGGGCCGGCGAGAAATGAATTTCTGGCCGGCGACTCGTTTTCCGATCGCAGCCGTCTTAATGAAGTCAGCCCCCGCCTCTGCTGTTCCCGCTCTCCTTGCTGCTATTGCTCCTGCGCAGAGAGAAACGGGGGCGACATCGCGAGTCTCCGAACGACAGGCGCTCTGCAATTAAAGCCACTTCCTTCCTTCCTGTCTTTCAGAAAAGTTGGGGACTTTTTATAGAGGTTGTAAAATCCGGAACGCTTTGGCAGACCTCGCTGGGATGAGCAGCAATATCGCATCTCATAAATCTCTGACGCAGAGCTTACGTTGCTTTCTCCCTACGCCTCCCCACCCCACTCTCTCAGCCAACATCTCTTTCTCTCTCCCTCTCGCTCACAGTTTCGACGGGAGTTAAAGGAGTCAGAAATATCACAGCGGATAAGTTACACTGGCGCATTTAAGTTAAGACAGCCAATTAAACTTTGGACGCGTACATATTCCCAGTGATATTATATAATGAAGCTGATACAAAGAAAACGTTGCCGCTTTGGGAACGTGTGGCTGTAGTCAGCTGGTCCACTAAAATTCTTACGTCAGGAACGGTTTCTGGATCAGATTTTCCGAACGCCTTAAAGTGAGGGTCAGACTACAGTTTTTTGTTGATGGAAAACTTTTTGGAGTGTGAATATGTATCTCAGTTTCCTGAGCGAAATGTCAGCAATGAAAAACAGTATCCTGCCCCAGTGAAAACCGCTAAGTGACATTTCCATCCGCGCCCCTTGTTAAAGAGCTGTCCACCCGTACTGACATATCCCTCCGCCCCTCTCCGTTCTACCATGAACGCAGGCTGTGATAGTTCTCAGAGCAGAGGATAGTGAAGGAAAACCACATGCAACAGGTCAATATCTATTGAAGCATTTCGGGGTATAAGCCAAGAGTGCATCATATTTGTTAATCTCCATCAAAATTAAGCCACACGAAAACAATAACGATCTATCCTTATTATTATTGTAGACTGCTGAAGAAATAATTATCTTCCTTTCTTTCTATGTGTCACGTATTATTTTTTTTTCTTTATATTCTTTAACACATAAGAGAACTGTACCAAAATATTTACGGTACGGTAAATACCAATAGTTCATTTTATGAAGAACTTCACTGAAGACGAGCGAACCTGGCAATGCTTTGCAATTGCTAAATAAGTATGGTAAGTGCATATACGTCCTGATCACGTTATTCCCCCTCCTTCTGTCCTCCTCCTCCTCCTTCCCCTTTCTTTGACCAGCACATCCTTCCCCCTTCTCTGTCCATCTCTTCTTCCTCCCCCCACCCATCCCCCAACCCCCTTCCACCCTCTGAACCTAGTTTATTATTGCTGCAAACGCAACGTTGGTGGGGCAGTGAAGACGCTTCTAGGAATAACACAAAACAGCACATTCCTGAGTATACAATTTTTGCTTAAAATTTTACATCCGGAAACAGTTTGTTTAACGCTTCAGATTACCTGCTATCATAGTTAAAACTAGTTACGGGAAAGGAGCAGCATATTTTCACAGCACAGCATTTTCTTTCTCATAGTTTTAACGCAGAAGTGAAGATTGTTGCTTAAAAAATATATGTAGCCCATGTCTGTGTAGAAGTGTGAAACAGGAAGGTCAGAAACGGCCTGGTAAGTTTGTAAGGGTGTTGCCGGATATGTTCTGCTATGAAATAACTCAAGAAAAAAAATCGATGCGTTGCGCCGTTTCCGAGTTAATTATCATTGAAGCCAATCAGGCCGTTGCTCGCTCAAACTCAAGTGCCCCCCCCCCCCCCCCCCCCCAGATATAACTAGTGTCAGTTGTTCTCATAGTGTAGATGATAGCGCACGAGACAGTTCAACCTTTGGCTCGAGTTCGATTCTTACTACTATCCTATGTTCAATTTTTACATCGCTCTCTTGTTCGGTTTTAGGACACCAAATGAAGGACGTATTTGGCGACGACGTCTCTGGCGGGCTACTTGAATTTGCTAATAGGCTACCTCTATTAAGTGGGAAGCGGCGCAGCATATGGACTTTTCTTCTTCATTATTATTTCTCTTGTCAACCTACCCTGCAACGCACTTACAAGCTTCTCAGACTGTTTCTCACGACCTTGTAGAGATATCTAAATATTTAATGTAAGATCTCCCATAGAATCTATACGACGTTTGAATCCTCCTTTTGGAGTACAAAAATTATTCATACTTTCCAGCTCTTTTTTTGTTTTAATAGTGCGTAAGAAGAGATTAATATTTTTTCACTTTTTCAGACGTTTTCTACGATAATTCTGTTGCAGTGGCACTTAAAATAACCAATGCTACAGCTGTCGCTACTTTGTAAGTTAATAACGAAGTTTTAAAAGACGTGAAACGCTGAAATGACCTGCCTTTAATACATCGAGATGCTTATTTTGTATACATTCTCTATCTGTGTCTACGCAGGCGATGAATAACTGTGCCTAATTTACAGTTGCATCACTGCTGTCTCTCTTCTTTTGAGTTTACACGGAATATAAACATTTAGTTGTCCTCTAAGAAGCTAAAGTACTATTCAATATCGATCTTATTATAAAAGAGGCAAAGTTAGTCTGACTTCAGTTTAAGCTTCATACAGTTCTCGTAAGTCACTTAAGGAAATTCTGTCAGATAAATCTTTTATACATTACGGATGAGAAACATTTCGACTGTGATGCGTAAAGGGTCCTTGCAATTACTCCAACCAGCCGTCTTGGTTGCAATAATTTAGAGAAACACGTAGCTAGTTACCTCTAAAAGCCTGTTATCGTACAGGCCTGCATCCTTCACGAAACTAACGCAGCGTTCTGTGTTCACTGGAGACGATTTCGGCCAAGTACAAAAAAGTGGATCAAATGGCTCTGAGCACTATGGGACTTAACTTCTAAGGTCGTCAGTCCCCTAGAACTTAGTACTACTTAAACCTAACCAACCTAAGGACGTCACACACATTCATGCCCGAGGCAGGATTCGAACCTGCGACCGTAGCGGTCGCGCGGTTCCAGACTGTAGCGCCTAGAACCGCTCGGCCACTCTGGCCGGCTGGCCAAGTACAGACCATAACAAAATATAAAAGTAGGTATAGTAATTATAGCTACTACCACTGGCCGTTCGTTTTTGAAAACACTGTCTTTAGTATGTCCCAAAGAAACAGGCTGTAGGAATCCGCCAGGCCGTGCTTCCTCGAAAAATTTAGAGATGAAGAGATTTTCTTCGGCTTACGGAACACCTCTCCTCCACCAAAAAGACCTAGGGGCTTATCTCGTGGCGACTCTACCAGCGAGATGGAAAGAGGAAGTAGTTCTATTTAGTTTTCAAAAATTTTTATCATTCACCTTACGTCTGTATTTGATGTCTTTAAGTCGTGTTCACATTATCTAAAAGGAAACAGACAACCAGGAATATATTTCGTAGCGTACGCTTGAACTTTTTCTTCTTGTCTGAAGAGGATGAATTTTTTTGCGCTTACAGAATAGTTGTTTCGTGTATACAGCCAAAGAGGCGTAGACGCAGCCAGATAGACGCCTAATTCCATTCTAGTTTTAACGTTCTTCTTTACTTAGTCGTATTAAATTTTTAAAGCAGTTTACGCAAGAAGACGAGGCAGTTACTAGAAGATAGCGAAAAGTTTTACGATCGGTTTTTCATCAGACAAGTGGGCCGCATTAACTAAGTCAGTTCCGGCGGTTAGAATAATCTGAGAAAATGGGGTATTAAAGGATTGCGGGGCTCCTTTCAGAAAATGAGGGACAAGCGGTGAGGTGTAGGCTTCGGGAAGCGACAGGTGAGAGCAGCTACACCACCGCCCAAGTTTTTCCCAGCCAGATTATGTGCGTCATGGTTATTGCATCGGTAGTTAGTCGTAGACGATATTTCGCGAAAGAGCCTTGTTAATTAAATCAATAACAACAATGGAAACACTTTATATACTGATCTAAATTGATGTTAAAAATTATTAAACTTTCTGTGGTTTGATGGTAGCGACCTATAGTGGACAATTGTTCAAAGTTCTGGCAGCGTTACCCACTGCAAAAATAAGGTGTTAGTTTGTAATTTGAAACGTACTTCTTACACTGTCACCTTGAACGTTAGCGTGTGCTGCGCTTTAACACACAGTTACGATTCAAATAAAACCATGTGATACTCCTTGGTACATAAAGTGCAACTGCTTCTCATTGATGATAACAACGGATGTAACTAAGATAATTATTGAGTTCCATCTGTCTTGTGAGAAAACTGACAGTGGGCCGTGGCAAATGAATGACAGACACCTTCCACTGTTGCATTCATAAACGTAAATGACATCCGATACGGTCGGACTGATGAAATTAAAAGCTATCGGCAGTTATAAATTGTTATTGGTCAATCAGTTCAATTCTAGTTTTGCCCTGCACTGTCTCTTTATAGAAGTAACTGCTGTCTGTCATGTACTACAAGTAAAACATTGACGCAATTCTCGCCGCAATACGCTGCATTATTAGTTGAAAGTGTGTTAAATCAAACTTTTTAGATTTCTTGACACACACAAACAAATCGAACTACAATAACACATCTACCTACTACTCCAGAAGGCCAAATGAAGCCGCCAGAGCAGATGCATAAATACGAGCAAAACACTTTAACCTGAAGAGGAATTAGTGTTGGATAGAATAAGGATAAGTTCTTTATTGGTGTAAGTAGAAATGCTTTTAACACGTCTTATTGTTTTGTTTCAACAATAACAATTGAAAACTTCATAATTACCTCTACTCGGTACTCTGTAATCCACCTTGCTGTGCGTGGCGGAGCGTACCCCGAACCACCACTAATCATTTACTTTCTTGTTCCACTCTCAGATAGAGCGAGGGAAAAATGACTGTCTATATGCCTCCGTATGAGCTGTAATTTTTCTTATCTTATCAGTGTGGTTCTTACGCGCAATGTATATTGAAGGCAACAGAATCGTTCTAAAGTTAGCTTCAAATGCCGGTTCTCTAAATTTTCTCAGTACTGTTCCTCGAAAATAACGTCGCCTCCCCTCGAGGGATTCCCATGTGAATTACCGAAGCATCTTGGTAACATTTGCGTGTTGTTCCGACCTACCAGGAACAAATCTGGCAGATCGACTCAGAATTGCTTCGATTTTTTTCTTTAACCCAACCAGGTACGGATCCCAAACGCTCCAGCAATACCCAAGAAAACGCCGCACTAGTATCCAATATGCTGTTTTCTTGACAGATGAACCACAATTTCCTAGAATTCTCCCAATAAACCGAAGTCGACCATTCGCTTTTTCTACCATAACCCTCACATGGCCATTCCACCTCTTATCGCTTTGCAACGTTACGCCCAGATATTTAAAAGACGTGACTCTGTCAATCAGGCCAATACTAAAGCTGTATGCGAACATTACGGTTTTTTCCGCATTAATTTACATTTTTCCACATTTAGAGCTAGCTGCCATTCATCACACCAACTAGAAATTTTGTCTAGTTCATCTTGTATCCTACAGTCGCTCAAGCTCGACACCTTACCGTACATCATAGCATCATCAGCAAACAACCGCAGATTACTACTCACCTTGTCCGCTGAATCATTTATGTATTTAGAGGATAATAGCAGTCCTATCACAGGTCCCTGTGACGATCCTGACGATACCCTTGTGTCTGAACACCCGTCGTCGAGGGCAGCATACTGGGCTCTATAACTTAAGAAGTCTTCGAGCCACTCACATATCTGTGAACCTATTTCATACTTCAGTACCTTTTGTAACAGCCTGCAATGCGGTAACGTGTCAGAAGCTTTCCGTAAATCTAGAAATATGGAATCTGTCTGCCCTTCATCCACAGTTCGCAGTATATCATGTGAGAAATTCGAGGACATAAAATTCTCTGTCTCAAGAAAGTTTATCATATTTGAACTGAGAACATGTTCAGGGACTCTGCAGCAAACCGATGTTAGGGATACCGGTCTGTAATTCTGCGTCCGTTCTTTAGCCCACCTTAAACACAGGGGTCACCTTCATATTTTACCCAATCTTTTACAATTTTGCGCTGGGCGAGAGATTTGCGTTATATACAGTTTTTCAAGAATTCCGCAGCAAGCCCGTATTCCGGATGCTGATCTGCAATGTCGCGTGACCGAAGAGAGTTATGCCTTATTAACTTCGTAATATGAGAATATATGTTGCTTACAGCAATTTAACTGCGAGCGAGACTTTTTAAACTAGCAATTATAGTCGCGGCTTGTTATGGCAACAGTTAATCGCGCGATATCAGATGCATTAACACACATAACTTTTCCTTACTACGGCCAGTATGTCAGTCACATTTCCAGATCGGTGTCTGATGTAAAACATTAAAAGCAAGACAATGTTAAAAGTTCAGTTGTTCCTACCTTTGCCTGGGGTCGGTTGACTGACGCTAGATGGAGATCTCTGACTTCGTAAGTAGTACTGCAATCCACGCCATTACTCCATTTTTATATGAGTGCCATACTTCACATCATTTTATAGACCTACTACAAATTTCTCAAAACATCGTCTGGTCAAATTCTGCAAGTATAAAAATGTGACGATGAAGGATTTAATTATGTCTTCAATAAGAAATCAAAATGTACTACATACTCGAATGTTCTCCGTACAGCGGCTTGAGTGTCCAAAACAGTTAATTAAATAATTAAGAAATGTTGAAATTATTACAACGAAATCCACTAAAATGAAATCAAAACAACTTACCGTGTTTCTTTTAAGCAAATACGAGTTCACATTCTTGAAATATTGCCGCACAGGATGCAAAAGATTTCTTTCTAGTGCATTCGCAAACAGAACCTGCCACTTAAGTGAATTTGCCAATGTCTGTTTTCCGTAAAGCAGCTGTCAATTTTTTCACCTTCCTGACACGTTTCACCAATGGCTCGATTTTCATCTTGACTTCATACGTGCCGAGTTGTTACAACACGATCGTCAACTATCTTCCGCTTTATTATTTTTAACTAAGATATTACTGTTTCTGCAGACTTATACCCCTGATTATGATATTCCGAATCGTGCATTTAAAACTTTCTAAAGAAGCTGCGTAACCTGCTTTTTTGAAAAGAGACGTTGCATATATCATATTATTTCTCTCCGATTTTTTAAAAGTAGAACATGACGTCCTTTGGAACACACACAAAATAACTGCTTTACCAACCAATGTATGACAAATGGCTGATGACGGTGTAGTCTTAATATCGTATGCAACATGTATTGAGAGTAGAGGTGCACATGAATAAGCACAGTATGTCATTGTGTATCTTTTCCTCGCTTTACATTACAATCTACAGAAAATAAATAGTGTTCTGCCGCTTTTCTGTGCTTACTGCCCAATGTAAGATTATTAAAATTTCTTCCAATCCTATGACTGAAATGGCTGCTTCTGGCTCGGTGACTGGCGTTTAGACCACGTCAAAGGCCTCAAATTACTGACGCATTATGTGTCTGTGTGAGAAATGTAAGTACACACACAATTCTACACAGAATCGAACTACCATACTTCAAAATATGTGCCAATGTGTAAAATATTTTATGTGAAGCTTGTGTCCGAGGAAAAGTTTGGAAAAGGTTTGAAGTTATGTTTAAAGTTTGTTGAAAGTCGCTTAGCGCCCTCATTCCCAAATACAGGATGAATATACACAGGCTGGCCAAAATATGGAAACAACAAACATACAACACATTACTATTCCTAATACGATATAGGAAAACTTGGTATTCAAAACAGCTTCCATTTCTCTCGAAATGGATAAATACGAATCCTGTATGGTTTTCAAGGGCATCTCAAAGCAGTTTTCCACCAATGTGGACAAGTTCAGGTAAAGATGATAGAGGTAATGGCGATCATGTATGCTGCTCTCTATAGTAGGTCACGAATGCTAAATAACGTTGAGATCTGATGACTGTGATGGCCAGTAGAGATTCGACAATACATCCTCGTGCTCACGCAACCAGGTCTGGACGATGCGAGCTGTGTGAACAGCGGCCTTGTGTCTTGGGACACAGCATAACTATTGGGGAACAAAGTTTTACCATGGTCTGGACCTGATCAGCCCAAATGATCAAGTCGCGCGGTGTGGCCGCGCGGTTTGAGGCCCAATGTCACGGATTGCGCGGCCCCTCCCGTCGGAGGTTCGAGTCCTCCCTCGGGCATGGGTGTGGGTGTGTGTGTGTGTGTGTGTGTGTGTGTGTGTGTGTGTGTGTGTGTGTGTTGTTGTTGTTAGCATAAGTTAGTTTATGTAGTGTGTAAGTCTAGCGACCGATGACCTCAGCAGCTTCATCCCTTACGAATTCACTCACATTTGAACATACGTTTTGACAAAATGGTCACATAATACTTAGCAGCAAGTAACCATGGAATTCATGGAATACCACGATATGGCTTCCCAAATCATGTCCGAACTCCCACACGTTCACTGGTACATTTCGTGATTTGTCAAAGGCATTTGAATTCGTAGATCACAGTAGCACTTCAAGTTAACTATAATATTATATTGTAATAGGAAAGGCTGTAAAATACTTCCAATCCTAAATATCCGACAGGAAACAAAAGGTATCATTAGGAAAGAGACATGTATTAAGGTTGCGGGCAGCATCCAACTAGGAATTGGTTACGTGTGGTGTCGCACAAGATTCCATCTTAGGGCGCGTACTTTTTCTTGTGTATATTAATAGCCTTTCATGTGTAACAAATGGCTCTGAGCACTATGGGACTTAACACCTGTGGTCATCAGTCCCCTAGAACTTAGAACTACTTAAACCTAACTAACCTAAGGACATCACACACATCCATGCCCGAGGCAGGATTCGAACCAGCGACCGTAGCAGTCGTGCGGTTCCGGACTGAGCGCCTAGAACCGCAAGACCACCGCCGCCGGCCTATTTTGTTTGCTAGTAATACAAACACTGAAATAAGCAGCAAAGCAGGTATAGACATAGAAAGCTTAGTAAAGAAATTTTCATGCGCCGATGGTTGCTAGATCATTCTTTTCAATTAAACTTTAAAATTGTGCACGACATGCAGTTTAGACCTTTGCTATGTGGCAGTCTGTATATGCCTAAAATATGACGACAAACAGATACATGAAGCTGCAGTGTTTTAATTTCGGGACTACGGCTTGATAAGAAATTCAAATGGGCGGAGCATACCACAGTACTTCTGAAGCACGTAAACAAACCTGTATTTGCAAAGCGGATGATGTCAGACATAAAAAAAGGCTGACACACTGTGCCCACTTACATTCGATTATATTATATAGGATTATATTTTTTTGTGTAACTCGTAAAGCCATGCTGAAGTTTCCAGTTCCAAAAATGTACAATAACTATTATTTGTGGTGTGAACTTAGAACATCCTGCAGAAGTCTGTTTAAGGAACTGGGGATACGAACTACACCTTCTCAATACACTTAAGGTCGGGACACACACGTCCGGGCCGTGTCAGGGCCGAGCGTCGGACTATTGACGGCCGTACTCCGGTCCGTTCCTGCAGGGGCCACACATGACAGGGGCACGTCCGTGTCTCTGTTGTTCCTTGTAGTGACTCGGACGCGGTGATCTGTGTTTCTGTTTGTGAAAGCTGTAAAACATGTTCACTAATTTTCGTTATAGTGAATTATGACTTATAGCACTTGCTTTGGAAAAAGAGGAAAAAGAACGAAGGCAAACAAGAAGAAGAAAATTATGGAACCATTCGGTATATTGCAACAGAAATTTCGAATACTTAGAAGAATCCTTTCTGGAGATCCTAATAACCTTACAATGATTGTGACTGCTGCGTGTGTACTCTACAACTTTATTCGAAAAATGGAGGTTATATGGTGCCCGAACAGAGGATGGATCAAAAGGAAACTGCTTAGGGATCCGGAAGATCATCAAATCTTCGAAACCTACTTCGAATTCGTGGGAGATCAACAGATGCTGCATTTGCTGTACGAGAACAACTCGAAAAATTCCTGTTCTCCACAAGGGACTGTGGAATGGCAAGAACATGTCGCCTTGGCGATATAACGATGACATAAACCAAACATCTGTTTGTAAAATAAGAAGTAAATAAATATCTTTCGTGTATTAAAACTTGTATAGTTTTTATTTTACCTTTGGCTTGTAGATCTGTTGCAATTGTCTTCCAAACTCTGTCTTTGTACTCGATATTCCTGTAGTTTTCACTTCCCTGATCGTAAAGAACAGGAAATTTACGAACTTCTTCTATTAGTCCTTCCACATCCATGTTTTGTACACAGAACAGTCTTGCGCAGTTGCACAGCTCACAAGACAATTCTACCGTCAGGCCGTGTCCGTCATGTGAAAAATTAAACACGGCGAATCCCGCCCGGCCCGGCCCCGGCCCGTTGACATTCACCGTGCACGGCCCGGTCAAGTGGAGCCCGCTACATTTGTTTTAATGATGTATTTCGTTGTCCGGGTGACGGCCGATACTCGGACGTGTCTCGCCACGGACACGGTCCGGACATGTGTGTCCCAACCTTTATTCGTTAAAACAAATATATTATACTAGAGCTGACATGTGATTAGATTTTCACGCAATTTGGGTGCGTAGATCCTGAGAAATCGTATCCAGAACCACCACCTCTGGCCATAATAACGGCCTTGATACGCCCGGGCATTGAGTCCAACAGAGCTTGGATGGCGTGTACAGGTACAGCTGTCCATGCAGCTTCAGCACGATACCACAGTTCATCAAGAGTAGTGACTGGCGTATTGTGACGAGCCAGTTGCTCGGCCACCATTGAACAGACGTTTTCAATCGGTGAGAGATCTGGAGAATGTGCTGGCCAGGGCAGCAGTCGAACATTTTCTGTATCCAGAAAGGCCCGTACAGGACCTGCAACATTCAGTCGTGCATTATCCTGCTGAAATGTAGGGTTTCGCAGGGATCGAATAAAGGGTAGAGCCACGGGTCGTAACACATCTGAAATGTAACGTCCACTGTTCAAAGTGCCGTCAATGCGAACAAGAGGTGCCCGAGAGGTGTAACCAATGGCACCCCACACCATCACGCATGGTGAAACGCCAGTATGGCGATGACGAATACACGCTTCCAATGTGCGTTCACCGCGATGTCGCCAAACACGGATGCACGGATGCGACCATCATGATGCTAGATTCATCCGAAAAAATGACGTTTTGCCATGCGTGCAGCCAGGTTCGTCGTTGGGTACTCCATCGCAGGCTGTCTGTGGTGCAGCGTCAAGGGTGGCCGCAGCCATGGTATCCGAGCTGATAGTCCATACTGCTGCAAACGTCGTTGAGCTGTTCGTGCAGATGGTTGTTGTCTTGCAAACGTCCACATCTGTTGACTCAGGGATCGAGACGTGGCTACACTATCCGTTACAGCCATTCGGATAAGATGCCTGTCATCTTGACTGCTAGTGATACGAGGCCGTTGGGATCCAGCACTGCGTTCCGCATTACCCTCCTGAACCTACCGATTCTATATTCTGCTAACAGTCATTGGATCTCGACCAACGCGAGCAGCAATGTCGCGATACGATAGACCGCAGTCGCGATAGGCTACAATCCGACCTTTATCAAAGTCGGAAACGTGATGGTACGCATTTCTCCTCGTTACACGAGGCATCACAACATCGTTTCACCTGGCAGCGCCGGTCCACTGCTGTTTGTGTATGAGAAATCGGTTGGAAACTTTCCTCATGTCAGCACGTTGTAGGTGACGCCACCGGCGCCAGCCTTGTGTGAATGCTCTGAAAAGCTAATCATTAGCATATCACAGCATCTTCTTCCTGTCGGTTAAATTTCGCGTCTGTAGCACGTCATCTTCGTGGTGCAGCAATTTTAATGGCCAGTAGTGTAATTTAATCTAACAGATGAAAGTTTTTCTTCTATTGCTGGCGCCAAAGCGGAGAAGACGTTAACTTCCTTTGATGGTTCGCTAAAAGACAGACAGCCAGCGGAACACGGCGGAACATTAAGTGTGTACGAATCAAGCAGAATCGATTGCCGTTTGCTGACGCACGCTTAGCGTTTACACTAGGCAGAGCGGTCGTTCGCTGTTGCACGTTCGCTTCTGTTAGCTTCGGTGTACAGCGGCTAAACGAACAGGTCAGATCGCTGTCGGAGTCTTACGGTCTTATTCGTCGAGCGTGCGTGCAGTTCTGTGTGATTTCTCATCTGGTGACTGCGATAGCTCTGCTTCCTGGGCTTCTGTATGCTGTAACGTGCCGGAAATGTCCTCCTCAGGGCACTTAACCTGAGTATGGGGCGCACGTTTCTCTATAATTGCTCCCTCGGCGGGTAAACTGATTTGCCATCGAACTAGCCAGCCACCTTGAGAGACACAATACAATTAGCTGCGCTGCTGAACGCGGTGCAGCGTCGATGCTAACCACCATTGCGGTATGATATCGTGTGCAATCATAAATATACGTGCCCTAAATGATACACATAATTTTGCGAGAAGCTTATCTGATGTTTCTTGTACACACGAATTTCATAATAGCCTCTTTCAAGACGTGAAATATTCGAGCAAAGCTGAAACAGTTTTATCAGCACCCGAGGTGCCTCTTATCGCAGCGATGCAGGCATGTTTGTGTTCACTGGTGTTAGACGACTCGAGTCTCCCTCCCTCGCTCTCTCTTTCTCTCTCTTTCTCTTTCTCTCCTTCTCCTTCTGTGTGTCAGTTCAACTGACAGTGTGCATGGCAGGAAGGGCAAACCAAGTCTGACGCACACTAATGCTCCCACACGGGTACTGGTTATAATTTTTAGTGGTGGTGAACTAAATTGATATTACTCTGCTTATAAATTTATTACCCACCAAATCAAGTTTGTTGAACTGTGGAGGATATGACTGACGAGTATTTATTACTATATTTTCTTTTCCAGGCAAGGATGTTACACCAAGAGATATGTTGCTGTAAAAACGGAACCTTTACAGGATCATTTTCTCGTCCGCCCTTCTGTCTGTATTTGTGTCAGTACGACTGTTACAACTATTTTTCTCAGGAATCGGTGTACGTATCAAGTTGAAATTCATGTAACTTACTAAGATGTAGGGTGCCACTGCAATGAAAAAAAATTGAAACTTCTAGATCAATGCAGTCAAAAGATACGGCCATTTTTTTCATATATTTTGATACAACCTGTAGAGTGCTTCACTTCCTGCTGACCTCCAATAATCTTACTAGCCAGGAAGTCAGATATCGCAGTACAACCAAACGAAAAATCCAGTATCTGTTAATTTGCAAATATAAAACACGAATGACAATTTTTTGGTCATTTCTTATCAGACTGTCTATACCTCCGTCTGTAAAAACCCCATTTTCTCAAAATCTGGTAGATGTATGAAGTTGAAATTCATATCGCCATTGAGGTCTAAGGTCCTTCGGTTCTCAGGCATTCTTTTATTTTCCAGGTGGCTTTAAAATACATTCTGTACCTCATGCTCGACCAAAACTTTACGATGCAGTCGCATATCTTCGTGCGGTTTAATGAATGCTTAAGTTACGGCTGGTGGAAGTTAAAATCCTGAAGTGAAGACCTCGCTAATCTACCGACACAAATGGTTCAAATGGCTCTGAGCACTATTAGACTTAACATCTGAGGTCATCAGTCACCTAGAACTTAGAACTACTTAAACCTAACTAACCTATGGACATCACACACATCCATGCCCGAGGCAGGATTCGAACCTGCGACCGTAGCGGTCGCGCGGTTCCAGACTGTAGCGCCTAGAACCGCTCGGCCACCCCGGCCGGCAAACCACACAATTCGTTTACAAAAATGCAAGCGCGTAAAACAGCTGCGTTAGCCCTGTTAGCGACTGTCGAGGAAGAACAGAGAAAATCCCGAAGTAGGTTCTGGACACTTCAATGGCTTGAACAGCGAATTCCTGGAAGAGGAACACCACATAATGCTGTGAAACGGTCTGAGATACATACTAGAAGAAGTAGAAGAAGTTATTCGTTTACTCAGTCGCACTTTCATCTTACTGTCTGTTTTCAACTGAATACAGTTAAGGTACAGTGTCTAATGTCAGTTTGCGCATGCGTAATATCAGTGTTCTCAATGCTGTATTGACTACCAACACTGATAAAAAACGTACTTCATCACATAGGTTGTTCGTTTCGTAATTTCATTCGAATGGATTAAGAGATTTTTTCGGAGCTACTCACCATCATTGCAAAAGATATTTACCAGCAAGATACAACCATGAGCCAGTTCATAAATCTGGAGAAATAGATACTTTACGGACAGTTTCATAACAGCAAAAACTTCAAGTGTGTAACTTGTGTTTACTCTCTGACGCAGACTGCCAGTTACATCATGATTTCTGGCTACCGGAGAAACATTCCAGTCGTTGGCCTTTGCAATAAGAATTGCAGAAAATAAGTTATTCATAATAAATAACATCGACTTTTGAATCAATACTTCCACTAAATGAGTAAGAGAGACCTTGAATCTCTTAGAAAACACATGGGGACAAAAGAACTTCTTTGGACGCGTTCCTGCAACCTTTCTCTTCAGAGCTCACGGCTCAGGACGCCATCACCCGCGCGACAGTTTCGTCAGAGCTGCCGTACCTCTGTATATGATATTCCCTGTCTGAAGACTGGATCTACAAGTATCATTATTACATATTTAATACGGAATTTGTACCAAAAATACACGCTTTTGATAGGTTGGTTCAAATGGCTCTGAGCACTATGGGACTTAACATTTGAGGTCATCAGTCCCCTAGAACTTAGAACTACTTAAACCTAACCAACCTAAGGACATCACATACATCCATGCCCGAGGCAGGATTCGAACCTGCGACCGTAGCGGTCGAGCGCTTCCAGACTGAAGCGCCTAGAATCGCTCGGCCACTGCGGCTGGCTTTTAATAGGTCATCATTGTGCATTGAAACGGTATACTTTCGTAGCACACAATTTATAACACTAGAAACGTTGACTATAGGAAGCCACTACCTACTTGCACATTGCTTCCTGTCACTTTATTATAGGAAAAATCGTAGCTAAAACGACCCGTTTTCGAGAGATAGTTGCTGGTGCTTCGAAACAGATTACATCTGTACCAAGTACTCTATGAGAAAGGAAACCCAACAAATACGATGTGTTTAAAGGCATACAATACGGCGAGACCTCTTTTCTGCTTATGACATAAAACGCTGTCGCGTCTGATTGGCTTCGTTCTTGTCCACGACGGAAAAATGTAACATACCATATTCTTTATTTCACGCTCCGCGGATTTAGTGCAACGTGTAATCCCACGCTGTAACGTGACCAGCTTCTCGTCCACGTGCGTTTTCACGCCACGAGAGAGGATACCGTTAGTGATCGCTGCCGGGTGATCAGTCAACAAACCGTTGAGGCTGTTCCGCTGTTCGTGACGAAAACGTTCCTGTAGTGGGGCCCCATCAACCCTCGCACTGCCTGCACTGATCAGCCGGAACATTATGACCAGCTACCTCATAGCCGGTATGTCCACCTTTGGCAGGGGTAACAGCGGCGGCGTGTCGTGGCACGGAAGCAGTGAGGCCTTCGTAGGTCGCTGGAGAGGGCTAGCACCACATCTGCACACGTACGTCACCTAATTCCAGTAAATTTCGTGGAAGGGATCGATGAGCCCTGACACCACGTTCAAGCACATCACAGATGGCGGCGACCACATCAATTACAACTCGCCACTCTGTTCGTCGAATCGCTCCATCACGCTCCTGACCTTGTGATCTGGCGCTGGAAAAATCCCACTGCCATCGGGAAACATAATCGTCATGGAAGGATGTACGCCGTCTTTAACCAGTGTACGATACACTTTGGCCATCCTGGTGCCTTGCAAGAGCTCCGTTGGACCCATGGATGCTCACGTGAATGTTCCCCAGAGCATCACGAAGTCGCCGCCAGCTTGTCCCCGTTCCGCAGTACAGGTGTCAAGGAGCTGCTCCCCTGGAAGACGTAGGATTCGTGTCCTCCCATCGGCATGATGAAGAAGCTATCGGAATTCATCATAAAGCGCAACGCTCTGGCCGGCCGAAGTGGCCGTGCGGTTAAAGGCGCTGCAGTCTCGAACCGCAAGACCGCTACGGTCGCAGGTTCGAATCCTGCCTTGGGCATGGATGTTTGTGATGGCCTTAGGTTAGTTAGGTTTAACTAGTTCTAAGTTCTAGGGGACTAATGACCTCAGCAGTTGAGTCCCATAGTGCTCAGAGCCATTTGCAACGCTCTGTCACTGCATCAACGTCGAGTCCGTTTGGTCACTTGCCCATTTCAGTCGTAGATGTCGATGTCGTGGTGATGCATGAGGCGTCGGCTGAGGAGGCCCGTCGTTAGGAGTGCTCGGTGCACTGTGTGTTCAGACGCACTGGTACTCTGTCCAGCATTAAAGTCCGATAATAGTTAGACCGCAGTTCGCCGCCTGTCCTGTTTCACCAGTCTGCCCAGCGTACAACGTCAGACAACTATTATGAGGAGCGGCCGGGCAACCCTACAACTTTCGGATGTCGTTCCACTTGCTTTCGTCGCGTGTTGAAGACACTCAGCACAACACTCTTCGAACACCCGACAGGTCGTGCAGTTTCCGAAATACTAGTGCCGAGCCTCCGGGTCATCACAATCAGCCCTCGGTCCAACTCAGATCGCGTGCCTTCTCCATTCTACCCAAGGCACCACCCTCACAGACACTACACTACTGGTCATTATAATTGCGACACCAAGAAGAAAGCAGATGATAGGCGGCTATTCATTGGACAAATATATTACACTAGAACTGACATGTGATTACATTATCACGCAATTTGGCTGCATAGATTCTGAGAAATCAGTAGCCAGAACAACCACCTCTGGCCGTAATAACGGCCTTGTAACGCCTGAGCATTGAGTCAAACAGAGCTTGGATGGCGTGTACAGGTACAGCTGCCCATGCAGCTTCAACACGATACCACATTTCATCGAGAGTAATGACTGGCGTATTGTGACGAGCCAGTTGCTCGACCACCATTGACCAGACGTTTTCAGTTGGTGAGAGATCTGGAGAATGTGCTGGCCAGGGCAGCAGTCGAACATTTTCTGTATCCAGAAAGGCCCGTACAGGACCTGCAACATGCGGTCGTGTATTATCCTGCTGAAATGTCGGGTTTCGCAGGGATCGAATGATGGGTAGAGCCACGTGTCGTAACACATCTGAAATGTAACGTTCACTGTTCAAAGTGCCGTCAATGCGAACAAGAGGTGACCGAGACGTGTAACCGATGCCACCCCATACCAACACGCCGGGTGATACGCCAATATGACGATGACGAATACACGCTTCCAATGTGTGTTCACCGCGATGTCGCCAAACACGGATGCGACCATCATGATGCTGTAAACAGAACGCGGATTCATAAGAAAAAATGACGTTTTGACATTCGTGTACCCAGGTTCGTCGTTTTGAGTACACCATCACAGGCGCTCCTGTCTGATGCAGCGTCGAGGGTAACCGCAGCCATGGTCTCCGAGCTGATAGTCCATGCTGCTGTAAACGTCATCGAACTGTTAGTGCAGATGGTTGTTGTCTTACAAACGTCCCCATCTGTTGGCTCAGGTATCGAGACATGGCTGCACGATCCGTTACAGCCATGCGGATAAGATGCCTGTGATCTCGACTGCTAGTGATACGAGGCCGTTGGGATCCAGCACGGCGTTCCGTATTACCCTCTTGAACCCACCGATTCGATATTCTGCTAACAGTCATTGGATTTCGACCAACCCGAGCAGCAATCTCGCGATCCGATAAACCTGACTGTCATTCCTCGCCAGATGACGCTCAGATTGCCGGGATGGGTTTACACCGATTGTAGGTCGATGGTCCTAATGTTATGGCTGGTCAGAATCTGGGACGGGCAGGTGAGCCAGCTTACCCTGAGATGTGTGGGAAGGTCCTAGTAGCGCCATCTGGCTGCAACAGAGAGGAGGAGAAGCACCTCTGTGCCGGCTGGCTCTCTCTTCCTGTTCCTCGGGCACAGCTGACGCGCCGTCACAAAGCGCTGGCCTTCACAAACAGGCGTCGATTGTTTCCCCTGCCAGCTGCACGCCAGGCTCACGAACCGCTTATGTGCAAATCTCTGCAGAGGTACCAGCCCAGCAGTTGCCGCGTTTTCGCCATGTGCCGTCTACGCAATCTGCGGGCGTCATAGAAGCCCCTGTTGTAATCGCCGATTGCGTGACCACCGACTGGCTCACGCGACGTCTGCGCACGAGTCCTTTCTTGCCGTCGACTGGTGTTTCTCCCGATGCCTTATTGTTCGTTGCTTATTGTTATCCTGCATTACGTCACTTCCTGAGGGACTTAGCCGTAACACGAGGGACTGCTATTATTCCCTAGACCGTTAGTTTAGACTATGAGACACAAGATAATTATTGCACGCCTTTTCTGTTTGTTCGGCTTTTTCCTTATGCTTTATTGGTTTCTTACTAATAAACGTATCACACGAGCTGTTACCAGCTGCAGGAACAGTACAAGTAATGGTTAGGTACAGTATATTTGAATCAGTTAATTTAGAAACTGCGTTCAGTCAAGAACAGCAAAATGTAAACGAATTGTTCAGGAGTAGAAAATAACTGACTGCAGGTCAGATAATACGAAAACAAATGTTTTTCTGTGTGCATGATAACAAATTGTTAAGAGCCATAATCCAAAATTGTCAGTTTGAACATAACAATTAAGTTTGCATTACATTGTACGGATTCAAAGAGTATGCTATTATAATTTTTAATGCTACAACAAACAGAAGCATCTGAAACATAAAATGCACGTATCTCAACAAAACATGGTAGATCAGTAAGTTGTACTAGCACCCTAGTTAAATTCATACTAACATAATTTGAAGAATATCTATTACGTCCTTTTTTGTGTCCTTAATCATTTTTAAGGCTATTGATGATAAGGACACTAAGAAAATTTCCTGCTTCATTAGGTGTAAGACAACACATTCATTTAGATGGCAAAATTAATGATTATTTTCTGTAACATTTAGTCCAAGTACTATGTCTGTTTCCGGAGTAAAGACACTGTTTTGTAAGGAGTAATTCAACATGACTGTGGATGTGGCATTTTAATGTTAGGAGACTTCACATTTACGGTAACATTTTTCCCACGTTGATCTCTTGGAGATTTACACGAAAGCAGTAATGTCCTTATATGGTTAATTCTTCCATCACAGTTTAAACCACGCAGACTAATAGCAGCCTTGTGACACATTTCCTTTCCTGGGTCATTGATGATGTGGTAAGTGAAGCTAAAGCCTGACGTTACCAAACTGTTTTCTTTCATGGGACGTTTTCTCTGTACAGACTGACACTCTATTAACCTTTGCAAATACAGATGTTGCTCATCCCTGCTTTCCAAACTGTTAAATCAGTCAGAAATTTGTTTTATTGTTCGTCTTCTGCATCACGGAATACCTTTGTTACAGCTGCAATTGGCCGCGCGGGGTAGCCCCGAGCGGTCTTACACGCTTTGCCACGGTTCGGGCGGCTCCCCCCCCCCCCCCACCCCCCTCCCACCCCCATAGGAGGCTCGAGTCCTCCCTTGGGCATGAGAGTGTGTGTTGTCCTTAGCGTCAGTTAAAGTTAGATCAGGTCGTGTGTAAGCCTAGGGATCGATGACCTCAGCAGTTTTGGTCCCATAGTAACTTACCACAAATTTCCAAAAATTTTACAGCTGCAATTGGGACCAGTTTGTCATGCTGGAACGGTTGTACCACTTTTGTCCTTCACATACTTTTCCCTCCACACAACATTGTTAATTATTTCAATTCCATAATAATCAACATGACACCTTTACTCCGTTTCCTTTTGTTTCATCAACCATAATATATCAAACACTTAATATCGCAAAGAATAATAGCTATATACAGCCTTTATCTGCAACACAAACAAATCAAATGTTCATAAAAAACGAAAAACGGTGAATGGTGGTACCAAAATTAATTATAGAAACAGCAGTAGTCATGGAGTTATGTACTTTCTAAAATTGACCAAATTTATCGCACTTTGTTGTGCTGCACGAAAACATTGGACTGCCATACTTCCTATGCAACATTATAGGACTATTTTTGTTGTGGTCTTCAGTTCAAAGACTGATTTGATGCAGCTCTCCATGCTACTCTATCCTGTGCAAGCATCTTCATCTCCGAGTAACTACTGCAACCTACATCCTTCGCAATCTGCTTAGTGTATTCAACTCTTGGTCTCCCTGTACGATTTTTACCCTCCACGCTTCCCTCCAGTACTAAATTGGTGATCCCTTGATGCCTCAGAACGTGACCTATCAATCGATCCCAAGTTCTAGTGTGATTGTGCCACAAATTCCTCTTCTCCCCAGTTCTATTCAGTATCTCCTCATTAGTTACATGATCGTTTTCCTGTAGCACCACGTTTCAAAAGCTTCTATACTCTTCTTGTCTAAACCGTTTATCTTTCACGTTTCACATCCATACATGGTTATATTCCATACAAATACTTTCAGAAAAGACTTCCTGACACTTAAATCTATACTCGATGTTAACAAATTTCTCTTCGTCAGAGACGCTTTCCTCGCTATCGCCAGTCTTCATTTTATATCCTCTCTACTTCGAACATACTCAGTTGTTTTGCTCCCCAAATAGCAAAACTCATTTACTACTTTAAGTGTTTCATTTCCTAATCTAATTCCGTCAGCATCACCTGATTTAATTCGACTACATTCCATTTTTCTCGGTTTGCTTTTGTTGATGTTTTGCATATTGTTTAACTTTTTTTAATATGATAATTTTAAAAAAACTTACGTTTATTCAGATTATATGGACGTTGTTAGAGGGATCTGAGTGTATTGTAAGATTTTTATTAAATAATATGTACAGCAACAGTCGCTTGCTAGTAATATTTTATTAGCATGACGCGTTTGGGCAGCAGCAGGTGCATTTACAGTCACTTCTGTATTCTAATTAAAATGAAGTTAAGTTAGTTACCTTTGTTGTGTGTGGATGTGCGTTTGTGTGTCGACAAAGACGCCTGTTTAGGTACCTAACGGGCACACAAAACAAAAGAAACCTCACATCTTTTTAATTACAATCTAAAAGTGACTGTAAATGCACCTGATGATGGCAGCATGCTGCCGAAACATCTCATGCAAATAAAATATTAGTAGCAAGTAATTGTTGCTGTATATATTATTTAATAAAAATGATACATTTTGCTATGTAATGGTGCATAAAAGAGTGCCCTCTAGAGCTATTGTATCAAATAGCAGCATCACGAACACACACAGTAGTTTTATGACTCAGTACTTAGATGTTAAATATGTGCTGCGCTACATTCTGTAACGATATTTTACGGTACCTTCTTTGTCACTTTCTTTTCATATTGCACTTTTTGTAAGTAGATGGAACTTTTCATGAACGAAGTTTATTTCTGTCTATTTTAGATCTGTAGAAGAGTACTAGCGCACTCGGAACCGGTAATGCCAGTTTATGAACTCGCGATCTAAACGAAAGAAAGTCATATTGAAAATATACTACTCGATTCAAAACCAAAGCGCTTTTTGAAAGACTCTTAACTGCGTACGTAACCAGTGACTTGTGTGTGTGTGTGTGTGTGTGTGTGTGTGCGTGCACGCGAAAGATTCATGACCCGCACAAAGTGTGCGCCAGCGCCACGCAGGGCTGGGGAACGCACACATGTGTAGCGAGGGCGGGCTGCGCGGCCCGCTTTGAAGTGCGGTGTGCTGGCTGACAGGGGAAGGGGGGGGCGGGGAGGGAGGAGACAAAGCGGGGCACTCTCTCTGCCTACCTGTGATGTGACACACGTCCGGCCCCTGCTCTGCACTCGGCATGCCTCTCCCTCCCCCCCCCCCCCCCCCCCAAACCTTGCCTCTTTGCAGCCCTTACTGCTGCTCCTCTTTGGCATCCACTCTCTCACGAGCGTAGTACTCGCCCGCAGCCGAGAATTCCGAATGTCACAAACATCAACCGTCACGAACATTTCCGAGCTATTGTAACCACATTGCAACCGGCGGTGGTGGTGGTGGTGGTGGTGGTGACGACGACGACGATGTTTGGATAGTCCAGTCTCCACTGTCATGAATGATGATGATTGTGATGATGAAATGATGAGGACAACATAAACACCCAGTCCCCGGGCAGAGAAAATCCCCAACCCGGCGGGGAATCGAACCCGGGACCCCGTGATCCAGAGGCAGCAACGCTACCTTGCAGCCGAGGTCTTTAGCGATCCTCTCTAGCTTTGCCCGTGGGAACTGCAGTCTCCGTGTCGTACGTTTTATCCAATCCGCAATTTTCGCAGTTCAGCATTTCAACCTATGGTACCAAGCAGGCAACTCACTAAGACCTCAGCGCGCTCAGGAGCAAAAATCAAATAGCACCTAGCTGTGGACAGATAGCGAAATAAATACTCTACATCAAATTACACAATTGGTTACGACCTAGTGTTGAGAGACGCAAAACATTTCTCTTACCTAGGAAGCAAGGTTTCGCCGAATAACCGATGCAATGGAGATCTCAGCAGCAGACTGGCACAGGCGGAGGAAGCGTTATTCAGTGAAAGAGCTCTGCCCATACGGACGTTGATATAAAACTGAGGAGAAATTTACTGAAGTGTACATCTGGAACACAGCATTGTACGGGGCTGAAACGCTGGTGACCTTAAATCTGGAGAAGGAAATGGAAGCGTATGAAATCTGGTCGAGCGGTTCTAGGCGCTTCAGCCCGGAGCCGTACTGCTGCTACGGTCGCAGGTTCGAATCTTGCCTCAAGCATGGATGTGTGTGAGGTCCTTAGTTTAGTTAGGTTTAAGTAGTTCTGAGTGTAGGGGACTGATGACCTCAGATGTTAAGTCCCACAGTGATCAGAGCCATTTGAATTTTGAAATGTGGTACTGTCGAAAAATGTTGAAATTTTTGTGGAGATACGATGTAGGAAAGTGGGGAGTAATACAAAGAACAGCTCAGGACAGAAGCCTGCGGAAGGTCTTTTTTCAGAAAAAGGCACATGTTAGTGGGACGTCTGCTGACGCATCCAGTAGTAGTTCAGAATGGTGGTGAAAGGAGCAATGGAGTAGAAAATGTGAGGGTAGGCCAGGAGTATAATAATGCGAAACAAGTTGTGTAAGGTGTTGCATTTATATTAGGTTGATGCGTAAGTTCGTAGCCTTTGCTGCTTTACATGTTGATATTCCGGTTGCTACGGTTTTTTTTATCAACTGTCGTTTTTTATTTCTAGTTCACTATAGGTATTTGAGTTCATATATTGTCATTTTGTCATTTGGAGATAGTCAGTGGAGCTGTGGACCCTGGAAAATGGAGTGCCAACTGGAGAAATCGGAACTTTTCCGACATATTTTTCCGTTAGAGTTCAGTAGACTGGTCACAGCAGCGGAGGCAGCCAGAAAAATTTTTCGCCGTGTTTGGGGATAATGCCACTGGACAGAGCACGGTAAGAAAGTGGTTTTGTTGTTTTAAGGAGTCTCCACGTTCATGAAGACTTTCGGGGTTTGATGAAGATCGTTTCAACGAATTAATTCACAATGATACACTCAGTGAACCTAAGAATTGGCAAATATGATGAACTGTGGAAGGTTCAAAAATGTCATTCTCTAAGCAAAATCACGAAAATCAGCTGGTGGCTATAGCTGCATTTCTGCTTGCTTGTCATCAATTGACTCGAGAACAACACCATTCTTATCCTGTATCGTTACTAGTCACGTGAAGTGGCGTCTTTATGCTAACATAAGGAAAAGGATGGAATGATTGTACGGGGAGTAGCTGTTTTGTCTGGGCTCAAAGACATGCGCGCATCCACAAAAGATACTGTTATGCATCTGGTGGAATAACGACGGTGTGGTGTACTACGAACTACTTCCCCGAGGTTCAACCCTCACTGGTGACATTTATTGCCGCCAGCTGAGACGTCTTGCATACGCAATCCAAGAACAACGACGATGAAAACTGCACGAAATGATGCTGCACCACGATAACACCCGCCCACATTATGCTAGATTGACAAAAATTCTATACGGGAGTTGGGTTGGGAAATTATTCCACAACTATCTTATTTGCCTGGTCCAGCGCCCTTCTATTTTGACCTTTTCTCCTCTTTATCGAACAACTTCCGAGAAACTTCCCTTCCGGATGTAAATGAGATCCGAACATGGCTCGACAAGTTCTTCCTTCAAAGCCACGTGATTTCTACAGCTGCAGAATGGAAAACTTGTCCCAGCGATGGCAGACTCCTGTAAATAGTAAAGGAGAATATTTTACTGATGACTAAAGTCTCTATTATGTGTATCTATTGTGTTTTTTAAACTTATGAAAAACATTACAAACGTCGCACCAACCTGATAGTTGCCGAATGACGACGCCAACTAATTTTCGCAAAGGCAGCTACATAGTTTTTCATATTCGGACAGTACTTCAGCAGCAAAACACGTGTCGAACTTGATGGAGCAGTAACGACCTAACAGCGCCGCACACGATTGTCGAGACGTCACGTGGGTAAGCGTCCGTCCTGCCGTACCAGATGTAGGCATACTGGTAACTTCTACATACGGCAGGTGTCTTTATTCTCATCACTGTCATATCAAATGCTCAAAATGTTGACCTTAAACACTGGCATAGTTATGGAGAGACTGTATTTAGCAGTAGTTATTTTATAACACAAAGCGGCTCTGCACGCAGAAAACCTTTCTTAAAAGCGCCGTTGTTAACCTTCAGGTTGAACGTTTCGTCAGTGTACGAACCTTTACAACACAAACCGTTGCAAGGAAAATTTTGATTGGTCACGTGTGTGTTGTTGAATGAGTAGCGGGATAACTCAGAATGATCAGATGTGTGTGAATTGCTAACTGCTGAAGTCTTCGGTCCGTAGACTTACACACTACTTAAACTAACTTATCCTAACTTAAGCTGAGGAGAAGACACACGCATGCCCGATGGACGACTCGAACCTCCGGCAGGAGGGGCAGCGCAATCCGTAACACGGCACGTCTAACCGTGCAGCCCCTCTGCGCGGCGGATAACTCAGATCGCTGCCATTCCCGTACCTCTGCTACCTGTGATATTTGATCCTTGTCTTTTTGATTTTTATATTCTCCCTTTAATTCTATCCCTTAAAATATCTTTATGACAATGCACTCACCATTTCTGTCGTTTGGGACGACGAACATTATAAAAAAAATTACTTTGCTGAGGATAGAAGTCTGGGGGGAAAAACTGCGAACGGACTGATAACGTACAGAAGACACAGAATAGATTTCAGTGGATTACAATTTGTTTACTACAAATCATTCCTCGCAGGTATGCGACTGGACAGTAACAATTTCATCCGTAAATTAAACTTACGTATGCTGCCGTATCCATAATATTGCACGTAATGGGGATTATACCGGATGGTTACAATTACTACTAAATTGCAGCTATTTACGGAGGTCCAATGTGGACTGTAATTATAGTATCCCAGCGAAGCATGGCAGAGATGCTAATGTGTAAATGCGATATAGATTTACGCTGTAATTCTGGCCACCTGGTGCACATTGAGCGATGGACACTGTTTGTGTGAGGGTATGACATCCACACTGTCGTCTGACAAGCCATAACGTGAGTTAATAGCATGACTATCGAGAAGAGAGACCGTGCGCTGTTAGTGAAACTGTCTTATGTGAACGGCAGCAATTACAGTGCTGCGTTGAGAGAGTATCGCCCAGTGAAAGGTCTGAGGAGAGGCCCATGGCATTAAACTATACAAAGAAAAACTTCATATAGCACCTGGATGAGAAAGGTGTCCTACCCCGGTGGAAGTTATTGACGAGGTTGCTGTTGCTGTAACTGGCCATGCAACACGTTCCCTGGATAGCGGTGATGCTGGTGCAGTCTCGCGAGAATTGTCCACACCGTGGTCAACAGTACAGAATATTCTGCGGTCTCTTTTACACTTGTACCAATGCAAGATCCAGACGGTGCAGCAACTGAAATCTCTTGATCCGCAGCAACGTTCTGAATTTGCTCTCGGTCGTATGGCACGGGTAGAAAATCATGACGTGTGGCCGGGCAGTATGCTATGGAATACACTGCAAGGTGCAATGAATACACAGAACTGCCAAATTTTGGGTACTGTTACACTGCGCGTTGTGCACTAAGAACCACTGCACTCGCCGTGTGGCCGGCCGGAATAAACGAGCGGTTCTAGGCGCTACAGTCTGGAACCGCGCGACCGCTACGGTCGCAGGTTCGAATCCTTAGGTTAGTTAGGTTTAAGTAGTTCTAAGTTCTAGGGGACTGATGACCTCAGCAGTTAAGTCTCATAGTGCTGAGAGCCATTTTTGCCACTCTGCACGTCATCGAGAAATCCTTGTACAGCATGTGATTCCTGCTTTGGAAGAGCGCAACTTTGTGGAAACCACTGTTTTCGTGGAATATGTCGCATGCCCAATGAGAGATCTACTTAATGCAAACTTAAACGAGCTTGTTATCTCCAGAGGTTTTCCAGGTGCATAGCCTGGAAGATCAACCGATCTGAATCCAAGCAGCTTTTGGCTCTGGGGATGTATAAAAGAACGTGTTTACCAGGGACACGTTCGGTCTCTACCTGATATAGGACCAATATACAGGAACACATGGCTGAGTTTCCACCGGAACTCAGGTTGTTCCATAGATGCAGCATCTCGGGAGTCTCCGGCGCTTGTACTGAACAAGTTGTGTAAACGGCACTTAATAATAAAATCAGCATTTTCATCTGTTTGCTCCTTCCTGACTACGTCCCATTACTAATCCATTACACACGTAAAAAATTCTGTACGTCTCTTGCTCTCGCAGCGTCAGGTGGCCAAAGATTGAACTAATGTTTTTGTAGCGTAGATCGGTGTCGCATTAACAAATTAGAGTATCTACCAAGTTTCGCTGTTATACGATAATTACAGCCAACACTGGACCTTTATGAGTGACTGCACATTAATTACAGCCACCCGGTAGTTTCCAGTCAGTTACTGTTAATGGCGGACGCATAGGCGTATGTGTCAAACTTGTTTCAGTGGCGTACCAGCACTACCGTCTTGCTTCATTGTTTGTGTCTTCGGAAAGAAGGATACATAAAGGAATTCACAGATGAATTATTATTATTAATATTATGAGCAGTGGTGTACAAAATCACAGCTAATATTTACTCACCGCTAGTAGCTTCATTTATTTCGTATTTACTCTCTTCCACGTTGGGGGTGGTAAATAAAGAGACTTCACATACATTTGGTATTGGGTCCCTCCTGCGCAATTGAACTAGGCTCCGTAGTTCATTTCCAAACAGTCCGAAGCATGAAGATATTGACTACATAACCCGTCATTTTAGATAAGAACAACCGCATCGTAAACGAAATATAACCATGAATAATTAGGAAGTAAATATTTTATCCATTTTGAATGAAGGACACTGTGACTATGATGAATAACGGTTTCTGGAAATTACTTCAACCAGTCGCCTTTTGTTTCGTTCTTCAACTTTTTTATTATTCCATTACCGGTTTTGAATCGTCTAGTGATTCATCACCTGACAAAGAAACTGTTATAGGCACGCGTAATCAGATGGTTCAAATGGCTCTGAGCACTATGGGACTCAACTTCTGAGGTCATCAGTCCCCTAGAACTTAGAACAACTTAAACCTAACCAACCTCACACACATCCATGCCCGAGGCAGGATTCGAACCTGTGACCGTAGCGGTCGCACGCGTAATCTAATACAGGGATATGTAAACAGTCAGAATACGGGGCTGCGGTCGGCAACGCCTACATAAGACAACAAGTGTTTGGCGCAGTTGTTAGATCGGTTACTGCTGCTAGAATGTCAGGTTATTAAGATTTAAGTGAATTTGAACGTGGTGTAACAGTCGGCGCACGAGCCATGGAACACAGCATTTCCGAGGTAGCGACGAAGTGGAGATTTCCCCGTACGACCATTTCACGAGTGTACCCTGAATATCAGGATTCCGGTAAAACATAAAATCTCCGATATCGCTGCGGCCGGAAAATGATCCAATAAGAACGGCACCTAAGACGACTGAAGGAATCGTTCAACGTGACAGAAGTGCGACCCTTCCGCAAATTGCTGGAAATTTCAATGCTGGCCCATCAGCAAGTGTCTGTGTGCGAACCACTCAACGAAATATCATCGATATGGGCTTCCGGAGCAGAAGGCCCACTCCTGTACCCTTGATGGCTGCACGATACAAAGCTTTACGCAAATCCTGAGCCCGCCAACACCGACATTGGACTGTTGATGACCGGAAACATGTTGCTGATCGGACGAGTGTCGTTTCAAATTGTATCGAGCGGATAGACGTGTACGAGTATGGAGCCAACCTCATGAACCCATGGATCCTGCATGTCAGCAGGGCACTGTTCAAGCTGGTGGGGACGCTCTAATGGTGTGGGGCGAATGCAGTTGGAGTGATATGGTACCCCTGATACGTCTAGATACGACTGTGACAGGTGACACGTACGTAAGCATCATGTCTCATCACCTGCATCCATTCATGGCCATTGTGCATTCGAACGGACAATGTGACACCCCACACGTCCAGAATTGCTACGGAGACACAGCTCCAGGGACACAGTTCTGAGTTTAAATACTTCCGCTGGCCACCAGACTCCCCAGACATTATTGAGCCTATGTGGGATGCTGTACAGAAGAGATTTCCACCTCCTCGTACTCTTACGGGTTTATGGACGACCCTGTAGGATTCATGACTTCAGTTCCCTCCAGCACTACTTCAGGCGTTAGTCGAGACCATGCCACGTCGCGTTGCGGCACTTGTGCGTGCTTGCGGTGGCCCTACACGATACTGGACAGCTGTACCAATTTCTGTGTATTAATTGTCTGCAGTAGCGTTGGAGTCATATAGAATGATTAGTATCCGTTGGTTGGATGTTGGTGTACACAGTATTCGGGAAAATGTACTGAATGTTTCCCAGAATACTGTATACACCAACATCCAACCAACGGATACTATCACTAGCCGGCCGCAGTGACCGAGCAGCTCTAGGCGCTACAGTCTGGAACCGCGCGACTGCTACGGTCGCAGGTTCGAATCCTGCCTCGGGCATAGATGTGTGTGATGTCCTTAGGTTGGTTCGGTTTAAGTAGTTCTAAGTTCTAGGGGACTGATGACCTCAGAAGCTAAGCCCCATAGTACTCAGAGCCATTTGAACCATTTTGTCTTGCTCTTGCCATATGTACTTGGAGCTAGTAACCAATCTAAAAACAGACTAATAGCTATAGGCATTAGTCTGCAAATGACGTAGACACTGATGTCATGATAAGTACGTTGTTCTCAATCACAAATAGAAATATCTGGGCTTGTACCCGTAACACCCTGTATACAGAATGCAAGTGACGTTACTCGTACTTAACTTTGTGTGACTGCTGGGATTTGTTAATCATTTACATAAGGAAGCTTGTCAGTTTGGAGTAAGTTGCATACTGCTTTCTTAGTACTGCAATTTCAAAGACTAGCAGTGTAAGTGGAATTATGGCGAGGTTAAACGTTTTAATCCGATGGTCCGATCGTTAGCACCAACAATGAATGCTACATGCTTTTTTCATATCCCGATTTATACTCCACTACTCACTCCATGCCAAGAGCTGAAATATCTGCAGCTCTCAGAAGGACACTGTTATACAGCCTAGTAATCCGGAACTGTTGGTCATAGTCTTCTTTACGTGTAAATTCTGGCAGTGAAAATCGCTTCGGACAGTTAAGGTAAGAGCTGGCCCCATTGTAATCGAGAGCTAGGGCGCTTCAACGACCATGGCCATGTAAACGGAGCCCAAAGCCTTGTATCTCTCTCTCAAAGCAGGTATTTCAGACTCGAAACTCGAGTTTCGAGAAAAATGATTGCTGACGCCGAGCCGTCAAACAAATAAAAATTGGGGCCGTGAAAAATATTGTCTATACGTGCACGAGTCGTCACACTGTGACCAGTGTTTCGGTACTTGCAACAGTGCAAATTTTATGAGTAACTACAGTTTCAAATATTGAAATTTATTCTTGAAATTCAACTTAATTGTAATAGATGTAGGTTTGCAAGCTAAAACGACACTGGAAAATTTGTGCCGGACTGGGAGCCGAACCGAGATTCCCCGTTTTACGCAAAGGGTCGCCATAAAAGCTTTGGGTACCCGTTGACGACTTATGGCCACAACCAGTCTTCCGTATGTCGTCTTTCATGCGTCACAACCTGCACTCGTACAAAAAAAAAAAAAAAAAAAAAAAAGGGATCTGAGCACTATGGGACTTAACATCTATGGTCATCAGTCCCCTAGAACTTAGAACTACTTAAACCTAACTAACCTAAGGACAGCACATAACACCCAGTCATCACGAGGCAGAGAAAATCCCTGACCCCGCCGGGAATCGAACCCGGGAACCCGGGCGTGGGAAGCGAGAACGCTACCGCACGACCACGAGCTGTGGACCACACTCGTACACATTATGGAATTCCCGTACGGGGGTGGGGGAGGAAGAGACATTTTACTTGAAAATCATTGCCTGGTATGGGCAGATAAATACGAGATTGAAGTGCCTGTGTTGTAAACAAGCACGATGCAATGCTCCTTCGGACATGCACTCATTTCTTAAAAACACAGGCACTGCAATAACGTAGTACGGTTAAGTTGAATGTATTTCAGTGGACAAAATATTGCTATGTTTCAGCAATATGACGACGCGGTTACGTAGGCAAGAACGCCTTACTGAAAAGTTGTTTGGGAAAATTATGACGACGTTAATAAGCTTGTTTAGTCGTCTCAGTTGATAGCGCGTACCGCCAGAAACGAAGGCATTCCAGCGCAACTTGCTGATTAAGTTTGCCGGGCGGCTCAGTTCCTAATGATACTGGGCTATTATTAAGAAGGTGTTCGATGTCTCGTTGGTTCTCACTATGGCATTTAGCCCTGCACGTTTCTGCCACAGGCGCCGAAGACTGCAGTTGCGTTCTATCAGATATCAGCTGTTCGGAACTGTACAGCGACTGCTGGCAGAGGTACAAACGGCAGCTGTAGTTCCGCTGCCGATACGAACCGCAGCCTACCGCTGACGCTGGCGTGCTGGGTGCAGCCAGTTACGGGCGGCGGACTCTCCTCGGTCACAGACAAGTTACTCTGTGCCTCGGTTTTACGTCAGGCGCGGACGGCCGGTCGGCGACCTTGGGCCGTGACTGAGTCGGGCTAACGGGACTGCAGCTCCGCCGGGAACGAACGGCGTATCCCGCGGGGACGAACCACGGCGAGGCGCGCAGCGCGTATTCACGCTGCCGCCGCAGCCACACGACACACACAAGCCGGCAACCAAGAGTCTCGCAGTCCCTGAGCTGGCGTTCAAAAACATTCCAATGCCGAAGTCACTTCTAATTATGTTTCTTGAAATTACTGCAACCAGTCGCCTTCTGATTTGAACTTCAACTTTTTTATTAGTCCATTACCACTTTCGAACCATCTAGCGATTCAACATCAGATGGTACGTATTTTAATTGTCTGCAGCAGTGTCTTGTAGAGTGGTAGTATCAAACGGTTCAAATGGGTCTGAGCGCTATGAGACTTAACTTCTATGGTCATCAGTCCCCTAGAACTTACAACTACTTAAGCCTAACTAACCTAAGGATATCACACACATCCATGCCCGAGGCAGAATTCTAACCTGCGACCGTAGCAGTCGCGCGGTTCCGGACTGAAGCGCTTAGAACCGCTCGGCCACCGCATATTTTCCCCTGGACTGGAAGTCAGGTGTTGATCCGTGAACACGTGGACTAGAAACGGTTAGTCTATACTGACAAGTGTAGTCCAGTTGTGATGTCGTCACGGCCATGCAGAAAGCATAAGGTCGTAAAGTTTGTAACGCGGTTGTGGGAGAGAGAAAAACAACCGAAACGCTGTGTGTACCTATTAAGGTGCCACACATGAAACTATCTGCCCGTTACGCCCTTGGTAATGGAAGAATACACAACGTGTGACAGTTCCTTGTTTGTTGGAAGACGGTATTACATCTCGTATGAGGAGAAGGAATAGTAATGTCTATCATCGCCTATCGGAATTCGACAGGGGTAGGGTCATGGCGTAAGAGACTGCGTTCTATCGTTTCACAAAATTCTCGAGTTGGTCGGGAGTCTACGACTGTAATCCTAATGTGGAATCGATGCGTTGAGGAAGGCCACACTCAGCATCATATAGGAGCTTCCAGAAAACCTGTCAGTTCACCACTTAACAGGTGTACACTGCCAGTGCATCGAACCTGTTGGACTTAACTGTTGTTGACATTAGTCAGACGAACTGAGATACTGTGAAGGAATGCCTCTTATTTCCACAGAAGGGTTCCTCGAATCTCGCGCGCTGTGTGTGTGTGTGTGTGTGTGTGTGTGTGTGTGTGTGTGTGTGTGTGTGTGTGTGTGTGTGTGTGTTCGTTTGTTTATTTGTTTGTTCGAAGCGAGTTATCCAATCCGCATTTTAATTTGAGGGAACGAGCAAATGGTGCAACGGTCGCAAGATTCTCCTGTCATGGAAACGTTCGGTTTCGGGCAAGGTGCACCTGCTAACCTACGTGCGAGGCAGAGCCTTCTTTGGTATACATGTAGCATAAGAGCGAATTTTTCCTATTATCTACATTTCAGTAACTCCAGGACTTCGATCTCTTAGGGATTTCTGTCGTATCATTGGAGACTTTTCAGAACTGTACGGTGCAGAAGATGGGAAGGCGAGGTACTGCCGCAAGGTGATGGTGACTACTGGAATGCACTTGCCGGAAGACGGTAGAACAAGAGGGAAAGTGGTGCCGTGGAAAAGGTGCTTATTCGTGAACTAGTATGGGTTGGCCGACCGTTAAACAACTATCTGATATTTTCTGGAAGCAAGCAGTTGATCACTAACCTTTATCTCCTCCATCACGCGCCGAGGAATATCGTGTAAGTGATGTGCATTAAAGTGGAAGGGTTTATTGCAACCACTGTTTAAGCAATGTATTTTATTTAATCAACTGTTAACAACAGTTTTGCGTGTTTTAGAAGTGTTTTAGTCCCATCTATGGAATATATATATATATATATATATATATATATATATATATATATATAGTTACTACTAAAGTTCCAACCCTTATATATATATATATATATATATATATATATATATATATATATATATATATATATATATATACAAGGGTTGGAACTTTAGTAGTGGCAATTATTTATTTACAGCTCGTACAAAACAGAAAGGTGTTTCAAAGTTTTACTGGCCTTCAAAGTAGTCACCAGCAGTTTGTGTAACCCATTTCCAACGATGTGGAAGTCGTAGGATAAGCTTATCAGCACCAGTTGTATTGACAGGCCTGTCTATTGCCCGAAGCATTTGTTGCAGTTCTGAAGCGAATGCCGTGAAGTGTTTCCTTCAGTTTAGAAATCGAGTTGAACTTACGAGGACTTACGTCAGGGCAGTGCAGCACTTATCAGCCCCATCAGTCAAAGAAATCAGTAACAGCTTACACTGTACGTGCTTGAGCATTGTCCTGCAAAATTATGCTCAGGTCCTGCAGAAAGTGTCATCACTTCTTTCTCTATGCTGTTGGAACACAATCTACGACCAGCTTATTTAACCTTTCGTAGATAGGACTAAAAATATATATATATATATATATATATATATATACGAGAGATAGTCAATAAATATTGCAAACCGTTTATTTCTGAAAGCAGGTTGCAGGTTGGTTTTATTCAAGATTCCAATGAACCATATTATTCTCCACTTTTTTAACCACAAAACCTTGTTTTTCAACCTAATCTCGGTTCAACGCGACGACCATACGGCACCCAACTGGCAGGTCCCGTACGCACGCATGGTACCAGTCTATAAGTCGACGTCGGATCCAACGTCTTGGTGCATCGATTATCTCCCCATCATCCACGTACTGCTTCCCGAGAAGCGCATCCTTCATAGAGAAAAACAGAAGGAAGTCGGAAGGTGAGATATCCAAGCTGTAGGGAGGATGAGGAAGAACAGTCCATTGAAGTTTCGTGAGCTGCACTAGGGGTGTGCAGACTTTTGTAAGGCCTTATGTTGTTATGGAGAAGGAGAAGTTCCCTTTGCACTTTGTGACGACGAACACGTTGAAATCGTTTCTTCCTTTTCCTGAGGGTAACGCTATACACATCAAAGTTGATTGTTACACCATGAGAGTGGACGCCAAAGAGATAAACCCATTCATATTCCCAGAATCCTAATGGCTTTACTGGCCGAGGGTGTTGAACTTTTTCTTCCGAGGAGAGGTGGTGTGGGACCACTCCATGGATTGCGGTTTTGTTTCCAGTTCGAAGAGGTGAACCCATGTTTCACCTCCTGAGACGATGTTCGACAAAAAGTTGTCACCATCAGCGCCGTAACGCGCAAGCAATTTCGTTGCTCTTTATGAGCTCCTGTTAAGCAGCGAGGAACCCAGCGGGCACCACCTTTGAGTACCCCAACTGATGAACGAGTGTGTCAGCATTACCAATCGAGACGTCCAGTTGAGCAGCGATGTGCTTTATTGTGATCCGTCGATCACCTCGAGTGAGAGTGTTCCAACTTTGCAGGAGTCAAAGCTGTGTGCGGCCAGCTGGCACGCGGGAGATCGGACGGGTTTAAGTGACCTTCTTGCGATGATGACAGACGCCTCACCCGACAACTCACTATGCATTTGTTCACTGCTAGGATTTCGCAGACATTCTGCAAACGCCTATGAATATCTGCAATGGTATTGTATGGTTGCTGGGGTTTTGTTGTTTTGCTTGCTTATTCTAGAATGGAGAACAACTGTGTGAGGTGAAATGACAAGTTTAATGTCGCAATATTTCTCACCACATTACAGCTTTTCACACAGTTTTCAACTCGCCAACGTAAAAACAGCGCAATGGATAACGCATCTTGCCAACATCAAAAAGTGAAATAAGTTTATACACAACAATGTTAAATATTAACTCTCTGAAAGAACATTAATCTGAAGGACAATATTATGAAAGTTTAATTGGACGTTTCTTTACAAAATTGCTCCTACACATACGTTACGATGTTGGTCAGTAATACGAAAATCGTGATTCCGGTTCAAAGTTCGGTATTATTTAGGATGACAATCAAGTCTACGGTGGATGGTTAGTCAAGTGATAAATCTGAGCGCAAGATTACCCAAGGCCGCTCGAGTTTACAAATGGTTCAAATGGCTCTGAGCACTATGGGACTTAACATCTGTGGTCATCAGTCCCCTAGAGCTTAGAACTACTTGAACCTAACTAACCTAAAGACATCACACACATCCATGCCCGAGGCAGGATTCGAACCTGCGACCGTAGCAGTCTCGCGGTTCCGGACTGAGCGCCTAGAACCGCATGACCACCGCGGCCGGCTCGAGTTTACAGTGGACGCAAGCTGGTGAACCAACAAAGTTTACGCCTCTGTACGCGGTATTTACCTTAAGCTGTGACGTGCTGGTGTCTGCAAGGCCGCTCTCTCCCAATTAAATTCCTACAAAACTAATCTGGCCTTTGCTAAATTTTCCAGCGGAAACTTTCCCTATGTTTCTCGTTATGCGAGAAAACGTGTGCTCAGGCCTAGTCTTATTATGTCGCGATATACACGCGCATGGTTGGAGCAGCGTGCATATTATAGTGCCCTCTCAGTTCTCGCAAGAACAATTAACTAATCTGGCTGGTTCGTTTCTCCACAGTTGGACCTAAACGTTGCTACGGCTAATTTCAGCTGGAGTTGAAACGTCCCCTTAAAAAAAATTATGAATTACTGTGCTGATAAACCTCTTACGTTATTTGATTTTCAAATAGCTGAGCAAAACTGAACGTACTCAGACATTTCTCTCTTTACTTATTCTGATCAACACTAAACTGACACACAATCTGACTTTCAATAATCCCTACAAAAGAATGGCCCTGACTAATAATAACCTATACCTTCCATGAATCACTTACCTCACAAAAATCTTCGTTACTCGAACTACTGCAATACAGCGAGCGCCAATACTGCCAGCTGAATAAAAGATTCTAACTACAGAAGGGACTAACTACTGATAGGCTTAGTTAGCAAATGAAAGATTTTGATAGAGATCAAACAACGTATTTACCTTAATAGTGTTCAAAAGTCATAATACATATAGCAGTTCATGACATCCAGTCTTACAAATTTACTGTCTCTGATTGACACACGTCCAGATCATCCGCTCTCAAAACTCCGCCATTTCTCTCCCCACATCCACCACTGCTGGCGGCTCACCTCCAACTGCGCAACGCTACACGCTGTTCACATCCACTGCCCACTACAATAGAGAGATTTTCAACAATGCCAACCAGCCACAGACTGCACACAGCACAGCCAGTGATGTTCATACAGAGCGCTACATGGCGCTGCCAATATAGATACCTAAGCAGCCTACTTACAGAGTGCAGCCACTGTGAACGCAGTGTCCACACCGATTTCTTCTCTGCACTTGACGCCAGTTCAGAGAAGAGTCCACTGCAAAATTTCTCTCTCGTCCTATCATGGCAGAACTGCCTCTCTCACTTGGGTTCCTTTCTCACGTCACGGCTTTTTTCGACTAATAGGAGCGTTCCTGTCATTTTGTAGAAACACTCTCTACCAATCGCAACGTCCCTTCTATCAAACTGCGTCGAAACTACAGTAGTTTCTCCTTCCTAGTGAGTTTCCACCAATCGGGCGTTTTGTGCCCTTTCCAGACGCCTAAAGTACATTGACCTTACCGTGTGTCGCACTCGCTGGACAAAAATGCGTCACTTGCTTTTGTTCGTATCCCATTGGAATTTCGAAATGCATTTTTCTAAAGCTTCTTCTCTGCTCTTGTACCGATGTCCTCGCTACGGGCGGCCCTCCAGCTTGAATCACCTGGACGGGGTCGCTGTCCTTCTTTCTGCCACCCCTTAAAAGGGGTCGCCGGCGTAACTCCCACAGCGCGGCTTTGCTACGCCGTTGTGGAGCTGGTTTTTCAAAACTAAAAGCGACCCGACTTGCGTTCCCTGTTCTACCTTCCGCTCAAAGACATGCATTGTATAGGAATGATGTGTTAATTACCGTCGATTGACTGTCATCCCTTTTTGCATTACATATTGATAGGCAAATGTTCTCATAACTGTCGATTTACGTTGGGTGTCATCTTCACCATCTCATTGCGATTTGTAAAGGTCTCATGTAAGATGTGAATCTGACCATTTATTCTGCCACCTGACAGTATGGTTTCCCGCCAAAAGGAACGCAGTGACAGCTGTCTGCCTGGAACGCATGGCCTTTGCAGACGCCATTTTGAAGGCTACTTATAACGCCACCACCTATCGGAACTACACTAATGGCCATTAAAATTGCTACGCCACGAAGATGACATGCTACAAACGCGAAATTTAACTGACAGGAATAACATGCTGTGGTATGCTTTTCAGAGCATTCACACAAGGTTGGCGCCGGTGGCGACACCTACAACGTGCTGACATGAGGAAAGTTTCCAACCGATTTTTCATACACAAACAGCAGTTGACCGGCGTTGCCCGGTGAAACGTTGTTGGAATGCCTCGTGTAAGGAGGAGAAATGCGTACCATAACGTTTCTGACTTTGATTAAGGTCGGATCGTGGCCTCTCGCGATTGCGGTTTATCGTATCGCGACATTGCTGCTCGCGTTAGTCGGGATCCAATGACTGCTAGCAGAACATGGAATCCGTGTGTTCAGGAGGGTAATACGGAACGCCGTGCTGGATCCCAACGGCCTCGTATGACTAGCAGTCGAGATGACAGGCATCATATCCGCATAGCTGTAACGAATCGTGGGGCCACGTCTCGATCCCTGAGTCAACAGATGGGGACGTTTGCGAGACAACAACCATCTGCACGAACAGTTCGACGACGTTTGCAGCAGCATGGACTATCAGCTCGGAGACCGTGGCTGCGGTTACCCTTGACGCTGCATCACAGACAGGAGCGCCTGCGATGGTGTACTCATCGACGAACATGAGTCCACGAATGACAAAACGTCATTTTTTCGGATGAATCCAGGTTCTGTTTACAGCATCACGATGGTCGCATCCGTGTTTGGCGACATCGCCGTGAACGCACATTGAAAGCGTGTATTCGTCATCGCTATACTGGCGTATCACCCGGTGTGATGGTATGGGGTGCCATTGGTTACACGTCTCGGTCACCTCTTCTTCGCATTGACGGCACTTTGAACAGTGGACGTTACATTTCAGATGTTACGACCCGTGGCTCTACCCTTCTACTCGAGGTGATCAGTCCCCTAGAACTTAGAACTACTTAAACCTCACTAACGTAATGGCATCACACACATCCATGCCTGAGGCAGGATTCGAACCTGCGATCGCAGCGGTCACGCGGCTCCAGACTGTAGCGCCTAGAACAGCTCGGCCACTCCGGCCGGCCTCTACCCTTCGTTCGATCCCTGCGAAACCCTACATTTCAGCAGGATAATGCACGACTGCATGTTGCAGGTCCTGTACGGGCCTTTCTGGATACAGAAAGTGTTTGACTGCTGCCCTGGCCAGCACAATCTCCAGATCTCTCACCAATTGAAAACGTCTGGTCAACGGTGGCCGAGCAACTGGCTCTTCAAAATACGGCGGTCACTACTCTTGATGAACTGTGGTATCGTGTGGAAGCTGCATGGGCAGCTGTACCTATACACGCTATCCAAGCTCTGTTTGAGTCATTGCCCAGACGTATCAATTCCGTTATTACGGCCAGAGGTGGTTGTTCTGGGTGCTGATTTTTCAGGATCTATGCACCCAAATTGCGTGGAAATGTAATCACATGTCAGTCCTAGTATAATATATCTGCCCAATGAATACCCGTTTATCATGTGCATTTCTTCTCGGTGTAACAGTTTTAATGGGCAGTAGTGTACTTGACGCTATAGAGGCTGGGAATATTCCACGTTGTCACACGACAAATTATGCATTTTTTCAACCGAAACCAACGGAGAAAAAAAAAAGTTTTGCATTACTTGTCGAACGCCCCTCGTATTTTCTGAATAAAACAGTTAGGAGTACCAATGTTAATTTTGAATATTGATGGCCGTGTCCCAGCCATAACAGCATAACCAAAGGCAGTGGCGCGCCGTTTTGAGGCCACTGAGTGGCGCCTCGCACGCCGCTGTGTGGTGGGCTGTGGCGTCCCGCGCCCACGGCTGAGGCAGCGGCAGCTATGTTTAGTTCCGGCGCGGCGTGGCGCTAACTTTAGTGCAGCTGGGCGCCCGCGACACGGCACGGCACGCCGCGCGGCCTTCACCGGCACTTTGCACCGTCAGCGCCGCCGCGTGGACTGCCGGCCCTCTGCCATCACCTGCAGCCGCATGCGGGACGCACCCTCCGCCCGACATGGCGCAGACCGCACTGCCCACCGCCACCAGATCGTGACGCCGCGCTTCGCAACATTACCTACAAAATTAGTTTCCTTTCGTGTGGGACATCTTTCGCTCTCGGTTCCCCAGCAGCGGTTGCAATTTCAGGTGTATCTAAGTGCCAACGTTTAATAACCTCCAGCAACTATATCACAAAATTGTCAACGTATCACACATTAGGCTCACATCCTCTTACCCAACTGGCTGCACCATCGAAAGCAAGGAGAGGATGCTGTTTAGTGGCCAGTATCCTCTTTCTGTAACACAAACTACACACACATGTTAACTAGGATTTCTATTCATAAGAATCTAAAGCTACTTATCTCAAGATAGTCGTTATGGTACAAGCTCTCTGTGTACATCTACATCCACACTCCGCAAGCCACCTGACGGTGTGTGGCGAGGGGTACCTTGAGTACCTCTATCGGTTCTCCCTTCATTTCCAGTCTCATCTTTTTCGTGGAAGGAAAGATTGTCGTTATGCCTCTGTGTGGGCTCTAATCTCTCTGATTTTATCCTCATGGTCTCTTCGCGAGATATAGCTATAGGTAGGGGGGTTCAATATACTGCTTGACTCCTCGGTGAAGGTATGTTCTCCGAACTTCAACAAAAGCCCGTACCGAGCTACTGAGCGTCTCACTTGCAGAGTCTTCCACTGCAGTTTATCTATCATCTCCGTAACGCTTTCCCGACTACTTTTTTGGGGGTTGGGGGTGGGGGGAGGGGGGGAAGGAGCCCAGACAGCGAGGTTCAAATGGTTCAAATGGCTCTGAGCACTATGGGAGTAAACATCTATGGTCAACAGTCCCCTAGAACTTAGAACTACTTAAACCTAACTAAACTAAGGACATCACACAACACCCAGTCATCACGAGGAAGAGAAAATCCCTGACCCCGCCGGGAATCGAACCCGGGCGTGGGAAGCGAGAACGCTACCGCACGACCACGAGCTCCGGACAGACAGCGAGGTCATCGGTCTCATCGGATTAGGGAAGGACGGGGAAGGAAGACGGCCATGCCCTCTCAAAGGAACCATCCCTGCATTTGCCTGGAGTGATTTAGGAAAATCGCGGAAAACCTAAATCAGAATGGCCGGATGTGGGATGAACCGTCGTCCTCCCGAATACGAGTCCAGAGTCCTAGCCCTGCGCCACCTCGCTTGGTCGCAATTACTAAATGATCCTGTACCGAAGCGCACTGCTCTCCGCTGGATCTTCTCTCTCTCTTCTATCAACCCTATCTGGTACGGATCCCACACCGGTGAGCAGTATTCAAGCAGTGGGCGAACAAGTGTTCTGTAACCTACTTCCTTTGTTTTTGAACTGCATTTCCTTAAGATTCTACCTATGAATCTCAGTCTGGCATGTGCTTTACCGGCGATTAATTTTATATGGTCATTTCGTTTTAAATCACTCCTAATGCTTACTCCCAGATAATTCATGGAATTAACTGCTTCCAATTGCTGATCTGCTGTATTGTAGCTAAATGATAAAGGATCTTTCTTTCTGTGTATTCGCAGTACATTACACTTGTCTACATTGAGATTCAATTGCCATTCCCTGCACCATGCGTCAATTCGTTGCAGATCCTCGTGCATTTCAGTACAATTTTCCATTGTTACAATCTCTCGATATACTACAGCATCATCCGCAAAAAGCCTCAGTGAACTTTCGTTGTTATCCACAAGGTCATTTATAAATATTGTGAATAGCAACCGTCCTACGACACACCCCTGCGGCACACGTGAAATCACTCTTACTTCGGAAAACTTCTCTCCATTGAGAATGACATGCTGCGTTCTGTTATCTAGGAATTCTTCAGTCCAATCACACAATTGGTCTGATAGTCCATATGCTCTTAGTTTGTTCATTAAACTACCGGGGGAACTGTATCGAACGCGTTGCGGAAATCAAGAAGCACGGCATCTACCTGTGAACCCGTGTCTATGGCCCTCTGAGTCTCGTGGACGAAGAGCGCGAGCTTCACACGATGGTCTTTTTCGAAACCCATGCTGATTCTTACAAAGTAGATTTCTAGTCTCCAGAAAAGTCATTATACTCGAACATAATACGTATTCCAAAATTCTACAACTGATCGGCGCTAGAGATATAGGTCTATAGTTCTGCACATCTGTTCGACGTCCCTTCTTGAAAACGGTGATAACCTGTGCCCCTTTCCAATCTTTTGGAACGCTACGCTCATCGAGAACACAAGGGGGGGGGGGGGGGGGGGCGGAAATTTGCTTCGCGTACTCTGTGTAAAATCGAAATGGTATCCCATCAGGTCCAGCGGCCTTTCCTCTGTTGAGCGATTTTAATTGTTTTTCTATCCCTCTGTCATCTATCTCGATATCTACCATTTTGTCATCTGCGCGACAATCTACAGAAGGAACTACAGAGCAGTCTTCCTCTGTGAAACAGCTAGTCCACTTTAGCCTCACTGCTGGTGAAGTACAGAGTCCGCTATGTTCACATGGTTGCTATGAGTTAGCAGCGGGGCTAACTGCTATTGCAGTTGCCACAGGGCTGCGAATGATGACACTGGAACTTACTCGGTGCAACAGACTGCGACAGACCCGCCCTCCGGTCCACGGCGACGATCCAAATACTGGCGGCCGAGAGAGCGTTGCGGCGCGTTTACTGCGAGTCTGTTTTTGGCCTCTGTCGATCTTCTCGCAACCTCTATGCTGCGTAGTGTGCTGGCGCCAGCTTATGCCAGCACACATCCTTCGGCTGTCTTACACACCTACAGAAGTCTTCTTGGATTAGTCGTTATCTCCTCCACTGGGGTAGCCTGTAATTGTGTACCCTATTTCTTAAAAGCTTCCCAACGTAAGGCCCACTTCACGCAGAAACACTACCTTGCTCGGCGAGTAGGGGCGAAAGACGTTCAGGACCTTCCAATTATCAGGATACGAAACTGCCAGTTGTTGGTGTTTTTAGGTCTATTTGCATTTCAATGAAGACGACACAAAGTGCGAAATTTAAAAAAATTTCTAACTTATTCGAAGTTCTGCTATTTAGAGATGCTAGTGGGACGAGAACGGTAATCTTTACTGGAATGAAGTGCGGCGTGCTACACCAGTTGGGGTACTTCTTCGTTCTTTATAACATTGGAGGACTGACGCTGTCGAAGTTACTTACCAAAATACGTTCCGGAATAAATAATATGACATCAAACGTCAATAATCGCCAGTTGGGTAATGGTCTGAAATCAGTACGAAGCCATCCTTATGGTATTGATGATACAGCCTGCTTAAATAAGGACACAGCCGTGAAAATACGGATGTTACCGGCGAATGTACAAAATTCTAGCGAAAAACTTAAGCGAAAAAAAATGTCGGAAAATCGGAGAAAAGAAATATCCCAGATAAGTGGAATCACAAACGTCTCAAAGAAATTCGCCAGTTCCGTAGTTTGAAAAGCGATATGGCTACTGTAGAGACGAATAATAATCTTCACTTGGCAAAATAAACGCAAAATCATCTGCAGTTCAAATTCGCAACCGAATGTCTCCGTGTAAACCAGGCTTCATGCATTCCAAATCGGCTCTTGTATTCGTCTCCCTCTCCAGCACGCGCTCTCTATCAGCCACTCAGATTTTTCTTCTCAAATTACTCTATCATGTCCTCAAATCATGGAAACCTGAAGGCAAAAAAAAAAAAAAAAAAAAAAATTCTCTCCTCAATCTTTTCCAGCCCAGATTAGCTTTAGCACCTGTATCAACATATCCTCGCATGTCCTTCCACCTTCAAACGGTCCGTAACTCACCCCGAGGCAATTTCTTAACACACACCTGTCCTATCCTACCAGCTGCCTCATAGTCGTTATGCTCATTAAGAACCTAACACGCTCCCCATCCTCCCTTTACTATAACCTAACCCTCGTTGCTGCTCTTCATTTCACGTCTTCCATTCACAGATCCATCTCTTCCGTCCTTAACATCTGTACCTGCAACTGATCGCAAACAAAATGTAGGAATCATCTCCTCTGTGGCATGAGTCATATCAGAGTCACTTGTTAATCGTGTAGAAATATATGACTTCTTTGTTAATTTCCATGTTCTTCGTCGTTTATTTTGATGATTTTCTGTGTTCTTCTCCAAAGATTGGCTTCTCGTTATATCCTCTGAGATGCTCTGTAAATGTGGAGCGATTTGTCCCGTACTTTCAGATGCTATATTTTGTTCGTAGTGGATCTTAAATGTTCCATCAGTTTGTATCAAACATTTCTCATCGTATGCTAACATTACTACAACAGTATTTTGTACGCTGGGAATAATGCCTGTAAAGAGAATTACTGTGTGTTTGCAAGATTATTCACAAGAGAGAGCCTGAAGACACTGAACTTCATAAGAAATGCACAGTTTAGAAAAGTTATCTTCTTTGGCCAGAGGTGCAGCTCACTCAGCCAGTTATATCCTGATTTTAGTTACGATGCTCCTCACCTACCGAGGATGGAGTTGAAAGTCATTAGAAGTATCAGCAAGACGTAGTAAAACCATGGTTGGATTCGCAGATATTAGATTTACTGGCTTTTTAGCCAAACACCAAGCCATGCAAGAGGAAGTGACCAGCCTTAAGAGTAGAAAAAGAGCTAGGTGGCTGAGGTAAGGGCGAAACATACAAACCACTTTAGGGACGCCCGACCATCCGTCCAGATTTATTTTCCGTTCTTTCCTAAAATGCTGGGATGGTTTCAATCTGTAGTCACTGTGTCGAAGAGGGAACGTTAGACGCTGCTCTTGTTTCCTCCCAAGCTTCTTCCTTCCTTCCTTCTTCCTGTGTTAATGACATACGTCGCAGTGTACAATTGCGATGTTTCTTCCGATGACTTTGCGCCCGCCAGAAATCTGCAAGATAGTTTTTTACTTGCATACAAGTGTGCTACGTTATTTTCTTGACTTCTAATATGTGTAATGTTTTAGCTGCGAGGATGAGTGGAAGAACGAAAAAGAGATTTTAACTCTAGGATTTTCGTGCTGAGTGGTAACCTTACTTTAACAGCTCAGTTTGCGGTGATTTAAATTCCACTTTAACCTGCGAGGCTGCTACCGTTGCTTGTGTTGAATCTCAAGTGGGAGGAGGGCAATAGAACTGTGTCAAATACTCCCGGACCTATTAAAATGCTTTGTAATGGTCTAGCAGCTGTCAATCTACGCTCCAATGTAGACAGTTACACATGGAGGGGGGAATCTGTGTTGTAAATAATTAAGAGTTCTTTTCAATTGCAGTAAAGATAGCAAAAGAGCCACACTTAAAGATGAAATTGCAATCCGCATCTTTTACTCCTAAACGGAAAATAGATGGTGTTTCTCCGACACTCTCCGAGGCTTACAGGTCATAAAATGCCGTAGCAACTTTGCGTCAGTGGACTTGTTTACTCGTTTCGTTAACGGCGTCCGCTAAAACGTCTCGCCGCTTGGCAAGGTCGACTGCTCTCCGAAACGTCGCCACTTTACTACGTCGTTCAGCAGGCGCACGCAGATACAATCGCACCAAAAAGTATTGGCACAGTTACATTTTAGTGGTTGTAGGTTAAACGAAACATATATTTCAGAACAGAACCCATACATGTGACACCTTACATTACATAGTTTACAAATATGTCAAAATCACCTGTCCTTAAAGTAACATACAGTGTCATGAAAAAAAACATCGCTCTTCTGCACCCAAAAAAGTATTGGCACACGCATATGAATCGGACAGTGTGTTCGTTTTCTTCATTGATGTTCACCATCTAATAGCTAGTGTGCATCCCTTTAGCATCTATAACAGCACGTAAACGCCTAGGAATGCTTTGTATTAAATTCCGGGTGATATCAGGGGTAATTTTCGACCATTCCTCCAGGAGCACTTTCTCCAAGTCGTTTTTACCGGACGGACGCCTTTTTCTGACTTGTGTGTCAAGATGAGCCCACAGGTTCTCAATGGGGTTCAAATCAGGGCTCTGAGGTGGTGTTAGAACCCTTCTGGGGGCATTGTACAGTAACCACTCCCGGGTTTTCATGGCGGTATGTTTTGGGTCGTTGTCTTGCTGGAACTGAAACACCCCAGTAAGGCCCAATTTCTGTGCACTAGCGTGTAAATTACCTCGCAACACGTCAATGTATCTCATATGATCCATTGTGCCGTGAATTACAGCTAGATTTCCAACGCCGGAAGCCGCCATACAGCCCCAGACCATGATACCGCCCCCACCGTGTTTGACTGTGGGATGCATGTGTTTGATGTCGAGGTGCGTATTCGGCTTGCGCCAAATTTTCTTTCTTGCATCAAATCCGAACACATTGAACTTCGATTCGTCGCTAAATATCACAGTGTTCCAAAACTCCATCGGCTTGCTGATGTAGTCCTTGGCAAACTGCAGGCGTTTCTGCCGGTTAATTTCCGAAATGTATGGCTTCTTCCTGGGAGAACGTCCATGCATGTCAGCCTCATTCAACACATTTCGTATAGTCTGAACACTAACCGTCTTGTCGGACGTTGTCTGAACAATCTCAGCAATAGTTGCTGCACTTGTAGCAGGTTCCTTCCGAGCAAGTGCGATGATATGGCGACGCTCTCGGGTTGTAAGCACTTTTGGACGTCCAGGACGACACTTATTCACTGTTGTTCCAGTCTCTTTATATTTCTGAATGATGGCTCTTACCGTGGTGTAGCTCACAGACACCTCTGCTCCGATTTGTCGATAGCTTCTCCCTTGTGAATGGAGCAATACCACTCTCTCACGCAACGCCACTGAATGTTCCTTCTTCTTCGGCCCCATGCTGACCACTATCGCGCACTACAGCAACATACTGGCGACCGGGCCGTCAACAACACGCAGTGTCTAATGTGTCAGCAGATGGCGTTCCGGTACCTGAAAACCCAGCAATATACCGAGATGCCATGCTCTGTGCCAATACTTTTTGTGTGCAGAGGAGATACGTGTTTGCCCATAACACTGCATTTCTTTGTTAATGGTAGGCACTATGGGCAGAATTGTAATGTCTGGTATGTGAGGTAGCACGTACATGTACTGTGTACCGGAAAGTGCGGCGTTTGTAACCAGCAACGATAAATACGCACGTGTGCCAATACTTTTTGGTGCGATTGTACATCCGCCATAACTCTCTGACGTCTCGAGATGTCTGACTGACAGGGACAACGCTGATCTCATTAGAAACGGTAGGGCCAAAGTGACGATTCAAGGAAAGCCGTCATAATATTCTGTTGTGCATCTCTGTGTCCTATAATTTTTAAGCGTTAAACTCTTTAATGTCTTTTATTCTTCTGTCGTGGAGGATACATTTCAGGTGCTGCTAAAGATGTATGAACCATGTCGAGTTCGTAAGTGCATTATGACGAACTGTATGCAAGATTCGTAACAAATCGCAGACACACGACGAAGGTCTAGAAACAATGGGTGTAAACAAAGTGACGGTGCTGCATTCGTGTTCTAATTTTCAACTTTAATGACAGTATAATCTTCCGAGGTACTTACTATTGTTATTATTATTGATGTTACTAAGACTCTTTACACCCAACTGCACTTTCTCGTGAAAACTCAATGCTGCGTTACGAAGATCAAATAAAATTCATCGTAAAGAGATTCACAAAGCTGTTATCCACTAGAAACAGGCTTTGAACTCCACATTGAGTTAATTTGTACGGTCCTATTAGATGTTGTATGCCCTTACGTCGTCCGCCTTTTGAACTGACTTCCTCATTTAGTTGCCGCGCGGGGCGCGGCTCCCCATGTCGGAGGTTCGAGTCCTCCCTCGGGCGTGGGTGTGTGTGTTGTACGTAGCGTAAGCTAGTTTAAGTTAGATTAAGTAGTTTGTAAACTTAGGGACCGATGAGCTCAGCAGTTTGGTCCCATAGGCCCTTACAACAAATTTCCAAATTTTCCTCATTTAGTTATAGGGGGCCCTGCAATTTAACGTAATCTCCGATCCTCGTTCCAGTTTGTCATATTTCATATTAAGAAACTCTTTCCAGAGGTGAAAGAAGTCTGCAGGAAAAATTTTTGAGTGGCCGGAGATTTGAGAGGACCCATTTCAGTCATAGATTTGGAAGGAACTTGCCTTAAATCTCAAATGTTGGCTTCAGACTGCCTCTACAGCTTTCGCTGCATTTGAAGAGGAACATCAGAACTTCAAAGCATTAAGCAACAAAAACAGAAGCTTCACATCCAAACATAGAACGCACTAGATGATGTGAACGTTAATTTCATGTAAAAATCTATATTCACTTAAGAATGCAAACTGAAATGACCGTAATAAGATGAAAAACGCGCATAGTCTACTTGGATGCGAGTGATGACCGACGATTATCATTATTATTATTATTATTATTATTTTATTATTAATTATTTTCATATGGACCCTGTAGGGTCATGTAGAACTTTTACATGCAGGTTCCTGGTATTCGACATGGCTCTCGTTCTTGCTACTTTTCTTTCTTCAGTTTACTTGATTCCTTTCCTTTTTGTACAATTTGCTGTCAACCGTTTCTGTCAGGGCGCTCTCGATATCGTTCTTAACTTGTTAGAAAACATGCTATACTGTGTCACAATTTAGCGTGTTATCCTCATTCGTGGGAGTCATACAACATATCCATAAAATTTTAGTCTTGGTTTTATAATCTCTGCTGTCAGATTTATCATTTCTCTGTTTACCTAATTGCAATCTGTTTTCATCCTGTTTTTTTTTTTTCGAAAAATTATCCTTACATACCTTTGTTCTTCCTTCAGGAATTTTCCAGATCGCCATTTCTGTTAAGAATGAAAGTTTCGATTGCGTACAGAGTTTTAGGTTTGATCACATTGTTGTTGAGTCTAAACTGTATATGGCTTCTTGTGGTAGATGTGATGTGTTCTCCCGCACGCTGTCTTGAGTTTCTTCAGTTGAACTCTTTATGCTTCATTTTCTAACACCGTTAGTTCTCTGATCTCTCCTAGATACTTAAAATGTGTAGCCCACTTATGTGTCCATACATCGTGCTTGATTTCTGAAAGTTAAATTTAGTGTCAATGAACACAGTTGCTTTTTTTTATTTTTTCAAAGCGAGACTTGTAGGCCAGTTTTTTAGGTCATTCTCTGAGTACTTCCGTCTGTTTGATTGCTGTGATTTCACCGCCCGCAAGCTAAGCAGAGCGGATCTTAATGACATCTTTCGTCTCTCTGAGTTGAGTGGGCTTTCAGAGATTTTCATTTTCAAATTATTTTCCCCATTCTCTGATAAATTTATATAGTGTGAGAACCAACAGTTACGGTGACAATCCACCTACTTGAAGAAGACCCAGTTTTAACTGCAAGTGGCTTTGATAACCCTCCCATAAATTTTCTTTACATTTTTGTATCCGTGAGTATGTGCCCCATGACGCCCCTGCCCCTAAAGATCGTCAAAAAGAGACTGTTGGTTAACTGTATCATATGCTTTCTTGAAGTTGCAGATTTGTTCTGCGCATGAGAAAGCTGATGTGAAGTCACTTGGTATTTGTCGATCTTAATTTCGAGTTATGTTTGTGTAGCTTCTTGACGAGAGTATCTGGTACATGACCTGGAGAGACATCACTTTATAGTTGTTTACATCCGTCCCGTCACATTATTATTATTATTATGTATCCTGCCTATACTAATAATAAAACTGTCGTGTCTTTGTGCTTGTCTGCTTGAACACGATAATCTCGAAAACTAATAGAAGAATATTCATGGCGTTTTTATAGGTAATTTGAGCGTAGCTTGGACGAACGTATAGGTTTTACTTCACCAAAATAAAGTTGTATCTAAATACGTCTACTCAACTTAGTGGTTTGCACCAAAAAACCAACAGATGGCTATGTTAGTTTTTTAGTATTTTTTAAAAATTCATTGACAGATGTACTTTCGAAAATTTACGTCAGTGACCGAATTATGCGTCGCAGTCTTATCCGTACGAATACAAATTAACACTGAATTTACTTGGCTACGATGTGAAGATTTACTGATTTGCTTTGTATATTATAAACTTAAAGACATTACTTTGCTTCTTTCGACAGGTTTTATTTGTATTTTTTGCTAGGAAGAACGATTTTATCAAGTTTGCTGTGCGATTTAGGTGTCTACTCACTACAAAAAAATGGCTCTGAGCACTATGGAACTTAACATCTGTGGTCATCAGTCCCCTAGAACTTAGAACTACTTAAGCCTAACTAAGTTAAGGACATCACACACATCCATGCCCGAGGCAGGATTCGAACCTACGACCGTAGCGGTCACGCGGTTCCAGACTGAAGCGCCTTTAACCGCACGGCCACACCGGCCGGCCTACTCACTACATTTTGATGTTTTGTTTACTAATAAAAATGCATAGGGAACGGCCGAGTCCTTCTGAATACGCCAGAACGGCTAAAATATTGAGTAATGCGCAGTCTCAAGAGTCCGATAAAGATCGTGAGGCGAGATGACTATAGAACATCAGACTTTAACACTGGCGAACGAGTTTTTGTGCTCCGAAACCTGCCTATTCGTAACAATGTCCTATTTCGCTTTAAAGATGTACAGTTTCCATTGAGCTTTTATTGTGCCATGACCTTAAACGAAGCACTAGGTCGAACGCTGTGTGTTATGGGCGTGGGTCATAGTTTTAGGTGCTTTTCGCATGACCACGTATACATGGTGCTCTCCCGTGTTAGTGAAACAAACAAGTTCTTTTCTCGTGTCTCCAATCGTACTACCTGAAACTTGTATGCCGAGATGCTTTATAAGTAAAATATAAATTCGACGCGCACGGAGTCTCGGGCACAGCTATAAATAATTACCTGGGAAACGCCAGGTTTGTCAGCTAATTATTTATGATTTCCATTTGACGTAAGGATTTGTGGCATCATCGTGTGACAGTACTCCTTTGGAACATCAACAATAATTCGCATGGTGTGCGTTTTTTACCCTGGAGTCACGTGGCTGCAGCCGTTGTTGACGCCACACGTTGCCCTCGCCTAAGTGCTGGTGAGTGGTCACCCACAGCGCCAGGATGTCGGTTTGCCGTCGCGGCCAACAGCTGTCGGCTCTACGGATTGGGGGCGACGTTCATCCCGCGCCTCCTGTCGCTTTTGCGGTCCTGCTGTGTACCCAGGCGGCACCGACGATTTTCGCGCGCCGGCAAGACACCATACTCAGTTCTCACACACGGGCACTTTTAAGTAATTTGTTCCCTTGTTTCGATACGTATCACAGTCGTAAAAAGAGTCAGTGCGTAATGTAAGTTTCTTGGCTCGTAGTTGTAACATTTCCTCGCGGATCCCAATGTAGTCTAGAACATAATCTCCTTGCTTGGACGCAGTGCGGAAATTCCGCAATCGGCAGCACCGTAGTCAACAGGCCTGTGGCCACTTTCGAATATTTCAATATCCGACGTCCGGGCAAAGATTAGCTACTCTTGCTGTAGTTTTTCGCAGCTTTTCTTTTCAGACTTCTGCCATCACTTGTTGGATAACGCTCTTACGAGGACTGCACAGAAAGTAATGCACCGCATTTTTCTTAAACGGCTACACAGGATAATTGAAATGGCCTGGGAGTCGGGACAGGTCCCATCAGACTGGACAAAACCAGTAATCACACCAATCTTTAAACATGGAAACAGAAAAGATTGTAACAACTACAGAGGTATCTCTTTAATCAGCGTTGTGGATAAAATCTTCTCAGGTATTGTTGAAAGGAAGGTGCGAGTATTAGTTGAGGACAGATTGGATGAAAATCAGTATGGGTTTAGGCCTCTTAGAACTTGTCAGGACCAGATCTTTAGCTTGCGGCAAATAATGGAGAAGTGTTATGAGTGGAACAGGGAATTGTATCTATGCTTTATAGATCTAGAAAAGGCATATGACCGGGTTCCTAGGAGGAAGTTTTTGTCTGTTCTACGAGATTATGGAATAGGAGGCAAACTTTTGCAAGCAATTAAAGGTCTTTACATGGATAGTCAGGCAGCAGTTAGAGTTGACGGTAAATTGAGTTCATGGTTCAGAGTAGTTTCAGGGGTAAGACAAGGCTACAACCTGTCTCCACTGTTGTTCGTATTATTTATGGATCATATGTTGAAAACAATAGACTGGCTGGGTGAGATTAAGATGTGTGAACACAAAATAAGCAGTCTTGCATATGCGGATGACTTAGTTGATGATGGCAGATTCGATTGAAAGTCTGCAAAGTAATGTTTCAGAGCTAGATCAGAAATGTAAGGACTATGGTATGAAGATTAGCATCTCCAAAACGAAAGTAATGTCAGTGGGAAAGAGAGATAAACGGATTGAGTGCCAAATAGGAGGAACAAAGTTAGAACAGGTGGACAGTTTCAAGTACTTAGGATGCATATTCTCACAGTATGGGAACATAGTGAAAGAACTGGAAGCGAGGTGTAGCAAAGCTAATGCAGCGAGCGCTCAGCTACGATCTACTCTCTTCTGCAAGAAGGAAGTCAGTACCAAGACTAAGTTATCTGTCCACCGTTCAATCTTTCGACCAGCTTTGTTGTATGGGAGCGAAAGCTGGGTGGATTCAGGTTACCTTATCAACAAGGTTGGGGTTACGGATATGAAAGAAGCTAGGATGATTGCAGGTACTAGTAGATGGGAACAATGGCAGGGGGTGTCCACAATGAGGAAATCAAAGAAAAACTGGGAATGAACTCTATAGATGTAGCAGTCAGGGCGAACTGTTACACGCATGGGAGAAGCAAGGTTACCCAAGAGACTCATGGGCTCAGCAGTAGAGGGTAGGAGGAGTCGGGGCAGACCAAGGAGAAGGTACTTGGATTCGGTTAAGAATGTTTTTGAAGTAATAGGTTTAACATCAGAAGAGGCACCAATGTTAGCACTGAATAGGGGACCATGGAGGAATTTTATAAGGGGGCTATGCTCCAGACTGAACGCTGAAAGGCATAACCAGTCTTAAATGATGATGATGATGAGCCGAAAACAATGTCACGAATGCTAAACGTTACGTATGTTTTATTCGAAGTCTCTTGAGTGAGATGGCCATGTTTCCGTCACTTCCGACAGATAGCGTAGCTACAGGACAGTTTCAAAATTGTCTCTGTAGGCGATGTACGTTACAAGCAACGTGCCGCCATTGAATTTCTCACTGCAGAGAAACAAATTGTGGGGAATATTCTCAAACGCTTGACCAAAGTCTGTGAAGCATCTGCTGTCGACGGAAGTACATTTAATCGCTGGACACGGAGGGTCAGGTCATCAAAAGCAGTTCGGCAGAGCTCCACTATTTTCAGTGGTCGGGGAGACCATCCATGGCCGGCCGTTGTAGCCGAGCGGTTCTAGGCGCTTCAGTCTGGAATCGCTCGACCGCTACGGTCGCAGGTTTGAATCCTGCCTCGGGCATGGATGTGTGTGATGTCCTTAGGTTAGTTGGGGTTAAGTAGTTCTAAGTTCTAGGGGACTGATGACCTCGGATGTTAAGTCCCATAGTACTCAGAGCCATTTGAACCATTTTTGAGACCATCCATGGCTGTCATACCTGACCTGTAGCAGCGAACTAGTTTGGATCATTAAACGATGCCATCCGTGGAAGACATTTTGACGACGATGAGGATGTGATTCACACAGTGAAGCACTGCCTTCGCCACCAGGACAAGTATTGGTACCGACAGGGCATACCCACCCTTGTTTCGCGCTGTAGGACGGCCATAGAACGGGATGGAAATTACGTGGAATAATAGGGTGATAAGACATCATCTTCAGTGGACGATTTCCTCTGCTCTGACTACTTTCGACTTCTCGTCATGGAGAGGCACGCACAAATTACATGTAGATACGTGGAGGACACATTTTATTATAACTTAAGGTGAAGTTCCTTACACAGGAATGATTGGTTACATTATTCTGTGTGAGTCGTCATTAGCCTAATTTTATCTTTGCATACTCCATGGGATCAACGTTTGGAATATTAGCGTTTGCACTAAGAAATCCGATGCTTTCAAGATGGATTATCGTCAGCTGTGGGACGTCTTTCTTTTCAGCTAAGGGTTTTCATTATTTCTTTTAAATTCTGTCGCAAATCAGTTACGTCTGTTGTGATATCGATAGCAACGATGCCACGGCTTAGTTGCCAGACAACGACGACAGCGCCCTCTAACAGGCGCTGTTCAGCTCTACGAGCACCACCGTAGACTCAGCCCATTTGATCAAGAGCAGACGGCCAGGACACTTCGCTTGCTATTGAGACTATGTACTACTACGACGGGTCTAACGCTTCGCACCTCAGTGCAAGTTATGTATTCAGTTAATATTGATATAGTAAATCCATTTCATTTCTAAGAGCAGTACCGAGAGTATTCACCTTTTCCTGCGCCTACCCACGCGCCGCCTTCCAGGTGGGATCCAAAATCTGTGACCTTCCGTGCAACTCCTTTTTGTACAAGGTCGATCAAGTGTTGAGACCATGGAGGACACAACGCTCAACCAAGACGGCGGCGGTTCAGCCGAGTCCGCTCAACCCACGCTAACGTTTCCGTTGTTTCTCTGTCGATCAACGCTAGGATGGTTCCTTTCGAAAGGACACGTTTGATTCTCTTCCCTAGTCCGAGCTTGTGCCACGTCAGTAGTAACGTCATCGTCGACAGCAACTTGAACAGTATTTTTCCCGTCCCTTCCTTCCTTCGTGTTCCCACACACTGGCACTTCCAGTTGTTCGTGTGGTTGACCAAATTCAGTTGCCACACAGTAATCTTGCGGTCAAAGGCTACTAGACTTTTAAACATTCAGTGAATAGAGCGTCTTTATGTCAGAAAAAGCTGGCAGTTCTTGCACCAGATCTAATTGGTTAGTAATACAGTTTTTACCAGAGAGCACTTTCATCTACATCTATATATACATCATGCTTCGCAAGCCACCTAATGCCGTGTGACGGAGAGCACTTCTGGAACTACTAATTGGTCCTTCTTCCCTGAGGTCAGGGATTTTCTCTGCCTCGTGATGACTGGGTGTTGTGTGATGTTCTTAGGTTAGTTAGCTTTAAGTAGTTCTAAGTTCTAGGGGACTGATAACCATAGATGTTAAGTCCCATAGTGCTCAGAGCCATTTGAACCATTTGAACCTTCTTCCCTGTTCCACTCCCGAATGGTGCGTGGGAAGATTCCCGGTAAGCCTCTGCATTGGCTCTAATTTCTCGAATTTCTCGTCTTGGTCATAACGCCAGATGTCTGTGGGGGGAAGCAATGTGTTGTCCAACTGTCCCGGACAGTGCTCTCACCAAATTTCAACAGTAACCTCGCCGTGAAGCACAATGCTTCCCTCGCAATGTCTATCAATGGAGTTCGTTGAACAATTCGGTAACGCTCTCGCACTGACTTAACCATCCCGTGACGAAACGCGCTGCTCTTCGTTGTATCTTCTCTAGCTCTTCTATCCATGCTACCTCCTAATGATACCATATTGATAGACAGTACTCAGTATTTTGTGCATGCCTTACATGCTACTTTCTCAGTGATAACTGTATCATGTGAGTGTGATTAGAAATATCTTTCAAATAATTCATATGTTGCCTAAATAGTAGTACTGGTATTACTCATCCCTTTAGCATAACAAATATTAGTTCTTCGCCTAACAATGGCTCAAAATCCAGGGTACCCCGCTGCAAACAGCTGTAAATCCAGTCGCAAAGGTAGTCCGAAGTAAGGCTGCTGTTTTTGTTTCCTTTGTATCATGCTTTGGTGTGACACAGATTGACTCGAGGAGTTTGTCATCTGGACGGATACGTATTCAGCCTTGGTATTTACAGTGGCTCCAGAAGAGAGATAAATTTTTCAGTCACCTGTCCTCTTGTGATCTCTATGTTTTATCCATACTGTAAGAAGGATTTAATCATTTTTGTTCCGTGTAAGTAACTTATTATTTTGTGTTTATCTTGATCTCAATTATATCCTTAACAGCTGATCACGCCGGATTAGAAACTTAAAATGCCATGTAAATTGGCAGAGTAGGTCCTCCTTTGGATATCCTGGTAAGCCAAATATCCGTGTAAAGCCAAGATCGAGATCTGCTCTCGGTCACCGTGCAGTTAAGTTTGTGGTAGTAACTGGGATACATAATTTATGTGGAGTTGAAGCTTGTTATTAATCCAAGTAATCAATAATTTGATTAGGCTTCTAAACTCTTTGTCATTTAGATCCCAATACAGTATATTTGTTTATCGTAATAACGAAGGTTATTTAAGGAAAAAGTAGACAATTTTACCAGTTTTGACGCAAAGTTTAAGAAAAAGTATGGAAATTGCTTGATATTTCGCGCGGCCCTATGAGTTTTGGAGTCTTAAACTTGTCAGTCACTCACTTAAAATCTGAATTCGCCATTTCAGCAATTTCGACGTTTTTATTTTAGTTTTACTTACAATTTAATTTATATTTCAGCATCTCTGTTTGACGTACGCCACAACTCGGATTGTCATGCTCTCATTATTATTTACTGTGGACAGAATATTTATTTTAGAATTTTAATCGGCTAGGTATGTGCTGCTTAATGTGAAATTGCGTTAAATGCAATGCAGGAGCTAGGTTTTGGTATTCTCAGTATGCAGTATATGTATTGCATTGCCAGATTGTTTCATAGTAAACGTAAGTATTTTGTAGTACATATTGTGCATATACCACGATAATTTAAGTAAATTGTGACGACTGGCATTGGTCATTCACATTAAGTAAATTCAGTACCTAATTAAATAACCAATGTAATTTCAGTAATTTGTAAGGATGAAACTTAGTCACAGCTCTCCTATAAATGCCTTTTTCTATTTACATTTTGTGATAGGAAACAGGTGCGAGACAGGTAATAGTCTATAATGTTTGTTGTTTTATTGTAGAGCATTATTATTATTATTTCATTGTAGATTATTACACCAATGTCGTGTGCGATTTTTATCGTTCCTTTTCCGCAACACTTACAATTGGATAAGGTTTTACAGGCACTGGAATTTTGACACACGTTTGTTCGGAGTTTTGAACACGCGGCTAGTATTTAACTAAGAATATGCAATCTTAATAAACACCGAGTGTTTATTTAGATTTGATCATAGACGTCTTTAACAACGATGAAACTATAGAATAGTGTAAAGAGAAAGGTACAAACACATCTAATATTTATTAATCCATAAATACAGGAGTAACCGACATTTCATATCCCGCAATTTTTTCTGGACAAACTGTAAAAATAACGTTTTTTGGAAGAGATTCCCCTTCAGCCTGTTGCATTACGGAGAGCATATCCTGCTTTTGAGATACATCTTTCAGAAGCTGAGGATGTGGCGACTCAGCGCAACTGCTGAAGTGCAGTTTTCTGTAGCTTTGTGTAGCAAGTACTGATGATTTCAGGAGCAAATTATTGTTTTCACAAGCTAAAAAATGTACATTCCCTAAATCAAATTCGATTTCTTTGTTCTCCTGTACTGCATCAACGTGCGTTTGTTGTAAGACTGAGTATCTCGTCGACAGCTGCAAGCAAATCCCCGATAAGATTTCATTGCCTTCGAATATGCTAAAGCATCCTGGAGGTACGTTTCTTGAATCTAGATCGAGCTACGTTGTTATGGGTAACATGTGTTACCATGATTAGTTGGTAATAAACGATTTTTGATTTGTGTTATGATGATATTCTTCAGATTTTCTCCGATAGTGTGTATTCTTTCCACACCAGATACTTGAACATTCAACGTACTAGTTCCTGGAATTACTTTATGCCTTGTAACACACTTTTCTACCCAAATTTCACGAGTACCCATTTCAATAGGCCATATAATATCTGCCACATCTTCATTATCTGCGGCTGTTAGCATGGGTGGTGAACAAGCTTACCAATTAATGATATTTTAGTCACTGGATGTGCCTGGAAAAATCTTTTTTGCTTGGAAAGTTGAATTCCATCTAGTGGATACGTCTAGAATCAGTTACTTGTTACTACACTTTGTTTAAAGTGTACTTACCTAATTCGAAGTATCCTTTCAGTAATTAGAAAGTAATTCGAAGCAGTAAGGGTACACACTACTTGACACTATGAAAGAATGAACTGAATGAACGATGACTGGCATTAGCCCACCCTTATGTACGACCGTAGCCAATATTTCTGCCTTAGTTCGTTGAAAAAATATTGCTATCCTTTCCCTAGACTCCTCCCACGGCCATCTTCGACAAGTTTCAAGTTGCACGTGTGTTGCAGTGGTGTCGCTATGGCAAATGTCCAGGAAAGGCTCCCTTTAAATGACGAGAAAATTGGCCAGGTGCGAGCAGGACTCACGCTTCGAGGATTCAAATGGTTCAAATGGTTCTGAGCACTATGGAACTTAACATCTGAGGTCATCAGTCCCCTAGAACTTAGAACTATTTAAACCTAACTAACCTAAGGACATCACACACATCCACGCACAAGGCAGGATTAGAACCTGCGACCGTAGCGGTCGCGCGGTTCCAGACTGAAGCGCATAGAACCGCTCGGTCACACCGACCGGCTTTGAGGATTCCAAACAAACATAATTATGTACGGGTATATAGACAGTTTGTCCATTCCGGGAATTGGGAACCTCGACGATTTTTGCCTGTTGTCGACGATGATACTGGCAAGATTTCGGTCCCGGAAATTTTAAGATTTTCGAGAGTGTTTTAATTTTAAGTCGCTGTATTAGAAATTAACAATTTTCGGATTTTTTTCCTTTACTTTTATGGTGAAACTTTGCTGCTTACCAAATTTTTAACGATTGCAGGTCGACGGCAAGTACACACAGATTTTTATGAGTGAGTTTGCGAGTATCAAATTACGTGACACAAATGGCCGCATCTTTTGATTGCATTGACTTAGAAACTTAATATTTCTACGCCACCAAGGGACTATAGCTCTTAGAGGGTGATACAAATTTCAACTTCACACGTCGACCGCTTCCGAAAAAAATGGCGTCCTAACAGACGGACGGACAGACAGACAGTTGGCAAATAAATAACTATGTTTTTCGTGTGATATAATTACAGATTGACGATTTCGCGATTTTTTTCCTTTACTTGTACTCTGAGACCTTACTTTTTGCCAAATTTCATGATTGCACATTAACAGGAAGTACCCTATACGTTAGCCCGCCCGGTTGGCCGTGCGGTCTAACGCACGGCTTTCCGGGTGGGAAGGAGCGCCTGGTCTCCGGCACGAATCCACCCGGCGGATTTGTGTCGAGGTCCGGTGAACCACCACCACCTAGAGGTGGTGGTGGGTGAACCGGCCAGTCTGTGGATGGTTTTAGGCGGTTTTCCATCTGCCTCGGCGAATGCGAGCTGGTTCCCCTTATTCCGCCTCAGTTACGCTATGTTGCGTTCTCGACGTACGCGTACACCACCATTACTCTACCACGCAAACATAGGGGCTACACTCGTCTGGTGTGAGACTTTTCCTGGGGGGGGGGGGGGGGGGGGAGGGGGGGGTCCACCGGGGGCCGAACCGCGCAATAGCCCTGAGTTCGATGTGGGGCGGTGGAGGGGTAAAGTGGACTGCCGTAGTCGTCGTGGGGTTGTGGACCACTGCGGCTGCGGTGGGGACGGAGCCTCTCCGTCGTTTCTAGATCCCCGGTTAACATACAACACAATAGAATACGAGTATAATACCCTATACGTTTTCATGTGAGAGTTTGCAAGTACCAAAATATGACATACGTGGCCGTATCTTTGAACTGCACTAATTTAGACGCTTACATTTACTACACCATTAAGGAACTACAGACAGTATTTGACTTAAATTTCAACTTGATATGGCTTTCCGTTCCTGAAAAAAAAAGGATTTCATACTGTCGGACACACACACACAGGCGGACCTAAATGGTTTCCGTTTCTACCGACTGTGGTACGGAAATCTAGAAATCGCTGACAGCGGTAACAATGAGCCTGGTTTTCTTGTCAACATCGAGGACGATTTTTAATCTGTAACTCCCAGTTTACTACGTTTTAAGACGTTCATTGTCGATATTAAAACATCTAATGTTTAGATTGGTTCGAAAAAAAAAAAAAAGGCTCTGAGCACTATGGGACTTAACTTCTGAGGTCATCAGTCGCCTAGAACTTAGAACTACTTAAACCTAACTAACCTAAGGACACCACACACATCCATGCCCGAGGCAGCATTCGAACCTGCGACCGTAGCGGTCGCGCGGTTCCAGACTGGAGGTCATCAGACACCCATATGTACATCTATTTATTTGCTTACTTATTTATTAACAGTACCGAGTGACTCACCACCTTGATAACTGTAGTGGGTCGTTTGCTACTACAAACTAGACAATTTTCAGAATTTAGTACTTTCTTTGTTTTTATATGATTAAATTGTTTGTTAAAGAAGAAATGAAAACAAAAAAATACACAGGATACACAAAGTGCAATTGGTGTAAAATTACTATATTCTTAAGAAGAAAATATGTGAAAGGAAAAATTCAGATAGCAAGACTGGTCCCTTTATCTAGCTGTTTCAAGTGGGAGGGCTTCGGTAAACACTTAGAGCCTGTCTGATCTGAATTAGCACATTCTATTCTAGAATATTCTATCCCGTAGGTACAACAGGCTTCAGATAAATCTGCAGCTACGATGCTGGAAGACGCTGTATCTTGGAAGCAGACGCCGAGTGCAGGAGCAGCGGGCGGCGTCTATAGGGGTTGGTAAGGAGCGACACAACGGCTTTTGTCTCGCGGTCACAACCAACGCACAGTGGCTGCGAGGGGGCGGCAGCGAGGCGCAGCGCGGCGCTCTGTTCCATTTGCCGGCTTCCGATTAGTTTAAAAGCTCCGAGTCGGGCCGACCGCGTCATAAGCCGCTGGCGAAACCGCCGCCTGCTTCTTGTAAAGGCGTGCCCGCTATCGGGTTACTTAGCCGGCTGGCGCGCCTTTCATCCAGAGATACTCATCTGCCTCTGTGAGTCGCCGCCGCTACCTCCGGGCCTGCTTTTATTTTAGAAAGGCAAAAACACAAAATAGAAGCAGTCGCGGGCAAGAAACCGCTGCGGCATAAACGCCCTTCCTGCAGAGGACGATGCAATGCGTTAGCTGCATAGCCGTCTGCCCCGCACCGACGGGCTTGCAGTTCTTCCCTCTGTCGTCACACTTCACACAGGCAGGCGCTTTCCGCTTTCGATTATAAATCTCTCCACCTCGGCACTAGCTCCTATTATCCTTCCTCAGGATAGCAAGCGAATCATATTTGAAGGAGGAGTCAGGCATCGAGATTCATCAGCAGTCCTGGGCAAGTTGTCTGAACTGCGAAGACGAAGAATGTGTGAAATGAACGTACGGTCCTCGCATCACTGCGTCTTGATGACATCCTATCACCTTCAGAGCAGGTAAACACCGACAACGAATGGGAATCCGCAATAACGTGAATCTGAAAGTGAAAAATAAGGTACAATAATCATGTAATAATGTATTATAAACTTTACAAAAAGGAAAATAATACTAATTAACAACTAAATCGTCGAATCGCTTAACAGGCTATAGTCAGAGCTGCTGAATGTGCTTCCTGGCTGCATTTGAAAAGAAATAAAAAGCACACTGAAAAGGAAAGTAAGTGATTTGGGTCAACTAAATACGGCTCTCGTAATTGACCTTCCGACGTGTACGGAAAAGAAATCTTACGACCAGTGTCTTCATCCATTTCCAACTTGGACATTTAATATTCAATAACAGTAGATTGCTAATTGAGCAATGGAAAGACTTGTGTAGAGTTATTACTTTTAGTAGAACTGACAGCTTCAATGGATGCCAAGGTACTGAAAGGTCCGGCAGCACCTTTGTATTAGTTCCAGGAAAACGTTGTCTCTTCCGGGCGGAATCTTCAGAGACCTGCAAGTTCACCATCAATAAAAAAAAAAAAAAAAAAAAAAAACCAACTCTGAACACTAAACAAATACCAGCTTTTGCATGGTTATCTCAAGCGTTAGCTTCGGTTGTCCTAAGACGACATACTTTCTGGTTTGTAGGTGCTTTCCGCTGTAGCCGATAAGCAGCTTACTTTCCCTGCGTATGCCGGCCGAAGTGGACGAGCAGTTCTAGGCGCTACAGTCTGGAACCGCGCGACCGCTACAGTCGCAGGTTCGAATCCTGCTTCGGGTATGGATGTGTGTGATGTCCTTAGGTTAGTTAGGTTTAAGTAGTTCTAAGTTCTAGGGGACTGATGACCTCAGAAGTTAAGTCCCATAGTGCTCAGAGCCATTGGAACTATTTTCCCTGCGTATGACGAATAATCACCGGGTAAGATAGACGAACCTTCTTGCATCTTCTGACAGAAGGCGGGCCGGGCGTGTTGGCCTGAGACCCACTGTGGCCCTCGCCCAACAAACTGGCAGTGGGCGCACGTGTTCCCGATAGGGAATATCTGGAATCGGAGTTGTCTTACAACCAAAGGAAACGCCCATGAAACCTAGGTCGATACTGGGACTCTGGAGCTCTTGGGTTGGTGAATATGTTCGTAGCGTTTCTTTCATTTTTGCAACAGATGCACATAACAGAGACTTTAGTCATATATAATGTATTCTCCTTCACCATTTACATCAGTCTGCCAACGCTGGGATATCTTTTCGATTCTGCGACTGTAGAAATCACGTGATTTTTTTAGGCGAAGAACTCCTCAAGCCACGTTTGGAACGCATTTTCATACGGAAGGGAAGTCTCTTGATGGTTGTTCGATAGAGAGCGAAAAAAATGAAATAAAATCCTTAGGGCGCAAAATTAGGTGAATAAGATGGGTGCAGAACGATGTCCAAACCCAACTCCTATATAATGTTTCTTATCTAGTCAAGCAAAATGACCGTGGGCGTTATTGTGGAGTAGTATCACTTTACGCAGTCTTCCTGGTCGTTGTTCTTGGATTGCGTCTGCATGACGTCTGAGTTGTTGACAATAAATGTCAGCGGTGAAGGTTACACCTCGGGGAACCAATTCGTAGTACACCACTTCTTCCCTGTTGTACCGGGTGCGTACCATTACCTTTAGTGGACGCGCACAAGTCTTTGTGCGGTGAGTAGTTGCTTTGTTTTGGCTCATCCACTCTTTTCTTTTCCTTATGTTAGCATAAAGACCCACCACTTACGACAGGGGACAGGAATGGTCGGCATTGTTCTCGAGCCAACTGATGACCAGCAAGCAGAGATGCACATCTAGCCACCCGATGATTCTTGTGATTTTTAGCTTAGAGCATGCGGTACACGAACACCTTATTTTTGAACGTTTCCCATTGCATGTAAATGTGGCACGATGGTAAAATGATCGCATTGGCCAGGTCTCGAGTAGATTGCAGTTTATCGTGATGCATTGCAGCGTTTAGACGAACTTCATCAAAACCTGAAGTTCTTCATGAGCGCGGAGAATCACTAAGTCAAAATGATCCTCCTTAAAACGAAACAACCAATTTTTTTACCGTTCTCTGTCCAGTTGCATTGTCCACATACACGACGCAAATGTTTCTGGCTGCCTCCGTTGCTGTCACCCCTCTATTGAACTCGAACAAAAGAATGTCCGAAATGTTCAGATTTCTCCAGATGGTGCTGCCATTTCTAGCGTCCACAGCTCTCTCACTATCACCAAATGAGAATATGACAGTGTGTAAACTCAAATAGCAACAGTGAACAAGAAATTTAAAAAAAATGTCACTCCATAAATAAACCCATAGCAGCCGGAATATCATGGGAGCTTACATCCCAAAGATTTTAGAGCTCACATGAGGTTCCTCTTCGTCTAAACGTCTCCGCTCAAACTCGTCTAGAGGTTGAACCGCACGTGTCGCATTACACGTCCTAAATTAGGCACTTGTGACCCTTTTGTTAAATTGTCTGGCTGATGGCAAGCTTGCGAAATACAGAGTTAACATAACGTATAATAACAGTAATAATAATAATATCGTGAATTAAATTAACGATCCATTAATGATGTAGGCCACGCAGTTGCGATTTTGTTAGAATATTTTTTATTCATAAAGCAAACTAATAGCGAAAGTGGTCGCATTTAGAGTTCTGTTACACTAGAGCGCATTTCCATTTGACACAGTTCGAGCATTCACAATCTCATCGCGAATTACATGTCTAATATTCCACACGAAAAGTTAAGAGTTCACACCAGGCGCGCGGCTGTTCGCCACTCAGAGACCAAGTCCCGCGGTCGCGCGGACTGGTCGTGCGGTATAGGGCACCATGTCACGGATTGCGCGGCCCCTCCCGCCGGAAGTTCGAGTGCTCCCTCGGGTGTGTGTGTGTTGTTGTTAGAATAAGTTAGCTTAAGTAGTGTGTAAATGTAGGGACCGATGACCTTAGAAGTTTGGTCCCTTAGGAACTCACACACATTTGAACACTTTAAGTCCCACGATACCACACAACGCGAAATTTTCTGAGTCGTTTAACTTACTAACTACCCATAGACACACTGTCCGCTTCCGCGTCTCCACCAGCGCTGTCCACTTTGGTGTCTCCAGCCGCACTGTCCGCTTTCGCGTCTGCACCTGCCTCCGGCCACGTTTTCCCGGCCGCCGAACATCGTCATTCAACTGACTCCGGCAGTTGCCGTTCCTGAAGCCGTTCATCTGATTGACTACAGCTTACTATACATTATTTTACATTTTAAAATATTTAAATAATCAAAGCTTGACCACTTTCACAATCAACATGTGTGGGCTGACGAGAATCCGCACGCAATTGTGCAATCGGCAGCCGTAGTGGCCGAGCGGTTCTAGGCGCTACAGTCTGGAACGCGCGACCGCTACGGTCGTAGGTTCGAATCCTGCCTCGGGCATGGGTGTGTGTGATATCCTTAGGTTAGTTAGGTTTAAGTAGTTCTAAGTTCTAGGGGACTGATGACCTCAGAAGTTAAGTCCCATAGTGCTCAGAGCCATTTTTGACCACTTTTACGTTCTAAATAAAGAAACAGTAATATCCATTACATAATAAACGTTAAATTCTTTTACATAAAACTAATACAATTTCCTTCTTAGCTTTGAATGCCACGGCCAGTAGCCTTGCACAAATGTGCTTTCTGATAAATAAATAAGAACAAAAGTAAATTTATGCACTAAACTCTAAAACAAATATTCTATTACCTAATCATTCAATAAGGTGTCATGCTGTCATCTGATGCTTAACTGAAAATACCAATAATTTAAATAACAAATAATGTTACAGAGTTGATATTTACAACGTTTGTCATTTTAATGATGCGCTTCTATAAGAAATGTCGATCGTTATGATCGACTAAAGCGTTCAGATTTTAGCATTCAGGACTTTGTTACAAAACTTGTTAATATCACTTTAACAGTAAATCCTAAACTATTGCAGATATGAGCAATATTCAAGTTTTATTGGGATCACCATGAAAATTTATGGAGGATGGCAGATTAAAATTACCGTGGCTTGATTCCCTGCACTACTACAGAATTAAAGTTTTCATAAATGTTTCCCTTTATGGTTGATCTCAGGTCCACCATATTTAACACTTCTACGTCTTCTTGACCTCAAAAGAATTCTTCTGGGTGTCCCTATGATGTAGGTTCTCGTCTGTCTCACTCGCACAATGCAGCGCTTAGGTTTCAATAGACAATAGACGCCTGTGAGTTTCCCCCATGTCGTGGTGAATCTGCGCCCTTTGTGCTATCCGGTCCTGGACAACAGGGTTCGTTTCACAATTTCTGAAGGCTGGCTCTTTTGGCCGTATACTTAAATGAGAGCGAAATACTCGTTAACTTACAACCATTACAAAAACCAAAAACGCTACGAACTCTTATGTAGCAACATAATATTTTATAGTTTATCTCTAGGATAAAGCATACAGGTCTAGTGCGTGTTTGTGTATATGTTTTTCATGTTCAAGGTCTGTAGAGGACTAACAAATCTGTTCTAAAAGTACGACAAGAAATTAAGTTTTACGGAACTCTTGAAAGTACTCCACCACACTGGCAAGTATTTTATAAAACACCTTTTTGGAAAGCTCTTTTACAATGGTATTCTACGGCACACTGTTCCTAATAGAGCAAGTTTATCGACATGTGGAGTGTACCTTCCCCAGACTCAATGAGCCAGTTACTTGCGAGATGCGATACAGTCGTTTGCGGCACACTGCCAATGGCCGGTAGTATTGCGAAAGAGTGCCCCCCCCCCCCCCCCCCCCCAGCGGTACGAACAAAGGAACCTTCTTAGCGGGAGGTGCAAGAATGTCAGCCAGTGTGTTTGACGATTAAAGCAACTTGGTGACTGACGTTTCAACGGGTCACATGGCAGTGGCCAGCCACCAATCAGTCTCAACCGCTTCTCGAGCACCACGTGCTCTGCGCTGTGTTGTCTGTTTTGTTTCATCTACACCTGTACCCGGCAAATCACTGTGAAGTGCATGACAGAGGGTATTTCAATCAGTTATTGGGGTCTTTTCTATTCCATTCCCGTATGGAGTGCGGGATGAATCATTGTTGAAATCCTCTGTGTGATATTGTTAATCTAATCTTGTCTTCAGGAACAGCACGGGAGCCGTACGTAGACTCATCATTCAAAGCCGGCTCTCGACATTTTCTAAGAGTGCTTTATGGAGATAATTTATGTCGATTTTCAAGAGCCTACCACATCAGTTTTTGCATCGTGTCTGAGAGACTCTCCCGCGGATCCAAGAGACATGTGATTATTCATGCTGCCTGAGTAAATTCAATATCCCCCCCGTTTGTCCTACTCTGTATAGCTACAATACACGTGAGCAGTATTCCAGGGTGGGTCGCGCAAATGAGATGTAAGCAATCTCATGTGTAGACTGATTGCACTTCTCCAGTACTGCACCAATAAACCGAAACCAACCACCTGCTCCATCCACGACTGAACGGAACCTATGTGATTATTCCATTCCGTATCCCTACTAAGTGTTAAACGCAGGTATTTGTATGAGTTGGCCGATTTCAACAGTGACTCGTTGATATTATAGTCATAGAATACTACGTTTTCTCGTTTTGTGAAGTGCAAATTTTACGTTTCTGAACATCTAGAGCAAGTTGCCAGTCTTTGCACGACAATGACTTATTATTCATGCATTTTCTTTCTGACAGTACTTCTTTATAGATAACAGCATCATTTGCAAAAGTCTGCGATTACTGTTAATATTGCCTATAGTGTCATTCATATACAACATGAACAGCAAGGGCTCCATCACATTTTCCTGGGGTACACCTGAAGTTACTTCCACACCTGACGATGACTCTCCATCCAAGATAACATGCGACAGGCTCCGTTCCAATAAATGTGCAATCCAGTGACAAATTTCTCTTTATACCGCCATAGGATCGTACTTTTGATCCCAGTCTGTCCGTGTGTATAATACATTCTGTGAGCAAGTGTGGGAAATTGTTCTAAATGTCGGCGTGACCTGTATCTGAAGTGGCTCCTGGGGACCATTCCTGTACTCAGGGAAAGGGACGTGGGAAACAGCCTAAAAACCACAGCTAGGCTGGCAGGCGCACAGACCCATCGCCGTTAAACCGCTGGGCGGATTCGATCTAGGGTCTGGCATACATATCCGTGCCGCAAGCGCAACAAATCGATGTCGAGGGCACTGGGTCGATAATTTTGTGAATCACTTCTACTGCCCTCCTTGTAGATGGATTTCATCCGTGTTTTCTTCCAATTTTCTGGGCACGGTTTCTTTTTTTTGTAGGGGTTTACGATATGTTATGGTTGAAAGAGGAGGTAACTCAGCCGCAAATTCTGTATACGAGTAGAATATGACAGGGATTCAGCAGGGCCCTGGAACTTTGTTAGTAGGTACATGCAGAAGATGGTCAATCGTGGCTAGCTGCACGCCGGCAAAAGTCTCTTGTAAATCGGGCACAACGAAATTTGTGCCCAGACGTCGAGGAAAGATCCACTAATCCCTGTGTCCGAAATTCGCAATTTGCGTGACAGGTAGAAGAGCCGAGGATTCTTAAGTGGTGTTTTACTACAGATGAAGAGGACTGGATAGTATGTATTGAACTGGGGACCTAGAAACGACGGAGAGGCTTCGTGCCCTCCGTAGCTCTCAGTGGTTCACAACACCACAACAGGCTACAACAGTCCACTCACCTCACCGCCACCCCACATTGAATATAGGGCTATTGTGCGCTTCGGCCCCCAGTGGAACAGCCCCCCCCCCCCCCCCCCCCCGCCCTCGCGGGAGCGTCTCTTTCCAGACGAGTGTAACCCCAATGTGTGCGTGGTACAGTAATTATGGTGTACGCGTATGTGGAGACAGTGTTTGCGCAGCAATCGCCGATATAGTGTAACTGAGGCGGAACAAGGGGGACCAGCCCGCATTCGCCGAGGCAGATAGAAAACCGCCTTAAAAACCAACCACAGGCTGGCCGGCACACCGGACCTCGACACTAATCCGCCGGCCGAGCCGTGCGTTAGACCGCACGGCTAGCCAGGCGTGCTGCACTGGATATACTCGAACGAAAATTATGATGTCAAAACTTCTCCGTCCGAAAATGATCATAATTCATTTCCTGTCTGACGCAATCCCAAAATTTTTTCTTATGACTGGATCTTCAAATAGTACAGTTTTCATATTCGGACAGACTATGCATGATTCAAGAGAGAAAATCAGAATTTAAACGTTAAAACAACTAAAACCATTGAAATATTCGTATGGAAGAGGGCTTGACACAGATTTTTCTTTTCAGTCTTGGCATGTGCTGTGGCCATTCTGCAGAGAGAGAGAGAGAGAGAGAGAGAGAAGGATAACTTCATAGAGGGAATATTCAAAACATTCATTTCGTTTGTTGTTCAGATAATTGCTTAAAAAAATAATGACTTACTTGGTCAATATGAGAGGCCTGTCTCCTTCTGGGCAGTCATGGACTGTGCGGCTGGTCCCGGCGGAGGTCCTCCCTCGGGCATGGGTGTGTGTGTGTTTGTCCTTAGGATAATTTAGGTTAAGTAGTATATAAGCTTTGGGACTGATGACCTTAGCAGTTAAGTCCCATAAGATTTCACACACATTTGAACATTTTTCTCCTTCTGCTGTGTTCTGTCACACCTATTGCCATGTCTTCCTGACTGGTAACAATCTTTTGAGAAACTTTTTCAATTTTTGGAACAGTCACGGTCAATTTACTGTTGATTTGACTTTAAATTGTTAGTTGTATTTGACTTCACAACTGCACGCTTCTGACCACTACTGCGAACTGCTGTGACATATGTCTGTGTTTTTGTTGTTATAATATCCAGAATACGGTCAATATGTTACTAACTGACGTTAATTATAATGCGCCATTGCTTTCAAATGGCATACATTCATAACAAGCAAGTTACAAAACCAGGAATATGACGTTTCTAGTCCTTGTATTTCAACGAATCGTCCCAGAAACGTCGCGTATTCAAGAGTTCCTCAGTTTACCGGTGCTCTGAAGCCCCAGATATTCACACGTCGTAAGTTAAAACACAAAACCCACCAAATATGGGACACTGCCGTAAACGACATAGTCCAGTGTGGCGTCTCACAAGTGCTGCTTGTGACATAGCACGGGATCTCACTGCCCACGTTCATGAGGCAAAAATCGTACTTGTCGTATCCAGTTTTTTATGTTTCGAAATGCTGTGGAACGTTACATTCCCCACTGTGACGTCACAAAACCCGACCAGGCCCTCGTCCACGATCGCTTTGACGGGTCAAGCGTGCAGAAGGACAGTAGTTGCGAACAGAGGAGGCTCGTGGGTGACAGCTGACTGCTGACGCAACGCCACAGACCAGCTACCTTTTTGCTGAGTTGAGCTGCTTACCGAGCCGAGGGTGACGTGTTACACCTGACACGTACCCATTCAGCCGTCTGCTGACTCATCCTCACAGAATACCACGTAGGCAAACATTACTCCTCGACTCTGTTTTGACTTCGTCAAATTAGTGTAGAATCTACCTCTGTAATGAATTATCTGTATTTTTCATTCCTTCTTACATATTTTCGCAGTACTGTATCATCTGTAAACGCATATCCTTTCTCAACTTCTTGTTTTTATTTTTATTTTCGGAAAGTAATTTGTCAGTTAATAATTGTTGAAGGAGGCTTGATCAGTAAGCGCCAAACTTGACCACCCTCGGAAGGCTGCAGTTGTTTCCGTACAAAGAAGATATTTTTGAAATTAGCGCCTGTTTTTATGCCATGTGGACAACTTACATATACAGCGTGTTTCACAGTTCCTGTTTTCGGCTTATAGCGGTTGTAGAGGGGACTTGCACTGTGCAACAATGAAAATGTAAATCGAATGAAAATAGCCAATTCCTATCAGTTCTAATGTACTGATCGCGAATATCACAAAGACAATTCAAAATTAGTTCTAGTTTTCATTTTACAGTGTTTATTATGGTGAGATAATTATATACGGATTTTTATGTTAAGTTTCAAATCAAATATTATAATGGTTTGTCAAAGTCATAATATCTAGTAACTGGTCTTACTTGTGTGCAATATTTTGGATATAGACATTTTGATACCATTTTTAGTGATCTTTTTGTCTGCCTCCTCTTCAACTTCAGTGACTTTATTAATGCATGCAATAATTTTTGCACATTTTTTTTAGATTAACTAGCAGTTGTTCAAGTTGACTGCTATTGAAGTGAACAGAAATGTTTGTGTTAACAGTGCGGACACATTTTGCTATGTGTGTGGAGAAGAGACATTTGCTTCACAAAAACGGCAAATAACTCCATTGATTAAAAAAGCTTACAGTTACTTTGGGTGCAAAATTGGCGGTCAGGATACACCCTGGGCTCCACAGGCCCCTCCATATCCGCGTCGAATGACGCCTGTGAGCTGAGGATGACACGGCGGCCGGTCGGTAAAGTTGGGCCTTCATGGCTTGTTTGGGTGGAGTTTGGTTTCAGTATTCACTAACGGAGCGACGTAGACGAGTGTCTGGTAACGATATGTGTAAATGATGCGATATATAATATCAGGAGCTGTAAATCTCTGCTCGCATATGATACTGATGTATTCAAGGAAGTTGCAACGCAGAAAACTAGAAAAATTACGGAAGACTTGCACAAATGTACCTTAATGTGCATAGCTTTATTATTCAGTACACAATGAATGACCGGAAACAATTATAACCTTTATATATAGTTGTGACTGTAGTAACTTAATGCTGCTATCAATTCAGCCCAAACATAGACAGTAGCAGGAAGCTGCTACAGTTCAGTAGGGCAGCCTTTGCACGCTTGCTACCTAGCAAGGCACTATAATAGAAATGTGGCAAAACAGTAAGAAACAACAAATAACCCTTATTAAGAGTATCGTCCGCAATGGTACTTAACTTTGTTATGTTAAGCATGTGTAACTTCTTACCAGTGAATGACTTAACGGGGGATGTTGATGAAAAACACATGCTATTTCAAAAATGCACCAAATTCACAGTTCTGGAGATACGACAATGAAATTTTGTACCACGCTTTATATGAAAGTAACACATTTACATATTCAAAAAAGAGTAGAATATATATAATCAAAGGATTTTATGACATTTGAAGTTTTATTTTTTAAAAAATAATGTATGTTCCTTTTTCTCTGAAAGTGTTCAAGAGATTTCTAGAAGAATTTCTCTGTTTCATCTCTTTATATGTTTAAGCTTTTCTCATGAGGTTTTTGGATTAGGTGGAATAGGAGAATTTTCATAATTTTTTAATTATAATTCCAGAAGTACAATTTTAAATTCATGCAAAATTCCAAGCACTTTGCCGCATATCTCAGCTTGCAATCAGTATTTCAAAATTTTCTCTTGAGACAACGGTTATTAGGTTTACAGAAAGATGTGGACAAAATTTCATAATTCTAGCATTCATAGAATGTGAGGAAAAAGTACATAAACTTTAAAAAACAATTTTTTTTCAGAAAACGGAATTTAAATTTCAACCTAACATTTTTATTAATGTCACTTCTTCAGAAGGCACCACATTTGTACTCTGGGTCGTCTTTCCCTTCAAGGCTTCTCTTCTGGTTTCTTGTTGTCTGTCTTTTTTCCTTTACCAGGTCTTCAACTGACTCTTCAGCTGCAGAGACGCGCTGTAAATCTATTTTCCTCAGGATGTCTTGAGTAAAATTTCCTATCTTGAAGCTCATTCTTTCTAATACCTTCATCCTCCAGACGTTCCCATCATTAAATACAATAACTGCATCATAAGTTGAGAGCTGCATCAAACTAGTCTCAGGACTGAAGACAACAACAACAAGTAGTTGCAATTCTGACAACTGTAGCAGATGCAAATGTGTTTTAAGGTCATCGTTTCCATGTGAGTGAATTTAGAGACTCATTTGGGTTTTGCCATGATCACATGTTTTGAGAAGTGCAGGATCGGCCAAATATGATGTATGAAACCAAAGAGTATGGTATCACGGCCTTCTACATGTATCCCCCACACGTTTGGTTGAAAGTAATATATAGAATCGTTGTTCTCTGAGCTGGTATTGAAGTGCTGCTTCAAAACGTAGGCGTGGCAGGGAGGCCGCGTCACACTTTTAATTAATTTTCGGGCACTTTGGATGCGATTTCAACGTTGAAACTTTGGCAACTGATTGTCCATGAGTTGTACTAACAAATAAAAAATAAATCGAAAATTGACATTTTTGGTCAATTTCATCAATGTCCCCCCTTAAACTAACATATACTCCGAATTCTCAAATCAGACTGTAGTATAACGTTTCCAGTGCCGATATGGCTGTATGGGCATGATCTGAAACCCAATAAAGTAAAAGGAGCTTTCATATATTTTGATGCGTGGCACTTGGTGTCCTAATTCCTATACAATGAACTCTGAATAATGCGCAGACCTCGAAAGGTGCCAGGGAGTGGTTGCGCCTGCGTGGTAACGGCCTCTCGCAGCGTTTGTTGTGCGCCTTCTGCTTGGTACATAACACATACAGAGTGATCCAGTTACCTCTACCACTGGGTTTTATGCAGCCCGCAACAGATTTTCATGTTCTCTCACTCGCTATGTCCAGACTATTAGCCGTACAGGAAAATTAACAGGACTATTTTGCAAGATATTTAATGTAGCTAAATTTTATACCGGGATGCGTTTTCGCTGGTGCCCATATTTGAGTTATTCAAGAAAAACGCCTCTGAAGGTCACCTTGGTACGTATTTCGTCAATAATTGGAAAACGACGGCTTCTAGCGAAAACGCATCCCAACGCAAATTTAACTACATTAAACTGCGTACAAAAAGGTCCTGTTCATTTTTTGTGTAGTACTAACATAGGGAGAGAACATAAAAATATTGCATTTGGAATTAGATGATGTTGCGGGTTGCGTAAAACCCAGGTAGCAACTACTGAAACACAATGTACGTAGGATTAAGTGTGGAACGAAAACATAAAAGAGTGTAAGAAAGGCAGCTGCCAGCCTGAGATTAACTGGGAGAATTTTTCGGAAATGTTACTTATCTAGGAATAAAGTAGGTTACAAGACCCTCTTTCGATCATTTTTGCACATTACTTTAGGAACCTTAAAAGGTACTTTTAATTGCGGAGGCGAAGAAGATATACCGAATAGTGTCGCGCACACGTTTCACTTGGGTACATGACTACATGCCAGACACATACCTTCAGAAAAATACTTCCTAACATTTAAATTTGTATTCGATTATCACGATTTGCCTTTTCCAGAAATGTTTTTCCTGGCATTGACAGTCTGGATTTTGTAGCCTCTGCACTTGGGGCATCACGAGTTATTTTGCTGTTAATAACGCAAAACTCTTGGGCTACTGTTTGTGCCCCGCTTCCCAATTTCTCCGCCTCAGAAGCGCCTGATTAAATTGAATTGCATTCCATTACCCCTGTTACACTTTCCTTGCTCTTCACCTCTTTTCAGCGCATTACCTATTCCGTTCTAATTGCTCTTCGGGGTCGTTTGAGTAACACCTCGGTTCAGTTTACAGTGATAAAAGCTATAGAAAGAGAAATTTAAAATTAAGAATATAATTTTTAGTGGGGAAAATAGTGTAGAATCAGAGTTCGGTAATTGTAGGTCAAAATTATAGTATATCAGCAAGTAGTTTAACGTCCTAGTACAGCAAAGCCACGAAAGCTCCGTCATGGAGAAGGCAGTGACGTTAAACTCTTGTGATGAAAAACCTATAAAAAGGCTTGATCGTCATTATTGCCGCCTTTTTTCCTTGATTGTTTCGTTAAAGGGCGGGGAATCCGTGTCAGTCAGCGAGACAATGATTTAACCTTATCGTATTAAGATTCACGATAAACTGTTAGAACATTACAGATATTAAAAATAATGTAGTGTACGATCTCTGACTGTTGGTAGCAACGAAGTATCAAGGGGATTTTAGGACTTTCGTGCCAGATTGGAACTTTATGGATATACACACGACAGAAACTCAAATTATCTGCTGATACGAGTGAATTCAGAGGTACCGGTATTCAAATATTAACGTGTGGACTTTTCAAAGTGTCGTGTGTGGTTAGTTGCGAATCTGGGCGTAGTGCGCGTGCATATCGGCATTTGCCGACTATGTAGATTCCTCCAGGCTAGGAACCTTTTAAATAGACCATCATCTATCACCATCTTAATCCTTGAATATAGAGTGAAAGTGAAATACAAGAGTGTTGTATTTATTTCATTTACCTAGCACTGATGAGTGAAGGTTTTACGGAACCAAAGCTATTCAGCAGTAAGTCAGCACCATCTAGCGGAAAGCGTAGGCATTAACTAACACGCTAACTGAAGTGAACGTTTACGTGTTTTACGGACTGCTTAATATGAACTTTTGTGACTCTTTGACGTCCCCACTCCCTCCGAAAGGTGGCGCAGGCTGTCTTAATCATAAAAGGGGAGAGTTTTAGCCGGGCAAATTACTAAATAAAAACGATATTTACAAGACTCGCAGTAATAGCAAAACACAAGACCCGCACCTCATCGGAGAGTCGTCGCTGTCACGTCGGGAAGTAAAGCCGGAAAACCTACCGACGATACGTATCTACAAACAGACGTCGACGTGGAGTACCTAAAAAGGGAACCAATAGAGAGTTGGGGATGCTTCATTTGCCACGTGTGAGAATTACGGTGTCATCGACTTTTAATCTTCCTAGAGCTTTAATTCGTTTCCACCATTCCTCCTCGATTCCTTCATGGCAGTACCTGAGGCAGTTGGCTGCTGTGGATGGCTCCACCTGGCCCTCACGGGCCTTGCTGACGCAGGCTGCTCGGGCTTCAGAGAGTATTTTGCCGCCATAGTGTGGCGTGGCCAGGCAGTGCTGAGCAGAGGCGCGCGGCTGCCGTTGTCTCGGCGCGCCATCCAGCAAGGCCTGGGACCACCGCAAGCCTCATTGTGCCGGCTTCATTAATTCTGCTGACAAGTGGACGGGCCGGGCGGCCGTGTGTTAATATCCCTCCCCCACCTCTCCCTCCCTCCCTCCACCGCTGGATGCTCCTGCAGTGCGCAGGATCAGCAGCCGCCTGCCCGGCTGTCGCCGGTAACTTCATTACGACGACGACGTTGACACCGCCGACAGTGTACCGCCTCGGCAGTGTGCAGGCGAGAGCTGCCTTCCATTTCCGCAAACCAACAGCCGCTTCTTGCGGCTAACTTACAGTAACGCACGAATTAACCCAACGCTCAATTTTGTTTCAACTGCCATGCACAAAGGTAAAAGGCCTACGAATTAGTTGACAGACAAACACTATTCCATATACGTTATGAATCAGGGATAAATGAAAACACCAGAATACTTGTTGAACAAACGCTCACAGATGCAACATCAATAAGTAAGTTTCAAAGCGAAATTTCTGAACCATTCAAAATCAAAACAGGAGTTCGACAAGGAAATGGACTGTCCCAAATTCTGCTTGTTGTTGTTGCTGTTGTTGTTGTTGTGGTGGTGGCCTTCAGTCCTGAGACTGGTTTGATGCAGTTCTCCTTGCTACTCTATCCTGTGCAAGCTTCATCATCTCCCAGTACCTACTGCAGCCTACATCCTTCTGAATCTGCTTAGTGTATTGATCTCTTGGTCTCCCTCTACGATTTTTACCCTCCACGCTGCCCTCCAATACTAAATTGCTGAGCCCTCGATGTCTCATAACATGTCCTACCAACCGTTCCCTTCTTCTAGTCAAGTTGTGCCACAAGCTCCTCTTCTCCCCAATTCTATTCAATACCTCCTCATTAGTTACGTGATCTACCCATCTAATCTTCAGCATTTTTCTGTAGCACCTTATTTCGAAAGCTTCTATTCTCTTCTTGTCCAAACTAATTATCGTCCATGTTTCACTTCCATACATGGCTACACTCCATACAAATACTTTCAGAAACGACTTCCTGACACTTAAATCTATACTCGATGTTAACAAATTTCTCTTCTTCAGAAACGCTTTCCTTGCCATTGCCAGTCTACGTTTTATATCCTCTCTACTTCGACCGTCATCAGTTATTTTGCTCCCCAAATAGCAAAACTCCTTTACTACTGTATGTGTCTCGTTTCCTAATCTAATTCCCTCAGCATCACCCGACTTAATTCGACTACATTCCATTATCCTTGTTTTGCTTTTCGTGATGTTCATCTTATACCCTCCTTTCAAGACACTGTCCATTCCGTCTGCTTAACTTGGTTTTAACTTAAATAGTAAAACCATGGGAAAGCACATTAAAAAACAGAGGCACAAAGGGTATAAGCATGGGCGAAGGAAAGAACAAATTTGAAGTGAAATGTTTAGCCTTTGAGGATGATGTGGCATTGATAACTGAAAACCGAACAGACGCAACAGTTATGCTTGACCTGTTACACGAGATTGCTGAAAAGCCTGGGCTAAAAATATCCTATGAAAAAAACCGAGTGTATAGAACACAACCATAATACAGAAAAGTTTGTGGAAACAAAATATGCAAAAATTAAAAGAGTTGATACATTCAAATACCTGGAGCAGTGAATACAAGCCAACGGACTGGATAACACAACAAATAAAGAAAGAATAAAAAAGTTAGAATTTGCATATAAATTAACACAAAACCACTAGAATAAGAAATCAATATCCATACAAGCGAAGATTAGACATTATAATTCAGTTATTAGGACACAAGCAACGTATGGAGGAGAGTGCCTAACATTGAATAAGGAAGGCGAATTAAGAGAACTAGAAAAAAAGAGAGAAAATTGTGGTGTCACCGCCAGACACCACACTTGCTAGGTGGTAGCCTTTAAATCGGCCGCGGTCCGTTAGTATACGGCGGACCCGCGTGTCGCCACTGTCAGTGATAGCAGACCGAGCGCCACCACACGGCAGCTCTAGAGAGACGTAGTAGCACTCGCCCCAGTTGTACAGCCGACTTTCCTAGTGAAGCTACACTGACAAATACGCTCTCATTTGCCGAGACGATAGTTAGTATAGCCTTCAGCTACATTTGCTACGACCTAGCAAGGCGCCGTATTCAATTGATAATTAATATTATGAAGCATGTATCGTAACGAGAGATGTTCTACAATTATGGATTAAAGTTAAGTATTATGTCAACTACTTACTTTATTTGCAGTTCTCAAGATATTGTCCTGTTCCAGACCTCACGCCAGTCAGCGTGTAATTAAACGCGTGCATTTCGGCCTCCTCTAGAAAAACAGTGTTGGCGCTTCTGCCAACACTACAATAATAATACTAGGTCCTGAGAAAAACAAGGAAAATAGGTGGATTAAACGGAGAAATGAAGACTTATACAAAAATACAGAAAAGATCACAGATACAATGAGGAAGAGACGGCTAAAATTTTGTGGACATTTAAAAAGAATGGAAGAAACACGGGTTACAAAGAAAATTTTTAATTATGTTAGTAAGCTGAAAAAACTGTAGGATGGATAGAAGTGGTAAAGAAATACATGAACAAAATAGGTGTTACAGAAGAAATAATACGTGACAGGAGTCACTTCAGGCTACTGATAGAAAACGCAAACTATGAAGAAGATGAGCCAAAACCTCGACCCAAGAGAGTGTGGATAGATGAGCAGAGACGAGCCTTTGGCGAGTAAATGAGGTAGTACTGGGAAGAACGGAAGAAAAAGAAACAATATAAGTCCTAAGTTGTATGCGGTCCACAGCTGGCCAAATTTACAAATAAAAATTATAAAAATTTGTGTATGTATGTCGAACATCTCGTGCTACACGACTGGATCGATTTCAACCAAACATGGCACACATACCACTTATGGTCCGTAAATCATCGCTGCGGAAGTAAAAACCACCTCCCTATCAAAGCGGTGGGGGATGGGCGTGGGAGTAAAAAATCAGTGTAGTCCACGACGCGCTTATACTCATACTTTAGTCATCCGTTATTTGGAATCAGAGCACCTAGAGACTTGCAAGAAGCTTTACACGTAATTTCAAGCATTTACGGATCTTTTTCTCGCTGATGATCGCCACAAAATAATGAAAGAAAAAAGATTTATTGTTTACTAAATTTTCGCTGTGTATGCAGTGAAATTGCCACGTGGAGTATGACGTTTTAATACTTTACTTCTTTACTACTAAATCCGTTCGCATCGAATTTCGCAGGCACTAGCCACATATACCGGTGGGATATACCTACAAAATTACATCATTATACAGCACGTAGTTAGGGAGATATGACGTCTTAAATTGCGCTACGTGAAAATGAAACTGCCGGGAGATGTTCGCTAGAGATACGGGTGAAATGTGTGTGAAATATATTTGACATACGAATACGCGGGCAAATCCATAGGTAAAAAGCTCATCGTAAAACCCCAGGAACGATTTCAACATAAGCGGAATTGGCGGAATTGAAGCTTAGCGGATGGGTCGTGAGTCGTGCGTGGGTAGTTCAGATGCTAGAGCACTTGCTCGCGAAAGGTAAAGGTCTCGAGTTCGAGTCTCGGGATGTCTGAATATTTGTTTTACGCCAGCCCTTCCACTGATGTGCTTAGTGGTGCAACAATGCTGATAACGCGACCTCAAATTCAGTCCACGCCACTCCTTTTTAGCCAATCCTTTTTACTCCTGCTACAAGCCATCAGTGACAGACCGCACATATTTATTTTTGAGTGGGTGCACTGCTTCTTCCTGTAAACCTCACATTCGTAAGGTGTGTTGCGCACATAAGGATTAACATTACTGACACCATTACATGTACCGGTGCCCAAGTAACTCTGCTTGCTTACGGGAGAGGTGATGCCAACGGCAAACATGCTACACGATTGTGTGAAGAATGATTTCCAGAGATAAATCATTCCACATTCGCAGTCATTTAAGGAGGACTCCCACGAGACCGAAATGTTTTTCGTAGATGCTGTATTTTACACTTGGAATTTTTACACAATTGTAGCCTCTACATAAAATAAATTTTCTTTGCATGTTAGATTGTTTCTGTACTTACAGCATTGGTGCGCAATAATGATAAATTCAACAGTGTTGTATTTGTGTGCCTGCACCCGTAAACAAACAAACATGTGGATGATGACAAGAAAAATGACAAGACTATGACAAGTTACGAGGGGCGTTTGAAAAGTCCGTGTAAAAATAAAAACTACTTACGTCTTTGGCGTAAACTTCTTTTTTTTATTTTTCGACATGGTGTCCTTTTAGACTTATACACTTCGTCCAACGCTGTTCTAATTTGTTGATCCCTTCCGAATAATAGGAATTGTCCAAGTCTGTAAAATAGCTATTAGTTCCTGCAATCAACTCCTCATTTGAATAAAATCTTTGTCCCGCCAGCCATTTCTTCAAATTGGGGAGCTAATAGTAGTCCGAGGGAGCCAAGTCTGGAGAATTTACATTAATTTTGTGACCACAACTGCTGAGGTGTGTGCTGGTGCATTGTCATGATGAAAAAGGACTTTTTTGCGGTCCAGTCGCCGGCGTTTTTCTTGCAGCTCGGTTTTCAAATGGTCCAATAACGATGAATAATATGCACCTGTAATAGTTTTACGCTTTTCCAGATAGTCGATGGGGATTATCCCTTGTAAATTCCAAAAGACAGTCGCTATAAGCTTTCCAGGCGAAGGAATGGTCTTCGCCTTTTTTGGTACAGATTCTCCCTTGGTAACCTATTGTTTAGATTGTTGTTTGGTCTCAGGAGTATAGTAATGTATCCATGTTTCATCCACAGTGACGAAACGACGCTTAAAATCCTGCGGATTCTTCTTGAACAGCTGCGAACCATGCTTGCAACACTTCACACGATTCCGTTTTCGGTCAAGCGTGAGCAATCCCGGAACCCATATTACGGATAGCTTTCTCATGTCCCAATGTTTATGCAAAATATTATGTACCTGTTCATTCGAGATGCCCACAGCACTAGCAATCTCACGCACCTTAACTCTTCTGTCATCCATCACCATATCATGGATTTTATAAATGATTTCTGGAGTCGTAACCTCCACAGGGCGTGCAGAATATTCAGCATCACTTGTGCCCATATGGCCACTCCGAAAATTTTGAAACTGTTCTAATTGAAGGTGCAGAGTCACCGTAATGTTTATCAAGCTTCCCTTTAGTATCGTGAGAGTTTTGCCTTTCATAAAGTAATGTTTAATCACCACACGAAAATCTTTTTCGTCAATTTTTTGACAATCACTAGACTTCATTGATTCACACGAATTCCAAACACAAGGCAATAGACCAGTTTGGTTGAAACTTCGTGTGCATTCCTTCCAAAGATGCTACGTACTAAACATGATCTCGATACGCGCCGGTGGTGTCATCTCTCGGACTTTGCGAGGACTTTTCAAACGCCCCTGGTATATATTGTTTGGACACGGAATGCGATATAAGAATACTGTCTGAGTACCAGGCGTTCCTTTGGTATGTATTTATTCCAGTCATCTATTAGTCCATCACCTCCTCCCACCATCTCTCTTTCCATTACTTCCTCCCTCCTCCTCCTCCTCCTCTTCTCCCCCCTCTTCCTCCCCCCTTATCCCTCTACGTTACCAAATTTGACTGTCATCTCTCCATTTATTTAGGATGAGCTTCTTACCTGTGGCTTTGCCCGCATACCCACGTGTCGAATATATATCACACATATTTAACATATGTAGGTGTATGCATAGCGAACTGAGCCCTGCAATTTTATTTTCACGGACCTCCACGTTTGACGTCGTATCCCATGATAAGGATACAATTTCGCTGTACATCCAGTGGTATATGTGCCTATTGTCTGCGGAATGTATTGTGAATCGCGTTAGTAGTATAAGACTAATACATTGAAACGTAGTGGATGAAACGGCAATATCTCGCGCATCTCTGCGTTTACGACGTCATCTCTCCTGAAATACGTGTCGTACAGTGATATATTTTACTGAGGACATTAAGCGACATATGTGCATACTCTCTGTGAATTGTGTTGCGAATATTATTGGTAGCAGCGACGTAATGAATTTCACGATGTCTCGTACCTCCTGAACTCTCGGTCGTACCGCGATATGATGTTTCTGGTGTATGCAGCGACGAATGTGGATAGTGTCTGCCAAATGTGACGTGATTACAGTTAGTAGTGAAGAAGTAATAAATTAAAACGTCATGCTTCATGTGGCAGTTTTACTGCATGAACAGCGAAGATGTACTACGCGATAAACTTTTTTTTCCTTTCATCATTTTGTGAGGGTCGTTAGCGAGAAGTAGTTTGTAAAAGTTTGAAGTTTATTGCAATTGCGTAAGAACTCTCATTCTCAATCACGGAGTGACCAAAGTCTCGCGTCGTGGGCCACACTGCTTTCCCATCCCCACCCGCTCGATACAGTGGTGATTCTTACGCACGTATTGATTGTTTCCAGACAGTAACTGATACGTATACCAAGTTTAGTTGCCAGTGGCGTAGGACGAGATAGGAACATACATACACATACGTACACCCATTTTTATAATTTGTTTGGATTTTAGTACAGTTGCGTGAAGAGGGGAAACTCAACTTGTCCTATCTTAAACAAGGCTGCTGTTAGAGAATGAAAGAGCGTAGGAGGACGACGACGGTGGTGGTGAGAGGGAATGCCGTCGTAACTGTTTGCGTAGCGAGACATGTGTTTGTATCATGCGCGAATACTTAAGAGGACTAGTCTCTCGTACATGCACACCATCCTCAGTAGAGGTGTGAGAGTTCGAGGCCACTGTACTAACCGCGAGTGGCTGGAGGCCTGTGGCGTTCTAATCGGTCACGGCGCCCTCTGTGTGTCAGCTGTTCAAAAATCAAACGGCCCCTAGATCAGCGCCTGCCTTGAATGATTCATCGTGTGCGGCTAGAACCGCTTTGTGCTCATTGGACAGACGCACTGCCCGTACCTCCCTCCCTCCCTCCCTCCCTCCCACCATCCCTCCCACCCTTTAGCGTGCACGTGGAATTGTCCACGTGGAACGACATCGGTGCAATATACGCTACTGGCCATTAAAATTGCTACACCAAGAAAAAAATGCGGATGATAAACGGGTATTCGTTGGACAAATATATTTTACTACAACTGACATGTGATTACGTTGTCACGCAGTTTGGGTACATAGATCCTGAGAAATCAGTACCCAGAACAACCAGCTCTGGTCGTAATAACGGCCTTGATACGCCTGGGCATTGAGTCAAACAGAGCTTGGATGGCGTGTACAGGTTCAGCTGTCCATGCAGCTTCAACACGATACCACAGTTCATCAAGAGTAGTGACTGGCGTATTGTGACGAGCCAGTTGCTCGGCCACCACTGACCAGACGTTTTCAGTTGGTGAGAGATCTAGAGAATGTGCTGGCCAGGGCAGCAGTCGAACATTTTCTGTATCCAGAAAGGTCCGGTACAGGACCTGCAACATGCGGTCGTGCATTATCCTGCTGATATGTAGGCTTTCACAGGGATCGAATGAAGGGTAGAGCCACGGGTCGTAACACATCTGAAATGTAACGCCCACTGTTCAAAGTGCCGTCAATGCGAACAAGAGGTGACCGAGTCGTGTAACCGATGGCACCCCATACCATCACGCCGGGTGATACGCCAGTATGGCGATGACGAATACACGCTTCCAATCTGCGTTCACCGCGCGATGTCGCCAAACACGGATGCGACCATCATGAAGCTGTGAACAGAACTTGGATTCATCCGAAAAAAATGACGTTTTGCCATTCGTGCACCCAAGTTCGTCGTTGACTTCACCATCGCAGGCGCTCCTGTCTGTGGTGCAGCGTCAAGGGTAACCGCTGCCATGGTCTCCTAGCTGATAGTACATGCTGCTGCAAACGTCGTCGAACTGTTCGTGCGATTCTAGGCGCCTCAGTCAGGAACCGCGCTGCTGCTACGGTCGCAGGTTCGAATCCTGCTTCGGCCATGGATGTGTGTGATTGAAGATTACTTTCCTTGCAATTCATGTTATACGAGGTGCGACAATAAAGCAATGAAACTGATTCTCTTTGCAAGATGTGACAACCCTGCAGGCATGCGTAGGCACAATATCTTTGACCTTGGTCTATAAGCTGCTTCTAGTCCAAGCGGCACATCCATGCAACCGCTCTGTCGTGAGTTGTGCTGTAATAAGTTGACATGTGTTTGTGTCTCTCGTCACGGAAATGGAACCGCATAATATTGCGCAACGGTATGCCATTTCTTTTGCGTTAAAGTGGGTGAAAACGCGACGAAAACTTCGGGTAAGCTTCAGAAGGCTTTTGGAGAGAAGGTTATGTCAAGAGCTCAAGTTTTACGTTGGCATAAAATGTTTAGTGAAGGCAGAACGAATGTTGAAGATGAAGACCGCAGTGGAAAACCATGTACCTCACGGACAGATGTGAACTATGTCAGGGTGCGTGAACTGTACGAGCTGATCGAAGATTATCCGTGAAAATGACTGCAGAACAACTGAACATCAATCGAGAAACGGTTCGTCTAATAATAACTGAAGATCTTGGTATGAGAAAGATTTGTGCAAAAATGGTCCCCAAAAATATCCCACCACAAAAGAGAGAAATACGGAGAAATGTGGCAGCCGATCTGTTAGATCAAACGGAAATCAAACCAGAATTGTGGAGCTGTGTTATTACTGGTGATGAAAGTTGGGTTTCTCAGTACGACCCAGATACAAAACGCCGAAGTTCGCAACGGTGCTCAAAGGGATCACCCAGACCAAGAAAGCTCGCATGTCAAAGTCAAAAGTGAAATGCATGCTTGTGTTCTTCTTTGATTCCAAGGGAATTGTTCATAAAGAGTGGGTGCCTCCTGGACAAACAGTTAATCAATATTACTACAAAGAAATTTTAGAAAGACTTCCTAAAAAAGTTCTTCGTGTCCGTGCCAATATTGCTGATAATTGGATTCTGCATCACAATAATGCACCATCCCACATTGCTCTGTCAGTACAGCAATTTTTAACCTCAACACAAATTTCAGTACTACCACAGCCAACTTATTCACCAGATATCGCTCCGTGCGACTTTCTTCTATTTCCAAGAGTCAAAACGGCGGTCAAGGGACACCATTTTCAAACAACACAAGATGTCCAAAAAGCTGTGAGGAGGGTCTTGGAGGATACTACAGAAGATGAGTTCCAGAAATGTTATCATCAATGGCATAAGCGCTGGAAAAAGTGTGTGCCATCAGAAGGGAACTACTTTGAAGGAGACAACACTAAACTTTACTAAAACGTAAGCAACATTTTTTTTCACATCAGTCTCATTACTTTAGTGTCGCACCTCGGTTGTGACTTTATTATGAATTTTCTTTAGTCCAGTTTCAGGCTGCATCGAAGAGAAGTTTCTGGCGCATTGTTTGGTGGCCACGGTCGAACATTGTTAGTGTTCATTCCCCGATCAATCCATCAGAGTATAGTTCATACGCCCCTGAGATCATTTTTACCGGTATCTTTCTCTCTAAATCCGGGCAATGTTATTACGCGAACCGCGCAATATTCCGGTCGGTCGCTGGCCTCCAAACAATGTCGTCTAATAACGCACTCGCCGGTCTGAAGTACTGACGATGCCGGAAGGCAAGGTTCAGCTTAATGAGAAAAGGGAGTAAAATTCTTCTGTGCCATGTTTTATCATTTCAATAGCATTGGCTCCAGCAAAGTAAGAGACATTCATGTAGTGCTCTCAACCAGTACTTACCAATTGTTCAATGCTTTCTTAAACGTCGTATTTACTACCAGAGATAAAATCCATTAACATTCCATTTTAATTAATTCATATCCATCTAACCAAAAATAATATTAATTATTTTGCAAATACGCTTCTCGGGTTTGCCGCCAAATCGTATTGTGTAACTGGCGCAATATATCATCCCACGTAGGCTTTCACGGCCGGCGTCTTCATCAGTAAACACTTCCGGGCTAAGTTGCCGTGGTCGATCTGTAGAACTTCTTCTCCCTGACGTTTCGTTCTCAACTACGGAGAACATCTTCCGAAGTGAGTCGACGACTGAGAAATTGAGGGAAATTACTGTCGGTCCTAATGACATCCTTGTCAGTTTTGATATAGTGTCATTGTTCACTATGGTTCCAGTTGATGAAGGTCTCTCTCATGTAGCCGATCTGTTCCCTACTGATATAGTGGCCTTGTTCCAACACTGTCTATCCTCGACCTATTTTCAGTACAATGCTGAATTTTATGAACAGATTGATGGGGTAGCCATGGGAAGCCCCCTAAGCCCCGCAACTGCGAATTTATTCATGGAATATTTTGAACATCAAGCACTGCAGTCGACCAAAAAAATCCCCTCGAAGTGGTATCGGTATGTGGATGATACCTTTGTAATATGGAATCATGAGGAAGAAGACTTGAATGATTTCCTGGTGCACTTAAATAGCATCAATCCAAAGATCAAATTTACTATGGAGAAAGAGAAGAATGGACAACTTTTTGGATGTATCAGTTATCAAACAGGCGGATGGAACCTTAGGCCATAAGGTCTACAGGAAAGGTACACATACTGATCGCTACCTCCATAAGAACTCAAACCACCACCCTGGGCAAAAGAGGGGGGGGTCATAAAAACACTAGTGGATAGGGCCAATAATATTTGTGAACCAGGCTACTTACAAGGAGAACTAAATCATTTACGAATGGCTTTTGCGAAAAATGGTTATACGAAAAACGAGATTAACCGAGCACTTCACCCAAGTAGAAAAATTCCTAAAAATAGGAGACAGCAACAACCATCAGCTGGAAAAGTATTTCTTCCGTTCATCCATAACATCACGGATCGCATTGGGAAAGTACTAGCCAAGTTTCAGGTGGAGACTATTTTCAGACCTACTAAGAAAATTAGTGAATGCCTAAGATCAACAAAAGATGCTCGTCGCCCCCTAGCCACCCCAGGGGTATATAAAATTCCATGTAGTTGTGGCAGGGTTTACATAGGAACTACAAAAAGAAGCATCAATACACGGTTGACGGAGCACAAAAGAAACTGTCGCTTGGGACATATCGACAAATCGGCAGTAGCGGAACATGTTTTTAAGGACGGAGATCACGAAATAAAATTTGGTGAGACAAGCGTGCTAGCGAGGACGTCGCATTATTATACGCGTATGTATAGAGAAGTCCGCCCTCGTGGTCTCGCGGTAGCGTTCTCGCTTCCCGAGCACGGGGTTCCGGGTTCGATTCCCGGCGGGGTCAGGGATTTTTCCTGCCTCGAGATGACTGGGTGTTGTTGTGTCGTCTTCATCATCATCATTCATCCCCATTACGGTCGGAGGAAGGCAACGTCAAACCACCTCCATTAGGACCTTGCCTAGAAAGGCGGTGCGGGTCTCCCGCATCGTTCCCCTACGCTCTGTAACGAAGCATGGGACTTCATTTCCATTCCATGTATAGAGAGGCAATTGAAATCCACAAATATCAATACAATTTTAATCGTAAAGAAGAAGGATTAAAATTGGACAAGATATGGCGGTCGACGTTGCATCAATCACGTGACAATCGATTGCCTGCAATCGAGAGAACAGACGATAGCCAGAGATAGCTACACATCGACGCCACGTGACGTGCGGTGGCGGCCTCTACGATCTTCATATAAGCGGCGGCCCCAGCTCCTAGCAGCCAGTCGTCGACTCACCTCGGAAGATGTTCTCCGTAGTTGAGAACGAAACGTCAGGGAGAAGAAGTTCTACAAGTCGACCACGGCAACTTAGCCCGGAAGTGTTAACTGATGGCACAATATTTCATCGATGCAACTGCTCGACATCATCAGGTGGTGGTAGCTGCTGCTGTCGCTGCTGCAAGGCGCGACTGGTGATAATCGCGCGGCGGCGTCGGAATTTATCATGCCGGGAGCAGGCAATACACGGGCGCGGGAAGACGCTCGTAGTTGGAGGAAAGCGGCGCTTCTGGTGTCCACTGCTGGGAACAGCAGAAAGGCCATCCACGCGTGCGCTATGGACAATGACTATGCTGTCGGACGCTCCCGCGATTGAAGTCTGAAATAAATCTCAGTTGCGCGTTGCGTCACTTGATGAATCGAAAGTTCTCGTTTTCCCTGTTTTGATTTAATGTCATTCCAGGTGCCGCTTAGTTGAAAACCTGCATCCCTGTTGATAAGACTGTCCGCCGTACGGATATGTATCGCCTCCTTAACAACACAGTCCGAGAAAGATGAGGCTGGGGATAAAATTTCCGTTCGTGAAGCATACGATGTCCCGTGTGCAGGAAATGCTCCGCTGCCGCTGATTTATCAGGTTGCCCCAGGCGTGTATGACGACGGTGTTCGACGCAACGTTCTTGGACGGTTCGCCATATCTGTCCAATGTAAGATTTTCCACATTGGCATGGGATTTTATACACGCCACGTTTCCTAAGGCCAAGGTCGTCTTTGGCCGAGCACAATAAATTCCTCAATTTGGCTGGCGGCCGAAAAACAAACTTGATGTCGTGCTTTTTGAGGATTCTTTCTATTTTCGAAGATACGCCGCCAAAATAGGGCAAGAACGATTTTGCAGTAGGTGCCTCCGCATCTTCATTTACATCCCTGCTTCGAGTTTGCTTAGAACGGAATGCAAGGCGTATATGCCTAACGGAATAGCCATTCTGTTGGAATACCGTTGTCAGGTGTTGTAGCTCACCAGGTAGGATCTGAGACTACATGTGCTCTGTGCACCAAAGAGCGTAAGACACTGCCGTGTTGGGCAGGATGATGGCAACTTGTGGCCTGCAAATATAGCTCCGTATGAGTGGATTTGCGATAGACGCTGTGACGCAGTGTACCATCAGCTTTTCTCCTATGACGTCCAGGAATGGTAAGTTGCCATCCTTTTCCACCTCCAACGTGAACTGTATATTGGGTTGCAGCGAGTTCAGATGCCGGAGAAACACAGGTAATGTCTCTATTCCGCCGGGCCACACCACGAAAGTCTCGCCTACATAAAGCCAGAAACAAGAAGGTTTGAGGCTTGCCGACTACAGTGCTTTTTCCTCAAAGTCTTCCATAAAATAATTGGCGACCATGGGAGATAGAGGACACCGTCCACTTGTTCAAAATACTGGTCACTGAATAAGAAATAAGTTGAGGTAAGGACATGTTTATATGTCCCTCTGAAACTGGCTGCTGATAAGCTCCAACGAGTCCTGCGGAGGTACTTTCGTAAACAGAGATATAACGTCAAAACTAACCAAAACATCCGACGCTTGTAGCTTAAGTGTCTTCAGGCGTCCAATGAAGTCCTCTGAATTCCGGATATGGTGATCACACTTGCCTATGAGAGGTACCAACAGTGTAGTAAGACGTTTGACCAGAAAATAGGTATGAGCTCCAGTGTTGATAAGTATTGGGCAAAGAGGTGTTCCATCGTTGTGCATCTTGGGTAGGTCGTACATCCTTGGGGGAACAGCAGCCTGTTGCCGTCGGCTTTAGAAGGAATAGAACTCTTCTAGAGAAGATCTAATGTTTTTCTCCGGATTTTACCAGTCGGTTCCTCTCTTAGCTTGCGATAGGCAGGATCGTCGAGCAGCGCCTCCATCTTGCTGTTGTATTCAACGTGTGAGAGAGGGACTGTGGAGTTCCTCTTGTCGGCAGGTGAAATGAGGAGTTCTTTGTCCGTTCTCAGAGCCTTCCTTTCTGTTGAGTTGATGTTGAAATCGCTCGGTGGGGCTTGCAAGACTTGTCACTCCAGTCACCTAAAAAATTAAAATTCTCGATAAACTGTTCTCTTTGAGTTATTTGAAACATTCAAACAATGCGGATATGTAGCCATTGCCTGACCCATAAGACGGTGCCCTAAGGTTCCTAAAAACGTAACACATTCTGTCGCAACATTTCTCTTTTTAGCTGATTGATTAATACATGGCTTCTCATTTTGATCTTCTGATGATCCACACATTGTAAAGATCCTAAGAGGACCACACTACAATCATATTTCAACTTAAACACTGTTACTGTAAGGTTCAAATGGTTCAAATGGCTCTGAGCACTATGGGACTTAACTTCCCAGGTCATCAGTCCCCTAGAACTTAGAACTACTTAAACCTAACTAACCTAAGGACATCACACACATCCATGCCCGAGGCAGGATTCGAACCTGCGACCGTAGCGGACGCGCGGTTCCAGACTGAAGCGCCTAGAACCGCTCGGCCACCAGGGCCGGCTATTGTAAGGAAACAACACAGAATAAGTAACTCAGCGGCCGCGCGGGATTAGCCGAGCGGTCTATTGCGCTGCAGTCATGGACTGTGTGGCTGGTCCCGGAGGAGGTTCGAGTCCTCCCTCGGGCATGGATGTGTGTGTTTGTCCTTAGGATAATTTAGATTAAGTAGTGTGTAAGCTTAAGGACGGATAACCTCAGCAGTTAAGTCCCATTAAGATTTCACACACATTTGAACTCAGCCGATCACGTTTACAGTTACAACGCAACTGATCTAACTGGTGTACTGCAAAGAGCTGAAAAAGCTTGGACCTACCCCATACTTTCCATGAAAAGGTGGACATTGAACGTTCTTTCTGTTACCACTAAAAGTAACATCCTTTACATCTCGGTGTGTTGCTACTTCGTTATTCGGTTCTGGCGCTGCAGTCCGGAACCGCGGGACTGCTACGGTCGCAGGTTCGAATCCTGCCTCGGGCATGGGTGTGTGTGATGTCCTTAGGTTAGTTAGGTTTAAGTAGTTCTATGTTCTAGGGGACTTATGACCTAAGATGTTGAGTCCCATAGTGCTCAGAGCCATTTGAACCATTTTTTGAACTTCGTTATTGATCTTGACGGCCTTGTAGTACCGACTGCTAGCCATCAGAACATGCCATGAACTAATTTCCTAATTGAATTGACTTACCCAGTTTTTTTCGTGGGCCGTTCATGTATGAACAGCTGGACTTTAAAAAGCGTAGTTTTCATTGTTTATGGCATTTCTTTCGTTGGGATTGGTTAACATTATATTTTCCCCAAACCCGTGAACAGCTGAGTTGCGTACGTACATCTCTTTACTTGTGCTTTTACGCGAAGAATGTCTGAAGAGATTCTTGAATGCCGCAAATCAGTGTCAGAGGGTGCTGAAACCCACGCTGGCATATGGACGGAGCTGTCGCTCGTATCGGCCAAACCCACGCCGTCCTTGTTTAGCAGGGCGCCGTCATACAGGGGCTAATGACGCGCCCTGCAAGAGAGAGAGAGAGAGAGAGAGAGAGAGAGAGAGAGAGCGAGCGCCTTTCCACGCCCTATTCGCTCCCACCCCCCTCCCCTTTCGACTCGTCGGCCCTCCTCTTTTTTCCCCCTGCCATGTTTGGCCGTCATTGGGCTGGGTGCCGAGATTGGCGCAGAAATTGCGGCTCCCAGGCGCCTGCCGCCTCGGGCGACCGAGCGTTCGCCGCCAGCCTGTGAATTGGCGGATCAATTTTTAATGTGTGCGACAGACACGTACAGCGCGCGCTGCGCACTTGGGCCCACCCTGTTTCCCGTCCGCTTTCTCGTCGCGTGCGAGGATCAGCCGGCGATGGACTCGAGTTCGGCATGAAGCGAATTCCACTTATCGCCCAGGGAGGCTGGTATATGTTCAGTTGCTGATCCAATTGAGATGCACCATACTTTTCCACATGAACTTAAACGTATCACGACTGCACTCTGCCGGCGGAATTCAGACTGAGACTTAAACAAAGGTAATTTTTCATTTCATGCACCACATCTGTTAGATTTTGTTGACTTAATTACTTACACGGGTCAAAAGGAGAAAAATAGGCTAAATATATAAAAGTAAAGCATATAAAGGATATACACACTGAAGAGCCACAGAAACCACTATACCTGCCTCATATCGTGTAGTGCCTCGGCGAGCACGCAGAAGTGCCACAACACGACGTGGCATGGACTCGACTAATGTCTGAAGTAGTGCTGGAGGGAACTGACACCATGACTCCTGCAGGGCTGTCCATAAATTCGTAAGAGTACGAGGGGTGGGTATCTCTTCTGAACAGCACGTTGCAAGGCACGTGGCCAGTGAAAGTGTTTCAACTCAGAAGGGTGTGCCACTCTGTAGCAATTCTGGACATGAGGGGTGTCGCATTTTCCTGCTGGAATTGCCAAAGTCTATCGCACGCTGACACCTGTTGATAGTCCAGCATTGAAATCTGCACCAATTTGGGGATGGGTTGCACTTCTGTCACGTTGAAAGATTCTCTTCAGTCGTCGTTGGTCTCGTTCTTGCAGTATCTTTTTCCGGCCGCAGCGACGTCGGAAATTTGATGTTTTACCGGATTCCTGATTTTTACGGTACACTCGTGAAATGGCCGTACGGAAAAATCCCCGCTTCATCGCTACCTCGGATATGCCGTGTCTATTCGCTCGTGCGTCGACTATAACACCACGTTCACAGTCTCTTAAACCTTGATATTCTGCCATTGTAGCTGCAATACCTGATCTAAAAAATGCGCCAAACACTTTTTGTCTTATATAGGCGTTGCCGACGGCAGCGCCGTATTCTACCTGTTACATATCTCTGTAACTGAATACGCATGCCTACACCTTTTTTTTTTTTTTTTTTTTTTTTTTTTTTTTTTTTTTTTTTTTTTGGCGCTTCACTGTAGCTACAATCTGATGATAATGAAGCCATATAATAATAATATACAGGATGAGTCACCTAACGTTACCGCTGGATATATTTCGTAAACCACATCAAATACTGACGAATCGATTCCACAGACCGAACGTGAGGAGAGGGGCTAGTCTAACTGGTTAATACAAAACATAAAAAAAATGCACGGAAGTATGTTTTTTTAACACAAACTTACGTTTTTTTAAATGGAACCCCGTTAGTTTTGTTAGCAAATCTGAACATATAAACAAATACGTAATCAGTGCCGTTTGTTGCATTGTAAAATGTTAATTACATCCGGAGATATTGTAACCTGAAGTTGACGCTTGAGTACCACTCCTCCGCTGTTCGATCGTGTGTATCGGAGAGCACCGAATAACGTAGGAATCCAAAGGGAACGGTGATGGAGCTTAGGTACAGAAGAGACTGGAACAACAATTACATCCACATGCTAACACCTTTTTATTGGTCTTTTTCACTGATGCACATGTACATTACCATGAGGGGTGAGGTACAAGTACACACGTGGTTGCCGTTTTCAATTACGGAGTGGAATAGAGTGTGTCCCGACATGTCAGGCCAATAGATGTTCAATATGGTGGCCATCATTTGCTGCACACAATTGCAATCTCTGGCGTAATGAATGTCGTACACGCCGCAGTACATCTGGTATAATGTCGCCGCAGGCTGCCACAATACGTTGCTTCATATCCTCTAGGGTTGTAGGCACATCACGGTACACATTCTCCTTTAACGTACCCCACAGAAAGAAGTCCAGAGGTGTAAGATCAGGAGAACGGGCTGGCCAATTTATACGTCCTCCACGTCCTATGAATCGCCCGTCGAACGTGTACCTCACCCCTCATGGTAATGTACATGTGCGTCAGTGAAAAAGACCAATAAAAAGGTGTTAGCATGTGGACGTAATGTGTTGTTCCAGCCTCTTCTGTACCTAAGGTCCATCACCGTTCCCTTTGGATCCCTACGTAATTCGGTGCTCTCTGATACACACGATCGAACAGCGGAGGAGTGGTACTCAAGCGTCAACTTTAGGTTACAATATCTCCCGATGTAATTAACATTTTACATTGCAACAAACGGCACTGATTACGTATTTGTTTATATGTTCAGATGTGCTAACAAAACTAACGGGGTTCCATTTAAAAAAACGTAGGTTTGTGTTAAAAAAAATTCTTCCGTGCATTTTTTATGGTTTGTATTAACCAATTACACTAGCCCCTCTCCTCACGTTCGGTCTGTGGAATCGATTCGTCAGTATTTGATGTGGTTTACGAAATATATACAGCAGTAATGTTAGGTGACTCACCCTATATACAGACAAATTACGAACACTAAATATAATCAGACCAAAAATTAGTGATGTCGTCAGCATTATCCCTGGCCCACAACAAGTCCTCCAGCGTGCAGGAAACTGCCATGAGGTGGATGAGGCAGTGATGTCCAACCCAGTTTGACCAGTTTTTGTTGGTTCTGAGACTTGCGTACGTGCTCGGTGGTTTGTTCGGCTACGCATGCACATACAGTTGATGTGTCCCCAAGGTAGTTCCGTCTGGCGATATTATCCTTTGTTCTACCGAACCACGTCCTAGTCTGTTGAGGGACTTCCACGTTTTCCATAGCACGTTTTCGCCTGGGAGGAGCAGCGCCTACGAAGGTGGGATCCATGGTGCGATATCTGCATTTCTGAGCGTCTACAGGTTTAGTCTTGTCATTGACGGTGATGTGTCGTCTTTGACGGAAATTTGTAGAAAGCTCTCTCCTTAGGTTTCAGCCTTCGTGGAGTAGGTTGGTGTCCATGCAGCGGTCGAACAGCGTTTAGTTCCGCTTTGCTTCTCTCTGTGTTTGCGGCAGCTTCCCGCCTTATTGTATGGTGGGGCTATCCCTGCCAGGCTGTAGAGTTGGTAGGTAGGCGTTGCCCTCTAGCACTCTGATGTTATTCTATATGTCTCGTTGAGGGCAACATCCACATGCCTGGCCTGAACAGAATTGTGCCACACGAGGCAGGCGTATTCAGCGGTATAGTAACATAATGCAATTGCCGATGTTCTGAGTACTCACTACTTGTGAGCTTTCTGATGATGATATTTCGGGCGGATACTATTTTTTGTTTTGTATTTAGGCAGAGTTTCCTAAACGTCCACGGTCCAGCGTGATCTCCAGATATTTTGGATTGTGACAGCCCTCCAGCTCCATGCCATGTCATACAACTTTTAATTTTCGTTTGGAGCCTTTCTTTCGCAGATGAAAAGCGGGTACTTGAGTTTTAGCCAGATTCGGTTTCAGGTAGTTACTTTGGTAGTATGCCGCGAGAGTGTGAAGTCCATTTATTAGATGTGTCTCTACTGTTTCGAAGTCCTTGGCTTGATATATTAGCGTCGGATCGTCAGCATAGACGAAGATTTTTGTGTTAAGAGGTTGTCAGTATAGATGTTAAAAAAGGTTGCTGCTAGGACGCTACATTGTATGAGAGGCGTAATTACGAGGATCTCTCAATAAATAATGCCCTGCAATTTCTTTTCTCGGAACGCATTTAGTCTTCAAATGGTTCAAATGGCTCTAAGCACTATGGGACAACATCTGAGGTCATCAGTCCCCCTAGACTTAGAACAACCTAACTAACCTAAGGACATCACGTACATCCATGCCCGAGGCAGGATTCGAACCTGCAACGGTAGCAGCAGCGCGGTTCCGGACTGAAGCGCCTAGAACCGCTCGGCCACAGCGGCCGGCCATGTAGTCCTAACAGTTAAAAGTTTCTGACAATATCAGTCAACATTTCTTACACGTGTACTATTTTTCTATGCAGACTCCATCACTTCTGTGGCTTTACCAAATATTTTGAGAGACATGTATTCCCTGTCCCTTGTTCTGTGGTAGTAGCCAAGTTTTCGTTGCATAAATTACTCTTTGTCATTTTCAAAGTGTTTTCCACGTAGAGATACTTTAAATAGCGCAATGAGATGGAAGTTCGAGGGCCATGGGGTGGATGAGGTAATTATGTCCAACCCAATTTGACCTGTTTTTGTGGGTTCTGAGACTTGCTTACGTGCGTACATTTTGCATTAGAGCAATATTTCTTTTGGATTCGTGTCAGTCCGAACACGTGGGGAACGGTTCTTTGTTGGAGTCTTCCCACACGCGTCTAAATTAATGGTAGACCTTTTCGGTAACACATCCACTAAAATGAAATCATCACTGTCCTAAACGACTGTCATCATGTATGTGTCAGCACGGGAGCAGCTTTCATTATCTTCTTATTCTGTGACTGCGTGTGGTTCCACTCGAGTGACGGCCTTTTTGTTTCCGGCTCAACGTGATTGGCCTCAAACTGCTCCAGCACCTCAGACGACATGACTTTTTCTTTGTCTTGAGCACACCTTCGAATATCTAAGAATCTCAGCTTCTGAACACGCACTTGCAACACTCACTGCTAGCTGCGCAACTAATTGTGGAGTTGTAATGCGCTCTCATTATTTTCGAAGTTGTCCCACATAGAGAATACTTAATTGGCCCAAACAGTTGAAAGTTCGAGGGTGTAAGGTATATTGTGGATGGAGCTGTCACAGGACATCGCGAACGTGACCGATCATGGAGTCCTGTACCTACACTTCCTGTCGCTTATGAATGTTCACCACGGCATCTTTCACCGCAAGGAAGAATGCAATTACAGCACGTTGCTCGCAGCGATTGTCTTGCGTACACACCAGTTTGATTGCTCACTACGTCTCTCTGTTCGTAACTTCGCACATGTGCAAATGATAAATCAAATTTGAAGCGCCGCTTCCGAGTTAATTAGCACTGAAATTAGTCAATCGGGCCGCTGCACGCGCGAATTAAAGCGGCCCGCCTGAGACGGTGTCGCCAAATGAGTGTTTAGTTTGATTTCCTAAAACTGGACAAGAGATCGGTACAAAAATTGAACACGGGGCGATAGTAAGTATTGAACCCGAACCAAAGGCTGAGCAGTCTTGTGCGTTATCATCTACGTTAAGAGAACAACTGACGCTAATTGCATCTATCGGGCCGCCTGAATTTGCGCACACAAAGGCCTAACTGGCTGCCATCAATTCTAATTAACTCAGAAACAACCCAACGTATCAATTGCTTTCTTAGAAATTACTTCTCAGCACAACTTCCCCTGCGACAGCCTTAAAAGCTTTTCACCTCGTTTCCGACCACCCTGTATAAAGTTATTCCCGCGACTAGCAGTCTTCCAGGGTCTGGTTACTCACGATGGCAAAATGAAAGGAACCGCTAAGAATCAGCTGTGGCGTGGTGGACAGAACAACATAAATCTGCGATCAAATATAGAAATGGATCATTCAAAAGATGGCAAGTAAGAAGCGTAAACTGTCTCGTACATTCATTCATGGTCATTAAGTGAATCGTGGTTTAAAAACTGGTTTTTATAGTCGCATTTAGTACTTCATGAAGGTTCACAACACGCACTGACGTGTCTTAACACTGTTGCGTCACTTAGCACTGAGGTAAGTTGCAAACTAACTCCAGCGGAATGTTTCAGTTCTAAATGTGTCTTTCGTGTGGACGCAGAAACGGACCTCAGAAGTCAACGAAATTACGAGTGACAGCGTCTGGACCGGCTGACTCATGTTTATCTCTTCCGCAGCGAGGACCCACTCAATAGTCGTTGTGGCTCCTCTTTGGCGGTGGTCAACATTTTTCTGGACTGTCGCAACCTAGCTGCCCTACGGCGGACTCTTTAATTTCCCGCTACCCCTAGTGTTAGGAGACGATGCCTCAGCGGCTGACTCAGTTCTACGTTTTGTTCGTGAAGGGGGCTTTTGCCATTCTCTTTAAGGGAGGACCCCTTAAACTTATCGGTTCTCTGAGGGGTTGGCAGAACACTCTGTTGCGCCCTGTGACCAAACTGGGCTGCGGTTGTCTACGCTTGGGGGTCAAGCCCGGTCCCCGCCTTCCCTGCTCTTTTACTCTTCTTTCCCCGTCTCAGGTGGCCTGTTAGACTCGTTCATATCTTGTCTCCCTGTGCTTCTCTTGCCCTGTCTGTGTTGACTGTCTTTCCATGGTAATCTCGGAATGGAATACCTCTGGTAAGTGGGGGTGGGGGAGCTTGGAGATGTAGGTCCCCCCATTGCACTCTACTTTCAGGGGGGTTGGGTTGTTTGGAGGAAGAGACCAAACATCGAGGTTATCGGTCTCATCGGATTAGGGAAGAAGGGGGAAGGAAGTCGGCCGTGTCCTTTCTGAGGGATTATCCCGGCATTTGCCAGGAGCGATTTAGGGAAATCACGGAAAACCTAAATCAGGATGGCCGGACGCGGGATTGAACCGTCGTCCTCCCGAATACTTTCAGGGGCTTCCGGCTGCTCCCTTGATGGGGCACCTGGCTTACCTTGCTTCTACTGTTTCCCTTTCTTCTTTTTGTCCCTTATCTTGGCTTCGCTGGCATTAGTAGACATTGGGATTTTCTTCCCTTGGGCTTTGGACGGTAGGCTGTCTCTGATCTACAGTCATGTGGATCTTTATGTTCGAGGACAAACGGTTTGATGCTCTAGTAGTTTGGTCCCTTTATCTATCTGTCCAACAAACCAACCAGCTACTGTGAAAGTGTTTGCAGAACAGCAACATCTTGCCATATACAACATGCTGGGATACGAGGGTTTAATGTTTGTAGGCCAAGACAGAAGTCAAAAGGGATGTGCGCAGTGGGCTCATGTTCCACAGGGCTGAATGGCATCTCTCCGGCACATTACCGGAGATAAATTCCTGTTGTCTGCGTTACCTTTAGCTAGAGAGAGACAGCTGTTTGTTACCGCAAGTATGTAGCGTGTATTGCAGTTGTAAGGAAGACGTCCCCGTCGTCTCTCCGTCGACGACACATTCACACCCACCCTCTCCTGCCCCCTCTTCGCCATCAGAATTCACATGTGGTTGCTGAGTCCTGTATCGGGAATTTTCCGCCACTGGCAGTTAAACGTGAGGAAGTGCTGCGGCACAGGCTGCCTTATGCGTGGGGAGTTGGCCGATATGCTGTTCGAATATGACGCTGGTAGGTGCAGTGCGTGACTCGTTCTGCGGCGCCGTGAAATTCCGATGTATCGATATTTTGAAAATCATTATCGGCCGTCGATATATAGAAAAGTATCGACGCAAAAAATATCTACATACCGGCGTATAAAAATATCGGCTGCACATAGTAGATACGCTGCCGGTTTTAGAAGTGTATATTTAGGTATTGATTTATTATTAGTAACCTGTACATCGATAGGCTACCAGCCTGCTTATCCTCCTTCGAGCAAGAATTGAAAGGAAAACTATGCACGTTCATGCCTGACGATAACCGCTTTGCTAACAACGACAACTGCATGTAAGTGGCAGAACAAAAGGTGACCGATGGCTCTGTCATTCCGGATCGTTATATTCGGATTTGTCCGGAACACTTCATGTCCACTTCCCGATTTTTCCATTTGTGCAAATGCCAGCCACCTAGCAGCTTTAGTGTCAGAATTACACGGTGAAGTTAAAAGTTGCTGTTGGTAGCGCCGAATATGTCAGCATTTCTGCTCACTCGTCTCCTCCCGCCATAAAGGCCAGTGGTGTCCTTTAGATTTCTGTTCATCATTTTCTGCAACTGTTTCCGAAGAATGCCGAAGTGGAAATAGCGCACAAGGTGCGCTAAACGGAAATCTTATTCCATTCACATCGCCACCGCCTCAGTGCAATCTGACTTCTTCTTTGTACCACCTACACTTGCTTCACACAGTCAGAGAGGGACTGGAGATGATGAATGCTCAAAAAATAGTAAGACTCTTCACACAATGAAAGTAAAATAATGTTATTCTACAACTTCAAAAGAACAGTTTCAAATATTTACCGAAAATTGCGAATAATATAAAATAAAAATATCCGTACTCCATGTTGCCGTTCCGATTTCGATATACCGATATGTCGGGGTAGTAACATAGCCGATATATCTTTTATTTGGAAAATATCGATGTATCGATATTTTATTAATAACTCTAGTGCACAGGCTGCCGGTTCGTCTTTATTAGCGTGATGCGGCGTCGTCAAAGTTTAACGCTTTCGGTCATGGCGTCCTCATATGAGAACGTACCAAATAAATGCTTAGTATATTAAAATTCATTTACTTTTACCATTTGTAATTGTTGTCCGCATATTGTCACAAGCAGAGAGTTTATTTGAGAACAGTGTCGACATCTCCTGTCAATCTGTGGTACCACAAAACAAAACTGAATGAGCACAGTCACATGGACGCTCGCCAGTAATCTTTGTACCTTCCATCTGCCGGTTAATATCTTCTGAGTTAGGTAAAAAATTCATTTGTGCTTAGAAAGGTGCATTCTTGAAGGTGAAAACTAAAGGTGTCTTTCAGAACGAAATGTAAGTGGCATGTTTATAACTTTATACATGTCTCCAAATGAGGACTTTGTGGTTGAAAGGTTGTAATAGCGCAGAAATTAAGGACATTATTTCGCTGTCTTTTTACTCATCTTACGGTGATTTCACAATGCCCCGAGTCTAAGACAGAGGAAAGCTCCTTAATTCATCTGAAACAAGAGGACAATGAGTAATGTTAGACGTTTTATACAATACGGTATACTGTAAGCCGAGTAGACGCAAAGCCCGCTATCTGCAAGGTAAGTGACACTGGGATAATTACGAAACACACTTCCTAGCCAAAAGACAATGCATTGCCAGCGAGAATGCCATTGTTGCGTACGAATTTGTTACAGCGCAGCCAGCCTAAAGCTGAATAAGAAAAATATCCATTCTAATCGTAAAAGACTGAAAGATAGCTTTGAATGTCTAGATTGGTAAGTCTGATATCTGTTCACGTGCTTTGTGTCCGGACATGGCAGGGCGACAGCCACGCCTATTGGGCATTTAGCGGGCTCTGCACGCGAAGACATCATGCAGTTAGCTGCTTTTGAAACAGAACACGATTTTCGGCAGCCATGTTTGTTCATGCAATTGATATTGCATGTGTAAATGCATGGACTGATAACAAGAAAAATGAATTAGAATTGTTGTTGTTGTTGTGGTCTTCAGTCCTGAGACTGGTTTGATGCAGCTCTCCATGCTACTCTATCCTGTGCAAGCTTTTTCATCTCCCAGTACCTACTGCATCCTACATCCTTCTGAATCTGCTTAGTGTATTCATCTCTTGGTCTCCCTCTACGATTTTTACCCTCCACGCTGCCCTCCAATGCTAAATTTGTGATCCCTTGATGCCTCAGAACATGTCCTACCAACCGATCCCTTCTTCTGGTCAAGTTGTGCCACAAACTTCTCTTCTCCCCAATCCTATTCAATACTTCCTCATTAGTTATGTGATCTACCCATCTAATCTTCAGCATTCTTCTATAGCACCACATTTCGAAAGCTTCTATTCTCTTCTTGTCCAAACTATTTATCGTCCATGTTTCACTTCCATACATGGCTACACTCCATACGAATACTTTCAGAAATGACTTCCTGACACTTAAATCAATACTGGATGTTAACAAATTTCTCTTCTTCAGGAACGCTTTCCTTGCCATTGCCAGCCTACATTTTATATCCTCTCTATTTCGACCATCATCAGTTATTTTGCTCCCCAAATAGCAAAACTCCTTAACTACTTTAAGTGCCTCATTTCCTAATCTAATTCCCTCAGCATCACCCGACTTAATTAGACTACATTCCATTATCCTTGTTTTGCTTTTGTTGACGTTCATCTTATATCCTCCTTTCAAGACACTGTCCATTCCATTCAACTGCTCTTCCAAGTCCTTTGCTGCCTCTGACAGAATTACAATGTCATCGGCGAACCTCAAAGTTTTTATTTCTTCTCCATGAATTTTAATACCTACTCCGAATTTTTCTTTTGTTTCCTTTACTGCTTGCTCAATATACAGATTGAACAACATCGGGGAGAAGCTACAACCCTGTCTTACTCCCTTCCCAACCACTGCTTCCCTTTCATGTCCCTCGACTCTTATAACTGCCATCTGGTTTCTGTACAAATTGTAAATAGCCTTTCGCTCCCTGTATTTTACCCCTGCCACCTTTAGAATTTGAAAGAGAGTATTCCAGTCAACATTGTCAAAAGCTTTCTCTAAGTCTACAAATGCTAGAAACGTAGGTTTGCCTTTCCTTAATCTTTCTTCTAAGATAAGTCGTAAGGTCAGTATTGCCTCACGTGTTCCAGTGTTTCTACGGAATCCAAACTGATCTTCCTCGAGGTTGGCTTCTACTAGTTTTTCCATTCGTCTGTAAAGAATTCGTGTTAGTATTTTGCAGCTGTGACTTATTAAGCTGATAGTTCGGTAATTTTCACATCTGTCAACACCTGCTTTCTTTGGGATTGGAATTATTATATTCTTCTTGAAGTCTGAGGGTATTTCGCCTGTTTCATACATCTTGCTCACCAGCTGGTAGAGTTTTGTCAGGACTGGCTCTCCCACGGCCGTCAGTAGTTCCAATGGAATATTGTCTACTCCGGGGGCCTTGTTTCGACTCAGGTCTTTCAGTGCTCTGTCAAACTCTTCACGCAGTATCGTATCTCCCATTTCATCTTCATCTACATCCTCTTCCATTTCCATAATATTGTCCTCAAGTACATCGCCCTTATATAGACCCTCTATATACTCCTTCCACCTTTCTGCTTTCCCTTCTTTGCTTAGAACTGGGTTTCCATCCGAGCTCTTGATATTCATACAAGTCGTTCTCTTATCTCCAAAGGTCTCTTTAATTTTCCTGTAGGCAGTATCTATCTTACCCCTAGTGAGACAAGCCTCTACATCCTTACATTTGTCCTCTAGCCATCCCTGCTTAGCCATTTTGCACTTCCTGTCGATCTCATTTTTGAGACGTTTGTATTCCTTTTTGCCTGTTTCACTACTACATTTTTATTAGGTGTTCCAAAAAATAACACACTTGATTTGCTTCACTTTAGGGCAACTGAGGTCGAAGTACTGACAAAAGTAGATAAGTCAGTTGCCAGAAAATGGGGTGTGCCACCATTGAGAGTCTGATGCCATCTCCAAGTACTTCCAAACGAGTCAATGCGGAAATTCGTCCAGAAGCTGATGTTCGTTTGGACAACGTTGGGCATCTTCCAGTAGTCAGTGACAAAAAATGATTTGAAAGGTGCAAGAAACCGGGTTGCAAACGAAAAACCAAATTTTATTGTGTAAAATGTAACATTCTCTTAAGTCTGGATAGAAAAAAAATTTGTTCTTTATCATGCTTCACATGTGCAAAACCATAGTTTATTTGCATAATCATTAAATAAGCTTTGTGTAATTTATGTATTTTGAAATAAATTCAAATAAAATACTTCGAATTTTCGACTTATACTGCACCCACTTGAACACGATGTCATTTGGGGACGCGTTGTATCCTCTTTTTTCTGGGGGGGGGGGGGGGGGGAGGGGGGCACCTCGGAATATTTTATACACCTGGAAAGCCATAATTTAATTCGAAGAACTGGATAGCAAAGCCATGATTTTTTTCACGGAAAAAATAATTTGTGACCGAATGGGTTAAGCCTGTGGGCGATTAAGCGAGAGACTCTGTAACCGTTTGTCGACATCGGCCACCGCGAGTGAATGCAAACGTTTTGTTTACAATCAGAACGCACATCATCCACTAGCTTAGTTTAGTTATTTCATTTGCTAGTTATTTGCTTTGATCGAAGTTGACCTATCTCACTCTGATGGGGAACGAGACAGTTTCAGATGTCTCTGTGAAATATATGATAACATTCTGACCATTTAAATTTTTTTTTACCCCAAGTAATTTTTATGTAACTATGTTTGTTCAGTCTCTCTCTCTCTCTCTCTCTCTGTCTCTCTCTCTCTCTCTCTCTCTCTCTCTCTCTCTCTCTCTCTCTCTCATCTCTCCCCGTTTCCCTGTCTCTAATTATGTATTGATAATTATACATTACGCCACCGTATATGAAAGGAGCTGAATAATAATTACTTTTGACTTAAAATTTAAAGAATAGCGCCAATATAGAAATAGAATTATCGTTCACTTTCGTTATGTGCCAACGATGTACACAACTACACGAAGGGCATAGTAGACGTATGTCAATTGGTCATGTTTTGCTAAAATCTTGTCGTCGTAAGCTCTCACATTCTTATACTACGGAATGCAAATCGCGATATGCGTCCGTAGAAAGTACAAAGTGTCTTACTGTTTTTTTTTTTTTTTAATCATCGAAATCTCTTCAAAGTAAGCAAACAATCAATCTCATTGAGTCACTGTTAGCCACGCCTGTCTCAAATTCGTTTCCTCTTGCGTCTGACTTTCAAGTAAGTTCAACAGTGAATCAACAGCAAAGCTACGGACGTCAGCAGATGAAAATAATTCAGGCCATCCGCAAAGCATTCCGTCGCAGCTCCGACGTAACGAAGGAGTTATAGGGACTTAAAATTATTCTAGTATCCGCGGATATGTATGCTGACTGAAGACTTTAAATCACGGGTCAGGGACATGCGGATGTGGTCAGCAATTCGCACGTGTAATAGAAACACATTCATGAATTTTTTGAGTACATGACCTCCGTAAGCCTTAATTTACGTTTCACGATATTACACAGGCACCTCCACGATCACAAACTCGATCACGGGAGAGCGAGAGAGAGAGAGAGAGAGAGAGAGAGAGAGAGAGAGAGAGAGAGAGAGTGATAGGGTGAAGCACAGTGACACTTCTATCTTGGTTAAGGCTGGACGAATTCTCTACCGCCAAGAGCGCGTCATTTTCGCGGTCGCAGCACTTACGACCTCTCGTGAGCCCCTCGTCGTTCAGTTTATCCGGGCAATTTGTGTTCTGTCTTTTAAATCTCGTCACCCCATTTCGGTAGGATTTCTTTATCCAGCTGCAATTTCCTTATGATAATGCGTTCTGTATCCGTTATCCACTTTGCTCCACCATAAGTATAAGATCTCCAGTGTGGGTAGTGTTGGAGCACAATCATGAAAAACTCCTCTTGTGCAAAAATGCATTGCATCTCACGAGGGAACAGGAATACTGAAGGAATGGTATTCTAGCGACACAAGTGTGCTGTGTATTTCACGAAGCCGGGGGAAAAGTTCGGGTCTCAGTAAGGTGATCCGCTTGCATAGAAAAAGCTTCACATCAAATAAAAGCAAAGAATCATTAAGGGTAACGAAAGTAATTTAATTACTACTAGTTTTACACGGATTGATAATGAATTGATGAACTAAGATATAGAATATAATAAACCTGAAATCATGTTATTGGAAAGCGATTTGTAACATTTGTTAAAGTAACGGAAAGAAACAAAGCTGTATATCAACTAATGCAACCATACGGTACGAGGCACACTCAAAATAAGGAAAGTAATTTTTTTGTTGCATCTATCTTTGAGGCAAAGATACCTTCACTTTGCGTTTCTGAGGTGGTTCCTAAATTGTCGCCCGCATCTCGTGGGCGTGCGGTAGCGTTCTCGCTTCCCACGCCCGGGTTCCCGGGTTCGATTCCCGGCGGGGTCAGGGATTTTCTCTGCCTCGTGATGGCTGGGTGTTGTGTGCTGTCCTTAGGTTAGTTAGGTTTAATTAGTTCTAAGTTCTAGGCGACTGATGACCTCAGCAGTTGAGTCGCATAGTGCTCAGAGCCATTTGAACCATTTTTGAACCTAAATTGTCCACATCAATTCTTTATTTGCATTTATGTGCAGCCCACTATTGTTACGACTGTAGTTTTCGTACTAGAAATCGCCACTGGGAGTGGTTGGAAAACAAATGAAACGAAATGTTTATGGATAAAATTTAATAGACTTTCAATTCGACTACGAGAACGTCCCTCACGTAAAAAGGAAAATCACAATAAAAGCTTTTTTTCACCTCGTCTCTCAGCTTTCTTTGCTACCCGATAGTTTCTCTAATTATCAGTCGGGAACTGGTGTCCTGTTATACCCTTCGTTGGTCAATCCTACTGATTACTAAAGCTGTTGAGGTGCGGATTATCGGTCGTGGGGCGACGGTGAAGCGGTGCGAAGTGCAGTTGGCAAATTCACTTTGACTGGAATTCGAATGTGTCTGGACCTAATGTACTGTTAACATGTGTGACATCTGCAGAATGTAAGTAGATTACTGAGAAAGTATTATTCTTCTGAACCCGCTGAATATACTGATAGAGAAATTTTGTTACTGAAGCGCCTCTCATTCTGCTGTTCTTCGCGACATCATGGCAGAAAATTCTGGAAAGGTCTACTAAATTCAACGCCAGTAACAAAATTTCACAGTTTTGGCAGTTTCTGTAGATCACAATTGCACCGACTTTCTTATTCCAATAGGACTGCGTGATCTTTGAAATACTTATTTTTCTTGTCTAGTAAAGGATGTTCCAGTAAGAATTAGTTGCATAGACGGAACATACCTCCACGAAGAATGCACAGTTTAAGTAATACACGTTAGTTAGGTACTTCAAACATTGAAATTTCTTTATTTTACACTCATCAGTATATAACCCAGTTTAATGTTTACAAAAATATAGGACATATTTCCACCAGTACTTTGTTGATAAACACTCTCGTTACAATTTTTTGATGACTTTTTCGTATATTTCCAGGTTAGTTACCGCAATGATGCGCACACACTTGTTATTTAACTTAAGAAACGTAACGATTCAGGGAAGAGCGCCAAAGCGCGATGTCGTAAGATCTTGGTGACCATTTCTGATCTCCAAGGCATGAGTACAGGATCTGAAAGTTTCTCATGCAACAATGCGTGTGATTCGCACTTGGTTTGGAGGTGGCGCCATCTCTCTGGAACCACTCGTTTCTGGGGTCCATCCCCTTCAGTTACGGGCCAAGAAAACTTAGTTATGTTTCATAACGTACGCCATTCGCTATCAATGCATTACCTGCCACGTTTCCGAAAAAGTAAATCCCAGTATCTACGCCCGCCCAAAACCCTCCCGTGGAGCATGCATCGGCAGCTCGAATGTTCTGAAAGAATACACGGTGCCCTCATTCCGACAATTAGGCTTCTTGATGCAGCCGTCCGACTGGAGGTGCTCCTCATCAGTAAAGGTAACATTCGTCGCAAAATTCTCATCCACATTCTGGTTAGGGGGCGGACGAAGATCCTTTGTTACAGTTGTCTGGTCGTCCTCGAAACGCTCAGTTCTCGTGATGCGCGGCGAATCGACCTTTCACAACTTCAGGCTACGCTCTCGTTTAGTGAGGTAATATCTTCAGCAGACAGGCCGGTGCCACGTCGCTATCACGTTTAGCCATCAGTAACTGAAGCACTTTCCTCAAAATTTTAAATTTCTCCACGAAATGGCGATGAAACAGAAGCATTTTGTCGACCGGAAGTTCTACGGAATTTGCGACTTTCCTCTTAAGAACTTTCCTCGTATCTAAATCTGTAAAGCCCTCGTTTCTATCTGTCTGTCTGTCGTTGAAGACAGTAATATCCAGATGTACTAGACGAATTTTCATTAGGTTTTCGCAGGTAACTGGAGCATTGCTAGAGACACCATATAGACTATATCGTCTCGAAATCGGATGACGAAAAAGAAGAATTAATAAATTACAAAAAACGTATGTATGTATGTACGTATATTCCACATTTCCTCCGAAACCACTGGACCGGTTTCAACCAAACTTGGTGCACATATTACTTACTGTCTGGATAGAATCGATGTGCGAATAAGAAGCACGTACAGGCCAAAGAGGCAAGAGTGGGGGTAAAAAAGAAGTATAGGTCCCGACACGTTTATATATAGATTTTATTCGTCCAGTATATGAGAACGAGAGCGCTTAGTTACTACCTACAAACTTTACACACAATTTCAAGTCCTTACGAAAGTTTTTCTCCCTGTCAACCTCCAGAAAATGATGGAAGGAATGAAGTTTATCGCTTACTACAGTTTCGCTGTTTATACAGTAAAACGGCCTTATGAATCATGAGGTTTTAATTTATTACTTCTTTATTACAAACTGTATTGGCGGCACAGTTTTCAGAGAGTATTCACATATGCCAATGAATGTACCAGCAAAACCGTGTCATTGTACGACCCATATTTTAGGATATATGACATTATAAACACTGAGATTCCTAAAAACAGTCGGGTGAAATTCGCTAGAGATACGGGTGAAATATATGTACACATACATGTGAAATGTGTTAAACATACGTGAAATAGATTTGACATGTGCTTACGGAGGCGAAGCCATGAGTATAAAGCTCATCCTAAAACCTTGGGACGATTTCAACCAAATTTGGAACACACATTAATTAAGATCTGGAAGAAAATAATGTTTGTGTGTGTGTGTTTGTATTTGTGTTTGGGGGTTAAGAACCACCAATTTGCTGGGATAAGCGAAACAGCGTACTGAAAGGGAGAGAGGGGGGGGGGGAGGGAGAGATGGACAGACAGCGAGGGAGAAGGCAGAGATGGACTAAGAGAAGTTTGGAATTAATATATACCGGGGCGATGCCTGGTACTCAGCGAGTATATATATATATATAGTGAGCTTTACGTTGAGATTATGTCTGGTCATGGTTGCTACACCCTCCACATTGTATAAGAAAAATTCAGATTACACAAGTCATCGATAACCATCTTGACTGAGAATGTTCAAGCGACTTTCAAAATCAATTTGTAGGCGTTACGAATGCGTTAAGACTAAGATTCAAACTGAGAAAGATAGTCATATTTAAGGGAAGAAGTTTCAGCTAACGCTGACAGAAAATAAACAAAGGAGCATTGTCAACTTTCAAGATCGAATTCTGAATTTAAATTTTTAACAACTCTCTCAAATAAATACCATTAAATGGCTCTGAGCAGTATGGGACTCAACTGCTGAGGTCATTAGTCCCCTAGAACTTAGAACTAGTTAAACCGAACTAACCTAAGGACATCACAAATATCCATGCCCGAGGCAAGATTCGAACCTGCGACCGTAGCGGTCTCGCGGTTCCAGACTGCAACGCCTTTAACCGCACGGCCACTTCGGCCGGCTACCATTAAATACCCGTAAATATTATGTATATTTGACGTCACACAACATCGAATATTCATAGCAAAGTTTATTTCCAGTTTTATCCTGTTTCATGTACTAATCCCTTTGTTGCAGCTTTTTGGCAAGGTATTGAAATCAGCACTCTGCATCGAATTAGCAAGTAATTTTTTTTAATTACTGCGTATTATCATTTTCATTTGTCTGCGTATTAATGAATGAAACACTGTCACTGACTGTTTCATTTCATAAAGAAATTATTTGTCTGTAATTGTGCGAAAAATCAACACCAGACGCAGGTTGGTGAAGCGTCACCAGCTGTATCCAGCGAGAGGAAAACAGCCAGCCGCGCTGTTCCACCCCTCTTCCTGTTTGCTGCTCCAGAAGGTGGTTCTGTCTGTTGAGGGCCCTAAATTACCTGTTAATGAGGACTGAGGGAACCAAACAAGGTGCACTCCAGTATCCAGTCCAAGACTTGCAAGTGGTCAGCTTTAGTAACAGTATGGTAAAATATAGACAGACAGCTTAATAGTATATTAATTCGGACAGGCTACTCACACATCCACGCCGCCAACAGGCCAAACATTTTGGCACTCACTAATTGTTAGATGTTGGAATTATTTGGGCAAATGAGGTGTATGCTGGTATGTCATCCGTATGCGAACTGTCCATCTTGATTGCAGGTTGTAATATTCTGGTATTTGATTAATCCGAGAAATGCCGTGCTGACTTACACTGGAGTCTGTGTTAAACTGACTGCCATGGTGTTCAAAACAGCAGTTGGGTTGGGGACACAAGTGGGGGTGAACCAGAACTTCACCGACTAACCTTTCAGAGGTTGTTCATGGATATCGTCTGAATAATTTGGTATGAGGGACTGACGGCATTCAGCGGTTCGTTGGAGAGTTATTGCACTTCCTTTAGTATCTTGCTTGTCCCAATTACTTTTGTATCTGTATTCCTCTGAAAATAGTACACATCGGTGCAAATGTCGACGGTATGCGCTGTGTCTTGATTGGAAACAAACTTGTTCCTTTCGTCACGGTACGTGCTGAACTATTCTGCGTTTTGTGTTGTACGTTCTAGTTATTGCATATTATAGATATTTTCATGGAAACCAGAACGATTGCGTCAATAAACCAAATGATTGCACTATTATTCTGTAAAAAACCGCCGGGGACAATGGTCCCTTCAACCAGAGTACTCAGAAGATTTCCCTGAATAACCGTTGAAAGCTTATCGATGGAGTTCAAACTACAGCAGTGTTGTTGTTGTTGTTGTTGTTGTTGTGGTGGTGGTGGTGGTGGTGGTGGTGGTGGTGGTGGTGGTGGTCCATGGACTGGTCTGATGCAGCTCTCGATGCTACTCTATCCTGTGCGAGCTTCTTCATTTCCAAATAGCTATTGCAACGTACATTTTTCTGTATCTGCATTCTGTATTCATCTCTTGGTCTCCCCCTACGGTTTTTACCCCCCACGCTTGCCTCCAATACTAAACTGGTGATCCCTCGATGTCTCAGAATGTGTCCTATCAACCGATCCCTTCTTTTGGTCAAGTTGTGCCACAAATTTCTTGTCTCCGCAATTCTATTCAGTACTTTCTGATTACTTACGTTATCGACCCATCTAATATCCAGCATTCTGCTGTAACACCACGTTTGCAAAGCTCCTATTTTCTTTTTATCTAAACTGTGTCCGCCTGCTTAGCTGGGTGGTAACGTACTTGCCTCCCATGCTCTGGACCGGGGTTCGATTCGCGGCCGGGTTGTAGATTTTCTCCGCTCGTGGACTGGGTGTTGTGTTGTCCTAATGATCATTTCATCCTCATCATCGGTCGCAAGTCGCCCATGGTGGCTCCGGATCAAATACGACTTGCACGTGGCGGCCGAAGCCGAATGGGACCACCCGGCCAACAATGCCATACGATCATTTCATTCTTCGTTATCTAAACTGTTTGTCGCCCATATTTCACTTCCACACATGGCTACAATAAATCGAACAATTTCTACACGAATGCGCGGAAAATTGTCTACTGCGCGTAGTAGAGCGGGCTGCTCGAAATCCGGTCCACTATGGTGCCTCAAGACGAATTGGTCTCAGCTCATGGGGGAATTGCATCCCAACCCCACGAAGTTTAGCGCATGCATTAGACGCGACTGAGACGATGCAGTGATCAAAATGGATACGGGAAGCAATATTTTATTACAGTCAAGAATTGTTTAGAAGTTAGGCATGACAAATATGTTAAGTTGCAAATATTATGGATACACCCGTACCTAGGTCGCTCTAGAGACTTTTAGATTTGTCAGTTATAGCTTGCATTACTTTCATTTGTAGAGAAAAGAAAAGACAACTTTCGCAGTACTTTCAAACATCTGTCAAGTCTACATCTACGTGATTACTCTGCTAGTCACAATAAAGTGCCTGGCAGAGGGTTCAATGAACCACCTTCATGCTGTCTCTCTACCGTTCCACTCTCGAATGGCACGCGGGAAAAATTAGCACTTAAATTTTTCCGTGCGAGCCCTGATTTCTCTTATTTTATCGTGATGATCATTTCTCCCTATATAGGTGGGTGCCAACAGAATGGTTTCGCAATCGGAGGAGAGAACTGGTGATTGAAATTTCATGAGAAGATCCCGTCGTAACGAAAAACGCATTTGTTTTCATGATTGCCACTCCAATACACGCATCATGTCCGTGACACTATTTTCCCTGTTTTGCGATAATAAATAACGAGCTGCCTTTCTTTGTACATTTTCGATGTCATCCGTCAGTTCCACCTGATGCGGATCCCACACCGCACAGCAGTACTCCAGAATAGGGCGGACAAGCGTGGTGTAAGCCGTCCGTTTGGTAGACCTGTTGCACCTTCTAAGTGTTCTGCCAATGAATCGCAGTCTTTGATTTGCTCTACCCACCATATTATCTATGTGATCGTTCCAATTTAGGTTATTTGTAATTGTAATCCCTAAGCATTTAGTTGAATTTAGATCCTTCAGATTTGTGTGACTTATCGCGTAATCGAAATTTAGCTGATTTCTTTAAGTACTCATGTGAATAATTTCGCACTTTTCTTTATTCAGGGTCAATTGCCACTTTTCGCAACATACAGATGTCTTATCTAAATTATTTTGCAAATCGTTTTGATCATCTGATGACTTTACAAGATGGTAAATGACAGCATCACCTGCAAACAATCTAAGACGGCTACTCAGATTGTCTCCTACGTCGTTAACATAGATCAGGAACAATAGAGGGCCTGTAACACTTCCTTGGTGAACGCCGGATTTTACTTCTGTTTTACTCCATGACTTTTCGTCTATTACTACGGACTATGACCTTTCTGACAGGAAATCACGAATCCAGTAGCACAACTGAGACGATACTCCGTGGGCACGCAGTTTGATTAGAAGATGCTTGTGAGGAACGGTGTCGAAAGCCTTCTGGAAATCTAAAAATATGGAATCAATTTGACATCTCCTGTGGATAGCACTTATTACTTCATGAGTATAAAGAGCTAGTTGTGTTTCACAAGAACGATATTTTCTGAAATCGTGCTGACTATATGCCAATAAATCGTTTTCTTCGAGGTACTTCATAATGTTCGAATACAGTATATGTTCTAAAACCCTATTGCAAATCGACGTTAGTGATATAGGTGTTAGTTGGAAAATGAATAAAACAACAAAACGCCACGAAAATAATGGCAGAAATTGCGTTATATTCTACTTGTGCTGCAGCGGCCATTATGGCTCGCTTGTTGCACTATTACGATGGAAACATCGAACGCTAACATTGATCTCCTCCGTCGCTGGAAATACTCTTGTTCAAATACATTACTCCCATTAATTAGACACAGTAAGGAAGTTTCAGCAGTTATCAACCACGTGCAGTTTAATTTGCTTGTAACGTTTGGAATGATGGCTCGGGACAGTGGCAGAAACGACACGACATTGTTCTGCGGACGGCTACATTTCGGCCGGGAAATTCTCGTTATGCGAGACGTTTACATAAACTGCGAGCGGACAATGGTGGCGAGAAAAAAGAATTGACGCTTTAATAAGGGAGTGAAAAGCGGTGCCCGAATTCAAAGGACTAATCCCACTCTTTTGAAAGGCATCGCGCTCGAGAAACGCTAATAAAGAAGTCGCCGGCTTATTCAAACGCGGCCGCACGGCCAGAGCGAATGACTAATTTATTCGAGGAAAGAATGGTTCAGTGGATTTGCTTATTGTTATAAAGAATTCTCCGCTGAAATATTTACGCTGGGGATTAATGTCTTTTGAAATGTAGAGCGAAAGAGCGAGAATGAGAGATATTCATTAGAGGTCGCCAGCCGCACTGGGAACGAGTGGGGGAGGGAGAACATGCGTGCAGTTGTCTCTCTATACTAGCGGCTCTGCTTGAGGCTGACGAGCAATAACCGCTAACGATGTCGGATGCGACGTCGGTTCACATTGTTCTCTCATGGTCTCAGCTTAATGGATGTCCCATAAAGAGTGGAGGCTTATCTTTGCCGCTGGCGCATGTGTTTCGAAATCAGCCGTAGTGACGCAGACCACGTATACGACAGGTTAGAAACCAGACAGAGCAAAGTTTCGTCACCAGAATTAGGGTTGAATGAGAACAGACGTATTACTGTACATTTCTGAAATCCTGTGATAAAATGCCAAACCGTCCCCGGGGTGTATTATGAAGTAAATTCTGCTGTTGACGGTGAGTGGGAACACTACGCTCGCATGGCAACCCTGCGCTGTCCTCCAGGAGCAGCAAGCAGCCTGTTCTATCTTCCCAGTCCATCCTCAACAGTAACTGATAAAAAGAAGAGTATGTTGTATGGTATCGGCCGCCCTTTAATACACGCGCGCCGCCGGTCATACCGCCGCATCTTCTACAACTGACACCCCATCTCTGTAGCTCCAGCGGCACTGTATGATCAAAAGTATCCGAACACCTGACTGAAAATAACTTACAAGTTCGTGGCGCCTTCTATCGGTAATGCTGGAATCCAATATGGTGTTGGCCCACCATTCGCTCCACTCTCACAGGCATACGTTCAGTCAGGTGCTGGAAGGTTTGTTGGGGAATGGCAGACCATTCTTCACTGCGGAAAGATATCGATGTCGGTTGGTGAGGCCCGGCACGGTCTTTCCAAAACATCCCAAAGGTGTTTCTTAGGATTCAGGTCAGGGCTCTGAGCAGGCCAGTCCATTACAGGGATGTTATTGTCGTGTAGCCCGCCCCGATAACTGAATGGTCAGCGCTCTGGAATGCCACGTCCGGGGGCCCGGGTTCGATTCCCGGCTGGGGGGGGGGATATTCTTCCCTCAGGGACTGGCTGTTGTGCTGTCCTCATCATCATTTCATCCCCACTGTCGACGAGCAAATCGCCCAATGTGGCCAATGACTTGGTAACAGCCCATCCAACCTCAAATTACCTCGTTGCAACACTGTCGGCAATCTCAGGAAAAAAGGAATAGGTGTCGGGGTAAGAGTTAAAAGTTTTGAAGTTCACATGAAAATGAGACCCTGCAGAGTTCTCGGAAACGATATCGTTCATTAATACGTTGAAGAACCTCACCAAGTACATTTCCTCGACCAGGTGGTCCACCTGTCAAGTATTAGCTCCCTGGTCTTTCATAAAACAGCCACGAAACAATGCCACCAGCGTCAGCAAAACCTCTGCACACCCCACTTCCCCGCAGCTGCTGAGCTCCAAAAGGCATCCATTTTCTCTTGACGAAACTTTGAGACAAACTTGGAGGATACAGACCAGCTCACGAAATTTCTCATAACATTTACTTCCTTAGGCAACGAGTGCTGCAGCTGAGAAAATCTTACATGAAAATGAGTGTTCTCGTTGGTTCTGCCCTTACAGTTAATAACAAGACTACACTCACGAGCAAATTTCTCAAGCTAACGATCAGAAAAATAGTGCTGAAGAGAATTGAAGAGAAGGTGGAGGATATGCTGAGTGAAGATCAGTTTGGTTTCAGAAGGGGATTGGGAACAAGAGAGGCGATTCTGGCACTGAGACTCGTTATCTAAATCCATTTACAGAAAAATAAACCAACTTATATTGCCTTTGTAGACTTTTTTTGTCATCAGTCTACTGACTGGTTTGATGCGGCCCGCCACGAATTCCTTTCCTGTGCTAACCTCTTCATCTCAGAGTAGCACTTGCAACCTAAGTCCTCAATTATTTGCTTGACGTATTCCAATCTCTGTCTTCCTCTACAGTTTTTGCCCTCTACAGCTCCCTCTAGTACCATGGAAGTCATTCCCTCATGTCTTAGCAAATGTCCTATCATCCTGTCCCTTCTCCTTATCAGTGTTTTCCACATATTTCTTTCCTCTCCGATTCTGTGTAGAACATCCTCATTCCTTACCTTATCAGTCCACCTAATTTTCAACATTCGTCTATAGCACCACATCTCAAATGCTTCGATTCTCTTCTGTTCCGGTTTTCCCACAGTCCATGTTTCACTACCATACAATGCTGTACTCCAGATGTACATCCTCAGAAATTTCTTCCTCAAATTAAGGCCGGTATTTGATATTAGTAGACTTCTCTTGGCCAGAAATGCCTTTTTTGCCATAGCGAGTCTGCTTTTGATGTCCTCCTTGCTCCGTCCGTCATTGGTTATTGTACCGCCTAGGTAGCAGAATTCCTTAACTTCATCGACTTCGTGACCATCAATCCTGATGTTAAGTTTCTCGCTGTTCTCATTTCTACTACTTCTCATTACCTTCGCCTTTCTCCGATTTACTCTCAAACCATACTGTGTACTCATTAGACTGTTCATTCCGTTCAGCAGATCATTTAATTCTTCTTCACTTTCACTCAGGATAGCAATGTCATCAGCGAATCGTATCATTGATACCCTTTCACCTTGTATTTTAATTCCACTCCTGAACCTTTCTTTTATTTCCATCATTGCTTCCTCGATGTACAGATTGAAGAGTAGGGGCGAAAGGCTACAGCCTTGTCTTACACCCTTCTTAATACGAGCACTTCGTTCCTGATCGTCCACTCTTATTATTCCCTCTTGATTGTTGTACATATTGTATATGACCCGTCTCTCCCTGTAGCTTACTCCTACTTTTTTCAGAATCTCGAACAGCTTGCACCATTTTATATTGTCGAACGCTTTTTCCAGGTCGACAAATCTTATGACAGTGTCTTGATTTTTCTTTATCCTTGCTTCCATTATTAGCCGTAACGTCAGAATTGCCTCTCTCGTCCCTTTACGTTTCCTAAAGCCAAACTGATCGTCACCTAGCGCATTCTCAATTTTCTTTTCCATTCTTCTGTATATTATTCTTGTAAGCAGCTTCGATGCATGAGCTGTTAAGCTGATTGTGCGATAATTCTCGCACTTGTCAGCTCTTGCCGTCTTCGGAATTGTGTGGATGATGCTTTTCCGAAAGTCAGATGGTATATCGCCAAACTAATATATTCTACACACCAACGTGAATAGTCGTTTTGTTGCCACTTCCCCCAATGATTTTAGAAATTCTGTAGACATAGAAAAGGCATTTGATAACGTTATCTGACAAGAGATGTTCAGAGCGCTGAGGGAAAGTGGAATAAAGTATAAAGACATCCGTGTGATACTTAGTTTCTATACGAATGAGGTGGCAGAGATTAAGAACTGTCACCATGAACAAGAAGCAAATATTAGAAAAGGGGTAAGGCAAGGATGTGCTCTCTCTTCTCTTATATTCAATGCTTATATCCGGGAAGCTATAGACCAAGTTCGAGAAACTACTGAGGTGGGGATCAAAGTTAATGGGCAGAAGATAGACATGCTACGTTATGCAGATGATATTGCTATAGTCACGGAGACAAAAGAAGATCTAGATGAAGTCCTCAGAGCAATGGAAAAAATTCTATGCAATCAGTATAAAATGAGAATACAAGAAAAAGACTAAAGTGATGGTATGCAGTACATGAGCAGAATATAAACATCTGAGAATGAGAATTGGAAAAGAGGAGCTGGAAGTGATAGGGGAAATTACTTACCGGGGAAGCAAAATCACAAGAGATGGTAGAAGCCGGAAAGAAATTGCGACCAGAATACAAAAGGTCAAAATTGCATTTAATCGTAGAATGGACTTACTCATCAGCAACAACATCAGTCTGAAAATAAGGAAACGTATCATGAAAGGTTTCGTTTGGAGTGTGGCCCTATATGGATGTGAAACTTGGACAATTGGAAGAGAAGAGAGAAGGCGGCTAGGGGCCCTGGAGATGTTGTGCTATAGAAGGATGATGAAGATCAGCTGGAGAGACAAAGTAACAAATGAAGAAGTGCTTAGAAGGGTACAGGAAACCAGATCTCTGTGGTGGCACATCCAAACAAGAAGAGACAAATTTTTAGGGCACATCCTACGACACAACAACATCATTAGAACAATAGCAGGAGGAGCTATTGAGGGAAGGAATCGGCTGGGGCGACCAAGGATATCATACATGCAACAGATCATGAATAACGTTGGATGTAACACATACGTGGAAATGAAGAGGAAGGCAGACAGAAGAGAGGAATGGCGCTCTGCTGCAAACCAACCTCAGGGTTGAACACTAACAGAAGAAGAAGAACGATCAGAAAACGTTTCGTGACGTCATGCAGAACACATTCGACACTGTGCGCTGGAAGCATTCCCGAGAACCGCACTGTTCTTGGCTTTGGGAAAACACGTAACCCCCTCCCCCGCGCCTCTTCCTTCCCGCACGAGTCTCACGATGCAGTTAGTGGATGGTGTACCTCAACTTCACTCTGCACGGATCGCCTTAACAACTTCTCGCCTAGGCACGCAGCCGCTGCTCCTACAGTGGTTTGCCGACCCGCAACTCACAAGTCAAAAACGTCAGACTGAAATACTAATCGCTCCTCCGAGAACGCAGCCCCGTCGTCAAGGAAATAAATAACTTTTCTCCAGCTATAAAGAAGTGGCATACAGCAGCGTCCGTGTATGGCAAAGCACGTGATAGTCCTACATCTTCTAAAATTATTAATAAAAGCGTCGGGGTAAGAAGTGGTCGTTCGTTCCGCTTTTGTTGCAGACGTGTAGGAGGGAGTTTTTTTGTCAGTTATTGGCTATCTGGCGGCAGGCCACCCACGGAGGACATTTCTGCGGCTGCGAGGCTCGCGGTGAGGGGTCCTCACGTGGAGCGGCCATTGTTTGTGTGAGTGGCCGAGGAATGCGGCGAGGGGCTGCAGGTAGCGCGCGGCCTGCCGGCTTGGCCAAGGTCGCCACCTGGCTGGCTGGCTACCAGGAGCACCACCAGCCGCCTTATCTGATGGGGCGGCCGTCCTCTGCACCAGCACAATGCCATCCCATAAACACCGCCGCTATCGGCCGCTGTGAAGGGCCAATCACTACCACCCCCACACTAGAACCTTTAGGCCCGTCCTGATTAGTAGCGCCCCAGTACACAGCCCGTCTAAACACTTCCTTCTTGACAAAATTATTTGGCTTCGCTCTCCGAATTGCAGGACGGCGACGAGTCTCTTGTTGTACTCTTCAGTCCGAAGACTGGTTTGATGAAGCTCTCCACGCTTCTCTACCTTCACCGCAGAACTACTGCAACCCACAATCATTTGTTGTATTCATCCCTTGCTCTCACTCTTATCACTTTACCCACACACCACTTTTCACGTATAAACACACTTCCTTCCATTACCATACTGGCGATTCCCTAATGCCTCATGTCAACTAATCCCTACTTTTAGTCAAATCGTGCCATAAATTTATTTTTCCCTAATTCAATTCAATATGTCCTCATTGTGGATATTCGATATACCCATATAAACTTCTACTTTTACATCCTTATTAGACCACATGCTCAATCATTTTCTGGTCATTTTATTCAATACATTTTCTTTCTTAATTGACCAGTATCTTTTCATTCGTTTTGATCATTTTTGTCACTCCTCATTCGTAAATGCTCTTTTTATATTAAGTCGTAACATTGTTTTTGGACCGAGCGAGGTGGCGCAGTGGTTAGACACTGGACTCGCATTCGGGAGGACGACGGTTCAATCCCGCGTCCGGCCAACCTGATTTAGGCTCTCCGTGATTTCCCTAAATCGCGCCAGGAAAGTGCCGGGATGGTTCCTTTGAAAGGGCACGACCGACTTCCTTCCCCATCTTTCCCTAATCCGATGAGACCGATGACCTCGCTGTCTGGTCTCCTTCCCCAAAACAACCCCAACCCAACCCACTGTGTTTGGTTTAATTTTTTTTTTTTTTAATCGTCCAAGGTTAATTTTAGCTCTTTCGTACTCCCCCTGATTTCTTTTATCTATCCTACTCTTTGCTTCCTATTCCGAAGTTTCTCTATAATTTTGTTTGGTAATTTGGTTTTTGTGTCCTCATAATGTGGCCAAAAAAAGGACTTTTTCCGTGTGGTATCTGTAATGGGCATTCTGTTTGCTGCACACCATTTCATTTGGCACTATCCGCCATTGTTCATCTTTTTTAAATTTCTTCTGTATTTTTTAACTGTTCTTGTCTCTACTTTTACGATTTTGTCGATTCTGTGTTTCTGGACGGCTTCGAACAGTTCCACTTACACATGTCACCTCTGTTTGAATTACCGTCTTGGAATGTTTTAATTTAGTTCTGATGAATAGAATTTTTTATTGTATGTAGAGAATCTTAATTTCTGAGTTTTTATCATTTTATTATTTCTTTCTTGCAGCACAAGTTTTCGTCGGCGTTGTACTCGTGTATTATAATGTCTTCTAGGTATTTAAATTGTTTCAATGATCTTACTTTTCTGTTCTTTGCTGTTGTGTGCCTGATTACTACTGGATCTGCTAGCATTACCTCAGTCTTTTTGAATGATATCTGGAGTCCTATTTTTGTGTTATATTTTGTAGGCTTGTTACTTTATGTTGGGGTTCTTGAATGTTATTAGCTAGTAACGCTAAGTTATCTGTGAATACCAAGCAACTTAAATTTATTTGCTCTTTCTTGACTCCATTTATTATGTTTTTAGGATTTTCATTGTACCATTTACTCATCACGTATGCCAGAGCACAGTTGAAAAGTAATGGCGATAAATCACCTCCGTGCATTAACCATCGTAAATGTATCAGATATTTCTCCTTTGAATTTTACTTTAGATTCCATGTCTGTTAGAGTTAATTCTTTCATTTTTATTAATTTGTGTTGGAGTCCAGAATCCCTTAGTACCTTCGTCACTGAAGATTTGTGGATACAATAACAAGCTTTTTTGAGGGCTTCAAATGTTATAACTCCTTGCTTTTATCGTCTTTTTTAATAACCCATTACCAATTTCAAACAGATTATCTGTTCTTGGCAGCTTCTCCAGGATCTAAATACCCCTTGGTACTCTCCTAGTTCCAGTTCAGGTTCATTTATTCAACGATTGTATAGAATTCTTGACATGACTTCATATGTGATGTCCAAACGAAAAATTCCTCTATATTTCTCTGGATTTAATTTGTATCCTTTTTTGTGTAACGGGTTGGTTATGACTGTAGTCCATTGTAGTCCTTTTGTTCCAGATTTTCACTATACAATGGTATAATGATATCTTCTCTAGTTCTGCTGCATTGTTCTGTAGCATTACATTCAAACGCTTGTGTTATTGTCAGAACTACTTATTGTCCGCTTGTCAGTTCCATACAAAGCTACACTCCAGACAAATACCTCCAGAAAAAAATTCCTAGCACATAAATTGGTCTTTCTCAGAAGCGCTTTTCTTGCTACTGGTACTCTGCATTTTGTATCTTCTATACTTCGGCTATTGTCAGCTATTTTATTGCCCAAATACTAACACTCATTTGCTTCTTTTATTGTCTGATGTCATATCCTAATCAGATTCCCACAGCATCGCCTGATCTGATTAGACTACATTCCATTACTCTCATTTAATTTCCGACCATTCTCAACTTACAACTTCTTTTCGGGACACTACCCACTCTATCAAGTCATTTGCTGTCTCTGATACAATTACCATGTCAACGACAAACCTGATGATTTTAATTTTTTCTCCTTGAACTGCAATTCCCTTTCTGAATTTCTGCTTACCCTGCCTCACACTTTTCTCAACTACTGCTTTCCTTTCACGCCCTTTCACTCTCGTCTCAGTTATCTGGTTCCTGAAAAAGTTGTAGATAACTTTTCGTTGTCTGTATTTTACGTCTGCTATCTCCAGAAATTCAAAGAGTGTTTTACAGTCAACACTGTCAACAGCTACCTGTAAATCTTTAAAAGCTGTAAATATTGCTTTGACTTTCTGTAATCTTCGTTAGGTAGTATGATCAGCATTTCCTCGCATGCTCCTACATTAATCCAGAGCCCAGACTGATCTTGCTCAATGTCGAATTCTACCAGTTTTTTCATTACATGTAAACAGATAATAACGGTGTGCTGGAATGCCTGCGAAAGGCGAGGTCACAGATGCTTTCCCTAGTCCGACACACTGGAAGTTCCTGAACAGCGTGAAACACTGATTCTGTGAAGTTTGGAAAGGAGGAGATCGCTCGAGTAACTCAACGATGCAGCTAAGTAACGTTCTCGTCAACCACCAACATTCGGTAGGTGAACGCCTCGCCATTTTCGAGGCACAAGGGCAAGTAAACCCAGAGAGGGCTGTGCATGGTAGCTTCAGTCATCGATGGGCCGGGGCTAAACCATCCTCGAACCGACGGGGTGTGCTTCATTCTAGGTGTAGGCTACGCTACACTCCTGCGCACTACAGATACGATTAGAATCTTTGATTTTCTGCTCCTCTTATTTCTTACGATTCTAGCTTCTTTTGTAGAATTTTATGACCAACAGTGTCAGATGCCTTCTGTAGATGTAAAAATTTGCGTGTTGCACAGTCATTGTTTTCTAGCGCGTCAAGTGCCTGTTTCATAACCTTCACTACAGCCAATTCCGCACAGTTAAATCAGCAACCAGTCTATGCTTCGCTGTGGAGGCTATATTTGTTCTTGCACTTAAGCAGTCCGTCTTTCAAAATTGATGTTATAGTTATTGGAAATGGTAATAACAGAGGCAAACTTATTAGCTTCCACTGATCATTTATTGGTCTGTGCCTGCCCTTTAGCTATACATTTTTATGTTTCTGTGTGTTTTCCCACGTTTCCTATTCCAAATTTCCTGTTTTATTTATTTTCATTTTCAGCATTAAAATTATTTTTAGCTTTGTGTACCAACAGCACAACCGCATTCTTACAGGTCAGGAAGGTCACTGTTCTATGTATTTGAACAAAACGTAAATGTATTGAGACATGAGAGGACCTGCAGAAGTGCCTGAGCCACGTCCCATTCCCCATAGATCGGTGCTGGCGTTTGAAGGCACATGGATATCATGCATAGCACATATAGCAGCTCTTTGGCCCATCTTTGCGATTGGCTGCCAAGTCATATTCTCAAACAAATACAAAATTCGCGTGATTCTGCGTCAGCAAAGCTTGAAAATTTCTTTGCTTTTGTGAATGTGAACGTTCTTCCCTTCCCTCCCAATACAGAGTTTTGATAATGACGACGTAGCCTTGTCTTCCTTATTTGTGTTTACATCTAGTCTCCCAGCCGGGTGCAAGACTTTCGCTTTCACGACACTTAAGCAGCTTGTCCTATCCATCCGTCGTCACCGATTCTACACACTTGGACTATGGAAGCGGCTCATACTGACTTAACCATCAAATGATGGTTCCAAACGTCGCAAATGTGATTTAATAAGAGAGAAGTTTCAAAAGTGCTGAAAATTACGCAGGCTATGGAACACATTGAGGTGAGGTGCGTTTCCCTCACCATACGTTCATTGAGAATGTAAGGGCGTTATATGACGCTTCTACCTGGCGCGTTGACAGCTACTACATAGGCCTACAGCTACGAAGGCGGGATGATACATTTCATTTTACAGTTGCACCGTCTCATACTGCGGCGGCAACCACGCCCTCAGATTCACACTTGGCAAACTGAGCCCCCTTCCTCTCCCAGCTCCTTGCACCACCCCTCCTCCCTCCCTTCTCAAGCCAGTCACAACGTAATGTTAAAATAAAACAGCCAGTCACAGCTTAGCACATTATAAGCCATTAAAATAAAACAGTCAACCACAATGTAGCCATCTTGACTGCACTCAGAAGTATCTGAAAGCTCTGAATGTTTTGTGCTCTGTTCCAAATTCCTAATTTCCTTATTGCGCCATATGCCAATAAAAAAGTATGTGAAAACTGTAAATTGCTGTATTTTAAAGTAGTTTACAGAGCGCTCAAAAGTATTTGAACACTCCCAATTTTATGCGCCATATTCAAAAGTTACGTAAAGAGGCACTTACGTACTTTCAATGTTCAGTTTCCCTACTGTAGGCACAACTGAGCCCCAGATGAACTATTTTCCGTATATGAATTGTTCTAAGATACTTGACAAGTGTCACCAGGCAGGGTAGGCACAGGCAACAGTGAAATTACTGAGTGAGCGTTTTGCTTGTACCGACAAATCTTGTGCTGACATCCACTCGACGTAATGTGATACATTTTTATGGCAAGGCGATACATTTTCGGTGCAAATTTATACATTTGTGAGGAAAAAGTAAAATTTTTGGAAATTTGTGGTAAGGTTCTATGGGACCAAACTAAACTGCTGAGGTTATCGGTCCCTAGGCTTACACAATAATTAATCTAACTTAAAAATCTAACTTAAACTAGTTTACGCTAAGGACAACACACACACACACACACACACACACACACACACACACACACACACACACACACACGAGGGAGGACTCGAACCTCCGAATATATAATGTGTGTGCGTGTGCGTGTGTGTGTGTGTGTGTGTGTGTGTGTGTGTGTGTGTGTGTGCGTGCGCGTGCGCGTGTGTGCGTGCGCGCACGCGCTCGCTCGCTTAAAGCTTCTTTGTATAAATAGCGCTGTGGATGCTTTCGATGCTGTGGATGCTTTGGGAAAAGATATACACCGGGACACTCTCCTAAGAGTCGTCAGACGAATTTTCTCTGGTGTTTCGGCAGATATTTGCAGTTTTGTTTTTGCTGTGTCAGCCCAAACAAATACTGCTCATCACATGTTTCACGTGACGCACAGTGTCGACGGGATGATTAGGTTTGTTTCCCGTTTCAAACAAACCGATTGTTAGATTGGAATTTTACGTGCCCATCCGACAGAGCGCTACCAGATTAGTCTAGTGCGATGTTCGTTTTGGCCGTCTGTATTACCAGGAACGGTGGGAGACGTGGACTGACGAGTACTCCAGCAGTGACTGAGCAGCTCGCTTCTGAGTGGCTGCAGCAGTCAGCGCCGATCAGGGCGTATCGGTAAAACGAGTATCGCACTAAACTAATTTGGCACCTCTCTATCGAATTGGCTTGTAAAATACCACTTTAAAGATAATTTCTCTCGTAACAGGAAACAAACCGACGCTTTCCATCGATGCCGGGCGTCGCATGAAAACGTGATGACCGGCATTTGTTTGGGCTGACTCCAGCTACACACTGCAAAAGTAACACTGCAAATATCTGCTGAAACACCAGAGAAAATGGGCTTCATGACTCTTTGGAGTAACATCGTGTATGTACCGCACTCTGTTTTACCTCTGTTGTAAAAATCTTCCAGTTAGCACCAGCTTGAGCTATGATTGGCAGAAAAAAATTTCTTCACCATCTTTAATTTTTAAATTTACTATCATATTTAATTTATATATTGAACATCATCTTTAATTTTTAAATTTACAGTCATCTGTTATCCTTATGACGTCATTGAAAAGGGACATGGTTTGTGACATCACAAACAGGAAGCGTAGCTTGTGACGTCGTCATAGGTAGGTCACTGACCTCATTTGATGCCACAAATGTAATAAAGTGCACAAAAATCCTCATTAACGTACTGCTTCTACGGTTCTTATTGAAGTGTTCCAGTTATTGTTATATTAACGAAATACTGCCTTCACTATGTGGTTTGAAGTGAATGGATTGTGAGTGAACATCAGTGCAACTTAGTAATACAAACTGAAGCTTGTATTCTTTGACCTTTCGAACCATTGGGAAGACAGCAAGTGATACCATACCGTATAATAAACTCCATACCGCATACTGTACTATGGAAGTGACAGGTTTTGCATTTAAACAGTCTTCCACGTTGCGTTATGGGATATATTCACACATAGCTTGGCTGAAATATCTTGTGTAATTAAGTAAGTCAGCTGCTCTATTCGAAATGTAATGACAAATGTCCTTTTGATTTCAGGTGCGTAGACGGTACCATGGCTGCAGCCATCTCAAGTTCCAATGTGGCGGATTTCAATGGTAAGCCGCCCGTGCTCTGATCATTTTCTGTGTTAAGCCGCCTCTACCCTACACACTTGTTCTAGTAAGCTGCCTCTCTTCTACCTGTTCTCTGTAGTAAACCACCTCTGGGCTACCCACTTTCTTCAGGGAACCACCTTTCCTCTTCGTGCTTTCTACATTAAGTTGCCTCTGCCGTATCCACTTTTTATGATAAGTCACATCTCCTATGTCTGATTTCTGCACTAAGCCACCTCTGGTCTACTTACTTTCTGCACTAAGTCACCTCTAGTCTACCTACTTCCTGCACGAAGCCACCTCTGGTCTTCCCACTTCCTGCACTAAGCCACCTCCGGTCTACTCACTTTCTGCAAGAAGCCACCTCTGGTTTACCAACTTTCTGGATTAAAGCACGTCTGCTCCAGCCACTTCCCGCAGTAAGCCACTGTGCTCTTTCCACGTCCTGCGCTAAGTCGCCTCTGCTCACCCACTTTCTGGATCAAGCCATCTCTGCTCTACCCCCTTGCTATGGCACACCATCTCTTCTCTTCTTCTCAGTCAAGTAGCTCCTCAATTGGCCTCGTAAGGGCTGAATGCACCCAGCTTGCCAAATCTCTCGGCAGACCCGGACGGTCACCCATCCAAATGCTAGCCATGCCCGATAGTGCTTAACTTTGGTGATCTGTTGGGAGCCGGTGTTACCACTGTGGCAAGGGCGTTGGCATGTCAGAACACACGAGTGGCTCACTCCATCCTCCTCCTGGAACTTCGCCACATAGTAGCTTCTAACATTTATTTTTTTTTCAAAAAATTGTTTACATTTTCTGATTAATTAGGATACCTCACATTTGTTCCTATGGTAATAACCCAGCTAGTTAAAATTTGCAGCTGACTCTTACTCCATTAGTGAATAATTTCCATATCATTTGTAATAAACTCGAAAGTAAAGTTATGATTCCCCACCTTAAGCATCAATGATAGCGCTTTTACCACGTACTACGCTTAAGATGGGGGAATCACAAGTTGTGGTATAGATAGCTACGATGCCACGGCGTAGGTTGTCACTATGACAACGGCATCGACATCAGCGCCGTCTAGCCCTTGCTGTGCTCTACGAGCTCCGATCCAGATTCTACCCCATTTGATCAAGAGCAGACGGCCGGGACACTTCGCTTCAACTTTGCCCTACATACGACGGGTCTCAGCATCGTACCTCATTGCAAGTTATGTAACCATGTATTACTCTTGTTGCTAAAGTAAAGGTGATTTTAATTCACACTGCAGTACCGAGAGATTTTCACCTTTTCCTGCTCCCACCCACGCGCCGCCTTCCAGGCGGGATACGAAACAAGTTACCTTTGAGATTGGAAGTGATGAGTCTATCTTAGTCAATATTGCAGAAAGAATTAGCAAGAATATAGCCACTGTACACGATTTCTGGGAGCGGTGGTCACGAGAATTTACGGTCACAAGAAGAGCCGGCTCCAGATGGCCACGTGGTACCACCGAGGCGGAGGTGCATCGTGACAGGCGTTTGGGTCTGGCGCACCGTACTACATCTGCAGCAGCCATTTGAGCAGCAGTTGGTACCACACTGTCACAACGTACTGCCACAAACCGGTTACTTCAAGGACAGCTCCGAGACAGACGATCTGTAGCCTGCATTCCACTATCCCAAACCACCACCGTTTGTGACTTCGGTGGTGTCTAGCGAGAGCTCATTGCAGGGCAGGGTGATGGTCTTTTTTTCTAATGAAAGCTGGTTCTGCTACCACCTGTGGCCTTGTTGGGAGAAGCATCCTGGCATTTGCCTGAAGTGATTTAGGAAATCCGTGGAAACCTGAAACACGATGGCTGGGCTGAGTATGACTCTGCATTCTTCCGAATCTCGGATACACCTGGTGTACAAAACTGTTTTGTGATTGATCATTCTAGGAACATGGCAGCATCACATCACGCAAAATAATTCAGCAGTCTTGGTTCAGCCGCCATCACCATTCAGGCAGCATGTCGTCGCCTCGTCCTCGAACCGGTCAGCGACGAACCGCTGTCTCTCCAGAGCCCTGAGTAACCACCTCGCTGGACAGCGCCTACCAGCTCTTAACTATCCAGCTCAGCGACGGACAACGCTATTTCCCGAACACGACGCGACACAGCGTCGAAGTCTGTAGTGGGAACAGCTATACCAGTTTCCACTACGATTCTCCGCATTTTGACATCTGTCAGTTTCGACTGTACCACCGTGCTTGCTTCTCTCGTTTCACAAATCCCAGACTGTGACTGTGACAGCTTTGCAGATCTAAGGGGAATAAACGTCACCGTTTCTGCCGGCGCCAATTACCGCAGCACCAGCAGCTCGACTCGCAGAGGTGGGGCAGGCGCCTTCTTTGTACGCAGGCGGCCGGCAACGAAAGTTCCGGCCGGCTGGCCGCTTTGATGTGCCGGGAGCAGGCGCCGCGCCGAGCCGCGTTTAGCTTAATGAGGCGCGCGGTGAGGACCTCGCCGTGGCTCCGCGCCTCAATCTCTGCCGGAAGAGAACCACTCCCCTTTCTCCTCGCAGCCTAAGACTTCTCACAGGATAAAGAGCTTCGTACGGCTGTCCTGATTTGCTACTGCTGCTGCAAAACGAGAACAAAGTCTTCCAATTGACGAGTGTCTGTGAGCCTGTAAACCTGACCCGCAGTACACCCACTCTCGCACAGGGATCGAAGGTAAATACACTGAAAGAAACAAAAACTGAACCGTAAAATTACTACTGGTTCACCAAAGGTTATTAATCAGAATTAATACACAAAATGTAAAGTGGAAGTAGGTGCCAAAGAATAACTGGTGAAATTACACACAATTTTCAGTAACACTCTTTATTCAAATTTGGTGCAAGACTTTACGATATTAAAAGAAAAACCAACAATCATTTAACGAATAAGTCACAATTTTAGATAGGAAAGGACTTTTAAATTATTATAAAAAATTTCACGCCAGTAAAAAGGCAAGTACAGGCAAGCAATTTAACATATACAACGCGACGCTGTATAACATTTCATGCTCAACTAAATTACAGGTGAATTTCACTCCATTAATAAATGAACACAATTTGTAACTTCACTTTCGGGCAGACAAATTTCCCATTTGGTTACAACAGCCTAGCTACGGCCACCCACAACAGCCTCACTCAGGCTCACTAAATGGCGCAGAATCTAACTTGTCTGCAACATATAAAGACAATCCTGTTTACAAAAGTTCTCAAAATAGAAAAACCAAAACGCATGAATCATGCACACGGGGAGGGTGGGGGGGACACTCACAGTTAATAACATTATCATTTCCAAAATATATAAAAACAAATATTACAAATTTCTGCCAGTTAACTTACGGCAAACACACACGTTCGCAAGGCAGGACTTTCGAAATTTTACAACATTCTCCTTTCAAGACAACAATTTCTACCCGTAATGAAATGGCAAACTTTAGCATGGCAAGAAAACACACTAATAACCAACCTCCTGTATAAAACACACATGCATGTTGAGTAAAAGCCTTAAAAGGTATTGAATTGGAAAAACATCCATTACGGCGTACATTAATAACCTTGCTTGATTATAGGCAAATATACATAAACGCAAATTTACGTAACTTACAGCTTCCAGATGAGCAGGAATTCGTTATGCAACTGACTAGTTCTTACCACGAGGCAAAAGGAATTTTTCTTCGTTCTTAGCGTACCTTTTACGCGTGAGTCTAGTTATGGCAGGCGAGAGAATGGATCAGGTCTTAGTGCCTTGTATTTTAAACAGTACAGCCATTGGTGCCTTAGGCTTTCACAGACATGGCAGAGGCTAACAGTCGAATAAACGTGTACGTAAGCTGAGAGGGGAAACAAGCAATCCAAACCACAGATTTACTCTGACTCCCACCCCCCTCCCCTTTCGTCCTGAAAAGGGGACAAACCGACCACCCTTTCTAATATAACCACCTTCCAGCGGGTGTCCAGACGAGAATGAATGGCGGGAAACCCCCAAAATATGCAGCTGATACAATTAACAAGAATAAGTAGATTGAATTCAATGAAACTTCATAAGATCTGTTAACAATCAATACTCAACTTCTGGTGCGCTACGACTCCCAGGACTGAACCAACGCAGCACCTCCAAATGCTCTGTCGAGCCGCCCGCTGCCAGCCGTTTCAACGGACACAGCTAGGCGCGCCGATTTTCAGAACCTCCTCGCCGGTCGACAGCATACGGCCGAACTGCAGATTAGGCCAATTGCGGACCCACGCTCAGGAAGATTCCTTTCGCGACGAGCAGTTAGCGCCCCATACCACGGAGCCGCTGCTCGCGTCGCTTACGCTGATGCCGCTGTCTGAGTGCTGTCCCTCTAGCACCGGCAGAGAAGTCGCTTCTTGATACCCCCACTGCCAACTCTCCACGAGAGCCCATACAGCCACTTCTTAAAACCACGTGAACAGTCCACTTTTCCCCGTCACCGCTAGAGGGAGACACCGAAGCCTTCAATCCTGACTACGGCGCCACCGCCAGAAAGAGGAGGGCGACTGCTTCACGCTACGCGCTGCGGCGCGCTTTTCGTAGGTAACTTTACTACGGCTCAAAAACTCGCGACTCCAAAAAACTAATTAATTTAGAATAACGAAACTTTTGGAATATGTTTGCCTAGGTAATATAATTAAGTGTTGAACATTGCAAGATCACTTATTAGTGTAAGCGTGAGATAGGCCATTGCACTTGTGAAATGCTGGTAAATTAATAACCGGTTTAACTGCCAGAATGTTGAAAGCAAGCTTACAAACGTGCATGCATTGTGTTGTACAGGTGCCTGATGTCAGTTTGTGAGATTGGGTACCATGCCTGTTGCACTTGGTCTGTCAGGACAGGGATGGCTAATGTTGTTTGTAGATAACGATGGCGATGTCTTCTGATGATACCCCATATGTGCTCGATTGAAGACAGATCTGGTGATCCAGCAGGCCAAGACAACAAGTCGACACTCTCAGGAGGATGTTGGGTTACAACGCGGTATGTGGGCGAGCATTATCCTGTTGGAAAACACCCCCTGGAACGTCGTTCATGAATGGCAGCACAACAGGTAGAATCACCAGATTGAGGTACAATTTTGCAGGCAGGGTTGTTGAGTAACTACGAGAGTACTCCTGCTGTCATACGAAACCGCTACTCTCACCGTAGCTGTTGGTACAGATCCACACGTTGAGGCATATAGGCAGTCATTTTTCCCTCGTTCTGTTTGGGAGTGGGTTGCGTTGTTCGGGGAACGAGACCAGACAGCGAGGTCATCGGTCTCATCGGATTAGGGAAGGTTGTGGAAGGAAGTCGGCCGTGCCCTTTGAAAGGAACCATCCCGTCATTCGCCTGCAGCGATTTAGGGAAATCACGGGAAACCTAAATCAGGATGGCCGGACGCGGGATTGAACCGACGTCCTCCCAAATGCGAGTCCAGTGTCTAACCACTGCGCCACCTCACTCGGTTTTGGGAGTGGAACAGGGAGAGAAGATACTAGTTGTGGAACGAGGTACTCTCCGCCACCCACCGTATGGTGGATTGCGGAGTATGTATGTAGATGTAGATGTTGATGGTTGCAGACTCTCAACTGGCCTTCTACTAACCAACACACGGCCATCACTAGCATCGAGACAGAACCAGCTTTCATTAGAAAACACGAAAGCTCTCCATCCTGCCCTCCAATGAGCTCTCGCTAGACACCACTGAAGTCATAAACGGTGGTGGTTTGGCATAGTGGAATGCACACTACGTCTGTCTCGGAGCTGTCCTTGAAGTAACCGGTTTGTGACATTTCGTTATGTCAGTGTGGTGGCAATTGTTGCTCAAATTGCTGCTGCAGATGCAGTACGATGCACCAGACCCATACGCCGTTCACGACGCACTTCCGTCTCGGTGGTACCACGTGGCCATCTGGAGCCGCCTCCTCTTGCGACCGTAAGTTCTCGTGACCACCGCTCCTAGAAATCACGGAAACTGACAACGGCCGGGAGATCGGTGTGCTGCCCCCATGTCCCTCCATATCCACATCAAGTGACGCCTGTGATCTGAGGATGACACGGCGGCCGGTCGGTAAAGTTGGGCCTTCGTGGCCTGTTTGGTTGTCTCGCCCATTACCTACAGTGGCTGATCGTTTGTTAGATGAAGTGATAAATGAACCATGGATCTGAGCGTCCGCTGATTGACTGCAAATGCTTAACTACATTTGCAGTTCTAATATTCGACCTGCTAACTCACCGATGCCGCATTCATGCTCATCATAGTTCGCGTTGCCATATGATGTGAGCGGTGTTGAGTAGACAGTCTCTGAAGCAGTACACCACTCGCGATGACCTGCTGCCCAGAACTGTCGACGGAAGATCACACAGGGCTGCACGTGACAAAGTCGTGTACGACCTGCGTAACTGTGCTTCTCGCCATGTAATTCACTCTCTGGCGCCCCAGAATAGACTCTAATATTTTCCCTTGTTGAAAGCTGGCTTGCTGTTAGTTTACCTCTGAAACGCAGCGAGAAACCAGTCATCTGTTAAACAGTTGTCCATCGTTCATTTGACATCATAGAGCTGTTGACCAGTTTGTGCCTCCTGTTAAACAGCTAGCCGCGCGACAGACTGCGCGAGAAAGCGGAAACGCTGGGCGAAAGGTTAGTGCGTCATCCTCCCCTCGTGATCGACACATCAGACGCCAAACTTCAGGTGAACTGCTATTACATTTCTTGAAGCGAAGGCTGTTTCGTGCCTCCGATTCACAAGATACGGCACTGGCCAGGCTGCGGTCACTAGCCTGCTCTGCGGGCCGCAGTTCCAAGGGGGGGGGGGGGGGGGGACACTAACTAGGCAGTCGTTCTTGCCAGTCTGCACTGAGCCGCAATGTTAGCCCGTCCTCAGATGGGGAAGTTACCAGTACCATGTTATTTGGAGAGTTATTTAAAAAACGAAAATCGCTTTGATGAACCACTGAAACGCAAATATATCTAAACAGAATAATTGTGAAGGTTCAGTAATTATGAGAAGAGACAGGCTAAATGACTTGTCCCTTTTTAAGAAGTACAAAAGCTGTTTCTCTCGAAAGTCAGAATATGGATGACGTCAGTTATTTCGTTTATTTAGAAAGATAATTTATCTGGCATTAATTGCGTGTTTGCCTGTCAACACCGTTACATACACTACTGGCCATTAAAATAGCTACACCAAGAAGAAATGCAGATGTTAAACGGGTATTCATTGGACAAATATATTATACTAGAACTATCATGTGATAACATTTTCACGCAATTTGGGTGCATAGAACCCGAGAAATCAGTACCCGGAACAACCACCTCTTTCCGTAATAACGGCCTTGATACGCCTGGGCATTGAGTCAAACAGAGTTTGGATGGCGTGTACAGGTACAGCTGCCCATGCAGCTCCGACACGATACCACAGTTCATCAAGAGTAGTGACTGGCGTATTGTGACGAGGCAGTTGCTCGGCCATCATTGACCAGACGTTTTCAGTTGGTGAGAGATCTGGAGAATGTGCTGGTCAGGGCAGCAGTCGAACATTTTCTGTATCCAGAAAGGCTCGTACAGCACCTGCAACATGCGGTCGTGCATTATCCTGCTGAAGTGTAGGGTTTCGCAGGGATCGAAAGAAGGGTAGAGACACGGGTCGTAACATATCTGAAATGTAACGTCCACTGTTCAAAGTGCCGACAATGCGAACAAGAGGTGACAAAGACGTGCAACCAATGGCACCCCATACAATCAAGACGGGTGATACGCCAGTATGGCGATGACGAATACACGCTTCCAATGTGCGTTCGCAGCGATGTCGCCAAACACGGATGCGACCATCATGAAGCTGTAAACAGAACCTGAATTCATTGCTATTTGTGCACCCACGTTCGTCGTTGAGTACACCATCGCAGGCGCTCCTGTCTTTGATGCAGCGTCAAGGGCAACTGCAGCCATGTTCTCCGAGCTGATAGTCCATGCTGCTGTAAACGTCGTCGAACTGTTCGTGCAGATGGTTATTGTCTTGCAAACGTCTCCATCTGTTGACTCACGGATCGAGGCGTGGCTGCACGATCCGTTACAGCCACGCGCATAAGATGCCTGTCATCTCGACTGCTAGTGATACGAGGTCGTTGGGATCCAGCACGGCGTTCCGTATTACCCTCCTGAACCCACTGATTCCATATTCTGCTAACACTCATTGGATCTCGACCAACGTGAGCAGCAATGTCGCGTTACGATAAACCGCAATCGCGGTAGTCTACAATCCGACCTTTATCAAAGTGGGAAACGTGATGGTACGCATTTCTCCTCCTTACACGAGGCATCACAACAACGTTTCACCAGGCAACGCCGGTCAATTGCTGTTTGTGTATGAGAGATCGGTTGGAAACTTTCCTCATGTCAGCCCGTTGTAGGTGTCGCCACCGTCACCAACATTGTGTGAATGCTCTGAAAAGCTAATCATTTGCATATCACAGCATCTTCTTCCTGTCGGTTAAATTTGGCGTCTGTAGCACGTCATCTTCCTGGTGTAGCAATTTTAATGGCTAGCAGTGTATGTTGTATGTAGTCAGACAGTGCACGAGGCTTGTGCACTTTTAAACAAATGAAATGCGGATACCTCTGCGTTGGGGCACAGAATACAAGGGGCACGATCACCACCAACGGACGTTGGGAACACTAGCAAATGTCGCCTGGGGTGACGAACTGCAGCTCTTGTTATATTTGCTAGAGGCTGATCGCTAACACTTAGAAAGCCATGGTTGTGGCCGAAAGCATGTTCAGTTTAACCCTGTCGCCTTCTGACTGTGTTAGGATAGCACGACGAACATGCCACAGACAAGTGGGTGCTGTAATAGTGCTCCCCCACATGTCACGTGACCTGAGTCATGGCTAGCCAGGGTGGCCGAGCGGTTCTAGCCGCTTCAGTCTGGAACCGCGCGACCGCTACGGTCGCAGGTTCGAATCCTGTCTCGGGCATGGATGTATGTGACGTCCTTAGGTTGGTTAGGTTTAAGTAGTTCTAAGTTCTAGGGGACTGATGACCTTAGATGTTAAGTCCCATGGTGCTCAGAGCCATTTGAACCATTTTGAACCTCAGTCATGCTGACCATTCAGAGGTGTGTGCCTTGTTGCCGGCTGAGCGGTCAGGGATCGGGAGGGAGGGATCGACAACGCGTGTGGTTCTGCCGTTAGAGGCAGAAATCGGGTGGCGTGTCCAAGCCCAGTGCTGGTAGTTGGGTCAAAAAGAACAATTCTATCGATTACAGAGAATAATGAGCGAATGCCTTCCGCAGGTTCCTTATACAATCTTCAGTAACATCATTTCTCCATCCTGCAACTAGTGTTCCATCTCTAGCGACCACGACGTCGACGGCAGTCACAAGTTTCGCTTTACGGATACGATACAGAAAAAACGTTTTTAGCTTGTGAAACATTGCGGACACCACATATTCGCTGCTAATTTTTCTTCTGTACTCGAACTACATGAAATCTTCAGCAGTCGAGCTAACACGGGACAGCGAAACTATAGAAACGAGGTAGTGCAGTCGAATAAAACGGAAATGCAGAAAATTCTCACTGATGAGGTAATTAAAGAAAGACAACCGATATACCGTGAAAACTTCCAAAGAAAATACTAAGACTCGTTTTCAGGGTGCATTCCGAATTTTCTTTGTTTCATGTTTATGTTTATTCTTAAGAGTTGGAATTTGGTGACTATCAATCAACATTTCTTTCACATCTGCTATTTTTCTACTTTGTCTCCATGATGTCCTATGGCCTAACAACAGGGACTTGTAAGTGTGTGTTATTCCCTGTTCCTAAGAGCTCTTGTCCTGTGCTTGCAGCCGTGTTTTCTTCGAAGTTCTACCACGCAGAGAATCCTTAACTGGCCCAAGGCATGGAAATCCAACAGCACCAGATGTGGGCTGTACGTACGACGGTTGCACAAAAAGTAAAGCACCGTATTTTTTTTCTCAGCCGAAAATAATGCTACGAATGCGAAACGTTACGTATGTATTATATGAAGTCTCCTAGAGTGAGCGTGCCAAGTTTCCGTCACTTCCGACAGATAGCGAGGCTCCAGGACAGTTTCAAAATGGCGTCTGTAGGTGATGTATGTTACAAGCAAGGTGCCGTCATTGAATTTCTTATTGCAGAGAAGGAAACTGTGAGGAATACTCACAAACGCTTGTGCAAAGTCTATGTAGCATCTGCTGTTGACAGAAGTACAGTTAGTCGCTGGGCACGAAGGGTTAGATCGTCAGAAGGCGGGGCTCCACGAGTTGCAGCGGTCAGGAAAACCATCCACGGCTGTCACAATAGACACACGTGACCCTAGCCCCCTCGGACTTCCACTTGTTTGGGCACTGAAGGACGCCATTCGTGGAAGACATTTTGAGGACGATGAGGAGGCGATTCACACAGTGAAGACTGGCTCCTCCAGCAGTACAAGGACTGGCACCGACACGGCACACACGCCCTTGTTTCGCGCTGGAGGAAGGCCATGGAACGGGATGGAGATGACGTGGAAAAATAGGGTGTGTAGATAAAACATCATTCTTTCGTGTGTTTAATTCTTATTACGTTCAATAAAGAATTGTTGAAGAAAAAATGCAGTGTATTACTTTCTGAGCAACCCTCATAGGATGAGGTGGTGGCAGGACGTTCCGAATGTAGCCAGTCATGCAGCTCCCCTCGTGCACCTGCTGATGCTTTTAAATCTCTTTAACCATAGTACAACAATACTCATATAAACTGTATCATTACCATACACTGCATCAAACGGTTAGGTATCTTCACCCCGGTTCCTTTATCCGAGACCAAAAAATTCAATTGTAACACTTTGCTTCTAACGAGTGTCTGGGACAGCTGCCACTCTGCGTCACTACGACTCTGCTGTCTGTCGGAATTGTTCGACACTTTTCGCACGTGCAGAAGAAACGGAAATTATTAGACACCTGAAAGGGAGTCTTAAGAGAAATTACTTCTTTAACAGCCCTTGTATTTGGTGCTAATACATCTAACCAAACAGCTTGCAAAAACTCACTAGGGACCGACGGTTTCTTACGACGAAGCACTGAGACTTTTAAAGCTTCTCAATCGAGTTCGAACTTTGCAGGCAGAGAAAGGAACGATCAACATGAATATCAAACCAGATTCTGAGCATACTTAATCACTCAGCTTAACACAGAACGCATCGAATATCCGTGGCCCTTTCGAGCCGTGTGGTTCTCGGCCACATCATCTTGCTGCCTGACCAGAGTAACACATTGCACCCATCAACGGCCCTCCGCACTTCCACTGGAGGTAAATGCCGATGAGACTGAAATATCGCTATCGGCGGCAAGTGCTGCAGTCCAGCACAGATAATCCAGGCAAATGTACCAAGTTTGCCTGCGGTGCAAGGACGCTAAGCCTTTCGACGCTCTGAGTTTACAACGCATCTGCCACGTTCCGCCACAGTTCTAATCTCTTCATCAGAGAGAGAGAGAGAGAGAGAGAGAGAGAGAGAGAGAGAGATGACTGGCGCGGATATTACCTCGACCTCGCCATGGTTCGCTATTCTCCATCGCATAGAATCCCGTAGTTTGTGGAACAAGAGCTAATTTCCTTAGGGGCGACATATTACTAGATAAACACACGTGGCCACGTCTCAGTAGACTAAATCAGCCTACGCTTTGAGGTCGTTTATAACTGTTGCATGCAGGGAGTCAATTAAACATTTTGATATATCGTGAACACGTTGTCAATTTAGCGATAGGCATTTATTTCCGTGCATCAATGAAGCGCGCTGTTTCAGCCACCATTTCAGATGCACATCTACACTCAATGAATCAATATAACGTGCATGGTAAAAAAAAAAAATTGTTGTACCGAGCGTTCGTTAATAAAAGTGAACCGACACTGCTCATATCACTGAGAAACTACAGTATTCTATCCTTTCTGGAACGTGCGTCCTGGAGATAATTATTTCCTCTTTCGGTATTCCGAATGAGAATCTTCCAGCCATTTTCAAAGTGTGCCTGGGGCAGGATTCTGGGCGTGGAACCGAGCCTATTTAATTTAACCGGATCAGATTAGGGTCATCAGGCCCTCTTTTACAATGAATTAGCGTTTCACACATATAGTACCTTTTCATATCTTAGTTACCTAAGAAATAATGCTTTTAATATGACAGATAGTGTTAAAACGGTTGTAGAGTGTATAGTGAGGAAATAATAATGTCTACTAATAAAGTTAATACTGGCAGTACGTGTACTACTACTGCTATACTGCTGTTGCTGTTGCTAATAATGATGATGATGATGATAATGATGACGACAGTAATAATAATAATGGTGGTGGTGATAAGATATTGTCAAACATGAAAAAAAGTTATAGATGTTTTCTGATATAGAGACTTCTGGGGAAAGCAAATGTAAGGAGATTGCTCCAGCCAAGAATGGTTGGAAATGGCGAAGATCTGGTTGGGGAAGCCATTAACTGTCTTCTGAAGCCAGAGATGTTATTTGATTCTCCAGTATACTGCGGGAGGTTGTTCCAGAGTCGGATTCCTGCTGGTGAGAACGACTTCGAGAAAGTGGCTGAGCCATAGAGCGGTTAAGAAAGGATTTTTATTTGACAGGAACAGGTGTTTTTGCCGTGCTTTTCAGGAAAGAGCGTTAAGGTCGAGGAGAGATACGGGGACAGTGTACATTGATAATACAGTGGAGAAGAAAAAGGATATGGAAGTCTCGGCGATTGTCTGCACTCAGTCAGGATACTGTGCGTAAGATGGTGGAAGGTGATCAAAGAGTGAATATCGCAGATATAACGATCATAGGCATTCATAACCAGTTCCAGGCGCCCTGAGATTTTCTCAGAAAAACCTCTAAGGATAAATTCGCTGCAATCAATAACTGGAATTATAAGTGGCTCTACAAGATTCTTTTTCAGGTGAAGTGGGAAGAGCTTTTTATATTTTTGTAGGGCATAGAGAGCTCCTAATGCCTTCTTGTACACTGAAGTTATACACTACGTCCAATTCAGATTTTCGTCTGTTATTACTCCTACACTCTTTCCTGAGGGACAGAAGTTGATGTTCTTCAATTTGGGGTTAGAGATAGTAGGATTCACGATATTTTGGCTTAATGAGCGTAGAATGATCAACCAGTACCGTTTGGGTTTTGAATGGTTTGAGTGTTTACACTATACACTGCGCCCACTTTGATAGCGCACGCAGGTCGCGGAGATTCACGATAGCTGCCTTCAGGTTTGCTGCTTTTGCACAAACGTACAGCTGGAGCTCATCAGCGAATATCTGGTATTTATTGTACGACAAAACTGAAGGCACATCATGAACATACAACTAATAATATAGGACTTAATACCCGCTACCGTTGTGACTTTATGATGCTAGACATAACACACTTCTGGATAGACATTAGGTATGACCGAAACCATCGCACTGCACTTCGCGAGAAATTTATGCTGTAAAGTTTGGCAGATAAAATGTTGAAGTCGACAGTGTCAGAGGCTTCGCGGAAGTCTAAGAAGTACATGATGGTCGTCTCTTGTGAGTCCATGGCAGGTTTCGAGTCATCTGTTACCAGTATGCGATGATTACAGAAATGTGATTGGTATCCACGAAGTAGGTTGTTAGTGCTTAGTTATTTTGTTAGCTAGTCGTGGAATGTGTATTCTAAGACCTTGGACAGTGCAGTAAGAATGCAAACAGGATGGTAATCAGATAGTGCTGCGGCAACGTAATTTTTGGCAGTGGCTTAACAAGCTTCTGTTTCGAGGCCTCAGGGAAAACGTTTGTGGTTAAGGAGTGGTTGACAATAACTGTTACCATGGGCAGTGGTGGGCCGGTAATAATATTCCTCATCTGGACTGTGATACCATCGTATCCAGTAGATCCTTATCTGGTGCGCATGATGACTTTTTTGACGGTATTGCAAGTAACAAACTTCAGATAGAATTTTTCGTAGCTACAGTCGTTTACTCGCGTGAAGCAATGCTTGAGTCTCTGTTTATTCTCCAAGACACCAAGACCATGTGCCTCAAAGCTAGAGATCTACTGCGTGTTTCAGTACGTACGTGCCACAGATAACGTTGTTGGCTCAACACATTAGCACAACAGCACTGCACAACTCCGCCAGCTACAGATATAACTTGTTTGTCAAAGATAAAACGTTGCGAGTGCCGAGTATATAGAAACAGAGAACTGCTCGAGAAGTCACGAATCCGCCTGACTATGACTCAAGAGGCACACGGTTCCAATTGGTGGCAAGAGGCCGAATACTGGGCAGCCAGATCTCAGAGAGAGCGTGAACTGAGGAGACCCAGCCAAATATCCTGAGTGGAGGCTGTAGTCCTGATTGACCAGGCTGCCTGTTAGCCGTATTTGCACTTCCTCCCTGGCCACGGATACCAAAAAAACGAGGTTGACGCCAGCAACTGAAGGTTGTTGAAATTCACGGCACAGTCAGTGGAAACACGACGTCGAATCACCGCAGATTAATTCGGCTGTAGAAGGCGGTCATGACGTTAAGTTCATTCGATGGGCTGCTCATGCACGGTGCATTTGGTTTGGTTTGCCGTTTACCACAATGCACTGCCACGTGATGAGCTGCGGTCTTCGTCGATGAGCGGAAGATAATTTTCTTCAAAAATCGTAAGATTCCCCAGGTAAAGAAAGAAATTCTGCACTTTTAGAACATCTCTTCCCTCTTCATCTGGGACGATCTACCTCTTTCGCTTCTAAAAGTATCTCTGTTGTGCCAGGTTCTCCTGAAGACTGCCAGCATCAGACCCTCTGAAACAGACGTCGAAGGACACCAATTCCAACGCTCAACTTCGTCAGTGACGAGCGTTTTTGTGCTAACGATTACCATTAAATGACTGTGAAATAATTAGGACGGGAAAATCAGAGAAATTAGAGCTCCAGTCTCACTTCCCGCGCCTCATTCGGGGATGTCAGAGGGGACTGTCCTATTTGCTATGACAATTTTCAGGAAGTTTTGATCATAAATGTGAATGAAGTTGTGAGTTTAATGAATGTGCTCAACCTCTGTGATATCGATGTTGCCATTTTCTTTGTAAAACAGTGTTTGAGACCGCAGATGTTGGTCAGAGTAAGTCAGAGAGTAGCAGCAGTGTGTGTTGTTCAGTCTGGAATGTACTTGGTCTTAAAAGGATCGAAGCTGGCCTGCCGTGTAGTGGAAGCAGCATTATTGAAAAAGGGATTTCGTAATAATATTTTTTTGAGGAAAGATATTGAGCAGATGAGGTTATATTGATGGAAGAATGATAGAAGGCAACTTTTAAGATAACATCATTATATTTGTAATTGTGTAGTTTCTTACTGTTAGAACATTGCGTATAGTTGAAGTTTCCTGTACAAATTTTTAAATTCAAGATATGATTTTGTATTATAGTTGAAACAAGTCAAGGAAGTAATTGTACACAGGGCAGTTATTACGGAAAATTTTTGATAACTTATCTAGGTGTGAGAATTTTATGAAAAGGTGTATTGCTGTCATGGCTTAATGAAGCATGGTTTAAGTCTTTCCTCCCATTTATTAGTCGTTAAGATTACTTCCCCATTTCCATTTTTTTTACTTTCGTGACCCTGTTTGCAAGAAGTATTTTATGAAAACTGATAAGATACTGTCTTGCATTGCACATCATATCATTACTCCTCATAGCAACAAGTTGCCGAGCAGACGAGCATTCCGTGCGCACGGGTAGGCTGATATATTTCATTACCATCAAAGTTCAAATCCACCGTCTTCAGGACGGATAATGCTGCTGTTAAGTCCCGTGAAAAGGTGATGCCAAGGCTCCAAATTGTCTTCCTGTGCATGGTGATTCAGCAGCCCCTATCTACGGGTTTCAAGCATCTTGCAACACCTTCGAGAACCACAAGCGAGATTTTCATAATGTGTCGCCTGGTATTAGTGCCTACAGAAAATAATAAACAGGACCTTTGAGCAGGAAATTTAATGTTGTTATATTTTGTACTGGGTTATGTTTCAGCTGGAGGCCCTCGTTTTCGAATTATTTAAGAAAAACGCCTCTTGAAGGACACTTTTGTACATATTTTTCTCGAATAATTCGAAAACATTGGCCTCTCGTAGAAACGTACTCCAGTACAATATTTAACTACAATAAATTTCCTACATATGGATCCTGTTCATTTTCTCCTTAAGAGTAATAATTTGCGCGTAGAGAGAGAGAATATGAAAGTCTTGCGTGTGCTTTCTGAACGTGTTGCAAGTTGCGTAAGACCGATAGGTAGCGACTGGTGAATCACTACGTATCGGTACCGTACACGACAATTGCACCACACACACCACTGGTGCTGCCCCCCAAACCGGGCTTGTGGCACCTCCCGTTGCAGAACACCAGGGCCAACTACGTATTGCAATCAAAGTCCATCTTCAAACACTGGGTCGGGCCACCCCAAAGAACGTTGTACCTTGATGCGACATAGCACATGGTTCCACGTTCTGATGAGAAGAAAACCCTTGTCCCTATTAATCAACTTGTCTGACTCCTTATAATAGCAATTCCAAAAACCAGACGTACTGGCAACTATCATGGCCCCGTCAAATTTCATACCATGCCCTCGTTTAAACAATCTTCCGCACAGTCTATTTTTAGTATGTTGTAGCCTCCTGTAACTCAATATCCCACGCAGTTGTCCTGAACAATGCGAATCGACTGGCCGAACTAAGCCTCCCCAGTTTGACAAGGAATTTTGTATATGCTCGACTTCCTAAGTTTCAACCTAAATCAGTTACTATAATTGTTACTTTAACAATATGAATCTTCATTATATAAACATTAATTATTTTAAACGTAATAATATTTATAGACTTTTTCAAAAATACCTACACTATAAATACTGTATTAATAATTCGATCAATTATCAAGAAATAACAATATATTTAGAAAAATTATATAATAGACCAACATTTGTTATTACAATAATGATAATAATTTATTTAATTTTAGCACTATTAGCAGTAGTTAATGCGCTCTGAACGTGAAATAATAGGAAGTGACGTCACAGAACTCGCAGAGCTCCACGTTAGCGGCAGCAAATTCGGGCCATCCAAGGACAGCACAACAGCGTGCAATATGATGAGATTCGAGTAAAACAGATATGATCCTAGAATCCTTATTTAGCACAATATAAATTCTGAAATATTTCGGCAACATGCTACGAAAGAGGTAAAAACGTTCGCTACGCCATAAGCATGACTTAGGACATGCCATAATGAATTTTGTCCTTTTCAGTTGAAGGGTTTTGTATTTTAAATTCATATCCAATGAATATATCCTGTTTCAAAGCACCAGCACATTAAGAACCTCTCGAAAACTCGTCCTTATTGGTACGATATCCTATAACTATATGACGGGAGATGTCATATTGATGCTTAAATAATTTTCACGTTTAGCTACTTCCATATTTAAACTCACGTGTTATGAAACTATGCTGTTTTAAAGCAAGAGCACATTGAAGGCTCATTCAAAATGAGTTGTGATTTATGGAATTTGTTATAGTTAAATGTCAGTTAAGCCTCCAGGTGATCGTAACATAACGTAAAATGTGGTTTGTTTCGTCAGCATGCCGACACAGTAACTCCTCGTGTTTGATCCGGGGCTGACCACCCTCTGCAACGAAAAAGTACATTGAATAAGAAATATGTCATATGACATCCGCACCGAACCACTGACGAGAAAACGATGAAGGAAGGGCTTGAAAGAAAGGAGAGAAGAAAAGCAAACAAAAAAAAGAAAAAAAACATGTCTCAATAGGGCTCGCACTCAGAGGTTCAAATGGCTCTGAGCACTATGGGACTTAACTGCTGAGGTCATCAGTCCCCTAGAACTTAGTACTACTTAAACCTAACTAACCTAAGGGCATCACACACATCCATGCCCGAGGCAGGATTCTAACCTGCGGTCGTAGCGGTCGCGCGGTGCCAGACAGTAGCGCCTAGAACCGCTCGGCCGCACCGGCCGGCGCACTCAGAGGGTTACGTGCAAACACACACCGAGAATCGAGAATTTCGACGATTTTTCCTTGTTACCCATGTCGACATTGGGATGATATCTGTCCTGGGAACTTAAAGACTTTCGAGAATGTATTAATTCTGAGTTTTAAATTCGCTGTTGTAGTTCCTCATTTATTTTATCATTTTTGTAGTTATATTGATAAGATATGCTAAACAGAAATTGCACATGCTTTGATTCCATCTGCTCTCGCCCCTTTGAAAATACTGGTAAGATTTGGCGGAAGTGAACAGAGGAGAAAATGGAACAGAGGAGAAAATGGAACATCTGGCCACCAAGCAATTGTTACGCAAATGTCGAACTGTTCTTTGGAACACCTCCGTGGATATTTTATGGGATACTGAAACCTCGCCCCAAGTGCAATCGTTCATCAGTTACAAGTATTACTTTGCTTTTAGACACAACTGTCACGGAGTGTTTATAATAGGAGTAAGTCGAATGGCGAAGGCATCATTTAAACAGCGGCAGAGGACTTCACTTCGTCGTAACTCCTTTCACTCTGAGACTACTTGACCCTATTCATCATTACTGGGTGCATCTGGTTGTTGGTGACTGTTTCACTAATCCTGTCAACAGTCTCCTCGCAGAAGAAGGGACTCTCCCTCCACAAATAAGACAGAGCCAACTGCTGGATTCTAAAGCAATCGCCATTCAACGATTCCCTGACTATCCCGTGTTCCGTGTCCTCTTTGGAAAAGAGGGACGTCTCCTTCCTGATAGCTGCCCTTGGGTGGGATTGACAGTTGGAATGCATCTAACTTTCCTCTGTCGGGATCTGCATCCCATTCACTGGAAAGTGCCCTGTTGGATTCCTCCCGCATCCCACCCCTTGTTTGATGTTTTGTAAGCGGTTTAGGACCGACCTATTCCAGGGTCCTGAGGCCTCTGTTACCCTTGTGATATTCTGGCGCTGTGTAAGTTCCATCCTTGAAGGGTTCCAGTGCACTGCCATCTTCTATACTGACGGTTCTGAAACAATGGATAAGATAGGATATGCTTGTACGTCTCCTACTGGTCTGGAACGCCATTAACTGCCGTATCAGGTAGTGTGTTCACAGCGGAGCTGCTCGCCATTAACAGGGACCTCTATTTTGTGTCTAAGGTCTCCCTCCATAGTTCTCCACAGTGATTTAGTATGCACTGATTCAATGAGCACCTTGAGAGCTATAGGTCAATGCTACTCTCGTCACCCTTTGGTCACTGCCATCCACGACATTCTCTCTGTCTTTGGCCTTGTAGTCTGCTCCATTGTCTTTCTCTGGTTCTGAAGCCATGTAGGCATCCTCGGGAATGAACTGGCTTACCATTTGGCTAGAGAGGCATATACTTAACCTATTCCAGGAACAGATACGCGAATACACATCAGATCTCTTTTTTCCCAAAAGTGGAATGACATGTGGTGTGCTACTGCTCTCAGTAATATATTGCACACAATCAAGGAGACAATTTCAGTTTGGCACTTTTCTTTCCATTCCTCTATGAAGCAGTCCACTGTCTTACGCAGTATATGCATCGGTCCCACTAGGCTCACCAACTGTTTTCTCTTATGTAACGAACCACCCTGTGGCTGTGGAGCTAGACTGACGGTAACCCAAATATTGGTGGAATGTCCCCTTTCTTTGGCCATTTGTACTAAATATGAAGGGCTTATTTCAATAGTGGTACAATTCCATTTTTGTTCGTTTCGAGATACAGAGTCCTAAAGTTAAATCAGCGCTGAAAAACCTGCAGTTGAGATACCAGAAACATTCAAGCATATGGCTTCTTGCTAGAGATGAACCTTTCTTTCTGTTTGTTTGGATCATTAATTGCAGAAGCATTATAGGCAGAAAAGTGGAGGTAATGGACTTGTACGACTATTGAAATAAGCCCTTCATATAGCCTACTTGATTCCTTGTCTTTGATATTAGCAGATCATTCATGGACGGTTGAACTGGTCCTCAGTTTCCTATGTGCGAAAGTGGTTTTTATTTTCAGTTATAAGGTCTTGCTCTACTCCTGGAGCAGAGGCTGGTGGTTGCGGTTAGAGCATCTCATTATGTTTTCTGGGTCTGGGACTGATGACCACTCCACCGTGCAAAGACGACTCTTCTACACCTCACCACACGGCGCAGCCGCGCGGTCTAGGGCTCCCTTCCACGGTTCACGTGGCTCCCCCCGTCGGAGGTTCGAGTCCTCCCTCGGGCATGGGTGTGTGTGTGTTGTCCTTAGCGTAAGTTAGTTTAAGTAGTATGTAAGCCTAGAGAGCGATGACCTCAGCAGTTTGGTCCCATAGGGACTTATCGCCGCCACGACCACCACCACCACCACCACTTTACACCTCTGTTTCTTCAGTACTTGGTCTACCTTTTATGACTTCTACTGTGTGTGTTTTTAGCTTTATAGTTTGATCACTCTTACCGGATCCGCCCACTTTTAACGGGCCCTCCATCTTGTGCAAGTGACTTTTGAGTCGTTTGACTGATGACCCCTCGCTCATTCAGTCAACCAATCAGATTGCGAAGTAATGTGGAGCGGATTCCTGCCTTGCTACATGCAAAAATTTTATGTGTACCTTCGCGTTCTCTAAAAGATGTTAACTTGTGGGATTTTCTTCTTAATCCAACAGAAATATTTCGTGTAATATTCTCCTAGAAGTGAGTTTTGGCTGACTGGATACGGGTTTTTGCTTTTTGCCTCATAACATGTTGATGGATAGTGAAATTTTTATTTGTATGTATTATATTTTATGTTAACCGGGGACCTAGAAACGACGGTGAGGCTCCGTCCCCACCGCAGCCTCAGTGGTCCAGAACCCCACAACGACTACGGCAGTCCACTTCACACCTCCGCCGCCCCACACCGAAGCCAGGGTTATTGTGCGGTTCGGCCCCCAGTGGACACCCCTGGGTTGGTAGAGTAATGGTGGTGTACGCGTACGTGGAGAACTTGTTTGCACAGCAATCACCGACATAGTGTATCTGAGGCGGAATAAGGGGAACCAGCCCGCATTCGCCGAGGCAGATGGAAACCCGCCTAAAAACCATCCACAGACCGGCGGGTTCATCGGACCTCGACACAAATCCGCCGGGCGGTTTCGTGCCGGGGACCAGGCGCTCCTTCCCGCCCGGAAAGCCGTACGTTAGACCGCACGACCAACCGGGTGGGCTTGAAATTTTTATTTACGTGTTCTACAGACGGAACGACTCGATTAGCTTATGGACAAGGGATGAAATATTAGTTTTAACAGAGGTAATGAAGAAATGTTACACGTGTAAATTTTCATAAAGAAACTGCGTGATTACTGAGCTGGGTATAGCCGACAGCTGCCTCCAGAGAGTGCCGCGGCAGCAAATGACGTTAAGGAGCACGTCCTGAGTCATGCGGGCGCTTGCCTCGTGCGGTTTGGTTTCCCGTCCATTCACGTGAGCTGCCTCGTTCCGTGTGAGGGCGGCTTCTACAGTGGTGTAGCGATTGCGTCCTCACAACGACTCGTGCTGTTCACCGTGGCAAGCGCGCCCTCTCTTTGGCGGCTAGCACGGCGTCCTCGCTGCGGTGGCAAACGCGCTGCCAACCAGGCGGAGCTCTCTGATCAGCGGCCAGTAGCCGGCGCTGCCTCTGAGGTCCTCGGAGGCAGCCGGCCGTGCCGTGCTTGTGCGTGTCAAGGACGCGCCGCGCCACGCTGCGCAGGCTCGAGGACGCATTCCTGCGGAGCTACGCGTGCTGCGTGCGCGAACCAGCCGTCCGCCGCCGCAGCGACAGCCAGCTACCAGCTCACTGCTCACTCCGTGGGCCCGCAGGGCCGCAGACCGTGTCGTGGCAGTTCGCGTCGCGCAACCAAAACCGTGCGTGGCGCCTGTACCGGCTTGCGCGTTCAGATTTCTGCAAATTTTGACTCGTGTATAGCTTAGCGACCCATATGTATAATTTGTAAGGCATTTTCGGCGGTGAGTCCCCTTCCGGAGTGTATGGCAACTTTTGCGACACTGGAGAGTTGCTTCAGCCAGTCTAGTTAATAGCCCTATATGGGTGGTAGTAATAATAATAAGACAGCAAGCTGTCACTGAAGTAGAGGGGAGTAGCCTTCTGCCAATCTACAAGTGAAACCTGGTGTATGTGGGGAGGATATTTTCGCTATTAGTCAAGCACTAGAGAGTTGCTCCAGCCAGTCTAGCCAATAGTCCTATGTGGGGAAGATGGGTAATAATGATAGAACAGAAACCTGTCACTGAGGTACAGGGGAGTTGCTGCCTGCCCATCTATAAGTGAATAGCTGCTGCTTGGAGGAACGTGATGATGAGTAATAATATTAGAACAAAATATTTTTCCCCTTTATTGTGGCTGGCATTGACACCACTCAATCATGATCAGGACAGCGCACACACAAGTGCACGGCTACGAATTGGGTGGGCGTCATATTTAAGACAACAGCTCACACTGCTCCATCTCCAGTCGACAATATATATTTACATCCTACTCCACAAGCCGCTAAATGGCATGTATCGGAGGGTACTTCAGGCACCACTGACTGAATCCCCTTATCCTGTTCCACTCGCGAATGGCGCTTGGGAGGAATGGTTGTCGGTTAACCTCTGTATTGGCTCTAATTATTCGGATTTTCTCGTCGCGGTCATTACGCTAGATGTATCTGGGAGGAAGTAATATATTGTCCAACTGTTCCCGGAAAGTGCTTTCGCGAAATTTCAGTAGTAAACCTCTCCATGATACACAGCGTCTCTCTTTCAGCGTCTGTCACTGGAGTTTGTCGAGCGCCTTTTTGTTGTACTCGCGCCGACTAAATGGACTCGTGACGAAGCGCGCCGCACTGCCTTCCATTTTCCCAATCTTTTCTATCAGTCTTACCTGGTAAGGAACAATGAACAATACTCAACAGTCAGTGGAACAAGCGCGTTATGCCATTTCGTTCTTGGAGTTACATTTCCTTCGGATTCTCCCTGTGAATCTCAGTCTGACATCTGCTTTTCCTACTATTCGTTTAATGTGATCATTCAAGTTAACGTCGCTCTGGATACCCACTCCACGATATTACGATAGATACTGTTACCAGTAGTTTCTCATCAATAGCATAGTTGCACAGTAGTGGCATTCTCAAAAAATGGTTCAAATGGCTCTGAGCACTATGGGACTTAACATCTGCTGTCATCAGTCCCCTAGAACTTAGAGCTACTTAAACCTAACTAACCTAAGGCCATCGCACACATCCATGCCCGAGGCAGGATTCGAAACTGCGACCGTAGCAGTCGTGCGGTTCCGGACTGAGCGCCTAGAACCGAGTGGCATTCTTTTACTATGCATGCGCTATACACTGAGGCGACAGAAGTCATGAGATAGCGACATGCAGGCGTAGAGAGGGCTCTAGTGTCGCTTACACAAGGCTGGCGCGGCCGTCATTTGTACTCAGGTCATGCATTTGAAAAGGTTTCCGACGTGACAGGTGCAGCTAGTGGCATGGGACGTCTGCTTCGCAATTCTTTAGGTAATTCAGTATTCCGAGATCTAAAATGTCAATATAGTGCCGAGAAAACCAAATTTCAGGCATTACCTCTCACCACGGACAATGCGGTGGCCGACGGCCTTCACTTAACGACTGAGAGCAGCCGGGTTTGCGTGGAGTTGTCATTGCTAAAAGACAAGCAACTCTGTGTGAAATAACCGCAGGAAGTGTGGGACGTACGACGAAGGTTTCCGTTATGACTGTTCTGCGAAATTTGGCGTCACTGCGCTATGGCAGCAAACGACCGACGCGAGTGCCTTTGCTAACAGCACGACATCGCCTGCAGCGTCTCTGCTTGGCTTGTGACCTTATCGGTTGGACCATAGACGACTGGAAAACCGTGGCCTGATCACATGAGTGCCAGTTTCAGTACTAGGGTTCTTCCGGCAGAAGAAAGGTTTTGGAACCCCGATTCCAGACCCTTCACAAGACCTGTCAGTCTCCGTTTAAAAAGGTGGAAGGTACATTAAAAATGCTATTTAATATAGCGCCTAATAAAATAGAGGTATTAAATCTGTAGCTCATAGCTCCAATTCGGGCCACAATTTTTCGCGTTTGGTTTAAAGACAACTCAAGCGAATGATTTGGCCGTCCAGATCGGCCGACATGAATCCCATTGAACATTTATGAGACGCAATCGAGAGGTCAGTTCGGGCACCAAATCCTGCAGCGGCAACATCTTGACAATTATGGACACATATAAGGCAGCATGGTTCAATATTTCTGCAAGGGACTTGAAACGACTTTGAGTCGATGCCACGCCCACTACGCCAGGCAAAATTAGATCCGACACGATATTAGGGGGCATCCCATGACTTTTGCACCGCTTTGTATGTTACATTTCTTCAACATCCAATGTCAACTGCCAGAGCCTGCACGATTCATCATTCGTCTGTTGGTCATTTTGCAAATAGATACAGTCTTCTGGCGTTACTACATTCTTAACCGCATCACCTGCGAACAGTATTAAAGAGCAAACGACGCTTTTTCTAGCAGATCAACCACAAGACCATCGCACTAGCGATAAAAACAAGGAATCCTCATGTTGATAAACAATAAAAGTTTATCGAAACAAATCAAATGCCGGGCTCTGACGTATTCCTAGTTCCTGTAAGATTTGATGGACACACAGCTCTGTTAACACCTCTCATAGAAACTTGCTACTCGAAAACAACCAGTGAGAAGAACGTTTGATATTCATCACCGGTCATGTTTATACGTCATTTCAGGGGATTGGGGGTTTTCTAATTGCAAATACTATTTATAGAGCTTTTACTATCTCGGGATCTACAGTTGCGGATCTATGCAAGTCTGTACAAACTGAGCGCTTGTCGTCATTAGAGCTTTCTGGTATGTCACATCCAAAGTTACATCTCTAATTCACATACCATCTCCACACGTGTTTCAAGCATCACCAATATATTAGACTACAAAGTACGACTAGTAGTTACACCGATCCAAGCAGATGCATATTTAGGCGCAGAAGGTAGAAAACACCTGGAAAAGTAGTGGAGCACTTGATTTGTATTTTTCTCTACAATTATTTAGCGTCATTACACTGACATAAAAAATTCCAACACCGATAAATAATCAATGTACAGTAATGGAATTTCGGAAATACATTTGTCTAGCTAACATATTTAAGTGATTAACACTGCAAGATCGCAGGTTAATGTAAGCGCGAAGCACTACATTTCAAATGTGAAATGACCGACATAACCACCAGAATATAGAATGCAAACATGCAAATCTCCGTGCATATTATTGTACAGGTGTGGGATGCCGTTTCGTGGAATGAAGTTGTGTGCCTGTTGGACTTGGTCGGTCAATATGGCTTCAGATGGCTCTGAGCACTATGGGACTTAACATCAGGTCACCAGTCCTCTAGACTTACAACTACATAAACCTAACTAACCTAAGGACATCACACACATCCATGCCCGAGGCAGGATTCGAACCTGCGACCGTAGCGGTCGCACGGTTCCAGACTGAAGCGCCTAGAACCGCTCAGCAACGCCGGCCGGCGGTCGGTCAATACAAAGACGATTAATGCTGTTTGAGGATGACGCTGGAGTTATCGTCCGTTGATGCTCCATATGTGCTCGATTGGAGACAGATCTGGTGATCGAGTAGATTAGGGCAACATGTCAACACTCTGTAAAGCATGTTCGGATTTAACAGCGGTATGTGGTCGAGCGTTATCCTATTGAAAAACACCCACTATGCTGCTCTTCATGAATGGCAGCACAAGAAGTCGAATCACCAACTGACGTACAAATTTGCAGTCAGGGTACGTGGGATAAACAAGAGAGTGCTCCTGTTCTCATACGAAATCGCACGCCAGACCAAACTCGACGTGCGCTCAACTGGACCAGTCCCAACCAACACATGGCCCTCACTGCCACCGAGGCAGAATCAGTATCCATCAGAAAACGCAACAGACCACCACTCCGCCCTCGAATGAGCTCCCGCTTGACATCACTGAAGTCGCAAACGGTGGTGGTCCGGTGTTAAAGAATGCACGCTACAGGGCGTCTGACTCTGAACTGTCCTTGAAGCAACCGCTTCGTAGCAATTCATTGTGTCACTCTGGTGCCAACTGCTCCTCGAATTGCTGCGGCAGGTGCAGCACGATGCGCCAGAGACAACGCCGAACGATACGGTCTTCCATCTCGACAGCGCCATGTGGCCACCCGGAGCCCGCTCTTTTTGCTACGGTACATCCTTGTTACTTCCGCTGTCAGCAATCATATACAGTGAATACATTTCTGCTAAGTCTTTCTGCAGTATAGTGGAAAGAACATCCAGCTTCTTGTGGTCCCATTACACTGAAACTCGGCCCGGCCGGTTGGCCGTGCGGTCTAACGCGCGGCTTTTCGGGCGGGAAGGAGCGCCTGGTCCCCGGCACGAATCCGCCCGGCGGATTTGTGTCGAGGTTCGGTGAACCGACCAATCTGTGGATGGTTTTTAGGTGGTTTTCCATCTGCCTCGGCGAATGCGGGCTGGTTCCCCTTATTCGGCCTCAGTTACACTATGTCGGCGATTGCTGCGCAAACAGGTTCTCCACGTACGCGTACACCACCATTACTCTACCGCGCAAACATAGGGGCTACACTCGTCTGGTGTGAGACGTTCCCAGGGGGGTCCACCGGGGGCCGAACTGCACAATAACCCTGGATTCGGTGTGGGGCGGCGGAGGGGTGAAGTGGACTGCGGTAGTCGTCGTGAGGTTGTGGACCACTGCGGCTGCGGCGGGGACGGAGCCTCTCCGTCGTTTCTAGCTCCCCGGTTAACATACAATACAATACAATACAATACACTGAAACTCAATTAGCTGTTGATGATAACATCTTGGTCATGTTAAAGGCATTTCTGGCAAACATCAACTCAGTACGTCCAATTTCTAAGGTAACTGACGCTCACGACCATCACACCGCGTATTTGAAGCAGATCTGATTTGCATCCTGATAAGAGGCGCTAAAAGAGCCACTCTTACGTGATTGTCACGAAATCTGATTACACATCATCTTTCAGATGCAGCAGCATTCTTACCAACTTTCGTTTGTTTCGGACAACTCCTTATCGGTGTTCGAACTTTTTCCGTCAGTAGAAATCGTAATCGTTTCCGAAGTAGTTGAAAAAGAAATTTCAAATTGAAAGAGTTCCCCTGGGCAGTTTATATATTTTTCAGGTGCTTAATGGTGCGCATCTGTTTTGGAACTGAGTTTAACAGGTTTTAAACATTTACACACACACACACACAGACACAACACACACACACACACACACACACACACACAGACAGAGAGAGAGAGAGAGAGAGAGAGAGAGAGAGAGAAAGAGGGGAGGGGGAGGAAGGGAGGGAGGGGAGTGGGGAAGAAAGTTGCCAGCTGTGTCAGACAATGTATACTGAATGAATAAAGAAATGTAATCCAGTCACACATACAAACAGCAACCAAAATGACGCACGAAATATTTACGCGCTTCTTTCTCTCATTCTTTCTTTCTGTTACTGTTCCCTCCGACTGTCAAAGGCGACGGGAATGTGAAGGGTCCAGGCTGCATAAGCCAAGCAAGAGAAGGTAGATGGAATACATCCAGTGAGCTATCAAATGCTCACCTTCGTTCTGTATTCTTACTTGCGTAATTCGGCAGAGGGAATATGTCCGTCGGCTTTTTTGGCATTGCACATCAAAGGAATTTCTTTGTTTCCATTATTGACTTTTTTTTATATCAACACAGCTGCAGCACACTAAAGTGAACAACTTTATAAGTCAGCAATTCAGGTTCCGTGTTTCATTTTGTTGTGTGAGTAGTAACTGTATCTGGGAGAAGAGCTATAATTAAGAAGAAGAGGAACGAACGTAAGCGACTCGAGCACTAATCTGCGAAGTATTCTTCGTGGAAGTATAGCCAAAATCCACGCAACTTTTATCGGAACTTTTAAACTACGCGTTTATCAAAAAGGCTTCCCAAAAGTTCATGTAATTTATCTGTACCATATATCACCAGTTCAGTTGTTACTCCTCAAATTACAATATCACACGTTTTTCAAGTTTTAATTGGCTTTTCTTACTGCTTCTATGTCCAGACGAATCTTGAAAATTAGGTGGACTGATAAGGTAAGGATGTAGAGGTTTTGTGCAGAATCGGAGAGGAAAGGAATATGTGGAAAACACTGATAAGGAGAAGGGACGGGATGGTAGGACATACGTTAAGACATGACGGAATGATTTAGGAAAAAACGACATTTTATCTATGGAGTGCGTGATTGATTCAATTGTAAAAATTGTTTGTTTATTTATAGACACAATCACATGTTTGTGACACAGTCATAACCGGTTTCGGGCATACAACGACCATCTTCAGATGCTAAAGGCGGCATACACTGAACACAGGTTCATGCGTTGTCAAACTGAGGGAATGACTTCCATGGTATTAGAGCGAGCTGCAGAGGGCAAAAACTGTAGAGGAAGACAGAGATTGGAATACATCCAACAAATAATTGAGGACGTAGGTTGCAAGTGCTACTTTGACGTGAAGAGGTTAGCACAGAAGAGGAACTCCTGGCGAGCCGCATCAAACAAGTCAGAAGAATGATGACGAAAAAAAAAGTCCAGTGAAATGCTGCCATTATTTTCTGTTTCTTCTGTTATTAACTGTATCCGAAAAATCTCCTCTGTTTTCAGTCAATAATTCTTTGAAGTATTTTACCCAAGTCTCGATTCTAATGTGGTTAATTTGTTGAGATTCTTTAGAATTGTTTCTCACTGATTTCTTCCCTGCCTCTGAGCGTCTCTTACCTCCAATTAGACTATCCACTTTATTATAGGTATTTCCCCAAATTTTATTTTTTGCTTTGTCACCATTTGCCTTATTTTAGCTTTTTGTGCTCTGAATTCTATCTTGTCCTGGATACTTTGTGTGTTTTAAATATTTTTCCCTCTTTATCTGTATTTCTTTCTCTATTTCTAGATCAAAATAGCATAAAGACTTTTCTCTCATAATTAATTTCTTCGCCCAGGGCTTCTTTGGCTGCGTCATGTAGAGCATTAACGATATATTTATATTGTTTATCTGTATTGTCAAATTCTGTTTCAATTAATTTTCATCTAACCTTTTTTTTGAACAGATAACAGTACTTACATTTTCAAAGCTATGTACATTATACTTCGGGATTTTTATTTCAGTTTTAAAGTATGCGTCCTCGTTAGCTCTTCCACCTCATTTCACATCAAACTGGAATCACCGTTCTAGCTAAACGCTTTTCCACGCTACATCATTTCATAGCCTTACACAAAGCCAATTCATAGCAGTCACAGGAACGTACGTACACCAGTAGGATGTCGCAGCCAAAACAAGTAAAAAAAATTGTAAATTTGTGGTAAGAGCTTATGGGACAAAACTGCTTAGGTCATCGGTCCCTAAGCTTACACACTACGTAATCTAACTTAAACTAACTTAATCTCTGGAGAATACACGCATCCATGGATCCCAAAGGTGTTCTACAGGATTCAGGTTAGGACTCCGTGCAGGCCAGTCTATTACAGGGATGTTATTATCGTGTAACCACTCCGCCACAGGCCATGCATTATGAACAGGTGTTCGATCGTGTCGAAAGATGCAATCGCCATCCCCGAATTGCAATTTAACTGTGGGTAACAACAAGGTGCTTAGAACATCAATGTCGGCCTGTGCCGTGTCAGTGCCAAGCAAAACAACAAGGGGTGCATGCTCCTTCCATGAAAAACACTATAACACGCGTCGCTTGGCAGTTACCGGTGTGATGTGTGGCTTATGAGCAGCCTCTCGGTCACGAAATTCAAGTTTTCTCACCTCCCGTCTAACTGTCACATTACTTACAGTGGATCCTGATGCAGTTTTGGATGTGTGATGGTCTGGATAGATGTCTACCTATTACACATTATGGTCTCTTCAACTGTCGGCGGTCTCTGCCAGTCAACAGACGAGGTTGGCCTGTGCGCTTTTGTGCTGTACGTATCCCTTCACGTTTCCACTTCAGTATCACATCGGAAATAGTGGACCTAGGGATGTTTAGGAGTGTGAAAATCTCGCGTACAGACGTATGATACAAGTAACACCCAATCACCTGATCACAAATAAGGTCTTTGGAAAAGTCATTAACTGGTCTTCTGCAAATGGGCTTGCTCTAAACTTTGAAAAAACGCAGTACATCCAATTTTCTGCTGGAAAAAGTACAGTTCCTTCAATAAATATAACACATCAACAGAAGTCAGTAGATAGGATAGAGCATACTAAGTTTTTGGGTGTACATATAGATGAGAATATTAATTGGAAAATTCATATTTTGGATCTCCTAAAGTGACTAGGATCAGCAACTTTTGTGATCAGAATAATTGCCAATGTCGATGACATAGAAATTAGTAAGCTAACATACTTTGAATACTTTCAGTCTCTGATGTCATACGGAATAATATTTTGGGGTATCTCAACATTTAGACAAAAAGTATTCACTGCTCAAAAGAAAGTGGTTAGAATATAATGTATGGGGTTCATAGTCACACATCTTGTAGACATCTTTTTAAAAGATAGGGAATTCTTACAACAGTCTCACAATACATCTACTCACTATTGAAATTTGTTCTCAACAACATGGACCAGTTTAAAAACAACCGTGACATTCATCTGGAATGAAATTTTCACTCTACAGCGGATATGAAACTTTCTGACAGATTAAAACTGTGTGCCGGACCGAGACTCGAACTCGAGACCTTTGCCTTTCCGCTGTAGAGTGAAAATTTCATTCTAGAAACATCCCCCAGGCTGTGGCTAAGCCATGTCTCCTCAATATCCTTTCTTTCAGGAGTGCTAGTTCTGCAAGGTTCGCAGGAGAGCTTCTGTAAAGTTCGGAAGGTAGGAGACGAGGTACTGGCAGAAGTAAAGCTGTGAGGACGGAGCGTGAGTAGTGTTTGTGTAGCTCAGTCGGCAGAGCACTTGCCCGCGAAAGGCAAAGTTCCCGAGTTCGAGTCTCGATCAGGCACACAGTTTTAATCTGCCAGGAAGTTTCATGACATTCATGATTATAATAGCAGAAAAAAGACTTACACTATCCTTTGCTCAAAGTATCTTTGACACAGAAAGAGGTAAAATATGCTGCTATAAAAATATTCGACAAATTATCAGATGAAATAAGGTGTCTGACAGACAGCAGTAATAGCTTCAAAAATAAATTGATATCATATCTGATTGACAACTCCTTCTATACCATAGATGAATTCCTGAATAGAAATAAGAAAATCTATAAATATAGTATATGCATTTTTTGCCATTTAAAGGAATGGGGTAATTAATAGAAATATTAATCTTTAACTCTGTATAAAAATTTTTGTTTCATATGTGCATTTCTTGTGCACTTGACACGTTCCACATCATAACGGCTACCGTACGGTGGGATTGATCAATGGAACACGGAACCAACTAAACTAACTAAACTATACTAAACTTGTCCGTGAGTTCCGCGGAGCGCCCCATGCTGCTCTCTCACGTTGTCTAACGGCAACTGAGGTCGCTGATATGGAGTACCTGGCAGTAGGTGGCAGCACAATGAATGCACCTAATATGAAAAACGTATGTTTTTGGAGGTGTCTGGATACTTTTGATCACACAGTGCATCTTTCGAAGATGCGCGACTGTTAACCGCTGTAGACCGGAATACCGGTGCTTCCGTTGTTTAGAATGGCCTCGCAGTTGCACAACAGACGCGGACGATGGTCTGAGGACGCCACATTTACGCCAGTTATTGGCTTGCGAAATGGCAGCCAATGCCACGGTCCGGTCCGCGCGTACAACTGTTAAAAGGACAGCGGGCCGGAGGGGTTAACCGGCGACCGGCGTTACTTGTCCCGAGGTTCCAGGCCACGGCCGGTTCGCGCCACGGCGCGCGCTCTGCCAGTCTGGGTACCAGTGCCGGCAGCTGGCGGCACCGTATGTTGGAGGGGCGACACTGTGCATTCACGAAAAACGTGCTCCGTGTCTCCTTTACTTTCCTGATTCAATTAATTTCTTTCGAAAGATCTCCATACATATTACAAAAAATGTATGTGCTTACGTTCCAGATCTCCTCCTAAACCAATTGATCAGTTTGAACCAAACTTGGAACACACATCATTTTCTATCTCGAGACATCGGTGTAGGGCTAAGAACCACCTGCTTATTAAAGGAGCGGGTGTTAGGTAAAAAGGAATGTAGCTCACGACGCGCGAATTCTCAGACTTTATCCATCCAGTGTTTAAGAATGATATCACTTAGCGACTTGCAACAAACTTAACAAATCCCGAGGCGTGTTTTTTAAGTAACTACCGTTTTGAAATTTAAAAAAGACGTGCTAAGATATTGTGGTGTGCGTACTGTAAGACCTTCGGTACACACACCATCAGATTATTTGGCTTGTCGCTCTAGCGAAGTAGGCGTGTGTCAGCAATATGTCTCGTGGTCTTATCGTGGCGTGTTTATCTTCTGCCGTTGGTCAGACGATAGAAATGCCACTTGCACGCTTAGAGTAGCAGATTGACGGTGACCAACTTTAAACAGAACTTGATTAATTTTCACACGCATTTATTAAAATAATAAATAACATAGACATTACGTAACTTGATTCTGGATGCTGTTTACAATTGACAATCTGAAGTTCCCTTGGTCTTGGTATGTTAATCTTATTCTCACATATCTCTGATACTTGACAAAGTGTCTATACATTTCTCTTCATGGCTATGTACAGGAATATGGTAATCTTATTAGGCGCAGACTGAAAATTGACTAATGCAGACTGACTAATCGGAGGTCTGTACACTCGTTATAATACCTCGCGCGTTCAGGTATCACTGCGCGAGTGTGATCCGCGAGGAGAAAAGGTTCTACGTTAGCAGCAATCTTATCGGCTGCGTTACATATTAATACGCGGATCGGCGGAAGCAGAATTTGGTCCGTCTCTAAGACAGCGCCATCTCGTAGTGCGGAGACAGACGGACGAGCGCTGCGCCTGCGCTGTTGCGCATAGCGGGGCGCGCTCTAGTGGGAAAGTTGTGTACGCGCTGACTACGCGGAACTATGTACACAACAGATATCTCAATAATTTTATTTTCACATGAAAGCCCGTACCTTAATCTACGCACTGACGCCATTACAGTCTAATTCTTCCTTGTTTACGTTGTGTACTGAGTGTTTAAGATGCCTCCGATAATCGTGCTTCCCGCCGAGTGTGGAGTACGGGCTGTTACAAGATTTCTTACAAGGAACCTCCCCATCGCACACCCCTCAGATTTAGTTATAAGTTGGCACAGTGGATAGGCCTTGAAAAACTGAACACAGATCAATCGAGAAAACAGGAAGAAGTTGTGTGGAACTATGAAAATAATAAGCAAAACATACAAACTGAGTAGTCCATGTGAAAGAAAAGCAACAACAAGGATAATCTGAGCTCAGGAGCGCCGTGGTCCCGTGGTTAGCGTGAGCAGCTGAGGAACGAGAGGTCCTTAGTAATGCCGGCACGGTAGCTCAGCGTGTTCGGTCAGAGGGTTATGTGCCCTCTGTAATAAAAAAAACTGAGTCAATCGAACAGCAACGAACATAAATGGATGTCTTACGACGACCGCCCCGAGCAGATGCAACGAACAAAAGCGAACAAAATGAGATAAAAAAAAAAGTTCAAGTATTCCTTCGAGTGAAAAATTTTAATTTTAATTTTTAAGACAATTATTATCTGTCCGTCCGACCGTCCGATGCGAGGTAACTGCGCCGTAGTATGGGGACGCTACACCTAAACAAACATCGAAACACGCGACGTCAGTCGACTACAGCGCACGGAAGAGAGAGTATTCCTGCCAACGAGGCTCCCTGGCTGGCAGTTGACTGTTCGCTACTTTGGACGAGAGTGCATTAAATACGTGAGATGTATTTCGTGGGCAATATGTTTTCGGTTCCCATTGCAGAGGCACGTCCTTTCGTCTACTAATCACACGGTTTTGCGGTGCGGTGCAAAACACAGACACCAGACTTATTACAGTGAACAGAGATGTCAATGAACGAACGGACAGATCATAACTTTGCGAAAATAAAAAAAAGTAAACTTTTCACTCGATGGAAGACTTGAACCGAGGACCTCTTGCTCCGCAGCTGCTCACGCTAACCACAGGACCACGGCGCTCTTGAGCCCAGCTTATCCTTGATGTTACATATGTTGCGCATGGACTACTCAGTTTGTATATTTTGCTTATTCTTTTCATAGTTCCACACAACTTCTTCCTGTTTTCTCGATTGATCTGTGTTCAGTTTTTCAAGGCCTATCCACTGTGCCAACTTATAACTAAATCTGAGGGGGGTGCGATAGGGAGGTTCCCTTGTTAGTGCTAAAGGCCTAAAAGCGATCGATATTCGTCGTGAGATCTCTGAAGTTTACGGAGAAAACATTATGAGTGATGGAATGGTAAGAAAGTGGGTGAGAGCATTTAAAGATGGCCGCACAAATGTGCATGATGAACAACGGAGTAGGTGTTCTTCGGTCGTTAATGAAAGTTTGGTGCAGGAAGTGGACAAGGTGAGAGAAAACAGACGCTTTACGATTTCCTCCATGTGGGATCACTTTCCTAATGTTTCTCGTAGTGTTTTGTACGGCATTGTGACCGAGCACTTGAATTACCGAAAATTGTGCGCACGTTGGGTACCGAAAATGTTGACGGATGTGCACAAAACCAAACGTTTAGACAGTGCACTGACTTTCATTGAGAGGTACCACAACGACGGTGATGATTTCTTAAGCCACATTGTTACGGGCGATGAAACATGGGTAATCTACGTCACATCAGAATCAGTCCATGGAAGTTGAGCAAGGGCATCGTTTTGCTGCAAGAGAACGCCCGTCCGCATGTGGCGAATCAGACCAAAGATCTCATCACATCTTCTCGATGGGAAACTCTAAATCATCCTCCGTACAGCTCCGATCTTGCACCCGGTGAATAACATCTGTTCCTGCACTTGAAGAAACACCTGGCCGGTCAGCGTCTTTAAGACGATGACGAAGTCAAAACAGTGGTTAACAAGTCAGGCGGCAGAATTTTGTGAGGAGGGTATTCAAAAACTGGTGCAACGTTATGACAAATGCCTCAATATTGACGGAAATTATGTAGAAAAGTAGATTAAGGTACAGGCTTTCATTAAAAATAAAATTATTGAGATATCTTAGCACGCCTTTTTTAAATTTCAAAACGGTACTTACTTAAAAAACACACCTCGTATTTCAATCCTGTACGGAACTTTTCCTCGCTGACAACTCCCACAAAACGATGAAAGGGGAAAACCTTAACTCTTATTACGTTTTCGCTGTTCATGCAGTAAAACCGCTGCATCAGGCATAGCATTTGAATTCATTAATTCTTTGCTACTAACTGCATTAGCGACAAATTTTTAACACAGTATTCATATACAGCCCTGAATGTTCCTACAAAATTGTATCATAGCACGACACGTAGTTCAAGAGGTACGACGTAATACAAATTGAGCTGCGCGAAATCGACACTCCGGGACGAAAGTCGCGAGATAGAGATGAAATATGTGTACAAATGTGTGTTAATTATGTTTAATGTATGTGAAACATGTGTAATATGTGTCTACTCTGGCAAGCCGCGGTTAAAAATCTCCTCCTCAGCCCCTGGATCGATTTCAGCCAAACTTGGTACACATATTAGTATCTGTAACGATACACGAGTACAGTGGGGATAAGGATCAGCAACCTCCTATTCGGGTGAGGGTGATCATGTGGATACAGAAGGGGGAGGAAGAAGTGGACAGACTTTGAGGATGAAGGAGGACATCGATACAGTTATGAGGAAGGAGAAGATGAACATATTGAGGGGGAGAAGAAGATGGACACAGCAAGGAAGGAGGAGATGGTGGATGGAGAGTGGGGTTTGGAGGAGGGGGAGAGGGTAGGAGTAGTTGGACGGTGGGTGGAGGAGGAGGAAATAACTGAGAAAGAGAGGGCAGGAGGAGATGGACAGAGAGGGGGGGAACAAATGGAGAGAAAGAACAGGAGCATATGGACACGGCGTTCATGGAAGAGCAGATAGACAAGAACAGGATGAGACAGAGAGTGGTCGATGGAGAAGGTGAAGAGAGAGAGAGAGGGGGGGGGGGGGAACTGGGAGAACGAGATGGACGGAGCGGTAAAGAGTGGAGAAAGGAGGAGGTGGCCTAACAGAAGTCAAGAAATACATGCCGGGGCATCGCCAGGTACACAGCTGGTTCTTTAATGTATTTATCTCTGTCTGCTCGTAACAAGTACTCAGTAGGGAAAAATAAGATCTCTCGAAACAACACTTTCATTAGTTTCAACATGGCACTGTACTCGTTATTTCGCATGGTGCAATTAGGATGATGTAAATTTTATATACATGAGCAGAATTACCCTCTCTGGCATGAGAACATCCTGGCTACTGCAGAAGAAACGAAAGCTATGGCGTCGGGATAAAACTAGTAACTGTGTTGATGAAAGAACTTGTTTTTCGTTAAGTAGGTTGATATCTGTGAAAAGAGAAAAATTGCACCACCCAGTCAAAAGTATCCGGGCACCTATTACTGGAAATTAATGTGGGGTGTGCCCACCCTTCGACTTTATGACGACTTGAACACTGCTGAGAACACCTTCAGCGAGGTATCGGAATACCTGCGGAGGAACAGCAGCCGCTGTGCGTCAAGAGTCGAAACCAGAGGAGGCAGCAACGATGTTCGACGTTAGTGTGTGGAGCAAAGCCTACGTTCTAAATCTTCAGGAAGCTTTTCCAGTGGCCTCAGGTCGGGACTCTGGGAAGGCCAAACCATGTCACGTATGTTACTGTCTACATTCTGCTTTTACAGAGTGCGTTGTCATGTTGATACAAACATCATCATCTCCGAACTGTTGCTCTACTGTACGCTTGACACATTGCTATAATATGTGTTCATATCCTCCTGCAATTAACGTTTTCATAAGTGCAGTAAGGGGACCACATCCTGACCACGGAAAACAACCCCCCCCCCCCCTTCCGTAACAACACCTCCTCTGTACTTCACCGTAGTCCCAATGCATGACGGCAGGTAACTTACTCCAGGCATTCGCCAGACTGAAACCTATCCACCGGCTTGCCACACGGTATAGCGTGATTCATCACTCAAAATCACTTACTTCCAATATTCCATTGTCCAGTGGCGTCGCTGTTTACGTCACCACAAACATCATTTAACATGATTACAAAACTTGGTGGCTTATAAATTGTTCGTCGATCATTGTCCCCTGTTCTTTTTAACTCAGTACGCACTGCCATTGCGGTACTTGCGCTGCTGGCAGCACTTTCAAACTCACAAATGATCTCTTCCGCTGATTTCGTGCGTCTTTTATAGAAACACTGTCTGTAATGCTCGACCGTTTCTGTCCGTCAGTGTATGAGATTTGCGTGGTGCTGGCTTAACTGTGGTTGGTCCTTCTCATTTTCGCTTCGTAACGGTATTTCCGGTACACTGGGGCAGGTTTGGAAGGTTTGAAATATCTCTCATGAATCTGTTGCTCGGGTGAAGCTCAAAGCCACTGTTTTCTCCTGACAGTCTGCTGTTATTTCTTCTCTCACTTACAGCACAATACAGACTGTCTCCTTTTATATTGGCCGGTCCAAGTCTTGTGCCCTCTAGTCAACAGTCCCTCACTGCGTAGGAGGGTCCGCATATTTTTGATATAAAACTGTATCCATTGATGGATAAATATCTCTTCTAGACTTCTCCCAACGTTTAATTACTCATGTTGCTCCTGAATGTGCATCTTACGCTAGGTAATCGCCTCGGTTCTTTCTTGTCGCTTGAGTTGGAACAGATAGGTTACTTCCTCTCTCTACCACCCATTCGCCTGGCTGTATCTCTACGTGATTACGTAGGCTTTCCCCGCGTAATAAGTCTTGAAAGTCTCTTCGGGTTTGCTGCCGGATCCTAAAATCAACTTGACTCGATGTTTCGGCGATCCAACAGTTCGCCATCTTCAAGAAAATGCTGCTTCTTCTGACAAGTCCCGCTGAGAACTGACGCCAGACTGCAAATCGACGTCCTATATAGGCCACCGTTCAGTATACGGCGCATGCGCCGCCCATCACGGTTGCTGCCCTCCAAGACTGCGCATGCACCGCCCTTAGTGGGACACTGCTGGCAACGATATATCGCACTGAGGGCCGCAACGAAGAACGTTCAATTTTGATGTGAGATAATACAGGATTTCACGTCTCGCTAAGAGAAAACCCATTGTCTCTGTTCATTAAATTATCCGCCAACCTAATTTCAGTCGCCTCTTTATAGACGCTGTTCCAGAAACCGGAAATGTTGGCAACTACCACAGTTTCATCAAATTTCATGCAGTGTTCTGCTACTGCGGATGCTGGAGGCTTATCGTTTAAGACTGGACGAATTTTAAGGAATTTTAACATTAAGTGTGTGTTCCGTCCACCTTCTAAGATTAGGGCACTGCTCGGCTCTGTGAAAGATGATTTGTGGCTTGCGAAACCCGGGCTGTACGAAATTCCGTGTCAATGTGGGAAAGCTTACATTGGCCGTTCGATTCGCACAGTGCATGACAGGTGTGTGGAACATCGCCGTCATACGAGGCTGCAACAGCCGGAAAAATCGGCAGTAGCAGAACACTGCTTAGAGGGACACAGCATAAAATTTGATGAAACTGTAGTGGTTGCCAACATTTCCGGTTTCTGGAACAGCGTCTATAAAGAGGCGATTAAAATTAGGTTGGAGGGTAATTTAATCAACAGAGACAATGGGTTTCCTTTTAGCAAGAGGTGGAATCCTGTATTATCTCGCATCAAAATTGAACGTTTTTCGGTGCAGCCCTGAGTGTGATACACTCCTGGAAATTGAAATAAGAACACCGTGAATTCATTGTCCCAGGAAGGGGAAACTTTATTGACACATTCCTGGGGTCAGATACATCACATGATCACACTGACAGAACCACAGGCACATAGACACAGGCAACAGAGCATGCACAATGTCGGCACTAGTACAGTGTATATCCACCTTTCGCAGCAATGCAGGCTGCTATTCTCCCATGGAGACGATCGTAGAGATGCTGGATGTAGTCCTGTGGAATGGCTTGCCATGCCATTTCCACCTGGTGCCTCAGTTGGACCAGCGTTCGTGCTGGACGTGCAGACCGCGTGAGACGACGCTTCATCCAGTCCCAAACATGCTCAATGGGGGACAGATCCGGAGATCTTGCTGGCCAGGGTAGTTGACTTACACCTTCTAGAGCACGTTGGGTGGCACGGGATACATGCGGACGTGCATTGTCCTGTTGGAACAGCAAGTTCCCTTGCCGGTCTAGGAATGGTAGAACGATGGGTTCGATGACGGTTTGGATGTACCGTGCACTATTCAGTGTCCCCTCGACGATCACCAGTGGTGTACGGTCAGTGTAGGAGATCGCTCCCCACACCATGATGCCGGGTGTTGGCCCTGTGTGCCTCGGTCGTATGCAGTCCTGATTGTGGCGCTCACCTGCACGGCGCCAAACACGCATACGACCATCATTGGCACCAAGGCAGAAGCGACTCTCATCGCTGAAGACGACACGTCTCCATTCGTCCCTCCATTCACGCCTGTCGCGACACCACTGGAGGCGGGCTGCACGATGTTGGGGCGTGAGCGGAAGACGGCCTAACGGTGTGCGGGACCGTAGCCCAGCTTCATGGAGACGGTTGCGAATGGTCCTCGCCGATACCCCAGGAGTAACAGTGTCCCTAATTTGCTGGGAAGTGCCGGTGCGGTCCCCTACGGCACTGCGTAGGATCCTACGGTCTTGGCGTGCATCCGTGCGTCGCTGCGGTCCGGTCCCAGGTCGACGGGCACGTGCACCTTCCGCCGACCACTGGCGACAACATCGATGTATTGTGGAGACCTCACGCCCCACGTGTTGAGCAATTCGGCGGTACGTCCACCCGGCCTCCCGCATGCCCACTATACGCCCTCGCTCAAAGTCCGTCAACTACACATACGGTTCACGTCCACGCTGTCGCGGCATGCTACCAGTGTTAAAGACTGCGATGGAGCTCCGTATGCCACGGCAAACTGGCTGACACTGACGGCGGCGGTGCACAAATGCTGCACAGCTAGCGCCATTCGACGGCCAACACCGCGGTTCCTGGTGTGTCCGCTGTGCCGTGCGTGTGATCATTGCTTGTACAGCCCTCTCGCAGTGTCCGGAGCAAGTATGGTGGGTCTGACACACCGGTGTCAATGTGTTCTTTTTTCCATTTCCAGGAGTGTATATCGTTGCCAACAGTGTTCCACTAAGGGCGGCGTCACCTCCCTGTCTTGGAGGGCAGCAACCGTGATGGGCGGCGCATGCGCTGTGTACTGAACGGTGGCTTATATAGGACGTCGATTTCCAGCCTGGCGTCAGTTCTCAGCGGGACTCATCAGCAGAAGCAGCATTTTCCTGAAGATGGCGATCAGTTGGATCGCCGAAATATCAGGTTGATTTTTAGGATCCGGCAGCAAACCCGAAGAAACTTTCAAGATGTATCTATACGTCTATACACATACTCCGCTAGCGGCCATACGGTGCACGGTGGTGGGTACACTGTACCACTACGTGTCATTCCACTCGCAAATGGAGCGATAGAAAAAGACTGTACAATACGCCTCTGCAGGAAGCCTAATTCCTCTTATCTTCACGGCCCTCAAAGAGAGTGTACATCGGCAGCAGCGGAATAGTTCTGCAGTCAGTCGCAAATGCCGGTTCTCTAAACTTTCGCAATAGTGTTTCGCGAAAAGTACGTCGCCTTCCCTCTAGGTTCAGAAATCGTTCAAATGGCTCTGAGCACTATGGGACTTAACATCTGAGGTCATCAGTCCCGTAGACTTAGAACTACTTAACCTAACTAACCTAAGGACATCACACACATCCATGCCCGAGGCAGGATTCGAACCTGCGACCGTAGCAGCAGCGCAGTGCCGGACTGAAGCGCCTAGAACTGCTCGGCCAGAACGGGCGGCTTTCCCTCTAGGGATTCCCGCTTCAGTTCACGGATCATTTAAGTAATATTCGCCTGATAATCTAGCAGCACGCCTCTGAATTGATGCAATGTCTTTCTTTAACCCGACGCTGCTGGGGATTCCAGCACTCGAGTAGTACTCAAGAATGGTTCTCAGAAGTGTTCTACAGTCCGTCTCCTTGATAGATGAACTATTCGAGCACTTTCCTAGATTTCTCCCAACAAATTGAAGTTGACCATTCGACATCTCTACTGTCGACCTTAAGTGCTCTTTCCATTTCATATAGCTTTGCAAGGTTAGGCCTGGATATTTAATCGACATGACTGTGTCAGGCAGCATAACACTAACACTGTATTCGAAGATTACAAGACTGTATTTCGTACACATCTGCATTAAACTACATTTTTCTACGTTTAGTGCAAGCAGCCATTCATCACACCAAAGAGAAAGCTTATGTGTTTATATTAAAAACGAAGAAATTCCTCCAGCTGTATTTAAGGTGTCGATTTTATTTTGGCAACTAGTTTCAACGTTGTAACATCGTCATCTTCAGGCCCATACACTTGTTGACGTAAACTGCGTGCGGCTGATACTAGAAGTCAGTGCTGATATGCGGACGTGCTCCGTGTGGAAGGTGGTTAGTAAGTAGTGGTTAGCAACTAGTATACTAGTGATACCACGTTCCACACGGAGCAAGTCTGTATCTCACCCCTGACTTCTAGTATCAGCCGCACGCAGTTGATGTCAACAAGTTTATAGGCTTGAAGATGACGTTGTTACAACATTGAAACTAGTTGCCAAAATAAAATCGACACCTTAAATACAGCTGGAGGAATTTCTTCATTTTTAATATAAATTTATACCAGCTGGCGTCCCACTGTCCTCCAGTTCAACTATGGATGTACGAAGAAAGCTTATGTAAGTCGCATTCTCCTACGCCACTCACCCAGGATGCTTTCCGGTACACTGCAGCGTTGTAATGTTGATGCATTAATTTGTTCTGAAAGCGGTGCTGAAATTCAAGACAATAAAAAGCGGGTTAAAAGCTGTGAGCTACCTGGGGAAGTTAGCCTTGCATTACTGAGCAACTGTTTCACCAGGTATCCAGTCCAGCTTACCAAATTCCCAACCAGACTAACATTAATTATAATCTTTTAGTAGTCTCTTATGATAACCGGTGATATATATATATATATATATATATATATATATATATATATATATATATATATATATATATAAAGACAATTTAAATAAAAAGAAATAAATCAGTTTATATTTGGACATTTATTTTAATATCGATCATTGTTCCGTTAAAATTTCAGCATATTAAACTTGATTCATAGCTAAACTGATGCCTTATTTAGGATTGTGAAAATGTGAGTTTGTAATCTTACGGAACACATCAAATATGGAGCCAAGACTGGGAGACTGCATACAACACTACATTCATAAAATAACACACGAAGAACATTGAAACATATGCAAGAGAAAATTAACCACAACCAACCGATTCAATTTTCACCCAAAAAAGCTACGTTCGTAGCGCAATCCTGTCCGTCATGAAATTACCACACACTGCTATACTAAATTCATCCTAACACTCTGTGAAATCTTCCTGAAAAGAATAGCTGAGGGCTACTTTGATGATTACACTACATGCTTCACGTGGTCAACTTGGTTTACACAAAGAGTGTAACTCCACAATAATTTTGATAATTAAAATAAATTACATCGGAACACAAATTACAAAAGAAAAACCTCAAACTGGTTACTATCGTCTTACTATTAACCTGATGGGTCAAACAGTTGTATATGCACGTGGTCCTGGTCTCACGAAGTACACCCCACGTGGGTTGAACATAAAGAAAAGTTGCTCCGGGCTCCCGGGTTCGATTCCCGGCGGGGTCAGGGCTTTTCTCTGCCTCGTGATGACTGGGTGTTGTGTAATGTCCTTAGGTTAGTTAGGTTTAAGTAGTTCTAAGTTCTAGGAGACTAATGACCATAGATGTTAAGTCCCATAGTGCTCAGAGGCATTTGAGCCATTTTTTTTGAAAAGTTGCTATATTGAAAAACATTGTCAAGACGAGATGTTATAATCTCACGCACAGTCGCATTTAAAGTATGTGATCTTAGAGTTACAGGTCATCAACACGTGGTTCCACATTACTCACAAAGTAGTGACAAAAGAACTACTGGAAGATATTCTGAGCTTCACACTCGAATTACACTGTGTCGCACTTTAATACAACATAATATATTTTAGATCCAAACCTGAAATAAAGGTGATTAAATTTCCAGTTAGGCTGAACTTAAGAAATCCATTGTCCTACGGACTTAGCAGACACGCGCTTAGCCGGAGATCTTACCACTTCAGACGCTCGCCGCGGACAGACTGCCGTGGGCCCCTACCGAGGTTGCTTCCAGATACAAAACGGAAGTGACCGGAGAGGCAGCTTCCTATACCAACATGACAAGGGACGGACAGGACCATACTAAGAATATAAAACTCTTTGCTTTTAGAAAGCGTAGCTACCTGTTCCGACGTTGGTCCTACTGTTCTCTAGCAGACAGGCTTGTCTCCTACCATCAAGCATGCAACTAGAAATACATTTGCTCATTCATCCTTTCACACAGAAGGGAAGGGGGATGACAGTATCTTATCATATACAGCATATAAAAGAAAGCGGATTTAGGTTCCGTATGAGACTGTGTGACATGAATTACATATAAACTGTGTTTTAAAGTGTAGTAGTGCGACAGATCGTTCTTGATTATGTGTAAAAGTAACACGTTCCACTGCTAAGTCTCCTACCAGATAGAAACACCACAGTAAATTTAGAAGTGGAATGTATGCCGTAAATGACAGCAGTTTAAAAAAAAAAAAAATTAACATGAAAGGAATCCAACAGAGACCTTTCAGCGTCATCAGCAAACAGTGGCAGATCGCTGCTCACCCTTCCCCTTCAGATTGTTTATGTTAGAAGAGAACAAGACCGCTCTCGCCACACTTCCCTGGGGCACTCCTGGCGGCAAACCCACCGCCGATGACAATTCCCCTCCGACTGTGTCCCGCCGACCTGCACGTCATTTTATCGCCGCCACGGTTAGGCCTTCCACTGCGGTCCGAACGGTTTTGCTATTTCGAGTCCACATTCCAGTTGCTCTGCTCAAAACTGGCAAACGAGACGATTTCAAAATTTTCGGTTCGAACAGATTGGAATTTTCATTTCGAAAACACTACGTAGCTTCTCTAAATTACACGCTGCTATTGTGCTGCTTAGCTATCCTAATTGCGAAAACTCATCACCTGCTTTGTTGGCAGATAATGCTGTCATTTCCTGTCTTGTAAAGTCATCTGATGGCCAAAACGAATTGGAAAATGATTTAGATAAGACATCTGTATGGTGCAAAAAGTGGCAATTGAGCCTGAATAAAGGAAAGTGTGAAGTTATTCACATGAGAACTAAAAGAAGTCCGCTAAATTTAAATTACTGTGAGAAGTCACACCAAATCTGAAGGCTGTAAATTCAATACTTAGGGATTACAACTACAAATAACCTAAATTGGAACGATCGCATAGACAATGTTGGGGGTAGAGCAAACCACAGACTGCAGTCCATTGGCAGAACACTTAGAAGGTGCAACAGGTCTTCTGAAGAGACAGCTTAGACTATACTTGTCCGCCCTATTCTGTAGTATTGCTGTGCAGTGTGGGTCCGCATCAGGTGGGACTGACGGACGACATCGAAAAAGTTCAAAGAAGGACAGCTAGTTTTGTATTATTGCGAAATAGGAGAGATAGTGCCACAGATATGATACGTGCATTGGAGTGGCAATCATTAAGACAAAGACGTTTTTCGTTCCGACGGGATCTTCTCATGAAATTTCAATCACCAAATTTCTCCTTCGATTGTGGAAACTTTCTGTTCACACCCACCTACATAGGGAGAAATGAGCATGATGATAATGTAAGAGACTCGCACAGAAAATTTTAAGTGTCCGATTTTCCGCTAGCCGTTCGAGAGTGAAACGGTAGAGAGACAGGTTGAAGGTGCTTCATTGAACATTCTGCCAGGCACTTTATTGTGAATAGCAGAGTAATCATGTAGATGTAGATGCTTCCTTCATAGTCAATTCGTACTCTTTTCGATGTGTTCCTCACAGATTATTTTTGCCTTGTTGAGACTTGTTTTCAGGCCTGCTCTCAGAACTTCTATATGAAGTTTATTCCAGTCTTGGTTGAAGTTTATATCGTTAGTGGCTAGCAGTATAAAGTCGTCAGCGAAAGTAAGCTGCTTCCAAGATGTTCCATCATCCCGCATTGCATTTTAGCCTCGCCAGTTATACTTACTCCAGGTATGCCTATTGGGGGCAATTCTGCTATGTGCCGATCTCCCATCCTGAGTCTTTTTCGAATTCTCAATTTCCCATAAAACTGATGAAGTCGAGCAGAAGCTGTAGTACTGACGAATATGTTATTCGGCGTACTAACACAGACTGAATCTATTTTCTGTTAGGGGATGTTGTTGTAGGTTTCTTTGAAACGGTTATAGGAGCTTTCTCACTACATTCACTGTCGGGTCTGTAAATTCGTAGACACACTTGCAGATGGCGCATTCTCGTGCACTTGCTCCTAAAATCAGTTTGTTCTTTTCCTCGATTAGAATTCAGTATTTTTCCTTTCGAATGGTATAAATTTTTGGCGCTGTATTGTACATTATCAAGAAGAGACTCATAATCCAGCAGTTTTTTTTCTACCTTGAGTGTCTTCTTTCTTCTGGCGAACAACAACTACCAACTATTCCAGTTTTGGGCATTTCCTTGTTTCGCAAAGAATCTTTAAATTTTCTGAAAGTTTCCTTTTTTATTCATTTTCCTCTAGCTTGAAATATTTCTATTGAAATATCATGCCCTCCAGGCACCTTTGCAAAAACACGAACGCCCAAATGTTGACACGGACACAGTTGTGCTCCGTTAGCTGTAATACTATTGGAGATGGTATGCATGTGGCTACCTCCGAACTTACGCCGGACAAAGGGGAAGCTACAATTTAACGTGGACTGCAGTTCAACTCGTCATTTCTCGAATAACGGACTATTACCCAAGATGAAGGAAGCGATAAGTGATTAGAACACAATCGAAGGCCGACTAATGATTGACCGTCAGCCCTTCGGACATTTAACAACACTTACATATTGATACTCGATATCGTAAGTTTGCAGCTGAGTACTCCACTCTTCAGATAGCACATTCCTTTTTCTATGACTGGTGTCTATGTGGACGCGTTTGCGCTGGAAGCTGAGCTCTAGGTTTTGCAACTCCTGAGCTGTTTGAGCTGCCCATGTCGGTCTAGCTGTACACGAAATTTTTCTCGACCAGTTTGCTCGTGACTAGGAAGAAGCGGCGACTTGCACCTGACACCACCTGAGTATACGTTAATGACGAAGCTGAAGTTGTGCAGTGTTTTCTGCAGTCCATGTTGCGAGGCGTTGTTGACAGTAACAATTCGTTTATTGCGTATTATATTAAGCTCGACACTTCATTCGTAAGTCTTCAAATTCATTTTTAAACTTTCTCTAGTTTCTGCTGTACGCCATGATTTTATTGCAAAACAGTTTGGCGAGGTTTGCGTCCATTAAGTAAACAACCTCTTCCGATTTTCGCTGTACTTCCTCTAGAAATCACATTTCGTGAGCACGTTTAGAGGCGGTTCTTCATCAAATGTTCGTGCCGCGTTATCATCTTCCATCTTCATTACTCCTTATATTTCTTAGAATGTAAGAAAAAAATAAGCATTTTGAGGGTGTGAGCGGAGGGTTAGAGAAGGTGAGATAAAATTGGCCCTGAGAAAACCAATTCGTGCTAGCCAAATGAAGCGCGCACCAATGACACTCAGGTTTTTAGCTTGACGAGTTTGCGGACGTTTCTTTTCGGGAGAGAGCTCCCGTTCGTATAGCGAGCCGATTATTGGGAGTGGTGGGTGGTGGTGGTGGTGGTGGTGGTGGTGAGTCTAATTTGGCAGCGATCTGCTAGTACGTTCGTCACTCTGGTCCGTACCCACCGTGAGAAATTTGGAGTAGGAAACTAACTCTCCTCTTGAAAGCAACATCACACTACCAAAACAATCCGTCCCATACGAAATGTAGTGTAACATTTCTCAAGTCTTTTGTGGTAAATGAAACAGACCAGGACAGATTGTACAAAGCGGTACGTCGTAACAGCTATTAATGTCAAACACCTTGTCAAGTAGGTTTCTAAAAGCTCCAAGTACCTTTTGTGGCGTGAAATATAAACACATTTTATCTATCGATACACATTTTTTTAAATATTATATGTGAGTAAGTGTACAAAATGTTGTGATGAACACTAAAACGAGTTTTCATAAGCGTACGAAAAAATGAGAAAAACTTAACCCTCAAACCACTTTTCGTCTTGATTTGTGCTTTAATGAGCGTGTTACTTAAAGAATTACCACAGCAGGAACTAAGTGATTGTAAAATAAACTTTTTTTATAGTTGCGGAAATCTTCATGCTACATCTCTTCGACAGGTCTGTTAATAGCCTGCTGAATTCCGGACGGTTGTATCCAGAAATATTGATCGACATGCTTTCGTCTATTACATTTTTTGTGAAGTAATGAAGAAAACGGGTTCTCAAACATCTGGATCCCAACATTTGGTACCCTCACATTTAATATATTAGGTCTATTACAACTTTGCTTCCGCCACTTTGCAGTAGTTAACTGTGGTGGTTCATAAATGTCATACAATAAGCTTACGCATTTGTAAACATAACGCCAGCAAAATATTAGTCGGTTTTTGATTGTATCATGAAGGTATTCTCTATTAAATATGTTAATCATAAAGTTATTATCTGTTCAATTTGTCAACTTAAGACCGCAGTTCCCGTCATTGGAGGGAGGTTTTAATTTTCTGCTTTAACATGAAGAAATCTACGGCTGAGGCTCGTTAAATGCTGAGTAAGACCTCTGGTGAGGCACCTATTAGAACGTGCCGAGAACAGTTTCAGCTCTACAAGTGCGGTGATTTTGACGTCAAAGCGATGGAAGAGAGAAGGTTTTCGAAGCAACTGAAACCGACGGAAACAATCAAAGGAGATCGTTATCGAAAGCAATTAATGTGTTTGAGACGACCACTGAAAGACAAACACAGTAAAGCGGTAGACATGAAAAGGTTACATCTCGTGGGAATCGGGTTTTCTGCCGGATATCAGCGTCTTCCAAACACGATATTTCAACGTCATTACTTGACGTCTTCATCAGGTGTTCCCTGCAGTCTCAGAAAACGCGATTTCCACGAGATGTCATCAAATCGCCTGGAAAGTCTAAGAAATTACATGAAAAGGTTATTTTACAGCATGACAATGCACGACCTCATGTCATAGAAAATCAGATCCAGTCATAGATCTCCTCGAAAGACGCCCAAGTCTTTCGCTTCGGGATGCATATGATGTCCGACAGATGGGAGAAAGTACTAGTCAGCGATGGCCAGTACTTTGAATCTTTTTTGTAAGTTTCTGACAATAAACCGCCGAAATTCGAGAAGAAACGGTGGAAGCAAATATCTAGACCTAACATTACTCTCTGAAACAGTGCAGTCATCAAGTGAAAAAAGATGAAAAGTCGCAGTACTTTGTTCCACGAAAATTGGTTTTACAGCAGCGTTTTTGTATAACTCCCTCAGACTGTCGTCTTGGGAACAGAGCCAGGTGATGCGAGGCGTCTAGTGTACAGGAGGGGTGGGGGTGGCATTCAGATCACACTGCGCGCTTTCGTGAGGTCCTGCTAAACAGCTTAAGACAATGTGAGGAAATGGCGGAAGGGTATAGCCGTTTTCCTTGCTCGTTCTTTTACTATCTGCCACTAATGATCTCGTCGTCTGCTGGAACTAATTATCTTCTTTTTTTATAACAAGCGGAAGAAAGCCTTTCTGTAAGTCATTTTATACACAGTTTGTCACTAAACCGCGTTGTAAATCGAACAAATTTGTCCGCGATGGCTAGAAACATGATCTGTTGTTGAGGTTGTGGTTTGCGTAGAGAGACTTATGAAGTCCGAACCCTCGTAAATAACTCATTTTTGTTTTTGGAACGTCGTTCCCATAGCTTCAATGTCCGTTCAGCTGCTTCAGTTTGGTCTTCCAGGCCAAATATTCTAATCTTTTTAAACTGCATTTAAATAACGTAAACCTGCATCTGCACAGCGGAAAGTCCGAGAAGAAAGCAAAATTTTGGAGCTACGCCAAGTCACACAGATGGTCCTCGTTGATTAAAAATGAAGATTCGTCTCTCGCTTAAGACTTAAAATTGTAGCCTTCTGCTGCAGCATCAATCATAGTGTGTGTCTTAGCTTATAGAACAAGTTCCATCTATCGACTGAGTAAAAGTAAAAATACTGGACAGTGACATTCTGATCTTCAGTTCGGCATTCTCAAAAGCACCCCACATACAAGGAGAGATAGTCCGCAGCTATGCAGATGCTGTGCTTTGTCGGGGGTGGGTGGATCCGCTACAGCTTACGGGCCAGAAGCACGCGCGGGGCTAGATTACACGGCCCTTGGAATAGCTTGCTATTAGCGAGCTAAGCTGCCTTTGTCCAGCCAACCAGGGGAGGGAAAGCCGGAGCTCTCTACTGAAACCCATGAGAAGAGGTGCATCCAATTTCATCTCACGGCCCCATCTTGCTTCCCGTGTCGTTCTACCCGCGTTACTTAAAAACCGACTAGCTGTGGCCAGTCCCTCGAGAACGCCAAATCGAATTACTGTTGTCAATAAACTAAACTGCAGGAATCAGATTCACTAAAACATAAATGTAGCCATGATGGTTTCAAAAGATCTTAGCTTTTATCGGAAGAAACTGCAACCACACACTCAATTTTGTAAGTAGTGGTTTATTGTTCTTTTCTGTAGCTAGTTTCGGGCAACAGGGTGATGGGCAATCTTTGTACCACATTCTACATTTTTATCCTATAATGTCGAAGACTACAAATAGTTATATGAATTGCAAAACTTTTACACTCATTGCAGATTCTGTACATTGCGGTTGTTTGAGGAAAAGATGTCCCGCAGACATTCCACGTGTAATTGACCAGCCTCTGGCTTTTAAGTGCAACATTTAGGTTTCATTACTACGAATTCCTACTTTGGTTTAAATTCTAAATATTTTCAACTAAATGTGAGGCGCTCATATGGTTCTTGTTGTACATATGATGTCGAAACAGTTCAGATAAATAGTAGGACGGGGAAAAAAGTGTAACGGACCTGCAATTTATAATCTTGGAAAAGCTGACTACAGATATGTCTTATTTTAATACCAGTTGTCTTTACATGAAATTGTTACTTCTTATTTGAAAACATAGTGTCTCTAAATTTGCGGTTCACTACTGATGACTTTTTCAAAAATGGTTCAAATGGCTCTGAGCACTATGGGACTTAATATATGAAGTCATCAGTCTCCTAGAACTTAGAACTACTTAAACCTAACTAACCTAAGGACAGCACACACATCCATGCCCGAGGCAGGATTCGAAACTGCGGCCGTAGGACATTTCCAAGAGCTCAAGCAATTCTGTTACTTTAGAGTAACATGTTTATCTTGTATCTGTGTACAAAAACATATAGGATATTGAGAAGAGCTTTACAAATTGTCATTTCATACGGTCGACTCCATCCTGGCTTCAGTTGCACGAATATAAGGATTCAACCACCTTTCTTGAAACTGCTTACTTCCACAAAAGGGGGGACGGAACGTCAATGAATTATTTAATAGACCGACAGCGGATTCTTCCCCGGTGGTGGAGGTCTTCATTGCGTTACTACAGGAAGTGCTTCACTTATTCGTACTTACAGTAAGGTGACCAGACGTCCCGTGTACCTATATTGTCCCGTTTTTTATCAACCTTCCCGTATATTTTGAAATAGCGAGTTTTTACGTAACGTGTAGCGTACTCAAATTAAGAGCAAATGGGTTTTTAAGTAACGTGTAGCATAATCAAATCAAGAGCAAATGTTGTCATACCCAAAGAATAAAAAAAAAAAATACACCCTTTGATTAAACCAAAATGGACGAAGTATATCGAGTTAAGTTTCCTTACATGTCAAGACAATTACTGCAAGAATTTGCAGTTCATTACTGTGTTTGTGCTAGCTCTAGCTTGCCTAATGCTGCTGCAGAAATAGTACTCTCGATCACAAATGATTTACGATATGATGAAAAGAACAGGTTCAGTATCGCAGTCGTTAAGGAAATAGTTATAACTAAGATTCATTTTCAGCGTACTCCTTGTCTTGACTTTCATAAAATTACATTTGAAAATACCAAATCCTGAATGAGATTCATTCTTATGCAAAATATAACAAAAAAAATTTTTGGGAAGCTATCCACGACGAAGCTTCCAGGCCAGTTGAGATTAAGTAAGTAACCTATGTAAATAACAATCATTTTCTACCCTAGTTATATACATCGTTGTGTTAAAGTTATGCATTGTGTTTGCATGCGACAACAATAAAATGTTCACTCGATTAGCAATGCAAGGTATTTTGATAGTTTCTTTAGTGCAAATTTTGTGAAAATGGTACAATGATGCATACAGTTGTAGTTTAACACCAATCTGTTATACAAATACAGTTCTAACTGAAGTTTCCACAAAATGACGATTCATTTCACTTTCTAATTTGGGTCCCATGTTTTGATTTTTAAAATTTGATCACCTTAACTTACAGTGTTAACGAAAAGTATGAAGTCGCTCCATTTAGACGTGAGAGTGACATTAGAACGTGTACACGACTGCAGTACTAACACCGTACAGTGATCAAAGCCTGGACGACGTATGTCAAAGTGTTAACAACGGTTAAAAAAATAGTTCAGTATTTTTGCAAAAGATGGCCGACTCAGTGTAAGCGTTCTTGTCTGGGGCAGTTATAAAAAAAGAAAGTCAGAAGTCTTTACAGAGAAATACAGCTGATTGTATGCATAGCTTCTTAATGAGAAACGGGTCAAATTCCGCACGCATTCTTTGTTTCCTAATTTAGTTTCGGCTCCGTCTTCAAAGGAAGCGTGGTGCATGCCGGCGTTGTCCTTTGTCCTAAAGTGAGGTAGTGTCTTGTTCATTAGTCGTGCTCCGAATTTATCAACGTTGCAGGTTTCCTCTACGTACTATCTACTGTTGCTTAATTTAAGCCCCTGTCCTCAACTTTGTCGTTACAGCTTTGAACTAGTATTCGTCTAGTGTTCGCATAAATTGTACTAGTTCCGCTGCAGGTAGAGCCAACTCAATTACGGCGTGGATATGTGACGATAGCATTCTTAAATTTTATAATAATCCGGAAGTAAGACATTTTTATTTGCATGGCCGTGTTCCACGTTAACTCTTCAATTTCAGTTTTTGTTTGTTGTTTCAGTTTCATGCGTACTACACTACAGAATGTTTTCTACGAGATTTGCTTCGTTATTGTTTGCGAAACATCATTACTGGTCCTTCTGTATGTATAGGAGAAAGAAAAACTGTTTTTTGAACGCCGGCCGCTGTGGCCGAACGGTTCTAGACGCTTCAAAAATTGGTTCAAATGGCTCTGAGCACTATGGGACTTAACTTCTAAGGTCATGAGTCCCCTAGAACTTAGAACTACTTAAACCTAACTAACCTAAGGACATCACACACATCCATGCCCGAGGCAGGATTCGAACCTGCGACCGTAGCGGTCGCGCGGTTCCAGACTGTAGCGCCTAGAACCGCTCGGCCACCCTGGCCGTCTAGACGCTTCTGTCGGGAACTACGAGGCTGCTACGGCGTCAGGTTCGAATCGTGCCTAGGGCATGGATGTGTGTGGTGTCCTTAGATTAGTTAGGTTTAAGTAGTTCTAAGTCTAGGAGACTGATGGCCTCAGATGATAAGTCCCATAGTGTTCAGAGCCATTTGAACCGTTTTTGATCCACGAGTAGGAAAATGGAGGAACGTATTACGTCTTAAATTGTAGATTTCGTAATACGGAAGAAATTAATAATAATTGAGAGGAGGACAGCATCGGAAACCATTCACTAGGACAATAGGGTGGTGCTTTTCTCAACAAAAAAATGGTTCAAATGGCTCTGAGCACTATGGGACTTAACATCTATGGTCATCAGTCCCCTAGAACTTAGAACTACTTAAACATAACTAACCTAAGGACAGTACACAACACCCGGTCATCACGAGGCAGAGTTTTCTCAACAAACGGACTGAAGAGCCGACGTCACAGACGTGTAAGAAAGAGCTTCCACGGTGTGTGGGGGCGACACCAGGGTACCGTTCGTTCTTCCATGACGGAATATATGTGCAATTACACAATGGCTATTTTCAGGTCGATATGTTGTTGAGGAGACTTAATCCACTAACCAGCACATGGCTGGAAACAGTTTCAATACTGCAAGAAAAAATGTCGACTCGCGGGCTTAAAGCTTGCGCGTATGAGGACATTGATAGTTTTCTCAGCGGCAAAAAGAATTCACAACTTTTGCACAAGCAATTCCGTGTACATGATTGTCATTTGAATATTGGAAGTCATTGAGGCTCCTCCATGTCGGCTTGTATAAGGACAACGCAATTGTGGTTGCATCAGCCACTCGGCAAACAGTAGTTTATTTATTTATTTATTTACTGATTAACCTGGCAAGTTTAGGGCCATCAGGCCCTCTATCTAACCAGGCATTCTACCTATATTACATTCATATGTTTTAGTAGGCATGTTAAACTACATCTAGTACAAAAAGTGAAATAAATAATTAGGAAGGCACACCTGGGAAAAATACGTACATATAGAGTTTATATTCGTAGATCGTAAGTACTGTTATAATTAGACGTTATTGAAGAGACAGATTTTAGATAGGAGTGTTAGCAGCAGAGAGTATGAGGGAGACTGATGGTGAAGGGAGGAGAAGACTAGAGACATGATGAAACATAATTAAGGAAATATAAAGGAACAGAAGATTGCGCAGCTCAGGAGCAAGATAGGGGACGCTAGCTTTGCTATTTGACATATGAGAGGATTGGCCTTGTACATTAATTTTGTGGAGAACGTTATGAGGATGATAGTAGGAAATGCTTCAACTTCTTCTTAAAAGCAGCAGGGGATTGAATTTTGCGCAAGGTAAGGGGCAGTTTGTTCCAGAGGCGGACAGCGGCAACTGAGGAGGAGTTTGCAAAAGTTTTTGTTTGTGAGTGGGCACAGTTAGGGTACCAAATAAGAGTGGCCTCGTGTTTCGATTATGATGGCATGACAGATTTTTAATCTCTGAAGCAAGGTACTGCGGTGCTTGCGCGACGAGGAGTCGGTGAAGTAGACATAGAGTGTGGTAGTCACGCAATTTGTCCGGCCGCAGCCACCCTTGCTCGGACTATGCAGCACTAACATGATCATATCGGCGAATGGTTCAAATGGCTCTGAGCACTATGGGACTCAACTGCTGAGGTCATTAGTCCCCTAGAACTTAGAACTAGTTAAACCTAACTAACCTAAGGACATCACAAACATCCATGCCCGAGGCAGGATTCGAACCTGCGACCGTAGTGGTCTTGCGGTTCCAGACTGCAGCGCCTTTAACCGCACGGCCACTTCGGCCGGCATATCGGCGAATGTTGCAGGTGTAACGCACGCAGGCATTCACTACTCATGCCTTGTTGAATTACATCACAATAGTGGAGGTTCGGTAGAACGAGTGCTTGCACGAGCTGGCGTTTCAAGTCCTGTGGAAATAGGTTCCGAAACTTTTTGAGAGCATAGAAAGAAGTAGACGTCTTCCGGCACACTGCGACTGTATTCTCCGCCCAGTTGAGATGCTCAGCCTTACGAAATGTTAGCAGAGTATATACACGTAACTCGCTAATGAGAACATTTCCTGTGAAATTACGCTGTTTCGCTGTTCGTGTAACTGATATCTTTGACTTTGGGGGGGGGGGGGGGGGCAGTGGTTTCCCCAAGACTGCAGGCGGCCACGTGCTCTCAGACCATTCAGGTGACGCACCTCACCGGCAGAAGAAGTACATTGCTGGTCACAGCTGCAGCACCTGTCCAGATAAAGCGTCAGATAACGCAAGAACGCGACAAACAGTTCCAAGAACTGCTCTTCGGTCCGCGTCTGAATACATTTCACCTCCGCTCTACCTTTCAACGGCGTGGAGCGCACGTTTAGAATGCTACTCGACGACGCTGTTGACCGTATAAAGTACTCATTGGAAAAAACTCTCACTAAAACCACCGAGACCCTCTTAACTTACCGAAGGATACGTCTCGAATTTGACGAAATTTATGGGCGGTATCATTTCGCGGATTTCCTTTCTGTTATGAGGTTCCTGACCATTAAACGTAGCTTTCGAGTAGCCACCTTACATCGCCAACACCAGGTCGACACTTATGAACTGTGTATGCTGAAAAATAATATCCTGTAAATTTAAATAAAAGTATAATAATTCTGTACTACAATGAGTCACCTCCGCTGAACCGCCCTGTTTAGGGACCGGACATAAAACAGCGGTGGAGTAATTGCATTTCTTATTAAACAGTAGTATGTGTACTGACCTCATTTGCACACATATGACCCCACTTCATCTGAAGGCGAAAATATGCCCAATGCTTAAGGAGGTATGGCAGTTGGCTTGCTACGGTCGCAGGTTCGAATCCTGCCTCGGGCATGGATGTGTGTGATGTCCTTAGGTTTGTTAGGTTTAAGTACTTCTAAGTTCTAGGGGACTGATGACCACAGATGTTAAGTTCCATAGTGCTCAGAGCCATTTGAACCAAGCCGTTGGCCTCCTCTGAACTTGCAACAGTTTCATCAGACGTACGGTTCAAAATGGTTCAAATGGCTCTGAGCACTTAACTTCTGAGGCCATCAGTACCCTAGAACTTAGAACAACCTAACTAACCTAAGGAAATCACACACATCCATGCCCGAGGCAGGATTACGTACCGTTCAATGTCGAGACGTAGAACCGCTATGAAATATGACCTTTTTCGTATAAAGTGTTCACTGACAAGCGGTAAGTGACAGGAAAAAATCGTGGGAAACAATATTCATTTATTTTCTAAAACCAGCAGTGCAGACACAATAAGGTCTTTGCATGAGTAAAAATAGGAAGTATACAAAAAAGAATGAAAGATAAAACTGAGAAAACTAACTAGCAGTAAGTACTAAAATTGATCGCTAGTGTGAGACACCAAACCGAATCAAGCCACTACCGAGTGTCCTTCCGGACCCGTCTTCACAGCTTCCATCTGCCAACACCACTCTGCCATTTCGTCACGAGGGAGCTTGTGGAGAGAGGGAGAGGGAGGGAGAGAGAGAGAGAGAGAGAGAGAGAGAGAGAGAGAGAGAGAGAGAGAGAGACTAGCAGAAATGAGTCGCACCTCGCACCTGGGTAGCTCAGAAGGTAAGGGCTAGTGCCCGGGATGAGATTACGACCAGGAGACAAGATTCCTAAAGCCACCAACAAGGTTCCCAGCAGGGCACACGGCACCTTCTCAGTCCAGGAGCAGCTAGGATTCTCGTAGGTGACACACTGCCAACTGATGTCATCAACAGTGAATGTCAGTAGCGCGCTGTAAAGAGGTGCTCAACCCTGAGGTTGCTCGTAAGGCACTTCTGTACAAAGGAAAGTGCCGTAGGGGGTGATATTCCTTGTTTTCCTACGATATGCGAACAGGAGAACCCAGCATATACAGAAAACTCATAGTTTCAAGTGGAAATCAGTTCAGCGTTTAGTTACCATGACTGCCACAGAAAATCTTAGGAATAGCCGGCGACTGGAGTCCGATCCATAGGATGAAAAGTCTTACACTCATTGCGACTCATAAGGTCCCTTATTGTATATATTTTGACTTGCAACAAACTTCACACATAATTTCGAACCTTTATGAAACTTCATCTCGCTGACATCCCCAACAAAAAGTTGAAAGGAAAAAAGTTTATCGCTTAGAACATTTTTGCTGTTCGTGCAGCATCAGGCACGCTGAATTAATTTATTACTTCTTCCAACCGTATTCGCGACACATTTTTCAGACAGTATTCACGTATTCCCATGAATGCACCAGCAAAATCATATCGTTGTACGACATATATAGTTCAGGAGATACATCATAAACCATAAGCCGCATACTCACAAAACCTCAGGGCGTATTTCGATACAGATACAGGTGTACTAAGAGTAAAAATTTGTGTGAAATATGTTGCGAGGTGCGGGGGCTAGCAGTGTATTTAACACTAAATTCTTCTAGAATCTTGATGTATAAAGGATGCCCTAAGCCCCCCCCCCCATACTAACTCCAACTTTTTGCTGTTGCACATGGATTAAAAAGAAACGCAAACTGGCTGTAATCGACCCTGCAAGTGGAGTAGAAAAGAGTTTGGCACCTGCAATAATTTAATTTGATAAATAAGTTAAAGGAAAATTTCATTAACGTAGTGAGAAATGATAGGGTTGCTCTACTGATTAACAGAATGAAAGTTCTGTCCAAAATAACAATATGATTTATTATAACTCAAAATAATAAACAAAAACACATGAAACATTTACAATACATCAAATTGGCTCAAATTGGATACTCAAATAAATGCTGTGAAGGTGAAGTTGTCCCTAAACTAGATTGTGACAGTTATGACAAAGTGGTATGTAGAGCCAATTTCTTGCAACTCAAGTCTTAAGAGAGACACACAGCCAACCCAGCAATAATTGCTGCTACATTAGTGAAAACTCAGACAATGAACACCCAAGACAGATCAAAGTTAGAAAAGACAAACAGGCGTGCTCTGCTGAGCTCTGATTATCACTTAGCAAAATTGCCTGCTTTGCTGGTGCTGCGGACGTACATTACCAAGCTGTCTTCTTAACTGCACGGACACGATCTGGCATACCGGAGGCGATGGCTGGTTGCTTCGACGTCCCGTCATGGTGATGATAATTTCGCGAGTATAGCCCAAAACAAATTATCCTGGCCTGGTTGTTCCGCACTAACGACTTCCTAGCAATACAAATTCTACATTCTACATTGATACTCCGCAAGCCACCCAACGGTGTGTGGCGGAGGGCACTTTACGTGCCACTGTCATTACCTCCCTTTCCTGTTCCAGTTGCGTATGGTTCGCGGGAAGAACGACTGTCTGAAAGCCTCCGTGCGCGCTCTAATCTCTCTAATTTTACATTCGTGATCTCCTCGGGAGGTATAAGTAGGGGGAAGCAATATATTCGATACCTCATCCAGAAACGCACCCTCTCGAAACCTGGCGAGCAAGCTACACCGCGATGCAGAGCGCCTCTCTTGCAGAGTCTGCCACTTGAGTTTATGAAACATCTCCGTAACGCTATCAAGGTTACCAAATAACACTGTGACGAAACGCGCCGCTCTTCTTTGGATCTTCTCTATCTCCTCCGTCAGACCGATCTGGTACGGATCCCACACTGATGAGCAATACTCAAGTATAGGTCGAACGAGTGTTTTGTAAGCCACCTCCTTTGTTGATGGACTACATTTTCTAAGCACTCTCCCAATGAATCTCAACCTGGTACCCGCCTTACCAACAATTAATTTTATATGATCATTCCACTTCAAATCGTTCTGCATGCATACTCCCAGATATTTTACAGAAGTAACTGCTACCAGTGTACAAATGCGCCTCTGAGGGAGACGAAGAAGGCTCACCACACAATCACTGACGGTACAGCGGTTGATTTTATCGAAGTCACACAGTAACTCCGATACAGTCAACTTTAGCCAAAACTGCTCAAGACAGACAACATAGGCCTCTTGTACGCAGAACGCTCAATTCCCAACTGTACTCGGAAAGTTACGTTGAAGTCGAAACTTCAGCAACTTCGTCAAACAGTTACAATTAAATAAAAGTATATTAGACAGCCAACGGAAGGCAGGCTGTCCAGAGCAGCGAGAGCTCAGTCTTGTAACCTACTCCGACCGAAAAGCGAGAGCCGACTCCCCACAAGAGCACCCGTACAAACCGAACACAGAACATTCCCGCCCTCACGACAGTGGAGATGGTTAACCGTTCCAATCAGCAACTCGAAAACCGACGGAAAATTCCACTCTATTGCCGGAGCACTACCATTCCACCAATGGAGATTCTTGGCGCCAATTTCTGCGCCGATTTTGCTACGTCACGGAGCTATGCCCTGAGCAAGCCAATCACAGTTACTATATGGCAGAAAACGCGGGAATTTGCGCGCCAAGGCTGCTTGGGAACACAAGTCATTCCCACGCCTCGCTGGTAGCCCGACAGAAAGTGTTTTCGCTAAGTTTCTGCGAAGTAACGGAACCTCTAGCCCAGCCGCTACTTCAGGCCCCTCCGGGCGTGTCTTTTGACAATGTCGGCGTCTGGAAAGCATTCACTCGACTCCCTCACACCCGTCGGCTTACCCTTTCGAGATCAGCAGAGCCCGCCTGTCACCGGACCACCTGGGTGACGAGAGACGCTGCGTTGGAAGTCCGCGTGTTAGGGAATAGCAACTTTTCACCGCATGCAGTTAGAGAGGAAAATCGTAAGATAGAAATATGAGAGGGGGCTCATGCCACCTCTCAATGTTACATATATATGAAATATAAGTGGCATTTACGTACGCGGGCAAAGCCATGCGTAAAAAGGTTCCTCTAAACCCCAGCACCGATTTCAACCAAATTTGGTAAACATATTACTATATGGAAAGAAATACTGTTGGGGTAAGAACCGGAAGGCTCCTATTGGGATGGGTTGATAACTTGGAAAACAATGGGGGGAGGGGGTGGAGAGACGGACAGACAGAGGGGAAAAGAGGAGATAGATAGGGGGGAGGAGAAGATGGACAGAAAGAGGGGAGGGGGTTATGGACAGAGAAATGGAAGAGGATGAGGTATACAGAGAGGAGTGAGGAGATGGACAGGGGGAAGAGGAAGCAGAAGGTGGACTAATAAAACATTGGAATAAATACGTACCCTCTCTACCCCGGATAATCATGTATGTGCTCATGTATATGTGTACTTCTAAGTCTTATTTTGTGAGGCACTGCACTGCTACAGTGGCGACAGCTGTGAAACCGGTGGACGGTGTCAGAACTCCTGCTTCCGGCGCTGTCACTGAGTAACCGAAAGACATGAGTCATTCACAGCAGTACTCTCGGAATCTTAACAATAAGCACGTTTTGCAGAACGCGTCTCTAGCAGCGTCGGCCACTTGGTTTTTATGAGTAACTCCGTAATGCTCTGGTGCTTACTAGACGAAATGTCAGCTAACAGCCTCGCGGAGTTTTTGACGTTCTCCACTGGATTATTTATGTACATGTAACGACCCTCTCAACACTCACCTCAAGTGACCGTAACACATGACAGCTTCGTCTCGTTAAGAGTAACGCATTGAGTTCACTCCTCTGGGACAGGATATCAATGTGTGTCTCGCGAGCCATTCCCCTCGGGCTGTGCCGCCACGCACCCGCGGCTGACGACTGTCATTTGTCCTGGATCGTGACCCCCGTCTACGTCTGAACGCCATAGCTCGTGAAGCATTAAAACTTTAAATTTCACTTCCTTTTTTGTCCCAAATTCTTATGTGTAAATTAATGAGATATTTAAAGATTTAGATTGGATACATTGGATTTGCGATTGTCATTTTTTACAACATCGATTTCAATATTCGCTGTAGCGAAACGAGGTCGATATTTCATCGACTCATAGGCCACTGCACTACGCTCAGTAGATTTATTGCACTTCACAGAAGAGAAGGTAGTTTACAAACGTATGTTGATCCGGAAAAAAGTTCAAGAGGGAAGTACGCGAGTTCTTGGTACCGATATCCAAGAATTATTTGTTGTGGCTAGCATGAATGGATCATTTTGGAAACTGCACATTTATTCTTAAAGAGCACCTATCATCTTCCCCAAACTAACTTTTATCGCGTTACTAAAGATCACGCTGACTGGCTCTAGAGATTAAAAGTATTTAAAACGATACTCAGTGGATTAAGTACCCTCTTTAAGACTTTATGTTTCAACCGACTCTTATGGTTTTTTAGTTTATCTACTAAACGGCGTTGTTCGTCATGAGAGTGTAGGTGGTTCAACAACTTAGCGGAATTAAATTGCTAGAAATAAAGGAGTTCAGCCTGTTACTGTATCTCGTGTCATCAAAGTAAACTGACCTCACCTGATAATCTTGTGTTCCCTGGATCGTGGAGGCACTGGATCCCTAGTCTTACTGCAGGGAATACTACCGCTGCCAGCCGCGGTGGCCGACCGGAATACTGCTCACGTGTATTGTAGATATACCGAGTGGGATAATCGGGGGGGATATTGAGTTTTGCCGGCCGATGTGGCTGATCGGTTCTAGGCGCTTCAGTCCGGAACCGCGCGACCACTTCGGTAGCAGGATCGAATCCTGCCTCGGGCATGGATGTGTGTGACGTCCTTAGGTTAGTTAGGTTTAAGTAGTTTTAAGTTCTAGGGGACCGATGACCTCAGATGTTAAGTCCCATAGTGCTTAGAGCCATTTGAACCAATACTACCGCCAAGGAAAATAAATTAGTTAATGTAGGGAACTGGGAGAGACCAGCAACAGACAGACAATGGTAATGAAATCTCATGTATTATTTATGAAACATAGAAATGCGAGGCAGTCTCGTTACATGAAGTGAGGATTTGTCAGCAGAATTTTAGACTATATAGCCATTCGCAGGCATGTGGGCCAAGTCAAATATACAAGAAAAGGCACAGAAACACATCAGAAATAATGATCACTTATTCATTCCATACAGAAAGAAATGATTAGAAAATCAAGGAAGAACTTCGGAATTTAGGAGGAAGAAAATAGATGAGTCATGAGTAACTGCGAATATCGAGCATACAGACAAGGGCAGAACGACACAGATTATCGCTCTAGCATTGTGACTACGATGACGCCAATTCCCCGAGGCGCAAATCGTGAATTTGCGGCTTAGTCACGGACGGACGTAAGCCTACTATGAACATTTTACCGCCAACGTCTTGACTAAATCTGAACGTAACCGTGCATGGTTGTTTCCAAGGTGATGGAAACCAACACATGCATCGCGAAAAAGGCGGCAACTACTGCACTAGGGCTAGTCACGGAGTGACGCCTATCAGGAACAGCAACTAGCCGAGGCCGAGAGGGCATCTATCTCTAGTTTCTTTTACCACGAAGGGCGCACAACTGTATAAGGCTCCTGCAGCCAGTTTAACTGTGGCGGACATGTCAATGGTCACTTAGACTTTCTGCCGATGGACAGTTGGGCCCTCCCACGTACAGGTTGGTAGTTCTGCGGTAGCGGCAATTCTCTTACTGAGACAAGGGCTTGCATCCCTCCGCACAGAAGTTGCCCTGAATCGAATTTGAAACTAACGGCCACATAAATAAGCAGATTTAATTCGTTGGATTTTTAGTTAACTGTCGTACAGCCCCTGCGTCTCTTACTAACCAACTCGTAATTTCAAATGCAGTCCAAATCTGTGATAGGAAACGTGGTTATAACTTTATTTTACTCTCTTTCTCTCTCTTTGTAATGAGATCGGGCAGGACAGCTGCTGAGACTTCACCACGTGCTCTAAACGTCTTGCAAAACGTACTGATAATGTCTGTGTGTTTCTCCATGGAGCGGAGAGAAGTATCGAACAAGGTTACTACCATAGTTCTGCTTTAAAATGTTTTTACATATTAAACATTGGTATCTATTACTGGAATCGTGTAGGGAAATGCTTAATCCCCCTCTCCTCAATGAAAACACGGTTTTCTGTGTTCTATCTTTTCAGTATCCTTAAGAATTTCAATAGAAAAATAGCCTCGGTGATAATCAGACTCAAAACTGGAGTGACAGTCACAGAATGACAACTTGACAGGCATCGGAATAGTAAGGAGACTTTTATTCAATAAAGGCCGAGATTAAGCGGACAAACGGAACAGTGCTGCCTGTTCAAAGTCGGACAGCGACAGCCTTTGCTCTGTGAAAGGGACACTCCATGATGCTCCTTCGATTGCATGTAAACAAAAGAATGGCTACGGCGAGGTCGTGCCTACAGCGCCGGTCAAGCTAGGTAGTGATGGTGGTGGTGCCGGTACATGCCTGAGAGGTGAGGGGAGGGGTGTGCTCACTCGAGCGGAACGGCTCTGGAGCCACGCTTCCTGAATCCAGTCGGAAAGCTCGTCCGGTACTTGGTAAGCTCGTGTTTTGTTCACTAAGCGGCAGCATGGAATTGCATGGAAAGCGTTCCAGAAGAGAACAGTTTCGCCCTGGGCGCCGTTGTGTACGACCCTATGAATCTCGTGGACGAGTATTCACTTACTAAAATCAGTCGCAAGGCTGTGACTGACCCGTGTCTCCATAATGTCATGTGTTTGAGGTACTTTAGTTCGGCAAAGTATGCGGGAGAGATTCAATGAAATTTCGAACCTAGACGAGAGCTACTAGCAGAAGCGAAGGTGGCCCTTGAAGAGTGTTATTCGTGAAAGGTAAAGCTCTGGGTTCGAATCCCGATCCGGCACACTGTTTCAATCTGTCCGGACATCACTCTTCCGCAATGTGAAAGGCTAATACTGCAAAGGAACTTTTATCCTCCCGTAAGTCGTTTCTGACTGATTCATTCGCTGTCTCGGCCTGTTACTACCCACGCGTGTAATGTGGCCATAGAACAACAATCATCTTCCTACCAGTGGTGTTGGTTGGTTGTTTCGGGGAAGGAGACCAGACAGCGAGGTCATCGGTCTCATCGGATTAGGGAAGGACGAGGAAGGAAGTCGGCCGTGCCCTTTGAAAGGAACCATCCCGGCATTTGCCTGGAGCGATTTAGGGAAATCACGGAAAACCTAAATCAGGATGGCCGGACGCGGGATTGAACCGTCGTCCTCCCGAATGCGAGTCCAGTGTCTAACCACTGCGCCACCTCGCTCGGTACCAGTGGTGTCTCTGATTTCCTCCGCACATCTGTAGAGATCATGGTTGAGTTGAATTCATCATTTTCTATCACAGGACCTAGGATCTTCTTCATCTGTCTTTCCATTATTTCTAATTCCGCGATCAGATGTTTTTAACACAGCAAGGCGCTCTGCGGCGTGTAGGGCCTCCGGTAGTATTGGTGGTGGTGGTGGTGGTGGTGGTTAGTGTTTAACGTCCCGTCAACAACGAGGTCATTAGAGACGGAGCGGAAGCTCGGGTTAGGCAAGGAAATCGACCGTGCCCTTTCAAAGGAACCATCCCGGTTCCAATGGCTCTGAGCACTATGGGACTCAATTGCTGAGGTCATTAGTCCCCTAGAACTAATTAAACCTAACTAACCTAAGGACATCACAAACATCCATGCCCGAGGCAGGATTCGAACCTGCGACCGTAGCGGTCCTGCGGTTCCAGACTGCAGCGCCTTTAACCGCACGGCCACTTCGGCCGGCAACCATCCCGGCATTTGCCTGAAACGATTTAGGGAAATCACGGAAAACCTAAATCAGGATGGCTGGAGACGGCATTGAACCGTCGTCCTCTGGTAGTATTGCTCTGCAGTAACGTCCTATCCTGGTGTTAACTGATATTGTTTACTCCTTGGTTAGTTGACGTAGTGTTTCCATTTGGTAATCCGTAGTAAAAATACTTTCCTTTTAGAGCCGTTCGACTCCATCCACTCACATACATATTTAAAGTTCTCCGTCATTTTAATTTCCTCTTTCTTCTAGCTCCAGCAACCTGGGTGGTGACTTGATGTTTGTTGTGAAATATGTTATCTCGAAAGAGCTCTACAGTCCCGCAATTGCTGTTTGTATCTTAGGTTTATTGATCTGTTCTGCAGTTGGGTCTATCTAATCAGAAAAAAGTTGCAAGATCACCTACGGAGCCCAGGCAGTCAAGTGGCAAATTCATGCTAGCTTCATCCCATTTTCAGACAACTTTGTCACTTATTCTTCTTCTCCGCTGGAGGATGACTTTTTCGAGCATACGGCAGGAATCTTGAGGCGAGCGCCCATCGCCTTGTCTGACTCCTGACCTGATTTCAAAAGCATTTCAAATTCCACTTCGGAAACTGTTGTCAGTGAGAGTCTGTCGGACAACAGCCTTTATTTAATACTATAAGCTAAATTCTTTCAGGATTTCGAAGAGAGTTCTTCGGTAAATTTTGTCATAAGCCTTTTTCAAATGTACGAAGGTAATAACGAATTTCTTACTTTTGTATTTCACGCAATATAGAACACATTTAAGATTGATCTAATCGGCTCATGAACATCAATTCCTGGACCCTCCTTGGTACTGACGCAGCTCTGAGTCAAACTATGCTTCCTCGCCCGCCCCCCTTCCGCCCCCCCTCGTTTGAAAGAGTACCTTTCTTACCAAGTGGATGAATCATTGTGGAGGACCAGTTACGTGGAAGATCACGAGTTTCTCACATGTAGCAAATTATTTCAGCTAATGTCTGTCTCCATTATTATTATTATTATTATTATTATTATTATTTCTTTCTTTTCTCAGACGTTATGTCTGGTCAAAAATGGAAAGAGACGCGGACCTTGATCAAGCGTGACTTCCTTTTAACTGTACGGTATATGTTATATTGCATTTAGGAACTTTCGAGTAATTGAACATGTATCAATAATTACGGATTTCTGTAGTTGTATAAATAAGTTTGGATGTAGCTGTATTGCATTGATGTACTGGTGGATATTGTGTGGTATGACTCTTGTAGTTGATAGTATAATTGGTATAATGTCAACTTTATCCTGATGCCACATGTCCTTGACTTCTTCAGCCAGTTGGATGTATTTTTCAATTTTTTATCCTGTTTTCTTTTGTATATTTGTTGTATTGGGTATGGATATTTCGATTAGTTATGTTAATTTCTTCTTTTTATTGGTGAGTATGATGTCAGGTTTGTTATGTGGTGTTGTTTTATCTGTTATAATGGTTCTGTTCCAGTATAATTTGTATTCTTCATTCTCCAGCACATTTTGTGGTGCATACTTGTATGTGGGAACGTGTTGTTTTATAAGTTTATGTTGTAAGGCAAGCTGTTGATGTATTATTTTTGCTACATTGTCATGTCTTCTGTGGTATTCTGTATGTGCTAGTATTGTACACCCGCTTGTGATGTGATCTACTGTTTCTATTTGTTGTATGCAAAGTCTGCATTTATCTGTTGTGGTATTGGGATCTTTAATAATATGCTTGCTGTAATATCTGGTGTTTATTGTTTGATCCTGTATTGCAATCATGAATCCTTCCGTCTCACTGTATATATTGCCTTTTCTTTGCCATGTGTTGGATGCGTCTTGATCGATGTGTGCCTGTGTTAGATGACACGGGTGCTTGCCATGTAGTGTTTTCTTTTTCCAATTTACTTTCTTCGTATCTGTTGATGTTATGTGATCTAAAGGGTTGTAGAAGTGGTTATGAAATTGCAGTGGTGTAGCCGATGTATTTATATGAGTGATTGCTTTGTGTATTTTGCTAGTTTCTGCTCGTTCTAGAAAGAATTTTCTTAAATTATCTACCTGTCCATAATGTAGGTTTTTTATGTCGATAAATCCCCTTCCTCCTTCCTTTCTGCTTAATGTGAATCTTTCAGTTGCTGAATGTATGTGATGTATTCTATATTTGTGGCATTGTGATCGTGTAAGTGTATTGAGTGCTTCCAGGTCTGTGTTACTCCATTTCACTACTCCAAATGAGTAGGTCAATATTGGTATAGCATAAGTATTCATAGCTTTTGTCTTGTTTCTTGCTGTCAGTTCTGTTTTCAGTATTTTTGTTAGTCTTTGTCTATATTTTTCTTTTAGTTCTTCTTTAATATTTGTATTATCTATTCCTATTTTTTGTCTGTATCCTAGATATTTATAGGCATCTGTTTTTTCCATCGCTTCTATGCAGTCGCTGTGGTTATCCAATATGTAATCTTCCTGTTTAGTGTGTTTTCCCTTGACTATGCTATTTTTCTTACATTTGTCTGTTCCAGAAGCCATATTTATATCATTGCTGAATACTTCTGTTATCTTTAGTAATTGGTTGAGTTGTTGATTTGTTGCTGACAGTAGTTTTAGATCATCCATGTGTAGCAAATGTGTGATTTTGTGTGGGTTTGTTCCAGTAATATTGTATCCATAATTTGTATTCTTTAGCATGTTGGATAGTGGGTTCAGAGCAAGGCAGAACCAGAAAGGACTTAATGTGTCTCCTTGGTATATTCCACGCTTAATTTGTATTGGCTTTGATGTGATATTATTTGAATTTGTTTGGATATTAAGTGTGGTTTTCCAATTTTTCACTACTATGTTTAGGAACTGTATCACTTTAGGATCTACTTTGTATATTTCCAATATTTGTAGTAACCATGAGTGGGGTACACTATCAAAAGCTTTTTGGTAATCAATGTATGCGTAGTGTAGCTACCTTTGTTTAGGTTTAGCTTGATATGTCACCTCTGCATCTATTATCAGTTGCTCTTTACATCCTCGTGCTCCTTTGCAACAGCCTTTTTGTTCTTCATTTATAATTTTGTTCTGTGTTGTATGTGTCATTAATTTCTGTGTAATGACTGAAGTTAATATTTTGTATATTGTTGGTAGGCATGTTATGGGGCGATATTTAGCTGGGTTTGCTGTGTCTGCTTGATCTTTAGGTTTCAGATAAGTTATTGCATGTGTAAGTGTATCAGGGAATGTGTCTGGGTCTGCAATGTAACTGTTAAGTAATTTAGTTAGATGAGAATGTGTTGACGTGAACTTCTTTAGCCAGAAATTTGCTATTTTATCTTTTCCAGGGGCTTTCCAGATCTGAGTAGAATTAATTGCTTGGGTGACTTCATGTTGCAAAATTATCACTTCAGGCATTTGTGGTATCATCTTGTATGTATCTGTTTCTGCTTGTATCCACCGTGCATGCCTGTTATGTTGTACCGGGTTTGACCATATGTTGCTCCAGATTATTATTATTATTCGCAGTGTTAAATGTATCTGGAATTACGAGATCCCTGTTGTGTGAAGATGCAGCTGCGCCATATCACGCTTACTTGCAGGTCGTAAAGTTTCGTTTCATTTCAGTAACAAATTTTTATTAGGTGACTACAAAAATTCGAAACGCCAAAGTCTGCACGGGTGTCATGTCTGTATGGCAGAACGTCACTGCAAGGCTTTCCAGAGAAGTGCCGCCTATGGAGTTCCTGTAATCGGCCTCGGTGATGACGTGACTTTTCGGGAAGACTGTTCAAGCGTGGAGAGTGGAGGAGCACTCCAGAGGCCGTGCCACGGTAGACGCTTACGTCACCACGACGTCACTACAGTTAGCACAGTACTGACCGGTCAAAGTGTTGTTGTGAGTAATCATCCATCATGCAAAATGACAGAGTATAGTATCAGATTTAGGGAACTGGCAATAAGGTTTGTTAATGGACGAAGCAAAATTCTTAGTGGGACTTCTTGACAAAGATTGTATAGTAAATTTCTAAGAACTGAAACAATAGGAAAGGTGTCGTTCCAAAATTTTTTAAAAACTGCTTTTGTGGGAAAATAATTTCTTACGAACACATCAAACAGTGTTACGTGGGAAACGTGTAGATCCTTTTTATATCTTATCCATTGTGCCTTTTTCTTCCTTCTAAGAGTCTGGTAACGACAAAAATCTGCGTATTTCTCCTTCAACGGTGCAGATGTTTTCACTATTAATGACAAGTGGTTGACTAGTATATGTTCTTATTTATGAGTAGTGTAGGCGTTTTCTTTGTCTGAGTATTGTAAAACCTCAACCAATTTTCGTTTTTTGATATATCGCCACTTTTGAGGAGAAAACTCAGATGTTTGTGCAAACTTTGCACTGTGCTACAATCCTAAAGTAGATAAAATAATGACTAGGGAGACGCAAAAGCACGAAATCGGCCACTGTGACAGGTTTACACGTTAACCTCCGACGTTAGCACACGATGCCGCCGTCTCCCTACCAAGTTCAATGTCAGAACTTGCTTCCCAGAATTTCACGTTGACGGCTTTGAGGGTAACGCCATTTGAAATACATTGTGGAAAGTTTTAACGTTCTCTTGTTTTCTGTTCCGTTCGGTCAAGTGTGAAATCAGGCCCTAGGAATGGAGTCATCGTATTCATGCTGAGCCAAGAATGAAACAGGAACTACGTAAACGTGACAGTCTGAACGCCTTCCTTGTAACATTGGGCAGCCACACGCCCTCGAGAATAGGAGAGGGCAAGAAATTATCTATCTGTTAGAAATTACAGCGATTAAGAAGTTGCTATTTTTTAAGTAATAATTATTTCAATATATTGGTTTTCGGGTCGTGGCCATTCAACCATCTCAGTAATGGAAAGACGAAACGACAGTGTATTGGAGACGGTTTCCTTGTCAGTTATGTCGACACTGACGTGAGGACAACACAACACCCAGTCTCCGAGAGGAGAAAATCTCCGACCTGGCCGGGAATCGAACCCAGACCCTTACAGTTAGCACTCTGCCGCTCTGACCCTGCAGCTGCTGAGGCCAATAGAGTCGCAGCTTCCGCAATAACAACTTCACAGTTCCGGCTGCGATTTCAGTCACAGCTGGAAGTCACAGTAAAGAAGTAGCAACTAACATTCCAGCGTCGTGTGCCATCTGTGGTCGATGTTCTTGCTTCTCCTACTCTCAGACTAATCATAACCTTTCACCCTGACCTAGACCTCGAGCTACGCTACTGATCAGTCAGTCACCACAATCAGGATTTTACGGGGGCGCCACATCACGCTCTAGCCGAATATGTCAGCGCTGCTGCCAGGTAAAACACAAAGTTTAAAAAATTTCTCACAATGAATCACCTTCTTGATACATTTCTTCCACCGTGGTTAGTTTATACACCCATAGCGTTAGACACGAGGGTGTTGGAACGAAGTATGAACGTTAGTCACAGATGGCCGACGACGTTGAATGTTAAATGCTACCTCTACTTGCTACTTGCGTCTTCTAGTTGTGACTGAAATCGCAGCCAGAAACTATAAAACTGTTACTGTAAAAACTGTGAGTTCTCGGTCACTGCGCTTTGTGACAGATACGGGATTTCTTGCGCCCCCCCCACCCCCCCCATCACTACTTCGCTCTAGCAAGGGAAACTTTCCATCGCACCCCCTTCAGATTTAGTGCTAAGATGGCCCAGTGGATATACCCTCAAAAAATGAACACAGATCAAGCATGAAAACAGGAAAGTTTAAAAAAAAAGAAAGAAAGGCAGAATAGAAACAGTGAACGGTGTGAGCTTAACAAACGCAATATGTAGAAAAAATAAACAGTTGTGGCGTCGTGGTTACGTGGTCACTGTGGTGGACGGTAAACCGGACGAGCCGTATTCGAAACTCCCTTGTGCCATCATAATAAGATGATTTTTTTTCCACAACATTGTGAAGTGTCTGTCCAGTTTATTCACTTTCTGTAGTCTTGGGTGTTGTCATACTATACATTGGTTACACAATGTGAGTCATGTGATAAGACTACGTTACCGTCGCCTGTAAATGTGAAGAATAGTGATATCAGGCGAGATACGACATAGACGTCTCACAGAAATGAAAGCAACAAATAAACGGTTGTGATGTTACAATAGAAGACGTAAGAGTCAAACTTACAAAACGGAACGCAATTTCAAAAATGTTAAAAACATTTGTGTTGACAGAAACTCTGTGATTGTGCAGCTTACGTGAGAACCTGTTATGTTTTCATCATTTCCTTGCGAGTGATAACGTTAACTTTCATACGAACACCCTAAATCGGGCAAGGAAGCGTATCTCACTCACTCACCAGGCACACAAATTAGGTGCGTCGGTAAGAGATTCCTATCAAGTGACAGACGTACTGTCACTGCCGTTCATGACACACCAGGCGTGTTTACTGGTGGACGATTCGGTTGACTTGACGCCTTGTCATCAAACATTTGGGGTTCCCATAAGAAAGCCACTTCCTTTCGGCTGCTAATAGAGTAATTGTGCTGAATCAACTGTCTTTATAGGTCCGTTGCATACGGACGTTACACCATGACACAGACACAATTTTGGATACAACGACGAAAAAAAATTGGCATGAGAGAGGTTTCAACACGGCTCACCAGCTTGCAGTCCAACACCATAACCACTTATCCACAACACCGTTGTCGTTCACGCTGCCCTATATTGCAGTTTTTCTTCTTGCCGTTCACTATTTGCGGTTTCTTTTTTCTTTTTTTGACAGTTCGCCAGCCGGAGTGGCCGCGCGGTTCTAGGCGCTACGTCCGCAGGTTCGAATCCTGCCTCGGGCATGGATGTGAGTGATGTCCTTAGGTTAATCAGGTTTAAGTAGTTCTAAGTTCTAGGGGACTGATGAGCTCAGCAGTTAAGTCCTATAGTGCTCAGAGCCATTTGACCATTTTGACAGTTCGGTACACCTTCTGCCTGTTTCCATGGTTGATCTATGTTCAGTTATTGATGGGCTGCCCACTGGGCCCTCTTCCCACTAAATCTGAGGGGGATACAAAGGGGTTTCCATTGTCAGAATATTGTGTCTGATGCTGTGGTCAAAGAAATGAACAAAAGCCAGTTTGTTCTCATAAAAACGTTTCACTTAATGTAAACGCAACACTAGTACGATTGGCTAGAATGTGATAATGGAGGTCCACTCCCCTCGCCCATTTGAAATCGTAGCTGTGTAGCGTAGCCCGAGGTGTACGAGCTGTAACAGACTGACCTACTGTTTAGCGTAGATTAATGCTTACTGTCGGCCATATTTGAAAGCACTTTTCATCATACGAGCTGAAATTGCAAGGCAAATTCAGAAAACATGTGATAGATAATGGAGAAGCCGCCGACGGTTCTTTTGGTGCGTTTTGCACGTTTAATATCATATATAAACTAAGAAAATGCAAGGTGGTGTTCACTGCCGCTATGTAACTTTTATCGGAAGTTTAACAGTACCGGTAGTGCACTGACAAGATGGATGTGTTTTTCAACATTAAAATACATAGGGAAACTGTTGTGTCTGTCTTCAAGTATTGCTCTTAAACCACTACCAATGTCTATCATCTTTTATCTGGAAGACGCATGCTTCTGACTCTTGTGTATCATCATCCCTAAAGCACGTAAACAAGTTTTTGTCATTAATTACATAGCAGAAAATTTAGGGGTACTGGATGGCTTAAATAAAGCGATAATGTCGGCCATGATGGCCGAGCGGTTCTACGCGCTTCAGTCCGGAACTGCGCGACTGCTACGGTCGCAGGTTCGAATCCTGCCTCAGGCATGGACGTGTGTTATGTCCTTAGATTAGTTAGGTTCAAGTGGTTCTAAGTTCTAGGGGACTGATGACCGCAGCAGTTAAGTCTCATAGTGCTCAGAGCCATTTGAACCATCTGGGCCAAAGCGATAATGGAATTTTCATTGTCCACACACAGTCTACTTTCCATTTATTTTTGATCCCTTCCGAACTGTAGATGATCTAAAGATATTATAATTATATTTTCCTTGAGACATTTGAATCTCATATTTGTCTACGATAATGACGGAAGCTGAAGAAATGAAATACAATTTGTGCCACCGCTGGGACCTGAATATGGGTCTCCTGGCTTACTAGGCAGGAATGTTGACCATTATACCATCTGCAGCACTATGGCTGACATTACGCACATACTGCCCTCCCAAACGCAAACTTCAATTCATATCTTCAGCTTATTTTTTCTCTTCTTAGATGAAGATGTGAATTGAAGTTTGTGTTTGAGAGGGCACTGGACTTCGGTAGGCCATGAAGCAATATAGGCCATAGTGCTGCCGTGGCATATGGCTGTCATTCCTGCCTACTATGACCGAGCGAGATGGCGCAGTGATTAGCACACCGGACTCGCATTCGGGTGGACGACGGTTCAATCTCGCGTCTGGCCATCCTGGTTTAGGGTTTCCGTGATTTCCAGCCAAATGCCGGGATGGCTCCTTTGAATGGGCACGGCCGACTTCCTTCCCCGTCCTTCTCTAATCCGATGAGACCGATGACCTCACTGTTTGATCTCTTCCACCAAACAACCCAACCCTGCCTACTACGCAAGGAGACCCGAGTTCAAGTCCCCGCTGTGGCACAAATTTTTAATTCATTTCTTCAGCTTCCGTCATTATCGTTTCAAATTGCATAATGACTTCAATGACACACTGTTAATATAGTGAGTTCGAACACTTTAAAGCCGAGAACATACGACTTCGATTGCATTGAGGCATTTCACCCGAACGGAAACGCCGATTAGCAACGTTAAAATGCGATTGCTATGACTTATCATAGCATACGCTACCTACATCTACATCCATACTCCGCAAGCCACGTGACGGTGTGCGGTGGAGGGTACGTTGAGTACCTCTATCGGTTGTCCCTTCTATTCCAGTCTCGTATTGTTCGTGGAAAGAAGGATTGTCGGTATGCCTCTGTGTGGGCTCTAATCTCTCTGATTTTATTCTCATGGTCTCTTCGCGAGATATACGTTGGAGGGAGCAATATACTGCTTGACTCCTTGGTGAAGGTATGTTCTCGAAATTTCAAGAAAAGCCCGTACAGAGCTACTGAGCGTCTCTCTTGCAGAGTCTTCCACTGGAGTTTATCTATCATCTCCGTAACGCTTTCGCGATTATTAAATGATCCTGTAACGAAGCGCGCTGCTCTCCTGTGGATATTCTCTATCTCTTCTATCAACCCTATCGGGTACGGGTCCCACACTGGCGAGCAGTATTCAAGCAGTGGGCGAACAAGTTTTCTGTAACCTACTTCCTTTGTTTTCGCACTGCATTTCATTAGGATTCTTCTAATGAATCTCAGTCTGGCATCTGCTTGACCGACGATCAACTTTATATGATCATTCCATTTTAAATCACTCCTAATGCGTGCTCCCAGATAATTTATGGAATTAACTGCTTCCAGTTGCTGACCTGCTATATTGTAGCTAAGTGATAAGGGATCTTTCTTTCTATGTATTCGCAGCGCATTACACTTGTCTACATTGAGATTCAATCGCCATTCCCTGCACCATGCGTCAATTCGTTCCAGATCCTCCTGCATTTCAGTACGATTTTCCATTGTTACAACCACTCGATATACCACAGCATCATCCGCAAAAAGCCTCAGTGAACTTCCGATGTCATCCACAAGGTCATTTATGTATATTGTGAATAGCATCGGTCCTACGACACTCCCCTGCGGCACACCTGAAATCACTCTTACTTCGGAAGACTTCTCTCGATTGAGAATGACATGCTGAGTTCTGTTATCTAGGAACTCTTCAATCCAATCACACAATTGGTCTGATAGTCCATATGCTCTTATTTTGTTCATTAAACGACTGTGGGGAGCTGTATCGAACGCCTTGCGGAAGTCAAGAAACACGGCATCTACCTGGGAACCCGTGTCTATGGCCCTCTGAGTCTCGTGGACAAATACCGCGAGCTGGGTTTCACGCGATTGTCTTTCTCGAAACCCATGGTGATTCCTACATAGTCTCCAGAAAAGTCATTATACTCGAACATAATACGTGTTGCAAAATTCTACAACTGATCGACGTTAGAGATATAGGTCTATAGTTCTGCACATCTGTTCGACGTCCCTTCTTGAAAATGGGGATGACCTGTGCCCTATTCCAACCCTTTGGAACACTACGCTCTTCTAGAGACCTACGGTACACCGCTGCAGGTAGGGGGGCAAGTTCCTTCTCGTACCTACGACTAATCGCAGTGTAATATCTACGGTGATGCATTTCAACGTTGCGGAAGGGAATGCAAGTCGTCAATTGGTTAACTGCGACAAATCGCAATTACCGACATGTAACATCCACAGAAGTCACTGATGCCGGAAGTACTCGGTCCAGACCTCCCCCTGCTCAGAGCCCGGACCGCGGCGGCGCCTGGCGGCCGACTGGGCCCGTGTCGAGGCACAGGTAGCGGGCGAGGCGGCCATGGCCTGAGGTGTGGGCGGGCCACGCTACCTGCTGGCCTTGGCCGCAGTGTCGCCAACCTCGGCACCGCCACCGACAACACGAGGCGCGTGGTACAACTGCCGGCGCCGCGTTTCACGGGACGGGACCTTCCACGTCGGCGGGAAATAACAGAACGTGAGTAGGTATTAAAATCCATGGAGAAGAAATAAAAACTTTGAGGTTCGCCGATGACATTGTAATTCCATCAGAGACAGCAAAGAATTTGGAAGACCAGTTGAACGGAATGGACAGTGTCTTGAGAGGAGGAGATAAGATGAACATCAACAAAAGCAAAACGAGGATAATGGAATGTAGTCGAATTAAGTCGGGTGATGCTGAGGGAATTAGATTAGGAAATGAGACGCTTAAAGCAGTAAAGGAGTTTTGCTATTTGGGGAGCAAAATAACTGATGATGGTCGAGGTAGAGAGGATACAAAATGTAGACTGGCAATGGCAAGGAAAGCATTTCTAAGAAGAGAAATTTGTTAACATTGAGTGTAGATTTAAGTGTCAGGAAGTCGTTTCCGAAAGTATTTGTATGGGGTGAACCCATCTAAAGAAGTGAAACATGGACGATAAATAGTCTGGACAAGAAGAGAATAGAAGCTTTCGAAATGTGGTGCTACAGAAGAATGCTGAAGATTAGATGGATAGATCACGTAACTAATGAGAAGGTATCGAATTGAAGAGGGGAGAAGAGGAGTTTGTAGCACAACTTGACTAGAAGAAGGGACCGGTTGGTAGGACATGTTCTGAGGCATCAAGGGATCACAAATTTAGCATTGGAGGACAGCGTGGAGGGTAAAAATCGTAGAGGGAGGCCAAGAGATGAATACACTAAGCAGATTCACAGGGATGTAGGTTGCAATAAGTACTGGGAGATGAAGAAGCTTGCACAGGATAGAGTAGCATGGAGAGCTGCATCAAACCATTCTCAGGACTGAAGACCACAACAACAACAACAACAACAACAACCTCTTGGGACCTAAATAAGGTTCGGCGATGCCATTCGGCACGAGAAACGTCTACCTTAATTTCATTGTCTAGACTGGACGAAAGCAGTTATCACACCAGTCTTTAAACATGGAAACAGAAAAGATTGTAACAACTACAGAGGTATCTCTTTCATCAGCGGGGGTAAAATCTTCTCAGGTATTGTTGAAAGGAAAGTGCGAGTGTTAGTTGAGGACAAATTGGACGAAAATCAGTGTGGGTTTAGGCCTCTTAGAGGTTGTCAGGACCAGATCTTTAGTTTACGGCAAATAATGGAGATGTGTTACGAGTGGAACAGGGAATTGTATCTATGCTTTATAGATTTAGAAAAGGCATATGACCGGGTTCCTAGGAGGAAGTTATTGTCTGTTCTACGAGATTATGGAATAGGAGGCAAACTTTTGCAAGCAATTAAAGGTCTTTACATTGATAGGCAGGCAGCAGTTAGAGTTGAAGGTAAATTGAGTTCATGGTTCAGAGTAGTTTCAGGGGTAAGACATGGCTGCAACCTGTCTCCACTGTTGTTAATATTATTTATGGATCATATGTTGAAAACAATAGACTGGCTGGGTGAGATTAAGATATGTGAACACAAAATAAGCAGTCTCGCATATGAGGATGACTTAGTTGTGATGGCAGATTCGATTGAAAGTTTGCAAAGTAATATTTCAGAGCTAGATCAGAAATGTAAGGACTATGGTATGAAGATTAGCATCTCCAAAACGAAAGTAATGTCAGTAGGAAAGAGATATAAACGGATTGAGTGCCAAAGAGAAGGAACAAACAACGGACGTTTTCAACTACTTAGGATGCATCTTCTCACAGGATGGCAGCATAGTGAAAGAACTGGAAGCGAGGTGTAGCAAAGCTAATGCAGTGAGCGCTCAGCTACGATCTACTCTCTTCTGCAAGAAGGAAGTCAGTACCAAGACTAAGTTATCTGTGCACCGTTGAATCTTTCGACCAACTTTGTTGCATGGGAGCCAAAGCTGGGTGGATTCATGTTACCTTATCAATAAGGTTCAGGTTACGGATACGAAAGTAGCTGGGATGATTGCAGGTACTAGTAGAAGAGAACAGTGGCAGGAGGTTGTCCACAATGAGGAAATCAAAGAAAAACTGGGAATGAACTCTACAGATGCAGCAGTCAGGGCGAACAAGGTTAGATGGTGGAGTCATGTTACACGCATGGGAGAAGCAAGGTTACCCAAGAGACTCATGGGTTCAGCAGTAGAGGGTAGGAGGAGTCGGGAGAAGGTACCTGGATTCGCTTAAGAATGATTTTGAAGTAATAGGCTTAACATCAGAAGAGGCACCGATGTTAGTACTGAATAGGGGATCATGGAGGAATTTTATAAGGGGGACTATGCTCCAGATTGAACACTGAAAGGCATAATCAGTCTTAAATGATGAGGATGACGATGATGATGATGATGATGATCTTGGGAGGAAGTTAAACGCCTGCTGCCTTAGCATTCTAAGAACGCTGTCATTACATCATTTGTTCGTCATCTCGTAGAACATCAATAATTCGTGCAACTCCAACGTCTCGAAAGTACCAAGAGAATTTCGCTCCACATCAAAAAAGTCAAATTTAATTAACTTCTGTTTCTTGTTCTAATACGCAGCAGTCTCCGATATGAAAAGTGGGTCATTCCGGAAACGTATTATCTGACCGCCCGCTACTGATGGTTACACACAAATCAATAACAATCCAAAATAAAAGCAACTGAAGAAAAACTACCTAGAGATATTTTAGTTGTAATTACGCTCAACAACAACACAAATAAAACAAAAACGAGGATAATGGAATGTAGTCCAATTAAATCAGGTGGTGGTGATGGAATTAGATTAGGAAATGAGACACTTAACGTAGTAAAGGAGGTTTGCTACTTGGGGATCGAAATAACTGATGATGGTCGAAGTAGAGAGGATATAAAATGTAGACTGGCAATGGCAAGGAAAGCGTCTCTGAAGAAGAGAAATTTGTTAACATCGAGTATAAATTTTGTCAGGAAGTCGTTTCTGAAAGTGTTTGTATGGAGTGTAGCCATGTATGGAAGTGAAACATGGACGATACATAGTTTAGACAAGAAGAGAATAAAGGCTTTCGAAATGTGGTGCTATAGAAGAATGCTGCAGATTAGATGGATAGATCACGTAACTAATGAGGAGGTACTGAATAAATTTGGGGAGAAGAGCCATTTGTGGCACAACTTGACTAGAAGAAGGCATCGGTTGGTAGGTCATATTCTGAGGCATCAAGGTATCACCAATATAGCATTGGAGGGCAGTGTGGAGGGTAAAAATCGTAGAGGGAGACCAAGAGATGAATACACTAAGCATATTCAGAAGGATGTAGGTTGCAGTAGTTACTCGGAGATGAAGAAGCTTGCATAGGATAGAGTAGCACGGAGAGCAGCATGAAACCAGTGTTTGGACTGAAGACCTCATCAACAACAACAACAATTACGCTTATTGGAAGCTACAGGAATAAACTTCTCACGCACAATAAATATGAAAACATACGCTAGTTCAAAAGCAGTCTCCGCTCTTGTCCCCCAGCACAAATTCCTCGTCTCCACATAGCAGCGATTCAGATAAACCGTAAAAGGATTGAGGCATTTTCTTTCAAATCAGGAAGCCCTAAAGAGTTATACTGACGACTTACGTAGTATAACTGCAGTTCTTATTGTCTCTGTTACTGTAAACGATCTCCCTCTTCGGAACTACCATCATTACCAGAGATTTAATGTTCTTGTTTACCTTTCTTACGACACAGTCACAAGACAAAGCGGTAACCAGTTTCTAGCAGATAGTGACTCATGCTCAGACTAAAGGCACATCACATGCTGCAAGTGGCTTCCGTTGCGTTGTATACAAGAACATAACAACTCATCACTTCATCTCGATACATATTACTTTTTTCTAAATATTAACCATTGATAAGAAAGTGAAACGCAGACACTCTGCTTATAAAGTATACTGGAATGAACAAATTCAGACACAATTAATTTTATAAAGGTCACATTCCAGAAAGTCAACATAGTGTAAAGTAATGGACATCTTTCAGCAGTTAAACAGCCGAATAACGTACAACGGGTAAATACCGAAGTGGTGTGAATTCCTATAACCTCAGAGAACGTATAAAAGAGAATTCGGTGTCGAGATCTTTGTGGTACGCACGTAATCAAAACACAGTTTTTGCACATTATCAGACCTCCCGTACTAGCTAAGTGATCATAAAGAGCGAAACGCAGGACCTGGCATTAAGAGAACTCTGTGAGACGCTCGTAAAGTTAATGAAGTTTCGTCCAATAAATCAGCGTTAACTGTATGGGTGCGCACGGTAGAGCTCATTCCATTGCAGATGCGGGCCGGAGAAGACTAAAACGTCCGGAGGGACACATTTGAGAAAATCCCGTTACAGCACCTTGCCAACCTAGCTGGAACGGTGGTTAATATAGTGGCTTCATATTCTCGAAGGTGGGAGGATACGTGTGGGTATGGTGAATTAAAATTAGCATCCAGTTTTCCACTCTCCACTTTAAATGACTTACACGAATGCCTGGATGTTTTCTCAACGCGACATGAACCGAATCGATCTGCCCTTCCTCCCACCCCCGTTTCCCTTCTTTTCCCACTTCTTTGCTTCTAATTTTACCTTTCATGTTACTATCCTGTATTATCAAACGTTTGCTTTCTTTTTTTTTTCTTCTTAGCTGCAGTGTTTCGTGTAATGTGGCCACATTGACTGTTGTTTCTCAAAAAAGACGGGAAATTGCATGAATTTCCCAAAACCTGTCAGCCACTGCACGTATTGATTACAGTTTAATCAAAATAGAATCAAGGAAATAAAACAATCTGTGTACATTCAATCGCAGTGATTGCCAACATTTTCTAGACACATATCTGCAACAAACAGCTGTACAAGGAATCACGGAAATGAAAATGAACTTTCACTGTAAATAATAAAAAGTGAAAAGTATCGGAATATTAACAGAGGTGTCAGAACATCACCTGGAAATTCGGAACATCAGCACATATATCTGGTACAACAATAAAGGAAGTATTGTGGAATTCTTAAAATCGAGAGCGCCTACATCAGCAAAAGATAATAAAAGCACCTGAACGTAGTATATATTCTTCACTTATTTTCACATCTGAGAGTCTTATCAATGCAGTCCTTGAAATACGGTTCCTGTAACGAATTGACATTATGTCCTATCGGTATTAGCCTAGTGTTTCAAAGATTTCTAAGTTCTAGGGGACTGATGGCTTCAGATGTTAAGTCCCATAGTGCTCAGAGCCATTTGAACCATTTTTTGAGGAAAGTAAGGGAGACAATGCTGCACAGTTGAACACAGGGACACGCAAGTGCGAGAAACTGAGAAACTGTCATACGTAAGATTAAACAGGCACACAGACGAGAGGACGGTGCTGGTAGAATGCTTCACGGTATATTGCGCCAGACAAGTGGTGTGCGGGTTTCTAAGAAGACTCAACTGTGCGTCAGTGTTTGTTGCGACCTGCCTGCACTGGAGTTTAGTGTTGCTTCGTCAGCACGGAACGGAAAAAAAGCTGTGCCAGATGTGAATAAAGTACTGTGGCCTGACGAGACTCCAGCCTTGCAGTGTTGTTACCCTTCTCCAGAACGGATGTAGTAGTAGTAAAGGAAATAAACTCCCAGTATGAGTCACCGACCGTATGATTTTTTGTTTTTGTTTTTTTGTTATTACGTTATTTTATGAAACATGTTTCGGCTACTGCCGTCACCGAACGCAGACTTAGAACTCAGGGCGTGGCATGGACTTGACTAATGTCGAAGTAGTGGTGGAGGGAACTGACACCACGAATCCTGCAGGGCAGTCCATAAATCCATAATAGTACGAGGGGGTGGGGATGTCTTCTGAACGGCACGTTGCAAGCCATCCCAGATATACTCAATAATGTTCATGCCCGGGGAACTTGGTGGCCTGCGGAAGTGTTTAAACTCCGAAGTGTGTTCCTGGAGCCACTCTGTAGCAATTCTGGAGGAATGGGGTGTCGCATTGTCCTGCTGGAATTGCCCAAGTTTGTCGTAATGCACAATGGACGTGAATGGATGCAGGTGATGAGACAGAATGCTTACGTATTTGTCATCCGTCAGACACATATCTAGACGTATCACGGGTCCCATATCACTCCAACAGCACACGTCTCACACCATTACAGAGCTTCCACCAGCTTGATCAGTCCCCTGCTGACATGCAGTGTCCATGGATTCATGAGGTTTTCACCACACCCGTACACGTCCAACCGCTCGATACACTTTGAGACGAGACTCGTCTGACCAGACAATATGTTTACAGTCATCAAGCGTCCAGTGTCGGTGCTGACGCGCTCATGTGAGGCGCATTGCTTCGTGTCGTGCAGTCAGCAAGGGTACACGAGTGGGCATTCGGCTCCGAAAGCCCATATCGATGATGTTTCGGTGAATGGTTCGCACGCTGACATTTGTCGATGTCCCAGCAACGCAATCAGCAGCAATTCACAGAAGGGTTGCACTTCTGTCACGTTAAACGATTCTCTTCAGTCGTCGTTGGTCCCGTTCTTGCAGTATCTTTTTCCGGCCGCACCGATGTCGGGTATTTGATGTGTTACCAGATTCCTGTTATTCACGGTACACTCTGAAATGGTCATACGGCAAAATCCCCACTTCATCCCTACCTCAGATACGCTGTGTCCCATCGCTCATGCGCCTACTATAACACCATGTTCAGAGTCACTTAAATCTTGATGAGCTGCCATTGTAGCAGCAGTAAGCGATGTAACAACCTGTTGTCTCATATAGGCGTTGCCGATCGCAGGGCTACATTTTGCCTGTTTACATACCCCTGTATTTCAAAACGCATGCCTATACCAGTTTCTCCCGGGTATGTATCTGTTTCAACCTTCTATTGGTTCATCTACTCCACTCCTTCTCTCTGTCCACCTTCCCCCACTCTCTGTCCATCTCCTCCTGCCCCGCTCCATGGTCATCACCTCCTCTCCCCTTTTGTCTGTCCGCTTCCTCCCCCCCTCTCTTTTTTCATCTTTCCCTTCCTCCACTTCCTATCTCTTACTCCCCCCATCTCTTCCGCATATGTCTCGCTCCCTCCTCCACGCCCCCCCCCCCCCCAGTGCTGCGCTCATGTCCTCCTTCCCCTTGTCTCTCTCTACCCACCTCCCCTTCCCACCTTCTCGCTCCCCATTATCAACTTGACCCCTACAGGACGCAGGTGATTCTCGCCCCTGCAGTATTTCTGTCCACATTGTACTAATGTGTTTACCATACGTCTTTCCAGGGGTTAAGGTGATCTTTTTAACCGTGGCTTTGCCTACGTACTCACATGTCAAATATATTTCGTATATGTACGCATATTTGACGAGCATATATACCGAATTTCGCCATATAGTTTCATTTTCACGTAGCTCAGTGTTTATGACGTCATCTCTCCTGAACTTTGTGTCGTACAATGATTTAATTGTGCCAGTATATTCAGTGGTATATGTGAATATTGTCTGCAAAACGTGTCGCGAATACATTTAGTAGTAAAGAAGTAATAAAATAAATAAAGCGTCGTGCATGATGCTGCTGTTACACTGCATGATCAGTAAAAAGGTAGTAAGCGATAAACTTTTTTCCTTTCATCATTTTGTGGGGGTTATCAGCGAGTAGTAGTTTCGTAAAGGTTTGAAGTTGTGTGTAAAGTTTGTTGGAAGTCATTAAGTGCTCTCATTCTCAAATACTGAATGAATAAAGCCCTGGTGGTTGCGAACAGTCACTTACGCTGCCTCAAGGCAAACATTTTCTAGTTGTAATACCTGTACTTGTCTTATTGTGTTAAACTTTTGGCTCAGGACTGTAGCTCTTAAAGTGTAGATTATGAGAGCATTGTAAATTTTTAAATTTGGTCAATAGTTAGGCGAAATAGTAACAATAAAACTCGCGTTCGGAAGGACGACGGTTCAGACCCGCGTCCGGCGATCCTGATTTAGGTTTTCCGTGATTTCCCCAAATCGCTTCAGGAAAATATCAGAATTGCTCCTTGGAAAGGGCACGGCCGATCGCCTTCTCCATCCTTCCCTAATCCTATGGGACCGATGCCGATGCTGTTTGATCCCCTCCCCCAAACTAACTAACGAACCAACCAACCAACCTGGAACGCCCTGCTAAATCCGCAGGACATGGCAGGTAGTTTAAATTGTGGAAAGGGACCAAAATAAGCGGCTGTCAGTTACAGTCGAACATACATTATTTATTTGACCAAACGTTACAAGAGCAAAGAAAATTTAAAAAAAGAAAAAAAAAACACAGCACTAATTTACCTGCTGAATGTGCCATACAATCTCATGCCTTAAAGGCAAGACCACTTTAATTTAAAATCGGCTGAAAGCCAATAACTTAAGACTCAAACCTAAATCTGAAATTTAAGAGGCAGAAGGCTTTATTATGAATCAGTTCTTTCAATTAGGTCGAAGGCCCAAACAACCTTACGCCTTAAGGGCAAAACAACCTTAATTTAAAAATCGGCTGGAAGCCATACAAATACAAACAACAAGAACTAATAAGAGGCCGGCCGGAGTGGCCGAGCGGTTAAAGGCGCTCCAGTCTTGAACCGCACGACCGCTACGGTCGCAGGTTCGAATCCTGCCTCGGGCATGGATGTGTGTGATGTCCTTAGGTTAGTTAGGTTTAAGTAGTTCTAAGTTCTAGGGGACTTATGACCACAGCAGTTGAGTCCCATAGTGCTCAGAGCCATTTGAACCATTTGAACAAATAAGAAAAGGCAGTACACACAACGGCGCTCAAAAGTTTCCGGGGGTCGGACTGGAATTCAAACACTAACGCTCGCTTAGGTGAGACAGGCAGTCGGCCCAACCATTCTCGATCCGACGACAACCCAACCGACAGTCAGTCAACGGACCCACCGACAAGATAAGTTCCGCTCCTCCCGACCAACACACAACAGGGAGTTCAATGGAACAACGTAGAAGGTACTGGCGCCCACAACCAATTATACATTAGCTGTCAAACTACACGCCGTGCCGGACAGCGACAACACGATGAGGCAAGTACACAGCCTGAATTTACGTCGACAGTAGGGGCAAGTAACCGGAACGTTAACGACCACAAGGCAGAGAATTCCGCTGGTGCACTTCAATTCGAAATAACCAAGTACATTCAGGGTGGTTAAAATTAGCCAACTTGGAAACACACATTGTTGCTCGCGGGGATATCCCAACAGCCGACAACGAAATCCAAACGACACAATGTGAACAGTCGTGACTTGCTGGTAGATTAAGTCAAAACTCAACTTTCGTGTCCAGCATCCGTGAGCCACGGACCTCGTAGCAATGGGAACAGCACCACACACTCCGACCGCGCGTGGACGCCGCCAGCGGCCCCCGGCCAAACTACGCGCCGTGGAGATTTCCTCGCTGCTCCACACAAACCGACCTACTGATCGCACACTGCGCAGCCGGAACTATAAGCGCCAGGCCAAAGATAGTACAAGGTGCGAATATCAATACACGGCGCTGCTGCCACTCGGGGAGAGAGAAGATAACAGCATGATTTCGATAACCGCGGGAGACTAAACACAGAATAGCAACCAAGGTTTAATCCAACGCATGACATGAGCCAGCCACGGCTCACAACCGTACATGGAAGATCACCCTCAGCATAGTAAAAAACACAAATCCAACAGAGTGTGTAGAGCATAAGAAAAGCCACGGATGTTCAAGAGAGGTCAAGGCGCACTTGAACAAAAGGTGTTGTTTGTGCCTTTCAAGGATGCTCGAGACAATTTACAGGACGTCCGTGATAGTGACCTACTACATTACTCACATCAAATTTTGCGCAACATAGATAACAGTGATTTAAAGGGAAGCAATGGATGGTTGCTTAACTTCAGTGCTACGGATTTGGAAGTCGTAAGATAACGGAATTTCAAACTAAGGGGCAACCTGACGATGCACAGCAAACTGCGTAATCGGCCCGAAATTTGTGGCTGAGGTAAAGAAACATATTCCTTTGTTCAATAAGGAATTTATTTTCAGCTCCGACCAATCGAGATTTGAAGAAGAAGTGCATATGAAACGAACAATGGGAAGTACAGGTACAAAGAGAATTGTATCAAGATCAACTAACATCATTGCCGTAACACATTCGTATACAATTATACCGACTGTTAATGCGGATGTTGAATTGGGTGGAAAGTTCTTTTTGTGCTAGGAGAAGCTGGAGGTGCTCTCCCCCTAAGATTCTTTCTCGCGTGCGATATCTTAAACGGACAGTAGGGAATATTTACATCACAGCAAGCGAGAGTGGAAAAATAGGCGCAAGATAACTGTAACTAGGTTATGACCACTGGTTTTGGCCACTGACTTGCTTTTGGCTGATTCCTGATCTGCCTTCAAACATTTTAATCCTTTAGAGCAAACCATTCCTCCTGAAAATTGTGTGACATGGCAGTTCAAATCGTTCAAATGGCTCTGAACACTATGGGACTTAACTTCTAAGGTCATCAGTCCCCTAGAACTTAGAACTACTTAAACCTTACTAACCTAAGGACATCACACACATCCATGCCCGAGGCAGGATTCGAACCTGCGACCGTAGCAATCGCGCAGTTCCAGACTGAAGCGCCTAGAACCGCTCGAGCACTTCGGCCGGCTGACATGGCAGTTCATACCACCTGGAACCACTGGACAATTAAGCATGTGGATGATTTTTTTCATCCCTATAAAACATATTATTGCCCTACCTGCAGCTACGCTTCGGAAGATAGCAAGTTTCATCTTAAGCTACACGACAGAGTGTTTCGCATTCGATTACATGCCATCACGTTCCATCATTTCCCATCACCCCGTTACACCAATATGATTCTATATCCAATCTTTAAGAGTGGATACCTAGCGGAACGTCCTGCTCGGTTTGACACTTCCAGTTAGTTGACCTTCGACTTAGATGGTACGAATATTGTGATCACTGTGGCGCGCCATTTCTCATTCGGTGTTCACGGTGCGAGTTAATGATATGTTTTGAACGTTACTTGAATGTCAATGGCGTCCATTTTGTGAAGTGTAATACAGGCATCCAGCAGAAGGTCGATCTCTGCAGCTCCCGGTCACTCACTTTCTATCACCCTGCTGATGCACATGGTGAGTCATTAGGAGCTAATATTTTTTCCTGTCATACTTTTTAACACAACACTTTCAAATTAGCCGACCGCGGTGGCCACGCGGTTGTAGGCGCTGGAGTCCGGAACCGCGAGACTGCTACGGACGCAGGTTCGAATCCTGCCTCGGGCATGGATGTGTGTGATGTCCTTAGGTTAGTTAGGTTTAAGTAGTTCTAAGTTCTAGGGGACTGATGACCTCAGATGTTAAGTCCCATAGCGCTCAGAGCCATTTGAACCATTTTTGAGCTTTCAAATTAGCGTTACTAAGTATTAAAATTGTGGCCTCGCACTCAAGGGATTCTTTGTACGAGGAGCGACGTGTAGTAGAACAATGTCATCAATGAAACAGAAGGAGAATCAGAGGCCAGGCTGAGATTCACAGCAAGAATCTTACGGAAATGTCAGTCATTCAAAAGAATTTTGAATATTAATCAGCAGTTGGAGACCCTTACCAAGTAGGTTGTGCAGAAAAGATAGAGAAGATTCAACGAATAGCGCCATTGTTTCGTCACTGAATCGTTAACTCGGCGGGATATCTTGAGGAGACGCTCAACAATGGCGGACGGTACACAGAGGCGTTGTGCATCAGTGAGAAGTTCACCATTTAAATTTTATGAGTGCATCTCAGGAAGAGCTCTTCTCGTGTACATCATACGAAATGGTCAATGTGCAAAAATCTGAGAAATTTGTGCTCATACGGAGCATTACCGACAGTCACTCTTCGCGAGTGCCATTGGCGAATGGAACAGGTGGGGGGGTGAGGGGCTGGGGAGATAGAAGGAAGATAGTAGTACTAAAAGTGCCCTCCTCCAGTCATCATAAGGCGGCTTACGGGGTATAGCTTTGGATGTAGGTGTAAATGTGAGAATATTTTCACGATATACTTCCTCATAATTCAGATAATCTGTATAGAAATCTTGTCATCAGGAATGCGTGGAGCTGGTAGAAATGGTTATGTTAAACAGATACCGCATTTCATATATCAGCGAACTCTCGTCGATATATACACGATGTTCCAGACGTTATATTTCTTACAGCCACATCCTGAAGTAATGATTTGTTCCGGAGGGTCATCATCTCTGCCGCTTGGGATTAGCCGTGCGGTCTAAAATGCTGCAGTCATGGACTGTGCGGCTGGTCCCGGCGCCCGGCGGAGGTTCGAGCCCTCCCTCGGGCATGGGTGTGTGTGTTTGTCCTTAGGATAATTTAGGTTAAGTAGTGTGTAAGCTTAGGGACTGATGACCTTCGCAGTTAAGTCCCATAAGATTTCACACACATTTGAACATTTGGTCATCATCTCTGTACACAAACGCCTATGTGGGCAAAGAGCTGTATGTGCGAGCGAGCGCATTACTTCACTTTCAGTAACAACTTGTCACTCATAAAGGACGTAGGCCCTTTTAACGTAAGTGGCGTCCACTGACAAAGCAGTGACTTTGTTTAAAGTTGCTGTTTGGCATGCTATAAGCAAAACAAGAAACAAATCTCATGCATTAGCGCGCCACCAGTACAACAAACTTCCAACACTGTTGGAAACAGTCGTCAAACACGACTAAAGTGTAAAGAACACTGCTAACACCTAAAAACCTTATTGTTGTACACTATGTGATCAAAAGTATCCGGACACCATCAAAAAAATACGTTTTTCATGTGAGGTGCATTGTGCTGCCACCAACTGCCAAGTACTCCACATCAGTGACCTCAGTAGTCATTACACATCATGAGAGAGCATAATGGAGCGCTCCGCGGAACTGAAGGATATTCCGAACGTGGTCAGCTGATAGGATGCCACTTGCGTCATACGTCCGTACGCGAGATTCCCACACCCCTAAACATCCCTAGGTCCACTGTTTCCGATAGTGAAGTGGAAACGTGAAGGGACACGTACAGCACAATAGCATACAGGCCGACCTCGTCTGTTGACTGGCTGTTGAAGAGGGTCGTGATGTGTTATAGGCATACATCTATCCAGACCTCACACAGGAATTCCAAACTTCTTCAGGATCCACAGCAGGTACTGTGACAGTTAGGCGGGAGGTGAGAAAACTTGGATTTCATGATCGAGCGGCTGCTCATAAGCCACACATCACGCCGGTAAATGCCAAACGACGCCTCGTTTGGTGTAAGGAGCGTAAACATTGGACGATTGGACAGTGGAAAAACCTTGTAAAGAGTGACGAATCACGGTACACAATGTGGCGATCTAATGGCAGGGTGTGGGTATGGTGACTGCCCGGTGAACGTCATTTACCAGCTTGTGTAGTGGCAACAGTAAAATTCTGAGGAGATGGTGTTATGGTGTGATCGTGTTTTTCGTGGAGGGTGGTTGTAGCCCTTGTTGCTTTGCGTGGCACTATCACAGAACAGGCCTACATTGATGTTTTAAGCACCTTCTTGCTTCCCACTGTTGAACAGCAATTAGAGGATGGCGATTGCATGTTCCAACACGGTCGAGCACCTGTTCATAATGCACGGCCTGTGGCGGAGTAGTTACATGACAATAACATCGCTGTAATGAACTGGACTGCACAGAGTCCTGACCTGAATCCTATAGAACACCTTTGGGGTGTTGTGAAACGCTGACTTCGTGCGCGCCGGACTGTGTAGCCGAGCGGTTCTAGGCGCTTCAGTCTGGAACCGCGCGACCGCTACGGCCGCAGGTTCGAATCCTGGATGGGGCATGGATGTGTGTGATGTCCTTAGGTTAGTTAGGTTTAAGTAGTTCCAAGTTCTAGGGGACTGATGACCGCAGATGTTAAGTCCCTTAGTGCTCCGAGCCATGTGAACCATTTTTCGACTTCGTGCGATGTCTCAGTGACGGACATCGATACCTCTCCTCAGTGCAGCACTCCTTGAAGAAAGGGCTGCCATTCCCCAAGAAACCTTCCAGCACCTGATTGAACGCATGCCCGCGAGATTGGAAGCTGTCATCAAGGCTATGGGTGGGCCAAAACCAACCAGCATTACCGATGGAAGGCGCCACGAACTCGTATGTCATTTTCAGCCCGGTGTCCGGATATTTTTGATCAGATAGTGTATGTTATTACAGTTGCTATTAAAAATCATCTAAAATGACATTAAGGAGTCTATTTTGCCCAGACTCCGTCACTATAGTTGTTAAGTATACAGTACGGTATTTTAGCAATATGTACTTCACAGAAATTAAAAGACAACATTCAGCTCAAGATGAAGGAGTTGGCTCGAAAGCACCAACCTCGGCGTTTCTACAAAAGGGCATAATTAACTATGACTAGTTGATATCATTTCTTTTATTGATCCTTTCTGTGCCAACTGCGCGGTTTGAAAACGCCCTTCGCTGCATGTCTTCGGTCTACTGAACCGTTACACACCTCTTTTTGTATTTTGCCAGCGATTATTGTGTTAATCCCAACTGCAGAAAATATAGAGATCTCATTCTGGAAGTTTGCTTGTTTTTAAGCACGAAAGACATAAAGCAAGTTTGGTCTGGGATATATTTTCCGGACATTACGTAACATGAAGTTCGTTGACTGAAACCTCATACTATTTGCAATTTACCGTTCGTCTTTTGTATATTCAAGGGAAGACAGTTTTCTCTGAGTTTCAGAACTTTTTAAAGATTCCTTTTGAAGTGCAACTCAGATTTAATGTATGCTAACGAGTTCTGCAGGCTCCATCGCTGCCACAACTCGTCACTATCATCGCAGGCACTACTGCTGAAAGCTAAGTGCTGCCTGCAGTTACAATTCGTGCGAGCTTCGTTACGTCACGCGCCGCACTTCAGGTCCAGTCTGCTCAGCTTCAGATGTTACTTGTTATAGCTCTGAGTGCGTCGTTGTGATGGAAATATCCACTTATGCTACCAAAGTTTTTCTTTTCACACACACACACACACACACACACACACACACACACACACACACAGGATCCTTTCGTAAAAGGACTTCATGCGCCCACAAGTGCGACTCGCTCAAGGGTGAGGTCATTTACTGCTGTCAACCAGCGACATATTAAGACAGAACTGAAGATACCTGAATGTATTGTATAACGTAACACAGCACAATTTGTGACTGAAAGCAGTTTAGTTGAGCATACTTCAAAAGACGTAAAACACTCACTCACAAAAACAAAATTTCGCTTCGGGTATCCTAAGAAAATGGCTGACTTTCTGAAGGGACCGTGGCTTTGTTACAGTCTGCATAGCTCGACCAAACACCTGACAGAGTCATTCACTGTGAATTCCGTAAAGATGCTCTTGGAATGAGCATACTTACAAAAAATGCTAGACTACAGAGAAAAAATACAGGACCAGTTTTGAGCCTACATTACCTGAAACTGTCACGGGGAAATCTTACTTTGTTGCCTGTCCAGAGATTACTGCTGTTGCGTAGGGGCCTTGTGGAGCAACGTGTTTGAAGAGATGCGAGGTTCAGAGATAGACGTACCGCGTTTTATTATGGTCCCTATTAAAATTAACACTGTGACTGGCTCTTCGCGTGGGACAGCATTTAAAGCGGGAGACCGAAACACCGAAACATTGCTTTTTTGTGTAAATTTGATGCCAGCGATTCGTTTCATTTACAGTAGATAGCTTTTTATGTGTATTTAAACAGCAGTTCAGTTCCTGCGTCATCACAAAAACTGTTCCCAATCGAAATTCTCAACAAGAAGCTTTCCGTGACTCCATAGTTGGTTTAGGCAGCATAGTGCTTTATTAGGTTCAAATGGCTCTGAGCACTATGGGACTCAACTGCTGTGGTCATCAGTCCCCTAGAACTTAGAACTACTTAAACCTAACTAACCTAAGGACATCACACACACCCATGCCCGAGGCAGGATTCGAACCTGCGACCGTAGCAGCAGCGCGGCTCCGGACTGGAGCGCCTAGAACCGCACGGCCACCGAGGCCGGCGCTTTATTAGGCGTAGTTTTACTGGATGGAGGTGGTATGTCTTTGATTTCCTGCCCATATAGGAACATAAAATATGGATATACTTCTAACCATGATATAACCATGCATCTTTCATGTGTGAAAAGCATTAGGTTCTAGCAGGCATGAAATATAGGTTTATATTCGATTTTAACAACTTTCTTTTTCTCAGGAACGCTGTTCTAGCTGTTGCCAGTGTTTATTTTATATTCTCTGCTTCGACCATAGTCAGCTGTTTTCCTGCCCAAATGGCAAAACTCGTGTACTACTTTTAGTCTTCCATTTCCTAATCTAATTCCTTCAAAAAAGCTGATTTCATTCAAATGGACTTTATTACGCCTATTTTATTTTTCTTGATATTCATCTTACAACATTTTTCGAAACACTATCTGTTCTGTTCAACTGTTCATGCGAGTCCTTTGTATCTGTAACAGAATTACAGTACAGGGTGATTCAAAAAGAATACCACAACTTTACAAATGTGTATTTAATGAAAGAAACATAATATAACCTTCTGTTATACATCATTACAAAGAGTATTTAAAAAGGTTTTTTTTTTCACTCAAAAACAAGTTCAGAGATGTTCAATATGGCCCCCTCCAGACACTCGAGCAATATCAACCCGATACTCCAACTCGTTCCACACTCTCTGTAGCATATCAGGCGTAACAGTTTGGATAGCTGCTATTATTTCTCGTTTCAAATCATCAATGGTGGCTGGGAGAGGTGGCCGAAACACCATATCCTTAACATACCCCCATAAGAAAAAATCGTAGGGGGTAAGATCAGGGCTTCTTGGAGGCCAGTGATGAAGTGCTCTGTCACGGGCTGCCTGGCGGCCGATCCTTTTAATCTTATCAGCTGCAGACACTGCTTGAATCAATTTCAGACGATAAGGTTTCATAACTAACCTTTTTCGTAGGACTCTCCATACAGTTGATTGTCGAATCTGCAGCTCTCTGCTAGCTCTGCGAGTCGATTTTCCTGGGTTGCGAACAAATGCTTGCTGGATGCGTGCTACATTTTCATCACTCGTTCTCGGCCGTCCAGAACTTTTCCCTTTGCACAAACACCCATTCTCTGTAAACTGTTTATACCAACGTTTAATACACCACCTATCAGGAGGTTTAACACCATACTTCGTTCGAAATGCACGCTGAACAACTGTCGTCGATTCACTTCTGCCGTACTCAATAACACAAAAAGCTTTCTGTTGAGCGGTCGCCATCTTAGCATCAACTGACGCTGACGCCTAGTCAACAGCGCCTCAAGCGAACAGATGTACAACAAAATGAAACTTTATAGCTCCCTTAATTCGCCGACAGATAGTGCTTAGCTCTGCCTTTTGTCGTTGCAGAGTTTTAAATTCCTAAAGTTGTGGTATTCTTTTTGAATCACCCTGTATTATAGACAAACCTCACATTTTTTATTCCTTCTCCCTGAACTTTTATTTTATTTCGAAATTTTTCTTTGGGTTTCTTTATTGCTTGCTCAATGTACAGGTTGAATAAAATTCGGTTTACGCTACAACCCTCTCTCACTCCCTTCTTAACTACTGCTTCTCTTTCATGTACTCAGACTTCAACAGCTGCAGTCTGTTTTCTATTGTTGTTGTGGATATCCTTTCGGTCCCTGTGTTCTATCCCTCCTGTTCCAAGCTCGCATGTTCCAAACCAAACTTCTCGGGGCTGGCCGGAGTAGCTGAGCGGTTCTAGGCTCTACAGTCTGGAGCCACGCGACCGCTGCAGTCTCAGGTTCGAATCCTGCCTCGGGCATGGATGTGTGTGATGTCCTTAGGTTAGTTAGGTGTAAGTAGTTCTAAGTTCTAGGGGACTGATGACCTCAGAAGTTAAGTCCCATAGTGCTCAGAGTGAAAAAAAAAAAAAAAAATTCTCGGAGGTCGTTGCAACCAGTGTTTCTAATCCTCTGTTGATAATTCGTCTCGGTATTTTGCAACATGACTTACTAAATTTGTAATCTGACAATATTCACACCAGTGAGCATCCGACGTCTTTGGAATTACTGCATTCGTATTAGTCTGAGGTTACTGTTCATGTCTCATACATCCACTAGCAATGAAATGCTTCGAGGTGTTGTTTTCACAAAGATATGCCAAATTTCCTGAGGTTCGCAGGTAATTTTTGTCGTCTATAGTCACCTAATTACGATACAAACTTCGCTTTTTCTAATGGAACTATATACGTTTTTGCTGTGGTGCCTGAAAGAAGCTTCTAAGACAACTTCGACAACATAACATTATGGGACTTCATCAAATAGTAACAAGATAACAGCGCCAGGCGCGACTGTCCTGCAGTCAGGAGAAGAAGTTCCACAAACGTTTGCCGTGTTATATCAAATGTAAGCAAGCACGTAATTCAGACAGATTTCATATGCTTATTATCACGGCTGTCATCCCAAGTGCTCAAGATGTTGAATGTGGCATTATTACACGCTAGAAAGTGATTCTGGAGAAACAGTCCTGCACATCGAATTTCATCTGGAGTTAACGGCAGGAGAGGCTCGTGTTATAATACATTTCATGTCTTCGGTAGTCGTCGGTATTTCCCAACAGACCTCTTGTTTTAATTTTCGTCGCAAATGAAAATATAGGAGTATTAAGTTTGGCGAGTGCGCAGATCATTTTGCCTTCATTCAACGAACGTTCCAGTGCTCTCCAAATGTTCTCTTAAGAGATTCTGCGGAATGGGGACAACATTCCTTAGGAACTCGATATACTTGATTGTGTCAAGATTCCTATCAATAAAACATGGTCAACAGATGCAGTTCTTGGAAACCAGGCACCAGACGTTTGTAGACGAAGAGCGTTGTTTCTATCCAATTCTTTGAGTCAGCGAAGATTTTCACCTGATGACTGGTGAATACTGTAAAGACAGATGGTGAGTGCTTGACACAATCTGGATACTCTTCAGCAAACAGCCACACTTCCGCTATAATAGTTTGTCGATATTCGCCGTAAACGATATTAACTTTCCCGACTATCGTATAATTTTGAATGCCTCAGTAGCTTTACGAGCAAGTTATCTGATTGCTACAACAGCAGAATACAGACTTACAGACTTAAAATGCACAGGAAAATACAAGGTTATACCTGTGTTAGGTGTTTGCTTCCATATGGGGCAGTGGTATGTAGAACAACTTCTGCTGACGGCAGGACACCGGTTTGGGGCGCTGTTCAAATGGTTCAAATGGCTCTGAGCACTATGTGACTTAACTTCTGAGTCATCAATCCCCTAGAACTTAGAACTACTTAAACCTAACTAACCTAAGGACATCACACACATCCATGCACGAGGCAGGATTCGAACCTTCGACCGTAGCGGTCGCGCGGTTCCAGACTGTAGCGCCTAGAACCGCTCGGCCAACCCGGCCGGCTGGGGCGCTGTTATCTTGACGCTATTTGATCACGTATCGTACAGAATAAGTCGTCGAAGTTCTCTTAGAAGTTTTTTTCCAAATGACACAGGAAAGAGTCTATAGTTCCATTAGAAAAAAATGTAAGGGAAAGTCTATGTTGTTATTCGGCGACTGTAAACAATAAAAATTACTCTCGAACATCAGGAAATTTGCTATATTGTCGCTATCACTTGGTGAAAATCGCACCTCGTTGTTTTGATTGATTGTGGGTGTACTTGGGGAGGTCTATCTTTGTTGCCTCACTCTGCACACCAGATGGAAATGGACGAAGTAACTACGTGCTCTCGATGATGAGTTGAGACTCCAGTGACGTTGTTAAACATGTAGAATGCAAGCCTGACCGGCAAAAATATGTGAAAATATTTCTAAAAGTAAAGGTCAGTGAAATGTCGAACAGAAACGTAGAAAAACAAAAGGCTCAACTCAGTACCCGTTCGCTCGGGTCTACGGGTGTAGTGTGTGAATTGCAGGATTTCGCGTTTGTTCTCGGATTCAGTGTTGGTTGTGATGGCCGTGTTTATTTTGTTTAAAATTGCTCCACATTTGTAAACACTAATAAACTGAAAATGGTGAAATAGCAGTAAATTGCTGTTAGAAATTAATTGCGCAGTAGAAGTAAACCTGCTCTTTAATTAATGACTTTCTGCGTGTTGCTGCACGCTGGCGCCACTAAACACGAACTGGAAGCTCTTCAGCCAGGCCAGATATTTGTAGCCCAGCCTGATGCGAACCAAATAGTTGCGTATTCGATACGATAGGACAAGTTGCGATAAAGGTCGTCTCCTGTTCCCAGTGTGATGATACGATATGATGTGTGATAAGATTCGCCACGCTACGGGCAACAAGACGAACGACTTCTCTGTTTGAGTTCCGACCATGATAAGTTGTTCGTAAGAGGACGTTACTGTGGATTACTATTATTTAAAGTCCCCCCCTCCCCCAACCAAAAAAGATTCATAACATACTGGTATAGGCATGCGTGCTCAAATACAGATATATGCAAACTGGCAGAATACGGTGTTGCGGCCAGCGACGCCTATATAAGACAAGTGTCTGGCACAGTTGTTAGATCGGTTACTGCTGCTACAATAGCAGCTTATCAAGATTTAAGTGAATTTGAACGTGTTGTTATAGTCGGCGCGCGAGCGATGTGACACAGCATCTCCGAGGTAGCGATGAAATGCGAATTTTCCCGTACGACCATTTCAGAGTGTGCCGTGAATATCAGGAATCGTGTAAAACAACAAATCTCTGACATCTCTGCAGCCGGAAAAGATCCTGCGAGATCGGGACCAACGACTCCTGATGAGAATCGTTCAACGTGACGGATGAGCAATCCTTCCGTAAATTTCTGCAGATTTCAGTTATGGACCATCAACAAGTGTCAGCATGCGAACCATTCAAAGAAACATCATCGATATGAGCTACCCTTGATAAGTGCATGACAAACCTTTACGCCTCGCCTGGACCCATCAACACCGACATTGGACTGTTAATTACTGTAAACATGTTGCCTGGTCGGACGAGTATCGTTTCAAATTGTATCGAGCGGATGGACGTGTACGGATATGGAGACAATCTTATGAATCCATGAACCCCGCATGACCTCAGTGGACTGTTCAAGCTGATGAAGGCTCTGTAATGGTGTGGGGCGAGTGCAGTTGGAGTGGTATGGGACCCCTGATACGTCTAGATACGACTCTGACAGGTGACACGTACGTAACCATGAACATCATTGAGCATAACTGGGATGTGTTGAAACTTCCTGGCGGATTAAAACTGTGTGCCGGACCGAGACCCGAACACGGGACCTTTGCCTTTCGCGGGCAAGTGCTCTACCATCTGATCTACCCAAGCACGACTCACGCTCGGTCCTCACAGCTTCACTTCTGCCAGTTCCTCGTCTCCTGTGCTGTTCAAAAGAGTTCTCCATCCCCTCGTACTCTTACGGATTACTGACAGCCCTTCAGACATTAGTCGAATCCATGCCACGTCGTCTCGCAGCATTTCTGCGTGCTTGCGGGGGCCATAGACGATATTAGACAGGTGTACCAGTTGCTTTGGCTCTACAGTGTAGTTCGGCTATGGTTTCTTGTGCGGTTTTACAATAGGAATAATTCCACGAATTCTACATAATGAGTTCAGACAGTGTTTAGTTTTTGGAGCAAGCAGTATCAACTTTTCTAATAAAAGCAGGATACAAATATTCGACGTACTATTTCTGAGCAACCACTCATTACAGTAAGGTAAGTTGGCGAAACTGTGTGAACGACGTTCATCTTTTCTACGACCGCAGAGATGACGGTGTCGCAAAGTACTATATGATCCATCTTGAACTGCAGTTAGAAGAAACGTTGCTGTATTTGAAGTGACCTAATCACTAATCGCGTTCACGGTCGCAGATACAGTATGGTATTTTTTTCATCAACTTACAGATATTACACACTACAAACCAAGGCAAGAAAATGGACCTCTTAGAGGAACTAGAAACATGTATTCACACCCTCAGCGAACATCAACACATTCTAAATGAACAACTGGAGCTAGCCAATAAACATTTTCTAAATAATTTCCTTGAGCTGTTCACAGAAATCAAACATACTGCAGTGGTGTGACTGTTAGGGGTACAGTTCATGATGTACCAGTATATAAATGTATACATATAAACTACCGTGGTGAACAAATGCGTCGCTCCACCCTCCAACTTTTAAATTTTGTACTTCTGCAATTAACTTGTGAACTGTAGTGACATCCAAACATCTGTATATATAAATTTGTGTACATATAAATCTACTTTATAACGTGCGATAAGATGGCTTTGAAGTATACCGTTAATAATTACCACTGAAGGCACAAGAAATATTATAGTAAAAACAGTTTATCCTACTGTCTTTTAACAATAAGTTTAAGCTTGAGGTTCAAATATTTTTCTGTTATTAACATGTTAAATTTTGCACATCCAAAATCGTTTTTGTTCTGTTTACATCCTTTGTCGATATTTAATCAATAATATCTGTGTATCTTTGCTTAGTTACAGTCCTTTCTTTGTAAAGAAAAACATCAAGTGTATAACACATGTGCGATACTCGGCACGCATTTTAACAATATTATGGAGTGTGCCACAATAATTTTTCTACTAAATTTGTGTTCTGCTCGTATTCAGGAACATATGATCAGGCTAGAAAATCACACGGACCATAATAAAACGAATCTCCATCCAGTCGAATTCATGTAAGTGAACACAACTATTTTGCATTATACACTGAAGAGCCAAAGAAACTGATACACTTCCCTAATGTCGTGTAGGGCCCCCGCGAGCACGCAGAACTGCTGTAACACGATGTGGCATGGACTCGAAAAATGTCTGAAGTGTTGCAGGAGGTCACTGACACCATTAATTCTGCTGGACTGTCCATAAATCCGCAAGAGTGCGAGGGGTGGAGATCTCTTCTGAACAGCACGGTTCAAGGCATCCCAAATATGCTCAATAATGTTCATGTCTGAGTGGCCAGAGGAAATGTTTAAACTCAGAAGAGTGTTCCTGGAGCCACTGTGTAGCAATTCTGGACGTGTGAGATGTCGTATTGTCCTGCTCGAATTACCCAAGTCCGTCGGAATGCACAACGATTACGAATGGATGCAGGTGGTCAGACAGGATGCTTACGAACGTGTCACCTGTCAAAGTCGTATCTAGATGTATCAGGTGTCCCATATCACTCCAACCTCACTCGCCCCACACCATTTCATACTCTCCATCAGCTCGAACGGTCGCCTGCTGACATGCAGCGTCCACGGATTTATGATGTTGTCTCCATATCTGTACACGTCCGTCGGCTCGATACAATTTGAAACGTGACTCGTTCGACCAGGCAACATGCTTCGAGCGATGTACAGTCCAATGTCGGTGTTGACGGGCCCAGGCGAGGCGTAAGGCTTTGTGTCGTGCAGTCATCGAGTGGGCCTTCGGCTCCGAAAGCCTATATCGATGATGTTTCGTTGAATGATTCGCACGTTGACACTTGTTGATGGCCCAGAACTGAAATCTCCAGCGATTCGAGAAAGGGTTGCACTTCTGTCACGTTGGACGATCCTCTTCAGTCGTCGTTGGTCTCGTTCTTGCAAGATCTTTTTCTTGCCGCAGTGATGCCGTAGACTTATACCCGATTCCTGATATTCACGGTACACCCGTGAAATGGTCATACGGGAAAATCCGCACTTCATCGCTACTTGGGAGATGCTGAGTCTCATCTCTATTGCGCCGACTGTAACAACAGATTCAAACTCATTTAAATCTTGATAAGCCGCGATTGTAGCAGCAGTAACCGATTTAACAACCGCGCCAGACACTTGCTGTGTTATATAGGCGTTGCCGACCGCAGCACCGTATTCTGCTTGCTTACATATCTCTGTATTTGAATACGCATGCCTATACCAGTTTCCTTGATTTTTCACTGTATTTATATATTTCAAGCACTTTAGCCTATTTTTATTAATGATACAAAGGATAAAGCGGCACTAAATGTTCAAATATTGTTGTGCAGTGTACAGCCGACGATATTCTGTTAACCTAAACATCAATGTAACGAAAAACGTTAGCCATCCGTAGATGGGCATGGAAGCTAAATTAAACATCCAAAAACTATTTTTGGGTGGTTGCGTCATTCACCAAATATCACTGACGGCCGCAGAGTTTAGAACATTCAACATGGAGAAAAGTAACAAGTCTAGTTTAAGGTTGTTCCCCCTTGGCCTGCATGTTATGCGTAGCATAAAACAAGCAATCTCAGCCCCAAGACTACTTGTTAGCTTTGAGTGGAGCCCGCCTCCGGTGATGAAGGCACCATCGAAGTTTTGTGCAGGTGGCCACGCTCACTGTAGTCGCCACCGCTGTTTCTCTTTCGCCTGGCTCCGTTGCCCTGCTGGCTAACTCTGCTTTCTCTATGCCTCTGACTCATCACCAAGTTAGGAGCGAATGTGTAATCATCGGCGAGCATAGTTACCCATTTCCTGTGCACAAACTACGTTTCATAGTTCATTGTTTCCAGAAGTTTCCCTCTCTCGGCTTAATTCCCTTTTGTTCTGTCTTTTAATGAAGCCCATTTCCAATGACGTTAGACAATTAAGAATTTCATTTTCATCCAGTAAGTCGTTACCTTTATTCGTTACTCTGGTACCTTAATAGTCCCATAAGTTGTGGGCCACTCGATACTGCTAAGATACTTCGTGGATCTTTTGGAACAGGCCGTGGTACAGAGATAGGTGATGTGATCACAGTCGCTATTGATACTGGACTGTTGCAGTGCAGATGCACCGCAAATGGTGTTAACATGTGCACACGCTGGTCTTGATAAGTGCGCATACTGTTTTGTTCTTCTACCTTTCAATTTGTTCATTGAAATTCCACTTGCATTTCGATGACGAATATGGAAAGAAGTGAACAGCAACATCTGTCTTACCAAATGTGACCGCAAGTGCTGTATGTGTTAACATTTATTGTTTCAAGCAAATGTTTGCGTATTGCCAAAAAAATACCTCATATATGATTTTTGTGAATCTGTTGATCCCAGTTTCCTGTGCCTCAGTATTGTCTCTTCAGCGACTTTGCTTGTTTTGTCTCTGTATTTACAGGTATGTGATGGGTGTTAAAACCAGACACATCTAAAATGATGCTTATTCGGCGTTAGCCGTTTGGGGTGTGGTAATTTCCTTTGTTGGATTTGAGGCAAATAAGTACATCAAAGTAAGCTAACTAGTGTAGGATCTTGCTCGAAGCTGACATTTCCGCACTGATTTCTGGGCGGATTTTATCTTTTTTAGTCGATTTAGGTTGTGACAAATACGAAGCTGTCCCGTAGTAGGGGAAAATGCTGGCTCGTACGACAATATCAAGATGAATCCTGACAATTTGCCTGTGAAGCACCCTAATACTTCTGAAACCATACTGGTACAAACTGAAACAAAATTTGAAGTGGTAGTGAATATAATTTTTAAGAATGGAAAGCTTATACTGTTTCGAGACAGAGTTCACTGGATGGGGATGAGAGAGCTTGAGATCTACACCCCCCCAGTAAAAGTGCTACAGTTTCTGTACTCTGTGACTTTAACTTTAAGTCAGAGAGACAGTTCTTATTCCTTTCGGAACGGAATTGATCGCAGGGAAGCAGATATATCGTTACCAAAGAGTCTCCGCGCTGGACCCTAAAGCGGCTTGCGTAGTATGTACATTAGATAAATATGTAACAGTGTGCCTATATTGTGGTTCTGCCTATGACACGCTCCAGGCACGTGGGTGAACTCTACCAGAAGTGTACCGACGCGCACGTCGGTCGTATCGGCCGGCGCTCAGCTGGATCACACATGGGCCCGCCACACTCTCTACTATAGAGACCCCGCGGACGCTCGAGTCTCCATTGTTTACTGCAGAACGCGGGCTTATTTCGCGGCGGTTAATGGCCGCGTTATGCGAACGCCGGCAGCGTAACGGCAGGGGGGGGGGGGGGGCGGCGGCCCGACCGGCTTTTCATTAGCAGACACTGGCAGCCGGCAGGTGCGTAAAAAGGAAATGAGGGCCTATCCGGCGATAGCGATACGCTACGGCCCAGTAATAGGATCTTTTATGGGTTTTAAAAGAACGTTATCTGGCCCTTTAGCGGCCGGGGGAGGACGCGAGGGTGGAGAGTGCGTAATGGCCCCTGCGTGGCCTTAAGTGCTGCCCTTCATCCGACTCTCACTTCGCATCGGGCAGCCATTCGAGCGGTCCCGATACTGGACGCTGTCCATTACGACGTGCCTCGCATATTCGCATTTTTGCACGGAAGACCTGAAATCGTCGCAGAGGAAATGACGAAGGGGCATACTTACTTGTCATTATGAATTGTACAGTACAAAGCAAGACACAAAAAAAAAGGCATTTCCTTTGGAGGCGGGATGGCAGTCCCCCAGATATACAGTATTCTTATTATTTTGTTTATTTATATTTCTTTGCCAGTAGTTTCGAGGTTTTAGTCCGATTCATTAGCCTACATTCTTATAATCCGCCACGCTAGATAGCGGCAATATCACCGGCCTCTGTCAAACTAAAGCAGCACAGTTGTGGAAGGGCTATTTAAATAAACAAAGAAAAGTTACAGATGCTTAGAAATAATCCGCATTCTATAATACAGTATGGAGAAGATGATTAATGGCGTGTCATGAGCCCAAAATTAGCTACATTTCTGGACATATGCCTTACGGCATCAGCATAATCATTTGGAAAGAGTGAAACGGATATTCAGGGTGACGCAGAACTAGTTGAGAATTTAAGATAGACAAGGAATGTACTTGAGAAAAAATGGCTCCAAACGCTATGGGAGCTAACATCTATCAGTCCCCTAGAACTTAGAACTAAGTAAACCTAACGAACCTAAGGACATCACACACATCCATGCCCGAGGCAGGATTCGAACCTGCGGCCGTAGCAGCCACGTGGTTCCGGACTGAAGCGCCTAGAACCGCTCGTCTACTTGAGATCCTTCATTTAATATTTATCGTGTTACATACAAATTATAGACAGCGGATGATCTCTAAGGTGTTACCTTATGATGACATAATAAGATGTAAATTAGTTAAGGAAATGGCTGTGCGGTTCTAGGCGCTGCAGTTCGGAACCGCGGGACTGCTACGGTCGCAGGTTCGAATCCTGCCTCGGGCATGGATGTGTGTGATGTCCTTAGGTTCGTTAGGTTTAAGTAGTTCTAAGTTCTAGGGGACTGATGACCTAAGATGTTACGTCCCATAATGCTCACAGCGATTTTTGAGTTAAGAAAAATACACAAATTTTGTTGATTCCATTGATGAATAAGTAAGAAATACCAACATATTTACAGTCAGTAACAGAAATATTCGACTGGCTTGACAAGACTATATGTCGAACATGAATGACGGCAGATACAAGGGGCGAGTTTTAACTTGCGTTTATGACTATTTTCGAAAGCCCCATGCGAGATATGTTCTATAAGTAGGCGTGTGTAACTTGCGGTCCATTTAGGACCAAAGTTTAACTTTCTCAAAACTTCATTGATTCCGAACGCACGACAAACGACCAGACGATAGTCCAGCTCCTTCAATACTTTCGGCATGTGTCTTGAGTTACTGTATTCATTGCTATGCGGCGTTGACGTACACCCCAAGCTCCTGGAAGGGGATGCACATAGGACACGTCCTTCACAACGACGAATAAAAAGAATCAAAAACCGTGAGATAAGGCGACCTGGAGACCGGTGCTGCACCGTAGCGTTTGTACCCCTCTTAGCGTCCATCCGTCGCTGATACAGCTCGCTGTCAAGAGGTAGTCACACACAAGGGCGTCACTGTGGTGACACTTCGTCCTGTTGAAAAATGAAATTTTCCTACTGTTCTCGCAATCATGGAAAAAGCCAGACTTCCAACATGTCCTGGTAAATATTTTCTTGGGGATCGGTGTAAAACGCGTGAAACTTTGGAGAATCTCTCTCATGCCCGACTACGTAAATCACAGAGGTTGTCGAGGTACATTTTTTCACTTAAATTTAGATAGTTTCCTCACTGAACACTATAAGTGAAAGGAAATTGGCATCTTCCACCTCGTCGCAGTCAAAGAATTCAAAAAACTGTAACCACTGTTTTTATCTCCTTCACGAAAGATTTGTGGTTTGAAACACACGTCGCCGCAGAATACACTAGACAGACACAAGAGGACTGGCTGACTCTGTGTTGGCATAGCGAGTGGACTACGTGGCAAACTGTGTTCATTGCGTTACTCTCAGCGGAAACTTCTCATCGCGCCCCCCTCAGATTTTGAAGTAAAATTGCGCAGTGGATTGCCCGTCAAAAACTGAACACAGATCAAGCATGAAAACAGGAATAAGTTTTACTGAATTGTGGAAAAAGAAGCAGAATAGGAACAATGAATGGTCCAAGCTGAAGATATATAACATCTTGCCAATTGCCCGGATAATGGCGTTATGATTGTGTAGTAACGGTGTTGGACTGCAGCGCAGGAGATCAGTGTTCAAATCTCTCTCGTGACCCCTTTTTTTCGCAAAATTATGGAGTTCTCTCCGGTCATTGACGTGTATACTCTTCTCCTGTAGTCTTGGCAATTGTCATACTATACCTTGGCTATAATGAACCATGTGGCAAGAAAATATTACCATCGCAAGTAAAGGCGATGAATAGTGAAACCAGGCGAGATGCCGCATAGATCTCCCACAGAAATGAAAACAACAAATAAATTTTAAAAAATGACGTAATTCCTCCAGCTGTATGAAGGTGTCGGTTTTATTGGCAACTAGTTTCGATGTTGTTACATCAGGAATCCCGTCATTTTTTAACGTATATTATACCAGCTGACGTCCCAAGTCATCCGATTTAATTATGGATATACGAAGAACAAATAAATGAGTGTGAACTATGTTACAACAAAGAAATTTAAGAACCAAAACGAGATGCAAGAGTCATAACATGTGGTATTTGTGTACGTCTGGAGGTCCCTTCCTTACATCTCACTTTTGCAGACGGACGTTACACCACGACACATACACAAATTTGAATACAGCGAACAGACACGTCAGTGACTGGATGTACAGTTCACAATTTTATGGAAAAGGTATACGGGCCACAAGGAAGATTTGAACATGGATCTCCTCTTTCGCTATATATCACCGCGACCAAATAACCACGAGACCATGGCTATTCAAGTTCGCACTGTGTTACACATCTTGAGCTTGGACCGTTCACTGATTCGATTTTGTTTCTTTTTTTACAGTTCAGTGCGCTTTCTTCTTGTTTTGATGCTTGATGGATGTTCAGTATCTGACGGACTACCCAGTGGGCTGTCTTGCTTCTAAATCTGAGGGACGTGCGGTGGGGAATTTCCGTTGTCAGTCTTGCGATGGGTAGCGGTTGTAATATTTCGGATCATCAGTAATGTTTTCTTATTTACTGATATACTAACTTACATTGCCCGCAGGTGAGCAGCCTTTATGCCTTCTTTCTGTTGGCATACATTGAACTCGCGCAGACTTTCAACTCAAGACTGTTGATTGCTCACTGTTAGCTTCTGCCAGATAATGACTTATGTACCCTGATATATGCTCTGTATGATAGTGCAGGAGAAATACGGTCGATTTTGCGCTACATTTTTAATAACCTCGTGTTTCCGTTAAAGATAGTCTGTGATACAATTTTAGAACAGGTCGTGGGGAGAGCTGTTTAAAAACACATATTGCTGGGTATATCTCCACAACCACCACAGTTACAGGAATGGCGGCATACGTGTTAGAGCACCTTCGTAGCTATACAGTATAACATTTGCTTGACACATTTTTTTTATGTTTCTGTACACGAAGTAATTTGCGATAGTCAAGATGAACGGAATGCCCTCTACGTTCAGTATTTGAATTTGTGTTGAGTTCCCGAAAGAAGACTGCTTCAGACTGGCGACGGGTCACATCCTCTACTGAGGTAACATTTTTACAGCTATGGTAGCTTCGTATCATTGTAGTTATATATCTGGTGATTCACATTTGGCCACACGAGACTGACTCGAATCCGTAAACCTTCCTATCCATGAGAAATTTGTGATGACGACAGAGAACCGAACTCGGGAAGTCCGCTGTATTGTCATTTCTAAAAACCAATAGATAAATCAGCCAACCATTAAAATCGCTAATTACAACGTGAAATTCGCTACAACGAAGGTATTTTATTACCGATACGTCAGAGAGAACAAATGAGATGGGCGTGTGCGTCATGATTTAGACAAGCTTTCTCATGTATGAATAAAGTAACAAGGCTATGGTCTCGCTGAATCAAGTCCACATTCTTCATTCGTTTCTGTTACTAATGAAGGAAAATACATACGTGCTGCAAGACTTTACACATTACATGTTCGTGAGCAAGAGAAAGCCGATAGATTCCGTGGCTGAAGAGCGTATGTGCCCACCTCCTGGTCTTCAACGCTGCATGCTTTATGCCTATTATTTTATTTTCCAAACGCCTCCATGTGCTTGTATTTTTTACCGAATCGTTACAGAAAATTGTTACTTCTGAACGAGACGTAGAATGTGTGTCAAAGTGTTTCAGGTGGTGGAACAAAAGTAATCTTTATGATTTGTGAGCAGCATGCTTTACAGATTGTTTTTACTGAACTGGTCCGCAAGTCTCTTTCATTGCTTCCCTACATTTCTTCAGGTAAATGCCGGGATCGTTGTTTTGAAAGAGCACTGCCGATTTCCTTCCTCATCCTTCCCTAATGCGAGCTTGTGCTCCGTCTCTTATGACCACGTTGTCGACAGGACGTTAAACACTAATCTCCTTCGCTTCTTCATCCTCCTCCTCTGTTTCACTGCGGGATGGTCATAGAGCAAGCGCGATTTGTCATTGTTCCGCGGATGTGTAACACAAACACAACGAGAAAAAGTTGAGGGAACTCAACACGTGTTTAATGCTATGGTAACAGATGATGAACTACACGCGCCTTTTGCCTTTTCTTGTAACTACAGTCATGCTTCACACAAGTAGAGTGATACAAAGTGTGTGCATATCTGGGGGACTATTAAAATGAATTTTACCAGTAAAATCCCTCTTCTGGCGAGTCACTCGCCCCCCTAGAGGCAGTTCAGTGATCGTCTGATAGTGAAATACTGCTGCAATATGTGAGTTACAAAATTGAAAAATGTGTCAGTTCCACGCTTTATGTCACCGATACTTGACGAATTATCGTCTCGAAAGAATACTCGGGAACTGTCAGCTCAGTGAGGCTGGACAGTTCCATGACCACAAATAAGCAGATGATGAGCCGCAGTTCTCCACAATCTGCTCATAATGAATTGAAAATGTTGCCTGTGTGGTACCTTGGTGACTTTGCTGGAATGGCTCGAAGCCATGACCACGATGAACAAGAAGTCCTTTCGATCTGTCAAAATTCAAATGAGTCAAGAGTGACTGCCTTGAGGCGGTTCACTGGTTTCTGCTGTGTATTCGATGTTTTTTTTATTAATTATACTGATGATAAGGCAGAAACAGCAATTGAGAGTAGCCTACAGTACACAAATTTCAATAAGTTGAATCAAATAAGCTCTCTGTTACAGATATTAGGGACTTATTCCTTGTAAGGAAACATCAGCAATTTTTCTATATTGTCAACACTGTCGCTCTGTAATACGGTCCGCAGCTCGTGGTCGTGCGGTATCTTTCTCGCTTCCCGCGCCCGGGTTCCCGGGTTCGATTCCCGGCGGGGTCAGGGATTTTCTCTGCCTCGTGATGACTGGGTGTTGTGTGATGTCCTTAGGTTAGTTAGGTTTAAGTAGTTTCAAGTTCTAGGGGACTGATGACCATAGATGTTAAGTCCCATAGTGCTCAGACCCATTTTTTTTTTTTTTTTTTTTAATACGAATTTCGTTTGGGAATATGTTCTTATGTTCCGTAAATTATTAACAATAAAAGCAAATAAACAGAAATTAATTCCCCTTCATTGTATCTGGAGTGAGAGTATTAACAAGAAAAGAGTGTAGTATTGGTTACTTTAAATTGTGTGATTTTCCTGGACTCTAAAATCGTTGTTGTTAAGGTACTGTCACAACTCGGTAAAGCCGAAGAGTTATTAATAGGTGAGCATAGTATCAACAACTGAGAGGAATCGCCAACGTTTTCGGTAAGGATTTTATTAATTAATTTTTTATGTTCATGTGGCGCCGATCGAATACACTGAAGAGCCAAAGAAACTTACACCTGCCTAATATGGTGTAGACTCCCGCGAGCACACAGAAGTGCGCAACACGACGTGGCATGGACTCGATTAACATCTGGAGGGAATTGACACCATGATTCCTAAAGGGCCGTCCATAAATCCGTAGGAGTACGAGGGGCTGGAGACATCTTCTGAACAGCACGTCGCAAGGCATCCCTGATATGCTCAATAATGTTTATGATTGGGAAGTCTGGTTGCCAGCGGAAGTATTTAAACTCAGAAGAGTGTTCTTGGAGCCGTTCAGAATGTGTGGGGTGTCTCATTGTCCTGCTGGAATTGCCCAAGTCCGCCGGAATGCACAATGGACATGAGTGAATGATGGTGATCAGACGGGATGCTTACACCTATCAGAGTCGTATATAGACGTATCAGGGGTCCCATATCACTCCAACTGCACACGCCCCACACCATTACAAAGCCTTCACCAGCTTGAACAGTCCCCCGCTGACATGCAGGGTCGATGGATTCATGAGGTTGCCTTCGTACCCGTACACGTCCATCTGTTCGATACAATTTGAAACGAGACTCGTCTGACCAGGCAACATGTTTCCAGCCATCAACAGTCCAGTGTCAGTGTTGACGGGCCCAGGCGAGGCGTAAAGCTTTGTGTCGTGCAGTCATCAAGGGTATAAGAGTGGGCCTGCGGCTCCGAAAGCCCATATCCATCATGTTTCGTTGAATGTTTCACCCGCTGACACTTGTTGATGGCCCGGCAATGATATCTGCAGCTGTTTATGGAAGAGTTGCATTTCTGTCATGTTGAACGGTTCCCTTCAGTCGTCATTGGTCCCGATCTTTCAGGATCTTTTTCCGGCCCCATCGATGTCGGAGATTTGATGTTTTACGGGATACCGGGCATTCACAGTGCACTCGTGAAATGGTCGTACAGGGAAATCCCCACTTCATCGCTACCTCGGAGATGTCCTGTCTCATCGCTCGTGTGCCAACTGTAACGCTACGTTCAAACTCACTCAGATCTTGAGAAGTTGCCATTGTAGCAGCAGTAACCGATCTAACAACTGCGCGAGATACTTGTCGCCTTATATGGGCGTTGCCGACCGCAGTGCCGTATTCTGCCTGTTTGTATACCTCTTCATTCGAATACGCATGCCTATACCAGTGTCTTTGACGCTTCAGTGTAGTTTTATAATAATTAGCAGATACGTAATCCAAAATGTTGCAACTATATGCACGATCATTTTTGCCACACCCTGGCTCTGGTCAGATGAAACAGCCAAAGTCCTTGGGAGTTATTTTCGTTTTACTCCTTTTGTGATTGAATACAGAGCGGTCTGGATAGCGCGCCGCGGCTTGCACGTGGATCCCTGAAGCGCATCGACTTTCCTCGTTACGTGGGCGCCGTCCTCCTGCTAGATCTGATATCTCCATTAGAGGCCTTCAGAGAGCCGGCCGGCGCTGGGGGTCGTTCAGCGTTATGCGGCCGACCATCAAGGACGGGCAGCTGGCAGCCACTTGCTGTAATTGGACAGTCGGCCGAGTCTCGGCAAGGCGCGTCGTCCTCTAGGCCGTCTACGAAAAGAATGCGCAGTTCACGCGAGCCACGGTGTCGGCTGGTAATCGTGGTTGTTCTTACTATCCAGTCCCATGATAAAGTAGCGAGAACGTTGTTGGTATGATCTTAATGTGTAGTTGCGAACCATTTTCCCTTGCCTTATGTATCCTCGTATTAGCGACATATTTGAATTCTTCCTGCACTGCCGTAGGCCTTAGACTATATAATCCACGACTAACTAATACACTATCAACAACCTAAAAGACAATTCTCAATCTGGGTTCTCTAAACGTCGCAGCACCACTTCTGCATTAATGAAGGTAACAGATGACCTGAAGCTTGCCGTAGATGCAAAAGGGGAACTCTCATGTGCTTCTTAGACTTCAGAAAATGCTTCGATATTGTCGACTTCGACATTAAACTGCACATACTTAGCAGCCTAAATTTCTCACCTTGTGCAATACAATGGTTTCTCTCATACCTGAAGCCTCGTAAGCAGTGCGTCATGTCCTGTCACAGTAGAGGCAGGTAGCGTGTGGCGCCCGCCAGGGTTCGTTATTACGTCATATACTCTCTCCGTTGTACGTAAATAATGAGTTATCAGTTTCGTCGTACTGCGAACACCACATGTTCGCTGATGACCTCCAGTAGTATCTAAGTGAAGTCGAGAATCTCAGTACCCACTTGGAGGCGCTGTCAAACTTGGCGCAGGATGCAGCTGTTAAATCTCAGCCAATCAAAGACCCAAGCGGTTCTGGTTGGTTATTCTAGGCTCATTAGCAGGAAATATTGGGAATGTTCAGGAAGGTATCACCATCTTTCCATACTCTACAAAAATATAAAATGCTGTTCCCTGAAAAGGAACTTTTACACACATTTATACTTCCAATTATAGATTACAGCGACGTTATCCTGCAAGGTGTTTCCCATATAAGCTCACGGAGCCGAGAACTGCTTGTGAATACGCGTATTCGGTATATCTGTGATGTTCGACTCTTTTCTCATAATTCACCATCATCATGCGCAACTATCGTGAGTGTGTGCAGACAAGTGCAGAGACTTCTGTACCCTCTGTCTTCTCTACGTTTTATGAATAAACACTGACGCTCATCTCTCTCCTCGACCTTAACGCTCTTGTTTGCACAACAAGTTAGAAACATCCACTTCCATCACAGCAAAATATTTTCTGCCCCACTCTGTCGTTCATCCAATTCTCAGAACCCGACATGGAATAACCTCCTACATTATATGTCAATATTGAGTGACATCTCCTGCTAAAGATGTCAGCTAATGACACATCTACTGAAGCAACAGTAAGGATTACCATTGTCCCTGTATGCATTCTTTATTCTTGTACATCCCCGTTTCTAACCTGATCTTTCTCATTTCCCTGTATTATTAGCTAATGAAGTGTCCTTGAATTTCCTTTCCCAGAAATCTCTACATCAGAAAACATCTATTTTGTATATGTATAATTTTTTTTCATATCTACCACTGTCTTTACTATTATTATTGCCATTATTATTATTAGAGGTATTGCTATTATCAGTATTAGTGGCAGCAGCTATAACATTAAAACTACGGCCTGTATCAACTTTATTAATTCATGGTCAGGATTAATTACTCACAGTGCCACTTCAGCCAAACAAATCTTTTTAATAATGTGTGTCAAAGTAAAATCGTTATTTCTTACGTGACTATGATGTGAAAAGGTACTGTATGTGTGAAACACTGGTGTGGTGTATGACAGGGCCTGATGGCCCTAATCAGATCAGCTTAAATAAATTAAATAAATATATCGATCAGGTTTCACGTACAGTACGAATGTTGCTCACATTACTGACAGACAACTTGTTATGGCGTATTAGTATGATTTTTTGCATTCAAGTGACTCACATATCCGTCGCAGTATGGCCTTGCATTGTCATTAGTAAGGTCACAGCTACAAAGCGAACAACACTACGCCAAAAAGTTCGTGTTTTGTATGTGTAGAAGTAGGGCACTACATGTATATGTAGTGTAATCCACTCAGGGCCTTGGAATTATATCTTAGGTAGAGGCAAAATGACAACTCAGAAGTGGACTTCATCGCGGTGTAGGACTAGATCATACACTGTAGAATTAGACGAGTTTCTGAAGAAAAGTACTCACGTATGGCGTGTTAAAGCTTTGACTCTCACTTACGCGACTACCCTGTTACAGGAAAGTATAATATGTAATAAAGATATAATGAGCATCTAAACTTTAGACTTAACTAACATTATTAATTGCTGACGGGACTCGACTAAGCGCCAGGCATAATGGCGTCTGAAGATGGCGACCAACCGCCTGTCTTAAATGTGGTGCAGTTTCCACGACATCAGATATCACGCTGGAGAACGAGGCGTAGCATGTGTATGTGCACGTGAACACAAGCACGTGGGCCGCGACCTTTGACAGACGACCACACGGGACGTGTCCGACCACGTGATCGGCGACTGCAGCGCTCTCGAACGGCACTTGTCCACTGCAGTTGGCGCACCAAACGCACAGTCGTGTTTTTTCGTTGCTTTAACTTCGTTAGCAATTCTCGAACACGCGGAGAGAAAATCCCGAAAAGCATCAGTGGATTTAAAGATGGTTGATACGAGGGTTGGAACTTCAGTAGTGGCAACTATTTATTTACAGCTCGTACAAAATAGATACGTGTTTCAAGGTTTTACTGACCTTCAAAGTAGTCAGCAGCATTGTGTATAACCCGTTGCCAGCGATGTGGAAGTCATAGGATACTATTAGGAGGGCTTAAGTCAGGGGAGTGCAGTAGTGGTATAGCTCTTAGCAGATCCATCAGTCAAACAAATCAGTAACAGTTTTCACTGTACGTGCTTGAGCATTGTCGTGCAAAATGATGGTGAGGTTCTGCATAAAGTGTCGTCTGTCTCTATGCTGTTCATTTTTGGAACACAACCTACGTCCAGCTTTGAGACAGAAGTGATGATACTTTCTGCAGGCCCTGACCATTTTGCAGGTCAATGCTCAAGCACGTACAGTGTAATCTGTTACTGATTTGTTTGACTGATGGGGCAGCTAAGTGCTATACTACCTACTGCACTCCCCTGACTCGATCGCTTTCGGGGAATTAAAATAACATTAAGTCAGATGCGATTAGGAATCAGACTTATGTCACCAGATTGCGACTGCCATACCTTACCGACTAAAATTCATTCCTCTATGTGACACTACCTCTATAGAAATTTGTGTCTGATTTACGTCAAAGGAAGTTTTCTTTTCTACACGACCAGTGGTGATCCTTACAGATATTGATGATACTGGTTGAAGAAAACTTTTGGGAAGGTATATATTCCCATCTATATATGTGCAATTAACTGCAAGATGTTTTAATATCGAATGTACGGTTTGCCGACATTTTATCAGCAATGCATACTAAAAATGACGCGTTTTATGTAGTTACAACGCGTAGAGTACTGAAGGTTCATTTTTAAGGTACAAAAGTTCTTGCCAGGTGAAATAAATGCATAAAGAATAAAAGAAAAAACGCCAAAAATCGCACTAGGGCTTTATAAATCTAAACTCCATTACGATGTCTGTTCGGCTTAACGTGCACTGAATCGCACTGGCTCTCTACGCACGTTGCGACTAACTCCTATGTTCCAAGCTCGGGAACGGTCCGAAATGTAAACTTCCACATTATGAGGTTACAGGTCTCCTCTCCTCCGCCCCTGCATTCGCGATCACGTACGATTTTTCTGCCTCAAACGGTGGTGCTTCGACACAACTAGTGAATGTGTGTGCAGCAAGGGTTTTGTGCGCAAGATACGCAGAAATTACAAAACGCAGGGAATCTGGGAGTTTAGTTTGGAAAGTAACTTGTGAAAATGAAAGAACTTCTCGAAATTAATGAAACGAGTGAGATGGCGCAGCACTAAGGCACTGGTGTCGTATTGTGAAGACGAGAGGTTCGAATCGCCTTTCCACCAACTTAATTTCTGCTTTCAGTGATTCACCTAAATCACTAACGCGAATGCCAGAACGGTTTCTTTGCGGAGGCACATCCGGTTTTCTTAAACACAGTTAGTCCATTGGAGTTTGTGCTTCGTCTTCAGTGTTCCATCTCGAAAACGACGCCTTGGAACTAGAATCTCTTTAACGGCGAAAGTAGTCTGTCGTTTGCGTGCCACTGTCGTGAACATCTACGGAAAGCGTTTGAAGGACGGTGAAACCACTAGTAGGCGAGAAGGTGTTTGCGTCCACGTCTCATCACAGAACGTGTAAGTCGGAAGCTTGCCCGGTCCGTAAAACGAGACAGGCAGCGATCTACGGCAGATCTCACGACAGAGTGCAGTGTTAGTGCAGGGTAGAGTGTTTCGGAGCACATCGTTGGGCACACATGGTAGAACACGAGGCCCTGCTGCAGAGAATGCTTGTGTGTTTCCAAGTAGACCCAACGACATAGTGAGCTATGATTACAGCGGACACGGAATCATCGAGATTGCACCGTACATGCACGTATACGTTGTGGTGTTCCGAAAGTCTAATCAGGAAACATCGCGTTTCTTTACCGCTTGAGCGACGCCAGGTAAGAAATGTTATAAATATGTTTTGTGGAGACTTGTTATTTAAAAAGATTTTGTTTCTTTTCTTTCATATCGAGCGTGGCAGACTTCTTGAAGAGGTTCTGGCAGGGTTTTGTCGAGAGTGTGGCCGATCTTCAATGGTTGACTGGTTTGAAGTTTTATTGGTGAGAGGTCGACACGTATTGATATTTTGAAAATAATCGATACTGTGAAGTGTGTTAGGATTCTGTTTTGAAACTTTAGCGGCGATTGTGGTCGGGAGGATCGGTTTTAAAATGGAATATTTCGTTGAATCAGAACGGGATTGATTCTTTAGTGACTTTAATTAATTAAGGAAAAATCAGGAGAATTTCAATTTATTCTGGCAAAGATATCAAGGAGTGTCAGACCGCACAACGAATACATAGAAACTTTGTGACTTCGTTAAACCGTCAAAAAAAATTTTTTTTTACCATAGAACTTGTCTACAACAGGGACTGCTGAATTTTGCTGCGTCTGTCCTTATCTTCTAGGTTGAATCTGCTACAGCATAACGTTTTTCTTTATGGATTTTTCAAGTAACTGGGAAAAGAACTTATAATTTGATCTACGGCGGACCGTCGATATTGGGTACACGGTTAGGCTGTTGTGAAGCCTGTTGGTTTGCAGATTGTCTTTCTTTCCCCTGCTGCAGACATCGTTGCTGAGTTGCTGCGACAGGATCGGCGGTTCAGCGCAACGTGTTGCATGGTCGGATGAACCACGTTTCTTGTTAGACCAGTTCCATGATGGTAACCGAGTGAGGTGGCGCAGTGATTAGTACACTCGACTCGCATTTTGGGGGGCCACGGTTCAGACCCGCGTCCGGCCAGCCTGATTTAAATTTTCTGTGGTTTTTGTATATTGTTTCAGGCAAATGGCCGTATTGTTCTTTTGAAAGGGAACGGCTGACTTCCTTCCGTATTCTTCCGTAACCCATTGGGACCGATGACCTCGCTGTTTGGTCCCTACCCAGAAATCATCCAACCAATCAGGATCGTATCCGAGTACGCCGTCATCCTGGCCATAGGCCGCTCGAAATACGCACTGCGTGACGAGCGCAGTCTGGTGAAGGCAGTGTTGCGGTATGGTGGACATTGACCTGAGCTCTCACGGGACCCGTCGCAGTGATCGAAGGCGCCAGGAAGCAGGTAAACATTATAGAAGACGACAGGCATCCACATTATAGAAGACGACAGGCATCCCTTCATGCCCGATGTCTTACCTGAAGGCAATGGCATCTCGCAATAAGGCCACTGTCTGTGTCAGAAGGCTTGAGCAGCATGAGAGTGAACTCAGGTCGAAATACTCCTCTGTGATACAGACAAGAGGGAGATTGAGTCAATAATTAAGTCACTGAAGACTAAGGACTCTCATGGTTATGATGGAGTGTCTATCGGAATATTAAAGAACTGTGCTGCACATGTTAGCCCTGTATTTAGCCATATTTGTAATTTTTCCTTTAGGAATGGTCAGTTTCCTGAGCGATTAAAGTACTCAGTAGTTATGCCGCTTTATAAAAAGGGAGAAAAGGATAATGTAGATAATTTTAGACCTATTTCTATGCCATCAGTGTTTGCAAAAGTTATCGAAAAGGCTGTGTATGTAAGGTTAATTGATCATTTTATATCACCCGATTTGCTATTTATTTTTATGTGTTATTACTTTTATGTTGTAAGTTCATGTACTGACACGTTCCATGACCTTGGAGATTTGCTCCTCAATTTGGTCGTACGGAACTTGTGTAAATAAAAAAAAATAAAAAAAGTCCTATCCACTAAAACTCGCCTGATCTGAACCCGACGGGACACAATGTGGGACGTTATGAGAAGACAGCTCGTAGGCCATAAACCACCGACCCGTAAGTTACAGTAACTGCGTGACTTGTGCGTAGAGGTATGTCGCCAGATACCTCCAGAAACCCACCAGGGACCCGAGTGAAGATGTGGATGCTCTTGCCGCCGGCACAGACGTTGGCCAGCTGGCGATGCCTCCGCCAGGTGACGTCACGTCACGGGCCAGCTGAGGAGTTACTGCAGCCCCTGACCCACGCCGCCACGGGCCACAGGCAGCTCTGCTCGGCTGATTGCGGATGCCGCCTCTGGGACGCCCACACGCCGCTGGTTATCGACAGGCCTGTGTGCTATCGCTCTGACCGCCACTTGCCGACAGCGGCCTGGCCGCCACAAGATTAATGAGAGCTGCTATCGCGTGTCTAGTCCACTCAACAACTTAATTGTCTCGTATCTGTACGTCAACAAATAAGGACGTGTCCGCAGTGCACTTCGCCACAGCCATGTTACTGAATCGCGCAGTTTTCAGACTTCGTTCAGGAATTACGTTCATTACACACAACAGATAAGTGACGTGTTAATTTCCCCAATTGCTTGATGTGCAATTGGGCAGTAAACGTGAACAGAAGTCGGTCGGACATAAGGAATTAAAGCGAGAAGACTTAAGTGTCCCAAGCCAATGCTGGACGTCAGGCAGTGTTGTAAGTCCGTCAGTTATTGTTACGGAAGGAAGGAAGGAAGGAATGGACGAATGAACGAAGGAAGGAGGGAAGGAAGGGAGGAAGGAACACTGTTCTTCTCATCAACGACGCGGGGCCGTAACAGCCAGCTCGTTATCAGAGTCGCTCAAGTCTGTGAATTTCTGCATTTGCGTCCCGTACTGTCATAGGAACGGTTTCCCCACCACTGCTCCTCTCTTCTCCGTGAATATGCAGGGTGACTAAAATGTCCGCCAACTTTTGGAAATACACCAATTTGTGCAATAATTAATGTAGTCTGGAACCGCGCTGCTGCAACGGTCGCAGGTTCGAATCCTGCTACGGGCATGGATGTGTGTGATGTCCTTAGGTTAGTTAGGTTTAAGTAGTTCTAAGTCTAGGGGACTGATGCCCTCAGGTGTTAAGTCCCATATTGCTCAAAGCCATTAGAACCATTTGAACCACTCGATACAATTTGAAACGAGACATGTCTGACCAGGCAACATGTTTCCAGTCATCAACCGCCCAATGTCGATGTTGATGGGTGCAGACGAGGCGTAAAGCTTTGTGTTGTGCAGTCATCAAGGGTACGCAAGTGGACCTTCAGCTCCAAAAGCCCATATCGATGATGTTTCGTTGAATGGGTCGCATCATGACATTTGTTGATGGCCCAGCATTGAAAATCTGCAGAAATTTCAGGAAGGATTGCACTTCTGTCGGGTTGAACGATTCTCTTCAGTCGTCGTTGGTCCCGTTCTTGCAGGATCGTTTTCCGCCCTCAGCAATGTCGGACATTTGATGTTTTACCGGATTTCTGATATTCACGGTATACTCGTGAAATGGTCGTACGGGATAATCCTCACTTCATCGGTACCTCGTAGATGCTGTGTCCCATCGCTGGTGCGCAGACTGTAAAACGTTCAAACTCACTTAAATCTCGTTAACCTGCATTCGTAGCAGCAGTAACCGTTGTAACTGCACCAGACACTACTTGTGTTACAAAGGCGTTGCCGATGCAGCTCTGTATTCTGCCTGTTCACATATCTGTGTATTTGAATACACATGCTTATACCTGTTTCTCTGGAGCTTCAGTGTATAATCTGAGGCCCCAAGATCGACTCCAATTTACTACCAGGATTGGAGGAGGAAAATTTGACATGCCTGCCACTCGGACTGGCAGAACATCAGAATAATCATCAGACAAACGTTGGCCTAAGAACCCGAAACAGAAGCCAACAGGCAAATTGTCAACAAGTAGCCACGGAAGCCTTAACGGCTTCCCATCCTACAGTTGTTTCCAGTGACTTATCGTCAACAGCCCAGTCAAACACTAGTGACTGTCTTCACTTATTTATTCGCAATATCTTGCATTTATTTATGTTCAGGATAATTTTCCAATCCCTGCACCAACTATCGATCCTCCATATACCTTCCTGCATTTCTCCAATTACCTGACAATGCAACCTTCTCACTGACAACAGCACAATGCGCGAACGTGCCTTGGAGCATTTCTAAAATTACGTGAATATCTGTTACGTCAAGAACGACGGGTTGTGTTTTACATTCTAGAAAGTTTTGCTGTGTTTCACAAGATCTCTGTTTAAGAAATTGTATTGATTTTTTGCCCTTTTCGACGCCCAACCGCGTATGTGACCGAGAATGCGGTCACCACAGTTGCGTTCAGATGTAACCCCTCAGGCTCGCTAGTTTTCGCCGATCGCGTCCCGCCAGCAAAGTGAAGCGTTTCGGGTTTTGGACAAAGGAAACAGACGCAATGGCAGACGCGTCACCAGGTCGTGCTGCCGTATTGTCGCGGTGTGGCTCGCTCGCTGGGTGTGAGAATGCTGGGTGGGGGTGGGGGGGGGGGTGAGGGGGGGGGGGACAGCGGCCCACAGGATTCGGATCGATTAAGGCAAAAGACCGGATGGTTCCCGTGGGAAGAGAAAGGGTCGGTTCCGATCCAAACTGCAAGTTTGTGCTCCGTCTCTGATGATCTGAACGTCGACGGGTGATTGCGGGCAGATGGTATCGAGGCGCCACACACTTGCAGAGAGAGAGAGAAGGGCCCTAGCGCGGAGCTGACGCCGGGACCGGTCACATCGGGCTCCTGCTCTGCCATATACGAGTGTGCAGAGAAAACCGTTTCGCCGTTGTGGGCGCGCCTTGGTGGACAGTCTCTCTTCGTCCTCCCCGAACTAATTTCGGCGATACTGCGTCACTGTCAGTGTATTTCCTTCTATTCTGTAACACTCCGAATACGTACCGAAACACCACGTAGAGCACAATGTTAATATTTAAATGATGTCTCGAATTAGTTTTTGCTAACGCTCAGTACAATACCTCGCACTTTTTTGTATTTCTTACGTTCCACTACCTTAATGTTCTCCTGTGCGTGTCTTCACGCCTTCCACACGCCACACCACACGGCATTAGACAAACACGCTAACATACATACTGTACTACTGGAACCACAACGAAAAACCAAAGAACCCCAACAATCCAAGAAACACACAAAACGCCACGAAAGCAACTAAGCACGAATACTACAACTTTAGATATATACAGCAATATACCAAATAAACTGCAGCACCTGTCAATGTCACTACACAGCGATGTCTCATTCATCATTACCACACCAAATTACTTTACGTGGAGAAAAAGAAGGGGAAAAAAGTACCAAGCGAATGTTGTTTACCTATCAGGGGAACACTAATTATCGTAATCAGTTTCCACTCTGCAGGGAAATTAGTACTCTAACGTGGGACCTTCGCCTTCGCGTGCATTACTCCACCTACTCAAGATACCCATTCACAGCTTCCAGGTACAGGACCTTTCTCAGAAAAGCAAAGTTCCCAAGTTACAGTCACAGTCCGGCACACAGTTTTAATCTGCAACGAAGTTTCGTTACGAGCGTGACCGCCTTTCTTGTGTCTTTGTTCGTTACGAAGATATCAACACCAGTGCGTCGGTCTTAAAAATATTCTAATTTATTTATTTGGTAATCCATTAACTCTTTTCAAGGCGCGATCAAACACACATCGCAGTGCACATGACTTTATTAAACACGTAAGAGAAACTTAACTATGTTTATTCTTTACTAACATCCAATCCAAATACCCGTACTGGAGTTGACAGTAAATAAATGGAAACACAAGAAAAATACACGACGCTCATTCAGTCGATTGTCTTCAGTTGAAGGTCTGTGCGAGTACACTATATACCAATGAATACCGCGTGGTCAGAAACAGTCTGAAAAACTTGCAAGGTTGTTGCAGGGTGGGTTGTGCTGAGGAATAATTGTTAAGAAAAAGATAGAAACGTTGCGCTCTTTTCGATTTAATGAACACTGAAGTTATCCGATCAGCACGTCACACGCGCAATTTCGACTGGCCCCGCCGATACAGTTTCGCCAAAGGTGTTCTTAGTTCGGTTTGCGAAAACCGAACACGATAGCAATACAAAAGCTGGATGATGGGCCGTACTAAGGATCGAACCCGAGCCAATGTCTGAGCAGCCTCGTATGCTGTCATCTGCGCTATGAGAACAACCGACGCTGACTGCATCTGACGGACCGTTTGAATTTGCGCGCGCACCGGCCTGACTGGTTGACGTCAATGCTGAAAACTCGTAAACGGCGCAACATACCGAATTTTTTTCTTGACAGTTATTTTCCAGCAAAATCTACTCTGGAACACGAGCTTTTCAGGCTGTTTCTGATCACCCTGTATGTGGACCGCATAGCAGTTTCCTCTCTATGTCGTAGGCTTCTGTGGCTCATGATCTTATCTTTCTTTCTTCTTTATCACATTTTAGTTCGTTTGCTACAATATTTTGCCAGTACTTAAATTTTGCAACCTGCTGCGGATGTTGTTCGTCTTTCGTAATTCTGGCTGGCCTTTTCTGCATTTCCTCCCCGTGTCTTGATATTAGCCTGCATGTGAATTTATTTGCATTCCAATTTTTTCACATTCGCTATTTGTGTCTTCCACCATTTCACTGAGCATTTTCTTGGATACCTCCGGAATGTCTTCAGCAAAGTGTCTACGCTCCACTCTTTGCCTCTCATACACACTCCTGAAGTTCCGCCACGCATACTGCTTTGATTTATTCTAAGCAGATGTGAAACAGCGTAGGTGAGAGGCGACGGCGCTGCCTCAATATTGTCTTCCTATTCCGGCCGCTAGGTCTCCACCGACTCTGGATTTCTGTACATCCCTTTAACGATCATTGTGGGACGACTGTGTATTTATGTCGCAGGGATGATAAATTTATTGCATTTATACTTCGTACCTAATACGCCATCGACTTCGATGATACATTACACCATCTTCAGACTTTTCTATGGTACCAGGTGACTATAGCGATACATAGGAAGCATCATTGTAAATCACATACGTCTCCTATGTTGAACCCTGTTTATGGTGTGAATGGAGACAGCACGCGAATCAGCATGCAGCCTTTTACGCCATAAAGAAGAAATAAGGTTCAACATAGAGGACATAGATTTCTTCTGCGTGATATACCGGGTGGTTACAATTACAGTGCAGCTACTCACAGGGGTCGAGTATGCGCTATAGTTATCACAGGGCAGCGAAACTTGGTGAATATTGTAATCCGTTAACGAGCAACCGATTTATGCTGGAAAAACATTAGTTCCAGTTTTGGTCATCAGGTGCAAATCTGGCGCTGTGAAAGATGTAGAGAAATGTTACCATATGTAGTGGATTAGGAACGGGACGTGGGCAGAAAAGTTCAAACAAGTGAAAAAGGAATAATGGTGATTTTGTCGTTACAAGCCCCTTACGTAATGTGTTCATTATCAGCTCCGCAGACGTCGACAAGGTGATACATCCATAAAACGACGTGATCACCAGTTGCTCGCAGTAGTTCCAGAGGAATCTGAGCAACGTGTTCCTGTATACTGGACATCAGATCGGGTAGCGACCGAAGGTGTTTCTGGTAAACGCGTTCTTTTAGATACCCCTAGACCTAAAAATCACGTGGATTAAGATCAGTTAATCTAGCAGGCCACGTGTCTAGAAAACGTCTCTAGATAACACGACCTGGAAGGTTGCATTAAACAGATCTTTCACTGGGCAATCGACATGAGGTGTTGCTCCATCTTGCACGAAAACCGTGGTTTCCACACAGCTGTGCTGCCGGTCGCGGTGGCCGAGCGGTTCTAGGCGCTTCAGTCTGGCCCCGCGTGATCGCTACGGTCGCAGGTTCGAATCTTTCCTCGGGCATGCGTGTGTGTGATGTCCTTAGGTTAGTTAGGTTTAAGTAGTTCTAAGCTCTAGGGGACTCAGATGTTAAGTCCCATAGTGCTAAGAGCCATTTGAACCTTACCTAGCTTGCATTCATCGTGAAACTCTCACCCAACACGAAGTTCCAAGCGACTGAAGGAAAATGCAGATGACTCCAGTATATAAGGGTGAAAGAACGGATCCACTAAATTACAGACTAATGTCCCTAACTTCGGTTTGTTGCAGAATACTTCAACATATTATCAGTTCGAGTATAATAAACTGTCTTGAGACTGAGAAGCTTATGTCCATGAATGAGCATTGTTTTTAGAAAGCATCGCTTGTGCTAAACACAGCCTGCCCTTTTCTCACATGATATACTGAGAAAAATGTATGAAGGGCAACAAGAAGACACTATATTTCTAGATTTCCTTAAGGATTTTGACAACGTGCCCCACTGCAAGTTCTTACAGAAGGCAGGAGCATTTGGAATAGGTTCACAGATATGTGAATGGCTCGAAGACTTCCTAAGCTATAGAACCCAGTATGTTGTCCTCGACAGCGAGTGTTCATCAGACACAAGATTATCGTCAGGAGCGCCTAAGGGAAGTGCGATAGAACAGCTATTATTCTCCATACACATAAATGATTTGTAGGAAAGAGTCGGCAGCAATCTGCGGTTTTTTGCTGGTGATGCTGTGATGCACAGTAAGGCGCCGAACATGACTGACTGTAGGAAGATACAAGACGACTTAGACAAAATTTCTAGTTGGTTCAAAAAAATGGTTCAAATGGCTCTGAGCACTATGGGTCATCAGTCCCCTAGAACTTAGAACTACTTAAACCTAGCTAACCTGAGGACATCATACACATCCATGCCCGAGGCAGGATTCGAACCTGCGACCGTAGCAGTCGCGCGGTCCAGACAGTAGCTCCTAGAACCGCTCGGCCACTCCGACCGCCTTCTAGTTGGTGTGATGAATGGCAACTAGATTTAAACGTGGAAAATGTAGGTTAATGCAGACCATCAGGGAAATAAAAAACCTGTAATGTTCGGATACAGTATTACTAGTGTTCTGCTTGTCACCGCCAAGTCGTTTAAATATCTGGGTGTAGCGTTGCAAAGCGATATGAAATGGAACGAGGGTAAAGCAGACTACATATATAACGCTGGTTCGACCTGTTCTTGAGTTGTGCTAAACTATTTGCGACCTGTACCATGTCGGATTGAAGGAAGGCATCGAAGCAATTCAGAGGCGCGCTGCTAGGTTTGTTACCGGTAGGTTCGAACAAAACAAGTGTTTCGGTGATACTTCGGGAACTCCAGTGAGAATCCCTGGAGGGAAAGTGACGTTCTTTTCGAGAAACCCTATTGAGAAAATTCAGAAAACCGGCGTTTGAACCTGACTGCCGAAGGTTCGACTGCGCCAATGTACACTGCGCGTAAGGACCACGAAGATAAGTTCCGAGAAATTGGGGCTCTTAAGGAAGCATGTAGCCAGTCATTCCTTCCCTCGCTCTATTTGCGAGTGAAACAGGAAAGGGTACCCTTCGCCACGCAGCCTATGGTGGCTTGTGAACTGCCTACAGCGTGATAATTACTGAACTATATGAAAAAAACGTATATTAGTTACAAACTACAGCGTATTCACACTATATTCAACACGCAAACGTCTCTACTGTTATTCAGTTTCAGGTTATGACATGTTCGATATGCCTACCATTATTGGCGATCATGTGGCGCAGACGAATAACGAAATTCTGCATGATCCGCTGAAGTGTCAGAATATGACTTTCTGAACGGTTGTTTCCTGCTCAAAAATGGTTTTGGAGGTAAACCTTGTCTTCAGTGTAGCCCCACAAAAAGGAGACGCACGCGTTCAGATCCGGAGAATTTGGTGACCAATCGAAGCCCATGCCACTGGCCTCTGGGTACCACAGGTCCAGTACGCGGTCCCGAAAGTGCTCCTCCAGGACATCAAACACTCTCCTACTTCCGTGGGATCGAGCTACGTCTTTCATGGACCAAATCTTGTCGAAATCAAGATCACTCTGGATAATAGGGCTGAAATCACCTTCCAGTTCTTCCACGTAGCGTTCGGCATCAGCGTGCCATCAAGGAATATCGCACCGATTATTCCGTGACTGGACATTGCACACCACGTTGTCACCCGTTGAGGGTGAAGAGACTTATCGATAGCGAAATGCGGATTCTCAGTCCCCAAATGAGCCAGTTTTGCTTATTGACGAACCCATCCAAATGAAAGTGGGCTTCGTGGCTACGCTCTATGCGCATGCGCATTCTAATTCCCATCATGCCCCGCAGCCAACCGTGCAGTTTGAAGGTCCTAACGCAGACCGTTCAGAAGTCATAACGATTTTATTTCATATAGTTCCATAATTGTCAACATGTATGTATTGGTATGTATTTTTTGTTGTAAAGACAGAACACTGGTTGTAATCGATTTCATAGTCGAACTGACCATGGTTTCGACTCCTAAACTAAGGGAGTTTTCATCAGAATTTATATGACCTAAATAAGGGGGATACGAAGATAGTCACTAATAAGAAAAATACAGGACAGTAATAATTAATATTGATATATAAAGATGTACTTATATACGTAAAAAGTTGAGCATTGCAGCTCTCGTCATACAATTTTAACACCAAAGGGGCCACGTCACATAATAAAACATCCTACGTAAAAGTTTTACCGTCATTTCTAGTTAAAAATTAAAGATTGCCGCAAAGGGCTACTTGTGTATACTGAAACAGGTGGCATCAGACTGGGTGGCGCGTGCGCCGGCTGTACTGCGATGTGGACGTGAGGTGATGAAAATTGGTAACATCTGCTTTACGTGATAGAAAGGTTACAGCAGTTTGTATAGCAGATGTGTGTACAACTTTTAAACATTTTGTAGTATGAAGACATATTATAATTTAAAAGCAGTAAGAAATTATGAAAATTTTTTTCAGTAATTTGTTACAGTAAAATACAGTAAGTGATTAAACTGCAATAAGAGTATGGGGAGGAAACAACATTTTAGAAAAAACACGAGGAAAAATTGACATAGATGAAAAATATCTTTTAAGGATCCTTCAGTAAAGGTTTGAAGCCATTGAAAAATTTCTTGTTACGTAACTGGAGCTGTTCATTAAGAATAAGGTTATGATCGAGAGAGAAGTGTTTGAATATTTCCATTTCCTCAATAACATCAAGTATACGACCTTTTTTTCTCTGTGTGCAGAATATTAATTTCATTAATTTCCTCAGGTTTGTGGCCTGTGATCAGCAAATGATCAGCGAAAGAAGAATTATGAATGTTAGTGCCTTTTTTCCCTAATAGATGCTCTTTATAGCTGAAAAAGCTCGCCCTGTTTGTCCTGATGAAGACTCCCTTAGTTTAGGAGTCGAAACCATGGTCAATTTGACTATAAAATCCATTGCAACCAGTGGGCTGTCTTTGCAACAAAAAATATTTTCACGGTTGCTGCACACAGCTATGTTTAAAGTTGTAACCTGTATGTAGATGGAGACGTAGCGTAATGTATCACAGAAACCGACTGGAAATAAAGGTCTATAAACACAGCTGAGGGATGTCATCGCTACTACCTAAATAATTCCGACTGTGAGTCTTTGGCTACAACTCCTTGATCAAGAAGAAGGGAAAGTAAGTGGAGTCGGGCAGCCACAAATCTAGGTGAAAAATGGAAAACGCGTGCTCAGACTGCAGAGTGTCTCCGGCGCCGCCCATGCCGCGGCAGACGTCTGCGTGGGCGGCGGCGTGGCGTGGTGACGCGGTGGACTGGGGCACTCTGGTGCTGCGCGTGACCCGCTTTCTGGAACCGGTTCTCCAGCCGCAGCCTCGAGTCACGCTCCCAGTCCTCCCGGAAATACACTCCTGGAAATTGAAATAAGAACACCGTGAATTCATTGTCCCAGGAAGGGGAAACTTTATTGACACATTCCTGGGGTCAGATACATCACATGATCACACTGACAGAACCACAGGCACATAGACACAGGCAACAGAGCATGCACAATGTCGGCACTAGTACAGTGTATATCCACCTTTCGCAGCAATGCAGGCTGCTATTCTCCCATGGAGACGATCGTAGAGATGCTGGATGTAGTCCTGTGGAACGGCTTGCCATGCCATTTCCACCTGGCGCCTCAGCTGGACCAGCGTTCATGCTGGACGTGCAGACCGCGTGAGACGACGCTTCATCCAGTCCCAAACATGCTCAATGGGGGACAGATCCGGAGATCTTGCTGGCCAGGGTAGTTGACTTACACCTTCTAGAGCACGTTGGGTGGCACGGGATACATGCAGACGTGCATTGTCCTGTTGGAACAGCAAGTTCCCTTGCCGGTCTAGGAATGGTAGAACGATGGGTTCGATGACGGTTTGGATGAACCGTGCACTATTCAGTGTCCCCTCGACGATCACCAGTGGTGTACGGCCAGTGTAGGAGATCGCCCCCCACACCATGATGCCGGGTGTTGGCCCTGTGTGCCTCGGTCGTATGCAGTCCTGATTGTGGGGCTCACCTGCACGGCGCCAAACAGCATACGACCATCATTGGCACCAAGGCAGAAGCGACTCTCATCGCTGAAGACGACACGTCTCCATTCGTCCCTCCATTCACGCCTGCCGCGACACCACTGGAGGCGGGCTGCACGATGTTGGGGCTGAGCGGAAGACGGCCTAACGGTGTGCGGGACCGTAGTCCAGCTTCATGGAGACGGTTGTGAATGGTCCTCGCCGATACCCCAGGTGCAACAGTGTCCCTAATTTGCTGGGAAGTGGCGGTGCGGTCCCCTACGGCACTGCGTAGGATCCTACGGTCTTGGCGTGCATCCGTGCGTCGCTGCGGTCCGGTCCCTGGTCGACGGGCATGTGCACCTTCCGCCGACCACTGGCGACAACATCGATGTACTGTGGAGACCTCACGCCCCACGTGTTGAGCAATTCGGCGGTACGTCCACCCGGCCTCCCGCATGCCCACTATACGCCCTCGCTCAAAGTCCGTCAACTGCACATACGGTTCACGTCCACGCTGTCGCGGCATGCTACCAGTGTTAAAGACTGCGATGGAGCTCCGTATGCCACGGCAAACTGGCTGACACTGACGGCGGCGGTGCACAAATGCTGCGCAGCTAGCGCCATTCGACGGCCAACACCGCGGTTCCTGGTGTGTCCGCTGTGCCGTGCGTGTGATCATTGCTTGTACAGCCCTCTCGCAGTGTCCGGAGCAAGTATGGTGGGTCTGACACACCGGTGTCAATGTGTTCTTTTTTCCATTTCCAGGAGTGTATATCCCGCTTACGTGGACTCTACCGGCAGAGACGGCGCGTCTCATGTAGACACACACCTCGTGCGCTGATTACAACGTGTACATGTTAATCTGTTATCGCAGAGCAAGTGTTTCTCACTTTGAGAGGAACTTCTGGGCGCTCTTCATTATGCGTTGCGGCCATATGGAGTAGTGTTGATGTGTGCGACGTCCTCGTAAACCAGGTCACGGCGCCTCGTTTTGTGTCAGTGCGGGCCATAGGTTGTCGGTAAGCAGGGACTGGGCTGAGTCAACGGTTCGTCGGGGCAATATATCAATATGCTTCCGACGTAGATCGATAACTTTCCCAATAGTATCAGTCACGAGAAAAAAATTCTTTTTGCTGATAACTGCGAATGAATAAAACTACCAGTGCTACACTGTCCAGTCACATTGTGACCACCTGTCAAAAGCCTGAATAACAACGTTTTGCAGCGTCGACCGTTGCGACACGTGCATAAGATGTAACACCCCACCTGTTGCTTGTCTGGATTTTGCGTGTGTTCGCCCCAGACAAACAACTTACAGAGAAATTGGGAGTGGAACTGTAAGCAAAAATGGATTACACTAGATTTAAATTTGGCCCTGTCACCCCTAATTAATCTGCGGTGGTAGTGTTGACGATAAATCACACCTATTTTTGCTTCCAAACATAAACTATCTCGAACACTTAGGGTGTTCAATGACATCAATCACATACACAAAAATAAAAAAATAAGCATAAGGGTGAATTCAGGATCAACTACTGAAAGTAATGGCTCTACTGAATCACAATAATTTTATTATAACCTTCAGATCAATGCTGAATAAAACACAATGAACAATTTACAAACTACCCTCCTAACTGTCATTGGCAGTGAACTGTGTTAACATCGGTCCAAAACGCGATCTGTTATAGCTTGGCTGACCGACTGACATCGACAGAAAACGTAAAATACGAAGAACCACTACACCCAAACGTACCGTGAAACCTCTGTGGAAACTGCAATTGCACGTGATCCAACTACTTAAAGCTACTCCTAACACAGGCCTAAGCGGGAACGATCTCACCGTAATATTTCTGTTGCAGCGGCGGTCTCCGACGACAACGGCGCGGCTGAGCGGTCGGCGTATGGCGTCTCGCAAAGTTCACTCCTACACTACTCGGACAACAGACCGCTGACCGTAAACTTCTCTAATTGCGGCAACCTTCCCGGCAGCAAAGAGCTGGCGCGGCTAACGTCCTCTCAGAACGAAAGACCAAGACGGGAGACGGCTAACTAACATCCTCTCAGTACGAGAGCCCAGAACGGAAGATCACTACCGAGAGTAGAGCAAGATCGCTCTTCACCTCTGTTTTCCCACTTCAACTTTTACCGAGCGAATCATATCACTACAAGCTCTCAAAATACCCAGTTTGCCAATGCCGACCAATGTACGGCCTGGGAATAGAACTCTTTTTCCACATTTCTTCTCTTTCTACAAAATTTCACAAGTAAACTCTGCCCACGCCGCCTGGGAAGAACCATAGCTGTGGGCAATAACACGTTTACTGGAATTTTTCTCCTAAGAGACCACTCGAGATTTTCCCGGCAAGATTCCCCGTCGTAGCGAACACACACTACTACATTGAAAGTTTTTGTTGTTCGGAACTCCTGACCTGCCCCACTTCAGTTAAACAAACAACAATTACTTATCTACAAAACTATTGCGACGCTGTCAGCCGTTTTTATTGACCTAAAGTGCTCGCAAAGTGATTACATTACATGGACTCGAGTAAGGTGCAAGACCGTTGCCACCTTACAAAGAGTCAATACCGACGGCGATTTGGAACCATACCGACGCCAGTTCAAATGTGTGTGAAATCTCATGGGACTTAACTGCTAAGGTCATCAGTCCCTAATCTTACACACTACTTAACCTAAATTATCCTAAGGACAAACACACGCACCCATGCCCGATGGATATCTCGAACCTCCGCCGGGACCAGCCACACAGTCCATGACTGCAGCGCCCACGACCGCTCGACTAATCCCGCGCGGCCCGACGCCAGTGCCAGCTTGCGTTAGAGTTGTCTGTTGAGGATGCACGACGGTAACTGCCCGATCGAGGTGGTCACCCTCCTTCTCGACTAGGTTCAAATTTTGGGAGTCTGGTGGCCAGGGTAGTACGATAAACTCATCCTGTTGTTCTTTGAACGACGAACGCTACACTGAGTGCTGTTGCAACACGTTGCATCGTCCTGCTGGTGGATGCCATTGTGCCGAGGGAAAACAAAATGCGTGTCTGCGTGGAAATGATCCCCGAGGATAGATACAGAGGATGTAAAATATAAATCTGTCATATGAGGGACATGACAGGGAAGCAGTGGTTGGGAAGGGAGTGAGACAGAGTTGTAGCCTCTCCCAGATGTTATTCAATCTGTATATTGAGCAAGCAGTAAAGGAAACAGAAGAAAAATTCGGAGTAGGAATTAAAATCCATCGAGAAGAAATAAAAACTTTGAGGTTCGCCGATGACATTGGAATTCTGTCAGAGATAGTAAAGGACTTGGAAGAGCAGTTGAGCGGAATGGACAGTGTCTTGATACGAGGATGTAAGATGAACATCAACAAAAGCAAAACGAGGATAATGGAATGTAGTCGAATTAAGTCGGGTGATGCTGAGGGAATTAGATTAGGAAATGAAAAGTAGTAAAGGAGTTTTGCTATTTGGGCAGCAAAATAACTGATGATGGTCGAAGTGGAGAGGATATAAATGTAGACTGGCAATGGCAAGGAAAGCGTTTCTGAAGAAGAGAAATTTGTTAACATCGAGTATAGATTTAAGCGTCAGGAAGTTGTGTCTGAAAATATTTGTATGGAGTGATGTATGGAAGTGAAACATGGACGATAAATAGTTTGGACAAGAATAGAATAAAAGCTTTCGAAATGTGGTGCTACAGATGAATGCTGAAGGTTAGTTGGGTAGATCACATAACTAATGAGGAGGTATTGAATAGAATTGGCGAGAACAGGAGTTTGTATCACAACGTGACGAGAAGAAGGGTCCGGTTGGTAGGACATGTTCCGAGGCATCAAGGGATCACCAATTTGGCACTGGAGGGCAGCGTGGAGGGTAAAAATCGTAGAGGGAGACCAAGAGATGAATATACACTCCTGGAAATGGAAAAAAGAACACATTGACACCGGTGTGTCAGACCCACCATACTTGCTCCGGACACTGCGAGAGGGCTGTACAAGCAATGATCACACGCACGGCACAGCGGACACACCAGGAACCGCGGTGTTGGCCGTCGAATGACGCTAGCTGCGCAGCATTTGTGCACCGCCGCCGTCAGTGTCAGCCAGTTTGCCGTGGCATACAGAGCTCCATCGCAGTCTTTAACACTGGTAGCATGCCGCGACAGCGTGGACGTGAACCGTATGTGCAGTTGACGGACTTTGAGTGAGGGCGTATAGTGGGCATGCGGGAGGCCGGGTGGACGTACCGCCGAATTGCTCAACACGTGGGGCGTGAGGTCTCCACAGTACATCGATGTTGTCGCCAGTGGTCGGCGGAAGGTGCACGTGCCCGTCGACCTGGGACCGGACCGCAGCGACGCACGGATGCACGCCAAGACGGTAGGATCCTACGCAGTGCCGTAGGGGACCGCACCGCCACTTCCCAGCAAATTAGGGACACTGTTGCTCCTGGGGTATCGGCGAGGACCATTCGCAACCGTCTCCATGAAGCTGGGCTACGGTCCCGCACACCGTTAGGCCGTCTTCCGCTCACGCTCCAACATCGTGCAGCCCGCCTCCAGTGGTGTCGCAACAGGCGTGAATGGAGGGACGAATGGAGACGTGTCGTCTTCAGCGATGAGAGTCGCTTCTGCCTTGGTGCCAATGATGGTCGTATGCGTGTATGGCGCCGTGCAGGTGAGCGCCACAATCAGGACTGCATACGACCGAGGCACACAGGGCCAACACCCGGCATCATGGTGTGGGGAGCGATCTCCTACACTGGCCGTACACCACTGGTGATCGTCGAGGGGACACTGAATAGTGCACGGTACATCCAAACCGTCATCGAACCCATCGTTCTACCATTCCTAGATCGGCAAGGGAACTTGCTGTTCCAACAGGACAATGCACGTCCGCATGTATCCCGTGCCACCCAACGTGCTCTAGAAGGTGTAAGTCAACTACTCTGGCCAGCAAGATCTCCGGATCTGTCCCCCATTGAGCATGTTTGGGACTGGATGAAGCGTCGTCTCACGCGGTCTGCACGTCCAGCACGAACGCTGGTCCAACTGATGCGCCAGGAGGAAATGGCATGGCAAGCCGTTCCACAGGACTACATCCAGCATCTCTACGATCGTCTCCATGGGAGAATAGCAGCCTGCATTGCTGCGAAAGGTGGATATACACTGTACTAGTGCCGACATTGTCCATGCTCTGTTGCCTGTGTCTACGTGCCTGTGGTTCTGTCAGTGTGATCATGTGATGTATCTGACCCCAGGAATGTGTCAATAAAGTTTCCCCTTCCTGGGACAATGAATTCACGGTGTTCTTATTTCAATTTCCAGGAGTGTACCAAGCAGATTCAGAACGATGTAGGTTGCAGTAAGTACTGGGAGATGAAGAAGCTTGCACAGGATAGAGTAGCATGGAGAGCTGCATCAAAGCAGTCTAAGGACTGAAGACCACAACAACAACAACAACAACAACAATGTAAAGGAAGAGATTGATATAAGCAAGGAAATAATCATCACAGACAAAGAATACGCCATACGGGGAGACGAGGCTCGAAGTTTAAATTCCGAGGCTTCACTCTAGCCTATGGCACTGGTCATACATATAAACATACAGCATAACACCATACATACAACCTGTAGATCTACATCTAGATGTAGGAACGTAGATAATGCAATAGGTATGTCCTACATAAACATTCAAAATATGTAATAAGTAGTACTAGTTTGTTAGACAGTAGGAACAAATACACAGAGTGTCACTCACGATGCATTTGATTTAGTAATCATCATTCTGTACGATACTGCAGGTGGGACAGGTTCGATGTTTCTGCCGAGGCCTTCCCACCTGGAATACCAACACGAAGCATTATTTATAAATTAAATTTTAACGTAAGGAATGCAGGTTGTCCCTTTCCTATCCTTCTATTAATTTCTTCTTTATTATTTTAATACTATGTTTGGTAAAAATAATTTAATTTTCTTTGTAACTCATTGTTTTTACCCTTGTTGTAATGTGGAACAACGTACTATGACGCGTAGAACTGCATTATGTACGACGTGATTTTTAAAATATAGGGCAAAAGACGTTAAAATATGCAATAAATGAAGTGAAATGAAATGCTTGGTCTGAATTCAGTTGTACCTTCCCCAGCTAAATGCAGCATGTACTAAACAAACGAATAGGTGTCTTCCCGGCTACACATTATATTTTAAATTTTTGTGATCACATCCTTTCCTCTCTCTTATTTTTTAGATTATTTAGAATTATTTTAGATATATTTTTTTAGATACAATGGAATGTTAATTAGCCACATCTATACACTCTTGGTAAAATGTCGCAACATTCTGTAACTGATTGTGGTAGAACGAAAAGTGAACAAATATCTTACAGTTTGAATCTGTACTACAAAAGAAGAGAAACAGATTCAAGGATATTGTACTTCTGTATCGAAAGACAAACACTACGTGACACGAACGTGTTGCCCATGAGAGTAGCATTGTCTCATATAATTACAAATATGTCGCTCGTATATATTTGTTGCTATTTCAACACAAAATAGACGATTACCTCTGTGGCAATTATACCATACATTCAAACGACCAGAAAGGTTCGTTTACGAGCGGGTGACACGTGCTGCGAATGATTTGAAGACGTACGTCGCGAGTTTAGGCCGCTGTCCATTTATACCTCTAAGTTCGTAACATTTCAGTGCGAATCCGTCGTGTTGCGTAATCCTGCGCCTTCGCCTCTGATTTGAGTCTTTGGCGTATCTGTTAACGCTCGGCGCCGCATAATCGCCGGCAGATAGCTCAATTGCTGGGACCACAGTCTCCACCGATGACGTCTCTCTTACGCGTGAACCCGGGAAACCCTAGTACGCTGTTACTATTTCTTGTATGTTGCATTTCCGATTTGGTTTACTTGATTCCTAAGGCAGTCGAATATGGTTGCTCAATTCGACGCGGTATTTAATTCCGCTGTCTACGTCACGTTACTGTATGGTGTAATTCTGATTTGAGACGCACTACACGAATTGTTTGGCGACACCCTCCCTAGGGTGTATACGGGTAAAGGATTCCAGGATCTCAAAAGTAATAATTCAGCGGAAAATTAATATGGAAAGCAGTACAGTAATGAAATTTCGGGAATAAATTTGTCTAGGTAACATATTTAAGTGATCAATATCGCAAGATCACAGCTTGGGCTTACTGTAAAAACCCGTTAACTACGTTTTAGGAAGTACTGAGAAAACTGAGTTTTTAGTTTCTTTTTTAAGCCGCAAATAATTGTCATCACAGGGATTGTTTCACGCAGTAATTAACTAATGCTTTGTAAAAAGTTTCCTGCATATCTGGCTAGTTGACGGATAATTTTTAAATAATTAACGGTAAGTCAAATATTGCCTCGCTTACATGGTCTTGGCAGACATCATTCAAATCATTTCAGTATAACGGTTCATTTTATAAGATCACTAAATTATTATAAAACACTGAAGAAGTTTTTTTTTCCTGCCCGTTACACATCTGCATCACTACTGTCACTGTATTCTACATCAGGTTCAGGAACTGTGTGGGCGGCTGCAGTTGAAGTAGAAAGTGCCTTACACCAAGCGTGAAATTCCTCATGAATGGCTCTATTTTTGCGTAACTGTGTCAGGCACTTTTTTCTGCAGAATCTTAGGATTGTGATATTTTTCATATTTAAAGAATGTCCTTTATTAAGTGTCTGTTATTTCCTTATAATCAGATGAGTGATTGTATCTCCGTTCTATCACCCCTGGCTTGCATTTTTTGGCAGCGAAAACATTTCACTTTTAGTCAGTTAACTTTATTTCCCAAACCGTCAGTACTTCCGTTTTTAATGATAGACGCAGAAAGTTTAGATAAATCCTTCGGTATGTTTCAATTAGTGTACTGGCGTAAGGCGAATCTTTCTTGTCCCGAACCCTTTTCAGTCTTGCTATTCAGAGTATGTTTCGCAAATCCTGGAGTCCGATTTTATTGCGACCTGAAATTCCCGTGACCGCTGCTTCTAGAAGTCATGTACAGTGACTACATTCCCGCCTAGTCTTTCTGCAGTACCGCAGAAGGAACATCCAGTCTCTAGTTGCCATATTACACTACCTCGTTCTAACTCAGTGAGGTGTTGATAATGGCGTATTTGTCGTCTTAAAACCATCTTCGACTGACATCATTTGCCGGCCAGTGTGGCCATTGCGGTTCTAGGCGCTTCAGTCTGGAACCGCGTGACTGCTACGGTCGCAGGTTCGAATCCTGCCTCGGGCATGGATGTGTGTGATGTCTTTGGGTTGGTTAGGTTAAAGTAGTTCTAAGTTCTAGGGGACTGATGACGACAGAAGTCCCATGGTGCTCACATCCATTTGAACCATTTTACATCAACTCCAATCTCAGAGGTAAATAACGCTCACGAACGCTACAACGTTTGTTTATAGCAAAACTAATTTGGCGCCACTCTTATGCGACTGGCACGAAGTTTGAATAGACGTCATGTTTCAGATGCACAAAGACGCCAACTAACTTTAGTTTTTGTCGCACAGCTCTTTCTTGGTGTCGTGATGTTTTGACGTCAGTGGATAACACGGCAGTTTTCGATGTGTCATCACGTAAGGCAGATGTGTTCCAGAACTAGTGACATCTTACCTTAACTATTAGTTTGTATTGTTTGCAATACATTTGTTCGTTTTAGCTATGTAGCCTGCCCTCTGCAAGAACGTAATTGTTGCGGAAAACAGGTGAAACTTACTAAAATCTCAAGTTTACGCGTTATGCGGGTTATTTTCTTCATAATACACTCAGATTTTCTCTTCATGCTCTTACTTCAGACCGGACCATTTAGTTACAAAAATATTACACTTGCCATTTATTAACGGTATTGCAATCGAATGGGTACAAATTTCGTAAAACACAACGTTCGCGCGACGCTTGTCATTGCATCCCAAGTTCAACAGTTTTCGTGTTGCAGTTGATAAGAACTTCATTTAAACTGCAAATGTCGAAACTGTTTCATGTACAGGACTTAGCAGTGTTGCTATTAATGAAAGATAGCTCACTTGCATCGAGTTATGCTGACATTTGGGCAGCCGTCCTATTTAACAGTACCAATGGCTGTTGCAAAAGCTGCTTTTGCAACCTCAAAACAATTGAATATTACTTAGATTTTACACCGAATTACGAGCGATTATATCGCATTGCTATATTACGAGTACAAATAGAAAATGAAGGAGCACGAAATATTGATTTTAAAGATATTGAAACGAAAATTCGTTTAAATAAGGCTAACAGCGCAATAAGCTGACAGATTCCATTGGCAATCAATCTTTTAAGCTCGATATTTATCGCTAAGTACTTTTTTTCGCTTCATTTTTTTCTTCTGATACTCTACACCAAAGGTCAATGCTTTACCCTTTCTAATTCTCTTTACACTGTTTGATTAGTTTTGTATTAGTCAAACACAGTTTAGCATTTTCTATTGTGAATTTTATTTGTGTTATGTCTCACATTGCGCCATTATTTATTTATGTTGGTAATTTTATATTTACTATTCATCTTACGGCGTCTCGTGGTTTTATGATGCTGCTCCCTTGTTTCCCTTGGCTTCTGCGTAATGAAACACTTATTTCTTCTCCTGTTGAGATTTTTAGCTTTTACACACGTATTTAAAGCACAGTGATGAGCCAAAACATTAGGACCATCTGCTTAATAACCGGCTTGTTTGATACGTAGAATCAGTGATTTATTTCGTTCCAAAAACAGAGATGCAACAGTTTGTTGGTAGGTTTGTGGAGCTGTGTGGCATTAGACGCCTACGCACAGGGCATGTAATTCGCGTAAATATCGCCTGCTGATTTGCGTACGCAGCCTATAGCAAGCTAGAGGGCTTTCATAGGATTTGCATCATGCGAATGTGGACGCCGAGACATCAAAGTACGTTCACTATATAATGCGCCTCAAACCACTGTAGCACGGTTCTACACTCCTGGAAATTGAAATAAGAACACCGTGAATTCATTGTCCCAGGAAGGGGAAACTTTATTGACACATTCCTGGGGTCAGATACATCACATGATCACACTGACAGAACCACAGGCACATAGACACAGGCAACAGAGCATGCACAATGTCGGCACTAGTACAGTGTATATCCACCTTTCGCAGCAATGCAGGCTGCTATTCTCCCATGGAGACGATCGTAGAGATGCTGGATGTAGTCCTGTGGAACGGCTTGCCATGCCATTTCCACCTGGCGCCTCAGTTGGACCAGCGTTCGTGCTGGACGTGCAGACCGCGTGAGACGACGCTTCATCCAGTCCCAAACATGCTCAATGGGGGACAGATCCGGAGATCTTGCTGGCCAGGGTAGTTGACTTACACCTTCTAGAGCACGTTGGATGGCACGGGATACGTGCGGACGTGCATTGTCCTGTTGGAACAGCAAGTTCCCTTGCCGGTCTAGGAATGGTAGAACGATGGGTTCGATGACGGTTTGGATGTACCGTGCACTATTCAGTGTCCCCTCGACGATCACCAGTGGTGTACGGCCAGTGTAGGAGATCGCTCCCCACACCATGATTCCGGGTGTTGGCCCTGTGTGCCTCGGTCGTATGCAGTCCTGATTGTGGCGCTCACCTGCACGGCGCCAAACACGCATACGACCATCATTGGAACCAAGGCAGAAGCGACTCTCATCGCTGAAGACGACACGTCTCCATTTGTCCCTCCATTCACGCCTGTCGCGACACCACTGGAGGCGGGCTGCACGATGTTGGGGCGTGAGCGGAAGACGGCCTAACGGTGTGCAGGACCGTAGCCCAGCTTCATGGAGACGGTTGAGAATGGTCCTCGCCGATACCGCAGGAGCAACAGTGTCCCTAATTTGCTGGGAAGTGGCGGTGCGGTCCCCTACGGCACTGCGTAGGAGCCTACGGTCTTGGCGTGCATCCGTGCGTCGCTGCGGTCCGGTCCCAGGTCGACGGGCACGTGCACCTTCCGCCGACCACTGGCGACAACATCGATGTACTGTGGAGACCTCACGCCCCACGTGTTGAGCAATTCGGCGGTACGTCCATCCGGCCTCCCGCATGCCCACTATACGCCCTCGCTCAAAGTCCGTCAACTGCACATACGGTTCACGTCCACGCTGTCGCGGCATGCTACCAGTGTTAAAGACTGCGATGGAGCTCCGTATGCCACGGCAAACTGGCTGACACTGACGGCGGCGGTGCACAAATGCTGCGCAGCTAGCGCCATTCGACGGCCAACACCGCGGTTCCTGGTGTGTCCGCTGTGCCGTGCGTGTGATCATTGCTTGTACAGCCCTCTCGCAGTGTCCGGAGCAAGTATGGTGGGTCTGACACACCGGTGTCAATGTGTTCTGTTTTCCATTTCCAGGAGTGTAGTTCCGCGACACGGACAATTATACTGCTGAAAGAAGACATCGCTGCGGAGAATACACCAAGAATGAATGGATGCAGTTGGCTCGCAGCTGTCAGCGAGTCATCGGTTACTACTACACGTTCCATGCCAGCGCAGTAAATTGTCTCTCATAGTATAATACTGCTCCCACCAACCTGCGTCCGTGGCGCGCTGCACATTTCGAGCCGCCGTTCTCCTCGATGATAGCGTTTGTGGAGATGACCATCGACCAAGCGTAGCAAAAACGTGTTTCACCATACGGGGCGACACATTTCCTTTGATCGATGGTCGAATAGTGATGGCCTTGTGTCCACTGCAATCGTAAATGACGACGTCGTTAAGTCAATATGTGAACAGGTAGGTGTAGTCTGTTACGGATCTCCCATGTTCAACAATGTACGATGAACGGTGTGCTCCGAAACACTTCGCGTGCACCAGCATTGTGCTCGTTCGACATAGACCACCATCTACCCTACTTTACAGAGGAGACAAACCTCCGAACCCCACGTTCGGTAAAGAGTCACCGACGTTCAACCATTTAGCGCCTGGTGGTAGTTTCACTGTCCTTTCACGTGTTTCCGAAGATGCTCACGACAGTAGCACGTGGACAATCCACCAGCTTCGCCGTTTCAGAGATACTCGTTCACGAGATCTGCGCAATAACTATCTGCCCTTGATCAAAGTCGCTTATCTCAATGGTTTTCCACATCTGCAATCCATTTTTTCGCTAGGGTGATCACCCGTCCGTGCATTCTCCGCTTACATACTTTTGTTACTGTGTCACTTGTCGACAAATCAAAAAAACACAAAGTTTCATCCCCACTTCACTTGTTATTATAAGCCGGCCGGTGTGGCCGTGCGGTTCTAAGCGCTTCAGTGTGGAACCGCGTGACCGCTACGGTCGCAGGTTCGAATCCTGCCTCGGGCATGGATGTGTGTGATGTCTTTAGGTTAGTTAGGTTTAAGTAGTTCTAAGTTCTAGGGGACTGATGACCACAGCAGTTGAGTCCCATAGTGCTCAGAGCCATTTTGTTATTATAAACTGCGTTCGAAGACGTCTCGGAAGCCCATCGGTACCGATTGACCACTGTGTCTTCTTCAACCGACTGGCGTCACTGGGTGCGGGTGTAGGGGGTATGGGATCAGCACGCCGCTCTTCCCACGCTTGTCAGTTTTCGCAACCTGGAGCCACCACTTCTTGGTCAGGTATCTCGTCAGCTGACTCCGCGAGGCTCGGCGCAGCCCGTATATCAGGAGCACATGGCGTTCCGAATGATCACTCGTCCAAATGCTAACCACGACTGGTGGTTTTTTACTGCCGGCCGCAGTGGCCGAGCGGTTCTAGGCGCTTCAGTCTGGAACCGCGCGACCGCTACGGTCGTAGGTTCGAATCCTGCCTTGGGCATGGATGCCTGTGATGTCCTTAGGTTAGTTAGGTTTAAGTAGTTCTAAGTCTAGGGGACTGATGACCTCAGATGATAAGTCCCGTAGTGCCCAGAGCGGTTTTTTGGTGGTGTTCAACCACAATGACCTGACTGGAACTGACGTATACACCGCGGCAAAGCCGATGACACGTTTTTTATAGCTGATGTTTGTTTTTATATTGAACGTAAAGTGGTTGTCTTGTTAGATGAGATGCTGTAAAGAACCCTTTGGTTTTGTATTTGATAAAAATTTAGCTTTGACGATATGTAGTATCAGTTATTTGTCATGTCTAACGATGTAGTGACAAAAAGCTAAATCAAAGAATTTAAATTTCAGACGATCGGAAAAGAAATGTTGTCAAAATAATGTATCTTTTTATCAGACTATTAAAAATCGAATTAGATTGCTCTTTTATCGTCTGATAAAAGCGTTCCTTATTTGGTTTACTTTTTGGTCCAAGTGGGAGGAAACGAGTCAGCTTGGTGGCTTAATGCGTAACAAGGTAGAAGTCGGGGGTAGGACGGGGTAGTTGCTTGAGAGGCGAGTGAGTTGGGAAACAGAGGTGTAGGGGAGGGCAAGAGACGACGATGAGAAGTAGCGACCCCCACTTTGCCCATGACTGTGTAGTTATGCCGCCGCGCCTTTTTCGGATAATGGAAGGCACCTGAACCTGGAGTGTTGAATTTCACCGCGAGTAAAGCGAGAAACCCGTACGTATGGCCAACAAGGCGCGGCAGCGGCGCATACAGCGTGTTAATACACCTCGCGCACACTGCCGGAGGGGCTGTAGTTGACGTTAACGGGACGTGAGCCGGCCGGTGGGTAGAGTATCGTGAAACGTGACGTGACGTAACGTAACGTAACGTAACGGTGCCGCTGCCCGTGTGCCGAGTGCGGGAGAGGCCTCCTTCTCTCACCCCCCACCCCACCCCTATTTAACTCTGCTCCATGCGGCAGTATGCGCATTTGCAGTTGGCAACATGTAGCTGAATACACCGTACGAACTTCCCCCTTCTCCCCCTGCTCATTTTCCGCAGCTCCTTACCTCTGATGCAGCACGCGAAATTTGTGATTTAACGCGAATAGTCTGCTGCTGCGCTTTCATCTTGTACGTTTACTACAACTCCATTCGTCGAGCCGCCATATGAACTGAGGAGGGTACACAGTACAGAACTAAAATTTTCCCTCCGTCTTATTCCTTACACGAGTTGTTAACACCGTAGTCCTAGACTGCCAGAAGGCGCACTGTGTCGGTCCGGACTATAACATACACTGCTGGCTATTAAAATTGCTACACCAAGAAGATGACGTGCTACAGACGCGAAATTTAACCGAGAGGAAGAAGATGCTGTGATAAGCAAATTATTAGGTTTTCAGAGCATTCGCACAAGGTTGGTGCCGGTGGCGACACCTACAACGTGCTGACATGAGATTTTCCAACCGATTTCACAAACACAAACAGCAGTAGACCGGCGTTGCCCGGTGAAACGTTGTTGTGATGCCTCGTGTGAGCAGGAGAAATGCGTATCGCGTTTCCGACTTTGATAAAGGTCGGATTGTAGCCTATCGCAATTGCGGTTTATCGCATCGCAACATTGATGCTCGCGTTGGTCGAGATCCAACGACTGTTAGCAGAATATGGAATCGGTGGGTTCAGGAGTGTAATACGGAACGCCGTGCTGGATCCCAACGGCCTCGTATCACTAGCAGTCGAGATGACAAGCATCTTATCCGCATGGCTGTAACGGATCGTGCAGCCACGTCTCGATCCCTGAGTCAACAGATGGCGACGTTTGCAAGACAACAACCATCTGCACGAACAGTTCGACGACGTTTGCAGCAGCATGAACTATCAGCTCGGAGACTACGTCTACGGTTACCCTTGACGCTGCATCACAGACAGGAGCGCCTGCGATGGTATACTCAGCGACGAACTTGGGTGCACGAATGGCAAAATGTCATTTTTTCGGATGAATCCTGGTACTGTTTACAGCATCATGATGGTCGTATCCATGTTTCGCGACATCGCGGTGAACGCACATTGGAAGCGTGTATTCTTCATCACCTGGCGTGATGGTATGGGGTGCCATTGGTTACACGTCTTGGTCCCCTATTGTACACATTGACGGTTCTTTGAACAGTGGACGCTACATTTCAGATGTGTTACTACCCGTGGCCCTACCCTTCATTCGATCCCTGCGAAACCCTACATTTCAGCAGGATAATGCACGACCGCATGTTGCAGGTCCTGTACGGGCGTTTCTGGATACAGAAAATGTTCGACTGCTGTCCTGGCCAGCACATTCCCCAGATCTCTCAGCAATTGAAAACGTCTGGTCAATGGTGGCCGAGCAGCTGGCTCGTCACAATACGCCAGTCACTACTCTTGACGAACTGTGGTATCGTGTTGAAGCTGCATGGGCAGCTGTACCTGTACACGCCATCCAAGCTCTGTTTGACAGAATGCCCAGGCGTATCAAGGCCTTTATTACGGCCCTAGGTGGTTGTTCTGAGTACTGATTTGTCTGGATCTATACACCCAAATTGCGTGAAAATGTAATCACATGTCAGTTCTAATATCATATATTTGTCCAATTAATACCCCTTTATCATCTGAATTTCTTTTTGGTGTAGCAATTGTAATAGCCAGTAGTGTAGATCGCAAACTATGAACTTACCCAATATCGCCTATTATTTGTGATTCGAATCAGGACTTCTTAACACTACCTGAAGGAAGGGTCCATTCTACTCAATCAGCCTTATATAAGTAAGCGGGTTTTATTACTTTTCTGGAAAAAACGTAAATATTTTTGCACGTTATTTCTTGATTCGTGGACAACATTAAGTGCTTTTTAAGAAATTGTCATCATTAAGCATCTCATCCGAAGAGTGTAGCCGCACGGACTGGCCGCGTGGTAGAGGCGCCATGTGACGAATCGCGCGGCCCCTGCCGTCAGAGGTTCGAGTCCTCTCTCGGGGATGGGCGTGTGTTGTCCTTAGCGTAAATTAGTTTAAATAATATTTAAGTCTAGGGACCGATGATCTCAGCAGTTTGGTCTCATAGGAATACACACACACTTGAAAGTTTTTTCCGAGGAGTGAATGTTAGTCTGTCCAAAATGAGGTGCGTCCATAAAATAGAAGTCCTACAGTCTGAAAATCTTATATGAAGTCGAAAAACAATTTCCTTAATCTATGGGACACTATGCACCGAGTAATAGCACAGTTTTTTGAAATTTGAAGAAAAAATAGTAAAATAACGAATGTTTGATACAAAGATGTAGTTTTGTCGTATATTTCTGGTCAAGTTATTTGCGATGACTAATAAATAAATTGAAATAAAAATATCCTTTTACTCTTTGCAGGCGTGGCCGAAGAGCAGTTCAGCCAAATATACAGGAAGGTATCTTTACTCGTGTCCTCGCAATGCATTCCGTCAGGTACAGTGTATTTTAAGCTGCCAGAATGGATTGCTGGCTCACTAACAAATCTATCTTTCTGTAATTTGGCTGGGTTATTCTTCGGCCATGCACATATGGAGTGAAAGGATATTTTTTATGTGAATTTATTCGTTAGTTATTACAAATGACGTGCCCCAAAACACACGACAAAGCTGCGTCTTTGTTTCAAACATCCGCTAGTTTACTGTTTTTCAAATTTCAAAAAGCTATTCTACTTCTCCGTGCGCAGAATCCTATAGATGAAGAAAATAGTTTTTTTTTTTATTTCAGATACAATTTTCAGATGCAGTACTTCCGTTATGGACACACTTCGTTTTGGACAGAGCAACTTAAACTCTTCGGATGGGGGTGCGGTGCGTCATGATGACTGGATGCTTTAAAACATCAGAATATATCGTACAAGAATCAATAAATAAAATGGAAAAAATTTACATTGAGTGATTCATTAGTTTTTCCAATCAAAAGTCGTAAAAATCGCTGATTTTATAGGTTGACTGAGAGGAGTGGACCTTGACGGTCCGAAATTGTCAGATGCAAGACTAACGTTGGGAGTACCCCAAAGGAGCGCTCCCTCTTAACAGCATATGTAAATGATGTAGCGGATAGCTTCGGCAGCAACGTGTCGCTGGAAGCGGATGATGCTGTCGTGTGCTGGAAAGGCGGAACGCCAGTAAATTGTAGCCAAGTACGGGGTGGCTTGCAGAGGATCGACATTTGGTATAGGAAACGGAAGTTGACTCCCATCCTAAGTAAATGTACCGTAATGCGCAAAAGTAAGTTTAGTCTTGCTAACCCGGTTTAGTTTATCCAAACACTCCGGACAATTTATACTCTTTTATTCGCTTCCTTTTCATAATCTATAGTGTATTACCCTAAATGTAAAAATACATCCACTTGCGCCGGCCGCAGTGGCCGAATGGTTCTAGGCGCTTCAGTCTGGAACCGCGCGACCGCTGCGGTCGCAGGTTCGAGTCCTGCCTCGGGCATGGATATGTGTGATGTCTTAGGTTAGTTACGTTTAAGTAGTTCTAAGTTCTAGGGGACTGGTGACCTCAGATGTTAAGTCCCATAGTGCTCAGAGCCATTTGAACCACATCCACTTGCTGCATGACTTCATTATTAATTTTCGGTAATTTTTTCGACGTGTTTCTAACACAATTTATTTTACCTTTGATTTTAAGTCTAGTTTTAAAATCGCGTACTTGTTGATAGTCTGCAGTGGAAACGAACAGCACAATGTCATTCGCTAAATGAAGACTGTTCAGAAGTGTTCCGTTATCACTTACCTCTTCTTCGTTCTCGCCTTACAAAACTCCTGTTTACCTCGTCTTTAAATTCTGAATCGTGCCCTATGCAGCTTAGGTACTGCATATTTGACAGATAGGCTATATACAGGGTGATTCAAAAAGAATACCACAACTTTAAAAATGTGTATTTAATGAAAGAAACATAATATAACCTTCTGTTATACATCATTACAAAGAGTATTTAAAAAGGTTTTTTTTCACTCAAAAACAAGTTCAGAGATGTTCAATATGGCCCCCTCCAGACACTCGAGCAATATCAACCCGATACTCCAACTCGTTCCACACTCTCTGTAGCATATCAGGCGTAACAGTTTGGATAGCTGCTGTTATTTCTCTTTTCAAATCATCAATGGTGGCTGGGAGAGGTGGCCGAAACACCATATCCTTAACATACCCCCATAAGAAAAAATCGCAGGGGTTAAGATCAGGACTTCTTGGAGGCCAGTGATGAAGTGCTCTGTCATGGGCTGCCTGGCGGCCGATCCATCGCCTCGGGTTGTTGACGTTCAGGTAGTTATGGACAGATAAGTGCCAATGTGGTGGCGCTCCATCCTGCTGAAATATGAATTGTTGTGCTTCTTGTTCGAGCTGAGGGAACAGCCAATTTTCTAACATCTCCAGATACTGTAGTCCAATTACAGTAGCACCTTCGAAGAAAAAGGGACCAAAAACTTTATTGGCTGAAATGGCACAGAAAACATTCACCTTAGGCGAGTCACGTTCATACTGAGTTGTTTCCCGCGGATTCTCAGTGCCCCATATACAGACATTATGACTGTTGACTTTCCCGTTAGTGTGGAATGTTGCTTCATCACTAAACACAATCTTTGAAACGAAAGATTCATCTGTTTCCATTTGAGCAAGGATAAAATCACAGAAATCGATTCTTTTAATCTTATCAGCTGCAGACAGTGCTTGAACCAATTTCAGACGATAAGGTTTCATAACTAACCTTTTTCGTAGGACTCTCCATACAGTTGATTGTGGAATTTGTAGCTCTCTGCTGGCTCTGCGAGTCGATTTTCCTGGGCTGCGAACAAATGCTTGCTGGATGCGTGCTACATTTTCATCACTTGTTCTCGGCCATCCAGAACTTTTCCCTTTGCACAAATACCCATTCTGTGTAAACTGTTTATACCAACGTTTAATACACCACCTATCAGGAGGTTTAACACCATACTTCGTTCGAAATGCACGCTGAACAACTGTCGTCGATTCACTTCTGCCATACTCAATAACACAAAAAGCTTTCTCTTGAGCGGTCGCCATCTTAGCATAAACTAACGCTGACGCCTAGTTAACAGCGCCTCAAGCGAACAAATGTACAACTAAATGAAACTTTATAGCTCCCTTAATTCGCCGACAGATAGTGCTTAGCTCTGCCTTTTGTCGTTGCAGAGTTTTAAATTCGTAAAATTGTGGTATTCTTTTTGAATCACCCTGTATATCTTCTTGATTATACCTAGGTGATATCAACGCATTGTGGTGCTGAGCTCTATGGTACTTAACATCTGTGGTCATCAGTCCCCTAGAACTTAGAAGTACTTAAACCTAACTAACCTAAGGACATCACACACATCCATGCCCGAAACAGGAGTCGAACCTGCGACCGTAGCGGTCACGCGGTTCCAGACTGAAGCGCCTAGAACCGCACGACTACACCGGCCGGCACAACGCATTGTGCCTCGGGATTTGTTAGTACAGGGAAGCACTACTGTCAGGACGTGTCTCAATTTATCCGTAATGAGATGTACACCTAATCTCTAAAATTTCAGTAGAAACCCGTTAGAACGTTTCATTATGTCTGTTATTAAACCTTATCAGTTGCCATTTACAGGTAGATTCACATAAGCAGTTGCCTCCATCAATGCTGACGTTATATCAATTACCGTGGTTCATTCAAGACGATTTCCCTAAGATGCAATGCTTATTTAGCACAAGCAGTAAGAACGTGCAAAAGAGCGGAAACCTGAAAAAGAAACTTGAGACATACACATCACGACACACACATGCACCGTCCACATATTGTCAGTCTGTTATTTCCGTTCATCCACATATTTTTTAAGCCTCTCTCTCTCTCTCTCTCTCTCTCTCTCTCTCTCTCTCTCTCTCTCCCCTCCACGCTTCGCCCTTCGTCTCTACTACTCGCCCTCCCTCCTCCTCTTCTTGCCGATACTACTACCACGCGTAATGTTTTATTCCCACCTTCCTGGCCCTCGTGTAGTGACAATTTACAAGACTGGTGGTGCCCCTGCTTTGCAAGCGTCCGTGCATCCAGGATGATAAATGGTCCTCTTACCGTTGAGGAGGCGGCAGAAGAAGCCGTAAAACAGCTTCGTGAGTAATAGCATGACAGAAAAGTCGGACAACAAAACGCTTTTAATTAATTACTTCGGGAAAGGAAATGACTTTCTAAGTATTTCTGGAGAGCAGACGGATAATTGCGTAGCAGCTACTGGTGGTGCTTATTTATAAACGGGATAATATCGTTTATAGCTGGATGCTTGGTTTTCTTCTCCTGTTCAGAGCTTCGCTAGAGTGTAGTGACATTATATTATGCTCTTTGACTTTGACCATCGACGACACGTACTTAACCCGTACTTTTAACAGAAAGGAGTTACTTTGAAGACCAAGACGAGCATCGCGATTTAATCCTCCAGTCATGCTACATGATAATCGGAATTGTTTCCTCGATATAGAAACAAACGATTTCATTCATTCTCCTCGACCCTCTGCTGGTGATACACAAGTACACAATACAAGTTACAAAAATTTAGAGTAGTATTGTCGTTTTATTTTTTTACGAAACAGATTTCTGGTTCTCTTTCCAGGGTTTCCACAGCGCTGTTCAAAATTTACGGCATGATGTTGAAAGCGGTCTGTATCACTCTGAGGTACGGAATCCCAGCCTAAATTCTCAAGTTATGAGCTACCCTCCTTCCTGTGTGACTACGGTTGTCAGATAAACGACATGAAATTTAGACATTAGTGACTCATCTTATTCAGCGAGTACCGTCTCTCGTTGTGGGCTTGTAATGTAGAGCATCAGGCTGAGGATTTCGTTTCGATTTTCGCTACTATTTCTAAAAGCTTAACTTGCGGAGGTGTACTGGGTACGCATTCTGTTGTGAGCACTTTTTGGGGATATCGCGTGCTTGTCATTCCTTGTCGTGGTCCTCAGACAATCCCCGTCCTGTCCCCACTACCCGGTATCGCCGCCAATTACCACCTTATAACAGCCTTAGTACGTGCGATTACCTTAGCACCCCATGTTACGAATTTACTCGTAAGACAACCTAGGCAAATGACCGGAAATAGTCAATGTAATAGAGGCATTGAATCAAATTATTTCATTCTAAGTGCAATTTTATTATTCTTGGAATGTTATTAAATATTGTATGCTCTTTAAGCCTGTGTAATGACTTAGCGATTCTCATCTACGTTCTGTGACGAAATTACAATGAAACCTTCACAAACTTGTGGCGCAGGCAGACATAATTAATGTGAGAATAAAAACTAATTGTGACGTACCCAATTTTTTGACTATAGTACGTAATCAAATCTGTATATTTAGTTCCTGTTTCTCCTCTAAATTATTAATTGCGATAGAAATTAGACCCAGATGGAATGGTTTAACTTAACGTTTCTCTCTCCATTTGTTGCAGGTGAGTGACTGAAGAGCGAGCGTAACGCTACTGTCCGACATACCGTAAGTTACCCGATGTTCTGCCAAGTGAATCATACATAGTTGTGCTTCGACTACACATCCTGTCCGAGTGGCCACATTGAAAGCGACCATGGTACTCGTTTACATGGAGCAAGTCTCAATCAATTAAGTTCATGAGTTGATTAGTAATTAAATCAGTTTAGGTTGCACTGTATCGCTGGTATATTGCCGCGCGGATTGGCCGGAGGTTCGAGTCCTGCCTCGGGCATGGGTGTGTGTGTGTTGTTCTTAGCATAAGTTAGTTTAAGCAGTGTGTAAGTCTAGGGACCGATGATCTCAGTCGTTTGGTCCCATAGGAATTCACACACATTTGAACATTTTGGACTGATATATTAGTTGTCTGACTATCATTTGATCAGATTCAGAATAGAAATGTCGTAGTGACACCATGTAAAATGCTAAGAAACCAAGAAATAAAATCAGATTAAAAGTTGGACGGGTTGCGCTAATAGCGTTAGAACACAGTTTAAAAAATATTTAATATATATTCAAGAATAAAATCATATATGCGCAGCAATTACGAACAATAATGGTCACTAAAGGAATGCTTGATACTGTTTGTACAACCCAGCAACTATTTCAATAACTATTTCTTAGACGTGGGAAAAGCATAGGTTTGGTATAAGGAAGGATCCGTCTCATCTACATGCACACGTACTTACGTTCCACAGTACACTTACAGAAAGTGAAGAAGGAATGGACAAATTTATACCCTATATTGAAACACGATGGGCCAGAGAAAAGTTAGGTTTAGTGATCGACCGAGTCGTCGGTAGCTCGCGTGGAAATTCACCAACCAAGAGGTAACAAGAAGATACGGAAACACGTATAGGATGCGATCCGAAGCTCAAGTTGAACATCACGCTTGAAAGAATAGTAACGGTGAACTGGAGGCTCTATATGCGACGGAAAGGAATGTGATGTAGTTTACCTCACCAACACAAAGAAATATCGAAGTTACTTAAATAAAGTAGAATTACACGCACATAGAAAATCATGTACAGAAATCATAGAAACCGAAAATGAGATTTACACGGGGGAAGGTTCTAATGCACCACACTAGAACCACCTAGTCTATTTCACCAGTTTACACGCTGTAAGAAACTCTAAAGGAATTTAGAACTGAAATACGGAAAAAGAATTCTAATACTACAAACAGATAACATACACACATGACGCATTCACACATAAAAGATTCACACTAATTAAAGCGATACACAGTGGACATAGCACTCTCCCATCGCGGCAGGACAAAGAATACAAGAAGAGTCCTCGCATTCCTTAAGTGAAATATACTCTGTATGATTAGCCATCGCAGTACTTCTAAAAACCGTATTAGTAGCTGAACCTCGACCAAACCCTTACGCATTCCAACTACCGAAACTTGTATAACAACAAATGATTCAAATCAAATGGCTCTGAGCACTATGGGACTCAACTGCTGTGGTCATTAGTCCCTTAGAACTTAGAACTACTTAAACCTAACTAACCTAAGGACATCACACACATCCATGCCCGAGGCAGGATTCGAACCTGCGACCGTGGCAGTCGCACGGTGCCGGACTGCGCGCCTAGAACCGCGAGACCACCGCGGCCGGCAACAACAAATGACCAGAGCAGGAAACCTCATCCTCCGACGACCCAACGAACAATTATATTCCACGCTACCGGCTGTAGGTGCACAGGTAATAGCGGAAATGGGCGGAGAAAACGCGTTCCGGCTACCTGTGCAAACCTCTGCTGACAACTCTCCCCTAGTGTCTCTTTGGCACAGCAGAAGCTACTTAACCCCTACAGCAAATTAGATAAATTTCTACTGCCACTGAAAGAATCCCTGCCCAAGAACCAAACTACATGGAATTATCACACAGGCATTCAAACACACTAGCAGACGAGACCAGTAATGAGAAAGGGAAACACAGAAATATTACATGGAAACGTAATGAACAAACGGGAAAACGAAACACAGTGTGGTCAGAAACAGTCTGAAAAGCTTGTAAGGGTGTTTCAGGGGATGTTGTGCTACGAAATAATGTTAGGAAAAAAAAACTAGATACACTGCGCCGTTTCGAAATTACTTAGCGTTGAAGTTAGCCAATCAGATCGTCACTCACTTGGCGTTACAATGCTGTAATGCATAGACAACCGTGGATCCGTGAGTTACCACTAGTTGAAATGCTCACTACCTGTTACCATGTGCCGTTTTTGGAAGTAATCAGTTTAAGCTACTGAGCAACTACGTTTGTTCGATTTGAGGAAACCAAAGAAAGACACGTTGGGCGTCACAGCCTTTGGCAGGCTGCTTGAATTTGGGTGCACAACGGTCTGATTGGCTGCTATGCTTCAGTGCCAAATAATTAGGAAACGGAGTAGTGTATCGAATTTTTTTCTTAACAGTTATTTCTCAGAACAACCTCCTCTTACAAGTTTTTTTCATAGTGTTTCTAACTACCCTGTATACACTCAGTATATCTATACGGGGTGATTTCTTCCACTGTGTACAAACTCTAGGCATTGTTCGCTGCTGCTACGGTCGCAGGTTCGAATCCTGCCCCGGGTATGGGTGTGTGTGATGTCCTTAGGTTAGGTTTAAGTAGTTTCTAAGTCTATGGGACTGATGACCTCAGGTGTTAAGTCCCGTAGTGCTTAGAGCCATTTGAACCATTCTAAAGCCGAGGCAGATGGAAAACCGCCTTAAAAACCAACCACAGACTGACCGGCACACCCGACCTCGACACTAATCCGGCGGGCGGATTCGTGCCGGGGAGCGGCACGCCTTCCCGCTCTGAAAGCAGTGCGTTAGATCGCACGGCTAACCGGGCTGGCTTTGCCTGTCCATAATTAGGAAGTAGCTGTAACGAGTTCTCGCTGTCCAACTCCGGGGGAAGATTTAGCGCCCTCACAAGTTTTCATGTCGCTATTAGCATTACTTATATCAACACTACTGACGACATAATCATCACGATTACGGAATTCAAATTTGCCTTGGGTTTTCAGCAACATTCTATCTAACATAACAGAACTATGCAAATTAGCAAAAACACAGTATTTCTCGCTATCCATTTGAATGACCTCAGTGTTATCATCTGAAATAATGACGTTTTTATGCAGGTAGTCATGAATTTCCAAAGCTGTCTGTTGCACATACCTTGTATTCTTTTTCAAAGGCGAAACTCAAAGTATTTTTCCTGATCTGAGCTATGGACATTGTGTACTGGTACGAAGCGTAACTTCCGCTTCACGAACGATACACAAAGATGATGAACAGGAAATATTACCACTTCAAAGTTCGGTATACACACATCGTATCACTTGTTCGTAACCAGTCAGCTACATCACGGAGCGCAGCACTACACAGTCTGAGCCCTCGGCTGCTGCTGTCGAGCCATTCTGTTTGTCAGGGAATTCTGTAATTTATTTTATTAATCATGGTCATAAGACTTAGAAGTCGATTTTGTCGAGAACTTTTAAGAGTTACATCGAAAAATTATGGGAGAGGTATATTCCAGTTTTGAACTTCACGCGTAGTAAATACACAAATTACCGAAATTCAGTTTTAGAGTGGTCCCTTTGTTAGAGAAAAATGTGGGCACCTGTGGAGGCACAATTTTGTTATACTCCTTGTAAATTTGATTCATAAATTAATAAACTTAAATGTAGGTTACAGTACTCGATACCTTGAGTCTGTCTCGTTCTTAGTACATCGAATCGTGCCGCCACCTTAACACGGAACCCTCATATCTGCATCTACATACATACTCCGCAATCCACCATAGGGTGCGTGGCGGAGGGTACCTCGTACCACAACCAGTATCTTGTCTCCCTGTTCCACTCCCAAACAGAACGAGGGAAAAATGACTGCCTATATGCCTCTGTACGAGCCGTAATCTCTATCTAATCTTTGTGGTCTTTCCGCGAAATATAAGTTGGCGGCAGTAAAACTGTACAGCAGTCAGCCTCAAATCCTGGTTCTCTAAATTTCCTCGGTAGCGATTCACGAAAAGAACGCCTCCTTTCCTCCAGAGACTCCCACCCGAGTTCCTGAAGCATTTCCGTAACACTCGCGTGGTGATCAAACCTACCAGTAACAAATCTAGCAGCCCGCTTTTATGTCCTCCCTCAATCCGACCTGATAGGGATCCCAAACGCTCGAGCAGCTCATAAAACCCCTGTCTACTCGCTATAACCGGGCACGAGCCACGGTCAGATTTAACCACGGTCATCTCCCTCGTTTAACTTTGATCGAGTTCGGTGCACCAGAATTTTGTCTCGAACAGGGTATAATGCCGACTGCGCCGCGTTTAACTTTTAATCGAGGTTGCAGCTGGCGGACGCATGTGACGAACAGGTGAGAGTAGCGGAGTTTGATGTGAGCCGGTGTGCGGTGCGAGCGCTCGCGGCCGGTCGCCACGTGTAGTCAGTCCCCCTGGGGCGGGGGGATGTGCTGCGGGCCGCGGCGCTGTGTCGAGGCTGGCGCGAATTGTATCGGCAGCGGAAGTGGCCCCCGCCGTGGGCGTGGGCGCCGCTATTTTCGTGTCGCCGTCTTCCTGCCCTGATTCCTCCTCCCACCCTCCCTTCCTTCCTTCCTTCCTTCCCGCTGCGCCCCAGCCTCCTCCGGTTCTGGCCAGCCAGTCTGCAGTCGGGACGGCTGCCACTTTTTGTGGCGCTGCGGTCGCGCTTCTTGCGCGTCGCTCGCCACCGCTCAGCAGGGGGTGGGTGGGGGTGGAGGGAGGGGGTTGCTCTGCGTGCTGTACGCAGCGGGACAGCGGGCGCGAGACAGGACCTGCCTGCATCGCGGACGGGGCTGCTCTTGTCCGGCTCCGACAACTCCATTAATTAACCAAAGTCGCGTCCGGGGAGGGGAATGCGATAAGATCGTCGTCCTCGCAGAAGGTCACTTTGTTACTTCTCGAATTCCTCTACCACCGGCCCACGTCACATTTCAACAACTGCCTCCTCATCTCTTCCTCTGATTTATTGTAGATCAGTCCTCTGATGATCGATCATTGTCACATATTTATTGTGCGACATCATTGTCGTCCTGTTCCCAGGACTGGATTCGTTGTCCTCCCCTCAATTCTGTCGAAGATTCCGTAATGCGCACACTGTTCCGGAGTTGAACACCACTAGCTCCCTTGGTACTCAAGAACTTTGATCAGCTTCTTAAGGAGAAGGCTACGTGTAAAAATTCGAGCACATGCTGTATGAAATGTACACCTACATCGGATTCATACCGATTAAACTGCCACTGGAAATAACGTGTAATTGCATATTGTATATTCGAGTGTCCTCACCTGCTTCAGCAGCGCCCCATTATTACAGACCTGCACCCGGAAGTCCACGTTAACTAATTTTTAACACGCTGTAATATACTAAAAATATCACAAGCGGGTGTTATTTGCGGTCTACTGGTCTCAGATACATAAAACCCCATTTTATTTGGCGAAATGGCTATTTTAATAACACTCTCCTCATTCAGGGTGGAGCCCTGTAATTCTAACCCCTGTTTGTGCTTCCACGACCCTATCTCATGCTAGTTTTAAGTCGAGATTAGCCCACTTAGAAACTTACCACCCCCTCAGTGTCTCTTCCATGACTATAAGAAACACAAATAATACCGATTAACCTCAACACTGGACCCCTCACATTAAGAGCGTCTGCTCCAAAGCGAAAAGTACTCCAGCGAGAACCAGAAGGGCTTGTGGTAAAAACTGGCGCCTAAGCCCCAGAGGTATGCACTGGATATACACCACGGTGGCTGGACCTAGGGTTTCCAACAGTGCCGTAGTTTACGGTTATCTTTATTGTAGTCATTTTTTATGATTATGAAGAGTTACTTCTAATTTTCAATAGACAAAATACACGTATGTGAAACGATAAATTGTAAAACTAAAAAGAAAAAGACAAAAATTAACGTAAAATGTAAAATAAGAATTTAAAACATAAAAGAAATAGAAGGAAAGTCAATGACTAGACTAATAACGAACGTTTACCTACTTTAATTAGTCACATTGAAAATAATCAGACAGCTTATTTTCCATAATGGTATATCAGAAACCAGCTTTATTACACGTGGATTTATGTAACGTGAAAGCTTCTTTAATTAATACCGCAACAAAAATTTTCATTTTTCAGAAGCAGTTAATAAAGATTGGCTATTTTGCAAAATTTCATATTATTACAAAATTTTATATTATTACAAAATTCGATTATTTAGTTTACAAGAACGTTAACTGCATACCAACCTTTATATGAGAAACGTTTTTCATATATCATCGTTTCGAAGATATTCCATCTGAACCCAATATGCCAGATTATCTTTTGGGGTGTGTGTTACCCCTTAAAAGTTAAATTGAGCCCACAAAAAAAGTATTGCATTATCTTGCGCCCTCTACACACACACACACACACACACACACACACACACACACACACACACCAAGTTTCATACAGATCATTTATTGACAGTTGTGAATGTTCCTTTGTAAGTGAAAGGACACCTGCCAGTATAGAATAACCTTTCGGCATCCACTTCAACATCTGACCTGCTGCCGAGGCGAAAATAAGCATTAATATCTTTCTCTTGCCACAAATACATGGAGGTAGTAACCGACCTAAAAACGGATGACCTGCAGTAGCTGTAATTATTAATCACCAAATCACGTAAATACCGATGTAATGTTGTAGTAGACTGTCCTCAATCACCAATAGAAGTACCTGCACTTACACCTGTTACATCCTGTATTTAGAGCTGTTGATGGCAATATCTGGATTAACAGTGACATATGAAACAGGGAATAAACATTGGGTGGAATGTTTCTGGTAAAGTAAATACGGTTCTCAAAATTTAGGCCTACTTTATTACTATCAAGGGAGCTAACAATACCTCGCCAGTTTTTTTCACTTACGGTATTGAAACACAGATTTTGAATGCGAAAACCATTCAGTTTGAGGATCGTTGAATAAACAGAGTAGACAATCCACTATCAGAGACAGAGAGAGAGAGAGAGAGAGAGAGAGAGAGAGAGAGAGATAGAAACACAAACGCACTCAAATTTTATTAGTTTTGCTGGACATTACGCAATATTGTTCCAGAAACGAAATGAAAAGAGGTTATTCCCTTGTTCTGACAAAATTTTCTGGAGATAGTTTTTGTTGTCCGGAGGAGGATGGAACTGGGAATCTCATATCAAATACTTCCCGTTAGAAACCATTTCGCTCCACTCCCAGCTTGCTGGCGTATTTGAATGACGGAGACAAAGTTGAGTAGCAGCCTGCTCTGCCCTCCATTGCAGGGAGTGACTAATATACAAAAAGAAACGGAGACCCTTTCCTGCCGGCCCATGAATCGAGTACTTGCTGTCGTGATGTCCTAATCGTTTTTCGGTACACATAAATTTTTCAATACAGTTAATATTCCGAAGCTGAGACCTGCGGAAAACCTACTGCGCTACGTCCCTGTAGTGTTGATTCTTAGTCCAGCAGAAGCAGTATTTTCAAGCAAGTCTCGTGTCTAATACGCGAATTGCCCCTCTTCATATCGAAAATATTTGACTTATTGGCAGATAACTAAGCAGGGTAAGAGGATATATCGAGGTACTTCACACCACCATCAACACCACCACCACTGCCATCGCCACCGTAAGCAATAGATAGTAATTCAGACACAACTCGTGATAATATCGTCCTTAAATATTGTGAAACGGAATGCTAATGAGATCTCCATATACTGTCACGTAAGATGGGAGTCCCTCACTATCATGCGTTTCACAGAACCTCACACTAATAAGCCAGAAGAGTGGGCAATAATAACAGAAATCATCAGTCTCCCAGAACAGCATCCAGCGATTTACTTCTCTCCAACTGTAGCGTTAATCCATACAAATAAAGGGGGGTGTTTATTGCTAATGGTTTGCAATGGTGGTGACATATGATTAATTCAGTTAATTGCTCTTTCCATATTGTAATTAGCCTGTTTGTATGTTGGCAGCGCTATAGACTGTGTTAATATCGCAGACAGCGCTCTGCACCCTCGGCAAGAGATTCTGTGGTTGGACGGACTAGCAGTTAGCGAGTGGATGGGGAAGTGAATGGACATGATATTCTTAGTGGAGACTCTGTGTTGGTAGGACATGTATTGCATAGTGAGACGAAATGATGTGTATATAAGAAAATACGCAAGGAAATGTATAATGATGGATGTATGATTGATAATGTTTGGGCAGTGGAATTATTGACAACTTTATAATTTTTGGAACTTGATGTCACATGAATAAGGTAAAATTATCTAAATAAATTGTTTGCTCTTCAACAGAATCTTTCTTTCGCTGACCCTATGCCTCCTAGTAGAGCCTAAAGCAGTTAGAATCTTTTTATTTAGCTGGGTGTAGTTGCTACTTGCTGTAATTGGAGATTTTCTGTGAGATAAGTGACTCATGAAGAAGAATGGGCTTTTCACTGTTCGTATTCGTGACTGAAATGAGTTTAGTCAATTACCAGAGTTGAAGGTAGTTTCATATATCTTTAATTTAATATTTTTTGGATTTAAATTATTTTTCGGATTTCTTGCAATTCTGGGCTATTCTTTCGTGTTAATTATTGGAAGTCAGATTGCATTGGGCTTGTATATTGTGGGTAATAAATGAATAGGTTAAGTTTCAGTTGCTTTTGTCACGGAAAATTCTGTAGGTCAGAGTTTAATAAGAAAAAATAACTAAAGGGGTAGTTTCAATATCTGAGCATAGATGTGACGATGCCTGGCACAAATGTGAACAGGTTAGCAACACGGCAGTATACGTTACTTAATAAATGAAATGAGTTAGGTTGAGCGAAATAATTAGGAGAAAATTTTACGAATGATCTAAGAAATACATAGTTCTCAAAACACTGAAGATGATTCACAAACCACACATAGGGTCACAATGTAACTAACACAACCTAAGTTACAAGTATCGAAATTACATATTCTGAATACATGACTCCTAGCAGGACTGTAAATCATTTGTGTTGGGGGATAGGGGTTTAAATCTACATCTCGACAGATTAAAAGGACGTTACTCGTTCGTATAATAATCAGCTTCAATTTCACGAAAATATTGGAAGTTAGGAATCTTCGTTTCACTACGCGCAACGACGCCTCAAAGTTCTGTAAATATTTAGAACGCAAAACTGAAATAACTTAGACATCGCCTATTGAATATCACGGCAAGTAATCGTGAAGATCTCACCGAAAGTCTTCACCATTGAAGAAACTCCGGACCAGCTCACATCAACAGCAAACAATACGAGAAACAGAATCGACCCGACTGCCTACCAGGCAGAGAAAGAGGAACAAAATGGTGAAAACTCATTTGAATACCATCGCCTAATGGCAAGACAGCCTACGAACGTTTCATATTGGCTGAAGACCCAAACACAAATCAAAAGATACCAAATGCATCAATTCAAATACAAAGAGGTTGTTCAAACAGTTTCATTCTACTAATCGAAGCTGATGGTAATATAAACATGCAAAGCAATGCAGGATAAACTCGCGATTTCAGAAAGCAAAAATATTGTGAGAAAAAAATGAAAACGCAAATGAACAGGCAACCGTCACAGAGAATAAAACAGATTTTCCTGGAAAACGTTTTTAAGATATGTAGCAGAGTGGCTGCTCTAGCAATTAATATGGGGGCATTTAATATCATTGACGTGGCTTTATATATATATATATATATATATATATATATATATATATATATATATATACCATATCTGACGACTTGCTGATGTAACTACTTATCGATCACTATTAGTTAATGTTGTTAGTAAATGGTGCAGGAGAAAAGGATCGGTAGAGATAAGGAATGACTGACGATAAAATAGAATAGTATAGATGTTATATGGAGAAAGAGGAGGAGGAGGAGGAGGAGGAGGAGGAGGCTGAGAGAAGAAGTGGAGGGGAGTGAGACAATCGAAAGGAGGTCATACGACGGAGCTGAGCGAAGAGTTAAGGGAAGCATGGTGTCAGGTACAAAATGGCAATCAGGGTGATATCTGTCGGCTGTCGGAGAGTGGATAGAGTCACTGTGGAGAATAGGCGCTAGGGACAGAGATGTGACTGAATATTGATCAGAACTTACAAACAACCCCCAACTGTAGATGCTGTTGTGGCGTCAGCATCGAGAACCGTTCAAGCAACAGAAAACCACGTTGACATTGTCCTAACATTTTGCACTACCTACCTCAAACTCTAAAAAGTTCCAGTTGGGAGCTGTCGAACGCAAATGGGAAGAAAATACACGTATAGAGAGTGTTAAATAATTCTTATTGCAGGTTTCTAGGGATTGTAGAGCAGAAGTCGTAGATAAAGTTTTAATAAGCAAACGCATGTCCAGATATGCACCATTTGATATAAAATAACATTGAAGATGCCAGTACTTTCAGATCTACTGCTTCACGGTACGCTCACAAACTGTGAAGACGTCGTCGTAGTCAGTCCATGTCGTAATTATGACGCCATGTATCATTTTCGTCCGACTACAACAACGGCTTCGAGAAACTGGAACGACGCGCAGGGTAACCGCGCGGTCTAAGTCGTCTTTCACGGTCCGCGTGGCTCTCCCCGTCAGAGGTTCGAGTTCTCCCTCGGGCGTGTGTTTGTGTGTGTGTGTGTGTGTGTGTGTGTGTGTGTGTGTGTGTGTGTGTTGTCCTTAGCGAAAGTTAGTTTGATGAAGTGGTGCGTAAGCTTAAGAACAGATGACCTCAGCAGTTTTCGTAAATTGATGCAGATATCAATGCTGGTCCGTCAACAAGTGAGAGCGTGCGAACCATCTAACGAAACATAATGGATATGGGCTTTCGGAGCCGAAGGCTCACTCGTGTACCCTTGATGATGATTGCGCGACGCAAAGCTTTACGCCTCGTCTGGCCCGTCAACACTGACATTGGCTGTTGATGACTGGAAACATGTTGCCTGGTCGGACGAGCCTCGTTACAAATTGTATCGAGCCGATGGACGTGTGCGGGTATGAAAGCAACATCATGAGTCTATGGACCCTGCATGTCAGCAGCGGCTTGTTCAAGCTGCGGGAGGCTCTATAATGGTCTGGGGCGTATCCAGTTAGAGTGATATAGGACCCCTGACACGTCTAGAACGACTGTGACGGGTGACACGTACGTAAGCATCCTGTCTGATCAGCTGCATCCACTCTTGTCCATTGTGCTTTCCGATGGACTTGGGAAATTCCAGCAGGACAATGTGACCTCCGACACGTCCAGAATTGTTACAGAGAGGCCCCAGGAAACTCTTCTGAGTTTAAACACTTCCGCGGGGCAGCAAACCCCATAGACATGAACATTATTCACCATATCTGGGCTGCCTTTCAACATGTCGTTCAAAAGAGATCTCCATCCCCTCGAACTTTTAGGGTTTTATGGACAGCCCTGCAGGATTCACGGTGCCAGTTCTCCCTCGGGCGTGTGTGTGTGTTGTCTTTAGCGAAAGTTAGTTTGATGAAGCGGTGCGTAAGCTTAAGAACAGATGACCTCAGCAGTTTGGTCCCATAAGACCTTATCACAAATTTTCAAAATTTTCCAAAAACTGGAACGTTCGAAGCTCGGAAAGTTGGCTGTGGTGCTCCACGGACGCGCAGCAATCTCGGGGCTTCGAAGGGGAAGACCGCCGTCACCTAGAAGAGAACCGGACGAATAGTACTGCAAACACCATATTGAGTGCTACTGTAGAGGTCACAGATCAGTGTGGAACTGTGAAGGAGATTTGAAGTATATACGCGATCTTCAAACATATTTCGCACCCAAACGGTAAGTTTACGTACATATAGAATCCTTCATGAAAGTCTCCTCTAAGCTGCCTAGAAGTCTGTAATAAGAACTGTGAAACACCGTGTACACACAGCAGTTACACGATGTCAAACAGAGGAAGATGTTCGAAATTCTGAGGAAGAGAAGGGTAATATACGATGTGAGCAAGAACCAAGAGGGAAAAGTAAGACGACCAAGAACAAAGTGCTTGGGCTAAAAAGGGTGTAAGACAGGGATGTAGTCTTACGCCCAGACTGTTCAATATGTGTATCGAAGAAGCACTGATGGAAACAAAAGAAAGTTTCAAGAATGGGATTAAAATTCATGGTGAAAGGATATCATTAACATTGCTATCCTCAGTGGAAATGAAGAGAAGTTACAGAATCTGTTGAATGGAACGACCGGTCTATGGATTGAGAGTAAACCGGAGGAAGACGAAATTAAAGAGAAGAAGTAGAAATGAGAACAGCGAGAAAGTTGATATCAGAATTGGGGGATCACTAAGTTAAGGAATTCTGATGAGTAGACAGCAAAATAATCCATGATGGAGGAGCAAGGGGGACATAAAAAGCAAACTAGCACTGGTAAAACGGACTTTAATCCCCAAGAGAAGAAATTTCTGAGAATGTATGTTTGAAGCACAGCATTGTGTGGTACCGAAACGTGGATCGTGCGAAAACCGGAACAGAAGAGAATCGAAGCATTTGAGATGTGGTGCTACGGAGAAATGTTGAAAATTTGGTTGACTGATTAGGTAAGGAACGAGGCGGTTCTCCACAGAAACGGCGAGGTTCAAATGGCTCTGAGCACTATGGGACGTAACTGCTGAGGTCATTAGTCCCCTAGAACTTAGAACTAGTTAAACCTAACTAACCTAAGGACATCACAAACATCCATGCCCGAGGCAGGATTCGAACCTGCGACCGTAGCGGTCTTTCGGTTCGAGACTGCAGCGCCTTTAACCGCACGGCCACTTCGGCCGGCCAAACGGCGAGGAATGGAGTATGTGGACAATACAGACAAGAAGAAGGGACGGGATGACAGGACATCCGTTAAGACATCAGGGAATAACTTCGATGGTACTAGAAGTACAGGAAGACAGAGACTGGGATACATAAAATAAGTAATTGAGGAGGTAGGTTGCTTATTGTTACTCTCAGATGAAAACGTTGGCACAGGAGAGGACGCATCAATCCAGTCAGAAGACCGATGACAAAAAAAAGCTGAGATGAAAATTTACATGAAGCTTAAGGTGTTGTTGTTGTTGTTGTTGTTGTTGTTGTGGTCTTCAGTCCTGAGACTGGTTTGATGCAGTTGTCCATGCTACTCTATCCTGTGCAAGCTTCTTCATCTCCCAGTACTTACTGCAACCTACATCCTTCTAAATCTGCTTGGTGTATTCATCTCTTGGTCTCCTTCTACGATTTTTATCCTCCACGCTGCCCTCCAATGCTAAATTTGGGATCCCTTGATGCCTCAGAACATGTCCTACCAACCGGTCCCTTCTTCTTGTCAAGTTGTGCCACAAACTCCTCTTCTTCCTAATACCATTCAATACCTCCTCATTAGTTATGTGATCCACCCATCTAATCTTCAGCATTCTTCTCTAGCACCACATTTCGAAAGCTTAAAGTTAAGACATCCAAACCCGTCAGTCCAGTGACAACACAGGGAGCGATTTTGTTGCTTTTAGGAACATTGCCATTTAACGGTGCTCTGTGTTGAGGTAATTATTTTGCTGGAAAAATGTTAAAAAGGAAATCAGAAATAGCTTCAGTAATGTCATTCGTGTCAAATGACAGAAGTATAGTGAAACCACGTAGACGACATGAGCTGCAGGACTAGCAACTAATCAAGTGGATGGACGGATTTAATGTGTGGGCTGAATTCATCGCAAATGGTATTGGGAAACGGGTGGTTCCTACACAACAGCAACAACAACAAAGCGTCAAAGCGTAATTAGCGGATACAGTAGTCAGGCGGCCTACGCAACTCGGCCATCGGCAGCGCAGACACGGCGTTGCAAATTGCACGTTAAACATTTAGCGCTGCATTAGCGAGTGGGCGAGGCGGCGGGCGCAAACGAACGGAGCGAATTACTCGGCCCTCTTGTGCAGCCGTCTGGCCGGTGGCGGATTATTCGGCGCTAGTTGGCACGGAGCGTCGGCCGACCGGGTCGGTGCGTGGCAAGTGCTGCTGCCCCGCTGTGTAGTACAGTAGACTGCCGTTCTGCGCCACCGTGGCCAGGCTCCGCCCTGAGCTGCCAGTACTGCCAACTCACTATTATCCACTGCCTCTGGCTCCCACTGTTTCTTACTGGCTAAATTTGGACACGCCTAAGATCTCACAGACAAGTGGGGCGAAAAAATGCATCTTCATGTGAGATACTGAAGTTTTTTTTTTTTCAAATTTTGAAGTTACTTTAACCGTGTTCAGCCGCGCAGGATTAGCCGAGTGGTCTAAGGCGCTGCAGTCATGGACTGTGCGGCTGATCCCGGCGGAGGTTCGAGTCCTCCCTCGGGCATGGGTGTGTGTGTTTGTCATTAGGATAATTTTGGTCAAGATGTGTGTAAGCTTAGGGACTGATGACCTTAGCAGTTAAGTCCCATGAGATTTCACACACATTTGAACATTTTAACCGTGTTCAGACAATTGGGGAAATGCAGCCGGGTGACGTCGTCGACAACCGCTGGTACTTCTGCAGGCGCACACCGTGGCATTTTCAAGGCAAAACTGCAGCGAGTAATCGCAGTGCAACTTAATTTAAAAAGCACGGTCGGCAAAAGAATTCCAGAAAGATAAAGCGCGCGCGCACACACACACACGCCAAAGGTGGACGACACCAGAAGTTATCAGCAGTGGAAATTGCTCAAAAACGGGTGAGATAGCGTCAACTCTATCCTTCTGTTCTTTGATAAGGGAGAGAGAGCAGGATTCCAGGCAGAATTTAACTGAAATTACAATGAAATGAAAACCCTTAGCTCCTTAGTGGCGTTGATAAACGTCAACGGGGACAGATGGAAAAGTGTGCCCCGACCAGGACTCGAGCCCGGGATCTCCTGCTTACGTGGCAGACGCTCTGTCCATCTGAGCCACCGAGGACACAGAGGATAGTGCGACTGCAGGGATTTATCTCTGGCACGCCTCCCGCGAAACCCACATTCTCAACGTATTGTCCTGCACTATATTCATAGTGCCCCCACCCATTATACTCATTACTCGCGGCGCGTTGCCGATTCCCGTAAGAGTTCGGGCACGGTGTGTGTATCCGCACAGAAGAAGATGGTCAAGTGGCCGGTGAGCCATAACTATACATATACTAAAAATTAACTGTATTTACAAAGTTTTCAAATATTTACAATGTTACTTACTAATTTAATTTCATCTGCTTCCTTAATGACACTCTCCCAATTGCTGGAAGGGATGCCAGACTCTCCGTGTTGCTATATTCCATATGATGACCGTTGTCAAGACAGTGTTCTGCAATAGCCCATTTGGTCGATTGTTGTAAGGGTGTGTGAGGATGTTCAGTACACCCGTTCTACATGGTCCTGACAGTCTGTTCGATATGTGACATGCCACAACTTCAAGGAATAAGACAGATAGCAGATTTACGCAAACCAAGATCATCCTTAACGGAACCTAAAAGGACCATAATCTTATATAGGTATCAGACAACACATTTCACATCATATTTCCGCAAAATACGACCAGTCTTGTTTTTGATGCTCCCTGCGTAAGGTAGAGAAGCCGGAAACCTTGGTATCAACTCGGTGTTATCATCGCTCACCCGGTGTACAGTTGATCGATAACGTATCGCGTGTCTTATGTCTTTTACTACATCCATTCTGACGGAAGGTGACCTAAAGTGGTTTAACTCAGGTGGCAAACTATCAGGGTCTGAAATGACGTGGGCCCTGTGAATCATGGTACGCTGGGCTGAGCCGAATGGTGACCACTATCAGCCTGTAGAAACACGTCAGTGCGAACAGGCTTCCTATAAACAGTATCCCCCGACGTATCATCGACCTTCCTCCTGACCAGCACATCAAGGAAGGGAAGGCAGCCATTTTTTTTTTCCACCTCCATCGTGAAACGAATGTTTAGATGGATTGAATTCAGGTGCTTAAAAATACGTTCAAATTTTGACAACCATGAGGCCAAACAACAAAAGTATCGTCTACATACCCGGATGAAAACGCGAATTTCTAAGCCATCGATTCCAAAGCACGTTCCTCGAAGTCTTCCACAAACAAATTTGCCATAATAAGTGACGACGGTCTTCCCATCACAACTTCATCTGTAGACTCATAGTACTGGTCACTACATAAAAAGTAAGTGGAAGTCAACACATGTTGAAATAAGTACGTTAATTCAACACCAAACCTAACCTCAACTAACTGTAACGAATCACACAGAGGAGCATGAGTAGAGAGAGAGAGAGAGAGAGAGAGAGACCACATCTATTTAGTGGGACATTGAAGTCATTCAGACGGATATCCTCTAATCGACGTAAAAAAAAAAAATCCTCAGATTTCTTACTGTGATGCTCATACAGACCAAGTACTGGGCTCAACAGAGTAACGAGGTGTTTTGCTACACAATATGTCGGAGCACCAGCCTTACTGACAAAAGGACGCAGAGGGATCCCTTGTTTGTGGACAGAGGTTTTTGCTTAAATTATGCGTGGAATCCTTCTCTCTCCCTTACCAAAAACACTGGGACAGAGTTAATGCTACCTCAATCTTTGTTCAATAATTTTTACTACTGGTAACTACTGGCATCAGGCATCTTTGGTTTGTGTGATAGCGCTAATGTTTATTGTGTGTGTGTGTGTGTGTTATTTTTCAGAAACTGTTCTGCAAACCGAGGTTTTAAATTCACTTGCGTAGCGCTTATTTGCTGCAGTTTTGAAAATGACAGCGTGCGCACCTGTCCAACCATCGGCGGTTTTTAACGACGTCACCTGACTGCATTCGGACAAGTTTTGTGAAGTCTCATGATAATATAATATGCGGTAAAATCTTTCGCTGAAAAGGGACTGGAATGCGACAGAAGGACAGTAGAAATTAAGACAGATGCTTAGAGCGTTTGAAACATTCCTTTTGCTCGTGCCTCGGGGCTTCCGTAGATTCAAGCGGCAGCAGAAAGAATCGACCCTCGCTTTAACAGGCGAGACAAAGTACACTAGTTACCCCTCCACAGACTAAATTGACAACGTCTTGCAGCGGACCCGGATTAACTCTTACTGTCACAGATATTCAGGTAATCTACGTAAGGATCTCTAGCCTCATTTTGACGACCACTTCACGAGTGTACCGTGAATATCAGGAATCCCGTAAAACATTAAATCTCCGACATCGCCGCGGACGGAAAAAGATCCTACAAGAACGAAACCAACTGCGACTAAAGAGAATCGTTCAGCGCGCAGCCAGCCGGTGTGGCCGAGCGGTTCTAGGCACTACATTCTGGAAGCGCGCTACCGCTACGGCCACGGGTTCGAATCATGCCTCGGGCATGGATGTGTGTGATGTCCTTAGGTTAGTTAGGTTTAAGTAGTACTAAGTTCTAGGGGACTGCTGACCTCAGATGTTAAGTCCCATAGTGCTCAGAGCCATTTGAACCATTTCAATGTGTCACAAGTCAACCCTTGCGCAAATTGATGCAGATTTCAATGTTGGTCCGTCAACAAGTGTCACCGTGTGAACTATCCAACGAAACATAATGGATACGGCCTTTCGGAGCCAAAGGCTCACTCGTGTACCCTTGATGACTGCACGGCATAAAGCTTTACGCCTCGTCTGGCCCGTCAACACCGACATTGGCTGTTGATGACTGGAAACATGTTGCCTGGTTGGAAGAGTCTCGTTCCAAAATGTATCGAGCCGATGGACGTGTCCATGAATCAATGGACCCTGCATGTCAGCAGCGGACTGTTCAAGCTGTGGAGGCTCTGTAATGGTGTGGGGCGCGTCCAGTTGTAGTGAGATGGGACCCCTGACACATCTAGATACGACTGTGACATGTGACACGTACGTAAGCATCCTGTCTGATCTGCTGCATCCATGCGCGGCCATTGTGCTTTCCGACGGACTTGGGCAATTCCAGCAGGACAATGTGACATCCCACACGTCCAGAGTGGCTCCAGGAAAACTCTTCTGCGGGCCAGCTAACTCCCCAGACATGAACATTATTCACCATATCTGGGATGCCTTTCAACATGCCGTTCAAAAGAGATCTCCATCCCCTCGAACTCTTAGGGCTACGGACAGCCCTGCAGGATTCATGGTGTCACTTCTTTCCAGCACTACTTCATATATTAGTCGAGTGCATGCCACGTCGTGTTGCGGCACTTCTGCGTGCTCGCTGGGACACTACTTGATATTAGACAGGCGTACTAGTTTCTTGGGTTCTTCAGTGTAGAAAGTCTGTGTTGTTATACTGTGGGTCCAGTATCAGTACAGAAGTTTTGTCTGCTTTAGCAGAAGTCCCTGCCTTTCTACACGGTTACCTTTCGCAGCCCCCCCTCCCCCACCCCATGAACCGCGGATCTTGCCGTTGGTGGGTTGGCTTGCGTGCCTCAGCGATATAGATAGCCGTACCGTAGGTGCAACCACAACTGAGGGTTATCTGTTGACAGGCCAGACAAACGTGTCGCTCCTGAAGAGGGGCAGCAGCCTTTTCAGTAGTTGCAGGGGCTACAGTCTGGACGATTGACTGATCTGGCCTTGTAACACAAACCAAAACGGCCTTGCTGTGCTGGTACTGCGACCGGCTGAAAGCAAGGGGAAACTACAGCCGTAATTTTTCCCGAGGGCATGCACCTTTACTGTATGGTTAAATGATGATGGCGTCCTCGTGGGTAAAATATTCCGGAGGCAAAATAGTCCCCTATTCGGATCTCCGGGCGGGGACTACTCAAGAGGACGTAGTTATCAGGAGAAAGAAAACTGGCGTTCTACGGATCGGGTCGTGGAATGTCAGATCCCTTAATCGGGCAGGTAGGTTAGAAAATTTGAAAAGAGAAATGGATAGGTTAAAGTTGGATATAGTGGGAATTAGTGAAGTTCGGTGGCAGGAGTAACAAGACTTTTGGTCAGGTGAATACAGGGTTATAAATACAAAATGAAATAGGGGTAGTGCAGGAGTAGGTTTAATAATGAATAAAAAAATAGGAGTGCGGGTAAGCTATTACGAACAGCGTAGTGAACGCATTATTGTGGCCAAGATAGACACGAAGCCCACGCCTACTACAGTAGTACAAGTTTATATGCCAACTAGCTCTGCAGATGACGAAGAAATTAATGAAATGTATGATGAGATAAAAGAAATTATTCAGATAGTGAAGGGAGACGAAAATTTAATAGTCATGGGTGACTGAAATTCGATAGTAGGAAAAGGGAGAGAAGGAAACGTAGTAGGTGATTATGGAATGGGGGTAAGGAATGGAAGAGGAAGCCGCCTGGTAGAATTTTGCACAGAGCATAACTTAATCATAGCTAACACTTGGTTCAAGAATCATGAAAGAAGGCTGTATACCTGGATGAAGCCTGGAGATACTTGAAGGTATGAGACAGATTATATAACGGTAAGACAGAGATTTAGGAATCAGGTTTTAAATTGTAAGACAGTTCCAGGGGCAGATGTGGACTCTGACCACAATCTATTGGTTATGAACTGTAGATTAAAACTGAAGAAACTACAAAAAGGTAAGAATGTAAGGAGATGGGTCCTGGATAAACTGACTAAACCAGAGGTTGTAGAGAGTTTCAGGGAGAGCATAAGGGAACAATTGACAGGAATGGGGGAAGGAAATACAGTAGAAGAAGAATGAGTATCTTTGAGGGATGAAGTAGTGAAGGCAGCAGAGGATCAAGTAGGTAAAAAGACGAGGGCTAGTACAAATCCCTGGGTAACAGAAGAAATATTGAATTCAATTGATGAAAGGAGAAAATATCAAAATGCAGTAAATGAAGCAGGTAACATCAGGTACAACTTGAACAGTTTGTTCCAAGATTTGCTCTTGTAGAGTACAGACCTCGCAAATGATTGTGGAACCGTGCGCAGTATCTATAGTTGCACTGTTGTTTGAGACTATGTAGCCGAGTGACGATGACAACGGTATACGGAGAGGGCGCAGTGACGTGCCTACGGCAGGATTGGAGGTCGCGGCCCCCGGATGGCCGCCGGTGCTAACAGCGGCGACCGTGAGCAGCGAGTTAGCACGCGCCCGCGCGACGGTCCTTGCCACACCCGACTTGCTCCACGTCCGCCTGGAGACGGGTTACGCAAAGTAATGTTCTCTGAGAGACACTGCGCAGCGCGAGGGAACTCGCGGAAGCAGCCTGGCGCAGTCGCACTTCTGCTTAGCTCGTCATCACGTGTGGTGATGAGTGCTCGTACCTTGACTTTATTAAGAACTAGCATATACAAGGATACAAGTATTGTATTCACGATTTGCAATCGAACTGTTATGTGACAAGGTTGCCGTTATCATTGTTCATCACTCACCTTTGGACGGGTATAGTTTAAGCCCACCTCTTTATATCGGTAAGCAAAAGAGCGGTGTACGAGATTACCTGAACTGAATGAACCGCCTTCAACATCTCAGTTCATGTAATTAATACTATGAATAAAAGTAATCTGAGTAAAATCTCACAGTCTTTCACATTGAAGTTGTAAAAATGAAAGGCCCAGACTATATATGGTGGTTCTTGATGCAATAATTTACCAACAGCCATATGTACTGTAGCAATTTATTTTATGATCTTCTTATATGCTACCGGTTTCGGCATTACATTGATGCCATCTTCAGGCCCCACAGTTCATAGTCTTAAAATCGCTATACATGGATGGAGCCATATAACTGGATCTGTGAATCAAATCGCTATGCAACAGCTCTTGGTGGCCAGGTGGCACCGAAACTGGTACCATATAACGAGTTCATAAAATAAATTTCTACAGTACATACGGCTGTTGGTAAATTATTGCATCAAGAAATACATGCCAGCCGTTGTCCTACAGTCCATAACGGATCAACAAAGATATATGGTGGTTGTCCATGTGAATAATTATACATTGTAATTTTACATTGCTCCTTACGTCTAGTTAGATTTGATGTCCTTATTGCATCTACAGCAAACTGTCGCCGTCTAAATCGTAGTGATTACGTTACATACGGTAATAATAAATTTGTGGAATACTTTTCGACACATATTTGACAGTTTGTTTACTACAGAGTACTGTTAGACATTTATTTGACGGTACGTTTACTAAGATGCTCTATATGTACTCGGTGTTATTAGCTGAGCAACGACAGAGTTATATTTCACTAACTGGATTTTGCTTTGAATTAAATCTTTGGTCTGAGTATTTTTGTTGTTACATTTACTATACCTATTCGTGTTACAGCATTTCAATAAAGTTTCCCAGATAATATTTATGTTTAAAGTCTGTGTTCGTATGGTACTGTATTTCGTGTGGAGAGTCTCCAATCTATAATTCTTCATGTGTGTCCATAGTAAGTCCTTTCCCTATTGTGTGTAGTATTCTATTTTCTGGGCTTTGGGGTGCTGTATACATATATATAACGCTGGACTGAGAACTGTCGCTGTTACTGGTGTGTATGTTGAACCTGATACGTAAATCTCCTCCTGTTTGACCGATATAGAAATTATTCCAGTAATCACATGTGATTTTGTAAATATGTGTCGAAACGTATTCCATATGTTTAATATTACTCGTGCTATATGTCACCCTAATTACTTGAAATAGACAGCTACAGTTTGCTATAGATGCAATATGTCCTTAGGTTAGTTAGGTTTAAGTAGTTCTAAGTTCTAGGGGACTGATGACCTCAGATGTTAAATGCCATAGTGCTCAGAGCCTTTTAACCATTTTAACTTAAGTACAAATGAAAACTTACAATGTACAGCTATTCACATGGACAACCACCGTATCTGTAGATAGTCTCAGCTACGTTGTCTTCGCTAGTTACTTGAGAATGGCAATAAAGCTGAAACAGCTGCCGTAAGGAATATTAAATTTATTGCAGCTAGTCTGGACCTTCCATTTTCAAAATGCCAAACTATGACGTGTACAATGCTATGGGCCCAGTCCAACGCAAAATATCTTTCACATTGATCAGAGGAGTTGTCGGGAGTGTCACGGAAGCGGATGCGGACTTGAGCTACCTGCAGTAGACGCAATAAATATATGTAAATGCAGAAGCCATCAGGGTAAATGGTTATGTAACACTGTTGTTAGTGTGGTAATTTTGTCTGTAAAATAATGTGAACGCCTCATCAGATCTGCTCATAGCTTAAGACGAATCGACGTCATTTGTGCAAAAGTGAGGTCATACAAATCCGGTTGGAATTATCGTGTCGTCCCAACGATTGTTGGTCTGGACAACTGCCAAGGGTTGTTTCCAGGTGGTATCCCACATTTGTCTGTGAAGATCCCGGATTGATACACTTTCGCGTAGAAACACCAAAATAGTCAGCCCATAGCTATAGACAGATTGACGAATAAAATTGTTTGGCTTCTGCTTCCTGCCAGTAGGCGTTAGTGACGACATGGCCATACAGGCACAGAATTAAATCGATTAGCAAATCTGTTGTGAGTGAGTGGCCAACACTATCCAATGAGAGAAAATAATTTATTACTCTTCTATCTGGTTCATATTTGTAGTGACTGAGTTTAGGTATTTCTATGAGTGTTTATTGTAGTACAACACCCAATGCCCCTGGAGCAATCGCATCTAAACTTAAAATGATTTATTAAATAGAGAAATGTGCTTCAGGGGTAAGACACGCCTGCCGCACCTAGCAGTAGAGAGGCAGAAAGGGCGTGCGGGTGGCGTGTTTAAAACAGATGGCTTTATCCTGCTATAGCTCGGACGAAGTAGTTCTGCGACTGACAGGTGGCAATAACAGGAGGCACTCTTGCCGGCTTGCTACGCTTGAGAAGGCTCTGCGTGTATCTGCGAAACAAAATAGGCAACACAGGGAGCAGGTGGCGTTCGTGAAAGTGCTGCGATTGACTGGTTTCTGGTCCCTGCCACTCGACTAGCTGAATCGTTAGTCACAAAGGAAAGTTACTTCAAGTGAAAAATCTGGATATTTTTAACAGTCTAATGAACATCTCTAGAAAATTTTAGAAGAAACTAAATATGTAAGAAATACTTTTCTCGTTCTCAATCATCCGAAAAATCGTTCATAATCTTGCAGATCACAGAGCTCCCAAACTATTTAGAGAACAGAAACTGATGGTCGGTAATGAATATTTAGCCTTTTATTGACGTAAACAACGTAGACCCCTGAGCAGCAACTTAGGCTCACAGGAACTGTCAAAAGATACGACTGCCAGTGGCAATGCGTGGATCAATGATACTGGTATGACGAACCTTCCACCGTTCACTGTACAGAGGCTTGCAGAGTATATCAGGGTGATTCAGCTGCCCCAAACTAAGGGTTTTTTGCAACCCACAACGCCTTCAAAAACCACTCATGAAATTTTCATATTCTACGTGCAAACTATTAGTCCTACGGAAAAAATGAACGGGACCTTTTTGTAGGAAATTAAAGGTAGTTAAATTTTTTACAGGGGTACGTTTTCGCTAGATGCCACGGTTTTAGAGTTATTCAAGAAAGACTCGTTTCAAAGTCACTTTTGTAAGTTTCTCACGAATAATTCGTAAACTATGGGCTCTAGCGAAAACGTATCCCAGTGCAAAATTTAACTACACTAAATTTCCTACTAAAAGGTCCTGTGCCTTTTTTTCTGCAGTACTGATAGTTTGCGTGTAGAATGTGAAAAAATTACATCGTAAGGAGCAGGCGTTTGTACGACGGTTAACGGCTTCTTCGGGCTGATAGTACTACCATATTTTTATTTGTAGCGACACTCGGCGATATTTCTCGTTGCTTGGCCGGAGAGAGAAGTACGGAAAGAAGACATGAATGTAACAACATTTCAGTTTAACGTCACTTCGACGTCCAGATCATTACAAAGGCAGCACCACTTTACAAGCTGCAGTCAGAGGAACAAATCAGTTGTGGAATTTCTAGCTTGCTATCTTGGCATTCACGGGATGACTGTAACACTATGGGCCACCGGGACCTGAACTGCGTTCGTCATTCACCAGAGTCCATCGCCTTGTCCACGACAAAACTCGTTCCGTCTGGGCCACTCAAAATACACATTTTGCACCACTAGGCGAACAGCGTCCAAACGAACATTCCGTAGCTGTTCGTCGATAGAGTTAGTTCATGATAATTGCAAAGCTACAAAAGTGGAAGGCGTCAATCGAGAATTTAGTTTCAGACTGACTAAATGGCATTTGCAGATGATAAACTGTTCCAGAAAGAAATCCTGTGTCATTGAGTCGGACAGAGCTACACTTTTAACCAAGGGTGAAACTTATAACTGAGTGTGTTCTAATGATAGTACAAAAAGTACACAAACACGACTACGTGCAGGAGAAGAAAATGTATCTCTCTTGACCCTTTTCACTTAAATTTATTTTACTTACAGCGAAACAGATGTATCCTCGGGAGTCTCATATCTGTTCCAGAATGTAATCAAATAGTGACCAGGCGACGGCAGGTTTGGAGTACCAAATTAGAGACACTTGCCGCTTTATTTCCGAAGAGCTCCGAGAAAGCTTCGGGAGAACCCCTGATACACACAGCATGTTTGTTGACTCGCGGCCACCCTAATGGAGAGTTTAGCGACAGCAGGAATCGGCAGTGCGTTAAGAGGTTGCTTGGCGATGTTTTGGGTGGGCACGTGTTCAAATAAACGCCACACGCGTTAACACTGGCGCCTCCAGGCGGGCACAGATCCGTTGTAGAATCACCCGGTGTTATCCACTTTCGTGCATGACGCACAGACTTTCACTCATTACCATGTGCACACTTCTGCTTTCGGGACACCGTAACGGAACTGGGACATTCCTCATGGGCGGTTGCCAGCAAGACTTCAGGACATAACGAATGCTTAAATCTATCGCGTAATGGAATCTCGAACTTACTTTCCTCAGAGTAAACGCGGATGCTGCCATCGACGGTTCCGCTAATCGACTCTGTATCTAAAGAACACTCGCGTCACAGTGCAGCCAACGCAATCTTGGGCGTAACGACAACGAACTGACTGCTGCAGTACTGTGATAGCGAAGAAGTTAGCCGATACGACATATGTAAGTCAGCTTGTTCATATTCTCCAGGAAGACTAAACAAATCGTTAATTCACACACGTGACGAAAAATTATTTATCAGTAGCGGTAACACTTATAAGAAATGCTTTTGGTGGCGTACGTGTCAGAAAGGTGGTGTCAGACAACAGATAGGATGCATAAGGCGCTACTCGATCAGGAAGAAATAATCTTTTAACTAGGATCAAAAAGTTTCGTCAAAACTTGTACGGCATGTACTGAAAAACAGGAATGGGTAGTATGTCTCCCGGTATTCTATTAAAATATCGGAAGATGGTCACCAGGCTACGGAAGACCTAAGAAATTATCGGTGTACTTATCCTGATGAAATAATGTCGTACATTTTGAACTCCCCCTCTCTGTGATACTTCCCATCCGTAAAGGCCCTGTGTCAAGACGGTTAATGCAAAAATGCTCGCTTATGCTTCGATCCTGTCTGGTAGGCTATAACGATGATACACAGTAAAGAAACTTGGCGTTAGCAAGAACCGCTCTACGAATTCGTCCTCGAAGAACTTTGAACTGATTACCGAAGGAATCCAGAATAGAATCTCAAATATCCTGAATGGAAATCAGCCCAAAAACAAATACATCCCATTAAGGATTTTCGAGTACTTGACAATCTACACATCTCGACGGGAATAGCAGGTAAATACCAGGAACAATAATTGACTCTTCATTGATTACATTAAAGCGTTTGATGTACGTCGCACAAAACTGTTCTTAGAGCTCAGGAACAACAAAACAGACATAAAGGTTATATTAGTGTAGAAAAGTATATTTTCCATACCAGTACGCCCGAATCAGGCTGCTTACATGATGTGTAAAATGTTACAATGAACGAGGAATCTGCAGACGATATCCATCCAATCCAAAATACTTAGACTGCTTTAACTTCAGGACTTGAATTTTGAGATTGCGTAGCGAACAGACTACCTTGTTGTATGTAAATTCAATTGAAAATTATGGATGACAGATATCTTTGCACTAGTTGTAGATAGCATGTATAAACTGCAATTGACATGAGCTAATCAAAGTAATGAGAAATCATTCGAATGTAGTCATCAATCTCATCCCAAAGAAAATTTATCACGAACGAATGGAAACTGATACCGGATTTACTGAATATCATCGACTCGATTTAAAAATATTGCTTCCAAAGATAGTAAGGCTTGGGCAAAAAGCCGGCCGCTGTGGCCGAGCGGTTCTAGGAGCTTCAGCCCGGAACCGCGCTGCTGCTACGGTCGCAGGTTCGAATTCTCGGGCATGGATGTGTGTGATGTTCTTAAGTTAGTTAGGTTTAAGTAGTTCTAAGTCTAGGGCACTGATGACCTGAGATGTTAAGCCCCATAGTGCTTAGAGCCATTTGAACCATTTACTTGGGAAAAAGCTTTTAATTACTAGGTCAGTCCCACATTTCAACGAAGGTTCTAAACTTAGGCTTTAAAATATGAGTAGTAAAAGAATGTGAATGACACAAATGGTTCAAATGGCTCTGAGCACTATGGGACTTAGCTTCTGAGGTCATCAGTCCTCTAAACTTAGAACTACTTAAACCTAAGGACATCACACACATCCATACCCGAGGCAGGACTCGAACCTGCGACCGTAGCAGTAGCGCGTTTCCAGACTGAAGCGCCTAGAACCTCTCAGCCACTCCGGCCGGCTGAATAACACAGCGAGGATTGCAAATAAGTTTCCTAAATGTAAGTCGCAGAGGTAAAATTAGGAACTAAGTGTGCTTAATTCATAGGAGTATAGGCAACAGAGGCTCAACTTATAGCACAGTTACAGAAATTGGCAGGCACTTGTTAAAAACGATAGGGAAACATATTGCGGAATCGTACTTCTTAATACAGACCTCTGGGAAGAAAAAAGATGGCGAGATAATGTGGTGTGGAGTTCACCCATGGCCAGTGGCAGCTGAGCCCTCAGATAGAGTACTGAGGAACAGTAGGGAGTCATCTGTATAGAATCAAATAACAGAAAGGCATCAGGACGACTAAGACAACGACAAAAATGGCATTACTAGGAGGAAGTAACTCACTTTTGCCTGAAGTCAGAGCCGGCGAAGTGAAATTTTGGCTCCGTCACCTCACATACCTGCAGAGTAAACACTTCGCTCTGCACATACAAGGGAATTATATACTCAATTACAGACTTACGAAACCACGAGTAAGAAAATTGTATTATATTTTGCAGCAGACATTTCTGTTAAATCTGAATTGTCAAAATACAAGGACAATCCACACTGGGCAAGGTATGCTAGCAGCTGTTTACAGTACAGATCAGCGAAATTTCTGTAGTTTGTAGGAACCGATGGCAGTTCAGAATATAATTATTAAATACTCTCCACAATGGCTTCCTACAACGCAAGTCTTGTCAGTGAAGGAACTGTATTAATAACATGGAATCTAGTTCAAGTACGCGCATTTAGCGAATGGGATGAGAAGTGTGGATGACGAGGTATCAGCTGCTTAGCGTTGGCAGACTGTGTAAACAAAACATACCATTTTTTTACAAAGTCCTGCTGCGAATGGGCGAGTCAGTGCGTATGTGGAGTGTATGTGTGGCATTTCCTTGTGGTATGCATTGAGAGAAACGACTGTACAAATGTAGGTGGATGATTGCTGGTGTGTAGGGTCACTGGCACGCCTGTGTGTTCTTCAAAAACTATTTGATAACACGCAAGTTATTGCACTTGATACTACAATGAAGTGTGAAAGAATGACATATGATTAAACCCTGCGCGTTGAGCCTTATGTTGTCAGGAGTAAGCAGTGGGTATCTACTACTGTAAAAAGCAGTGCAGAACACGGAGAATCAAACAATGTGGAAGACATCTGGGGTCCATCTGGTCGGGAAATGTCTGCAGATGACTCCACAAACGTCTGGTCAGACACGAAGCACAGCCCGCCGAACGTCTGGGAGGGTCTGGGGAGGCAGCTGCAGTCGCTCAGCTGTTCTTTGTCCTTTCATGGGCCACGTCTTGCGGGGAATGTTCACACCTGTCACAGGTGTTACTGTTTTTTTTTTTTTTTTTTTTTTTTTGACGGACATACAATGATCAGCCAAAACGTGATTGACAACTGCCTACCGCGACGTTGGATGCCGTCTGGAGGCGTTCCGGGCATGTGACGTGGTAACAAATGCATGTAAGTGGAGCAGACACGGACGGAGGAGCATCCTAGCAAAGAAACGGGTTGAAAATTGAGAAATACACTTAGAGACAAGCAACTTTGACACAGGACGCATCATTATTACGCCTATGAACAAATACCTCGAAAACGGCGAAGTTGGTCGAATATTCACGTGCTACTGTCGTGAGCATCTACGGAAAGAGATACGAGGACAGTGAAACTACCATTAGGCGCTAAATGGATGGACATCCACGACTCTCCGCTGTGTGCTCTGTAAAGTAGGACAGATGGTGTTCTGTGGCCTTCCTGCCGAAAGAGCACAATGCTGGTGCACCCACAAGTGTTTCGGATCACACCGTTCATCGTACATTGTTGAACATGGAGCTCCGCAGCAGATCACCCCTACGTGTCCACATGTTAACTCAACGACATCTTCAATACGATTGCAATGAGCACGGGACCATCGGGATTCGACCGTCGACAAGGGAAACGTTTCGGCTCTTAGGTGAATCACATTTTGGCTACACTAAGTCATGGTCGTCTCCACAAACGCCGTCATCGAGGTGAACAGCGGATCGAAACGTGCGGCACGCCACTAACGCGGGCTGGCGGGAGAATTATTATGCTATTGGAGACATTCTCCTGCGCTTGCGTGAAACATGCCGTAATCGAAGATATGCTGAAAGCTGCGAACCAACTGCCTATGGTTTTCCCCGACGGGGATGTCACCTTTCAGCAGTATAATTGCCCGTGTCTCGGCGCCAGAGGCGTGCTACAGTGGTTTGAAGAGCATTACAGTGAACTTACATTAATGCTTCGGCGGCCAATCGCCTGATGTAAACCATGTGAGCTGCTGTCGGGCGCCATCACCGAGTACGCAAACCAGCAGCCCGTTATTTACGCGAATTACGTGACTTCTGCGTAGACGTCTAATACCACATACCTCCACAAACCAGCCGACGAACTGTCGGATCGCTGGTGCGCAGAATGGTGGTGTATTTCGTTCCAAAGACGGACAAACAGGCTATAAACCACATGGTCTTAATGTATTGGCACATCATTATATTTAACCTATCAAAAAAGTTCAAAAACCCATAAACAACAGACTTGTAAAAATATTTCCCCTGTTATGAACTACGGTGTAAAACACAACAGAAGAATCAAACAGGCGATCATGTGACAAATTCAATTAAAAAAAAAAACGAATGTCGCATAAAGCAGGAGGTGTTTCACAAAGAAATATGTGCCTCTGATACCTAAATGATGCGAAGTAAGATGTAAAAGACGGCGTATGTCACCAGCTTTGCCCATCTGGACGACTGCACTCTTCCCGATCGCTCCATGCTTGCGCGACAGAACCAACATATCTCGAATTAACTGCGCAGCGGCGACGACATGAAGAACAAGATCTACTTCGAATACCACGTGTGGCTGAAAACTAGCTGTTTTCAAACCTACGCAGAAGGAATAAAGGAATTATCGAGCCGATTTAAAAGCAGGAATCTCGCAAGCCTGAGAAATTCGTCGTGACACACCATCCAATAACGGAGACCATGTCGCACTCTTCTGGCCTAACATGTCGCACTCTTCTGGCCTAATGAGCTTACGCACAATTACGCTGAAGTAATTTAAATAACCTCTCCCATAGGATCACACATTTCTGTGTAACAAATAAGCTCTTACTCTACAGTCTCCTAAAATTACCTGCCCATGAGTGCACATTTAGTTTTTTGTCGGCCACGTACCTTGGTGACGAGGAAAGAATTTTCACTACGCTATAGGTATTATTTTGTGGGTTAAATGTCCTATTTAATGTGAATTTCATTTCGTGAGTGAAAATGCTAAGGAGGATACAGTGAGGAGCAGTTCTCCTCACTTAATTTGCCAGCTATTACTTCGCGAGCTCCTTTACTTTTCATTAGTTGCAGTCAGACTACCTTTCTGTGTCAATAGCAAACGACAGTCATAGGTAACAATCGCCAGCGTTACCACCCCACTAATCTCTTACCGAAGAAGATGACGCAGTGTTTGGGTCACTGGATGCATTCTTTCGCGGGAGGATTTAAACCCCAGTCCACGCACCCAGATCCAGGTATAGGTTTCCTATGGTTTTCCAGCGAGTGTCACTGAAAAGAGAACAGTTCATCCATTTATCTTTTTTCTTCGCAAAGATTCTGTGTTCAGAGACAGCAGTTTCGATTGTTTTCGTAACCAGCTGTACTTCGCTGGAGAGTTGAGTTTCTTGGCTGAGAACCGAGGAAGGCGTCGCCGACACGCCACGCTCCCCGAGTTCCTGCATCTGCCTCAGCGTTCCAGCTGCCGGGAAGCGCTATGTAGCTGCCTCGCCCAGCTTAGCGTGTTTCTTAGCCATTTACTCGGCTCGCTGGTCGCAGAAGAACTTATTTACTCACGGTATGCGGCAAGTATAGTCTGCTCTTCTGTTTCTAAGAAACCAACCCAATAATTTACAGTGTTTCAGGCTTGAAGTGAATCGCTACGCTACGGTTAATTTCACCAGAACTTGTTGACTCTGTGCGGTAGACAAACAGTGTACTGTGGACTATACAGGGTGAGTCACCTAACATTACCGCTGGATATATTTCGTAAACCACATCAAATACTGACGAATCGATTCCACAGACCGAACGTGAGGAGAGGGGCTTGTGTAATTGGTTAATACAAACCATAAAAAAATGCACGGAATTATGTTTTTTAACACAAACCTACGTTTTTTTAAATGGAACCCCGTTAGTTTTGTTAGCACATCTGAACATATAAACAAATACGTAATCAGTGCCATTTGTTGCATTGTAAAATGTTAATTACATCTGGAGATATTGTAACCTAAAGTTGACGCTTGAGTACCACTCCTCCGCTGTTCGATCGTGTGTATCGGAGAGCACCGAATTACGTAGGGATCCAAAGGGAACGGTGATGGACCTTAGGTACAGGAGAGACTGGAACAGCACATTACGTCCACATGCTAACACCTTTTTATTGGTCTCTTTCACTGACGCACATGTACATTACCATGAGGGGTGAGGTACACGTACACACGTGGTTTCGGTTTTCAATTACGTAGTGAAATTGAGTGTGTCCCGACATGTCAGGCCAATAGATGTTCAATGTGGTGGCCATCATTTGCTGCACACAATTGCAATCTCTGGCGTAATGAATGTCGTACACGCCGCAGTACATCTGGTGTAATGTCGCCGCAGGCTGCCTCAATACGTTGTTTCATATCCTCTGGGGTTGTAGGCACATCACGGTACACATTCTCCTTTAACGTACCCCACAGAAAGAAGTCCAGAGGTGTAAGATCAGGAGAACGGGCTGGCCAATTTATGAGTCCTCCACGCTGACCGTGGCCCGTGTTTGTTACAACACGCAACTGAACGTCGGAGGTTTCAAGCGTCAACTTTAGGTTACAATATCTCCGGATGTAGTTAACATTTTACAATGAACAAACGGCACTGATTACGTATTTGTTTATATGTTCAGATGTACTAACAAAACTAACGTGGTTCCATTTAAAAAAACGTAGGTTCGTGTTAAAAAACATACTTCCGAGCATTTTTGTATGGTTTGTATTAAACAATTACACTAGCCCCTCTCCTCACGTTCGGTCTGTGGAATCGGTTCGTCAGTATTTGATGTGGTTTACGAAATATATCCAGCGGTAACGTTAGGTGACTCACCCTGTATACAATTGGCCTATTCAGGAGGCAAAAACAACGCATTTAATGCACAGCCTCACGGACAAGAAAATGAAGAAGTTACATTGAAGAGCCAAAGAAACTGGTAGACGTGCCAGCTGTCGTGTAGGGCTCCCGCCAGTACGCAGAAGTGGCGCAACACGACGTGGCATGGACTCGACTAATGTCTGATGTAGTGCTGGAGGGAACAAACACCATGAATCCTGCAGGGCTGTCCATAAATCCGTGAGAGTACGAATGGGTGGAGATCTCTTCTGAAGAGCACGTTGCAAGGTATCCCAGACATGATCAATAATGTTCATGTCTGAGGCGTTTGGTGACCAGCGGAATTGTTTAAACTCAGAAGAGTGTTCCTGAAGCCACTCTGTAGCAATTCTGGACATGTGGGGTGTCATATTGTCCTGCTGCAATTTCCCAAGTCCGTCGGAATGCACAATGGACATGAATAGATGAAGATGCTGAGACTGTATGCTTACGTACGTGTCACCTGTCAGAGTCGTATCTGCACGGTTCAGGGGTCCCATGTGACTGCAACTGCCCTCGCCCCATACCATTACAGAACCTCCACCAGCTTGAACAGTCCCCTGCTTGCATGCACGGTCCATGGATTCATGAGGTTGTCTCCATACCCGTCATCAACAGCCAATGTCGGAGTTGACGGGCCCAGGTGACGGGTAAAGCTTTGCATTGTGCAGTCATCAAAGGTTCAAGAGTGGGCCTTCGGCTCCGAAAGCTCATATCGATGGCGTTTCGTTAAATGGTTCGCACGCTTACACTTGTTGATGGCCCAGATTGAAATCTACAGAAATTTGCGGAAGGGTTGCACTTCTGACACGTTGGATGATTCTCCTCAGTCGTAGTTGGCCCCGTTCTTGCAGGATTTTTTTCCGGCCGCAGCGAGGTCGGAGGTTTGGTGTTTTACCAGGTTCCTGATATTCACGGTACAGTCGTAAAATGGTCGTACGGGAAAATTGCCACTTCATCGCTACCTCGAAGATGCCGTGTCCCATCGTTCGTGCGCCGACTATAACACCATGTTCAAACTGTCTTAAATCTTGATAACCTGCAGAGCAGTAACCGATCTAACGACTGTGCCAGACACTTGTCTTATACAGGCGTTTCCGACCGCAGCGTCGTATTGTGCCTCTTTCAATATCACTGTATTTGAAAACTCTTGACTATACCAGTTTCTTTGGCGCTTCAGTCTAGTTAGTACACAATGACACGCATTTACAGATTGAATATTCGAAATCCTTCTGAATAGCACGTGGGGAATAGAGTCAGTTAATAGCGCTTTGGTCTTCCCATGGCATTCTAATTAGCAAGACCATTTGTTTAGCAGTCCAAGGACCAATATCTTGATATTGGCACTGTTGACGTACTATATCGATGAATGCTAATAGGGTTTGGAGGCTGCTTGGGAACTGATGACAAAGAGCCCGAAGATTACTTGCTAGTACTTTTACATGATATATGATCCGAGAAGCCAGCCGCTGTGGCCGAGCGGTTCTAGGCGCTTCAGTACGGAACCGCGCTGCTGCTACGTTCGCAGGTTCGAATCCTGCCTCGGGTATGGATGTGTGTGATGTCCTTAGGTTAGTTAGGTTTAAGTAGTTCTAAGTCTAGGGGACTGATGACCTCAGATGTTAAGTCCCACAGTGCTCAGAGCCATTTGAACCATGTGATCAGAGAACATTATAGCAACATATGGTTTTTATCTTCTTCCTCTCCGCATACTCACAGAGGGGTGCCGCTTACATCGATCAGATAGACGTAGCCGTGCTGTAACTGTCGTGAAGCTCCTTCATGTTTGTGCCTTATTATAGGATGGTACTCCTGGTAACGTGGGATGAATTAGCACGCAGTGACTACTTAGGTTTTCACTGTACCATGATACGGGCCTTGGCACATGGATAGTCCTTCCACCTCCATATTCTGTGATGGGGCTCACGACATTAGCACGCCAATAGGCGACAAAGTTCACGGTCTCCGCGGTGTTTCCAGGCGCCGGACCATAACAGTCTCTTCTTCTTAAAAGCCTTTTATGCTAGTAGATTTCCCCATTTGTGGCCTTTGTCGGCACAAGTATGGTGATACATTCGCCTCTGCTTGCTGATCTACGAGGGGCTATCAATAACTAATGCAATACTTTTTTTCTCGGCCAGTTTCAGTTGGAAACATGAGGAATATGTTGTTGGACATCGTGTAATATTCCCGCTTTAGCTCCAAGAGTTTCATGAAGTTCCGATTGGAGGCGGCACTATACGTAGCCTACAGATTGGCGTCTGTAATGGAGGCGCGTTCCAAGCAGAGCCGTCACTGACTTTCTTTTGGTGGAAAACAAGAACACCGCAGATATTCATAGGCGCTTGCATAATGTCTACGGAGACCTGTCACTGAGAAAAAGCACGGTGAGTCGGTGGGCGAGGCGTCTGCCATCATCGCAACTATGTCGCGCAATCCTGTCCGGTTTCACGCGTGCCCGCCGGCCGAATACAGCTGTGATTCCTGCAACATTGGAACGTGCGGACACACTCATTCTATATACTTATATGGATATGGTGTCTGTTTTTTCGGACATTTCCGAAAGAACAGACACCATTGGTGACCTGCAGCCGTCTAGAACGAAATTAGAATTATATTAATACCTGCAGCTGCTGACGGGTGTTGATATATATCAACGGTGACAGGAGAAAATGTGTGCCCCGACCGGGACTCGAACCCAGGATCTCCTGCTTATATGGCAGACGCTTTTTCCACCTGCGCCACCGAGGGCACAGGATAGTGCGACTGGAGGGACTATCTCGCGCACGTCTCCCGCGAGACCCACATTCTCACCTTACATATCCACACACTACATTCGTAGCGTCCCTACCCAACACACTCATTACTCGTGGAAGACATTCTTCCCAAGTCCCGTAAGAGTTCAGGTACTATGTGTGTATCCGCACAGAAGAAGAAGGTTATGGCCGGTATTGCCAGAACTATATACATATAAGGATATGGTGTCTGTTCTTTCGGAAATGTATAGTTGGTCTGTTCTTTCTGAAATGTATAGTTGGAGTGATGGGGGTCCCTGATATGTCTGGATACACTCTCTCATGTGACACGTAAGCAAGCATCCGTCTGATCTGCGTCTACCATGTAAGCAGGAGGAGATCCCGGGTTCGAGTCCCGGTCGGGGCACACATTTTCACCTGTCCCCGTTGATATGTATCAACGCCCGTCAGCAGCTGTAGATATTAATATAATTCTAATTTCACTCTCATTGTAGGTGCTCGGCGCATCATAAGCAAACAGTTCGCTGCTCAACCAGATGTTTCTGTTGGTAGTGCTGCCACATCTGTCCGCCATTTCGCACCGGAATCAAAACGGCAAAGGAGTGGCGCCTCCGAAGAAGAAGTCGAAGCCGCACCCTCAGCCTGTGAAATTATGGCGGCAGTCTTCTGGGATTCTGAAAGGGTTATTCTGTTTGTTGTCCTCCATCAGTGCAATGATCAACTCAGAGGTGTATTGTGCTACGCTCAGGAAATTGGAAAAAAAGAAAGAAAAGAGGCTTCAGCGTGTTAGTCGGCACTAAAATCGAAACGAGTCGACCCTCCTCCATGACAACGCAGGGCCTGAGAAGTCTGCGCACCCAGAGAGGAGGTCAGTAACTTCGTTGAATTATTCTTCCTCGTCCGCCCTACAACCCGGATCTCGCACCTTCCGACTTCCATCTGTTTGACTCAATGAAGGATGCGCTGCGCGGAAAATAGAACGTAGATGATGGTGAGGTTATTGACGCAGCAAGTCGTTGGATCCGACGTCGACCAGTAGAGTGGTAGCATGAGGCATGCAGGTCCTCCCAGTATGTTGGTGTAATCAATTATTCAAAAACAATCGGGTTGAAACCGGTTGAAGGTATAATAATAATAATAATAATAATAATAAATGCGATTAAGACTGTTTCTGAATAATTGATTAATCATACTAATCGCTGCTTCATCTCCACAACCATGTTGTCAAAAAATCAATGTTGGTGTAATGCCGTTGTGTTGAACGGTGATTATGTTGAGAATTAGCGTTTTATAGCCGAATGGGTGGGGAAAAATGTGGTGCACTGGAATCCTAAACCAACCTGCTTCCAAGAACACATGTATTGCAGAACTTACTGAGCGCTCCTCGTATTTGCCTTACCGTGTGACGTATCCGCGTGACACCAAGAAACATTCAATCACGCAGTACAGCTTTCGCCGTGCAAAGCGTGAATGACTGTATCAGCGATGTGGCAGTAAACAGTGAACGAGATGCCGAAGTCGGCCCCATTTCAGATTTCAGACCATGACCCCCCCCCCTCCCCCCCTTCTCCACCCCCGGCCATCCGTCGACAGGTGCGCCGTACGCCGAAATGAGGCTGGTGGCTGGCTCACGCCGCCGCCCCCGGCAGGTGGATTGGAAATCAATGGGCGCGAGCGGCGGCGGTAGCGGCGGCGTACGCGCCGGCTCGAGTGGTCGGCAAACAGCGCGCCGCTCCTCGATATCGTCGCGAGTATCGATCTCTGGCGCCCCCTCTGACACGCGCCTCGCGCGCGAGATGAGCGCGGCCGGGCCGGCAGGCGGCCAGGCAGCACCACGGTTCCGGCATCGGCGGAATTAGCTGTCCCGGCGCGTGCGGCGCTGCCTCGGCCCCCGCGCTTCCCCCCAGATACACTTTTCAATCTACGACGGCGAGGCATCGGCGGGATTGCCTCGCGCAGTGCTGCACTGCCCGCCTGACGAGCAAGTGCCTGGAGCAATTACCTTGCAGTGCGCTCCTGTGCGGAGCGGATACGGTGTTATTTTCTATCCAACAATCGCTATACGATAACGACATAATTCTGTTGTTCCTGCGGTCAGGCTTTAGATTCACTCTTACAGGAGCAAAAAAGTTTCCATCTGGATTAAGTTACGATCTTCTACATATACATCCATACTTCGCAAGCCACCTGTCTCGTCTCGTATTGTTCGTGGAAAGAAAGATTGTCGGTGTGCCTCTGTGTGAGCTCTGATCTCTCTGATTTTATCCGCATGGTCTCTTCGCGAGATATACGTAGGAGGGAGCAATACACTGCTTGATTCCTCGGTGAAGTTATGTTTTCGAAACTTCAACAAAAGCCAGTGCCGAGCTACTGAGTGTCTCTCTTGCAGAGTCTTCCACTAGAGTTTATGCATCATCTCCGTAACGCTTTCGCGATTACTAAAAGATCCTGTAACGAAGCGCGCTGCTCTCCGTTGGATCTTCTCTATCTTTTCTGTTAACCCTATCTGGTACGGATCCCACACCGGTGAGCAGTATTCAAGCAGTGGGCGAACAAGTTTTCTGTAACCTACTTCCTCAGTTTTCGGATTTCATTTCCTTAGGATTTTTCCAATGAATCTCAGTCTGTCATCTCATTTACCGACGATTAATTTTATGTGGCCATTCCATTTTAAATCACTCCTAATGCCTACTCCCAGATAATTTATGGAATTAACTGCTTCCAGTTGCTGACATGCTATATTGTAGCTAAATGATAAAAGATCTTTCTTTCTATGTATTCACAACACATTACACTTGTCTACATTGAGATTGAATTGCCATTCCCTGTACCATGCGTCAATACGTTGCAGATCCACCTGCATTTCAGAACAGTTTTCCATTGTTACAACCTCTCGATATACTACAGCATCATCCACAAAAAGCCTCAGTGAACTTCCGATGTTATCTACAAGGTCATTTATGTATATTGTGAATAGCAACGGTCCTACGACACTCCCCTGCGGCACACTCGAAATCACACTTACTTCGGAGGACTTCTCTCCATTGAGAACGACATGCTGTGTTCTGTTATCTAGGAACTCTTCAATCCAATCACACAACTGGTCTGGTAGTCTATATGCTCTTACTTTGTTCATTTGTAAGTAGGCTGTTTATGTTTTCTCTATGTAAGTTGGCTGTTTATGTTTTCTTATTGGCAACGTTACGTAGCGCTCAATATGAAAATCACTGGCTGTGCTGTGTGCAGTCTGTGGCTGCTTTGCATTGTTGTAATACTCGCCATTGTAGTGTTAGGCAGCTGGCTGTGAACAGCGCGTAGCGTTGTGCAGTTGGAGGTGAGCCGCCAGCAGTGGTGGATGTGGGGAGAGAGATGGCGGAGTTTTGAAATTTGTCATGAACTGCTATATTTATATATGATGATATCAAGGTAAATACATTGTTTGTTCTTTATTAATATCTTTCATTTGCTAACTATCCCTATCAGTAGTTAGTGCCTTCCGTAGTTTGAATCTTTTATTTAGCTGGCAGTAGTGGCACTCGCTGTATTGCAGTAGCTTGAGCAGCGAAGATTTTTGTGAGGTAAGTGATTTGTGAAAGGTATAGTTTAATGTTAGTCAGGGCCATTCTTTTGTAGGGATTCTTGAAAGTCAGATTGCGTTGCGCTAAAAATATTGTGTGTCAGGTTAAGCACAGTCGTGTATAAATTGTTCAAAGGGGACGTTTCATATGTCGACCCTTAGCCGAGGATACCTCACTGGAATCTTCTGATTTTTTGTTGTAGTTTGTGTAATTAGTGTAGATTTTGTTTATTGCTAGCTCGTAATTGTAGAGAAAATCTCCTTTGTAGTTGCAGTCTTTCATTGTTGTACAGTAAAACAGTTGTGGCATGCATGTAGATTTGCACCAAGTATTTCGCAGCTGCAATTAACTAGATATTATTTTCAGTGTTATGTTAATGTGTTCTCTTATTTTTGCTCTTCAAATTGTGCTTTTCTGTGTTGTCGTGTGAAATATTGTGACAATAATGGCGTGTGAAAAACGTAATACTAGGCTCCAAAGTAAACTGAGAAATGACAGTGAAAATGAAAGCAGTGTGTTAGCGCCACCGAGTAATGAATTAACTGATGTTCAAAGTAGTAATTTGGTAATAGTGCATAGGGAAATGGAGCGGGCTGCAAACAATGGTGTAGACAGTGAAACAGGTAGTGAACAGGGAAGCATTATCGATCGATCGGTCGGCAACAGCTCGCCTCAGGAATCCGAAATGACAGGACACAATTTCGCAAATACTGTAGATTCAGGTTTTGGGTTATCACCGTTTTCTCAAATAAGTCAAGACGCATTTTCTGCTTGTCAAAATGTGAATGTTGCCGGTGCAAATTCACTGCCGAAAAGCGTAGAGAAACAGATTCCAGACTCTAATACATTATTATTGCAATTAATGCAACAAATGGAACAAAATCAGAGACAAATGGGACAAAATCTTAAAAAGTTAGACACAGTGGAACAAAATCTCAAAAAGTTAGACACAGTGGAACAAAATCTCAAAAAGTTAGACACAATGGAACAAAATCTTCAAAAGTTAGACACTACGCTTGAACAAACACGTGAAGATTTAACCACTGAGTTACATAACATCGAATCGAAATGTCAAAAGGTCTGTAATGACGTAAAAACACAAATTTGTGAGCATTTCCAACCTATTTTTTCGCGTCATGAAAATGTATTACAGAATTACGAAGCAGCCATAAAAGAACTGCAAACTATTGTTCATGAAAATCATGAGCCCTTGCAAGCTAAAATTGACTCAGTTGCATCTACCGATTCGGTTACGCAACTTGCAAGAACTCAGGAAAACTTAAAGGACACAGTAGATACCCTGAAAATTGGTTCAGAAAGACACATGGAGGAAATAAGTACACTATCGGAGAAAGTAGCCGAACTTTCGGATCAGGTCACTAACTTATCTACAAAGGTAGATGATGATCTGAATGACACAAGACCCGTAGCCTTCACTGACACAGAAGAGTATGAACAAATAAGAAAATTCAAACAAAATCAAAATCAGATCAATACACAGTACAAAAGAGAAATCCGGGAAGTACAAGATCAGTTGACGCAGGTAATACAAGAATTACGTATTTCAGAGGACACTCGCGCTCCAATACGGGAAGAGGGACATAGAAATACGGAACAACCACAAAATAATAACACAGGACACTTCGGAAATTATGAAAGAAATTGGCAAGGCGCATTGGATTTTGAGATGGAACCACCGAAACGAAGTAACAATGACCGATATACGACTCGCCGACATGACGATTTTGACTATAAGCTGTTCATTACTACACGTAAATTCAAAACATTTAAGAATTCTGGCAACGACATTCATCCACAAGCATGGCTCCATCAATTCTCTCATTGTTTTCCTCCCAACTGGTCGTTAGAACACAGATTAGAATTTATGTGTGGCTACTTGGAGAATGAACCAGCTGTAAGAATGCGATCGGTAATTCACGATTGCCACAGTGAAGGAGAGTTTTACCATGCCTTCCTCTCAGCATATTGGTCTCAAGCCACACAAGACCGAGTAAAACATGGCATCATAATGATGAAACATTTCGAACAATCTGAATTTTCCAGTCTTGTGAAATATTTTGAAGACATGTTGCATAAGAATCAGTATCTTTCAAACCCATACAGCCCCTCAGAACTCATCCGCATTTGCTTACTCAAATTGCCTGAACATTTACGACATATTATTTTAGCAGGACGTTGCAAAGACGACATTGAAGCTTTTCAGGGACTGTTACAAGAACTAGAAATTGACACTGATAATCGCGGAACGCGAAAACAAGGACACAACAATTACAGGTCACATCCGTCACAATTCTGTGACGACAGAAACAATAACCGGACATGACTGGTCTATTCTTACAACGCAAATCGTGACCAAAATAGACACCACCCATACGACAACCGTTGGCAGAGTAGTAATAATTACAGGGAAAGATCACCTCTCCGCGGTAGTGACTATCACAGAGACAATCAGAGAAACAGACAATATGGGAACCAAAATAATTATTATCAAGGGAGACAGAATAACTTCAGACGCAACAGTTCAGCGCGCAGTTACGATTCAGGGAGAAATTCTCCACCACTTAACCGACAAGAAAGAAACTACAGGAACTACCGACATGACGACAGACGATATATTCGTAACGACAGACCTGAATTGCATCAGAACTGGCGGGATTCAAACAGGGCAGGGCCTTCTCGTCAGAGTGAATTTGTAGAAGTTAGGTCTCCTAATCCCAATAACGGCGCGCGCCAACAAAGAGACAGACAATGACTCGCACAGCAGGCAGCCGCGTGCGCCCGCTGGCTCCGAGAAAAATAACATAAGACGCTAGCCTGGAGAAAAATTTTAGCATTCTTTACCGATGTATACAACATGATAATTGCTTTGAAGTTGAAACTCTGTGCACTAGGAAGAGTAAAGGTTTACACCACATTTCACATGTAAAACTGTTTATTGAAAGATAATCTGCTTTTTAACTTTGTCTTTGCCATATAACTTTTCACTTTACATTACTAGTATGCTGTGTCAGACTTAAGAGACTGTTAACATACACCTATGTTTGAAGTTAAATATCCAGTCTAGAACCTAGGGAACATTTTTAAACAGAAATTACAAATGCATTGTTATAGTGAACAGACGACACAATGTTGTATTTGTACATTCTTGCTTGTTAGTTGCACGATTACGTAACGACTATAAGGCTCACATACTTAGAACATTTACCAGTACTGCTAATGAGATTTTAATGCAACATTTTGGTTTACTTGAAAATACATTCTGGGTTTAAAGTACTTTCTGTGAGATACCAGACGACACAATGGTTAGTTTATGTGACAACTACACGGTTTTATCACGACACTACTAATGAGTGAAAATTTACAATGTTGCTTTTGCAGTGTTTCTGTTTTATATCTGCACAGTTTTCTGTTTTATTCTGGAAAGTAAAACAGGTTTTAGTAGTAACTTTTGTAGTATAGCTACAATGAGACTGCCTTTTCCATAGCACAACAATACGTTACAGTACAGTACTTTCTTCATCACGGCAATAAGCGTAATAACTAAGACATTTATATGCAAAGCATTTCACTTTTGTGTATTATGAGGTAAGTACATTGACTTCTGCAGAACTTAGCTTTCGGAGGACGATAACTACGACACTTCCACACAGATTATGTTGCAACAAGACGCACATTTAGCGCTACAGTACACGTATTTGAGTGATTAATTTTGTACTTAAAACATTTATTTTTAAAGATTTTTGAATTACAAAGAAAGTTTTCCGTGATACATTTCATTCCATTGCTGTAATCTGTAACACCTGAGGGTATAATTACATTAATCCTCAGGGGAGTACACGCTTACTTTGTGTACCATGTGTGTGGCAACCACAAGGAACCCTAGCTAATATGGTATTTGCTTATACAACTTTACACATCGGTACCATATTTCTTTAACACACAAATTACACAGCTATCTGATCATTTAACTGAGAGATAAACATTTTTTTACTACATCAGTGACACATGTTTACACAATACACAGTTGGATAACTTCACACTTATGAAATTGTATTTTGTCTGTACTTTGTAAACTGTTCATATTTTTTTTGGAACCATTGTGATACTATGAGAGCTTTGAATGATGTATTTGGTATGGGATCATGATTTTTAAAGTACGTTTGAGGCAGATGACACTTTTGACATGAGCAGAGAATTTTTTTAGGTTTTGACATTATTGCAGAAAGCTACGACGTTTTTGAGATTTGACTGAGGTGTTATGATGTTATTTTTTACGAAGACGATGTGTATTATGCTGCTGAGGTATGTTTATGATTAATAAGCTGGTGCTATATGAGGAATTTGGTTATGCTATGTATTTATTATGATGAAATATTGAAGTGTCGTCGCAAGATTGACGTGTCGACGAATATATATATGTGTAATAAGGTAAGGAGTAATGAATAGTGATTAGGGACTCTGACTTATGGAAAAGGATGTTGGAAACCAAGAATCATACTTTAGAATTATGAAATGTGTGAATCATGTGTGAATCATGTGTGAATGTATCACAATGCTGGCGAAAATTTTTTGGACACTGTTATATCAATAGCATTTTGTTTCTACACATTTGCAACGCAAATTCTTGACCTGTGAAACATTTTATATGAGACTGTCACTGTAGCGGAAACTGCTGTCGTAAATATTTCCGTAAGAAAGTTAAGTGACCACCTGCACGTAATGCGTCGCGGGCACCCACCTGGGCGACAGCCGCCCGAAAAAAAAGCCATTAGCCTTTCAGCGGCACAGGTAAAAAAAAAAAAAAAAAGGGGGGGCCATTATACTCGCTATTGACATTTCCTTGTTGAAAGCATACTGTGGAGCTCGTAATTTATGATATTTACTGAAATGCTTATGAATTGATGGGAAATATTCTTACATCTGCAAACCTGATAATGACAAGTGTCTTTCTACGAGAGTTGAGAGCTACTGACTTACGAAATGCCACATGACTATTGAATGATATTTGTATGCTTTGGTTTGCGTAATTGCTTATTTCATTTGACATCTGTTTTCCAGCTGTGTTGCAGCATTGGTTTCATAAAATAAAATTAAATGCATTTGCTAATGTGAACACTTTCTGTCAACAGATCTATTAAATAATAATTTTGTGATCCACATTCTTCAAAAAAGGAGCACTTGGAAAGGAAAGAACAATAAGAAGGGACTAGTAACAGTAACTGCATACATAACATTCTTTTCAAGTACATGGTAATATTTCTTTTACAATAAGTTGTTGTGGTGCACCACTTTAATTACTTAGACATTAAGATGTGATTATACATTTCCCTTATCTGCATTGTTATCTTCAGTGTACTATTTTTTCTGCTTGAGCTATGTCATGTTTAGATATAAGCTGCTGTTTGCCAGGCATAGTGCTACTGAACTTTAATTTGTGTTACTCTGCTAAGCCAGATTTATTTTATTGTTTGCTGCTCATTGCCTTATATTAGTTGTAATTACTGTAGCTTGCTTTGCGATTTTCCATTTTTTTTTCATTGCTGTTTATATTAATTGTTTTATGTGCTGCTGCATTGCCTCGTCCCTTAGTTTAGCATCTGAGCTCAGTAGATTTAAGTTAGCTTAAGAGGGGGTAGACTATATAAAAACCTAACTATGGAGAATAGGGAAAGAATGCTTTGAAAGTTATATGAAAACGATTTGGGCCTAAATGAGTATTGTACAATGAGCCATATCTCTTTTGAAAGAAATATGGTTAGAACACAGAAAAGAGGTACAGATAGGACTTTTTGGGAATAATGATGAACAAAGGGAGATCTCCATGCAAAATACTGCAATGAAACAAACCCTGTCCTTTCCTTTTGTGTTATCCCACTATGTGTTTGGGCACCCTTGTGTATATATGTTCTTCCTGTCTTTATATGTTTACCTCATAAGACTTATGTTGTAGAATTTTTCTCATACTCAGCTACATGAACTATGATGAGGAATACTGTTATCCTCAAATATAATTTGCATTAATAATATGTTATTTACCTTATAAATATGCTTATACATTATTTATTCTGTTCTGTTTAATGCTCATGTGTGAAGTTGATGTTTCAAAAGTTATTGTGATCTTTTATGTATGTACTCATGTCATAATTCCACTGCTGTATATGTTAGTTCGATTCTTTTGTAAAGCCTGTGTTACTACAATTGTTATCTATATTGTTATGTTCTTTAATGATGTATTTTGTACCTTTGTTATTGTATTATTATGTTATAAAATTGTAATTGACACCATTTCATCAAATTAAGTAATTTGTAAGTGACATCTCACTGCACACGTTTATGTTGGTCATAGTATATGGACAATATGTGAGAAGTAGGGACTGTTAGTGTTTGCACATGTGTTAATAATTCAGCAAGGGACTGGTTAACAGCATTGCTGGTTCTAAGGACAATTCCAAAAAACTTTGTGGATGCACAAGTGGTGGTTTATGGACTTTCTATACTGTCCGCAAGACTCTATGATGGTGATTGTGCACCTGCACAGTCGCAACAGATGGTTGCTGGCCGTCTGTACAAGGACTACAGTGGGTCTGCATCTCTGGTGGCCCACCAATACAATTATTTCTACAAGGACTACAGTGGGTCTGCACCTCTGGTGGCCCACCAATACCATTATCTCTACCAGGACTGCAGTGGGTCTACTCTGTGATGACCTAACTACCAATATTCTTCAAAACGTCGAATGACTCTGCTGTGGGTTTGCTATGTTGTGGCCCATTACCTGTCAGCATGTCAAGAGTCAGCACTGTCTTTCTGATGGAAGGACACTACTTCTTCAAGACTGCATGGAAATCCACTACTTCTGTGTGCATTCTCTTTTACTGTTCAGACTTTGAAAAAAAAGAAAAACACTGTTATTTTACTGTGATGAATCAGGACTGTCTTTATAGACTGTGAGAAAATTTTAGCTTTTGACCAACATTGTATCAATAAGTGTGTGCATTTGATTTCTTTGTTATTGTAATTATGAAAAATTTTATCAAATCATTATTGGCCACTGCCCAAAAAGAATTTGTAAAATTTTTTGTGGGGAGCATGGGGGCTATGTAAGTAGGCTGTTTATGTTTTCTCTATGTAAGTAGGCTGTTTATGTTTTCTTATTGGCAACGTTACGTAGCGCTCAATATGAAAATCACTGGCTGTGCTGTGTGCAGTCTGTGGCTGCTTTGCATTGTTGTAATACTCGCCATTGTAGTGTTAGGCAGCTGGCTGTGAACAGCGCGTAGCGTTGTGCAGTTGGAGGTGAGCCGCCAGCAGTGGTGGATGTGGGGAGAGAGATGGCGGAGTTTTGAAATTTGTCATGAACTGCTATATTTATATATGATGATATCAAGGTAAATACATTGTTTGTTCTCTATTAATATCTTTCATTTGCTAACTATCCCTATCAGTAGTTAGTGCCTTCCGTAGTTTGAATCTTTTATTTAGCTGGCAGTAGTGGCACTCGCTGTATTGCAGTAGCTTGAGCAGCGAAGATTTTTGTGAGGTAAGTGATTTGTGAAAGGTATAGTTTAATGTTAGTCAGGGCCATTCTTTTGTAGGGATTCTTGAAAGTCAGATTGCGTTGCGCTAAAAATATTGTGTGTCAGGTTAAGCACAGTCGTGTATAATTTGTTAAAAAGGGGACGTTTCACATTAAACGACTGTGCTGAACTGTATCAAACGCCCTGCGGAAGTCAGGAAACACGGCATCTACCTGGGAACCCATGTCTAAGGCCCTCTGAGTCTCGTGAACGAATACCGCGAGCTGGGTTTCACGCGATCGTCTTTTTCGAAACCCATGGTGACTCCAACGGAGCAGATTTCTAGACTCCAGAAAAGTCATGATACTCGAATATAATACGTGTTCCAAAATTCTACAACTGATCGACGTTAGAGATAAAAGTCTATAGTTCTGCACATCTGATCGACATCCCTTCTTGAAAACGGGAATGACCTGTGCCCTTTTCCAATCTTTTGGAACGCTACTCTCTTCTGAGATACATGCCATGCTTCAATAGCTCAGTCGAGAGGTACTTTTATCAGGCACTCGCTGGTCCAGTTTTCACGTGCGATCAAAGTCATTTCTGTCTAATAACTTTATTGAAAAAATTTTCTTAAACTGTAGACAGTTTCTGTTTGCTGTCATACATTTAAGCATCACCGCTCTCGAATCGATCCTTCGGTGAAATTTGAGGTTCTAGCCCGCGTTCAGCGCCTATTTTTCCTGTCGTCCTCGAGAATGTACTTGAGCATACTTGATTGTAACAACCCACCGATTTTGGAGTAATTTCTTTTTTTGAAGGCATGCTGCTTGCATATACAGAGTATTACCATGTCTGAAAGAGAAGCAACATTGACGTTAATACGTAGGAACCAATACTTTCTGGTCGCGTGGTACTCCTATTGTCTGCCACAAAATGTTTACACGTTACGAAAATGCATAAATGTTTCGAGGATAAACACTTGACTTTGTAGATGTGAATATTACGTACAGCGAATAGGCAAAATAATGTGAACACCTGTACTTACTTGTAAATGGTTTATCAATAAGTGGTTGTACCCCCATTTGCCCTTAATACAGCTGCAGTTCTTCTTGGAATACTGACATATAATGATTATATAGTCTCCAGTGAAATTTTATGCATATCTTCGATCAGAACTTCTAACTCCTATAATGACGAGGGGGGCAGAAATCTGCTCCGGAGTCTGTGCTCCAATACCGGCCACAAGGGTTCGATAATGTTCAAGTCCGGGGGCTGTGCTGGCCAGGGAAGATGCTCCAGTTTTATTGCATGGCCCTCACACCACGATTGTGCTGTCCTGACTGTGTCAATGGGTGCATTATCTTCCTGAAATATGGCATCATTGTTGGAGAACAAGGTTTGAATCATGAAGTGAAGTGCACCTGATCACCTAAAATGTTCACATAATCGTTGGCTGTAACACTGCATTGGAGAGTAGTGGCGGGACCAGCAGAATACCATGATATACGAGGGCTGTCCAGAAAGTAAGTTACGATCGGTCGCGAAATGGAAACGACTATGAAAATCCGATAAAGCTTTGCAAAGATGTGTTGGGCAGTGTCTCTAGTATGACTCTAGGTAGAATTATGTCGCTCTTTTCATTCCTGAGCTCTTAGTGAGCGCGTAAAGATGTTATAGAAAATAGTGTCTCCCGCCAAGTACGAGAGCCTGGTGAGAATTTTCCCCTGAAGCTATGCAACCAACATCACATAACTATCGTGCGGTTTCTTCTTCAAGATAATTCTCAGCCTCATTCCGCAAGGGCAATGAAGATGTTCCTGCATCGTTTCAATTGGAAATGTTTGGTTACCCACAATACAGCCCGTAATTGTCTCCCACTGAGTTTCATCTCTGCTCAAACGAACCGCTGGCTATGAAGACAACATTTTAGCACAGACAACGAGCTTTAGGCCAGCGTAGAGAATTGGCCGAAAGCACTGGCGGCTGTCTTCTATGATGAGAGTATTGGAAAGTTGGTACAACGCTACGATGAATGTCTGAGTCAGAGCGGCGACTACGTAGAGAAGTAGCTGAAAGGTGAAGCTAACTGTTACAAATGAAACATTTCCGATTTTCACTGTGATTTTCATTCCGCGATCAATCGTAACTTACTTTCTGGACAGCCACCGTAGCTTCCCACACCATCACATTTCCGCGTACATTCTTAGCCGTTGCAATCAAGCAATCAGCACTGTAGGCTTCTTTTGCCTTTCTCCAGATGTAAACCCGGTCCGATGTTGGAAATAACGAAAACGTTGACTCGTCGGCCACAAAACGCGTTTCCACTGATCAACCGTCCAGGATTTATGTTTCTGACACCATGTTTTTATGCTTCTTTGAGTTGGCTGTCGTCACTAACGGTTTCGGTACAGCAGATCGTCCATGAATATTGGCTTTATCGAGTTCTCGGCGGACAGATTCGATCGATACGGGGTATCGAAGATGGCTATTGAGCTCTGCAGTCACTTTAGCGGCCGCAGTTTTGTGTTGTTTTTACACAATTCGCGTTAGCGTACGACGATCTCTGTCATTTAGTTTCGATTTGCGCCCACTATTACCTTTACTTGAAGATGTCTTTCTATGTTTCATGTAGGCTGCCATGACTGTTGAAACAGTCACTGTTGAAATATTCATTAACTTGGCTGTCTTGGTACTGATGCTCCAGCTATTCGGGCCCGCGCAACCTGCCCTCTTTGGAAGTCTGTTAAGTCTTTCATTGCACGTCGACCTCGGCCTCTGAATGCAAATACGAAGTGTGCACTACTCGTTAACAATCTGCACTGATGCCTAGTCCGTACTGAACACGCACAGTCCAGCGCGACACGTGTCTTACCTGCGTTGTTGACAGTCAGACACAATCATCCCATTCCTGCCACCGTTCACATTATTTTTCCTTTCCCCAATATACATATAAGAGACAGAGACAGAGAGAGAGAGAGAGAGTTAACTATATATAAATTGCGTAAATTGTTCATTGCGACTGGTATTGAAATAGATTCTGCTCTTCAGTTGTGCCCAGTTCTACGGAACTGCATTAATATTCGAAAATAATAATATCCGTATGCATACTGTACGTAGTTTGAAGCCAGATGCGATGATGTTCATTTTTGTTCCCAACGTATACTGATTTACCGAGATGGGAACATCGATGTTTTCTTCAGTGCAATTTACGCGCGCTTTACCCCCGTGGTCTAGGGGTAGCGTCTTTGATTCATAATCGAATCGTCTTCGGTCTCGGGTTCGATCCCCGCCACTGCCTAAATTTTGATAAATAATCAGCACTAGCGGCCGAAGACTTCCGGCATAAGAAGTCAGCCTCATTCTGCCAACGGCGTTGTCAAAGAGGGCGGAGGAGCGGATAGAGGTTCAGGGCACTCTCTTGTCCTAAGGGTGGGAAATTTCCCCTAAAGGCGGAAGAATGAGCAATGATCAACGACATGAGGATGCAGAAGGCAATGGAAACCACTGCATTAAAGACACGTAACGTGTATCCACAGGACATGTGGCCTGTCATTAAAGAAGTGTCATGATGATCTCTCCATTGGCAAAAGATTCCGGAATAGTCCCCCATTCGGATCTCCGGGAGAGGACTGCCAAGGGGGAGGTTACCATGAGAAAAAGATTGAATAATCTACGAAAGGATAACGTTCTACGAGTCGGGGCGTGGAATGTCAGAAGCTTGAACGTGGTAGGGAAACTAGAAAATCTGAAAAGGGAAATGCAAAGGCTCAATCTAGATATAGTAGGGGTCAGTGAGGTGAAGTGGAAGGAAGACAAGGATTTCTGGTCAGATGAGTATCGGGTAATATCACCAGCAGCAGAAAATGGTATAACAGGTGTAGGATTCGTTATGAATAAGAAGGTAGGGCAGAGGGGGTGTTACAGTGAACAGTTCAGTGACCGGGTTGTTCTAATCAGAATCGACAGCAGACCCACACCGACAACGATAGTTCAGGTATACATTCCGACGTCGCAAGCTGAAGATGAACAAATAGAGAAAGTGTATGAGGATACTGAAAGGGTAATGCAGTATGTAAAGGGGGACGAAAATCTAATAGTCATGGGCGACTGGAATGCAGTTGTAGGGGAAGGAGTAGAAGAAAAGGTTACAGGAGAACATGGGCTTGGGACAAGGAATGAAAGAGGAGAAAGACTAATTGAGTTCTGTAACAAGTTTTAGCTAGTAATAGCGAATACCCTGTTCAAGAATCACAAGAGGAGGAGGTATACTTGGAAAAGGCCGGGAGATACGGGAAGATTTCAATTAGATTACATCATGGTCAGACAGAGATTCCGAAATCAGATACTGGATTGTAAGGCGTACCCAGGAGCAGATATAGACTCAGATCGCAATATAGTAGTGATGAAGAGTAGGCTGAAGTTCAAGACATTAGTCAGGAAGAATCAATACGCAAAGAAGTGGGATACGGAAGTACTAAGGAATGACGAGATACGTTTGAAGTTCTCTAACGCTATAGATACAGCAATAAGGAATAGCGCAGTAGGCAGTACAGTTGAAGAGGAATGGACATCTCTAAAAAGGGCCATCACAGAAGTTGGGAAGGAAAACATAGGTACAAAGAAGGTAGCTGCGAAGAAACCATGGGTAACAGAAGAAATACTTCAGTTGATCGATGGAAGGAGGAAGTACAACCATGTTCCGGAAAAATTAGGAATACAGAAATACAAGTCGCTGAGGAATGAAATAAATAGGAAGTGCAGGGAAGCTAAGACGCAATGGCTGCAGGAAAAATATGAAGACATCGAAAAAGATATGATTGTCGGAAGGACAGACTCAGCATACAGGAAAGTCAAAACAACCTTTGGTGACATTAAAAGCAACGGTGGTAACATTAAGAGTGCAACGGGAATTCCACTGTTAAATGCAGAGGAGAGAGCAGATAGGTGGAAAGAATACATTGAAAGCCTCTATGAGGGTGAAAATTTGTCTGATGTGATAGAAGAAGAAACAGGAGTCGATTTAGAAGAGATAGGGGATCCAGTATTAGAGTCGGAATTTAAAAGAGCTTTGGAGGACTTACGGTCAAATAAGGCAGAAGGGATAGATAACATTCCATCATAATTTCTAAAATCATTGGGGGAAGTGGCAACAAAACGACTATTCACGTTGGTGTGTAGAATATATGAGTCTGGCGACATACCATCTGACTTTCGGAAAAGCATCATCCACACAATTCCGAAGAAGGCAAGAGCTGACAAGTGCGAGAAATATCGTACACTCAGCTTAACAGCTCATGCATCGAAGCTGCTTACAAGAATAATATCCAGAAGAATGGAAAAGAAAATTGAGAATGCGCTAGGTGACGATCAGTTTGGCTTTAGGTAACGTAAAGGGACGAGAGAGGCAATTCTGACGTTACGGCTAATAATGGAAGCAAGGCTAAAGAAAAATCAAGACACTTTCATAGGATTTGTCGACCTGGAAAAAGCGTTCGACAATATAAAATGGTGCAAGCTGATCGAGATTCTGAAAAATGTAGGGGTAAGCTACAGGGAGAGACGGGTCATATACAATATGTACAACAACCAAGAGGGAATAATAAGAGTGGACGATCAGGAACGAAGTGCTCGTATTAAGAAGGGTGTAAGACAAGGCTGTAGCCTTTCGCCTCTACTCTTCAATCTGTACATCGAGGAAGCAATGATGGAAATAAAAAAACGTTCAGGAGTGGAATTAAAATACAAGGTGAAAGGATATCAATGATACGATTCGCTGATGACATTGCTATCCTGAGTGAAAGTGAAGAAGAATTAAATGATCTGCTGAACGGAATGAACAGTCTAATGAGTACACAGTATGATTTGAGAGTAAATCGGAGAAAGACGAAGGTAATGAGAAGTAGTAGAAATGAGAACAGCGAGAAACTTATCAGGATTGATGGTCACGAAGTCAATGAAGTTAAGGAATTGTGCTACCTAGGCAGTAAAATAACCAATGACGGACGGAGCAAGGAGGACATCAAAAGCAGACTCGCTATGGCAAAAAAGGCATTTCTGGCCAAGAGAAGTCTACTAATATCAAATACTGGCCTTAATTTGAGGAAGAAATTTCTGAGGATGTACGTCTGGAGTACAGCATTGTATGGTAGTGAAACATGGACTGTAGGAAAACCGGAAGGGACTCGAAGCATTTGAGATGTGGTGCTATAGACGAATGTTGAAAATTAGGTGGACTGATAAGGTAAGCAATGAGGAGGTTCTACGCAGAATCGGAGAGGAAAGGAATATGTGGAAAACACTGATAAGGAGAAGGGACGGGATGATAGGACATCTGCTAAGACATGAGGGAATGACTTCCACGGTACTAGAGGGAGTTGTAGAGGGCAAAAACTGTAGAGGAAGACAGAGATTGGAATACGTCAAGCACGTAGGTTGCAAGTGCTACTCTGAGATGAAGAGTTTAGCACAGGAAAGGAATTCGTGGCGGGCCGCATCAAACCAGTCAGTAGACCGATGACCAAAAAAAAAAAATCCTATTCCGATCAGCTACTAAGAGATTGTCTCTCACCCGATGGACGATTCGCCGTAAACTTAATCAAACAAATTCGAAATGTCTGTCAGCAGGTGTAACTACTGCACGGTGGCGGCAGTAAGTGGCGTCGGTGAAATAATACGTATCGCAATGTCGACGGATTCCACGTGTATTCGTAACAGTTAACTACTCGCTTCTGCACTGTCTTTCACAAAGTGCGACTATTCGCACGGAATATACTCGGAGCATCACAGGAAATTACCCCTGTGGCTCATTTTCTGATCCATTTACCCTGTTTTAGTTCGCAACGCTGCCGTGCATTACGCTGTGTGTTTCATTGGTATAACTGAATCCATTTCCCATCTATATCAGTTAGTAACTGTGTAGCAAACAGTTGCGTCCAATTAAGTGTAACATAAATTGCAGCTCAGTTATTTGCAGAGAGTGTGCGAACATGCAGCGTGATTCCTGTGATGACGACGGATGTGAAGCAGAAGATCAACGACTCGCTGAAGTAAAAGCGGGATCACCATCCCACTGAAGTAAAAGCGGTACAACTATGAATATTAAAGAAAAGTAAATACGGTAAATCAAAACTGAAAATATGATAAAATACGAGAAATGTTAATTCTATTATTTGCTTCATGTGTTGGGAAGCGAAGCAAAAAAATTTGCAATTCTGAACTGTCAGAGTAATGTTGGCTTGAATAATTTGCCAAAGGAATCATGAACTTCAATCTTCATGGTAAACAGTACAGTTCGGTTGAATTGCCACTATCGTTAATTAGCATAAATGATGAGTGTAGATCATTGAACAATCTGGCTAAATAACGGTAACGAAATACTGTAGAGGCAACGCGCGCTAAAATAATTCGTCTAATAGACGGCAGTACGCCAACATTTATACAAAGTCCGCCGCTCGTGGTCGTGCGGTAGCGTTCTCGCTTCCCGCGCCCGGGTTCCCGGGTTCGATTCCCGGCGGGGTCAGGGATTTTCTCTGCCTCGTGATGACTGGGTGTTGTGTGATGTCCTTGGGTTAGTTAGGTTTACGAAGTTCTAAGTTCTAGAGGAGTGATGATCATAGATGTTAAGTCCCATAGTGCTCAGAGCCATTTGAACCATTTATACAAACTGTCGTCTTCTCGCTAAGATGCCTTCACTATCTTTCCACACATTATTGTGTAAACCCGTACTTTTCGTTCATAATTTTATGTCTCTGTTTCGAGTAGATCCTGTGGTTATGATACTAACATTTAGGGGCAATGGTGAAGAGAAAATGTATCGGTTTGATATACGGAGGCGTGGTCCGAAAAATTAAAAAACAGATTCAGTTGTGGGTTAAACTTTTCCTCTTGTAATGACTTGATACACTGACTAATCTCAAAACAAGGACAAAAAAACCACATCAGACATTTACCAGCTTCCCTAAAAGTAATTTTATTTGCAGTATGGACGTGGGCGCTTGTTTGGTCTGCAGAATCGGCAATAGTGGACAATTGTGGACTTAAGGACAAGAAGGGGAGTTGCTAACAATAAATCTAATGGCGAGATGGATTATTCGAACTGATCCATCAGAGATAAGATTCAGGGTGAATTTTTGAATTTTTCAGAACGCCAGGGAAGAGAGGAAAGGGGAAAGCCTAAAATCGCACATGATTAGAGGAGAGAGAGATATTCCTACTGGCGAGACACCTTGCAGCTATGTGTGGTGTGAGGAACTTCACATATACTGGACATGAGTATAAGCTATGGGGATCAATTTAAGTCACTGGTGTATCATGTGCTCAGGGTGAAAATAACGGGAGGTTCGATGCCAACTGTCTCAGAGAACATACCACGAAAGAAACTGAAGCTCTGAGTAAAAGTCACCCTTTGTCTCAAAGTAGTAACTTACATCTAGGAGTAGTGGCCCTCAGATAATTACTAATACGATGACCACTCTACTGTTTGGTTCTTAAACGTTAGTTTGTGATAGAAATACACTGAAACTGGTATAGGAATGTGTATTCAAGTACAATGTAAACAGGCCGAATACGGCACTGCGGTCGGGAACGCATATATAAGACAACAAGTGTCTGGCGGAGTCACGACTGTGATGTGAACATCAGAAATTCGGTAAAGCCGCGCGTGGTATCCGCGCAGTCTAACACGCTTTCACACTGTTCGCGGGGCTGCCCCCGTCGGAGGTTAGAGTCCTCCCTCGGGTGTGCATTCTGTCCTTAGCATAAGATAGTTTAAGTTGGATTGTGAGTAAACCTATGGACCGAACACCTCAACAGTTTGGTCCCATAGGAACGTGCCACCACCAACCCGTAAAACATCAATTCTCCGACGTAGCTGCGGAATGCAAGAACGGGACCAACGACGACTGAAGAGAATCATTCAACGTGACAGAAGTGCAACCCTTCCGAAAATTGGTGCAGATTTCAATGCTGGGCCATCAACAAGTGTCAAGATGAGAACCATTGATGATTGCACTACATAAAACTTTATGCCTCGCCTGGGCCCGTCCACACTGGCATTGGACTGTTGATGACTGGAAACATGTTGCCTGGTCGGACGAGTCTCGTTTCAAATAGTATCGTGCGGATGGACGTGTGCAGGTATGGAGACAACCTCATGAATCCATGGACCCTGCATATTAGCAGAACACTGTTCAAGCCGCGCGGGATTAGCCGAGCGGTCAGGGGCGCTGCAGTCATGGACTGTGCGGTTGGTCCCGGCGGAGGTTCGAGTCCTCCCTCGGGCATGGGTGTGTGTGTTTGTCCTCAGGATAATTTAGGTTAAGTAGTGTGTTAGTTTAGGGACTGATGACCTTAGCAGTTAAGTCACATAAGACTTCACACACATTTGAACATTTTTTTTAACACTGTTCAAGCTGGTACAGGCTCTGTAATGGTATGGGTCGTGTGCTGTTGCAGTCATATGGGATCCCTGACACGTGTAGATACGACTCTGACAGGTGACACGTACTTAAGCATCCTGTCTCATCACCTGCATCCATTCAGGTCCATTGTGCATTTCGATGGACTTGGGAAATTGCAGCAGGACAGTGAAAACACCCCACATGTCCAAAATTGCATACAGTGGCTCCAGGAACACTCTTCTGAGTTTAAACGCTTCGGCTGGCCACCAATCAACCCAGACTTTGAGCATATCTGGGATGCCTTGCAACTTGCTGTTCAGAAGGGATCTCAACCCCCTCGTACTCTTACGGATTTATGGAGAGCCCTGCAGGATTCATGGTGTCAATTTCCTCCAGCACTACTTCAGACGTTAGCCGAGTCCCTGCCACGTCGTGTTGCAGCAGTTCTGCTTGCTCGCGGGGGCCGTACAGGATATTAGGCAGGTGTACCAGTTTCTTTGGCTGTTCATTGTGTATTAGTGTTGTCATTTACACATTTCAGAGTAAATTATTAAGTAGTTCTATAAAGGAAAAACAGTCAAACTAGCTATAGCACAGTATCGATTATTCATATGGCTTGATTTTAATTACATTCTTGTTGACTAGTAATTGCAACTTGCCACATTTGCTTTTACCTTAGCAAAATTTCCCTGCAAGTGCAATACCCAAAGTTCAGGAGTGGTGGAAACCTCTTTGGAAAACGTTACTCTAGGTCGTTCTATATGTGCTCTTTGCCCATGTCTTCACTCTGCTGAATCAGCAGCGGTGACATCCTCGTGAAGATGGGCCTTTCCCTTCATATGACTAACTGAATTCAGTGAAGATTTTTCTGTGGACGTGTCCTGGCACACTGCCGCGATTCCAGTCACAATTTTTATTTAATAAACAGCTATATTCTCCTGTGACAATAGGATGGCCTGGAATGGGCAGAACGGGCTTCCAAGCACACGGCATCGGATCAAAGGTGTCTGTACGTCTGTTAATGGACGTTAATATGGGGGTGCGTCCACCCTTCGCCTTTATGACGGCTTGGACTCTGCTTGGAGCTCTTCCAATGAGGAGTCTGAGAACCTGTGGCGGATTGGCAGCCCGTTCTTCCTCAGGAGCCGAAACCATAGAAGGCAGTGATGTTGAACGCTGAAGTCTTCAGCGACGTCACTGTTCAAAATCATTAAAAAAGATGTCCCGTTGTGTGTAGGTCGCGACTATGGGCAGACCAATCCATTTCAGGAATGCTGTTGTTCACAATCTGGGTTACGGCAAGGTGCATTGTCATGCTGATACAGTCGTCATCTCTCAGTTGTTCCTCTGCCTTACACAGTTCGCTATGCTGTAAAATGTCATGTCCTTTCGCAGTTTACCGTTTTCTTAAGCGCAATGAGGGGACCACACCTGAACACGAAAAACACCCATATATCATAAAACCGCCTTCTCTGTATGTCACTGTTTCCACTGCACTTGATGGTAGTTCTCCAGGCATTCGTCAAATCCATAGCCTTCCAGAGGATTGCCAATTGGCATAGCGTACCTCATCGCTGTAAATCGTCTGTTTCCAGTCACCCACTGTCCAGTGACGTTTCTCATTACACCACCTCAAGCGTCGCTCACCACTGGCTACAGAAATGTGTGGCTGATGAGAAGTTGCTACTGCTGGCAGTACTTTGGAACTCACGAGTGATTCTTTTCTCTGATACCGTGTGATTTTTTACAACCACTCTCCACAGTCCTCGGCGGTTTCTGTTTGTCACTACATGGCATCGGCCTAATTTTGGTATAGCTGAAGTTGTTCCTTCACATTTCCCCTTCTTAGCCACGTCACCGAGAGTGGATTTGGGCAGCTTTAGACGAGTTGAAACGTCCTTGGCGGATTTGTTACTAGAATAAATGAAATGTCGTGTGGCTAGGGCCTCCCGTCGGGTGGACCGGTCGCATCGACATCTACATGGATACTCTGGAAATCACATTTAAGTGCCTGCCAGCGGGTTCATCGAACCACCTTCACAATTCTCTATTATTCCAATCTCGCATAGCGCACGGGAAAAATGAACACCTGTATCTTTCCGTGCGAGCTCTGATTTCCCTTATTTTATCGTCGTGATCGTTCCGCCCTATGTAGGTCGGAAAATATTTTCGCAATCGGAGGAGAAAGTTGGTGATTGGAATTTCGTGAGAAGATTTCGTCGCAGCGAAAAACGCTTTTCTCTTAATGATTTCCAGCCCAAATCCTGTATCATTTCTGTGATACTCTCTCCCGTATTTCGTGATAATAAAAAACGTGCTGCCTTTCTTTGAATTTTTTCGATGTACTCCGTCAGTCCTGTCTGGTAAGGATCCACCACCAAGCAAAAAAAAATGGTTCAAATGGCTCTGAGCACTATGCGACTTAACTTCTGAGGTCATCAGTCGCCTAGAACTTAGAACTAATTAAACCTAACTAACCTAAGGACATTACACACATCCATGCCCGCGGCAAGATTCGAACCTGCGACCGTAGCGGTCGCTCGGCTCCAGACTGTAGCGCCTAGAACCGCACGGCCACTCCGGCCGGCCCCCACACCACGCGGCAGTTTTCTAAAAGAGGACGGAAAAGCGTAGTGTAGGCAGTCTCCTTAGTAGGTCTGTTACATTTTCTAAGTGTCCTGCCAATAAAACGCAGTCTTTCCCCACAACATTTTTATGTGTTCCTTCCAATTTAAGTTGTTCGTAATTGTAATACCTAGGTATTTAGTTGAATTTACGGCTTTTAGATTAGACTGATTTATCGTGTAACCGAAGTTTAACGAATTCCTTTTAGCACTCTGGTGGATGACATACTTTTCGTTATTTAAGGTCAACTGCCACTTTTCGCGCCATTCAGATATTTATTCCAAATAGTTTTGAAGTTAGTTTTGATCTTCTGATGACCTTATTAGCCGTTAAACGACAGCGTCATCTGCAAACAACCGAAGACGGCTGCTCAGATTGTTTCCCAAATCGTTTATATAGATAAGGAACAGCAAAGGGCCTATAACACTACCTTGGGGAACGCCAGAAATCACTTCTGTTTTACTCGTTGACTTTCAGTCAATTACTGCGAACTGTGGCCTCTCTGACAGGAAATCACAGATCCAGTCACATAGCTGAGACGATATTCCATAAGCACGCAATTTCACTATGAGCCGCTTGTGTGGCACAGTGTCAAATGCCTTCCGGAAATCCAGAAATACGGAATCGATCTGAAATCCCTTGTCAATAGCACTCAACACTTCATGTGAATAAAGAGCTAGTTGTGTTTCACAGAAACGATCTTTTCTAAACCCATGTTCAATATGTGTCAATAGACCGTATCCTTCGAGGTAATTCATAATGTTCGAACACAATATATGTTCTAAAAATCCTGCTGCATACCGACGTTAACGATATGGGCCTGTAATTTAGTGGATTACTCCTACTACCTTTCTTGAATATTGGTGTGACCTTGAAACGTCCCCTTAGAAAAATTAATGAATGACTGTGCTGATAAACCTCTTACATTATTTGATTTTCAAACAGCTGAGCAGAACTGAACATACTAAAACAGTTCGCTCTCTGCCTATTCTGATCAACACTAAACTGACACACATTATTTTTAGCGCAACGCAATCTGACTTTCAGTAATCCCTACAAAAGAATGGCCCTGACGAACAACAACCTATAGCTTTCATGAATTCTTACCTCACAAAAATCTTCGTTACTCGAACTACTGCAATACAGCGAGCGCCAATACTGCCAACTAAATAAAAGATTCTAGCTACTGAAGGCACTAACTACTGATAGGGATAGTTAGCAAGTGAAAGATTTTGATAGAGAACAAACAATGTATTTGCCTTAATAGTGTTCAAAAGTCATAATATATATAGCAGTTCATGACATCCAGCCTTCAAATTTATTGTCTCTGATGGACACAGGTCCAACTCATCAGCTCTCCAAATTCCGCCATCTCTCTTCCCACATCATCCACTGCTGGCTGCTCACCTCTAACTGCGCAACATTCAGTGACTAGTCGATGTCAGACGTTGGTGCGCTCCTCTGGTCGACGCATTCTTCTGTTACTGCTTGTCCACTGACAACACAATACTGCCAGCCTCCTTTTATGGAGTCTGGTCTTCATCCCGTGACATCTGATGGTCAATACCGCAATACACGGGTGGTGTTGGTTGATTCGGGGGAGGGGATCAAACAGCGAGGTCATCGCTCACAGCCGGCCGCTGTGGTCGAGTGGTTCTAGGCGCTTCATTCCGGAACCACGCGGCTGGTACGGTCAGAAGTTCGAATCCTGCCTCGGGGATGGATGTGTGTGATGTCCTTAGGTTAGTTAGGGTTAAGTAGTTTTAAGTCTAGGGGACATGACTTCGGATGTTAAGTCCCATAGAGCTTAGAGCCATTTGAACCATCCATCGGTCACATCGGTTTAGGGAAGGGTAGGGAAGGAGGTCGCCCGTGCCCTTTTCAAACGAACTATCCTGTCATTTGCCTGAAGCGATTTAGGGAAATCACTGAAAACGTAAATCAGGATGGCCGGACGCGGATTTGAACCGTCGTCCTTTAGAATGGGAGTCCAGTGTGCAAACAACTGCTCCACAAGGCCGGTGTCCGGATACTCCTGATCACATAGTTTATGATAGCTGTCTTTGAATGGCCATTCTATTATTTTATTGCACACAACCCTGTCGATCTAACGGACGAAACTTCTTCAACTTGGTGAGGGTTCCGAAAGACAGAATGTTTCACCGAATGCTGTTACATGAGCTGTTGTAGCATAATGCTTGGATGAGCAAACAAAAGTTATTACGTCCTGGTACTTCACCAGTCATTCGATGTTTAAGGAGGAGGACTGTCAGCTCGGGTCTGAGGAGGTTGGTCGCTTGTGACGCGCGCAGGTGGCAGGCACAGCCTCCGTCATGCTTGCACCAGACTGCCAGGAAGCTACCGCGACGTGAGAACAACATTGAGTTGACAGGGAAACCCAAAACTCACCTTATGGATTTTGTGGATACCTCTCAAATTTTGGCAACACATATCAGCGAAGAGGACTGCAAAGAATGGAAGAGTGGTGGTGGGAGATACGAAGACTGTAAACGATTGGTCACCATTGGATGAGAAATATGCAGCTCCTCATCGCTCGTGTCGAATAAATGATTCCAAGATCCCAGCCAATACACAGGGGAGCTAATACTGGGCTGTTAAAATCACTTGCAATAGCTAATGAGGTATTAATGTTTCGCTCTTGAGAGAAGAGTTGCCATTTCTCTAAGTACCAAGGGAATTCCATCTGCAACTTCCGATTGCGTCTTCATTGAAATCAAATATTCCAGTTGACAACTATGTTGTATTTGTTAAAAGATATCTTTCTGTACACCATGAGTTGCGTTTAAAAATATTTGTCAGCCTACAAGATTTGCAGTTTATCTACACATTCGCATTTGATTCAATTAGTAGTCATTGCTGGTTGTATTTTGTTTATGTGATAACATCACGCTCGCATAATAAAATGTACAAATTTGAATTACATGCGGCGATGTCAGATGGAATTTAATTGAGGAGCTGGAACGTGGTATTTATATAAACTGGGCTTATGACGTGAAACATCTTGAGCGTATTAGGAAGTATCATCAAACTAGCCGGCCGAAGTGGCAGCGCGGTTCTGGCGCTGCAGTCTGGAACCGGGAGACCGCTACGGTCGCAGGTTCGAATCCTGCCTCGGGCATGGATGTCTGTGAAGTCCTTAGGTTAGTTAGGTTTAACTAGTTCTAAGTTCTAGGGGACTAATGACCTCAGCAGTTGAGTCCCATAGTGCTCAGAGCCATTTGAACCATTTCATCAAACTAGACGTCTTGAAAAGCCTTATGATTTGGACTTCCGAAAGTTAAGTCGGAAGAGTTTGGTCTTGGTTTGTGGGGCAGACGTTGTGACGCGTGCACTTGTAGATGGTTAAGGTTCCGTCTTCTTCTGTTCCCGAACAGGGAAGGTTCGCACCTGCGAATACAACCCGGATCTGAGTTAAACGCCCCTTTTGGCAGTCAGCAACACATGCCTTAACAAGACTTAAGACACCTTCATAGCAACCGTTGGTCGGAGGTTGGCAGACCCTTGAAGCTGCCAGCTGCAGCCTAGACTCCCTCCTGAACCCTCGCCCTCTCCCCAGGCTCAAGGGTCCTGCCGCTGCTCTTGAATGCAGAGACACAGCTAGTGCGAAGTGAGATGGCTGTACTTTGTGTTAATGCACCGCCTCAGAGTCCACTGTGTGGTATTGTCCAAAGAGCGAGGTGCCACATCATAGGCGGCAACGTGCATTGATGCCACAGACATCAGCGATGACTCGCTGCAATCTGCGACGAATGGGAGATGCTAAAGGAGACACGCCTTCTCTCTCAGCACAGCAGCACCCTCGCATAGAGGTCAGTATAGAGCCGACCTCTGCTGAGGCAGGCGATATCATCGAGTAAGACAAAAGGGTTATTCAAGTCTCAAATGGAAAAGTACTTTTGTAAATGTTGAACGTTTTTCAAGAGAACTGCTTGCTAATTGGTGCATCGCGTAATGCTTTCATAGTCAGTGAGAGCTCTCAATTTTCAAGGAGTTCTTTGGTAAAAGACTGTGTCAAGTTAAGTAAATCTTTATCATTTGTGCAATAAAGAGAAGTAATGTTTCATATTTTGTAGTTCCCATGAATCGTCTCCCAGAGCAATCAGAGATCCGAAAGCTATTGCTGGACGTATGTAGTATCGTCTTGTCACAGTACACGCTTTATGGGTAAGCAAATGTTACGTGTCTGCCCATGTCAAGCAACCTACGCATTTAATACTGTTTGTTACATACTGTCTTCTTTAAGAAAGACATATATTACTTCTTCTCGAATAAATGACAACTCTTAAGTATGTTGCGCTTTTAAATTAATCCCCTCGAGATGTATTTGCTCTACAGACTTTACACTTTTTGGCTATGTTACACAAATTTTTCTTCGGCCGCGGTGGTCGAGCGGTTCTAGACGATTCAGTCCGGAACCGCGCGACTGCTACGGTCGCAGGTTCGAATCCTACCTCGGGCATGGATGTGTGTGATGTCCTTAGGTTAGTTAGGTTTAAGTAGTTCTAAGTCTAGGGGACTAATGACCTCAGATATTAAGTCCCATAGTGCTCAGAGCCATTTGACCCATTTTTTAACATAAATTTTCGGTGCCTGGCACTGTGATAACTGATGACTTACAGCTAGTTCGGTAACTTGCAATTAAATACATTTCTCTCTATGCTGGATATCGGCAAGGGAACAACATGGTGTTCTTTCACACCAACACAGTACACAAGCTCCCCATGGAACATTTTCACCCCAGTAAAATGGATTCCATCTTCGGTTAATCTTAGAATTTTCATGTGTCACTTCCTTCACATTTGGCAATATTTGTTAATGTGAAAATGGTGAGTTGCATCGTGATTTGTGATCTGTGGTTTATAGTCGGATCCCTGTGTGACAGTCTTGGTGATGCAATTCGAAGGTCGGAGAAAGGCAACGGCATACCATTTACGGAAGGTCTTATAAACAGTATTTAGAACGAGACAGACTGATTTTTCTTACAGTAAGACACTGCGCAGTGGTCCCGAAGAAGGTGTGACATGGGTGCCTGGACATTATGCGTTATCCGAAAAATATGTGTCGGCGTAGCAGGCGTGTTACTTGGCGCCAGTTTTTTGGCAGACATTCACTTTTGTTCCTCTGGCAGCAGCAGCAGCACCAATCTTCAGTCATGATATCTGAGCGCCGTTCGGCAATATCCACTGCACACTGGGCGCCTTACAGATATTCTGAATACTACTGTTCACTGAACTGACTGCTTACGCCTACAAAAGTCTGCTAGAATCGCAGTGAATGTCGTGATGCGCGAGACTCATTATTCGGCAATATTTCGTAGGTCCAGTTGTTTCATGCATAAACATAGGTGCAATACAGCTTTCACTTTCAGATGTATTATCTAGCTATCGATTGTTAAACAGTCTTGTGGTTCCTACTTGACGCAAAATATAACGTAGTATAAATTCTTAGTGTAAAATGGCAAAATTCGAGTAGATGTCAGATGTTATTTTTAAATGCTCTAAATAAATAACTAGAGTTTGGTGTTATAGTGTCTGTGTTACGGAACTTCGATGCTGAAATCCACGACCTGTTATAGTCTGATCAGCCAGAACATCATGTCCACCTTTGGCACGAATAACAGCGACGACGCGTCGTGGCAAGTAAGCAGCGAGACCTTCGTAGGTCGCTGGAGGAAGTTGGCACGACATCTACTCCTACGGGTCACCTAAATTCGGCAAATTCCGGGGAGGGGGGCGATAACCTCTGATGCCACGTTAAATCACATTCCAGATGTTTTCGATCGGATTCAGATCTGGCAAGTCGGGAGGCCAGCAGATCAATTGAAACATGCCACTGTGTTCCTCGAACCACTCCATCACACTCTTGGTCTCTTGACATTGCGCATTATCTTGCTGAAAAATGCCACTGCCGTCGGGAAACATAACCGTCATGAAGGAGTGTACGTGATATGCAACCAGAGTATGCTACTACTTGGCCTTCATGGTGCCTTGCACGAGCTCACCAGGACCCAAAGATGCCCACGTGAATGTTCCCCGAGCATAATGGAGCCGCTGCCATCTTTTCTACGTCCCGCGATACAGGTGTCAAGGAGCTGTTCCGCTGAAAGACGACAGATTCGCGCCATCCCATCAGCATGATCAAGGAGATACCGGGATTCATCAGACCATGAAAAACTGTGCCTCTGCGACAACGTCCAATGCCTATGGTCACGTCCCCGTTTCAGTCGCAGTTGCCGATGTTGTGGTGTTAACATTGGCACATATGTGGGTGGTCGACTGCGGAGGCCCATCACTAGGAATCTTCGGTGCACTGTGTGTTCAGACACACTTGTAATCTAAAAAAACTAAACTACTCTCGAACAGGCCATGAAGGCCCAAAAGTATCGACCGGCCGCCATGTCATCCTCAGCCCACAGGCGTCATTGGACGCAGGTATAGAAAGCCATGTGGTCACCACAGCTCTCCCGGCCGTGTGTCAGTTTCCGAGACCGGAGCCGCTACTTCTCAATCAAACAGCTCCTCAGTTTGCCTCTCATGGGCTGAGTACACACCGCATGCCGACAGCGCTTGGCAGACCGGCTGGTCACCCATCCAAGTTCTAGCCTAGCCTGAGAGCGCTTAACTTTGGTGATCTGACGGGAACCGGTGTTACCACTGCGGTAAGGCCTTTGGCACACTTGTACCCTGCTCAGCACTAAAGTCTTAAGTCAGTTCTGCCACACATCGCCGCCTGTCCTGTTTTACCAGTCTGGGCAGCCTACGAACCTGTAATGAGGGGTGGCCACCTATTCCTACAACAGCTGGACGTGGTTTTACCTTGGTTTCTCCGCCTGTTGAAGACACTCACCATTGCACTACGCTAACACCCGACAAGTCGTGCAGTTTCCGAACCTCCGGGACATCACAATCTGCCCTCGGTGCTAGCACACTGGACTCGTATTTGGGAGGACGACGGTTCAATGCCGCGTCCGGCCATCCTGATTTAGGTTTTCCGTGATTTCCCTAAATCGCTCCAGGCTAATGCTGGGATGGTTCCTCTGAATGGGCACGGCCGACTTCCTTCCCCGTCCTTCCCTAATCCGATGACACCGATGACCTCGCTGTTTGGTCTCTTCCCCCCAAATCAATCCAATTCAATCTGCCCTCTGTGAAACTCAGACAGATCCTTTTCTACACAAGAACAGCACGCTCATTAATACTACACGCACTTTGCGTGTGTCTTAGTAGCAGCCATTCCTCACCAGGTAAGGGAGCTATCACGTCGACGCTTTTATATTGGTAGTAGGTCGTTGACAGTGATGTTCAGGCTGATAGCGAAAAATTCGCTTACCCGGCTGCATCTCCGTTCAGTGGCATCGATCGGTTTTTTTTATTTAGCCCCTTGCTCAGCGAGGCACTTGACGTGAATTGCGTTGCTGTCTATAGATTGGAGAGTGTTGGGGTGGGAGCACAACACAACACAACACAACACAGCTGTACCGTTTCTCATCCACGGCTCCCGCAAGTGGCAGGGACAGCGCTTCATTTTGTTCCTTTTCTGCTCCTGACAAACAAATCTGCTGCCTGCGCGCCGTAAACTGGCGACGAAACTCGCGACAGTAATAACAAAAGAAAAAGCGGCGGGGTCCTACGTCACGCGAAGCCGATATCCAAAAGGCATTTGGCGCGCCGCGCTGGCTGGGCGCCGGAACGCGTGTAGAGCCGGGGGCCGTGGCAGGCACCAACACCCCCACGCCCCCGCCCCCCTTATCCGTCCAGTGGCGGTGCTGTCAGAGTGACGACCAACCAACCGCAGCTGACCCCGCAGGCTGCCTCGCTACCTGACGTCTGCCGGAAGCGAGTAAACACTGGTAGCTGTTCCGCTATCGACTGGGAAGGCCGCCCGATACAGTACAGCCGCGAAGCCAGTACCGGCATACAGCCTAGACCGCAGCACTTAATGGCAGTAAGTGCACATTCCCGTTACCTCTCAAAGGCAAGTGTTACAACATCTAGTGCACAATTGAAATGTGCACGACCAAAGAGACTGATATTTCATAGTACCATCGTAGATGTTGGTAGCATAAAATGCCTACATAGGTGCCAGGTGGTTATAATTAAAGTGCAGCTACTTACCGGATCCCAGAGTAGTCTATAATTCTCGTATGATAGCGGAAGGTGGTAGATGAGCTGAGGCATTAATGTGGAACCGATTTACGCTGGAAAACAAATTAATTCAAATTGTGGCCATCGGGTGCAAATCTGGCGCTGTACACCGCTTGTACGGCGGTATGACGTACAAGCTGTCATTTGACAAGCTATAACCTGAATGAACAGTATCGCTGACGAGGAGAGAGAAACTCTTTTATGTTAACAGCAGCAGTTACAGTCCCGCAGTGAGAGAGTATCGCCGACTCTAAGATCTGAGGAAAAGCCAGATGTCGTTAAATGGTTTAAAGAAGACGATAATGAAATTCGAAGACACAAATGAGTTTCATGCGGGAAGAGGAAGGCGTCCTATCCCGGTGGAAGTTATTGACGAAGTTGGTGTTGCTGTAACTGGCCATGCAGCACTTGCCTCGGGTAGTGCTAGTGTTCCTACATTGTCACGAGAAATGTCCATTCCATAGTAAACAACACAAAAGTTTTAAAGTCTATTTTACACCGGTACTTATACAAGATCCAGACGGTGCTGCCATTGAAACATCATGATCCACAGAAACGTTCTGAATTTGCTCTGTGCGGCTGGCCCCTGCGAAGGTTCGAGTCCTCCCTCGGGCATGGGTGTGTGTCTATCCTTAGGATAATTTAGGTTAAGTAGTGTGTAAGCTTAGGGACTGATGACCTTAGCAGTTAAGTCCCGTAAGATTTCACACACCTTTGGTTTTTTGAATTTGCTCTTCGGCTTCTGGCACGGATGGAAGATGATGTCATGTGGCCGGGCAAAATTCTGTGGAGTAACGAGGCGCATTTTACACTACAGTGACCAGTGAATACGCAGAAATTTCGAATTTGGGGTACTGTTAAGGCGCGCGTGGTGCACGAAGAGCCACTGCACATTCCTAGACGTCTTTCTGCCTTCAGTGGGGCAGATTTGCACTTGGTCGCCGAAATTGCAACTATTTCTTTTCCCGGCGCAAATCGCTTCCACGTTAACGCATTAGAATATCTGCTGAATGATAATTAGAGCCCACACTAGACGTCTGCGAGTAGCTACACCGTACTTACAGCTCCCCGTTAGACTCGAAACCTTCCTTGGCGTTAAGTTTTGATCTCATATGGATATGAGAAGAGCTGAAGTGTATTCGTCTAAAGGCTTTGGTACCTGCATACTAGATGTTAAGGTTGTAATGACAGGAGTATGCTGACTCGCCACCACAAAGGTGCAGGTATGGTACTCGGGGCAGTGTTTCATAATTATAGAGCACTGTTTACAGTTCTTGTTACAGATTTCGTGGGATTGTAGAGCTGACTTAATGTGTAAAGTTTTGACAACAAACCGATGCCCGAGAAAGTATAGTTTGGATGAAAAATAGGTAGCATGATCGGATCACTTGCTGATCCCCCACTTCACGGTACTCTCACAAACTGAGAACGCACCATCGTTGTCATTCCCTATTGCAATTATAACATCGCATACCATTTTCCCCCAACTACGACATCGGATGCGAGAAACTGGTACGTCCGCAACAAGAAAGGCTGCCTGTGGTGCCGTCGTCAGGCACGAGGAAACACGACGACGTGTGCTCTAAGCTTTGCTCATGCCATGTGCAGTTCGTTGTCTTCGTTGTGTGCTTACCGTCAACCGGGAGATTTTAAAATGATCCGATCTTCATACTTATTTCATAACGAGAGTGTAGATATCCTGACATGGGTTCCATATCAGAATTTTATCGACAAAGTTCTCTCTGCACCTCCGAAGCCTGGACTAGAAATTGTGAAACACCATGTAGATAGACACAAGTTGACTCTCCTAAGAGTGGTCAGGCACATTTTCTTTAATGTTTCAGCAGATATTTGCATTAAGGTTTTTGGATTGTGTACCTGGAGTCAGCTCATGCAGATAATGGTCTTCATGTCTTTCATTCGACGACAAGTGTCGTCATGGACTGTGCGGCTGATCCCGGCAGAGGTTCGAGTCCCCCCTCGGGCATGGGTGTGTGTGTTTGTCCTTAGGATAATTTAGGTTAACTAGTGTGTAAGCTTTGGGACTGATGACCTTAGCAGTTAAGTCCCATAAGATTTTACACACATTTGAACATTTGAACATATTTGACAAGTGTCGACGAAAAGAGTTGATTTGTTTTCCTTTTCAAAGAAAATGATTTTTAACGCAATATTTTACGTTCCCATTCACTAGAACGGTCCCAGATCAGTCTAGTGCCATCGATTTGTTTTCTCGATATGTATCAACAGTGATAGCAGAACTCGAAGAATGACCAGTACTCCAGCAGCTACAGCACTGCGCTGGGCCGCGCTGACTGCTGCCGCCAAGCGGGCAGCGCTATTGGGTTGCTGCTGGATTGCTGTTTATTCTTTGTGTTTTACTGTGCTTGTTAATACATGTTGATAAAACGGTTATCGGAAAAGACTAAATTCGGGGAGCTCTATCGAATGCGCACTTATCAGCCTGATTTATAAATAATTTTGGTTGTAATGGGAAAGAAACCTGAGGCGTGGCTGGCTCATTTGATTAAACCTTGGTTGCTATTCTGTGTTTAATCTCCCGCGGTTATAGCGATTATGCTGTTATACTCTCTTTCCGCTTGTGGCAGCAGCGGTGTGCATCTTTGGACTACCTTTGGCCTGGCGGTTGTAGTTTCGGGCTGGGCTGTGTGCGGGCAGTTGGTCGGTTGGCGTGGAGCAGCGAGGAAATCTCCGCGGTGCGTAGTTTTGTTCGAGCCCCATGGCGGCTTTTGTGCGGTGTCGGAGTGTGTAGTGCTATTCCCATTGCTACTAGGTTCGTGGCTCACCGATCTTTGGGACGAAAGTTGAGTTTTGACTTAATCTACCAGCAAGCCACAACTGTTCACATTGTGTCGTTTGGATTGCGTTGTCGGCTGTTGGGATATTCCCGCGAGCAACAGCGTGTGTTTTCAAGATGGCAAATTTTAGCCACCCTCCAGTGGAGTTTAACTGTACTTGGTTATTTTGCATTGAAGTGCACCAGCGGAATCTTCCGCCTTGTGGCCGTTAAGTTTCCGATTACCTGCCCTGGCCGTTGACGTAAATTCAGGCATTGTATTTTCGTCATCGTGTTGTCGCTGTCCAGCACGGTTTGTAGTTTGACTGCTCAATGTATAATTGGTTGTGGGCGCCAATACGTTCTACACTGTTCCATTCAACTCCCTGTTGTGTGCTGGTCGTGTGAAGCGGAGGTTATATTGTCGGTGGGTCCGTTGACTGTTGGGGATCGACAGTGGTTGTCCCGACTGCCTGTTTCACCTATGCGAGCTTTAGTGTTTGAATCCCAGGCCGACCCTCGGAACTTCAGAGCGCCCTTGGGTGTACTGCCTTTTCTTGTTTGTTCTTGTTGTTTGTACTTGTATGGCTTCTAGCCGATTTTTAGACTGAGGTTGTTTTGCCCTTAAGGCGTCAGATGGTTTGTGCCTTCAGCCTAATTTAAGAACTGTTTTACGTAAAGCCTTTGGCTTTTTTAAAATTAATGTTGTTGAGCCTTAAGTGTTGCGCCTTCAGCCGATTTTTAATTTAAGTTGTTTACTCTTAAAGTGTCAGATTCTTTGGACCTTCAGCCAAATTAAGGAACTGTTTTAAAATAAGGCTTTGCCTCTTAAATTTCTGATTTAGGTTGAGCTTTAAGTTATTGGCTTTCAGCAGTTTTTGAATGAAAGTGATCTTGCCCTTAAGGCATGAGATTGTACGGCGCAATAAGCCGCTAATTAAGTTCCAAAACTAAAGCTGTGATTTTTTAATTTTTCTTATCTCTTGTAATGTTTGATCAAATAAAGGTTGTATGTACGAGTGTAACTGACAGCCGCTTATTTTGGCCCCTTTCCACAACTTAAACTACCTGTCCTGTCCTGCGGGTTTAACAGGGCGCCTAAAAACCGAGCCCGCATCTCGTGGTCGTGCGGTAGCGTTCTCGCTTCCCACGCCCGGGTTTCCGGGTTCGATTCCCGGCGGGGTCAGGGATTTTCTCTGCCTCGTGATGGCTGGGTGTTGTGTGCTGTCCTTAGGTTAGTTAGGTTTAAGTAGTTCTAAGTTCTAGGGGACTGATGACCATAGATGTTAAGTCTCATAGTGCTCAGAGCCATTTGAACCATTTTTTGAACCTAAAAACCGACATATTCTATTGACACTGGGCGACAGATGAAGAACGTGACGAGCAGTAATTGTTTGTACTTAATCCTGTTACACAATGCAAAAACGAAATTATAAATATTTGCCGAAACACCAGAGAGACTGCCCCTGACGACTGTTGGGAGAAATACCCTGCGTATTTTTTTTTAAAATGTCAGTGATGTGAGGGAGCGAGATAGCAGAGGTAGGCCTACGCATTTGGTGACGCGTGACTCGTGCTCTCGTATTGGGAAGAATTTTGTACAGTGATCGTTTGTTGGGATAATAGGTGAAGTGCGGCCTTTGAGTTTAAACTTAGACAGAAATACTGTTGGACTTAGGCCTCGTGTAAGATTAACCTTACCAGGAACCGAAGAGAAAAAATCTCCCCCTGTTCATGCAGCGGGAGCCTGCCTACGGCACCATCTGCAGTGGCGACCTGCAACATTTCATTCCTCGGATGGGGCGGTGTGCTCTTCCAATAGCTGTTGAATGCGGCACTGTCAGGTTTTCAGGGAAGAAGGCTTTTTCATTCTGGATCTGCTGGGCAACTCTTTCCTTGGTTCTCCTAGGTGAGTTGTGGTCGGAGCCTAGATGGCTTCCGGGGTAATTTCCCCATGATGGCCGGTGTTACCGACATCACGCCAAAAAAACTCATAAAATTCCTGCGAGGACGCAGCACTCCTCAGAAAAGCTCTTCCCGGGAATAGTAAATGCGCGGTGAAGATACATTCATTCGCTTTCGGAGTTCGCGAAGTCGGTGAGGCGGCCTGCAGCCCTCTTGGGTATGGACGTCTTGTGCCCTCTCGAGCGGAGGTGGCGTTTCCGCTGTGTATTTCTATAGTCGGGAGCAGGTGATCTGTCTTCATCAACCAAGTTGTTTAGTGCTGCACAGAGGATCGAGAGAATTCGTGGAGAACTTCGCAGCGTGGGCGCATTATACTGCTTAGGAGCGTTCCCGTTTTTCCTGGCTTACATTGCGGACTAGTTAGTGGGCGTGTACTCATTCGCTATAGAAAGAGGCCTCAAAGCACAGCGTGTAGCCATTAGCTAGCTGGAGGTAGTCCTGGTTAAAATGATGGGCTTGGCTAGGATGATGGTGTAATTACTGGCTAGAGTTGCTAGTAGCCAGTTGCAGGTGGTGTATACGCTGCAAGCGGTGTACGTATTCCAGGTGAGTGGTCGAATCTCAGGCTCTTCCTTGAGAATAGTTACATAGATACAGCGCTAAAATAATTGACTTTGCAGTGGTGAGAAGTTTAACTGTATCCCGCTTGTCAAAGAGAGGTTAGCGATCATTATCTAGACTGATTTTACTTCTCTAGCATTGCAGGGAATTAATCCCGATCTGCCAATAAATCACGCACTTCGCCGAGGGCACTTGGACTTAGGGTGCGAATGGGATGGTTATTTCCTGCGATGCTACGTGATCTCAGAGCCAAAGACGAAAGGACCGGCTCAAATCTTGGATGAGCTAGTGCAGAAGAATTACACAGTAGGCCGATGTCAGAAGAGGTGTACAGGTGCAGATTTCCTCATTGTGAGCACTGATATTTAATTTTTATATTGAGGAAACAATTACGAAAGTTAAAAAGTAGATGTGGCTTGTCACACATGGGAAATTAACACAGGACGGTTGCTGATGATACGGCAGTAGTTGCTAAAAGTGGACAGACATTGACATACTTAATGGATTGATGGATATAATACGAGCATAAGAAACGTAACTGAGGTAACGGTGTGTACGATAGGTGGAAACGCAGGGCCGGTAAATGTTACAGTCGGAGAAGAGACTCTTGTCAATTTGAATCTCGGAACAAAAGCAGATAAAGTATGAAGCTGTAAGAAAAACGTAGTAGCGAGGATTACTTGAAGGAGAACACCTTTCGACTGAAAGAAGCAGTTGACCGAGCGAGGTGGCGCAGTGGTTAGCACACTGGACTCACATTCGGGAGGACGACGGTTCAAACCCGCGTGCGGCCATCCTGATTTAGGTTATCCCTAATTTCCCTAAATCGCTCTGGGCAAATGCCGGGATGGTTCCCTTGAAAGCGCATGGCCGACTTCCTTCCCCGTCCTTCCCTAATCCGATGAGACCGATAACCTCGCTGTTTGGTCTCTTCCCCAAACAACCCAACCCAACACCAAATGGCTGGTTCAAATGGCTCTGAGCACTATGGGACTTAACATCTATGGTCATCAGTCCCCTAGAACTTAGAACTACTTAAACCTAACCAACCTAAGAACAACACACAAAACCCAATAATCACGAGGCAGAGAAAATCCCTGACCCCGCCGGGAATCGAACCCGGGAACCCGGGCGTGGGAAGCGAGGACGCTACCGCACGACCACGAGCTGCGGATCCAACCCCAAAGAAGCAGTTGCTAACAAGCAAACACGTAAGCCTTGGGACCAGATAAAGAATCGTCAAAAACTATGTTTGGGGCGCAGCTCTGTTTGAACGTGAAACATCAAGAGTAGCAGGGGAGACTGAGAGAAAACGGTTAAAAGCCTTCGGAATACACCGCTGCAGGGGCCTGTCGAAAGTTTGATCGATTAAGGAATGGCCGGACGCGGTGGTCGAGCGGTTCTAGGCGCTTCAGTCCGGAACCGCACGACTGCTACTGTCGCAGGTTCGAATCCGGTCTCGGGGATGAATGTGTGTAATGTCGTTAGGTTTAAGTAGTTCTAAGTTCTAGGGGACTGATGAAAAAATGTTCAAATCTGCGTGAAATCTTACGGGACTAAACTGCTAAGGTCATCAGTCCCTAAGCGTACACACTACTTAAACTAAATTATCCTAAGGGCAAACACATACACCCATGCCCGAGGGAGGACTCGAACCTCCGCCGGGATCAGCAGCACAGTCCATGACTGCAGCGCCTGAGACCGCTCGGCTAATCCCGCGCGGCGGGACTGATGACCTCAGATGTTAAGTCCTGTAGTGCTCAGAGCCATTTGAACCATTTTTTGATTAAGGAATGAAGACGTCGTACCATGAAGCCACGAGAAAGACTGGCTATTAATGAGCGTAAAAAATGGGAGAGGTGGAATAGTTGAGTACATATTCCAACATCATACATCGCAGAAAATTGTGTTTGAAGGCACGGGCAATGGGAATAATCACGAGAGCAAATCTAGGTATGAGTGAGTAAGGCAGACCGCCGGCCTAGGTATGCTGTATTGAAGAAGAAAGCTAGAAAGCAATGGCCAACTAGACGGAAAAACGCAGCACTCATCGAAAGTGAGTAGATGCACTCGTGGATGCTCTGGCCCAGACAGCAAGCTGTTTTCGCAGTAGCAGACAGAATACGTTGGTTTGATAGTCACTGTAATGTCCTCAGTTCTTCCATTGGTCGTCAAATCGTGGCCGGTCCTATTTAAGGACAGTTTGATCGCCTCTATGTTGTGGGTCCCCAACGATAGGAGAATCCACCCGAGGTCTTAGAGGCACCGGCCTCACAGATACCATCGTGCCAGGAGTTAACCGTGAGTACTTGGGTTCGGGTAGAAGATCCGCTACCAGGGTCAACAGCTACGAGCAACAACGCGGAGGGCGCCATCAGCTCCCGCGGATTGTAGTACTCAGCAGAGGGGACTGCATCGCAGCAAACCATTCTGTGATTCACCGCTGGGTAGCAACAGTAAGTGAGGAGCCTTCCCACCTGCTCACTGCGTTATTCGACAGCCGCGTGTAGCTCTGCCCTACGCACGCTACTGAGTGCGTGGGCAGCTCGTGGTCGTGCGGTGGCGTTCTCGCTTCCCACGCCCGGGTTCCCGGGTTCGATTCCCGGCGGGGTCAGGGATTTTCTCTGCCTCCTGATGACTGGGTGTTGTGTGCTGTCCTTAGGTTACTTAGGTTTAAGTAGTTCTAAGTTCTAGGGGACTGATGACCACAGATGTTAAGTCCCATAGTGCTCAGAGCCATTTGAACAATTTTTTTTATGACGACCAGTACTACCGAAAAAAGCAAGTAGATCAAAAATTCGCAGGTTTATCTGCCAGAGCCTAACCACAGAAGAGAGAGAGAGAGAGAATCAGCTCCTACCGCACAAAAATGCGGTCGGATTGTCTTTGTGGAGTGGATCGGTAGGTATTACATTCACTGGATTCAGCGTACGTTGCTAAGTATTAATTGAGAAGGGTCAGCCGGCCGCTGTGGCCGAGCGATTCTAGGCGCTTCATTCCGGAACCGCGCTGCTGCTACGGTCGCAGGTTCGAATCCTGCCTCGGGCATGGACGTGTGTGCTGTCCTTAGGTTAGTCAGGTTTAAGTAGTTGTAAGTTCTAGGGGTCCTGATGACCTCCGGATTTTAAGTGCCATAATGCTCAGATCCATTTGAACCATTTTTGAGAAGGTTTCAAGGGTTTGTCTAAATATGTAATTTTTCTATACATTAAGTAACCATTTCAAAAGCCGCGTAGCCCTTACACACACACACACACACACACACACACACACACACACACACACACACACACACACACACGAGCGCAAATGAGATTGCTGCGAAAACACAGCACAATGTTAACAAATAATCTGTTTGGCTTCCGTGAATTGTTAGGATCATATTAAGCAGGAAGGATAATTTCCTAATTTTTCGCTTGGTAGTTAATTTGCAGGCTTTGAATTGCTGTTACAGTAACGAAATACAAATCCCGTACGCTGAATGTACTACTTGTAATAGACTTACATTATACTGTCCTAAATTTGAGGGTTGGATGTAGCACGGGGATGGTATTACGTGTTGCATCATAGCTTAGGTTGCTCCAGAAATATAACATTGAGAGCTATGGCGTCATTTAGGATTAATTACGATTCTTAAAAAAACACAAACATGATAAGAACACATAGACTGTTTTGAAAGCACTTGTTTCAAATTCTGAAATGTCATTGATATTGCCACAATCATGACCCGATGTCATGAAAAAAGTGCAAGGAAAGTGCTGAAAGAGATGCCGATAATTGCGATAACAAGATGCAAACAACTCGTGCTCTACTACGTGGCTACACATTACACTCCCAATCAGAAGAAGTGGTGTTTAGACCCACAGTCGGTCATTGTCATTTAAGAGTCCTGTGCTGTCCCTATATTACTTAAAATGAATGCCAGGACGATTCTGAGAGAAGAATAGGGCCGTTTTCCTTGCCTACCCTTGTCCAATATCAGCTTGATTCTTCTGTAACGGAATCGACACCTTCAGGATCTTGTTCTGTGACCACCTTTGTGCATCCTCATCCTTATCTTCATTCTTTCCGCAACATTTCGATGTTTGTTTATTTTCGTTAGCAGTGTTATCACTGTTTTGATTCATCTCTTTGTGTCTTCGTAATTCAGAAATGCAAGAGGAGTTCAGCAAGGAAGTTACACAATATTATGGCAGCTCAGGTAACTTCTATTGGATCTGCACTGCGCTTCGAAGTGACACAGATACATGAGACTGTTTATCAACAGTCACCAAGTCCCTTAAACAACGGTCGGAACGTACAAGGAACGTGGGACTGCAGCCGAACACGTAGTACTTGAATAATGATAACAAAACCAGCTGCTGTATTTGAGGCCCCAAACGTAACCTGCCCTCCATAGTCTTTGCATGTGAAAACGGTTGTGACCGCTACGGTCGCGGGTTCGAATCCGGCCTCGGGCATGGCTGTTTGTGATGTCCTTAGGTTAGTTAGGTTTAACTAGTTCTAAGTTCAAGGGGACTAATGACCTCAGCAGTTGAGTCCCATGGTGCTCAGAGCCAAAGCGGTTGTGGATGGGAGATTACGTTCGGGGCGAGAAGGTGACACCATGTGGTGTCGAAACTGGTTGCATGTATTAAAAAGAATAAACGACATCAGATTCAAAGACAGCCTCTGATTTTGTTATTATTATTCAAGTTCCACCAATCGTTCAAAATTGCTCGACAATAGAAATCCGTTCTTTGGTCGCGGTGCCATTCCAGAAACGCTATCTGAACCGTCGTCACCTTTGGAAAATATGCGAATTAGTTCCTAGATAGCTTGGACATTGACATTTGTGCTCTGCGTCGATGGCCTACCTTCCCAGTCAGCATCATCCATTCCTGTCCGGTTCTGGTCAAATTGTTCACAGCATTGCATTACGCCTGGACTTGGCATTTCATTTGGTCCGTGTACCGATAGCATTTTACGGTGAATCTGCAACTGAGACATTTTGCCCACCATTATCGTACTTTACCGCGTAGTTCAACTTTGGAGTACGTTTCCAGTTTGCCGCACCCATGCACTCTGACACTGTGATATGCCTTTTATCTGTATCGCAGTAGAACTGTGACTGCAGGAGAGATGGAACATGCACTCTACCTTCCGAAAGTGTACCACTCTTTTCGTGCAATTGTTTTTGTGTGGGATGACATTTGTAACTTACTTTTGAGGTCCTCTTATAAGACTTCGAACTCCGCAAATGACATGTCGCCAGTTCCATGAACAAACTTGTTCGAGTGCACGTGTTTCATTGGTCTGAAACTACTTCGTACTGATGGTTCATAAACAAAACGTAAGTGATGCCGAATGATTTCTGATACATGTCAACAAACACCTTTCACGAATCATAGAATGATACTTTTCTTGTCTGCCTGTTCTGATTAATACCCGTACTCGATCGTCCTTAAATTTAGGGTACGTTTAATTTTTAAGACGTTTGTAATACTCTTTAAAAATTTTTCCAGTATCAAGAGTTAGTTTTTTACCCTGTTGTGTATGTTCCGCTTTACCACAGTAAAGCGTGCGAGAGCCATATTTTTAGACACTGTGCCAGTATTGATTGTATGAAGTCGTTTTTCTCTGCACCATTCGTTTAAGTGATCATACGTAGTTTTAAATCATGGAAAGACAAAAGGTCTACGTTACTCTGACTTGATGTGCTCATATAAAATATCCGGCGTATCGCTTTCGCTTGTATTGATTGAATAAGTTTAATTCCGTTTTGTTTGTGTGATTGTGTCTCACAACACAAGTTGCAGGCAACGCTTCCAATTTCAACGTGCCACAGATGAATATTATTTCAATAATAATAATAATGTTGTTATAACTGTAGTTATAATAATTAATAATTTACTGTTTTATTGAAACAGATACATAAAATCTTTTAAAGTAATAATAATTTGTTTACATCGGTGTTTATTACATAGCTACAGCATCCCCCTTCAAGAAACTGTAATTCAGAGAAATACAGCAAGTGAGTCACATTCTTCCGAAATTTGAGTTCTACGTATTTGATACAAATTTATTGAAGACCTATACTAGCAACAGACAGTGCGTTGTAGAGTGGAAGTTCATTCTGGAAACTTAAAACTCTGACAAAAAACATTGATATTTTAAACAATAGTATAAACTAAGAGAAGACGGCGTGCAATCTCTTTCCTTCGTTTCCGCCCATCTTGGGAAGTCAATCTTCCTTGTATCCCTGTCTTTACCTCAGCCTCAGGTCTTTCCCTTTATAACTTGCTTCAAACAACTTCCTGTGGTTTGCTACTTCTTTCTGTCGATTCATCAGTCATATCGGAATTATTGTTATTAGCAGGTACGGTGTGCCGGTGAATGTGGTTGGAATATTCCGTGCATAGACACTGGACTCGCATTCGGGAGGACGACGGTTCAATCCCGCGTCCGGCCATCCTGATTTAGGTTTTCCGTGATTTCCCTAAATTACTCCAGACAAATGCCGGGATGGTTCCTTTCAAAGAGCACGGCCGACTTCCTTCCCCGTCCATCCCTAATCCGATGAGGCCGATGACCTCGCTGTCTGGTCTTCCCCAAAATAACCAACCAACCTATTCCGTGCAGGCGGACAGACCGCAAACACGCCACGCGGCCACCCCCTCACGCCACCAGGTGACATGCTGTGCCGTGCGGTGAACCTACTCACAACTCTTGGAATTACTTGTAAGTTTTAAATGTCATTATTCCCTGGAACGTCCATCTAGATTCGGGTTCATTGTGGTATTCTCAAAAGCGCTTAAAGGAATGCTGAGATGATTCTTTTCAGAGAGCCCTGCCGATTTCATTCCCGATTCTTTCCGAATCCGAGCATGCACTCTGACTAACATCTCACTTTCTTAAAATCAAAACAAATGCCCGAGCTGATAATCGAACCGGCGCTTCGGGTTTACCATACAGAAATGCTGCTGCTGCTGTTGATGAGGCCGATCCACTCGAGGTATTAATCACCACACCATGACGTACACTTCATACCACTTGACTGTAAAGAGTCTTGTTTAGGAACAAAATAACTTTATTGATTCTGCCTTCCGTCACTTGGGGTGGTAAATCCTTTTCTCTGTTTACCTTCGCCATTTCTTAATATTTACGAAACGTGTCACTTCTCCTCGTCCGAATGTCGCATACAAAGAGCACCAGCATCGCTTTCCTTCCAGAGCGACATGGGTAGACATTTTCAGTTGTCAGAATGAGATTTTCACTCTGCAGCGGAGTGTGCGCTGATATGAAACTCCCTGGCAGATTAAAACTGTGTGCCGGACCGAGACTGGAACTCATGACCTTTGCCTTTTTTCGGAAAGTGCTCTACCAACTGAGCTACCCAAGCACGACTCACGACCCGTCCTCACAGCTCAATTCTGCAAGTACCTCGTCTCCTACCTTCCAAACTTCACAGAAGCTCCTCAGTGAACCTTGCAGAACTACCACTTCTGGAAGAACGGATATTGGGGGGGACATGGATTAGACACAGCCTGGGTATGTTTCCAGCGGTATGTTTGCAGCCGAGTGCGCGCTGATATGAAACTTCCTGGCAGATTAAAACTGTGTGCCGGACCGAGACTCCAACTCGGGGCCTTTGCCTTTCGCGGGAAAGTGCTCTACCAACTGAGCTATCCAAGCACGACTCAAAACCCGTCCCCACAGCTTCAATTCTGCCAGTCGGTCCGGCACACAGTTTTAATCTGCCAGGAAGTTTCAGTTGCAGTTGTGTCGCTAAGAAGACATTCCTGGAGTGACTTGCTGAACAGCAAAACCGTGTCTCAGGGTAGCCTGACGGGTGGTTTGAAACCTGTTCACCGCAGGCACAACTCTCTTCCACCACCTCATTTCGCAGAATGCCCGAATTCGCAGACAGCGAGAAATATCCCGCTTACGTGCTGTACGCGTAGACGTCATGACTATGTCTGGAACGGTATGTGCAAGACAGTAAATTATTTTTTACTCGCTGCGTATTGTTACTTCATATAGGATGAGTCTAGCAGCATGCTACCACGTTAGTTCTCCCTGTTCTCTTGTGTTTTATATTTTTGGTTTCTCCCAAAAAATTATATTCACGTCAGATATCTGTACAACTTCCACCTCACGAAAAGCAGAATTTTCTCGATTAATTATCAAAATAAATTAATATACGAGGGCAGTTCAATAAGTAATGCAACACATTTTTTTCTGAAACAGGGGTTGTTTTATTCAGCATTGAAATACACCAGGTTATTCCCCAATCTTTTAGCTACACAACACTATTTTTCAACGTAATCTCCATTCAGTGCTACGGCCTTACGCCACCTTGAAATGAGGGCCTGTATGCCTGCACGGTACCATTCCACTGGTCGATGTCGGAGCCAACGTCGTATTGCATCAATAACTTCTTCATCATCCGCGTAGTGCCTCCCACGGATTGCGTCCTTCATTGGGCCAAACATATGGAAATCCGACGGAGCGAGATCGGGGCTGTAGGGTGCATGAGGAAGAACAGTCCACTGAAGTTTTGTGAGCTCCTCTCGGGTGCGAAGACTTGTGTGAGGTCTTGCGTTGTCATGAAGAAGGAGAAGTTCGTTCAGATTTTTGTGCCTACGAACACGCTGAAGTCGTTTCTTCAATTTCTGAAGAGTAGCACAATACACTTCAGAGTTGATCGTTTGACCATGGGGAAGGACATCGAACAGAATAACCCCTTCAGCGTCCCAGAAGACTGTAACCATGACTTTACCGGCTGAGGGTATGGCTTTAAACTTTTTCTTGGTAGGGGAGTGGGTGTGGCGCCACTCCATTGATTGCCGTTTTGTTTCAGGTTCGAAGTGATGAACCCATGTTTCATCGCCTGTAACAATCTTTGACAAGAAATTGTCACCCTCAGCCACATGACGAGCAAGCAATTCCGCACAGATGGTTCTCCTTTGCTCTTTATGGTGTTCGGTTAGACAACGAGGGACCCAGCGGGAACAAACCTTTGAATATCCCAACGGTGAACAATTGTGACAGCACTAATAACAGAGATGTCAAGTTGAGCACTGAGTTGTTTGATGGTGATCCGTCGATCATCTCGAACGAGTGTGTTCGCACGCTCCGCCATTGCAGGAGTCACAGCTGTGCACGGCCGGCCCGCACGCGGGAGATCAGACAGTCTTGCTTGACCTTGCGGCGATGATGACACACGCTTTGCCCAACGACTCACCGTGCTTTTGTCCACTTCCAGATCACCGTAGACATTCTGCAAGCGCCTATGAATATCTGAGATGCCCTGGTTTTCCGCCAAAAGAAACTCGATCACTGCCCGTTGTTTGCAACGCACATCCGTTACAGACGCCATTTTAACAGCTCCGTACAGCGCTGCCACCTGTCGGAAGTCAATGAAACTATACGAGACGAAGCGGGAATGTTTGAAAATATTCCACAAGAAATTTCCGGTTTTTTCAACCAAAATTGGCCGAGAAAAGAAATGTGTTGCATTACTTATTGAACTGCCCTCGTAGTATGAAGTGCTACATGCAGTTGCTCCTACTTTTCCACGCTGAGAATTACTATGCACGAACCATTCTTTTCAAACATCTGACAACGTTTTGTGCATCTGTTTTCATTGCTTCATTGTTATGAAATTTCAAACCAGCTACCGCAACTTTACAGAAGTTCATGAGGCTCTTCTGAAGAAAAGGGCTTTTTTGTTCTCAAAACCATCACAGTTCATAAGGACCGCAGATTAATTTTGTATTTCAATTTAAGTGCGGAACTACTTCATGACGTTACTTGTATCCCACCCGATGTTGCTCTGATTGCGATTCATTAATATGTGTTCCGAAATCATTCGTTCAGATTAATACAGGAGGTAGGCAATATAAAAAATATATTTCTATCAAGAACGTACGGTGTGTGAAGTCGTATTGGGGGAACATTTTGTTAGCGGTGTTGACGTAAGCCATTGTGTCGGTCTCGCTGACTGGGAATGTGGGCTGGGCATTCAAAGGTGTCTGGGCACATATGAATCCACGATATACTCGATCTCGTGGTCATCAAGAGCTATTCAGTGTTAATGCATGTGTTAATACTTGGGCCGGCATCCTGAGTGATAGGCTGACTGGACTATACATTTTTCCATTCCGCCTCGACGAACGTAGATATCGCGCCTTCGTGGGACATGGGTTTTGCTAAATGATGTACCTCTGAATGTTAGGCAACTTTACGACGTGTCTCTGTTAAAATCTGATCAAGATGTTAGAAATCCAGTGGAAAATTTCACACACTAGACTAAAAAAGGGAAATTAACTATTTAAATAAAAGTGAACTTTTAATGTAACATGTTTTTATATGAGACTAAAAAGGATAAAATAATTTCTTCTACCCATACCGATTCCTAACCCCATGCAGATAATTCTGAAAGTTGAGACTGGAATTTTTAGTAGCTACGAAAGTACTTGTAAGTTCTGAAACTAAAAACGTGGGATCCATGAAATTCATGACTGATGTGTGAATAGTCCATATCCTAACCATTACGTCGTATGTATTGCATGTTCCTGACACATTTCACTATAAATTTTTAAAATATTTTCTTTTTAGAATTATTTGAATGGGGTTAGAAATCTGTATGGAGCTAGGAGAAATTATTTTATAATTTCTACTCTGATATAATAACGCGTTACATGAAAGACTTATTTCTTAAGTTAACCTCTCTTCTTCTCCCAGTAGTAAATTACACTGCTCTTTAAAACGCTTCTTTCTAAGGTGAAGTAAATTTCTTCGATCGCTTTCGAGATCAAAGGTTTCTTAGTTTCGATCGCTTTCGTCTATGCTTGGTTACCAAATTTGGTTTCGAAGTCATTACTTATTTCAGTGCTCATTCAAGAAGAGAAATTTTAAAGTAATTGCTCATATATATACTTCCAAAAACGGTCACAAATCAAAGGATATTTTTTATCCTCATGAACACCTCTAGTTGGTTTATTTATCAAAAAAATGGTTCAAATGGCTCTGAGCACTATGGGACTCAACTGCTGTGGTCATAAGTCCCCTAGAACTTAGAACTACTTAAACCTAACTAATCTAAGGACATCACACACATCCATGCCCGTGGCAGGATTCGAACCTGCGACCTTAGCGGTCGTGCGGTTCCGGACTGTAGCGCCTTTAACCGCTCGGTCACACCGGCCGGCTTTATTTATCAGCACAGAGTAAAAGGTATTTCCATGTATCTAAAATCTTTCAGTAATATGTAACATATATGTGTACTGCGTGGTGGGCGGAACGTAAACTGATTACAACGTTGTTATTCACGTATTCTTACAATATCCATTTCCTTTGGGATGGACTGCAATGACTGCCGCAGGGGATTCGGCACTGTTTCGGGCTGCTTCTGACGGTAGGCAGCCGACCACCCGGTGAAGATTTAATCAGCCGGTGACGGGAACTCCTGTGCCGCACGCAGAACGCCCGACAGCTCTCGCCCGATCTCTGCGTCCCTCTTGCAACGAAGAAAACATAAAACAAACACTTTGTAGTCTTATATTAAGTAGATACTACTGAAAAAATAATGAACATTCACTATAACAAACTAGCTAAAAATGTGTGTGTGAATTCCTAAGGGACAAAACTGTTGAGGTCATCGGTCCCTAGACTTACACACTGCTTAAACTAACTTAAACTAGCTTATGCTAAGAACAACACACACACACACACACACACACACACACACACACATACACACACACACCCATGCCCGTGGGGAGGACTCGAACCTCCGGTGGGAAGTGCCGCGCAATCCGCGACATGGCGCCTCAAACCGCGCGGCCACTCCGCGCCGCTGAACTAGCTGAGTACCCGGCGTTGCCCCGGTGTGTGTTTAATCCTATCTTTTGTTAGAGCATTTCCTTCTTCCTCCCTCCCTGTCCATCATCTTCTCTTTCCTTTCCCTGCCCATGTCATGCTCTCCCCGTTTTCTGTCCATTTCCTCCTTTTCCTTTCTCTGTCTGTTTCCCCCTCCCCTCTCTCTGTCCATCTTCTCCTCCCCCTGTCTGCGTCCATCTTCCTCCTCTCCGTCCATTTCTTCCCTCTAACAGAAGACTGGTGGTTCTTACCAGCAGAGTATTTCCTTCCAGATCGTAACTGACATCTGTATCGATTTTGTTTGAAATCACTTCAGGGGGTTTAGTATGAATATCTCAAAAATCCTCCTCAGTTGCGAAATGTTACTGGTCTTTACCCAGGTTTCAGCTAGAATAATCTAGCCTTCACCAGAAGCATAAAATAAACTGATACATGCCAGAATAAGGCAGGGTCAAACGTGAAAAGCTAAAGTACCGTGGTACCATGTCAAGCTACGTTACTTAGCTGAGGAACAGCCCCGGCTCCACTTCGTGGAAAGCGGTCGGTTAGCCGCGGACGCTACGTTGGAACTGACTGTGGCACGCGGATATGTACCGAGCAAGACGGCGGATCACGCACATGCGTGCACGAAAAGTCAAAGGTGCCTGTCATTGGCTGTCTTTATGTTATGTACTGGGAAATTACCTATAAAGCTAAACCGTAAATTTGTGAGAGATCAAGGCACTAAGAAGATAGAATCCTTATGTGCTTTAACTGTAAACCGAGACCTTATTAACTGATAAGAAATTTACTTACACGTTAAGTTCAGCTTGTTAGATTAAAAACCACATATGATCACCGCTATGTTGTATGGTGCCGCACGATCTGATCTCATGCGGGGGATGAACAAGGTTATATGTCCGTAACGCGAGAACTTCTCAGGGTTAGGAGAAGGTGTAAATATCATAATTTCCATTATACATGGAGTAATACATCAGTTTGTTAACGCGAAATTTGACTAACGTTATTGTGTTATGGCACTACATTACTACGCATTTATGATTGACGGGGTGTGTAAAACTTAGGCAGATGGTCAACGTTGTATTTAGGAAACCTGTAATAACTTAACCAAACATGCACTAGCTATAGATATAATATGTACGACTATCCACTCACATGGGTGACATGGAACTAAATTCTTAAGCGAAAATATTAATTATTAGTTAGTAATGGGTTCAAGACCCTTATGCATTTAAATAGGCTATGTCACCCTAATTGTCCAAATACACACTCTAATGTATCAAATACTATCTATTTAGGATATTGCCTATAAGGTTGTTAACTACTTAAGATGAGGACTATTGTGAGCGTGGTGGAACTCTCACAGACTACCAAGAAATAAGGACCTAATATATAAAGTAGGGTGTGTCAGGGAGTACAACGCTATTGCCAACACACTTATATACTATTGACCGACAAAGGTCAAGCTAATAATCTGAACATGAGCTGAATTCTTCGCTTTTGAACGGGAAAATAAATTAAGGATATGGTGTAATAGTGAGGAAAGTATGTATCACGTAGGTGAATAGCATAAATCAGAACCTAATATTTGAAGTAGGGTGTGACTGGGCGTACAACGCCCCCGTCGTCACACTTACGTTCTATTGACAGACATAGGTCAAGCATTTACAAAATATAGTCTGCAAACTAGCATTTGCTAAGAATAATATCTCAAAGGTTACATTGCATACAGCGTGACTACGCGGGCAACGCTATAGTTTTCATTAAAAAAGATTCTTTAGAGCAACAAGGTCAAAGTTATCTGCCTATGGAAGAATAAACCATGTTGCATAAATATTAAACTTAGCTTAAATTGGCGTCAAGATCTCATCAGTAGTATTGGCCAGCTTTAGTATGAGCTTTTTACCCGTGTGTTTACCAGCGTAGGCTCATGTCAAATGTATTCCACACATAATTAAAATATTTCTCACGTATTTGTGCACATATTTCCTCCGTATATCTAGCGAATTTCGCCCTTCTGTTTCACATTCACACAGGTCAGTGTTTATGACGGCGTATCTCTGGAGCTGCGTGTCCTACAGTAACATAATATTGCTGGTTCATTTAGTGGTGTGTGTGAATCGTGTTTGTAAAATGTGTCACGAGTATAGTTAGTAGTAAAGAACTAACATATAATAAATTAAAGCGTCATGCTTCATGCGTCAGTATTACTATATGAAAAACGAAAATATAGTAAGCGATAAACATTTTTCCTGTCGTTTCTTAAAGTTTTTAAATTACGTGTAATGTTTGTTGAAACTCACTAAGTGCACTCATTTTCAAATATTGGATGAATAAAATATCCGTATTCGCGCGTCGTGAGCTACACTGCCTTCTCACCGCCGCCCGCGTCTCTTTGATAGGTACATGGTTCTTACACCCACAGCTATTCTTTCCAGACAGTAAGTGGTATGTTACTAAGTTTAGATGAAATAAGTCCAGAGGCTTAAGAGGAGATGTGGAGCATGCATTCGTACATACATATTTACATACATACATACGATGTACATCCATTTTTATGGCATGTATGGATCATATGGCATACTTTTCCGTGTGGAGCGGATGTAAAAATCCGCATCAGTACAGCATAAATTGTAAAGACAGGCAGACGGAGTGATTTCTGAAAATGCTTATTTCTCCGTCAATGGTAAAATTCGCTTCAGTTCGGTAAGGCTCATCAATTATTGTTTTGTAGGAAGGGGAAGCAATCATATTTTACAACAAACCTAAGGAATCGCAGAAAATAGAGACGGAGGCGACCGCACAGAGGCCGGGACGGTGAAGCGAACGAGTCGTGCTGTGGGTACCTTCGGTGATTGACTGCTTTACACTGGCAGGCGGCAGGTTGGAGGTGGGACAAGACCACCTCTTTATAAATTCATGCGAAATATCGCAGTCCAAATTTTAGGAAGAGAAATATTTGTGTCGTAGTTATTTTGTGCTTGAATGTTAAACAATACGAATATCATGAATGAACTGTCATTTCTGCAAACGTCATTGTGTCATTAACCAACTGAACATCTGTAGTAGCTAAGTTCTCCTTGTTTCTGTTACAGGTGGGTTACAACTTCCGACCATTTCGGCGGTGACTTACATCTAATAAGTAATCTGTATCTTGTGACAAACGTCTCAGTGATAAAGCACACGCATCACTTCCAATTATTTTTTATAAGCGTTGGTCCCTTAATGTTTCAAGTGGACGGCTGAGGATTTTACTCAACAAATCTAAACATCTCTTCTTTAGAATTACGTCTTTTATCTAAAAAAGTCGATGTCTTATAGGATGGGATGGGGAATTTCTTTCGTGTATCATATTGTTGGGAGCGATAGTGACCCATCTATGTGACACTCCTAATTGTAAATAGAAAACTCATCTATAGTGGATGTGTCACATCGTTGTATTGCCATTATTGGAATCTATACATTCTACAACTGTCTGTTAACCCACAATTTCTCAAAAAGTAAGCTTTTAGATATACTGTCTCATACTCAACTCTCTATGCCTTCTCAGAAACATCTCCACCCACTTTATTCCTGGCATATTATCCCTAAACTCAGAAACAGTGGGACTAACTCGAGCCAAATAGTTCCTCACACCCAATCGCAGTTAGTTTCTTAACTGGAAAACCATAGGTAACAAGGGCCCTTACACTGGCACAAATTACATTCCGTTCTTGGTCTTACGGTGCTGGTTGTCTAACAGGGTTTCGAGGGGTCGAACATCCATTTTCCACTGTTTCCATGTCTTTCACTAGCCGATGAAGAGTGATCCTTATACTCTTCACGTCATGCAACATCTTTTTCAGCTGTTCTGCCTACCTTTCTCCTACTCGCTACCACACCAGAAGCAGTATTTGTAACAATGAACACGAAAATACGTCAGCTAAATGGCGCAGGATTGAAAAAAACTAGTGTTACATTGTTCGGTTGCTTCTACTTTTTCGTATTACCTGCCTCAAAACCTGAATGAACATACGATTCAAATTGAGAAAGCTCGCATTTGGAGCTGATATTACTAAGATGAACACACACACTTAACAATTTTCTAAGGACCCTGGGTAGACTGAAGTCAGAGGAGATTACATCAGTCACATTAATACAGGAACAACTCACATTGGGACATACAAACGTGTGGGAATATGTAGCTAGGGTAAAAACCACGTGGAATCTGTTCCACCTCTCCCAGATAGGTGCCGCAAACTACCTGATTCTTCCCGAATCTTTAGCTTAACCTCCACAGCAACTAGAGCTCTGTGTGTCGAAAACTGTGAATGGCACATAGTAGGCAGCCTGTCACACAGTTTGGGAGTTTTACGGTACTATTACTATCGTTAGTAATATTATTAGTACATATAGACACACACACACACTAGTAATGCTACGAGACGGCGAGTGGTCCTTCCTTTCAGCTTCGGTGCATACTACAGGGTGGTCCATTGATATTGATGTGGCCAAATATCTCACGAAATAAGCATCAAACGAAAAAACTACAAAGAACGAAACTCGTCTAGCTTCAAGGGGGAAACTAGATGGCGCTACGGTTGGCCCGCTAGATGGCGCTGCCATAGGTCAAACGGACATGAACTGCGTTTTTTAAAAATAGGAACCCCCATTTTTTATTACATATTCGTGTAGTACGTAAAGAAATATGAATGTTTTAGTTGGACCACTTTTTTCGCTTTGTGATAGATGGCGCTGTAATAGTCACAAACGTATAAGTATGTGGTATCAAGTAATATTCCTCCAGTGCGAACGGTATTTGCTTCGTGATGCATTACCCGTGTTAAAATGGACCCTTTACCAATTGCGGAAAAGGTCGAGATCGTGTTGACGTATGGCTATTGTGATCAAAATGCGCAACGGGCGTGTGCTATGTATGCTACTCGGTATCCTTGACGACATCATCCAAGTGTCCGGACCGTTCGCCGGATAGTTACGTTATTTAAGGAAACAGGAAGTGTTCAGCCACATGTGAAACGTTAACCACGACCTGCAACAAATGATGATGCCCAAGTAGGCGTTTCAGCTGCTGTCGCGGCTAACCCGCACATCACTAGCAAATTGCACGGGAATCGGGAATATCAAAGACGTCGGTGTTGAGAATGCTACATCAACTTCGATTGCAATCGTACCATATTTCTATGCACCAGGAATTGTATGACGACGATCTTGAACCTCGTGTACAGCTCTGCCACTGGGCTCAAGAGAAATTACGGGACGATGACAGTATTTTTGCACGCGACGAGGAGTCATTCACCATTTACGGGAACGTAAACCGGCATAATATGCACTATTTGGCAAAGGAAAGTCGACTATGGCTGCGACAGGTGGAACATCAGCGACCTTGGTGAGTTAATGTATGGTGCGGTATAATGAGAGGAAGGACAATTGGCCCCCATTTTATCGATAGCAATCTAAATGGTGCAGTGTGTGCTGATTTCCTACGTAATCTTCTACCGATGTTACTACAAGATGTTTCACTGCATGACAGAGTGGCGATTTATTTCCAACATGATGGATGTCCGGTACATAGCCCGCGTGATGTTGAAGCAGTATTGAATAGCATATTTCGTGATAGGTGGATTGGTCGTCGAAGCACCATACCATGGCCCGCACGTTCACCGTATCTGACGTCCCCGGATTTCTTTCTGTGGGGAAAGTTGAAGGATATTTGCTTTCATGATCCACCGACAACGCTTGACAACATGCGTCAGCGTATTGTCAATGCATGTGCGAACATTACGGAAGGCGAACTATTCGCTGTTCATAGGAGGTTACACGTAATTTTGAGCACTTATTGCATTAATGTGGTATTTACAGGTAATCACGCTGTTGCAGCATGCATTCTCAGAAATGATAAGTTCAGAAAAGCACATGTATCACATTGGAACAACCGAAATAAAATGTTCACCGGCCGAAGTGGCCGTGCGGTTAAAGGCGCTGCAGTCTGGAACCGCAAGACCGCTACGGTCGCAGGTTCGAATCCTGCCTCGGGCATGGATGTTTGTGATGTCCTTAGGTTAGTTAGGTTTAACTAGTTCTAAGTTCTAGGGGACTAATGACCTCAGCAGTTGAGTCCCATAGTGCTCAGAGCCATATGAACCATTTTTTTGAAATAAAATGTTCAAACGTACCTACGTTCTGTATTTTAATTTAAAAAACCTACCTGTTACCAACTGTTCGTCTAAAATTGTGAGTCATACGTTTGTGACTATTACAGCGCCATCTATCATACAGCGAAAAAAGTGGTCCAACTAAAACGTTCATAATTCTTTACGTACTACACGAATATGTAATAAAAAATGGGGCTTCCTATTTTTAAAAATGCAGTTGATATCCGTTTGACCCCATGGCAGCGCCATCTAGCGGGCCAAGCATAGCGCCATCTGGTTTCCCCGTTCAAGCTAGACAAGTTTCGTTCATTGTAGTTTTTTCGTTCGACGCTTATTTCGTGAGATATTTAGCCCGGTCACGATCAATGGACCACTCTGTATATCCGATCCTTCATGGGAATGAAGGTCTGCGAGTGAGGGATTCGCGGGTAGGTCTCTCGCTACGTCAGTATTAACAGGCTGGGAATTTGGGCAGCGTGCTCGGATAGCCGAGGCGGTTAAGGTGACCTCTCGCGTAAAGCGGGAAATTCGGTTTCTAATCCCGGTCTCGGCCAGATTCTCACCTGTTGGCATTGGTACATTTCAGTGCACAGATGCGGCCAACGTCATTAAAGCCTTTGAGCGTTTGTTATTAGTGTTTGTTTCGGGGAAGAGTGGAATCGTGGGCAGCTAATTTTGAAACCGGGCGACCACGGCGGCGCGACGCGTGAATGAGAGCGGCGCCCGGCCTCTGGCGGCGAATCGATGTCTGGCGGCGGCGGCGGCTGCGGCGACTCCGGCGGCGGTTTGGCAGGGTTCCCCTGGCGCGGCGCCGCTCTGTGAGTCCGCAGAAACATCAGCCGCCTCCGGCCGCCGCCGCCGCCGCCGCCGAATCGATAAAAGGACGACGCGTCCGACCTCCGCACGCGGCCGGCAAGGCTCAGTGCGAGGCGAGACAACGTCGCTGGCGATGCCAGTGCGTAACCTCGAGTGGTCAGAACTACACGGAAATTGGCCTAGAATATACACTACTGGCCATTAAAATTGCTACACCAAGAAGAAATGCAGATGATAAACGGATATTCATTGGACAAATGTATTATACTAGAACTGGCAATTTGGTTGCATAGATCCTGAGAAATCAGTACCCAGCACAACAACCTCTGGCCGTAATAACGGCCTTGATACGCCTGGGCATTGAGTCAAACAGAGCTTTGATGGCGTGTACAGGTACAGCTGCACATGCAGCTTCAACACGATACCACAGTTCATCAAGAATAGTGACTGGCGTATTGTCACGAGCCAGTTGCTAGACCGCCATTGACCAGACGTTTTCAAATGGTGAGAGATCTGGAAAATGTACTGGCTAGGGCAGCCGTGGAACATTTTCTGTATCCAGAAAGGCCCGTACATTACCTGCAACACGCGGTCGTGCATTATCCGGCTGAAATGTAGGATTTCGCAGGGATCGGATGAAAGGGATAGCCACGGGTCGTAACACATCTGAAATGTAACGTCCACTGTTCAAAGTGCCGTCAATGCGAACAAGTGGTGACCGAGAAGTGTAACCAATGGCACCCCATACCATCACGCCGGGTGTACGCCAGTATGGCGATGACGAATACACGCTTCCAATGTGCGTTCACCGCGATGTCGCCAAACACGGTTGCGACCTTCATGATGCTGTAAACAGAACCTGGATTCATCCGATAAAATGTCGTTTTTCCAAAAAAATGGCTCTGAGCACTATGGGACTTAACAGCTATGGTCATCAGTCCCCTAGACCTTAGAACTACTTAAACCTAACTATCCTAAGGACATCACACAACACCCAGCCATCACGAGGCAGAGAAAAACCCTGACCCCGCCGGGAATCGAACCCGGGAACCCGGGCGTGGGAATCGTTTTTCCGTTCGTGCACCCAGGTTCGTCGTTGAGTACACCATCGCAGGCGCTCCTGCCTGTGATGCAGCGTCAAGGGTAACCGCAGATATGGTCTCCGAGCTGATAGTCCATGCTGCTGCAAACGTCATCGAACTGTTCGTGCAGATGGTTGTTGTCTTGCAAACGTCCCCATGTGTTGACTCAGCGATCGAGACGTGGCTGCACGATCCGTTACAGCCATGCGGATAAGATGCCTGTCATCTCGACTGCTAGTGATACGAGGTCGCTGGAATCCAGCACGGCGTTCCGTATTACCCTCCTGAACCCACCAATTCCATATTCTGCTAAGCGTCATAGGATCTCGACCAACGCGAGCAGCAATGTCGCGATACGATAAACCGCAATCGCGATAGGCTACAATCCGACCTTCATCAAAGTTGTAAACGTGATGGTACGCATTTCTCCTCCTCACACGAGGCATCACAACAACGTTTCACCAGGCAAGGCCGGTCAACTGCTGTTTGTGTATGAGAAATCGATTGGAAACTTTCCTCATGTCAGCACGTTGTAGGTGTCACCACCGGCGCCAACCTTGTGTGAATGCTCTGAAAAGCTAATCATTTGCATATCGCAGCATCTTCTTCCTGTCGGTTAAATTTCGCGTCTGTAACACGTTATCTTCGTGGCCAGTAGCGTAAATGACTCGTCCCAGAAACAGTGGTAGGGGCCATTCGCAAGCAAAAATGCGCGTCTTGCAACGAGAGGCATTTCAATGATCACCTGTTGAACGGCTAATTAGGAACTCTGATTACGCCACGAAACAAATTATCGGTATTATAGGAAGAAAAATTCGCAGAAGACAATAAAATATTGCCCGCATCCTGATGTGTATTTCATTAGGAAATATTAGTTCTACATGAAAAGGATATTTGAGAAGGTTAGACTAAATTCTGAAAAATCGCAAGTAAAGTTACACGATCGTCATTTAATGTCAGACTTCATTCTGTGTTGTACATTAAATTTCCTGCACCATAGTATACGCCTATCGTACAATACACTTGACATCAGGCCGGTCACGACGTTGACATACCGGTACCATCGTACGACAACATAATTAGTGTGGCGTTTGATGTTGGATACCAAATGGTGGATAGCATTAAGATAAAAAACAATTATGAGAAATGATCATACAATGTAAGCTTTCACGGCCGGTATTGTCTTCACTTAAAACTTCCGGGCTGATAGGCCGTGGTCGAAGTATAAAACTCTCTCCTGACGTTTCGTCTCCGACTGCGGGAGACACTCTCGGAGGTTCGCCGCTTTACCTCCGAGGATGTCTCCCGCAGTCGGAGACGAAACGTCAGGAGAGAGTTTCATACTTCGACCACGGCCTATCAGCCTGGAAGTTTTAAGTGAAGAATTATGAGAAAAACATAGGGGTTAGCAAACGACAGGGCTACATGGGGAGGTACATGTGGTGGGCTGCCCGAAGGCGGAACACTCATGATGATGATGATGATGATGATGATGATGATGATGATGATAGTGATAATGATAATGATGTTGGACTCCATGACTGCAGAAGTGATGCTGAACATGAAAAAGTGTCTTTTTCATGTGTGCACATTGTCATGTTCCACTTTTCTTCGACGACTTAATTATAATTACAAATCAGCATTGAAAGATGGAAAGGTAAACGGAAAATATTTAATTTTCAGACATCGTAATTATTTTAAGCAGAGGAAAATATAGGAGTAAGTAACTACATTTAAAATTTATGTTTTTGGTTCTATTACACCGATATTTTGTAGCTTCTTGCTACCAAAGTTCGTCTGTTAGACCTTGAATGAGTGAGCACTGAAATATCTCTCATGGTAAGATTTTGCACGAGAATGGCTCGAAGCTCTGTTTTACGGATGATCGATTGACGTTCTAAACACATTTCCGTGCGGTTCTGAAAGTTCCTGATCACGCACTTTCCCTGCGAGGTCGCAAAGACCACGCGATCAGCACGTGTTTTCCTCACGTCCACTACGGAAAAATTTTCGAGCATTATGGCTCAATGGATAAGGTGCCTGCAGTCGCATACGGAAAATTTGGTTCGAGGGAATTGGAGGGGGGGGGGGGGGGGGGGGGGGAAGGGGGCTAGAAGTTAAAATGACCTGTGATAACATGTAAATATATACCAAGACAAGAAAAAAAAGACGCACGACAAAAGAATTATGCGAATACGACGGAAACCGGACAGCAATGGTATACCAATTTGACTGTCTCCCGGCATACGGTCTATCTAGGAGTGATGGTCCGGGGTGCCATTCCAGTTTATAGCACGATGCCATTGGTTGTCATCTGCGGCATCCTAGCTGCACAACCGTACGTATATTGTACGTCCCGTTTTGTTGCCCTCCTTGGCAAGCCTACGTGACCTTACATTTCAGCAAGGTAATGCCTGCCCGCACACGGTGAGAGTTGCTGCTACTTGCTTTCATGTTTGCAAAACCCTGTCTCGGACAGCAGGGTCACAAGAATCTGTCCCCAATTGGGAACGTTTGGAGCATTATGAGGATGGCCACCCAAGCATATCGGGATTTTGACAATCTAACGCGCCAGTTCATCAGAATTTGTCACGATATCCCTCAGGAAGCGGACGAAAGCGTTACTGACTTCCTCATTTTGTGAAGCTCTTCCTCTTGAATAAATCATTTAATGTTTCTGAAACTGTAATCATTAGTTTATCCGTACATGTACGCTACATCTACCGATTTCCGTGCTATTCGAATAATTCCTTCATGGAACAGGCCATGGAGGCACAACGGTAACGAACGGCCGCCGTGTCATCCTCAGCCCAAAGGCGTCACTGGATGCGGATATGGAGGGATATGGGGGCAGCACACCGATCTCCCGGACGTATGTCAGTTTACGAGACCGGAGTCGCTACTTCTCAGTCAAGTAGCTCCTCAGTTTGCCTCACAAGGGTTGAGTGCACTCTACTTGCCAACAGCGCTCGACAGACAGATTGTCACCTTAGAGTGTACATATTAGTGAACTTATACCTTGCACCGCTTGTCTTTGAACCTCTATGCGGAGCAGGCAAATAAATATTACCCGGAATGAAACTAAAAAAAGTTCATCGTAAAATGAAAAGAAAGTAATAACGAAGACAAACAGCATACACACCTCTGAAATCAGAATCTGCAGTACCGTATTTCCTACACTGCTACATTCTTGGCTCCCGCTCGCTATCAAGTGGTGGGTAAGTTGCTGCTTCAGATTGGCGCACTCCTAGACGTCGCCTCCCCTTGGCCCGGGCAGTGAGTAGGCGTTCCTGTCGCGACGTACTCCTAGTTTCTCCTGGTCCCAAGCATACTCTGTCGGTTTGACCTCGACAGGTATCACAGTACACACCAGTCGGTTTATAGCTGCTCCCGGGAGAAACGTGTCCACGAAGTGGGTGCAGTCTGCTCGTGTGTTGTCTCGAAAGCGTCTCCGGGATGTCGACTGCGGGTTGGACAGTAGATTGGGCAATCCTGTAACGGTACTGCACTGTCTGATGGCGATGAGTGGTTTCTCACATCGTTACCTGATGATCCCAGCCCCTTAGCGGGGATGGGAACCTGCCTGCTGAACTCATGGACCTGCAGTGGTACCTGCCCCCTCCACACTCTTCTCCGATGATCATCTGGCATCCAACAAATCGCATGCTCGTCGATGGAAAGAAACAGACGCCCCTACCCCAGGTTTTGGCGGTGGCGTTCCCTGGCCCAGTTTCTTACCCTAGCCAGACTCTGTGCTCTGATGGACCCTAGGCGGAGTCTCGCAATGTTGTTTTTCAGTGATCCTGACTGACTGCTACGATCGGCAGTGATGAAGATAGAGGTAGCTGCTGCACAAACTCGCCAAGTCTCCTATGAATGCGATAATCTGCTGCCTCAGTGGATGGCTATTTTGGACTAGGGCTTCCAGCCGCAGTTTATTTTTTTCCTGCATATCGAAAAAAATTGGAGGTTTTTGAGGGTTTCAGGAGAAAAATAGAAGGCGGATAGAAATTTGTGGCGGAAACCATCATTCACCAAAGCGTCAGAGCGTCGCGTTCATAGGAGACAAGGTCTGTCTGCGCAGCAGTTGGCTTTATTTCCTCCACTGCCGATGGCGCCAGTCAGTCGCAGTCGCTGAACATCAAACAACATCGTGACACGTTCCGCTTAGGGTCCGTCAGCTTACAAAGTCACGTTTATAGCCGGACGGGGGCATAGCGGTAGGCACCTTGCGAATCTAGCTTCGACGGTCCGGAGTGTCGTCGGATAATGTTTACATACACGTGTTCCTATCGTCAGGTCGTTCCTCGGATACCCTCTAAAACCCATCGATGTTTGTTGCACCGTTCCTGGGACACACTGCATGTCACTAAAAGGCTAAACATTTACCCAGCCCCAGTTGTAAGGCGTCTGTGTAACGGCCTCAAAGACTAAAAGAATTCGATTTTATGTATTTCGTATAAGTATTGTACGAATTTAAAAATCTGGCGTAACTGTTTCCCGAAGAGATATAATCTTACGCGAAAGTTTTAACAAAGTACTTCAAGTGTTCGAGCAGCAAACTGAGTACAGCAGTATCTTGAGGCTGCATTACTCACGGCGCGCAAATTACACACAGTGTATTTATGCAATATTCAATAGCGAGAGCTGTTATCGAGTACTAACAAACTTTACATATAACTTCAAAAGTTTTCGAAATATTTTCTCATTTATTCCCCCCAAAAATAGTTCTCTGTCATTTCATAATCGCTGTTCCTGCAATAAGATTTCATCATCAACCATGAAGTTTTAATATGTTACTTCTTTATTACTAACTCCATTCGCAACCCATTTTGCAGGCAGTATCCAAATATATCACTGAGTGTAGCTGCAAAATTATATCATTGTAAGACACACAGTTCAGGAGATGTGACATCATAGACATTGAGGTGCTTGTACAACAAGCTTTTCTTGAAAGGGAACACACATTACTCCCGTATAGTATGCAGTGTTTGATTATGAGATCACTTGGCGACTTCCAGCAAACGTTAAACATAATATCAAGCCTTTTTTCAACTTTTTCTCAGTCTGACAAAATTTTTGGCTATGACTTTTTCATTAGCATATGGATGAATAATCTGAAGTTAATAAACCCAACATGACTAGCGCTTTGCGTCTTCAACCATAAACGTGTTATCCGCTTTACATAAAAAATTTAAAGTAGTGTGACGGGTATAAGAGCAGATATTTTGATCTGTGGTACCTTAATATGTACACACACCAGTATGCTGGCTATTCTTTCTCTGCATCAACAATCTTCCAACAACCACATCAAAAACTTGACGAGTTAATGTTTCCTACATTGGCGTACCTGGGCCGCGAAGTGAAGGACGCCTGGCAGTATAGACTGTCCGTTTTACATCTACTCTTCCTCTCTTCACGTCCGGAACTGCTGCGCAGGGGAGACTAAGAATTAATCGCTTGCTCTTGTCACACATACTTGGAGTAACAACCAACCTAAAACAAACTGTATAGCTATAGCTATAAACTATACAGGGTGGTCCATTGATAGTGACTGGGCCAAATATCTCACGAAATAAGCATCAAGCGAAAAAACTACAAAGAACGAAACTCGTCTAGCTTAAAGGGGGATAGCAGATGGCGCTACGGTTGGCCCGCTAGATGGCGCTGCCATCGGTCAAAAGGATATCAACTGCGTTTTTTTTTTTTTTTTAAATAGGAACCCCCATTTTTATTACATATTCGTGTAGTAAGTAAAGGAATATGCTTGTTTCAGTTGGACCACTTTTATCGCTTTGTGACAGATGGCGTTGTAATAGTCACAAATGTATAAGTACGTGGTATGACGTAACGTTCCGCCAGTGCGGACGGTATTTGCTTCATGACACATTACCCATGTTAAAATGGACCTTTTACCAGTTTCTGAAAAGGTCGATATCTTGTTGATGTATGGCTATTGTGATCAAAATACCCAACGGGCGTGTGCTATGTACGCTGCTCGGTATTCTGGACGACATCATTCAAGTGTCCGGATCGTTCACCGGATAGTTACGTTATTTAAGGAAACAAGAAGTGTTCAGCCACATGTGAAACGTCAACCACGACCTGGAACAAATGATGGTGCCCAAGTAGGTGTTCTAGCTGCTGTCGCTGCTAATCCGCACATCAGTAGCCGACAAATTGCGTCAGAATCGGGAATCTCAAAAACTTCGGTGTTGAGAATGCTACATCAAGATCGATTGCACCCTTACCATATTTCTATGCACCAGGAATTGGATGGCGACGACTTTGAACGTAGTGTACAGTTCTGCCACTGGGTACAAGAGAAATTACGGGACGATCACAGATTCTTTGCTAGCTTTCTATTTGGCGACGAATCGTCATTCACCAACAGCGGTAACGTAAAGCGGCATAAATGCACTATTGGGCAACGGAAAATCCACGATGGCTGCGACAAGTGGAACATCAGCGACCTTGGTGGGTTAAAGTATGGTGCGGCATTATGGGAGGAAGGATAATTAGCCCCCATTTTATAGATGGCAGTCTAAATGGTGCAATGTATGCTGATTTCCTACGTAATGTTCTACCGATGTTACTACAAGATGTTTCACTGCATGACAAGTTTGGTTCTTTGTAGTTTTTTCGTTTGACGCTTATTTGGTGAGAAGTTTGGCCCAGTCACGATCAATGGGCCACCCTGTATAGCTATAACGTTTAGTCTGCAAGTGAAGTAAATACCGATATAATGTTATTCAGTACACCGTCCTCAGTCACCAATAAAAATATCTGTACTCACAGCCATTATACCCTGCATTAATTCATTTGTAAGGTAGTCACACGTTTCAAAATTTTTCACACATTAGAGCTCGATTCTTTAACGAATCGCGGTGGGGTTACTTGTATGCTACTAATTCGTGTTTTCATGTTACTTGTTCACAAAGTGAGGGGTCTCACTTCCCGGTTTTGGGAACGGAGTGCTACCCGTCTGCTCCCGACGTGAGGTTACCCCCGAGCAGCGCTAGTACAGTCGGCCCTGATGACGCGACGCTCAGCTGCAGGTTTAAACGGCGGCCAGGCGAGAGCAGCGTTGGCAGTTTATTCGCTGCGCCAGCAGTAGCCGTGCCACCGCGTTGGCATGCATTATGCAGCGGCGCAGCGCAGCGCCGCCTCCCTTCTGCCGATGTACGGCCGTGCCAGCTGGACCCCGCCGTCCCGTCCCGTCCCGTTCCACGTCCACAGCGTCGCAGGACGACATCCTAAACTGAGAACGCCGCGGATGATGCTGTCGTATATCGAGAGGTTGTAACAATGGAAAATTGTACTGAAATGCAGGAGGATCTGCAACTAACTGACGCATGGTGCAGGGAATGGCAACTGAATCTCAATGTAGACAAGTGTAATGTGCTGCGAATACATAGAAAGAAGGAACCTTTATCATTTAGCTACAATATAGCAGGTCAGCAACTGCAAGCAGTTAATTCCATAAATTATCTGGGAGTACGCATTAGGAGTGATTTAAAATGGAATGAGCATATAAAATGAATAGTCGGTAAAGCAGATGCCAGATTCATTGGAAGAATCCTGAGGAAATGCAATCCGAAAACAAAGGAAGTAGGTTGCAGTACAATTGTTCGCCCACTGCTTGAGTCCTGCTCACCAGTGTGGGATCCGTACAAGATAGGGTTGATAGAAGAGATAGAGAAGATCCAACGGAGAGCAGCGCGCTTCGTTACAGGATCATTTAATAATCGAGAAAGCGTTACGAAGATGATGGTAAACTCCAGTGGAAGACTCTGAAAGAGAGACGCTCAGTAGCTCGGTACGGGCTTTTGTTGAAGTTTCGAGAACATACAAGCAGTATATTGCTCCCTCCTACGTATATCTGGCGAAGAGACCACGAGAATAAAATGAGAGAGGTTAGAGCCCACACAGAGGCATACCGACAGTATTTCTTTCGACGAACAATACGAGACTGGAATAGAAGGGAGAACCAATAGAGGTACTCAAAGTACCCTCCGCCACACACCGTCATGTTGCTTGCGGAGTATGGATCTAGATGTAGACCCTGCGTTCTGTTGTCGACAGGTAGCTGTGAAGTAAGAGGCTATACTAGGCCGTCGTCTCGGGCACCACATTCTTGCCGTTTCGTTATGTCCTGGCGTGAAGCAAGAGTTAAATATTTAAAAGGAACACCATTTGAGGTGGTGGCCGGAGACAGCAGATTCATATCCGAGGTCTGTTAAAAAAAATCCGGAACATTGTCCACAAAACTTTCCTACTCTTACCTCGTACTTATTGAGCAAGGTCTCCTTCGAAATAACACTCCTCCACAATTGATACATCGCTCCCATCGCAGTATACACTTCCACTTGCTCTTGCTGGATCATGCAAAGCGCCGTCTGCGAATTTTCTTTTATCTCGTCTATCCTCGCAAATCGTCGTACTTTTAACGGGGTTTTCAACCTATGAAAAAAAAAAAAAGTTCGCTGGGGCCAGTTCTGGAGAGTACGGAGGATGAGACAGCGCAGTGATTTCGTTTTTTGTGCAATAGCCACGCATCAACAGGGAATGTGCGGGTGCGCTACCGCGAGTGGTGTCGCCACGTTTCACGCCGCTCGCACATATTCTTGCAGGCCTCGAAACACGTCCCGATAGTAACATCAACAGCATGTGCCTGTAGCACGGATTCGTGATGAAGTAATTTTTCAAAGTCAAAGAAAACTATCAGCATGGGTTTGATATTTGGCCTGACCTGACGAGATTTCTTTTTGTCTCAAAGAGAACGTTTCCCGCCCCACTCTGAAGATTGAACCTTGGTCTCAACATCATAACCGCACGCCCACGTCTCATCATCACTTACGATTCTCTTAAGGAACTTTTCGTTCTCATTTGCGTGATCCACAAGCTCTTCACTGACTGCGAGGCGAAGGTCTTTTTGGTCTTGACTCATGAGTCGTGGGACGAACTCGACGGCAACACGGTGCACCCTAAGACGCTGTGTCAGGATTTCATGACGTGAACCAACTGAAATGCTACATTCTTCTGCAACCTTTCGGACAGTCAGTCCTCGATTGGCACGAACAGTTTTGTTGACATTCCTGACATGAGCATCGTTGTTAGCCTCTGTAGGGCGTCCTGAACGATGGTCATCTTTAACAGTTTTTAAACTGTGTGAACCATTCGTAACACGCACGGATCAAGCGCTAGTCATCGTAGGCTTCCTGCATCATTTGATGTGCCTTTGTAAAGGTTGTACTGAGTGTCACGCAAAATTTAATGCAGACGTGTTGCTTCTCTGCCACCTTGAAATTTGCAAACTGTGCGACACATCGTACGACTCATTGCAGCACTGAACAATAACTAATGCACATACAACAATGAAACGTCCGGCAGTTATACGCTAAACATAGTCCTGTGCAGTGATGCCAACGGCATTTCTCTCCAAATTACGGATGTTACAGAATTTTTTGAGCAGATCTCGTACAGCGGGGGCGTTCTCTAAGTGAGTGCTGATCGCCATCAGCTGTAGCATCGCTTGCGATTACGGGAAGAAATTCACCGGTTTGGCAATAACAGCGGCTCCAGCGAGGCTGTATGAAGACAACGGTTCACCGGGCCGTTCCTACCAAACAGGTGAGCCACGCTGGGCGCGCTATCCATAATGTCGAAAAAATTTCACGCCACGGAGGCGATTCAATGGCGGCATACGGCATCTAGGGGTTAGTAGATGGATTTCAACATCGTCAGCCAACATACAGGGCTATTACAAATGATTGAAGCGATTTCATAAATTCACTGTAGCTCCATTCACTGACATATGGTCACGACACACTACAGATACGTAGAAAAACTCATAAAGTTTTGTTCGGCTGAAGCCGCACTTCAGGTTTCTGCCGCCAGAGCGCTCGAGAGCGCAGTGAGACAAAATGGCGACAGGAACCGAGAAAGCGTATGTCGTGCTTGAAATGCACTCATATCAGTCAGTCATAACAGTGGAACGACACTTCAGGGCGAAGTTCAACAAAGATCCATCAACTGCTAACTCCATTCGGCGATGGTATGCGCAGTTTAAAGCTTCTGGATGCCTCTGTAAGGGGAAATCAACGGGTCGGCCTGCAGTGAGCGAAGAAACGGTTGAACGCGTGCGGGCAAGTTTCACGCGTAGCCCGCGGAAGTCGACGAATAAAGCAAGCAGGGAGCTAAACGTACCACAGCCGACAGTTTGGAAAATCTTACGGAAAAGGCTAAAGCAGAAGCCTTACCGTTTACAATCGCTACAAGCCCTGACACCCGATGACAAAGTCAAACGCTTTGAATTTTCGGCGCGGTTGCAACAGCTCATGGAAGAGGATGTGTTCAGTGCGAAACTTGTTTTCAGTGATGAAGCAACATTTTTTCTTAATGGTGAAGTGAACAGACACAATGTGCGAATCTGGGCGGTAGAGAATCCTCACGCATTCGTGCAGCAAATTCGCAATTCACCAAAAGTTAACGTGTTTTGTGCAATCTCACGGTTTAAAGTTTACGGCCCCTTTTTCGTCTGCGAAAAAAACGTTACAGGACACGTGTATCTGGACATGCTGGAAAATTGGCTCATGCCACAACTGGAGACCGACAGCGCCGACTTCATCTTTCAACAGGATGGTGCTCCACGGCACTTCCATCATGATGTTCGGCATTTCTTAAACAGGAGATTGGAAAACCGATGGATCGGTCGTGGTGGAGATCATGATCAGCAATTCATGTCATGGCCTCTACGCTCTCCCGAGTTAGCCCCATGCGATTTCTTTCTGTAGGGTTATGTGAAAGATTCAGTGTTTAAACCTCCTCTACCAAGAAACGAGCCAGAGCTGCGAGCTCGCATCAACGATGCTTTCGAACTCATTGATGGGAACATGCTGCCCCGAGTGTGGGAGGAACTGGATTATCGGCTTGATGTCTGCCGAATCACTAAAGGGGCACATATCGAACATTTGTGAATGCCTAAAAAAACTTTTGGAGTTTTTGTATGTGTGTGTGCAAAGCATTGTGAAAATATCTCAAATAATAAAGTTATTGTAGAGCTGTGAAATCGCTTCAATCATTTGTAATAACCCTGTATAAGGTAGTGACCTAGCTACCCGTTAATAGGGAATGCTCACAAACAGAAGGCTCAGTGTGACGTAAGAGTGTGTAGCAAGCAGGCAGTCATGCAACGGAGATGCACTCTCGTTTCCTGCAGCGAACTGGGCGAGTTTGAAAGGGGACAAATTGTGGCCTTCCAAGTGGCGGGATGGTACTTTCGGAGAACTGACACACAAGTTGCACGTGCTGCGTCAGTCGTGCAAGGATGCGGGTTTCGGTGGTCACACGGAACGTTCTCACAGTTGTAGACGAGGTTCTGGACGTCCACGCAACCCAGATTAGAGGGCTTGTGAGTCCTGATGCGTAAACAAGAACTGTTGCGAGCCGGTTATTAACAGTGGGAATACGGGCGCGCACACGCACCTGTAACCCGTCTTCCGGGGGAAAGGCATGCCGTAGTCTCCAGCGATGAAAGTAGACTCTGTCTGCGTGCAAGTGATAATCGCTTGCAAGTACGACGTTCACCTGGCGAGCGCTGTCTCCTAGAGGGCATGCGTCCAAGACACACTTGGCCCCACCCAGGCCTTATGCTCTTGGGTGCGATAAGCTACAACTTTAGTTTGATGCTAAATCACAGTAAGACTCAGTTTTTACAGTTCCTAACCCACAATTCAACAAGAACCGATATTGTGATCAGACAGAATGGGCATATTATAAGCGAGACGGATCAGTTCAAGTTCCTAGGCGTTCGGAGAGATAGTAAGCTGTTGTGGAAAGCCCATGTTCAGGATCTTGTTCAGAAACTAAATGCTGCTTTATTTACCATTAGAACAGTATCTGAAATAAGTGACAGTTCAACACGAAAAGTAGTCTACTTCTCATATTTTCATACGCTTATGTCATATGGTATTATTTTTTGGGATAATTCTTCTGATTCAAAAAGGGTACTTTTGGCTCAAAAAAGGGCTGTTCGAGCTATGTGTGGTGTAAGTTCGAGAACCTCTTGTCGACCCCTATTCAATAGTCTGGGAATTCTGACATTGCCCTCACAGTATATATTTTCTTTAATGTCGTTTGTTGTTAGCAATATTAGCTTATTCCCAAGAGTTAGCAGCTTTCACTCAGTTAATACTAGGCAGAAATCAAATCTGCATGTGGAATGCACTTCCTCGACTCTTGTGCAGAAAGGAGTGCAGTATTCTGCTGCATCCATTTTCAGTAAGCTACCACAAGAACTCAAAAATCTTAGCAGTAGCCCAAACACTTTTAAGTCTAAACTGAAGAATTTCCTCATGGCTCACTCCTTCTATTCTGTCGAGGAGCTCCTGGAAGAGAGAATTGTCGCCTGAATATGTTTCTTATACTTCATTTTATTTGTTTCCACTATTGTGTTATAATTTCATGTATTGACTCGTTCCATGACCATGGAGACTTCTCCTTAATGTGGTCCCACGGAACAATAAATAAATAAATAAAAAACCTTTGGTGTTTCTGGAGGGGACGCTAATCAGTGCTCGGTACGTGCATAACGTTCTTTGACGTATTCATTTTCCGTTACTGTAACAGGAAGGTGATGTATAGTTCCAACAGAATAATGCTCCCCCACGCAATACCCATGCAAGCCGTGCAGCAACTTCCCTGGCCACCGCGACCACCGGGCTTGTCTCTAAACGATCACGTGCGGGATATGATGGAACTATGTAAACAGGTCGAGGAGGTGTGGCATAACGTATGCCAGGACACTATTTGCCGTCTGTACGATCGACTGGATGCCAGAGTCAGCGGCTGCATTGCCGCCCTTGGAGGCTACACTTTTTACTAATATAGGTGTTTCAGCATGATTCGACGTCAGCATGGTTCGGTGCCTGGTACCTCAGACGCGCTTGTGCTGTTCATCTGTAAATGTAATCATTCCATGTACTCCATACGCACTGTTGCAACAATAAATCTCGAGTGAATTCGAGACGTGTAAAACGGTGTACTGATTTATTTTTCCGGCAGTGTATTTGGATGCTTGCAAGCTCACTCATCAAAACCTACAGATGAACTATCTGTATACATAACTTGTGCGGAACCATCAGAGCACAAGGCTTACTGGGATTTCTCCAGTTCCTTTTAAGTGTATAGCCGGATATTTCAGACCCTCTACCTTTAAAAAAATCAGATTGTTTGCAGGTACACGGCTGGATAATTGCTAAGGGGCATGTGACACTTGTTAAGGAACTACCGACAATTGCTACGGTACACCCAATCAACGACAGTAAAAGGAAATGTAAAGAGCGGGACGCGTTGGCTACAGCGAGGCCTGTGCACGAACGCTCGGTGAGCCTTCGGCAGTTTATGCAGTACGGTATTTGATGAAAGCTGTTGTGGAACCGATTACTGCGACATTCAGTAAGGTACGGCAACATGTCTGCAAGACATTATTTGAGTGCTGACGATGGTGGACTAGCAGCTGTACGCTTCGAAGCCGGTCAAAGCGTTACTACTGTGGCCACCATGATGCCGCTGAAGGTGTAAATGCAATTCTAAAGCATGGAGGTGGTCGTACACGGACCAAAACACCGCAAGAGGATCGATACGTAGCCTTAGTGGCGAAAAGGAACATACATCGCACTCCTAGGCAGGTCGCTGCAAACGTATCAACTGCTACCGATACACGTCTCTCTGCGAGAACCATTTCCCGGTGATTAGATCGGGCTTGTTTTTATTCTCTGAAGGCTGTTAAGTGCATCCCATTTGAACACTATCGGGGAGAAAGAGTTCGTTGGTTGTGGGGGTGGGAGAGGGAGAGGAGGAGGAGGGGAGAGAGAGAGAGAGAGAGAGAGAGAGAGAGAGAGAGAGATGGGGGAGGGGGAGGAAGGGACATTACTCACAACAGAATGTTCATGTACGTCATCGATATGGCCGAGGCGTTATGGTGGGATAGGCATTATGCACAATGGCCGAACACCGCTGCAAATCTGTATGGAAGGTATCGTTACATCACCGGGTATTGCTGTCAGATTATTCTGGATCATGTGTACTGTTTAGGCGTGCAGCAGGTCCCGAAATTCTGTTCAAGGACGGCAGTGTCCGCCCATATAGGACCGGTGAGGCGTCTCACACACTGGAAAGTGAAGATATTGAGGGTATAGAATGGCCTGCGCATTCCCAGAATCTAAACCCTACAAAGCATGCCTTTGATGCTGTTGGCAGGCGTGTTTCTGAACAAACGCCCCCTTCCTCGAACCGTGATAGAACTGAAAATCACGTCGAGGGAGGAGTAGGGCAATATCCCCCAAAGACTCATCAACAGTTTGATAGCAATCATGAATAATAGGTGCAAAATGTGCAGTAGTACCCGAGGAAGGCATATCCCTTACTGAGTGTCCGATATCAACCTTTATATTAGGAGTGTGTCCTGTATGGACACGAACGTTATTTGTGTCTGTTATCCTGCTTTCCCATATGATAAAATCTGTACCATTTCTCATTATAAATATGCCACTCCACCTCTATTACGTGTGTACTGTGTTTCAAGTCAGTCATTGCCTGTGACTATTCCTGTCCAACAGTGTCTCTGTTCCTTAGCAGTTGTCAAGCAGCGCAGAAAATCTATGACCTCATTGAGACAACTCATAATGTGGCTTTTAGGAAAAATATGGTTCAAATGGCTCTGAGCACTATGGTACTTAACTTCTGAGGCCGTCAGTCCCCTAGAACTTAGAACTACTTAAACTTAACCTAATGACATCACACACATCCATGCCCGAGGCAGGATTCGAACCTGCGACCGTAACAGACGCGCGGTTCCAAACGGTAGCGCCTAGAACCGCTCGGCGACTCCGGCCGGCGGCTTTTATAAGACAATATTCAGAACTTGATACCGTATTTCGCTGTGAAACAGAGACACTATTTTTTCTACGGATGAAAGCTCGTAAACGACGGACCAGATGACTTACAGCTCTTCAACTCTCCTCCCACCACACCAGGTGCGCGAGACAACCTTCGCTCCAGGGACAAAGCGGGAGCTAGCGCTCGCAGGTAGATGGAGGTGCCATGTATGAGAGAGCAGCGCCTTTTGAGAAGACCGATAAGTCGATACGGAAGGTCAAGTGGTCTAGGCTGGTCCGCCGGCCATCCAGCACGCCGCCGACAGTGGCGGACCAGCGTGTACTAGCAAGACCAGCAATTTTCGTCTTTAGTAAGTGCGATCTGAACCTATTTCCCTCCAGCTTGTATTTCTCCCTTCTAGTTCGAGTAACTACAGGTAGTTTCTTTATTTCTTACCCAAAGCCACTCTGCATTCTCGAGTAGCTTGATGCTTAGCCTGTTGCCCTCGACATATCTTCCCTCTCAACATATTCCAGCTGTCTTCCTCCTGCACACAGCTAACCAGTATATCTGCCATATTGCCAACACCACACACGCTTTCCTGATCACTATCTACATCTGTTTTCTTTCCTCCATCCCATCTGCTAACCTTAATTTACTATTTGTCGTTCTTTCTCGGAACAGTCAGTCTCTTTTTCAACATTTCATTCCTTCATACTTCAACCATACTTTTGTGTTTGTCGTCATTAATCGATTCCACAAGAAAGAACTGAGGAAGTGACGTAACACACTGTTACGAAGACTGGCCGTCTGAAGTACCTTACTCTGTACAAGGTGGTCAGAAACAATCTGAAAAACTGGTAAGGTTGTTGCAGGGCAGGTTGTCCTCAGAAATAACTGTTACGGAAAAAACTTGATACGTTGCACCCTTCTCGAGTTAACTTGCGCTCAATTTAGTCATTCAGCGCGTTGTGTGCGCAAATTCAAGCGGTCCGCCAGATACAGTTAGTGTCGGTTCTCATACCGTAGATGATAGCTCAGTCAAGAGACTGTTGAAACTCCGGCTCGGGTTCGGGCCTTAATACTATCTCATGTCCAATTTTTTGTATCGTTCTCTTGTTCGTTTTTAGAAAACCAAACGAATGACAGGTTTGGCGACAACTCTCTAGCGGGCCAGTTGAATTTGCGCGCGCAGTGACCTGAATGTCTAACTTCAACGCTAATTAACTCGGAAAGGGCACAGCGTATAGAATGATTTTCTTAACAGTTACTTCTCAGCACAACCAGGGTTAAATACCCTTGAAAGGATGTACAAAAAATTTTACAGTATGAATTGAAGTGTTGAATTATAATAGACATTAGAAGCGGAAAATGTAAAAGAAATTAACAAGTGAGCGTATTAAAGTTTCCATAATTGCCCTGACTCCACGGGAAACCTTTTCAATATATTTCGGAGTGCGACGCCACAGTGGTTGAGACATGAGGCATGTATTCGCAAGGAAAACGTTCATTTTCCGTCCGTCCATCTTAACCATGATTTTTCGTGGTTTCGCTAAAGCGCTTTCGATGATTTCCGGAGAGTTCCCCAAATAAGGGCGAAGTGGCTGACCTTCCCCTTCTTATCAACTCCTTGCTTTTAGTCCATCTCTCAGGACGTCGACGTCGCACTAAAATTTCCTTTCTTCCATTGCACGGTAACACCTCTCATCCCGTGCATGTGAAGTTAACTTAGTTCGACTCCGTAGCCGTCATTCTGCAGCACTTTTAGGTAGAATCACTCTGGTCAACACGTCGCGCCGAAAGATGCCACAGTCAACATAGTTCGGAGCATCTTACTGTGCACAAACAAAGAATGGAGGTCACTTGCAAAGCAGATGTCAGCATGAGTTGGCCTGAAGCATCACAAAGAATGTGCCCTTGTTCTCTAATGGTGTAGCACACACTCTCTGTTAGCTGGCAACACAAAAGGCGGTGGACATGCACCATCTGCCTAGCCAGAAAGAACAAAGTATTCTTCGCCACTTCAACATGCCAGATGGCCAACTACTCTGGCTAAATGTAGGCATACAGAGCCAGCCGCTGTGCAGTCATTCTGACAAGAAGAATAGTTACAGAAACTATTTGGTGAAAAGTTCTGATTCTTTTGCTGCTTACATCCTCATGTGTTAGCTTCATGGTGAAGTGCCTATCGTTTCGTTAGTGGTCACAGTTATTATAATACTTTCAAGTTAAGTACACCATCACCCAATATTTGAATGGTTACCAAAGAAAAATGGGAATTGCTGTGAGTTTACATTTGGTGCACATTAGGTCATTCACTGCATCTTTGCTAACGTGCTGAATTTTCCTTTTGGATCGGGAGCGGGTATGTATCCATCTCCAGTATCGAGAAAATGGATTCTATGTAGTGCACTCACTTTCACCAGCGCGTGCTACAATTCAGCATAAAATTCATCATATTTCATGAATGATTCAGGACATTGAAACAAGAGAAGAGCATTTTGGGACGTTATTAATATATATATTATTAATATATATATTAGATTTTCAATGGAATGATATTTTTAAGGACTATCAGTATCTGGTGAAAGGAGAAATTGTGTGGTTGTGGAACAACATAAGCGAAGAGCATACACATGTTTTTATACATACATTGAGCTTTTTCATAAGCTACTGCGTCCTCAATTGCTTGTGCAGTAATAGACAATGATCTGAATTCTATCTGAATAGTAGCTACAATAGCATGTTAGTGAAGTTAAGTTGTGTAAATTCCCCTACGTTTCGGCAAAAGAAGCAAAAATTCACGGTGTAACAAAAGAAGTGTCAGTTACAGAGAATGCGTCACGGAAGATACTTCTCTGAAGGCAATAAAAGGTTAATAAGTCTGATGGAAATAAGTTGTCAGTTGTCAAGGGACTCCTGAACGTAGTGAATTTTTACTAATAAACTTCTGGGACTAAAACTGACTAAAGTGTTTTCAGTCTACATCACAATGATATGTGAAATATGAAAAAAAACCGCAGCAATTACTGTGCCAATATTTTGCTCCCATCTCTGTCAGAATGAAGGTCTGACTTTTCTCACTTAAAATGTCTTATAGTTCGTCAAAAATATTGGTAATCTTTTTCCATCTTAGGCAGTGGTCAGTTGGGTTCTGCAAGTCATCAATGTACCCACAGCTTTAAATCTGCCCGCTACGGTCGCAAGTTCGAATCCTGCCTCGGACATGGATGTGTGTGATGTCCTTAGGTTAGTTAGGTTTAAGTAGTTCTAAGTTCTAGGGGACTGATGACCATAGATGTTAAGTTCCATAGGGCTCAGAGACATTTGAACCATTTCAACATTGCAAGTCAATCAGGTACCTCGGCACAAGCGTAGGGGCGCTTTCAACTGAAACAGGAAATGGTCTCGAAAACTGATGTAAAATTGGCAGTGTTTTAAAAAAAGTTGGGAAAACTATTCTTGTAATTCTTTGAAAATCACAATGAATCCTTCAGACCTCGCATTTTCTTTAACACCTGAGAGCTCGGGGAACTGGACTATGCTTTCTGTTAGAATTGGTCTCTTCTACTATGCGACTGTCATTTTAAATGCATCCGCGTCAAAACAGAAAGAAGTTATTTCTCAACTTGCAGTGTCTTACTATGGGCAGTGTGCAGTCAAGTCCACTTAAAATGCCATTTCAGCAATAAACAACGTTAGAACAAACGTCCTAATTTTCGTTCCCGCTCTCTTTATTCTTCATAAATTAAAAAATATCGGGTTCTAAATCGAAAAGTCTTTCCAGGCATGCCCCTTCACTTACTTTGCCGTAATATATAAAGGCTCCATACTCTTCGCTCATTTACATCTAAAATTGTTGCAACAGACAGTGGAATAAAGTAACTTCAGAAGCTCAGGTACTTAATGCCTGCAAATTTAGCACAAAGTACTTCTCTACTTCGCTGTAATATTTTGCTGTCCCATTGTCAAATAATTCTCTTAATTATTTCAAAACGGTATTGTAATGACGTTCCGTAGCAAATTTGCAGCACAAGTCGATTATGCAACTGTATAATAGATATTGAGAATTCCTATTGCCTTCTTTTGTTACACATATTAATTTTAATGGTTGATGACAATAGGTCGCTAGACTGCCTCTTTTTGTGCAAAGAGCCCCTGGGTCTGCGAACTTCCGTCGGACCACGAAGAAACAGAGATGACACCACGATTCTGCCGAACTGAAGAGAGTTGAGCCAACCGAAAAATGCCGCAACACATTAAAATTGGTACACCACGAAGATGACGTGCTACAGACGCGAAATTTAACCGACAGGAAGAAGATGCTGTGATATGCAAATAATTAGCTTTTCAGAGCATTCACACAAGATTGGCGCCGGTGGCGACACCTACAACGTGCTGACGTGGGGAAAGTTTCCGACCGATTTCTCATACACAAACAGCAGTTGACCGGCGGTGCTGGTGAAACGCTGTTGTGATGCCTCGTGTAAGGAGGAGAAATGCGTACCATCACGTTTCCGACTTTGATAAAGGTCGAATTGTAGCCTATCGCGATTGAGGTTTATCGTATCGTGACATTGCTGCTCGCGTTGGTCGATATCCAATGACTGTTAGCAGAATTTGGAATGGTGGGTTCAGGAGAATAATACAGAACGCCGTACTGGATCCCAACGGCCTCGTATCACTAGCAGTCGAGATGAGAGGCATCTTATCCGCATGGCTGTAACGGATTGTGCAGCCACGTCTCGATCCCTGAATCAGCAGATGGGGACGTTTGCAAGACAACAACCATCTGCACGAACAGTTCGACGACGTTCGCAGCAGCATGGACTATCAACTCGGAGACCATGGCTGCGGTTACCCTTGACGCTGCATCACAGACAGGAGCGCCTGCGATGGTGTACTCAACGACGAACCTGGGTGCACGAATGGCAAAACGTCAGTTTTTCGGATGAATCCAGGCTCTGTTTACAGCATCATGATGTTCGCATCCGTGTTTGGCGACATCGCGGTGAACGCACATTGGAAGCGTATATTCGTTATCGCCATACTGGCGTATCACCCGGCGTGATGGGTTGGGGTGTCATTGGTTACACGTCTCGGTCACCTCTTGTTCGCACTGACGTCACTTTGAACAGTGGACGTTACATTTCAGATGTGTTACGACCCGTGGCTCTACCCTCCATTCGATCCCTGCGAAACCCTACATTTCAGCAGGATAATGCACGCCGCATGTTGCAGGTCCTGTACGGGCCTTTCTATACAGAAAATGTTCGACTGCTGCCCCGGCCAGCACATTTTCCAGATCTCTCAACAACTGTTTGACTCAATGCCCAGGCGTATCAAGGCCGTTATTACGGCCAGAGGTGGTTGTTCTGGTTACTGATTTCTCTATGGTCTATGCACCCAAATTGCGTGAAAATGTAATCACATGTCATTTCTAATATAATATATTTGTCCAATTAATACCCGTTTATCATCTGCATTTCATCTTGGTGTAGCAATTGTAATGGCCAGTAGTGTAAATGTCGTGCTCTACCGAGTTCTACGGGAAGTAACGAGCGAAGCTGAGGCCGAGACTCAGTCTGCCCGCAGTCCGCACATCAGGCCGTCGCGAGGTATGCACACCGTGGTCGGCCCTGGAATACGTGTACACCTGCTCTGGGAAGCTGCAAGTCAGCGCACAGACTACCCGCTGCCCCTGTGTTCCCACACTTGGCGCCGGACGGCTGCACAAGCGGCCGAGGCTTATATAGAGTGGTCTCAAGAGTGCGGGGAATCACCGGCGGCGCGCGCTCTCACGTGACGTGACGTCAGCGCACTGTGCGAGCGCCGCCCTCGGCTCGCCGCTGCTCAAAAAAAATGGTTCAAATGGCTCTGAGCACTATGGGACTTAACATCTATGGTCATCAGTCCCCTAGAACTTAGAACTACTTAAACCTAACTAACCTAAGGACAGCACACAACACCCAGCCATCACGAGGCAGAGAAAATCCCTGACCCCGCCGGGAATCGAACCCGGGAACCCGGGCGTGGGAAGCGAGAACGCTACCGCACGACCACGAGATGCGGGCTCGCCGCTGCTCAATGCGCGGGCAGGGGCAGGGCCAATCGCCGCCACCCTCACTCAGGTCTCTTGTCTCCGCTCTCAGACACTTCCATCTTCCTGACAGGGGGTAATCTCGCCCCCACAGTTCCCGCCAGCCTTGTGACGCGCCACCCTCGCGCCTCAGACAGCTCGTTCATATTGTTTCTGTGGGTGCACCGCCGCAGCAGTCGCAGCCCGCATCATATTCGTACTCGTGTGGATTGGGGAGGATGACTCAGAGGTTTCCTGGTTCCCAACATATACGTGGGGTAGTCGTGAAGTTTTAATTCTCATCTCGAAGAAATAAAATTAGGTATTTGCTGTCTGTTTGTTTGCAATTACCTACTTGCCTGGTACACACGGAATTGCACTCGCCACAATACCGAGCACTCCCCATAGCTAAAGTGCCGTCTGGATAGACCTGACATAGCCTCCAATTTACCGCTGCTTTCGAAAGCAAGTTACCACGAAACACCGCGCTTTATCAACGGACTGCGCCATTTTGCTTTTGGCTGTTTTAGCTCCGTGCTACTGTACTGTAGCGTGGAGATATCACGGTGTATCAGCACTGCAAACCTGTAAACCTATCTGCAAATAAACCAACAAAATTTCCAGGTGATTTTTCAGTTGTATGAAAATCCCACCTTTGCTGCTGTTATGAATAGAAGAACTTCACTATGCTACTGACATCGTTTACATGCATACCAAAGCACTCGACAAGGTCTTACAAAGGTTGAAGCTGAAGATATGTAGATAATATAACTGGCAGCGGAAACGTTCAATGGCAATCTTAAGATATGTACTATTTCGAAACTAAGTAATATTCATAACTGATGCACTTTGCCCCTCCATTGTTTGAAATGAGGTTCCAATATTCCATAAAAAATCCATTGAAGTGCACCACAGGGAAACTGGATAACAGAAGAAGTCCTGTGCCCTGCTGTATAGCTTCATTCTCTGGAGACTTCCGTCAAATCTTTTTAGTAATCGCAAAAGGGACGAGAGCAGACGAAACCAAAGCATTTGCAGTTGTCAAGTAGCAAAGCATGTTAATATAACTAAAAAAATGAATAAAATGACTGAAAAATTACAGTCGCGAATGTGAAATCACACAACAAATTTGAACTTGAAACTGGAACTCAATAAATTTTCGAAAGTCTTTGAATTCCCTCATCATATACCTACACAGTGTCGATATCGGTAACAGACAAAATCGTTGGGATTCTCGATGCGCGGGACGGATCAGCTACCGATACACACAATTAAGTTTTACGGAACCCTCAGAGTGCGAGTTCCACTCCTACTGGTCCGATTATTTTTTATGTACTATTCCCTCGTCTGTCTGTTGCCAAGGTAGGGAGAAAAATATGGCATAAAAAATGGTTCGGAGCACTATCGGACTTAATATCTGTGGTCATCAGTCCCCTAGAACTTAGAACTACTTAAACCTAACTAACCTAAGGACATCACACACACATGCATGCCCGAGGCAGGATTCGAACCTGCGACCGTAGCAGTCGCGCGGTTCCGGACTGCGCGCCTAGGACCGCTAGACCACCGCGGCCGGCAGATATGGCATACTGAATTTCATTCACGTCAGTGCTGTAACCGACTTTAAATTTGGCTGCGATTTTCGCAGGTCAGCTTTTGTGCTATAAGGTGTATTTAAATTGACGGCCGTCTAATTTCTTCGGCCATGGTGTCCTAATGCACAGCCCGGTGTAGACCCGAAATCAGTCGAGTCTGAAGCTGTCTTGGTTTTTTTTCCATTTTTTTTCTTTTCCTGGCGCTCCTTCTTTTCCTTTTCCTTTTCCTTTTTGTGGTCCCTCAGGAACCTCTGTTCTTCATACGTCTAACAAGCTGTAATCTGAGAGTCCCGTTGGTGCACCAATTCCGGAATCTTAGGTGCGAGCTCGCCGATGGCGCTCCTACCTGCCCGCTGCCACAGGAGCGGCTCCCGAGAGCGGGGGATTCCCTCTCCAGATTTGTGCATTGTTTGTGGAATAGCTGAAGCCGATTCCTTCTTTTATTGAGATCTTGATGTGTGCGTAACGCGCGCTGTTCTCTTAATATAGTAGGTCTGTCAGTCGTAATTTCTACGTCTAGTCTTCATTGCATTGTACAAAATTTTGATTTTGATTGGTGATTTCTTTCCGACACTCCCCCCCCCCCATATTTTCTCTGGCGAATCATTTTTTGATTATTTACAAAGCTTCTTTCATGAGGGTCCACAAAAAATATAAAGCGCTTTTGTATTTTGCAGACTCAACATTCGCTTTTCCTGTTTCGTTCACCTTGTGTTGAAACATGATACACACTTACAATAAGGATACATAAATATATCAGGAAGCAGAATGTGTATAAGATTATATGTATTTTACTCCTGGTGTTTCCTTTAGTCAGTTCTACAGAATGAACCGTTGAAAATTCTAACAAGCCATACCATATCACACTTTTTCCCCACTGTGTAAGATACCGTCATTTATCCTGTTGGGATAGACTCTGATGTTTACCTGTGTGCTGCAGATTACATGATACGAAACACCTGATTTCCCTTGAGAAATACACGTACGTGACTGGAAACATTTGCTTTCTTTATCAGACTAGCAAAAACATGATGCAATCATTTATCAACTGCTTCTTGCTTTCTATCACTCGTGGCCGCAAAACATGTTAAACATAATTTTTAACTGTATTTCTATACATTAATTTTATAAGTTTGCATAATTAACTGAATAATATTCTCAAAAACTCTGGGACCAAATATTTTTCTGGTTAACATTTACGAGGGGCATAGTCCGTTACTTGACATAGGTCCAAAGGAACATATTTTAATCGTAAAACTGATGACAGTTCGTGATTTTAACACTTATGTTTTTGGCAGTTCTTCCCGTGTTACATGGAGACTGTCCCCATCTCTTCCTCATTTTAATTACTGTTTCGCTGATTTTAATGAAGGATCAGTTACTGATTCCAATTCTATTCCTTCACTTTTATACACTGGACATTCATCATTAATGATGGTTTTAACAACTCAAGAAGTATGAGAACTTTGCCTAGTCATGCAAATTGTTACTCTGCGACATTCTGTAATAGCTCTCTATACCATATGAATAGCATTGTAAGTAACTATCTTTTGGTATAAAATTACAATTATTATTTATTACATTCGAACTGGCCCGTTCACTGTGGGGAGTATTTGATCCACACTTAGTTCCTTAGCTAGATGCATAATATTTTCTTCCTTCTTTATGTTTATTTACTCAGTAAGTTAAGATATATCAGATAACTTCATTTCTCCGCTATCGAAGTATTAATTTATAAAAATTTTCTGTAAAGATACACACCAAAAGATGCAACTTTAAAGTTGCGAAACCGGTTGAAACTGTAATCGACGTCAATAAACACACCTACTGCGGGCTATTGGACTTTTTATTCAGTTTTATGTTTCAGTAGTTTTAACTCCTCTATGTAAACATCTGTTATTGCTCAATCAATTATGTATGCTCCAAAAGTAGATCATCTACGTGCTGACTTTTTGAACGTACTTCCTCTTTTGAAAACTGTTTTCTCCTAAAGGTAACTCAAATCAGACAGAAGTCTAAAAACAAACTATGGATTACACAAGGAATAAAAACGTCATGTGGGACAAAAAGAATGTATCTACTATCTAGGAACTGCCCTGATGTTGGCATTGTAACGCATTAGAAAGAATACTGCAAAATATTGAAGGAAGTAATCCAGAAATCAAAGCGGCTTTGTTATGAGAAAAAGATAATTACATCACGCAACAAAATAAAAAGTATATGGAATATGGTGAAGATGGAGACAGATGGGATAAAAAGGAAGAGGAAGAGATAGGTCTGAAAATTAATGACATATTGGTAACAAGTGTATGTAGTGTTGCAAACCTCTTAAACAAGTACTTTGTTTCTGACAGCCTGGAGTTATCAGGTTCAGTAAACAGTGCAATGGAATGCCTCAGACCAGTCTTTACAAGCAGCTTCAATAAAATGGAAGTAACACTCCCGTCTCCGAAAGCAGTAGCATCCATCATAAAATCCTTCAAATTATATATTGTAGTGGTCATAATAACATATCAACTAAGTTAATCAAAGAGTGATCACGCGAGTTGAGTACTATCTAAAGTTATCTGTGTAATCAGCCTCTTATCAGAGGAACACCTCCTGACTGGCTAAAATATGCTGAAGTTAAGCCTCTTCATAAGACGGGGGATAAAGAGAGACCATCAAACTGTCGATCTTTTTCACTTTTGCCGGGTTTTTCAAAAATATTTGAAAACGTTGTTCGGGTTCCTCAAGGGTTCCAGTATAGAGAAAGCTATTTACAAGTACAATGAGAATATACATAATTCATTAGATAACAAATTAGTATTTTCTGTGACCTGTCAAAGCCTTTGACTGTGTAAAACACAGCATTCTCTTAAGTAAACTGCCATTTTATGGCGTCAACGGCCGTGCTGCGAAATGGTTCAAGTTTTACCTAACTTCCAGGAAAGAAGGTTGTCTTTGCGAATTACCTGTGCAGTAAGCAATCAGCCCTCATCTCATTGGGAATTAATTACACGTGGTGCTCCTCAAGATTCCATCTTGGGTCCCTTTCTTTTTCTTGTGTACAGTAACGAACTCTCGTCTGTTACACTGCCAAATGCTAAGTTTCTTTTGTTTGCAGACGATGCAACCATTGCAATAAGTAGCAAGTCAAGTACAGATTTAGAAATGGCTCATAATCAAATTTTCACTGACATTAATAAATGGCTTAAAGCTAATTCACTCTCATTAAACACTGGAAAGGCCCACTATATGCAGTTCAAAACCTTCAACAGATATCCTTCCAGCATGTGTATAACTTGCAGATTGAAGAGGTTGGCAGTGGTAAATCTCTGAGATTACAGCTTGATAATAAATTCTGTTGGGAGGAGCATATCAAAGAATTGCTGAAGCCCCTAAACAAGTCTGTATTTACAGTGAGAATGATGTCAAATGTAGGAGACATAAATATAAAAATAGTGTGGAGTGGTCCCTTAGGACACACCGAAATTACAATCGAAATCAGTTGTAGTTGCCACACACTTCTTTATTACAAATACGTTGCTCATAATAGATTCACAGTAACCGTAATCACAACAAACCCTATCTTATAGAACACCAGAATCTTTTATGATATCTTCCACATATCGTTTTCTAGCAACCACTTACATTAATCTGAACCATATCCATGGACCTATAATTAATTCAACATCTTTGGCAAATAAACTACACCTGCTTCATCACTTACGTAAAGAAATATGAATGTTTTAGTGGGACCACTGTTTTCGCTTTGTGATAGATGGCACTGTAATAGTCGCAAACGTATAATACGTGGTATCATGCAACATTCTAGTTTGGACGGTATTTGCTTCGTAATACATTACCCGTGTTAAAATGGACCGTTTACCGATTGCAAGGTCGATATCGTGTTGATGTATGGCTATTGTGATCAAAATGCCCAACGGGCGTGTGCTATGTATGCTGCTCCGTTTCCTGGACGACGACATCCAAGTGTCCGGACCGTTCGCCGGAAGTTACGTTATTTAAGGAAACAGGAAGTGTAAACTTTGTACACATAATTAATTACTATGAGGAAAGAAATACTGTGGGGTAGGAAAGAGCAACCTCCTATCGACGTGGGGGTGATAATGTTGAGAGAGAAGTGGGAGGAGGAGATATATTGCCAGAGAGGGAGAAGGTGAAGAGAGATAGAGGGAGAAGGCGATGAACAGAGAGAGGGGTGGCAGGGAAATGGACAGAAAGAAGAGGAGATGGGCACAGAAAGAGAAGAGCTGGAGATGGACAGAGGGGGTAGAATAGATGGACAGAGAGGGGGGGTTGGGGGTAGGGGGTGGACAAGGTGGACAGACAATGGGGACAGAGCAGGTGGACAGAGGGTGGGGGTAAAGGTGGTGGCCAGAAAATGGGAGATAGAGGAAGTGGACATTGTGTGGGAGACGGAGGAGATGGAGGGGGAGAGGCAGGAGGAGGAGAAGGACTAATGAAATACTGGAACAAATTTATAAATGTGTGACGCTGTACACTCAGCTACTTTTATCTTAAGAAAGATATGATGGAGGAAGACCTCGTAGGTACAACTGTAGTGTCTGCAGAGGTAGTGGATGCGGTGTCTCAGGAGGTGGTCGCCGATATGTTGTCCTCGTGGTCGCAGCTTTTCCACCCAGAGGGGGTCTACATTGCCAGCGGTAGCTGCACCTCTCGCTCATTAATGAAGACGTAGTGGATGCAGCCGGTGAACCATCCGTCAACTTCTCCGCCCGCACACAGCAGTCGCCTCGACGCGAGCTATGCGCTGAGCGACCCCTAGCCTGAGGAACGCCTTGGCGCTCTGCTCGCCTGTCACGGCTTCATTCGCCACGTGACGTCAGTGTGTCGCACTCAGTTGCCTCGACACGAGCGCCGCTCTAGTGTAATTAACACGTCAGGCGCGGCAGCCGGGGCGCCCGTCTCCGCGGGTCGGTCGAGGAACGTCTCTGAATACGGCTGTCTTCGTCGCTCCAGTACTTCTCAATTGCGTTCGTGCCACATATTAATTCACGTGCGTCTCTGGCGCTGATTGTACACTAATTGGAGAGGCTCTGCCCAGCACTAAGAGAGAATCTTGAAATACAGTTCACGCATCCAAGCGTTCGGTACCGGCCATGGAGAATCTTCTCTTTACTCACACTTGGCGCTGTGGCAGTGGATCCATGAATTAATGACAATCATAAAGGCAACGACAAATCAAAATTTTGACTGTGTAATGCGACATAGCTTTGTTGTCATAGATCGTAATTAAAATTCATAACATTTAAAATTAAAATGTTCTAGAACTACATACATCACACAGTACTCTGCTACACTCACACTGCTTTGCAAATTTCAAACCTTCATGGTAATTCAGACAGCTTATTTATGTATATAAACAAGGTATTTAAAAAATATTCATCTTTTCATAAGACTATACTCTGAAGCGACAAAAGTAATGCGATAGCCATATACTCATATACAGATGACGTTACACAGAGAAAAAAGGCAGTGCGCTGGCAGAGCTATCGTCTGTAATCGGGCGATTCATGTGAAAAGGTTTATGCCATGGCTATGGACGCACGACGAGAATTAACAGACGTCGGACACGGAATGGTTGTTGGAGATAGACGCATGTGAAATTTTATTTCGGAAATCTCGTGGGGGATTCAATATTCTGCGATTCACAGTGTCAAAAGTGGCCTTCGCAAGAATTTTTTCCAATGTGTCTTAGTTTGATATATGCATTACGCATGGTAATTCCACTGTAAATACACTACTGGCCATTAAAATTGCTACACCAAGTAGAAATGCAGATGATAAACGGGTATTCATTAGACAAATTTATTATACTAGAACTGATATGTGATTACATTTTTACGCAATTTGAGTGCGTAGATTCTGAGAAATCAGTACCCAGGACAACCACCTCTGGCCTTCATACGCCTGGGCATTGAGTCAAACAGATCTTGGGTGGCGTGTACAGGTACAGCTGCCCATGCACCTTCAACACGATACCACAGTTCATCAAGAGTAGTGACTGATGTATTGTGATGAGCCAATTGCTCGGCCACCATTAACCAGACGTTTTCAGTTGCTGAGAGATCTGGACAATGTGCTGGCCAGAACAGCAGTCGAACATTTTCTGTATCCAGGAATACCCGTACGGGACCTGCAACATGCGGTCGTGCATTATCCTGCTGAACTGTAGGGTTTCGCAGGGATCGAATGAAGGGTAGAGCCACGGGACGTAACACACCTGAAATGCAACATCCACTGTTCAAAGTGCCGTCAATTCGAACAAAAGATGACCGAGACGTGTAAGCAATGGCACTCCATACCATCACGCCGGGTGATACGCCAGTATGGCGATGACGAATACACGTTTCCAATAAGCGTCCACAGCGATGTCGCCAAACACGGATGCGACCATCACGATGCTGTAAACAGAACCTGGATTCATCCAAAAAAATTACGTTTTGCCATTCGAGCACCCAAGTTCGTCGTTGAGTACTCCATCGGAGGCGCTCCTGTTTGTGATGCAGCGTCAAGGGTAACCGCAGCCATGGTCTCCGAGCTAATACAGTAGTCCATGCTGCTGGAAACGTAGTCGAACGGTTCGTGCAGATGGCTGTTGTCTTGCAAACGTCCCCATCTGAAGACTCAGGGATCGAGACGTGGCTGCACCATCCGTTACAGCCATGCGGATAACATGCCTGTCATCTCGACTGCTAGTGATACGAGGCCGTTGGGATCCAGCAGGGCGTTCCGTATTACCCTCCTGAACCCACCGATTCCATATTCTGCTAACAATCACTGGATCTCGAACAACGCGAGCAGCAATGCCGCGATACGATGAACAGCAATCGCGATAGGCTACAACCCTACCTTATCAACGTCGGAAACGTGATGGTACGCATTTCTCCTCTTTACACGAGGCATCACAACAACGATTCACCAGGCAACGCCGGTCAGCTGTTGTTTGTGTATGAGAAATCGGTTGTAAACTTTCGCCATGTCAGCACGTCCTAGGTGGCGCCACCGGTGCCGACCTTGTGTGAATGCTCTGAAAAGCAAATCATTTGCATATCACGGCATCTTCTTCCTGTCGGTTTAATTTCGCGTCTGTAGCACGTCATCTTCGTGGTGTAACAATTTTAATGGCCCCATGGGGCGACCTGTGCGTCGGATGGGGATGAAATGATGATGAAGACAACACAACACCCAGTTGAGAGGAGAATATCCCCGACCCAGCCGGGAATCGAACCCGTGCCCTTTACGACGGCAGTCCTTCACGCTGACCTATTTTTTTTTCCGATGCAATTGCTCGTAGCGGACGTCACATGACATGCGTTGAAGTTCGTTGTTGATCCTTTTACTCATTTTTTTTATTACAGAGAGCAGCCTGCTCTCTGACCGAACGCGCTGAGCTAACGTGCCTGCACCATTCAACTATCGGGGCGGACCGAGAGTACCACAGGTCAGAGATTACTTCTCACCACTGACAACGGAGTCGGCGACGGACTTTACTGAACTACCGAGATTGGTGACGTTTTTGTAGAGTTGTGAGTGCTAACAGACAAGCAACACTTCGTTAAATATCCGCAGAAATCAATGTCGGACGTGCGACGAGCTTATTGTTAATTTGCGTCGGCAGCAGACGGCCGACGCGAGTGGCTTTGCTAACAGCACGACATCGCCTGCAGCGCCTCTCCTCGGCTCGTGGCCATATCGGTTTCACCCTAGACAATACTGTGAAACCGCGGCCTGGGTAGATGAGTCCCGACTTCAGTTGGTAACAGGTGATGGTAAGGTTAGAGTGTGTCGCAACCCCCCCTCCCCAACGAGCCTTGGACACAAATTATCAACAACGCGCTGTGCAAGGTGGCGACGGCACCATAATGGTGTGGGCGGTGGTTTAGGGAATGGAACGGATCATCTCTGAATCTTCGTCTTGTTGGAGATCATTTGTAGCCATTCCTCCCAAACAACGATAGGTTATTTTGGGGGCAATGAGCCATGTCACTGAGCCGCAACTGTTTGCGTTTGGTTTAAAGGTCATTGTAGATAGTTCGAGTGAACCCCATCGAACATTTATGGGACATAATCGAGAGGTGAACTCGTGCACTATAGAGGCAGTATGGGTCAATATTTCCGCAGGGGACTTCCAACGACCTGCTGCGTCTGTGCCGCATCGAAAGGGCACAGCGAGGTGCGACACGATATCCCGTGACGCCTGTTACCTCAGTGTATCATCTGTGCGAAATAAGATAGGGAAATGGTTATGGATTATAGCTTTTGTGCAGAAAATACGAGAGTTGTCCAGGAAGAAAGTTCCGATCGGTCGCGAAATGGGAACCACTGGGAAAATCCGGTAAAGCTTTCCACAGATGTGTAGGGCAGCGGCTCTAGTATGTCTCTAGTATGCCCGTCGATCGTGTCGTTTCGCTCTTTTCATTTTTGAGTGAACAGTGAGTATGTAAAGATGCGTAGGGAATACCGTCTCTCGCTAAGTAAGAGGGCCTGGTTAGAGATTTCCCCTGTGTCATGCAGCCCACATAACACAACTGTCGAGCGGTTCCTTCCTCATGCCAATTCTCGGCTGCTCACTGCAGAGGGAATGAAGACGCTCCTGCAGCGTTTGGGATGAGAAGTGCTTGATCACCCACAATACAGTCCGTAATTGGCTCCCCCTGAGTCTCATCTCTGCTCACAAGAATCGCTGGTTATGAAAACAAAAATTTACCACAGACGACGAATTGCAAACCAGTGCAGATAACTGGCCGAAAGCACAGGCGGCTGCTTTCTATGACGAGGACATTGGAAAGTTTGTACAACACAACGACAACACTCGAAACTGGAGCGGCAGCTATGTAGAGAAGTAGGTGGAAGGCATACCTAACTGTTGCAAATAAAACGTTTCTGGTTTTCACTGTGGTTTCCATATCGCGACCGATCGGAACTTACTTTCAGGACAACTCTCGTAAATGTTTTTCCTAGGCGCCAGATGTAACGTGCGAGATAGTGTTGATGCAGGTAGGTCTGACCTGGAGAAGCCAGCTAGCTCGGTTGCTCGCTCTTTTATTATCCAGTATTCGACGAGTCGGGATGACGGCAACGCATCGGCAAAAGCCGTCTTGGGTTCTTTTCAGCAGTTGCAATCAAGTCACAAATGTACGGCGCGGATTTCGTCGAGAGTACGGTGCTGTATCTCCTACGCCACAAGGCATTCGACAAGTGCTGCCGGTAGCTTTTGCGTACTGGTTGTTTACGTAAGAAGAGATCAACAGCTCGCCCCTTCTTGCTCGCTTAAAACGCAGGGTTTCACAGGCAGGTCACACATCCGTAAGTTAGTTGATCCTCACATGTCTGTCTGCCTAGTCTTGCTGAGACGTTCGTGCCTCAAATCACACATGATTCAGTTGCTACAAGCCCGTCGTGATGGTGATACCGCGTAGATGGAAGATAAGTGTGACGGAGCAATAGAGCGGTGATGTTGGGGTTTACAGGAATACGTAAAGACATTCCAATGAAAAATCTTCATGCTTTTGCTACACACAAACTCCCAGTTAGCCTTACAAGAGAGCTGATACACTCCTGGAAATGGAAAAAAGAACACATTGCCACCAGTGCGTGAGACCCACCATACTTGCTCCGGACACTGCGAGTGGGCTGTACAAGCAATGATCACACGCACGGCACAGCGGACACACCAGGAACCGCGGTGTTGGCCGTCGAATGGCGCTAGCTGCGCAGCATTTGTGCACCGCCGCCGTCAGTGTCAGCCAGTTTGCCGTGGCATACGGAGCTCCATCGCAGTCTTTAACACTGGTAGCATGCCGCGACAGCGTGGACGTGAACCGTATGTGCAGTTGACGGACTTTGAGCGAGGGCGTATAGTGGGCATGCGGGAGGCCAGGTGGACGTACCGCCGAATTGCTCAACACGTGGGGCGTGAAGTCTCCACAGTACATCGATGTTGTCGCCAGTGGTCGGCGGAAGGTGCACGTGCCCGTCGACCTGGGACCGGACCGCAGCGACACACGGATGCACGCCAAGACCGTAGGATCCTACGCAGTGCCGTAGGGGACCGCACCGCCACTTCCCAGCAAATTAGGGACACTGTTGCTCCTGGGGTATCGGCGAGGACCATTCGCAACCGTCTCCATGAAGCTGGGCTACGGTCCCGCACACCGTTAGGCCGTCTTCCGCTCACGCCCCAACATCGTGCAGCCCGCCTCCAGTGGTGTCGCGACAGGCGTGAATGGAGGGACGAATGGAGACGTGTCGTCTTCAGCGATGAGAGTCGCTTCTGACTTGGTGCCAATGATGGTCGTATGCGTGTTTGGCGCCGTGCAGGTGAGCGCCACAATCAGGACTGCATACGACCGAGGCACACAGGGCCAACACCCGGCATCATGGTGTGGGGAGCGATCTCCTACACTGGCCGTACACCACTGGTGATCGTTAAGGGGACACTGAATAGTGCACGGTACATCCAAACCGTCATCGAACCCATCGTTCTACCATTCCTAGACCGGCAAGGGAACTTGCTGTTCCAACAGGACAATGCACGTCCGCATGTATCCCGTGCCACCCAATGTGCTCTAGAAGGTGTAAGTCAACTACCCTGGCCAGCAAGATCTCCGGATCTGTCCCCCATTGAGCATGTTTGGGACTGGATGAAGCGTCGTCTCACGCGGTCTGCACGTCCAGCACGAACGCTGGTCCAACTGAGGCGCCAGGTGGAAATGGCATGGCAAGCCGTTCCACAGGACTACATCCAGCATCTCTACGATCGTCTCCATGGGAGAATAGCAGCCTGCATTGCTGCGAAAGGTGGATATACACTGTACTAGTGCCGACATTGTGCATGCTCTGTTGCCTGTGTCTATGTGCCTGTGGTTCTGTCAGTGTGATCATGTGATGTATCTGACCCCAGGAATGTGTCAATAAAGTTTCCTATTCCTGGGACAATGAATTCACGGTGTTCTTATTTCAATTTCCAGGAGTGTAGAACAATTTTATAACACAAAGTTTTTTTATATTACAACTGTTAAGATCTATGAGCAGGGAAAATTTGAATTTAAACTTTCACTCCCCCTTTAACTTCAAGAAACAACTAATATTAAGACAGCAGCTAATGAACCAGCATGACGTAAACGTACTTAGAATCAACCAAAGAAATTTTCAAATTATGTTCTGGTTCTATCTTTCCAAAATGTGAAGGACACCTTTCTCAACAATAATCAAATGAATAAGTGGATACACGTAACTCAACATAATGTAATAAATACGGTTCTTGTGAAGAGAAGCACGCTCATTCAGAACTACGTGGACTCAATACAATAGCTATAATGCGCACCAGTAAAGTACTTCACTACAACCAAGTCACTCAATCGTGTGAGCTGTAAACGCGTTTTTACAAGCCGTAACGAAATCACACGAATCCACGTAGGCTAACAGCTGCAATCTCCTATCTCGACCAACATCACATTTTTTTTTATGTAGCTGTTTAACGTCGCTCAGTGCCCACAATTCGGCGAATGGCAGTATGCAACATTTCCAACGGGCCCCCTCATTAAATTTTTCGTGCCCTCTCGATCCAACAACGGCTTGGAACCTCCGGTTGATCGGCCGTGTACCACGACCATTCCAACGGATCATCAAGGCAGAGACTGCAGGCACTCTTCACCAGCCGTCTCTGCCGTAGCAGAGGCGCCACTCGACGGGAATTCAAAGTGGCGGCCGCTGGCGCCGGAATCGGTCCGTCACAGTAAGTTTCCTGCAGAGAAACGGCCAGGCTGTAGTTCCGGTCCCTGTTTTCATCGTCAGTCATTTTTGGACATTATCATACTAGGCTCGAACTTCACACTGACTACACTAGTCGTAACACGTGCGACAATGAAACGGGTGATTCTGAAACGCCACTAGCAATATAAATTTATTTACGGCGATATAAAAGAAATACAACAACATGAATTTACAACGCTTGCAATTTAAAATACCCACCACGTGAAAGTGACGTCTCGTAGGTGACCGCCATTATCTTTCACAAACATTTGAAGTCTTTTATGGACGTCAGAGGTCGCATTTTGCAGGTCCGCCACTGGAAGTCGATTACTTTCCTTCGGACTGATCCTTCAGATCCTACTTGCCGTGTGGCTGGCCGCACTGGTTGATCTGAGATTCCAACCAACCAATCAAAAGAAGAAATCACACGCTGAAAGGTCAAGAGGTCTTTGTATATTTTGCTTATTTTTTCATAGTTCCCCACAACTTCTTCCTGTTTTCTCGATTGATCTGTGTTCAGTTTTTCAAGATCTATCCACAGTGCCAACTTATAACTAAATCTGAGGGGGGTGCGATGGGGAGGTTCCCTTGTCAGTAACAGCATTGCCATCATCGTTTGGGGAAAAAAAGAGAAAGAGAGAGAGAGAGGGAGAGAGAGAGAGAGAGAGAGTGATAAGAAAGAAAGAAGAAAGAGGCACTATCATCCCAAGCGATGATGCACCGCACCATACTATCACTTTCTCACTTTCTGATTGTGACATGGCGTTTCAGGATGTTAACAAAGCAGGACACAGAAAAATTTGCCTCATCGCCCATGTTCAGATCTGTTGCAGAGGCCTGCGTTGTCGTTCATGATTTCCAACGATTCCTGGCAAAACTGTAGTTTCATTGTGAGGTCGTCTGCATCAGTTTTTGTGCCATCTGAATTTTGTGTGGGTGGTATTGCAAGTCCTTGTGCAACATTCGGCGTGCCCTGCGATCTGATTTGCGAAGCTGCAGCGCGTGCTCGAGTGCAGAACGCCTGGGGACTTGGGCTGAAGGCATCTTCCACCCTTACGACATTCTCCGGTCTGCACACGCGTTTTGCACTTCCACCTCTCTTTCGCACCGTTTCCTTAAACATCTGTAATCACACTTTGATAGCAAGTGCTGATGGGACTGAGGTATTACGCGCGAGACTGTAATGAACACAGGATATACGCAGTGCGGCCACATATCCTTCGTTGCTTCACGGGAGTTAAGCGTTGTTCATCGACCCACGATGCCATCTCGACAGAACATCGTTATCAGGAACAATGGCGAAGGTTTGCTGTCTGCATGGCACCACTCCCGTTTTCTGATTCCTAATATAACGTGCTTTTTCCGGGGTTGCCAAATAACCCATTTCATCGCCGCACCTGTTACAAAAGTGTTGCCATTGTTCACAAACAACAGAAGGACGGACATTGTATCACCTGCCTGCAGAGCGCCAAATGGCCACCACAACGTTCCACCCTGTGGTTGATGTCTTCACAACATTCTAGTTCGTTCTCCCGTCGTCGTCGTCGTCGTCTCTGTCTCTGTCTGTCTCTCTCTCTCTCTCTCTCTCTGCCCCCCTCCGAGTACATAATAATATCCACATCATCAATCACGTGACGCCTTCTGAAGCGCTACTGACAATTTGAACTTTCGTTTGTTTCATGTTTTTTTTCCAAGCAGTTTTCGTCGTTTCCCGTTTTAATTGCGAAAATGTGTGGTATGCCAGATGGCTAAAAACCCGTACGCCTTATTCCCGTCAGTTGGATGCCTGGACCAGGCAAGTTGACCAGGCTATGAAGGTATTTGAATCGCAACCGTAATAGTGGTGCTCAGTAAGTGGCAAGGTATCCAGGTTTAGGATTCCCGTCGTGTCTTCGAATCCCTTTGGTTCCTTTGAAAAGGACACCGTCGATTTTCTTCGCTACTCCTGTCACATCGGAGCTCGTGTCTCATCGTCAATGGTAAGTTACTCTGCAATGTTTTTTCTGTGCCCCTTATTTAGAAGGAAGAAAATCCTGACTTCCTCCCTTCATGCACCTTTTGCCCTAAATGTGTCTGTTTACATTCGACGACTGCGGCGACCACGTGCAGGAAGTATTATTTGAGATGTTGATCTTATAAATTATCTTATGGCAATGGAAGATCCGAAACGTTCCACTTTTCGTACAGTGAAAATTCGTCAAAACTTGTAACTGCTAATTGCAAAACTTGGATAAATAAATGTAGGTGAATAATTAGCGCCGAAGCAGATCAACAGTGCGAAGACAATTTGGACTGCTGAGCGAGTGCAGTAAGCGACATTAAGTGCACCTGCGTGGCAATTGGGACGCTAAGAGCTGAGCTGAAATATCAGGGACTAAATACATCAGTGAGAACGGGTAGTTAGCCCATCAGTTAGAAATTTGTCGCTGATGTTGTAGACGTCTGCGCTAGCAAGAAGAATGCTACTGGAATCCGTAAGTCCGTTTTCCGCATGCAGATCTGCCTTTTTTACCGGTACTAAGACATGCTATGAAACTGTTGATCGCCTTGCTGAGGGGAGGATTACAGTAGTATATTTACAGCTTACAGCCCTATACGGATTTCAGCTCGACGATCAAGAAAGCTGCTTATGGCGACTAGAACTGTGAATGGCACGTAACCCAGCGCTATACTGGCGGTCACCCGGCGGCTATACAGCCGAATGTTTCATCGCAGTCATTGTTCAACTCAAGGATAATGCGCACTGAAACCAATGCAGCGGCATTCCGTCCCCGATGGGACATAACGAGGACTTAAACAACAGCAAACGGTATAGTCGATTGCCTGTAATGCAGCAATATAAGGAAACTGTAATACTGGCACTGTCCGCCAACAACTGACCACGAAGTAATGATTATCGCAGATGTCTACAGGTTCCATTTGTAAAGTTTACGATACTGCGGATATAAGCGCGCAGACCTCTTGGCCTGGACAAGCCTGTTATAGTGACGGGAACTTCAGGAGGAGAGTTTTGCTGCGTTTTGCGGCAGACGCTCGCCGAGGTAAGTTTCGCAGTCTGCCGGCGCACCCTCGCCGGCCGTCTCCATGGCAACCGCACCCTCGCGGCCGTTTAGCGGTCTAATAGCGGCGCTCTCATCGCGGCGCCCCCGCGGTCTGCCGGCCATCTGTGCGCCGAGAACACGAGGGCGCACCAGGCAAGAGCGTGGGCGCGTCTCTCCTTTATGCGGAGATGCGCTCGATGCACTTCACGTCCAGTGTTCTTGTCCTTTCAGAGACGCCGTGGGATGAAGTAATGCGTTTATCGCTGGCAATACTTCTGCGCGCTGATGTGGCTCTTCCTCATTTATGTGGTCCATGTGCAGTCTACTCACAAGGGAAGCATTTCGTCATGGGTCGCAGATGTTTTTCCAGTATACTCTCGTCTGACGTATTGACTTCAGCAGTCCTCTTAAGCACTGACCGCGGCCCAGATTAGTAATACGTAGGGGTCGTAAAACAAATGATATACAATGCGCTTGTTGTATGGTTATTCAGAGATCGTAACACAGAATAATAATACGGCACTGCTTTAGGCGCGCAATACACAACTTTTCATCGCTGAATCTATTAGGAATGTTACAGATTGAGTTCGTTCAGTCAACAACGCGAAAAAAGCAATATATATAAGCGTTTGACAGAGTTTGACAGAGCACTGAAAGACCTGAGTCGAAACAAGGCCCCGGGAGTAGACAACATTCCATTAGAACTACTGATGGCCTCGGGAGAGCCAGTCATGACAAAACTCTACCATCTGGTGAGCACTATGTATGAGACAGGCGAAATACCCTCAGACTTCAAGAAGAATATAATAATTCCAATCCCAAAGAAAGCAGGTGTTGACAGATGTGAAAATTACCGAACAATCAGTTTAATAAGTCACAGCTGCAAAATACTAACGCGAATTCTTTACAGACGAATGGAAAAACTGGTAGAAGCGGAACTCGGGGGAGATCAGTTTGGATTCCGTAGAAATGTTGGAACACGTGAGGCAATACTAACCTTACGACTTATCTTAGAAGAAAGATTAAGAAAAGGCAAACCTACGTTTCTAGCATTTGTAGACTTAGAGAAAGCTTTTGACAATGTTAACTGGAATACTCTCTTTCAAATTCTGACGGTGGCAGGGGTAAAATACAGGAAGCGAAAGGCTATTTACAATTTGTACAGAAACCAGATGGCAATTATAAGAGTCGAGGGGCATGAAAGGGAAGCAGTGGTTGGGAATGGAGTGAGACAGGGTTGTAGCCTCTCCCCGATGTTATTCAATCTGTATATTGAGCAAGCAGTAAAGGAAACAAAAAAAAATTCGGAGTAGGTATTAAAATTCATGGAGAAGAAGTAAAAACTTTGAGGTTCGCCGATGACATTGTAATTCTGTCAGAGACAGCAAAGGACTTGGAAGAGCAGTTGAACGGAATGGACAGTGTCTTGAAAGGAGGATATAAGATGAACATCAACAAAAGCAAAACGAGGATAATGGAATGTAGTCAAATTAAGTCGGGCGATGCTGAGGGAATTAGATTAGGAAATGAGACACTTAAAGTAGTAAAGGAGTTTTGCTATTTAGGGAGTAAAATAACTGATGATGGTCGAATTAGAGAGGATATAAAATGTAGACTGGCAATGGCAAGGAAAGCGTTTCACAAGAAGAGAAATTTGTTAACATCGAGTATTGATTTAAGTGTCAGGAAGTCATTTCTGAAAGTATTTGTATGGAGTGTAGCCATTTATGGAAGTGAAACATGGACGATAACTAGTTTGGACAAGAAGAGAATAGAAGCTTTCGAAATGTGGTGCTACAGAAGATTGCTGAAGATAAGGTGGGTAGATCACGTAACTAATAAGGAGGTATTGAATAGGATTGGGGAGAAGAGAAGTTTGTGGCACAACTTGACTAGAAGAAGGGATCGGTTAGTAGGACATGTTTTGAGGCATCAAGGGATCACAAATTTAGCATTGGAGGGCAGCGTGGAGGGTAAAAATCATAGAGGGAGACCAAGAGATGAATACACTAAGCAGATTCAGAAGGATGTAGGTTGCAGTAGGTACTGGGAGATGAAGAAGCTTGCACAGGATAGAGTAGCATGGAGAGCTGCATCAAACCAGTCTCAGGACTGAAGACCACAACAACAACAACAACAATATAAGCGTTGCTTCTTCCACAGAAGTTGCGCTGGGTTCTTTTCGTTTCAAAGACATCCTATAAAAGAAGGAAGTATCGTTGTTCCCGATAAGCCAATACAAGTAAATTATCATTTTTGAAACCGTGTTGGTAGGTACTCAGAGAGCGCACAGGATAGGGTCACGATTGTGGATGGAGCCGTAAACAGTTACTGTGACTTGCAGAATCATACACAAAGCTTTATTTTTCTATGAACCATTTATTTACACATTGCTTTCAAAGATCACAGTTAGGCAATACGGCTGAAGGCCTAGTTAAAGAAAACTTGAGATGCTTTCTGGGCTGAAGACCCAAAACCACACCAAAATCAAGAACGGCTGAAGGCCCGGCTTAGAAATCAAAAGAAATTAAAAAGAGAAGTTAATTTAAAAAACATGCACTTGAAAAGAATTAGCGTCTGAAGGCTTAAACTTCACGTCTGAAGGACAACTATAATTAAAACACATTAGCAAACAGATTTTCTAACCAGGAAATATCTTTTTAAACTTAAAAAAAGAACGGCTGAAAGCCTAGTTAAAGATATATTAACTTTTTGCACAGCTGAAGACCACAAACAAATTTGAAACAACGGCTGAAGGCCTAAACAATAAGTCAGACAAACAATTTAAAACTAATAACTTCCTTCTTATATAAAAAAAAATTCCTTTAAAGAATACACACGGCTGAAGGCCTTATTAAAAGGGGGTTCACGTAAATCCTCGGCTGAAGGCCACACATAGCACATCAAACAACTAACGGCTTAGAGGCTGGATTACAAACAATTTGAGATAGAACAAATTTTAAGGAAAAAAATTTTTTAAATAAAATCAATCTTAAAAATTTTAATTTAACACGGCTCAAGGCCTTTACGTAAAATTTAAAAAGAACTGAATTAATACACGGCCGAAGGCCATGCACAACACTTCAAACTGAAATGAAAATTACAATCTAAAACAAACAGAACAAGTAGTACTCAGAAGTGTTCCAGGGGTCGGCCTGAGAAGTTAGCTCAAACGTAAGGTAAGGTGAGACAGGCAGCCAAGAGCTGAAGTTAAATAATCGGATGGCAACCCAAACTAGGGACAGCCCAAGGACCGACCAGCAATTTAACCAATTCCCTTCCGTCCGACCAACGACCAACGATGGAAAATACCGGCCGAGGACGAGGATACGAACAGTACTAAATCTTCAGAAATTGGCGTCTAAAAAGAGCCAAGGGAACAATAACCACTCTAAGCAGAATATGAATCAAACAACTTAAAAGGCTGTCGAACTACACGCCGTGCCCGACAGCATCAACACGACGAGGAAAGTCTCAATTATGGATAACTACACTAACGAGCAGGGAGGATAACTGGGGTGTTAACGGCCGCGGGGCAGAAAATACCGCTAGTTCACTTCACTGGCAAGTAACAGTCAATTTAATAATTTATCACAATATAGGAAGACGGCTGCAAGATTTTGCCGACTCCAACACATCATACGTTGCTGCTAGCCCGAACGGCTCATGGAGTAACAACCCGCAAATGAACGAAGAAATGTCACAATAGTTGAGGTTTCATTACAGGTTAACTGATCACTCAACTTCAGCGTCCAGGTTCGGTGTGCAATGAAATTTGTCGCTCGCGCAACTAGCGCCTCACGATCCGACAGCGCGTGCACGCCGCCAGCAGTCCTGGCCTGCCCGCGCGCTGCCGAGACTTCATCGCTGCTCCGTCCCAACCGACTGACTACCACACACACCACCACCACCCGGTCACAACAAAGATAGTACGATAATTCTAGTATCGATAAGCGCTGCTGCTGCCACTCAAGGAGGCAAGCCAGCAACTTCGTCACGGCAGTAAGGAAGAAACAAGACGCCACTCGATGTGACAAAATGCCAAAGAACAAACGGCATGAACGCGTTTCGTCTGAATTGACCTAAATTTCTAAATTCATTTAACTGTTTGTACAAGTTCGAGTTCGTCCATTAGTATAGAGAACGGCATTTTAGCCAAGTCAGTCTTATAAACGACGGTGAATAGCTTTGCACCCTCTCTGCGTAAATCTAATCCCGTATTCCAAAAATCTCTCTCTCTCTCTCTCTCTCTCTCTCTCTTCCCTTCCATCCCTCCTTCCCTCCCCTCCTCTACTTCCAAACAATACACATTTCCGTGAAATCACATATGCACTTTCGCTAGATAAATAGTGAACATAGTTGCAATGCATTATGTTGCAATGTCAAGCAGGCGCACCACTAAATACCGTTATATTTGAGAGTTACCCACTTTGACTTACTTTATATCCAAATTTCCAGACATGGTTCCGCTTTAGAAGTCGGTAAAAGGAATTCATTAACGCCCTATTTAATTAAAAGCGTGTTGCCGTAAAGGATGAACAGTTCATTCCTCAGAATCGTGCACTCGAAACACCCTTAGCGGAAGGGACGTGGTTGTATGTGGGATTGGGAAGGAACTTAACGATGTACAGCAGGTGCCGAACCCACCGCCAGTCATCGTCCTCGTGGTGTCTGGGCGTATTGGCCACAGTCACAACGTCATTGATGTCCAAGTGTAGCTCTTCGATTTCTTTGTACAGGCGTGTATAACCAAACAGAACACTACAGAAAAAGAAACTGTTGTTACTAGCGATAGCTTGTAACTGGACTGTTTCTAGTTTAGCTGTGAGTTTATGTAAGAATGACTACAGAAAGCTGCACTGGCTAAGCTGGTCATTCATATCTACGAGGCTGGCCGGAGTGGCCGAGCGGTTCTAGGCCCTACAGTCTGGAACCGCGCGACCGCTACGGTCGCAGGTTCGAATCCTGCATCGGGCATGGATGTGTGTGATGTTCTTAGGTTAGTTAGGTTTAAGCAGTTCTAAGTTCTAGGGGACTGATAGTCCCATAGTGCTCAGAGCCATTTGAACCATTTGAACCATATCTACGAATACTGACCCGAAAATATTACTATAGAGCGATCTGACTTCGTTTCGAGATTAAACTGACAGAGGTACCGCCTATTCTGTACAGTGATGGTTAAAAAGAATATTTAAATATACTTTAATGATCCAGTTACCTATCAATGAGACCATCGCTTGACGTACGAAATGTTTAAAATACTCCACCTTATAGATGAGGCTTGTGAACTGGTCATGCTTGGCTCACAGTTTTAAATGAAACGATTACTTACAAAGAGACTTAGAATACTGAACAACAGAACAACAAAAGGCGGAACTTGGTGTAACATTTACTGTACCGAAGATTTTGACGGAAACTTCTCGAACCTGAAGAGAGCGTGCGAAAGATGCTTCTAGTAATTCTCATGCTGAATGAAAGATACAGCCAGTACAAAACAATTCTCACTGAATAAATGATGTTGCTGAAGGCAAATGATTGTTAGGATCCTCGTTACCACGTAAGTCCATGACCAAATGGCTTCTTAAAAGGAATATTATATAAATGCTCTGTTTGATAATCGTAAAGAGTGTGTAAAAAAGCAACAATATCGTCTTATCAATTATTGATTGCTGCAACGCAAAACCATAACTCATATGACTTAGAATAGCATAGTTAAAATTCCACCTACCCTCTTGGATCTGCACCACTGCACGACGAAGCCTCGGCTCACAAAGTACTCCTGAAGCCGAAAAAAACCTAGGAATCGTTAGATTCATAAAGAAAGAAGTTATATCTCGCCCATGATTAAAATGGAGAGCATAGCGAAAACCAGTTCTGGCCGTCGGTAATACACTCTGGATGCCCCACAGTACAAGTCATGTCGAGTAGTATCACTGATAACGGCTCAGTGCAGACGTGAATCCTATGCATCAATGTGGGACGCCAGATTGCTCATTGTGGTGTATTATCACTCAAAACCCGTGACCAGAGACGGCAGAATGCAATTTTCATTGTAACTTTCCACACACGAAGACTAGTGGCAACCACCAACAAATTTCTCCTTCCCAGGTACACAAGACCCACCACACCACCCACCTTACACCCAGCACATTACCGAACGTAGCGAAACCTTTGTTCCCTAGTCAAACTATGACCGCGCTGTTCCGCTCTGGCCGTCTTTTGGGCAACGCTTTTATGCTCGTGTATCGTGTTTCACCGCCAGGAGACGGTGCTGGCCCTGCTCACACGGCAGGAAATACCTGAAATATTTTTCCATTGTTTCCCCACACGAGCCTCAGGTAAATTCGGCTACTCCAAAAATGGTTCAAATGGCTCTGAACACTATGGGACTCAACTTCTAAGGTCATCGGTCCCCTAGAACTTAGAACTACTTAAACCTAACTAACCTCTGGACATCACACACATCCATGCCCGAGGCATGATTCGAACCTGCGACCGTAGCGGTCGCGCAGTTCCAGACTGTAGCGCCTAGAACCGCTCGGCCACCCCGGCAGGCTCGGTGACTCTATCCCTGTAGAAAGTCTGCGGATAATTTACTGTCTGCATCTCTGACTAGCGTTTTCTGTAGGAGTTAAAGGTGGATGGTTTCCGACTCCAAAGCCGACTGTGCGAGGGGACTTAAAAAAGTTAGTTACATGACAGGCCAAGTAACTCTTATTGAATGCTGCACTACACTTCAAAGTGACTCAAATACAGGACTCTGTTTTGGAGCATAGCCGGCAAGTCCGTAAATAACTGTGGAACGCTCTACCCATCGTTAAATTCCTCGCCTATAGAAACCCTCTACTTGGTCACGGAGCTATTCCAGAACCGATGTGTGAACGACCCCAGCGTTAGAAAGTCTGAGACTGCTGCGAGACATTCCCTCGATTGGCTGGACATTGCTGTCTCTGCTCAAATTCGATATCACTTTCCTTACTTTTTGACCAGCAGCACCCTCATCTGCGCGGGTTTGGTGAAACTGTTCGCTGCAGCTGGACCCGACATTGCACTGGTCTGCATACCGCCAGCATTTCACAGCGAATCTGTGGCCAGTTCAGACTTTTGCCCAGAAGAATCGTACTGGCCCACATACTTCAACTTTGGAATACATTTCGCGTAGTTTCACGTCTACATTGCGATGCTCCTGTACCGCAGCAGAACTGCGTCGACAGGAGCTCACAACATATACTCTCTTCTGACAATCCGCCACATTTGTTCCGCAATGGTCTTAGCGTGGACAGTGTGTAGCCTACTTTTTGAAGTCCCCTCATACAATTTTCAAGCTTTGATTCTTTTCTTTATGAGGTACAGCGAGGTAGGTAACAAAACGGATAACACCGGGTATGCAGCACGCAAGCCAGAAAGATCGTGGAAATCGATGTAGTATGACACAAATTTCAAGTCCCGTCTTTCGATTGGGGGCATAAAACCATATTTAAAATAGACTTTGTCTGTAATGCCAGCAGAATCTCTCGTTGACATTTGGTATCGCAACCTGCACCTAGTAGCGATCTACGTCTACACTTCACAAGCCATCACACGGTGTGTGTCGGAGGGTACCTCGTGAACCGTAGACACTTCCATCTTTCTTGTTACAATCGCGAATGGTCCCAGACTGTGGAAAAGTTCTCGAGTATCGATCATGTATTTTGTAAGCTACCTCCTTCCTGGATGGACTGGCCTTCGCAAGAATTTTTTCCAATGTGTCTTAGTTTGATATATGCATTACGCATGGTAATTCCCCTGTAAATACACTACTGGCCATTAAAATTGCTACACCAAGAAGAAATGCAGATGATAAACGGGTATTCACTGGACAAATATGTTATACTAGAACTGACATGTGATTACATTTTCACACAATTTGAGTGCATAGATCCTGAGAAATCAATACCCAGAACAACCACCTCTGGCCGTAATAACGGCCTTCATACGCGTGGGCATTGAGTCAAACAGAGCTTGGATGGCGTGTACAGATACAGCTGCACATGCAGCTTCAACACGGTACCACAGTTCATCAAGAGTAGTGACTGGCGTATTGTCACGAGCCAGTTGCTCGGCCACCAGGGACCAGACGTTTTCAATTAGTGAGAGATGTAGAGAATGTGCTGGCCAGGGCAGCAGTCGAACATTTTCTGTATCCAGAAACGCCCGTACAGGACCTGCAAAATGCGGTCGTACATTATCATGCTGAAATGTAGGTTTTCGTAGGGATCGAATGAGGGGTAGAGCCACGGGTCGTAACACATCTGAAATGTAACGTCCACTGTTCAAAGTGCCGTCAATGCGAACAAGAGGTGACCGAGACGTGTAATCAATGGCACCCCATACCATCACGCCGGGTAATACGCCAGCATTGCGATGACGAATACACGCTTCCAATCTGCGTTCACCGCGATGTCGCCAAACACGGATGCGACCATCATCATGCTGTAAGCAGAACCTGCATTCATCCGAAAAATTGACGTTCTGCCATTCGTGCACCCAGGTTCGGCGTTGAGTACACCATCGCAGGCGCTCCTGTTTGTTACGCAGCGTCAAGGTTAATCGCAGCCGAGATCTCCGAGCTGATAGTCGATGCTGCTGCAAACGTCGTCGAACTGTTCGTCCAGATGGTTGTTGTCTTGCAAACGTCCCAATCTGTTGACTCAGGGATCGAGACGTGGCTGCACGATCCGTTACAGCCATGTGGATAATATGCCTGTCATCTCGACTGCTAGTGATACGAGGCCGTTGGGATCCAGCACGTCGTTCCGTATTACCGTCTTGAACCCAACGATTCCATATTCTGCCAACAGTCATTGGATCTGGACCAACGCGAGCAGCAATGTCGCGATACGATAAACCGCAATCGTGATAGGCTACAATCCGACATTTATCAAAGTCGGAAGCATGATGGTACGCATTTCTCCTCCTTAGACGAGGCATCACAACAACGATTAACCAGGCAACGTCGGTCAACTGATGTTTGTGTATGAAAAATCAGTTGGAAAGTTTCGTCATGTCAGCACGTTGTAGGTGTCGCCACCGGCACCAACCTTGTGCGAATGCTCTGAAAAGCATCATTCGCATATCACAGCATCTTCTTCCTGTCGGTTAAATTTCACGTATGTTGTTCGTCAGCTTCGTGGTGCAGCAATTTTAATGGCCAGTAGTGTAGTTCCTTCCACATACACGGGCGTATTTACCAGGTGTGGCTGTTTTCACTAATAGTGGGACAATTGTGTAAACAAATAATAACCAGTGTTCGCGCGGGCTCTTTCTCCCGTGGTGGCACATTGGAGTGTGAATGTATAGTGCGAGAGGACTCACTGTCCTCCCCTTGTTTCCAGTCACAGTAACTAGACTGAACAAGTTGTCGGGTATAAATGTTTATTACATTAAACGTTGCAACTTGCACAGTCAGCGCGCCAATTGCGGCTCCTGGCTTAGCTGGAAGACATACACGCCCGTCCGCTACGGGGTCTCACAGCTACCTGGGTCGGCCGCTACAACGGCTAATCCTACCTGCGCACACAAAGAACCTGGGAGATCCACTTCCGCACATAGGTTGCAAATTCTTCCGACAGGGAGCGGACTATACTGGACAGTCTGACCTGCCCAGTTTGAAGCTGCCACTAGATGGCAGTTTAGCAGAGTACAAACAACCAGTCTGTTTACACGCAGTATATTATATTTGTCTACGTGAAGGGTCAATTGCCACTTCCTTCACGAAGTGGCGGCCCTCTGCATGTCATCCTACATTTTGGTATAATTTTCTGGATGTTAGTAAAACCGTATTTAAAATATGTTGAGTGAAATGACACTTGAGGTATCGGCGGCCACGCGGTCGGCCCCACTTTCGTACACGCTCTCCGCCAGTTACGCCGCCGCTTTTACCACAGCCGCCACCGCGGCACGGGGGCGCTGCCACGAAGGATTACGTCACTGCCGGTGAGGTGCAAGCTTCCCCTCTCCGGAGCTCCAGCGGTGGGTCTACTTGAGTTCGAACATTCATGAACCGAAGCCAGATTTTTTGTGTTTGCCAGTCGAATAACATTTACAGTCTTTCATAACACCCAGGGCTCGAGACCTACTGAAGAGTTCTTGTATGGATGACTGATTTCTAAATCTGGCAGTATCTGTATATGTTTCAACATTCATAGTTACTGTTAGCAGCTGACGCTGCAACTACAGTAACAATGTTGTGTACTATTTCTACTATTTGATATTACTCTTACAATAAATTAATATCTGAATTCTCTGTTCATGAACAGCATCTGTTCCTCGCTCCTGTATCCACTAAAGAACCGCACAGTGTGCAAGGAAATTATAACAATACACACTTCGTGCTCCGTCCACATGACACGTAGTTCCTCTTCGGCGGGTATTGGTGATGTCGACCACAAAACCTCAGACACTTTGAAACGTTCCTTTGTCCGCGTCTCTAAGCTGCCGTGGTGTCGCTACCGCGGCCCGAGTCCAACTAATCTTCGCAGTGTGCGGAGCGCAAGGCAAATCACACAACTTATTGCTCCGCAGGTGTACTCAAAAATGTTCGCAACTTGTATCTAGCGGGTCCTATCGATAATCTCCTCCACAAACGAAAGATTCTAACGCCATGTACCGAAACACCACACTTCAAGATTTCACCGGAAGAAATGGAAGTAATCGTCTGTTATGATACCTCACCAAATCCGTTCTGATCGTTAAATACAACCTCGAATTATCCAGTTGTTTTGCGACCTGTTATGCGGCCATTTCCCGCCGATCACGCGCACGCTGGTTGAACTGGGAAGCCGCCGTCACGCGAGACATGTTTCTCACGGCGAGGCACACCAGACACGGGTTCCATCGAGGCTGATGCACGCTCAGCAACGAGCAGGCTAGTGCGTCACAAGGAACACGACGCGCTCCTCACCGTGATTTGCGACCGCAGCGCTCAGCGGCGGCTGTTGTCGTCTATGTATGGTTCGCAAACCACACAATTTGTGCACGGAAATGGCCGCACGTAGAACTGCTAAGTTAGTTCTATTAACAAGTCCATTTCCCCCCTTGTCCGTATCCTACCTGTGTTGTTTCATCTGTAGTACAAGCAAATACGAAATTCACTATTCGTGGACATGATACGAGGCAGAAAGGAAATTTATTAGAATGAAATGTGTGTATGGCACATTTGGCCGGAAGTCCCATTCTGGGCAGTTCAATCGCGTGGTGCAAGTCTTTTTATTTGATGCCACTTCGACGACTTGCGCGTCAGTTGTGATGAAATGGTGACGGGGGCAGCACAACACATCCAGCCTCGAACGGTGAAACTGCCCGACCCATCCGGGAATCGAAACCGGGGCTCCGTGATCGGCATACAGCAACGCTAACGGCTGATTGAAAGTTTCGTGTCCAGTCAGAAATGATATCAGCTTTTAAAACATTGCAATACTCTTCCTCATAAGATAAAATCGTTACATTGTTCTCAGTTTCCAGTAAAACCCTAAGGACATCATTCTTATTAGATCACTACTTGTACTCAGTAGAAAAAGTTTTTACGACAGACAGTGTGAAATACAAGATCTGAATGAAGAAAGAGCAAAGTTTCCTACTGATAATATTACAAGCTCTCTTGTAGGTAAAGCCAAAACAATCATTTATTTACTACAATGTTACTGTTAAATGTTCTGTACTTCCTGCGTATATATATATATATATATATATATATATATATATATATATATATATATATATATATGTGTGTGTGTGTGTGTGTGTGTGTGTGTGTGTGTGTCTGTGCGCGCGTGCGTGAGTGTGAACGCTGTTTCAGGCACAATATGTATAAAGGAATTTTGTTTCCCATAATCTGGAACGATTTTTGGATGAAGAAAGACATAGATAATGCATAGGATCGAACCAGCCAGTGACGTAGGATGTTGTCCTGTAATTCATTGCATAGTGTTCCCTGGTACGTTCAGGAAATCAAAAAAGCACATGCTGTGCGAGAGCGCTATTACATATACATAAAGTCGAATAATAAAGAACATACTATTATTAAGTCTCAGAAACGCGAAGCTCATTAAAAAAAAGTTAAAAGAACTATTGTGTCACTACAATTGAATGCACAGCTCCTCACCTCTGTTCATTACACCAAAGCGAACTGGTATTATTCATGACTAATTTTTCTCCTGAAGACTTTAAGCAGCGATACGTCTTTAACTGACTTTTAATAATAACAAATTGTACCAAGAACGACGCGTTTTCGGTACATTTTCAATCCACCGTTGCCTTGAAATGATATACTTTCGTAACTCGGAAATTATAATACGAAAAGAGCAAACACGAAAAGTTTTTAGCCACCAGTCTTAATAACAAATCGTAACAAAAATGAAGCGAGTTATATTACAGTAAAAATCCTGCCAAATACGTCTTTCTCAAATATTTAATGCAATACGGCATCTCAAAAGTTCTGCTCGTGAGGTAGAACGCAACCTCACATCTCATTCGTCACATTCGTCTGCACGAAGCAAAAATCTGACTTATTTTACTCTGCCTTTCACACTTCGGAACATTGAGCACAAAATTCGACACTGTGAGGTCATAAAACTCAACCAGCTCCTCGTCCGCTAACTCTCTCTCGTTTCGTGTGAGGTCGGCATAACACTCACCCAGAACACCGGAAGCTGGAGTAGTATTCCGCGCCCGCTAACTCTTTTACAGCTCCCCGTAGTGACAGAATAACTCTGCCGGCCACTAAGGACCAACCGCTGCAACGCACCCGTCGGCTCCGCCGCCCACGACTGCACCGCGAGGGCCATCGACCGATTCACCCAGATCTCCAGCTCCAGACCACTCCACGACATTATTTCAAAGTTAAACACTTCCAACCCATCGGTCTCAGCAGCAGAATTCAGGCATTACCATTGTCCCTTTCGCGCTAATAGCAACAGAACTTCCCATAAGGTGCTGCGTCCTGCCGAGAGTTTCAGATGTTTCTTCCCGACGATAATTGGTAAACACTGTCCTTCGTGGAAAATAAAAGCCTCTAATACAGCCAGGGAAACTCCGCCCACAGCCCATTTAGGAGGACTAGGGAAAGACCAACTCAGCGTCTGCAGACTGAAGAAGAAAAACCCTTTACTGGCTACCGGAAACTCTGGCGCCCACGTTAGCGGCCACAACGAGCTCACTGGCGAAACCATCGAGTGATACGTCTCATCCTGTCCTGCGGCAGCGCCACTGTCGAGGCACAAGAGGAAGACAGGCCGCGGCGCGTGCGTTACGAAGTTAGGCCGAGCCCGCTCAACTCAGCAGACGGACGGCGTTTCTACACCTGTTAACTCGTAGCTGGGTGTGTATGTACGAAAGTAAAATTGCATCTTCTACTGGAAGCCACTGTTACGGAGTCTTACAGTTACTATCGCCGGCCGGAGTGGCCGGGCGGCTCTAGGCGCTACAGTTTGGAACCGCGCGGTTAGTTAGGTTTAAGTAGTTCTAAGTTCTAGGGGACTGATGACCTCAGAAGTTAAGTCCCATAGTGCTCAGAGCCATTTGAACCATTTTTGTTACTATCCCTACAATGATAGGGAGTCCATAAGCCTAATAATATGTAGTTACTTACGGTTACACGAGTACAATAAAATTAAAATCATGCTAAAATGATTTTCTGTTGCATAAGGCACCACATCTTCTATAACACGGGGACTGTTAAGTAGAAGAGACTAATTGCTATAAACAAGCCGTTATACCATTTATGTCGAGGACTCATCTTAAATTTTGTTATGAGACTAGTAATAAGCAGACTTCATAATAGCAGATTCCAGTAGAAGGTGCAATTCCCCTTAGTAAGTACACAGTCTGTCGAGCTGAGTGAGGGAGGCGAGCTCAGGCCTACTTTCGTTTCGTAAGCGCCGCGGAGTGTCTTTCTCGTGGGCCTCGGCCACTGCTGGGTGACGAAATCACTCGACCATCTCGCTATGTATCTGAGCGCTGCTAATCCTCGACATCGATGTACTGTAGTCCCACGTTCCTCGAGCAGTGACATGGCCTGCGGCCAGCCGTGGTGTTGTGCCGCTCTCTGCCTGCCTTTGGATCCCGCATGGCGCTACATACGCCCTGCGCTCCTAGGGGAGCGCTGCCTGTCCCACGCACCGGCTCTGCGCCGCCGACACTAAACAACGTAACAGGCAGAAGGCAGCAGCATTAGAGTGCCCCAGACATCGGGCGATTCCGCCGACGACCGACATCGGCCGAAGATAGCCGATCTTTTCAAAGCAACGCACCAGTACGTACGCTGCCTCAGTGCAACCGATATCAACGCCGGACAGATTTCGGACGGCGTTCGGCGGAATTCAACTCAGTTTTTTTTATCAGACTGGACAGCGTTCCCACATGCAAAACATAGATTGTGAGAAACATACGAATCCAGTACTTGAAAGGAGGAGTTTGTGGCAGCAGAGATTTTCGTCGGAATCGATCTGAAACCGCTACTTTATTGGAAACCATAAATTTCGAATAACTTAAACATTTGATAAAAATTAATTGAACGTTACCTTGTATTGCATTATACATGTTCTGCGGCTGTCTAGCCGTTTCAGCCTCATGTCCATAAATTTGCATCCACATACATACATACTCCACGAGACACCGTACTAGAGGTGGAGAGTACCCTGTAGCATTGCTCATCTTCTCCTCTCCTCTTACACTCGCAAATAGAGCGATGGAAAGACGATTATCTATATGCCTCCGTATGAGCCTTAACTTCTCGTACGTTATCTTCGTGGACCTTAAGCGTAATGTATGTTGGCGGCACTAGAATCATTCTGCGAACAACTACGCATGCCGGTTCTCTAAATTTTTTGAATAGTGTTCCTCGAACGGCTTACCTCCATGGATTCCCATCTGATACCCGAAGCATTTTCATAATAATTGCATGTTGTTGTAATCTACTGGTAGGAAATCTAGCAGCCTCTCTGTGAACTGCGTCGATGTCTTCTTTTCGTCCGACCTGACGTGGATCCTGAACACTTCGTCAGCGCTGAAGAACAGGTAGCATTAGTGTCCTTGTATGCGGTCTCCTTCACAGACGAACCACACGTTGACAAAATTCTTCCTGTAAACCGAAGTCGATTAGTCGCCTTCCGTAACACAATGCTTACATGGTTGTTCCATTTCATATCGCTTCGCAACGTTACGCCCAGATATTTAAACGATGTGACTGGCTCATGCTGCCACTACTAATGCAGTATCCGAACATTACGGATTTGTTTTTCCTACTGCTCCGCATATCTTATTTTTTTTTTCTACATTTGGAGCTAGCTGCCATAAATTACACCAACTAGAATGTTTTTTCTAAGTCAGCATGTAGCCTCCTACAGTCACCTAACTTCAACACCTTCCCGTTCGCCACAGCCTCATCAGCAAACAGCTGCAGATTGCTGTTCACACTGTCCACCATATCATTTATGTATGGAGAAAGTAACAGCGGCCCTATCAAATTTCTCTGGGACACTCCTGACGACGCCTGTCTCTTACGTACACTCACCGTCGGGGACAACAGACTGGGTTATGTTACTACTTCGAGCCACTCACATATCTGGGAACCGACTGCGTTTGCTCGTACGTTCGTTAACACTCTGCGGCGGGATACCATGTCAAATACTTCCTGGAAATCTGGGAATTTGAAATATGTCTGTCGTCCTTGGCTCAAATGGCTCTGAGCACTATGGGACTTAACATCTGTGGTCATCAGTCCCCTGGTACTTAGAACTACTTAAACCTAACTAACCTAATGACATCACACACATCCATGCCCAAGGCAGGATTCGAACCTGCGACCGTAGCAGTCACGCGGTCTGTCGTCCTTCATCCTTAGTTCGCAGTATATCATCTGGGAACAGGGCAAACTTAGATTCACACCAGAGATGCTTCCTAAAACCGTGCTCATTCGTGGACATAAGCTTCCGGTATCAGTGCAACACGTCACCTGCAACAAAGGCAACATCTGTATCTGAATTTTTAGGCGTATGTTACAACTTTCAAAAAATTGTATGTTCAAGTGAGGAAGGAAATGGATTTAATTTTGAGGCTTAAAGCTACTGTAGTAGATGTTTCTTGGGCTACGATAGGATGCGCTTTAAGTGTCAACGAATTGTTATTACTGCTTACTGGTGTTCCTGCGTCAGTAGTGTGGTGATTATGTTACACAATGTCCTTTGCAAGCGTAGGGTATGTATGCCCCCTTTCAGTGCGTTAGATGTTCAGAGTATCTTATTCTTAAATTTACGTCTGTCCCTCTCACACACGTGCTGAATGTCAGTCATTGCAGGCTAATTGACATATTCCCGTTTCACTGATTTATTTGAAGTTGTGCAGTGTTTTTGTAATCTTGCCCTTCAGTGTCATCACGAATCGTCTCGAGAATGTACAATAATTTTCCTTTCCTCGTATCATATATTCTGTTAAAACGTATTTGATTGTTCCAGTAGCTGAGAAAAGATTCTACTGTACAGGCCAAATTCTTTCGAGACAGATGTAGCTTACTCACACGCTCTCATCACCTTAACAGCGAAATTCGCTGTGCAATCGTGGCATTTACACCGCCCGAAACTGGCGAAGGAGATGCGGCGCAATGTGACCAGGCCGTCTGCTGATGTCATCGGACGACCTCTGGTGACGGCTAGGGCGAACGTTGTCGTTCCGCTGCCGTCACAGGCCTGACTAGCTGCGCACAGCACCACAGCTCTGCCCGGGACTCGACGCCTGCGGCCGGTAGTGCGTCCCCCCCCCCCCCCCCCATTCCTCTCACCCCTTTCCTCTTCAACAAGAGTCTGGCTTGCATCACAGTTCGCTTATTTCCGCTTTGTGCGTGATTCGCAAGCGGATGTTCAACGTCATTTATTAAACTTTAAAGTGATCCTCAGAAGCCGGCCGCTGTGGCCTAGCGGTTCTAGGCGCTTCAGTCCGGAACCGCGTTGCTGCTACGGTCGCAGTTTCGAATCCTGCCTCGGGCATGGATGTGTGTGATGTCCTTGATGTTAAGTCCCATAGCGCTTGGAGCCTTTTTTTTTTATCCTCAGAAGTGATGACTGAAACTGAGTTCCATTTTCATGGCCTCAGTGGAGCTCGTATTGGAGGGGGAGTTGAAAGGGGAAGTGGTCGTCCGTAGCTATCAGACGTGGGCAGCATTTAGCTTCAGCGTACTCGGGTGCAAAGGTCGCTGCCCTCCATTGTCGCCCTCTGCCGTCAGTGCTGTCCTGGAAACCACAAACTGAAAAACCCGTACCCCTCTGATTTCAGGTATTAATAAGCAGAGAGAGAGAGAGAGAGAGAGAGAGAGAGAGAGAGAGAGAGAGAGGGGGGGGGAGTGGAGTGGGAGTGGGAGGGTGGAAGAGGGAGGGGGGAAGAGGAAGAGAGAGGGGGGAAGAGGAAGAGAGAGGGGGGAAGAGAGAGGGGGGAAGAGAGAGGGGGGAAGAGAGAGGGGGGAAGAGAGAGGGGGGAAGAGGAATAGAGGGGGGGAAGAGGAAGAGAGGGGGGAAGAGGAAGAAGAGAGAAAAAGAGAGAGAAAGGGGGGAGGGGATTGTCAGATTACAATAAGGGTGAATCTACCGACGCCTTAAAGAGACACCGTGTAAAATTTCCCTGCGGGTTATACATTGCCCAACATTTTTAGTGCTAACTATTAGGCTCATCTCGTTCGTTTTTCCCGACGCACAGACCATATTTACTCTTCCGTTAGTTCAGAACCGTTCGTGTGCTCGCTTTCCTTGTCTCCTGTCTTCAGCGGATGGAACGGCGTAGTATCATTGGCGGTCTTGGAGGCGTGCTCGGATAGTCGAAGTGGCTATTACTCAGTGTATTAAAGGATCCCCTTTAGCTGGGCAGTAGCGGGTAATAGAAACTGATTCTGGCGCACACTGATTTGAACCTCACAATGGACCATTGGACAACACTGTATTCCGAGGAGACGTACCCAGCGTCGCGTTGTGGAGAGTTGGACTGGACAGCTTTTATTTTTTGATGACTTAGAGCGGTCGCCGTTCTTACGTAGTACTAACATAATGGTACCCTCAGTTTGGCTGTATTCTATTTTATATTGTTTACTAATTACACGCAACGCTGCCTCAAAGGTTTCATTTTATATTGTAATTGTATTACGTTCACTATTGTTAGGACCATGCAAGTCCACTAACTTATATAAAATAAATAAATAGTATAAAATATGTAAAGAAATATGTAACGTAGCAAGAGGTAAAATTACAGTGACATTTTCCTTGTTCACATTGTACAGTAATCATAGACATTGCCCTTATTGTAAACTATCTGTTTTTGCGAGAAAAAATGATTGAGGCGACTGCTCGCAACAAACGGAAAATTCGGGCTCGAGTCTCCGTGTGGCACAATTTTTCAGGTGTCCCAAACAGCTGAGATCAATCCAGATTCGCAAAGTGCGAACCCATTTCGTAATATTAACCACATTTGTAATCATCAAAAGAGTGTCTGTTCCTGCAGACTTACACGAATATCTCAGAGACACTGTAATTTGAAGATATAGGCACTCCACAAACACAGACATTGTAACCATCAATGAAATCCCAGACTCCGTCCCTCTCTCCAGTTCCCTAAACCAAAACGGTTGTTCCCTTCCCAGAGGAGCTAGCACTCCCTCTGCCGCCCTTAATGCAGCATTTATCTCTCTCTCTTTTTTTTCCGGGTTCCATACGTCAAATGTTAGAAGTACGCTAAAACTCCTTTTTCTCTGGAACGGGTCGAGATATCAAGTTGAAATGTATGTCAAATACTAAGAAGTATGGTTCCTTGGCCGTTTAAAAATTTAAACTTCTGTGTCAATGGAATCAAGAGACTACCATTTATGTCACATGTTTGATAGAAACCAATAGATGAAATATCAATAAACATACGAGTGGCGTCCAATACATAATGGAACACATTTTTTTCTGAAAGTTGGTTGTTTTCATTCAGGATTCCATAGACTCTGTTATTATTAGCCATCCTTTTGGCTACAAAACCCTGTTTTTCAATGCAGTCTCCATTCAACGCGACGGTCCTACGCCACCTTACTTGAAGGGCCCGTATGCCCTCGTGGTACCACTCTACTGGTCAACGCCGGAGCCACCTACTGCTTCCCGCTGCCTGCGTACTTCATTGCACCAAACACATGAAAGTTGCGAGACCCTAGCGGGGACGCACCTTAGACGACCTCAGCTAGTGTGTGTATCAGCACTATCAGCAGAGATGTCCAGTTGTGCAGCGATCCGTCGGTCACCCCGAATGAGAATGTCGGTACTTTCCAACATTGAAGGAGTCACAGCTGTGTACGGCCGGCCCGCATGCGGGAGAACGGACAGGTTTGCGCCACATTGTTGATGACAAACGGTTCGCCCAACGACTCGCAGTGCTTTTGTTCACTGCCAGATATCCGTACACATTCTGCAAGCGCCTATGCATGCCAGCGGTGCTGTGATTTTCCGCCAAAAGGAATTCGTTGACAGCTCTCTACGTGGAACGCACCTCCAGTGCAGACGCCACTTTGAAGGCTCGACCTATCGAAACTTGATGAAACAATTGGGGGCCGAAGCGGGAATATTCCACGATGTCACAAGACAAATTTCGCATTTTTTCGATCAAAATTAGTTGAGAAGAAAGATGTATTACTTATTCCCGGCCACTGTTGCCGAACGGCTCCAGGCGCTTCAGTCCGGAACCACGCGACCGCTACTGTCGCAGGTTCGAATCCTGCCTCGGGCATTGATGTGTGTGATGTCCTTAGGTTAGTTAGGTTTATGTAGTTCTAGGGACTGATGACCTCAGATGTTTTGAGTCCCATAATGCTCAGAGCCATTATATTACGCTACTGGCCATTGAAATTCCTACGCCAAGAAGAAATGCAGGTGATAACGGGTATTTATTGGACAAATATATTATACTAGAACTGACATGTGATTACATTTTCACGCAATTTCGGTGCATAGATTCTAAGAAATCAGTACCCAGAACAACCATCTCTGGCCGTTCAAAAATGGTTCAAATGGCTCTGAACACTATGGGACTTACCATCAATGGTCATCAGTCCCCTAGAACTTAGAACTACTTAAACCTAACTAACCTAAGGACATCACACAACACCCAGTCGTCACGAGGCAGAGAAAATCCCTGACCCCGCCGGGAATCGAACCCGGGAACACGGGCGCGGGAAGCGAGAACGCTACCGCACGACCACGAGCTGCGGACTCTGGCCGTAATAACGGCCTTGATACTCCTGAGCATTGAGTCAAACAGAGCTCGGATGGCGTGTACAGGTACAGCTGCCCCTCCAGCTTCAACACGATACCACAGTTCATCAAGAGTAGTGGCCACCATTGAGCAGACGTTTTCAGTTGGTGAGAGATCTGGAGAATGTGCTGGCCAGGGCAGCAGTCGAACATTTTATGTATCCAGATAGGCCTGTGCAGCACCTGCAACATGCGGTCGTGCATTATCTTTCTGAAATGTAGGGTTTCGCCGGGATCGAAAGAAGGGTACAGGCACAGGTCGTAACACATCTGAAATGTAACGTCCACTGTTCAAAGAGCCGTGAATGCGAACAAGAGGTGACCGAGACGTGTAACCAATGGCACCCCATACCATCACTCCGGGTGATATGCCAGTATTGCGATGACGAATACATGCTTCCAACGTGCGTTCACCGCGATGTCACCAAATACGGATGCGACCATCATGATGCTGCAAATAGAACCTGGATTCATCCGAAAAAATGACGTTTTGCCATTGGTGCACCCAGGTTCATCGTTGAGTACACCATCGCAGGCGCTCCTGTCTGTGATGCAGCGTCAAGGGTAACCGCAGCCATGGTAACCGAGCTGATAGTCCATGCTGCTGCAAACGTCGTCGAACTGTTCGTGCAGATGGTTGTTGTCTTGCAAACGTCCCCATCTGTTGACTCAGGGATCGAGACGTGGCTGCACGATCCGTTACAGCCATGCGGATAAAATGCCTGTTATCTCGACTGCTAGCGATACGAGGCCGTTGGGATCCAGCACTGCGTTCCGTATTACCCTCCTGTACCCACCGATTCCATATTCTGCTAACAGTCATTGGATCTCGACCAACGCGAGCGGCAATGTCGCGATACGATGAACAGCAATCGCGATAGGCTACAATCCGACCTTTATCAAAGTCGGAAACGTGATGGTACGCATTTCTCCCCCTTACACGAGGCATCACAACAACATTTGACCAAGCAACGCCGGTCAACTGCTGTTTGTGTATGAGAAATCGGTTGGAAACTTTCCTCATGTCGGCGCGTTGTAGGTGTCGCCACCGGCGCCAGCCTTGTGTGATTGCTCTGAAAAGCTAATCATTTGCGTATCACAGCATCTTCTTCCTGTCGGTTAAATTTCGCGTCTGTAGCACGTCATCTTCGTGGTGTAGCAATTTCAATGGCCAATAGTGTATTACTTACTGAACTACCTTCTTAATTCAGTTTGTACGGAACCTTTAGAGTGCGGGTCCTACCCGGCTTGTCCGGTTATTTTATTATTTACTTCCTTGTGACCTTTTAGAAGATGTGAATCATAAACTGCGATGTAGATGTACGTCGAAATGCAGTAAGTTAGTTTATGTAGTATACAGTATACTACAAGACGAAGAACTCTAGCGTCTTTTGTTCACGTTTCTGGCAGACATGTTCTGCAACCATCGAAGTGCGCAGGCGTCTCCCTTTGTTATTGCAGTCGCACGCCTATTAGCCGCCGCGCCCGAACGCGCCAGCATTTAGTGCTGCTGGAGCGCCAGTGTGTCGCGAAACCCAATAAACGCGGTACGCAGCGAGACGTTTTGTTTCGAGACCTGCGTGCGCGTTTGTAGCAGCGGACGGATACCCCGGCGGGAAATTAATTCGCGGCCGGCTGAGCTATGCGAGGCATCCGGGCGCTTAATTGAAGTTTGAAATACGCTCGAGTACTTCCCCCCACCCAACTCTCCTCACCAAAATAAAAGTTATATAAAAAACGAATTAGTGATCGCTGTACGAAATCAGGCCGGTGTAATGTGCCCCGTCAGAGATTGGCCACGTCGTGTTTCACATTCCGCGCGGAGATTTTTTAAAGAGAGTGGGATGCTACTGTAATCACAGCACTTAAAAAATGAAAAATGTTGTGTAAAACTGCAAACTGTTTATCGTAGCCTGCCGTTTGTAAGAGGCGGTCGACTGTACGTTTTTGTACGGGCAATGGTGGTGTGTGGACATGTCAGGAATGTTAACGAGGTCTCTTCACAGCATTGAAACCGTACACGTCCAGATTTGGATTATTTCACTCCACAGACACAATCACTAGCGCAGGTACTTCCATACAAGAAGAAAGCCATCTGAAGTAACTATGGGCCATTGTCACCAATATCAGTCTAATGCATAGCTGTCCAACATTTAATGGAAAACTGCCAAACCAGTCTCATTTCATTTTCTGTTTACATTACTGGAAAAAATTATTGCAAACGTAGTACAAAGTGAAGAGCAACATGAAGAAAACTGAGGTGATGCGAGTAGTTGACAAAGAAGTATGAAATGGATAACAACAGGAGGCCAAACTGTATAGATTGCACAGTACAGATACGCACATGAAAACTGGTATTTTACGAATAAAAAATAAATAAATAAATAAAAATACGTGTTATGAAAATGGATTTACATATGTACGTATGTATGTTTCGCATCTCCTTCTAAGCGATTCGAGCGATTTCAGCAAAACTTGATGTGCACATGACTTACTGACCAGGAACGTTTAGCTGTGTGTGTAAGAAGCACATACCTATCGACGTATCAGTGGGGTGGGGGTCGAAAACAAGTGTAGCCTACGACGCGCAAATATTCAGACTCTGTTCCCCAGTATTTGAGAATAAGAGCACTTAGTGAGTTGCAGCAAACTTTACATTTAATTTCAAACCTTTACGAAACGTTTCCTCGCTGACAACCAACACAAAATAATGAAAGAAAAAAAATTATCGCCTTCTGCATTTTCGCTGTTCACGCAGTGATACAACCGCGTTATTTTTCCTTCTTTACCACTAAAGGTATTCACATTTTTCAGCCACTATTCACGTGTACTACTGAATGTGCCTGCAAAATTATATCATTGTACGACAATTACTTCAGAAGATATGACGTGATAAACACTGAGATGTGTGAAAAAGTGCCGTATCACACATGACTTTTTAATTAATTATGTCTTCGCTATTAACTCTATCTGCAGAGCGATTAGCAAACAGTATCCTTATCTGATACTGACTCTACTTGCCATTTTATATCATTGCACGACGCATTCTTCAGGAGATATGACTTCATAAAAGCTGAGCTGCATGAAATCAAAAGTGCAAGCGGAAGTTCGCTACAGATTCAGGTGAATTATGTGTGCAAATATCTGTGACATGTGAAATATATATTTGAAATGTGTGTGACATGTGACTAGTCTGGCAAAGCTTCGAGTAAAAAGTAGCTCCAAAACCCATGGATCGATTTCAGGCAAACTTGGTACATATACACTCCTGGAAATGGAAAAATGAACACATTGACACCGGTGTGTCAGACCCACCATACTTGCTCCGGACACTGCGAGAGGGCTGTACAAGCAATGATCACACGCACGGCACAGCGGACACACCAGGAACCGCGGTGTTGGCCGTCGAATGGTGCTAGCTGCGCAGCATTTGTGCACCGCCGCCGTCAGTGTCAGCCAGTTTGCCGTGGCATACGGAGCTCCATCGCAGTCTTTAACACTGGTAGCATGTCGCGACAGCGTGGACGTGAACCGTATGTGCAGTTGACGGACTTTGAGCGAGGGCGTATAGTGGGCATGCGGGAGGCCGGGTGGACGTACCGCCGAATTGCTCAACACGTGGGGCGTGAGGTCTCCACAGTACATCGATGTTGTCGCCAGTGGTCGGCGGAAGGTGCACGTGCGCGTCGACCTGGGACCGGACCGCAGCGACGCACGGATGCACGCCAAGACCGTAGGATCCTACGCAGTGCCGTAGGGGACCGCACCGCCACTTCCCAGCAAATTAGGGACACTGTTGCTCCTGGGGTATCGGCGAGGACCATTCGCAACCGTCTCCATGAAGCTGGTCTACGGTCCCGCACACCGTTAGGCCGTCTTCCGCTCACGCCCCAACATCGTGCAGCCCTCCTCCAGTGGTGTCGCGACAGGCGTGAATGGAGGGACGAATGGAGACGTGTCGTCTTCAGCGATGAGAGTCGCTTCTGCCTTGGTGCCAATGATGTTCATATGCGTGTTTGGCGCCGTGCAGGTGAGCGCCACAATCAGGACTGCATACGACCGAGGCACACAGGGCCAACACCCGGCATCATGGTGTGGGGAGCGATCTCCTACACTGGTCGTACACCACTGGTGATCGTCGAGGGGACACTGAATAGTGCACGGTACATCCAAACCGTCATCGAACCCATCGTTCTACCATTCCTAGACCGGCAAGGGAACTTGCTGTTCCAACAGGACAATGCACGTCCGCATGTATCCCGTGCCACCCAACGTGCTCTAGAAGGTGTAAGTCAACTACCCTGGCCAGCAAGATCTCCGGATCTGTCCCCCATTGAGCACGTTTGGGACTGGATGAAGCGTCGTCTCAAGCGGTCTGCACGTCCAGCACGAACGCTGGTCCAACTGAGGCGCCAGGTGGAAATGGCATGGCAAGCCGTTCCACAGGACTACATCCAGCATCTCTACGATCGTCTCCATGGGAGAATAGCAGCTTGCATTGCTGCGAAAGGTGGATATACACTGTACTAGTGCCGACATTGTGCATGCTCTGTTGCCTGTGTCTATGTGCCTGTGGTTCTGTCAGTGTGATCATGTGATGTATCTGACCCCAGGAATGTGTCAATAAAGTTTCCCCTTCCTGGGACAATGAATTCACGGTGTTCTTATTTCAATTTCCAGGAGTGTATGGCTTACTACTTGGAAAGAAATACTGTGGGGAGTAGGAATCTCCAGCGTACTGTTGTCGTGGGGGTGATAACTCGGTGAGAGAAGATGGGTAGGAAGAGATGGACAGAGAGGCGGAAGGAGGAGATGAACGCAGGTAAGTGGGAGGAGGACTCGTCAGAGAGACGAGGGGGGAGGGGAGAAAAAGAATCGAGAAAAGCAAGATGAGATGGACAGAGAGAGGGGAATGAGAGAGGGGGGATGAAGAGGTGGACAGAGAGAGGGGGAGCAGAAGGCTGACTTAGGTGGGCTGAGGAGAGGAACTTAGAGGGGTGAAAGAGCTCGGACAGAGAGATGGAACAGATGGGTGCGAGGAGGACAGGTGGAGATGGACAGAGTGTGGGTGGAAGAGGAGGAGGAGGAGGAGGAGGAGGAGGAGAAGAAGGAGGTAGACAAAGAGTGAGGGATGAGGAGATGGTCTAGCCGAAGACATAAAATACATACCCGGGTAACGCCGGGAATTCAGCCAGTAAATAGCTAAATAAAATAAAATTAAGAAGTAAGCTTTGCATAAAAAGAAAAGTTTGTTATGCAGTTTGTTGGTGCTGGAATTAAGAAAAAGGTTGGTTAAATGGTTCGTGTGGAGTGTCTTTCTCAACAGATGTGAAACCTGGAAAGTGAAGAAGACTGAATGAGACAATATTGAAGCACTCTAGACGCGGGTTTGCAGGAGAATGGAGAAAATGGAATACATGGATAAAGGGAAGTAAAGTTCTGAAAAGGGGAAAGGAACAGAGAACTCTCCTAAACCTAATCAAGACATGGAAAGCAGATTGGTTGGGACGTTCACTGCGAGCAAGAAGATTTTTAACGGCAGCTTCGAAGATACAGAGGACTGACGGAATAGTAAAAAGAAGAATGAAAACGCAGAATGAAGTGAAAACAGGCAGATATGAAACGACCAAAATGTTGACACGATCGATTCGGGAGAGAAATTTTGTTAGGAATGTCCCAATTGCGCCAACAAATGATGTTTCAGTTCATAATGACGATGATGATGGCTACTGGGAATACCAAATAAACCATCATTAACCTTGATAAGTAGCATAAACTCAGTTAATTACGAAATGGAAGATCGCCCCCCTCTGCCGACGCTGGTCTGATTACTACGTTATCGTTGCTCGTCAGAATGCTTCCAAGGCAGCAGAACGACTTCACTTTGTATTGTGCTTTCCAATTTTGATTATAATTCATCGCTGCTCTGATTTCTGGAACTGCTCAGTACTTGGGTCTTTATTTGGTTTTGTCAGTCCACATTCCTTTCTCAGTGTGCTGCTCAATACATTCAGCAGTCCTGCAGAAGACAGCACGGGTACCGTTAAGGTGCAAACTGAGGCCTGTATCGATTTTCCTGAGTCCGTTAGTAGATGGAACAGGACAGAGAATCAGAAATAATAGAGAGAAATAACAAGTTTAAAATGTGCACCGACTAGCGGAGTGCATAAATTATGCAGATGAAGACGTAGAATAACGCAGTTAAAATATTTTAAAATCTCGTTGTGATTCAAATATATCATATGCAAAAGTTCTTGAGATACTTTGATTAAAATTTTTGACTTCATCTTCATAATACTCCCTCTGGGAGCGAGAAGACCGATCCCAGCGTTTCTACCAGTTTTAAACTGCATTCTGGAACCATATGTGTAGTACTGTCTGAGATTCCGCTTGAAATTCATCCATTTTATCAAAGCTCCGGCCCTTTAACTTGATGAGCAAGGCTGGTGGAACCTTGATTTTAGTAAAAACTTCAGGCATAATATAGGCCGTATGCGGCCGTCCATTGTAATGGTAAAGAGTACCTGTCGGTCGTACGCTACTTCTGTGGACATTTGCTCCTCGTGTCTTCACTCAAACATCTTAAAACGCGTAGGAAGAACTTAATGTTATTCTTTAATTGTCAAGCTATTTTTGGCCGAATTGAAGGAGTAATAATTTGCGACGATTGCTGCCTAGTTTCAGAGCTCTAAAACCAGCTTTCGTCATAAGTGACACGGGATATTGTTCTTCAGCGTCTTGAAGTAATAGTGATACGAATTCAACAGCAACCCTTCTTCTGATAGAATACGTTCACATGTTGTGGCGAAAGAGGTCCCTTTTAGATGTATTAATCGTTGATAAGGAAATACTTTAGGAATCGATCGTGTGCTGTCCCGTCTCCACCACATAATCTTCTGATGGTGAATCGTTTTTGACTTAATATCGTTAATAATGTGAATGTTCCCAAGTAAGACTTCTCAGATGTATAAAATAATAAGACAGGAAAATTATTTTGCATAATCACTAACAGAAGTTATTTTAATATTTAGTTTTTATTTTGTTCGTTTCCCAGACAGCCAACAATGATATTTAATCAGGCACTCAGCCAAAATCGTAGCACGTTACTTTTTGCGATAGCAGATGTAGGTGAAATTAATGGTTTCCTTCATTGACATACTTTATGGTGACTGTCAAATATACGAAATATGTATCTCAATCACATATAACTTGAAACTCATTTCATCGTTTGAAACACCAAAATAATCCTTTAAAGGTGCATCCTCGTGAAGTATCTTAAAATCGGAGATACCCTTAAAACTTTCAGGACGTCTCACAATTTACAGATCCTACCATAGCTATGTAAACCTTTGTTCAAAATTCGCACAGTAGTCACAACTGAAATAAGCTTGTTAGCAGGCGCATCAGATAGTATATCTATTTCAGTGATTATTAATTATTTTCACAAACATATAAGCAGGATTTATCTTTGTCAGACATACACATTGGTATACCACGTTATAACTCGTATCTTAAAAATTGGCAGAATAAAAATCCGATTCAGTTGCCAGTAATTTCTTATTTATTTCGTGACCAGTTTCGAAGCATAAAGCACCATAATAATTAAGAAAACGTAAATTAATGGCGATCAGGCCAGTCAGTCATGAGGGCTGACACCCACACCAAAGAAACGCATGTGAGCGTAGGACCAACAACAGGGCAGCCCACCACGACAGCAGACGCGGAAGTTTCCTAAAAAACTGAACTTTAGGCTAGCGCGGCCAGTGAGGCTTTACGCAGTTTTAAAGACCTATATGACAAGAAGGTCGCGATCGCCGCAGGAGATGCGGTACAACTCCAGGCACGTTGTTGCCCTGGACGGCAGTTCATAAAGTGAGTCATGAATCTGGCGACGTGCTGAATCCGTGCCGCACCAGCTACAGCCTTTAACTCTCACCAGACCTTTACGACGTACAGGTGATATGGAAAAACAAACTTTGTGTTAATCGAAAGTATTATTGTTATGAACTCATCACATTAAATGTACAGGGTGATTCAAAAAGAATACCACAACTTTAAAAATGTGTATTTAATGAAAGAAACATAATATAACCTTCTGTTATACATCATTACAAAGAGTATTTAAAAAGGTTTCTTTTCACTCAAAAAAAAGTTCAGAGATGTTCAATATGGCCCCCTCCAGACACTCCAGCAATATCAACCCGGTACTCCAACTCGTTCCACACTCTCTGTAGCATATCAGGCGTAACAGTTTGGATAGCTGCTGTTATTTCTCGTTTCAAATCATCAATGGTGGCTGGGAGAGGTGGCCGAAACACCATATCCTTAACATACCCCCATAAGAAAAAATCGCAGGGGGTAAGATCAGGGCTTCTTGGAGGCCAGTGATGAAGTGGTCTGTCACAGTGCTTGAACCAATTTCAGACGATAAGGTTTCATAACTAACCTTTTTCGTAGGACTCTCCATACAGTTGATTGTGGAATTTGCAGCTCTCTGCTAGCTCTGCGAGTCGATTTTCCTCGGCTGCGAACAAATGCTTGCTCGATGCGTGCTACATTTTCATCACTCGTTCTCGGCCGTCCAGAACTTTTCCCTTTGCACAAACACCCATTCTCTGTAAACTGTTTATACCAACGTTTAATATACCACCTATCAGGAGGTTTAACACCATACTTCGTTCGAAATGCACGCTGAACAACTGTCGTCGATTCACTTCTGCCGTACTCAATAACACAAAAAGCTTTCTGTTGAGCGGTCGCCATCTTAGCATCAACTGACGCTGACGCCTAGTCAACAGCGCCTCAAGCGAACAAATGTACAACTAAATGAAGCTTTATAGCTCCCTTAATTCGCCGACAGATAGTGCTTAGCTCTCCCTTTTGTCGTTGCAGAGTTTTAAATTCCTAAAGTTGTGGTATTCTTTTTGAATCACCCTGTATACATACATCGTGTAAGCGGCAAGGTTATCGGTGGAGTTACGTAACTTCTGCTTCACTACAATGTACCATGTACTCTTCCTCAAGGTGTTGGTGCAAACGTCTAGGATTCTATGTCTAGATCTTGCAGAATTAGATCCCTCACTTTCTGATCGGTGTCTGGTGTGATGCCAATTGACGGCCGACGGGAAGGGTCACCCACTCGATGTTCACTCGTTTTCAAAAAGTTCAAGTGAGTCATGAGTCTGTGCCTGATGCAAAGCTTTGTCTCCTAAAGCTCACATCAACATGTGGTGTGTCCCTGCAGCAGTTGTCCGAAGTGTAGAACAAACGTTCGTCGTTGGTCTCTCAAGCCTGCCATCGCAAAACCGCGAGCTCACGGAAGCACGGCAATGGAAACACACTCACCAACCACTGACGAAATCACCGATCTCGCACCGACTTGCCCACATAGATTCGAGAATGGTACTTTTAGACATCTAGCAGTACTTTAGTGTGCGTAATCGTAATAGTTTGGAAGCGAAGTTCATATTTCGTACTTCGTAAGCAAGCTTAAGGTGACTCAACCTACGCAGCACATTTGTTCTGCACCTGCGTCAGCTGTAACGTTCCACAAGTTGCGTGCCGCACTCCAGTGGTTGTTCTAGCAGGGCGAGTGCTGGGGACGACGGACCACGCATAAGCGGGTGCGCTACTAAGAGAAAACACACACACACACACACACACACACACATGGAGGGAGAGAGAGAGAGAGAGAGAGAGAGAGAGAGAGAGAGCGAGAGAGAGCAACTTGTCTGGCCTCCCCCTGGATGCTGATTGCTAGGACTCACCGCCGCTCACACGTGCTTGCGTGGCCTTCTCTGGTGCCGGGCAGCCACGTGCCGTGGCGAGTCCTCCACTCCACTCCACTCCACACCACTCCACTCTGCTCTGCTCCGTGAGGAGGACTCTCGGCTGCTGACGTCCATCGCTGAGGTGGAGGTGGCGCTGCGGAGGTCTCCCCAAATGCTTCTCTCCATCAGCACTCGCAGTGAGTGAGTGAGTGAGTGTGTGTGTGTGTGTGTGTGTGTGTGTGTTCGGGTCATAAAACGTATGCTCTTCAAAAGAACTATCAGAACACATACTCCAGTATGTTATATCCATTTTGATACAGGCAGTACCTATGGTCTTATTACAAGGATTAAGATCTTTCAATGAATACAACGATTACTTCGCCATTAGTTGGCTGTGTCATGCATTAAAGTGTCAGATAACCCCTTAAAAGCAAGTGAGTACTGGTGTCGCAATGTTTTGTAGTAAGATTCACAGCTGGCAGTTTCATTTGGGGACGTTGTAGTCAGTCAAGCAGACGCAAAAGGTCATGTTAATGCAATGCAAGTTGCTAGGGCTGTCTGTTTGATCCTAAAAGGATGGATTTCCGTCGTGGTGCTGCTGATGTCAATGTCTCTCCATCTATCATCCACACGTAGTGGACGCCCCACTGGAAGACAGATCAGAACACAAGGGGAGCGTTACAACCCTACGTGAAGACCGACATCCGGCCATCTCCGCGTTGTGGCGTCGCACGGATACCGCCAGAGCACTACAAAAAGATCTCAGAAGGTCCACTGGAGCCGCTGTGACCTGTCAGACTGTAATTAGCAGGTTACGAGAAATGATCATACGACGGAGACCGAGACGCCCCGCTAGACACGACATCGTCTTGCGCATCGCCTTCAGTTCCCGTGTCAACTGGCAACTTCGACAATGGCGAAACGCGTTATTCGCAGACGAGTCCAGATATAGTCCGACGCAAGGTGATGGCCGCGTTGGTGTGTGGAGACCCGTGGTGAGCGGTACGTCTCAGAAATTTTCGAGGAAATCGACCGATTTCCAAGGTCATTTGATGTTCTGTGGAAGCATTAGTGTTGACAGCAATACGGAACTTGTTGTTGTCCCTGGTCGCCTTACCGCCGTACTGTAAATCGGACAGATCCTGTGGGACCGTGTGCTGAACGCTGCACACTATGGTGCTAGGATTCATGTGGCGGGCGTCGGCAGGAGTCTCTTTCGAAGACTGGAGGTGGAAGTAGAGGAAATTGTTGGCTGTGAGTCTAGGACTCCACCGTGCATCTGTGGGACATGCTTGACCGACAGACGTGTTTGTGGTCGTCCTGTTACACCACTGACTCTCCAAGAACTCTACCACATGGTGACCTCTGTAGACTTATAGGGGGCATGCCACGTTAGTGTCGGACGGTGATAAACGCTCAGGAATTGCGTACAACTTACTGGCACTCCCAAAGTCCAATGAAAAGCATCCAGGATGAGGGGAAGAATTATTGTTTCCACTCTGTTTTCGATACCTGTCGGACATTTCTCCCTGGCAGGCAGAGGTCAGAGTAGAGAACGGGTAATATGACTTTTGAATGTAATTTCTATCAACTATTAAATTTACAGTAATTATAAGCGTTACAAACATGAACTGTGATATATGTGACTTTGTAGGCATAGGTTCGTAAAATAGTTTGTTGGCAGTTTGTGGCTTTGTCTGCTGCATGATTCGTGTGGCAACTGAAAAAGCATCTGGCTTCCCTGATTGAAATTTGACTGATTATTTAATAGCGTTGATAATCTTTTACTACACACTAGGTAGTTTCTTACGGCCTCACCTCTACAACAACGGACGTGCGACCTATGTTCTACGCCTGCAGAGGGACAAGGACATCTTCAGAAGACATTTCCAGAAACCGTGCGCTGCGTTTATGCAGGACAGTAAAAATAGGTCCCTCGTATGTTCTGCATGTCCAATACAAATCGGAACTGTTTCTTGTAATCTGTGTTGACACAGAGGGGGGTCTGAAAAAGTACGCAGGGTGCCGACTGCAGTCGTCACGTCCGTTGCTACAAGTATTGCGTTCATTCCGCGATCGTCATTCTTTCTTTTTATCAGCGTAACACTTGGACAGTTATGTAAGTGAACCTAGTACGATACGAGTAGAAACAACAGTAAGCTGCGATCTGTCCAGGCGTCAAAAGGCGGGCATTTACAGAGACGTTTGTGTAATGCCGTGTGACCGCCAACCTGTCGACCTGACGCTGCTACAGCGGGTTGCGCGACGCCTCTCTCATTGCCGTCTGTTCCCAGCCAGCTCATTTGAACTAGGAAAATAAGTGAAGGCCTCTCCAGACATTTCCGTCTCACACAGATCAGCGATCGCTGCCTCGATCGATGGCGGGATCGTTGTTTGCTAGCTACTAGTAAACCAAATCGTAGTATAGTACAGACAATTGTTTGTGCAGGTAGCACATGGTCACTTCAGTATGACGTAACGTGTGTGGAGTTTCACATGTTAAGATTACAGCCAATAACACTCTTATTCATTGATCGCGTTTCTGTCTGCAATAATAGCAGCATGAAACAGATAAATGAATTCTAACATTCCAAGAATTCATATACGAACCACATCAAAGACCGGTTCGTGCTGTAACGCCTGCGGAACCACGGGCGCGTTGCCCGCATAGCACAGCTGCTCCCCGTGTAGTATAGCTTCAACCAATTCTCACCCCCTTTCATCACTTGCTACTAATTAGTGTCATTCCGATAGAGAACACAAGCTGGTTTCTCAATTGGTTACACACACTTCTGACCTGTTGCGTGACGAGTGTGGTTGTTAGTGGGAACTGATGGCGAACGTTCTAGTGTAGATGTCCCCTCTAAATGACGAACTAGATGTGGAGACCTCTACACACACGCATGATTTCCGTTTCATTGAATATTGAGCGTGTAATTCTGTCGCTCTTTCTTCCTACTCTTTATTTCCGTCAGTGGATTTCCCGTGGAGAAGACGATGGAGGTAATTGTTTGTTGAGCAACCTGATGCAACGAGAAAAAATTGTAACATTTCAGCCAATGATAGAATGAATTAGGATTGTCTTTTTGTTTCTGTATCAACGAGTGAATGTACACGAGGGGAAACTAATAACAGTTGCAAGTATGTCGTAATTCACATCCACTTAACTGTCTTTATTATGTGAATCTGACTGTTCCTTGTAAACATCTATCTATTATGCAGAAGTCACTGCCAGTCACTCAAGACTTCTGTTCCCTACCTTGAAAACAGAACACAATCCTGAGTTAATTTGTCACCTATAAAAAGTCACATGAGTAGTATCAACGATTGAGGTTTAGTTAACGTCTTTGTGACGCCGTGATCTTTAAAAGCCATGTACTTGCCAGTCAATTTGCAAAGAGCATTCCTAAATTAGTTCTTATTTGTTATTTCTTATTATTTCATTTCTTGTAAGGGAGACAATCACAATTGTAAGCGTTGATGGTGAACGGAATATTGAACTTGTTTCCTTAACAGCTACGCAGCAATGCGGGTAGAGGCGTCCCGACAACTTCCTAGTTATGTTTCGCGTAGAACGTTAGTCTAGCGTGGAGGGAGCAAATTTAGCCCAGCAGTCACAGTGCGGATATGAATTAATTTCAACCCTGGCACGTCCCAGGCTTGACCGTTGTTGAGGATATTTCTCGCAGTTCGCCCGGATAGCTGAGCGCAATAACACGCCCAATTCCGGGACACGGAGATTAGGCTACCCCCGGCTAGAATACGCCTCGCGTATTAACCGTAAGGGGAGATGAGTCGGCCAGCCTGAATTGGTATTTAGACAGTTTGCTACATCCAACTGGGTAGTGACCTGGCTGGTGCCCACGTCCGGTCTCAGGTAGACCCCATGCAGATATGTAGAAAACGTTAGTGCATTTGAACATCAGGTCTACACTAGATGCAGACAGATGGGGTACGTGCATTCTTTCCCGGGGGTAGTGGTAGCGTCAAGAAAGGCACCCGATCACCGAATCCGATATGTAGCAATGCCGGTCCCGTAGAGAAACGGTACAGGTCCAACAGGCAACAGGAGAAGAATAGGAAGAACATATCAGTGAGATCTTTCCCATGTCCCACTCGTGTTAAAACGTCTAAAAAAGGATAAACAGTAAATGCTCCTATAATTTGTAACGTTCCACATTCGACATATTCACTATCGATCGCCTCGTTAACATCGGAACAAACTTGTTGATACTGACAATATCCATTGGTATTTATTTCTTTTTTGTGTAACTTTAAGATTTTTTTCTTCACAAAGGGCATTATTTGAAATATGAAGAGATTACATGAACAGACTTGTGCAAAACATCAGATATAAATGTAAGCAATAGAGGAAAAATATTCCAAACAGAAACGTGCTATTATTATAAACAAAAATAATTTTCGTATCGTAAATGTTATGCCACCTTTAAACGGAATTTTCCCGCCACGCTGCCTAAAAGCATTAACGCTGAGTGGTTGTTGCTGGAGAATCGAGCTCAGTGTTGGGTGACAGTTGCTACAGTTTTGGTGGAAAGACCGTCGCAAAGCACTGGAGTTGGCATGTTGAGTAAATGAATTGTGACGCATTTGTATAATCGAAGGAAAATGGTCTCTTCGTCCTCCCGCTCGAATAAAGTGTTTGGATTCAGAGCTCCGACACAGAGCTGGCTGGTGATAAAGTTACCAAGTGATAAATGACGAAATACCGTCGTTTTATGGCCTTGGGAAAGAACTTGCAAAAGTCAAATGCATTTGCAAAAGTTCTTCCCGATATATTCCAAGAGAAATTACTGCAGACGGAAGACCTGTCATTAGCTAATTGCTATGCCTTACGTGTGAGCGCTGAGGAAGATAGGGATTCACTGCAGCCACTGGACGCAGAGCAAGAGCGCCTGTTTTCACTATCCTCTAGGAAGCCTTACCTAAATTTAGTTCTCTTACGTTAAAATACAATTACTTGTACCAGGTGAAAGGCACAGCCTTGCGGAAGACAGCAATAAAATGTAAATTATCAGCTCAAAAAAATAAAATTTATACTAAATTTTTTGTTCTCTGGCAGGTACATATCTGCTGGCCTGGTGCGCCCTGAGACGCTCATGCCACACTACCGCAGCATCTCCAGTGTACCAGTGAGCTGCGCCATTTCGTGTCGTCTTCTCTAGCGTCATGCTATGGTACTGTGACACGAGCGTTTCAACAAACACACATTAACTATGTAACTTTGTTGTTTCGAGCTGATAAGTGACAATCAGTGACCATCCATCGTGCTTAATCATGCCGACCACTGTTGCTGAAATCTGATATCGTCATTGTAGACTTGGTGTGGTATGCAGCGCTAGCTACTGCACTTGTTTCCTGTATATTACGTAGAAACTTCATACATTTTAATTTGTCGATAAGCAAGTAGTACGCCATATGTCGTCCCATGTTCTATTAATAGTGTCTTCAGGCTTACACTGCCGCAGGTTTGCGACCAAGCAGGGACAGGAGAGTATCCACTCCAGTAGTGACACATGTGACGGTGTGAACGCAGGGATTGGACAAACAGTATGAAAACACCACCAGAAATGCGTGCCTGAACATAAATGCACTTGTTCGACAAGTCTGCAGGTTTCGCTGTTCTATTTGACCAGGAACGGCATCTGTGCAATGTCTGCAATACGTTACAAGTGTTAGTGGTGGTCAGAACAGTCATCTCGTGAATGCATTACGCCGGAGCTATGTGGATTCCAATGTGGGCAAATTTTTGGTGCTTGTGAGTTGAGTGCTTCAGTAACCAAGGGAGCCGAAGTGTTTGATGGTTTAACAGACACCGTATCCAAGATTTCTACATATAGGGAAAGCGGAAAAAATACCGTCTGCTAGGACACAACGCGGACGAAAGCGTGTGTTGAGTGATCGTTGCAGACGGTCACTGAAAATGATTGTGAGGAAAAATTCGAGGAGGACAGCTGCAGAAGTCACTGCAGAAATGAACGTCGCACTAGCGAACCCTGTCAGCACCAAAATAATGCGAAGGAAGCTCCACAAGCAGGGAACTGCATGTCGAACTGAAATTCCAAAACCACCCATCATTGTTGCAAAGCTGTAAACTTGGACTGTGGAGCAATGGGAGAATGTCATTTGGACAGATAAGTCTTGTTCACACTGTTTCCAACTTCTGACCGAGTTTGCGTTGCAGGAGTGAAAAGTGGCGGGCGTTCGGTGATGATTTGGGCAGCCGTATCATGGTATTCCATAGGTGCCTTGATTATTCTGTAAGGTACTATGTCAAGGATTGTGCGACCATTTTCGCTGACCGGGTCTGTCCCACTTAAGGTTACGTTGCTGAGTGGTCAGCGCGACTCACTGCCATGAGGGGGATTCCGGTCCGATTCCCGGAGTAGTCAGTTTTTTTTATTTATATTTTTATAGAAGTGTTAGTACGGCGTGTGTTCAGCCTCGTGAGGCCAAAATGAGGAGCTGTTCGATCGATTAGTGGTGGTTACGACGTCACAAATCCCGACAACGACCGGGCGAGTGGAGAACTAGCCGTATGCCCCTCTACACAGCGTCCGATGTCGCCGTTGGCAGAGGACGATTCGCCGGTCGGTCGGGCCAGATTGGCCCGTGAAGACCAGAAGGCGGACCTTTACCTTTTTTACTGATCTCCATTCCATGGTACAATGTTTGTTCCCCATTGGTGATGCAGTGATCCAACAAGACGTGGACTCTGTTCAGTCTACTCCCTTCATCCACGAATTGTTTTGCGACCAGAATAATGAATAATTCGATCTCCCGTGGCCACGACAGCCATTAGATCTGAATATTACTGAACCATTGCGGTCTGCTTTGCAGAGAAGAGTGCGTGATCATTACCTACCTCCATCACCAGTACCTCAACTTGCCAGGAAGTATACCAACTTGAAAACAATACCGGACCTGCATTTATCCATTATGAGACGACCGGACGCTGGTTTGAATGCCGATGGTTTCACTGCACGATATTAGCAATTACAAGTTGTGTTTGTGGTGTTTCCAAACTTTTATCCAACCCCAGTATATGCCGTATTATAGCGCTGCATCGACTGGATGATCAGTGAATCCCGTGGCAGACTTGGCGCCAAGAAGTTTAGCTTCTAATGTCTGTATTTAATGTGTCAATGTTCGTACTCTATTTAAACAACACTGAACATCATACCTACACTGACAAATTTCTAAACGCAATTCTAGTCATTCAAAATTCACGTGAAAAGGTTGATTAGAGACTTAGTTTGATGTTAGAAGGCCGGCCGGAGTGGCCGAGCGGTTCTAAGTGCTTCAGTCTGGAACCGCGCGACCGCTACGGTCGCAGGTTCAAATCCTGCATCGGGGGTGGATGTGTGTGATATCCTTAGGTTAGTTAGGTTTAAGTAGTTCTAAGTTCTAGGGGACTGATGACCTCAGAAGTTAAGTCCCATAGTGCTCAGAGCCATTTGAACCATTTTTGATGTTAGAAGTGGCTGGCGGACAGGATCTACCAATCAAGAGAGCCCTTTGAGCAGACAGGCGCCCAACATCAGTAATGACCAGCTCCCTGACAGGCAAACTGTCTGCTTGTGGTTATTGGGTTTGCCTAGAAACGAGTTAACGTTGAACTTTGCTTCAGAAAACTTGTCAAATGTTCAAATGTGTGTGAAATCTTATGGTACTTAACTGCTAAGGTCATCAGTCCCTAAGCTTACACACTACTTAACCTAAATTATTCTAAGGACAAAGACACACACCCATGCCCGAGGGAGGACTCGAACCTCCGCCGGGACCAGCCGCACAGTCCATGACTGCAGCGCCTAAGACCGCTCGCCTAATCCCACGAGGCCCGAAAACTTGTCATCAAGATCATGTGTAAACAAATATTGTGTGCTGTACTGTGAAAGTCATGGAGCCCGATAAGTTATAAAATGACCCCAAGACTGTTATTTTTAAGGAATGGTTTCGGATTGGCTCTCAGATAGGATTCATTTTGAGGTCACGATTTCCTCATTTTAGTTTGAATTAATTAATGAGGCAGCATCTCGGAGGCTCGAAACTTTCTTGTAGCATCCTCTTAGTATTCCCAAAAGCACTTGCAAAATTCACTGTCTGTTGATCGCATGTTAGGGGCTGCAATCGACGGAAAAGATATCCGTCCTGCACGTCGCTACAATTTTAGAACACCCGATGTAAGCAGATTTCCCCCGTGTGAATTTGGGAAAAATCGGTTCGAAATTGTTATATTTCTCCTTCCCTGGTTGATCGACGTAACCGGCCGCATGAAATCGTTCACAGACTACAACTTGCTCGATGGGCATGTCAGACGCAGTACCGTGTCCCGGGGAAGACATTCATAACCTATAAAAATTAGTAGGGGTGGGTCCGCTACTCTAGGAACAATGTGTTCGTTTGCGACTCAGTCTCTCGTGTCTCTCACAAGAGAGAATGTAGCTGTGGCACAATGTTTCGATTCAGTATCACGCTGAAAGAGACATACTGGATGTGAGCTCCGCAGCGCGCTGGTTCCTCGCCGCCGCGCCGGTGGCCGCGATGGGATTCCGCGAACAGTTAATGATGTTTACTGCAGCGTAATGAGAGCAGGCGACTCGCGCTCGGCGCAGTGGCCTGGGCTGGGCTGGGCTGCCCTGGCATACACCAGCAGTGCCGGGGGGCTAAGCCGAGCCGACCGAATACGCGCTTTGCGTCGCGTCGCTTCCGTGCTGTGCTGATGCTTTTGCTCTGGATTTGCCGCTCGCGTGACGACGGCCGACCGGCCGCTCACTCTCGCTGTTTATTGAATGGCGCGTACGTCAGCCAGCACATCCCTGCTGTCAATCGCCTGTTCCCAGAGGCGCCCAATTTCAGGCCAAACGGCGCGACTGAATTGGCACGTATTACCGACGACGGGAAGTGATTAAAACTCATCCGTCAACGGGCTCCTGTGTCGCTTTTAATGCAGCTGTAACTCGTAAAGTCCGCATAGTGAAATTATTTACCTTTTGAGTAATCACACCAGACACAAAACGAAGAGAATTAGTTTGTCTGGCGGAGCTGTGGACTGTACTGACCTGATAAGAGTTACTATTCTTCCTGATTGGAGACTTGTTCAGTTCGAATTTTTCACACGGTTGGCACGCGGTAATCCCTCTCATTCCAGACCGTACGTCGCCAATTCTAGAACGCGTTGCTCTGCGCGCAATGTGAATCTCTTAATTCTTGGAACTGCTAGAGCAGCTTTCAGGCGACTCCGCATTTCGCGATGGAGAAGTCTGTTCACCCTCAACAGGTGACTCTGTGGTGTGCAGTGCCCAGTCGAGGAATAATTGGTGGAATATTCCTTGGCGGCACGGTGGCTACCGAACGGTACGTAAAGGTTTTGGAAAATGATTTCATTCTCATCATCGAGAGTGACACTGATTTCGGTAGGATGTGGTTCGAGCAAGACGCAACGCGACCCATCGAAGCAGGTTAGTGTTTGATGTCGTGGAGGAGCACTTTGGGGTCCGCATTCTGGCTCTGGGGTACCCACAGGCCACTGTCAAGGGCCTAGATTGGCCACCATTTCACCGGATCTGGACACATGCGACTCCCTTTTTGTGGGGCTATATTAAAGACAAGCTGTACAGCAGCAATAATCCGAAAACCATTGGTGAGCTGAAATCAGCTACTGAGGAGGTCATCGACAACATCGATATTTCGACACGCCCGCGAGTCATGCAGAATTTGGCAATTCGTTTGCGCCACGTCATCGCCAATGATGGCAGCCATATCGAACATGTCATAAGCGAAATCCGAATATCTGTAGTGACGTTTACATGTTGAATAAAATGTGTGCACGCCGTAGTTTGTAATTTTTTTTTTCATACAGTTCACTAATTGGCACCCTGTATGTGTGGCAAGTAGTCTGTCAACGCTTATTTTCCCCTGTACAGCGGGTCCGGTGTTGACATGTGGACGGTTGCACGCAAAACGGTTAGTCTACACTGACAGGCGTAGTCCACGTAGAGCTGCAGTTACTGCTGTGCAAAAAACATCGATTTGTAAACTTTCTGACATAGCTGTGGGAAAACTGTTCGATACACAGGAAAAACAACCAATACATTGATGTGTGTGCATATTAAGGTACCATGTTCAAAAATAACTGCACTTATACCCGTTACACCCTATACAACCACCTATATGAAGGCAGGAGATTACTGTGGCATTCGTGTCTTTCCGAGATGCGTTCGATGAAAGCGGAAGCGTGAACTATGGCGATGCTGTTACCAAATGCGCCCAAGCAATAGTAACGTACTCTTATTCTTTCATTCGCTACTAGAGGACAAACACCGGTAGACATCCATCGGAAAATGGAGAATGTGTGTTGGGCTACCTGTCTTCCGAAAATCAAGGTTGTGGAGAACTGTGAAAAGTTCATGATAATGCACGACCGCATGTATCAAACGTCGTAGCTCATAAGTTACGTCAACTGGGAGACAATCGAGCACCCACCCTATTGTCCTGATCTCCCCCAATACGATTATCTTGCCTTCGGTCCATTAAAAAAAGCCTTGAACTGTTGATGATTGGCTGTCGGACGAGCAGCAAGTGGTTACGGACCTCTTCACGCAGCAGGACGCAGTGTTCCACCAAACGGACATCTTCAACCTGATGCATTGGTGGGATAGTTGCCTCACCGTTCACGGCGATTTTGCCCGATTAGCATACCGATTCTTGTGTGTACGGCCTTGGAACGGAAATTTTTTGGTAGTATACTATTTCGATGATTCAATGATCATTTATCAAAAGCGCATTGTTTTTGGTACAGTTTGTTGTAGTTACAGCCACACGCATCATCATATATATGTAATGTGTGTGTGTGTGTGTGTGTGTGTGTGTGTGTGTGTGTGTGTGTGCGTGCGTGTACGAGATGTATATACCACATATCGTAAGCTTCTGGACCGTTTTCAACCAAACTTGACACACATATCACTTACTGTCTAGAGAGAATCGCTGTGCTGGTAAGAGGCACTTACCTATCAAAGGGCGCGGATAACAGAGGAGAGTAAATAACGACATGTGACTTCGCAGGTTTTACTCATACTGTAATTGATGATGACAGCACTTAGAGACTTGCATGAAACTTAGCATGCCATTTCAAAACTTCACGAAACTTTTTCTCGTAGGCAACAGCAACAAAATTATGGGAGAGAAAAATAGTTTATCGCTCATTACATTTTCACTGTTCATGCAGCAAAAACTGCCGCATCATGCATGACCTAATTTATCGCTTGTTAACTACAAATTCTATTTACGGCATGTTTTGTAAACATTATTTACATATACCACTGAATGTATCTTCGAAATCATATCATTGTACGACACATTGTTGAGGAGATATAATGTCATAGAGGTTGAGCTGTTTGAAACCGAAACTGCAGGAAGAATTCGCTACAGATACAGATGTTTACAGATATATGTGAAATGTACTCGTATGTAGCATGTCCATATGCGAGCAAAGCCGCGGGTAGAAAGCGACTGCTGTACCTCTGGATCTATTTTACTCAAACTTGGTATATATATATATATATATATATATATATATATATATATATATATATATATAATATTGCTATCTAGAAAGGAATACTTTGGGCGTAAAAACCATCAACCTTTGATTGGGATGGAGGTGGTAAAGTGGAGACAGAAGGACGCTGAAAGAGATGGACGCTCAAAGAGGCGACAAGGAGGCCATGGACACAGACATGTGGGAAGAGGAGACGGGCAGAGTGAGGGAGGGGGGGAGGAGGTATGAGTGAAAGGGAAGAGGAGGATACGGACAGAGAGAGGGCAGAGGAGGAAATGGACAGATGAAGAAAAGAGGAAGAGATGAAGAGAGAGATAGTGTAGGAGGAGAAGGGGTAATGGAATAAATACAAACCCGGGCAATGTCGGGAACTCACCTGGTATCTGTGATTACAGCCTTTAGACATTTGTGTAAGTTATGAAACGTCCCCTTAGAAAAATTTATGAATGATTGTGCTGATAAACCCCTTACGTTATTTAATTTTCAAACAGCTGAGCAGAACTGAACGTACTCAGACATTTCTCTCTTTACTTATTCTGATCAACACTAAACTGACACACAATATTTTTAGCGCAACGCAATCTGACTTTCAATAATCTCCCCAAAGAATGGCCCTGACTAACAATAACCTATGCCTTTCATGAATCACTTACCTCACAAAAATCTTCGTTAACCGAACTACTACAATATAGCGAGCACCAATAATGCCAGCTAAATAAAAGATTCTAACTACTGAAGGCACTAACTACTGATAGGCATAATTAGCAAATGAAAGAAACAATGTATATACCTTAATAATATTCAAAAGTCATCATATATATATATATATATCAGTTCATGATATCCAGTATAACAAATTTATTCTTTCTGGCGGACACACATCCAGATCGTCCGCTCTCAAAATTCTGCCACCTCTCTCCCCACATCCACCACTGCTGGCGACTCACCTCCAACTGCGCTACGCTTCGCGCTTTTCACGTCCAACTGCCCAACACTGCAACAGAAAATATTCCAACAATGCAAACCAGCCACAGATTGCACACAGCACAGCCAGTGATTTTCATACAGAGCGCTACGTGGCGTTACCAACATAAAAACCTTAACAGCTTACTTACAAAGTTATATAACATGCAGTGACCCGGCAAGTGCTGTTCGGACACACGCACAGTGCATGTAGTACCAGTGAACGTGCTGTCCATTTGTAGACTGGGGAAGGCGCGCGATTTATCGATGTTTGACCGAGAATAGATTGTGATGGCCCGGAGGCTCGGCTCGAGCATTTCGGGAACAGCACGACTAGTCGGTTTTCGAGAAGTACTGGGTGAGCGTCTTCAACTTGTATCGAAACCAAGGCGAAATCATGTCCACGCTCCGTGGGGTTGGGCAGCCACCCCTCATTACCGATGTCGAACATTGTAGACTGGGCAGACTGCTAAAACAGAACACACAGCAAAGTGTGGCGGAACTAACATCAGACTTTAATGCTGGGCAGAGTACAAGTGTGTCTGAAGACACAGTGCGGCGAACACTGATAATGATGAGATTCCGCAGCCGACGATACATGCATGTACCAATGTTAACACCACGACATCGGCAACTACGATTGAAATTTGAACGTGACACTCGGCTCTGACGTCGGCACAAAAATGGTTCAAATGGCTCTGAGCACTATGCGACTTCTGAGGTCATCAGTCGCCTAGAACTTAGAAGTAATTAAACCTAACTAACCTAAGGACATCACACACATCCATGCCCGAGGCAGGATTAGAACCTGCGACCGCAGCGGTCACTCGGTTCCAGACTGTAGCGCCTAGAACCGCGCGGCCACTCTGGCCGGCACGTCGGCGGAATGGCAGAGCGTTGCACGGTGTAATGAATTCCGATACCTTCTTCATCATGCTGATAAGAGGGCTCGAATCCGTGGACTTCCCTGGGAACAGCTCCCTGATACCTGTGCTATGGGACGGAGAGAAGCTGGCGGCGGCTCCATTATGCTTTGGGGAACATTGACGTGGGCACCCATGAGTCCAGTGGAACTCCTGCTGGGCAACATGACGGCTAAGGAGTGTTGTACACTGGTTACAGACCGCGTACATCCAGTCAAGACGATCATTTTTCTGACGGCAGTGGCATTTTTCAATAAGTAATGCGCCATGTCACAATGGTTGGGTGGTTGGTTGGGGAAGGAGATCAGACAGCGTTGTCATCGGTCTCATCGGATTAGGGAAGGAAGTCGGCCGTGCCCTTTCAGAGGAACCATCCCGGCATTTGCCTGGAATGATTTAGGGAAATCACGGAAAACCTAAATCAGGATGGCCGGACGCGTGATTGAACCGTCGTCCTCCCGAATGCGAGTCCAGTGTCTAACCACTGCGCCACCTCGCTCGGTGTCACAATGCCAGGAGTGTGATGGAGTGATTCGAGATGCACAGTGGCGAGTTCCAATTGAAGTGCTGACCCTCCAATTCGCCAGATTTGAACCCATTCGAAAACATCTGGGATGTGACTGAAATTCCGAGGAGGCGCAACGTCAGAGCTCGTCCTCGGCCTCTTAGGAATTTGCGAGAATCAGGTGACTTGTGTGTGTAGATATGGTGCCAACTCCTTCCAGCGATCTACCACGGCCGCTCTGTTGCCCATGGCCGGCCGGTGTGGCCGTGCGGTTCTAGGCGTTTCAGTCTGCAACTGCGTGACCGCTACGGTCGCAGGTTCGAATCCTGCCTCGGACATGGATGTGTGTGATGTCCTTAGGTTAGTTAGGTTTAAGTAGTTCTAAGTTCTAGGGGACTGATGACCACAGATGTTAAGTCCCATAGTGCTCAGAGCCATTTGAACCATTTATTTTGTTACCCACGCCAAATACGGACATACCGGATATTAGGCAGGTAGTCATAATGTTCTGGCGGATCAGTGTATGACTTGGACGTCAATGTCAACTTGTAGCGTTGTTGGAGGCGTATTGAACTATTAAGGTAGGGATTTCGCATCTCGCTACCTTGATAAATTTTTTGAACCTGATACGGTTCCTAGAAAATACTGGTATTTTCTTATTAGTTTGTAAAAGTATTATACGAAATACTCGATGTTATTTATTATAGACGAATAACAATTTATTATAAACTTATCATAAAGAAATAAAATTCCGTCCGGAAGAGAGTCTGTTCGATGTTGCTTGCGTGCCAGGTAACATGGACCAATGAATTAAAAGACTGTAGTCTACATCAGTGGCTGATTCCGTCCTGCTCAGACGATCACCAACATGGTTAAGGCACTTATCTTACGCTTGTCCATTTTCGTAAACACACTGTGTGATTTGTGCGCCAGATACTGCTGGCATTCGTCGCTGCGATCGCAAATCACGTGGAGGAGCACGTTCCGCGAGATGTATCTGGTCGCTGCGGAGCGTGCAGCAGCCGTGACGGACACCACGTCTGGCGTGTCTCGCGACGAGAAACACGTCCCATGTGAGGGCGGCTCTAGCCGGTATGAGTGTGAGAGAGCGCCGAAATGAGCGGGGCGACGCGGCTGCCGATGTGAGGTGGCTGGATCCATTGTGGAGGTGTCGCCAGAACCCGAACGTGAGCCGCGCGGCGCCAGTGCCAGGGGATCCATAAAACAGCAACAAGTAGCTAGCGGTCTGGGGGCGGCGTGCATCATTGACGCGCCGGTCCGTCGCCCTGGCGATAGGGATGGCGTTTATCGCCGAAACAACTGGTTTTCGGTTATGTCGGTTTTAACCTGGCTGTTAAAACAGCGCAAATTAATCTGTTTCTGAAATAACCGATTTTCGATTCCAATTGATTACTGTAATTAACGTAGAAATCGAACAAAGATTGAAAAATTTGGCTCCCTCTTTCCAGATACATGGAACAAAAATACGAGGGTCAGTCCAAAACAAATGCACACTATTTTTGTAAAAATACTGTTTTTATTCTGCATGTGTGAAAGTTTTACAGTGTGTAGATACATCCTTCCCGCTTGTTTTCAAACTTAGTTCAACCTGTTCCCGTTTGAATCGCCGTCACAGCATGTCTTCAAGATCGCTGCTACACTTGACGTTCGTCAGAAGCAACGCGCTGTCATACAATTCCTGTGCTGTGAGAACGAGACAGTGGGAAACCTCCACAAGAGGTTGAAAAGGGTGTATGGAAATGCTGCTGTCGATCGCAGTACAGTTAGTCGGTGGGCAAGCAGGTTACATGGTGGAAGCGGGCACGGCAATATTGAGGATTGTCCTCGCAGCGGCAGGCCTCGTACTGCACACACTCCAGACAATGTGCAGAGAGTTAACGAATTGGTGACTGCTGATAGACGCATCACAGTGAACGAATTGTCACGCTACGTTGGGATAGGCGAAGGAAGTGTTTGCAGAATACTGAAGGTGTTGGCGTTAATAAAGGTTTGTGCCTGGTGGGTTCCCAGGATGTTGACAGTGGGTCACAAAGAAACAAGAAAAACGGTATGCAGCGAACTTCTGGAACAGTACCAGAATGGTGGAGATGAATTTCTTGGAAGAACTGCGACAGGTGATGAAACATGGCTCCATCATTTTTCACCAGAGACGAAGAGGCAATCAATATAGTGGCACCCAAGAAAAAAATAATTCAAAACCACACCTTCTGCTGGAAAAGTTCTGTCTACGGTATTTTTCGATTCCGAAGAACTCTTTCTTGTGGACGTCATGCCAAGTTGAACCATCATAAATTCTGATGTGACGACACTGTTCGACCACGTCGGCAAAAGCAGGATGTTTTGCTGTTGCACGACAATGCACGGCCACATGTCAGTCAAAAAACCATGGAAGCGATACAAAACTCGGATGGACAACACTGAAAAACCCGCCTTACAGTCCTGACCTTGCTCCATGTTACTATCATCGCCAAACAGTGGCTCCGTCAGGTTGGTCCAGAATTTTACCGTGCGGGTATACAGGCGCTGGTTCCAGAATGGCGTAAGGCAGTTGAGAGGGATGGAAATTATGTGGAGAAATGAAATTATTGTTCCTAAAGGATGTAACTACACACTGTAAAACTTTCGAACATGTAGAATAAAATATGGATTTAAAAAAATAGTGTGATTTTCTTTTGAAGTGACACTCGTATTCAATTAAATAGGCAAGTTAAAGAAGTGTTAGTGCGTCCACCGTTGGCTGCTCTTCTTGAAAAGTGATAAATGGTTAAACAACAATAAAAAAAGAAGCACTATTCTCCTACTGGTTCTAATGTTTTGGAGAATTTGGAAATTTGTGGTAAGGCCTTATGGGACTAAACTACTGTGGTCATCGGTCCCTAAGCTTACACACTATTTAATCTAACTTATACTAACTTACGGTAAGGACGACGCACGCACACGCACGCACACACACACACACACACACACACACACACACACACACACATGGCCGAGGGAGGACTCGAATCTCCGACGGGGAGAGCCGCGCCGAGCGTGGCAAGACACCCATGACTACGCGGCTACCCCGCGCGAGTCTAATGTTTAGAAACTCTGCTCAAAAATCATGTAATGGGGGATTATACCACTTTAGGCATTACGAATAGTCAGTGCTGAAGGGCTAAACTGAGGTTAGAAAACTCTGTTTTTCGTGTTAATTTCACAATTTTGAAGGTGTTCAAGTATATAAAGGCATATTACGGACAGAGAAGCAGCAGATTGGCTACTTTCTATTTTTACTGTATGCTATCAATGAATTATTAACTTTTTAGTTTATTACAGTTACCGTGAGTTCCTCTGTTGTGACTTGGCAAGACAGCCAAACCACTATGCGAGGATGCCGAAAGGCGCGCGTTTACGATCACGCAGACTGGCGTGGGGTCTGGAACAGGACAATGTAATTAATATAGCCAATAAGGTACGTTGCTGCTGGAATACTTAACTTTAATCCATAATTGGAGAACATCGCTCTTGTTGATACATTAATAACAATCTCAATATCAACTGGTAATGGCGCCTTACTAGGTCGTAGCAAATGACGTAGCTGAAGGCTATGCTAACTATCGTCTCGGCAAATGAGAGCGTATTTGTCAGTGTAGCTTCGCTAGCAAAGTCGGCTGTACAACTGGGACGAGTGCTAGGAAGTCTCTTTAGACCTGCCGTGTGGCGGCGCTCGGTCTGCAATCACTGACAGTGGCGACACGCGGGTCCGACGTATACTAATGGACCGCGGCCGATTTAAAGGCTACCACCTAGCAAGTGTGGTGTCTGGCGGTGACACCACATCCTCCCTCCTTTATTATTTCATAGAAATGACAGGCAACTCTTTAATATTTTAGTGGAAAGCATTGTACTTCATTGCTGCAGCACTTCTTAAAAGTATTTCCGTCTAGAGTTGGTGCCATTCAGCAATACAAAGACAGTGAGAAACCACCCTAAAGACCAGATGGGAGCAAATCTTGCACACTGCACGTACACGCGTACCTTAAGCCACGACAGACGGAAACAGGGATATCATTGTCTAGGGCAATGTTTTACCATTTCTTATGCCGTAAGTTTGTTGCTCGTTGCGGCCGCCATTGTCATTAAAATAGCACTAATCGCTTATCCTATTTTCTTTAGTAACGCAATATTTCAAATCAATGCATATTTTACAAATAAAAATTAATCCTTAAAAAAAGTGTTTTAAAAACGAAAAATATTAACACTTCTGCTATGGATAATTGATACTTCGGTTTTTTACCCTGTTATCAGTAAGAAATAGAAAATATAGCCGAGACCAAACAAGTACCGAAAAATTTCGGTTACTCGGAAATAAAGTACCGGTATCGGTTTCAACCGGTTAATTTTCGCCATAGCTACGTTACGCTCGGTACCTTTGGCGCAGTGGCTTTGTAACGCAATACTTGGCGTCTGCTGGTTCTCGTAACAGCCTTCAGAATATGCGCACGGTACACCATCCCGCACATAAAATTTCTATCACTCCAAAGTTGCCTAATACAAGTGTCATTAAAGCAGTGTCATTTGAAAAGTCACTTTGTCAAAATACTTTATTGAAACCCCACTATAACTGCTGCCGTCATTACGAATAAGCAAGAAATTTAAAAATACAACCTGCACATGTAAGCGGTAAGCAGACAATTAAATAGGCAAAGTGCTACAACAATACACTTAATATAATCAACACTGTCCACTAACGCCCTGAGAAATATTCAGTTACCGGTACCTCACTAAACTACATGAGAGCGTGTCCAGTACACAAGACACATCGCCAACTGCATGCAGTACATTGAGTCCCTAAACGTCGTTATTTGTATTATAATTTCTCTTGGAAAACTGATGAAATAATATCATTTACTAACTACAATAATATGCTGAACGTCATCTCAAAATGATTGTTGACTCCTTCTCATTGATATTTTCAGAGATTTTGAGTTAAAGATAGATGCTTGAAAAATTAATCTGTTGTAGAACGTACTGTGTTATCATTTTACTACATACAGAGTTTCATTGCGGGCTGAAATTATCGTATGGCACCGAAAGTTCGTGTATAGTCTAATGCCTTAATGCGTAACCAATGAATGCTGGGAAAAAATTGATTCCAATTTTGGTCATCACTTGTAAATCTGGTGCTGTGAATAGAAGAAACACTGATAGAAGTGTTTCTGTATGTAATTGATTAGGAATGGGATGTCACTTGCTCGCAGAGATTCCAGGGGAATCTGAAGAACGTGTTGCTGTAAACTGGCCTTCAGATCGGGTACAGACCGAGCGTGTCCCTGGTAAATGCGTTCATCTGGATATCCCCAGAGCCAAAAGTCATTTGGATTCAGATCATGTCATCTTGCACACCATGCATCTCGAAAAGCTGTGGAGGTGGCACGTCCGTGGAAGGTTGCATTAAGGAGATCTTTCACTGGGCGAGCTCCATGATGTGTTACCCTATCTTGCAAGGAAACATTGGCTTCACACAGTTGCGCTCATCGAAAGCAGATATCACATGCTATACAAGGAGGTATCGATAACTTGCAGACGTCACGGTAGCCTTGACAGGACACCTGGGTATAACTTCTTTAAAGAAGAACGGGACGAGAATACAGGTGCTTGTGAAACCACACCACACAGTCACATACGGCGAGAGGTTCAAATGGTTCAAATGGCTCGGAGCACTATGGGACTTAACTTCTGATGTCATCAGTCCCCTATAACTTAGAGCTACTTAAACCTTACTAACCTAAGGACATCACACACATCCATGCCCGAGGCAGGATTCGAACCTGCGACCGTAGCGGTCGCGTGGTTCCGGATTGTAGCTAAGGCGAGAGCAATGGCTGTTCGAGTAGAACACGCGATTTAACAGTACCCCAAATTCGGCATTTCTGTGTATTCATTGCACCCTATAGTGTAAAATGTGTCTCGTCACTTAACAGAACATTGTTCGGCCACATGTCATCAACTTTCATCCGTGCCAGATACCGAGGAGCAAATTCGAAACGTTGATGCGTATCATAAGATTTCAGTTGCTGCGGCGTCTGGATCTCGTACGGGCACGAGAGTAAAATAGACCGCAAAGCTTCCCGTACTTGACCATGGGATGGACAATTCTCGTGACAGTACCGGGGGCGCGATCTGGATGGTCAGTTACAGCGCTTCGTCGATAACTTCCACGGGGGTAGGACCTCTTCCTCTTCCAGATGCCATATTGGGCTCACCCGCGTTTTCAAATTATGTTGTCATCTTGTGTAACCATTAATGATTCTCCTCAGATCTTATTGTCGGCGATACTCTCTGAACGCAGCACTGTAATTTCTGCCGTTCACATGTAACATTTTCACTTACAGCGCGCGATTTTTCTCTTGTCGATGCCATACTGTCCATCCACGTTAAATGACAACGTGGATGTCATATTGTCACACAAACAGTGTACAGTGCAATATCTGAAACTGGTGGCCAAAATTGGGACTAATTTTTTTTTCCAACGTAAATCAGTTACTCATTAATGCATTAGCATATCTACAAAGTTTCGCTGCTATACGAAACTTACAGTGCACACTGGATCTCCGTGAGTTGCTGTACGTTTATTATAACCACCCCTTACTTATACTGTTAAGCCAAACGACAGTGTATTTTTGTTTTATAATTACAACACGAAAAAGAGGACAGAACGAGATGGCGCAGTGGTTAGCATACTGGACTCGCATTCGGGAGGACGACGGTTCAATCCCGTGTCCAGCCATCTTGATGTAGGTTTTCCGTGATTTCCCTAAATCACTCCAGGCAATTGCCGGGATGGTTCCTTTGAAAGGGCACGGCCGACTTCCTTCCCCATCATTCCCAAATCCAATGAGACCGATGACCTAGCTGTTTCGTCTCTTCCCCCAAACAACCCAACCCAACGAAAAAGAGGAAGGCTGTTGATCAACAGTAAAATTCCATTTTCCAAATTTTGCACCATTTGACGGCAGTAAACACGCTAACAACATTTTATTTTCAAAATGTTAACTATAGTTGCAATTCATTCCCTTGACAAGAAACATAAATAAATAGCCGCGCGTGCATCCAAATTGTACAAAGCACATCAAATTCCACTCTTGTTCTCCATAAATGTTTCGTTCCATCTCGCATCACTAACACACTTGCTTCTTCGTCTGCCTTCGTCGTCCGCGTATTCTCAAACTTTCGACAGTTGCCAGCCAACCGTTGCAGTTCATCGTTCCGTGCTGCACTCCATTGACACAAATGAGAGTTATTCGCGCGAAGTAACAACGTCTGATTCCGTTGCCAGGATAAGCTGACGATTTTATCTTTGTCGAGGAACGACGTGGTATGCACCATGTAAGAGCTGTCAGAGGGAACAAGTTCAGCACGGCCGCTGCTCTCATTCTCCCCTGATTTCATCTCAAAACTTGTGGTGGTTGTTGTTGTTGTTGTTGTTGGTGGTGGTGGTGGTGGTGGTGGTGGTGGTGATTTCCGGTTCGAAGGCTGGTTCGGTGCAGCTCTCCATAGTAGTGCATCCTGTGCAAACCTCTGCATCTCTATATCATTATTGAAACTTACTTTCAGTCAACCTTGCCGAGATGGGGTGACTTCTGTTTCTCAGTGATACCGTATAGTTTGTTCAACCACAACGGAGAGTACCTGTGGAGACTCCAGTCTACCCTCTTGTTCTTGAAGAATGGTAGCAGCTTCATCGTCAGTTGCAGTGGCGATAATCTGACTGATTTAGCCTTGTAACAGTACCAGGCGTGGCTTTGATATGTTAATACTATGAACGGCATGTTGCTCTCCTGTATGGTTAATTGATGGTGGAATCCTCTTGGGTAAAATATTCCTGTGGTAACTTAGTCCTCCGTTCGCATCTCCAGTGGGAACTGGTCAGAGGATCTTGTCATCAGGAGGAACAAAACTGGCGTTCTACAGGTCGGAGCTTGAAATGGTTGGCGGTAATTTAAATAGGAAAACAGATTGAAGTTCGATGTAACTGTAATTAGTAAAGTGCAGTGGCAGGAAGAACACGATTTCTGATCAGGTATGTGCAAGTTCAGCAAAGTAGTGGTCTAATTTTTCCATTTATACACATATCATCAAATTATTTCGTTAAACGCTTGAAACGACTGGGACAGTATTTCTGAGTGCATTACGTGTTCACACCTCTCGGTTTATTAGGGTACGTCCAGCATTGCGTGACGTGGTCGTTTAGGGAGTCCATGTGTTATGGAATGGGGAGGCACAAGGTTGCGTGAGTGTACTGACTTCAACTTGGTACCCTCACATGTCAGCGTTGTTGCGGCACTATAGTTCTTCCGCATTTCACGGGTGCTTTCGGTCCGAATTTTATTTTTATGAACGACAATGTGCGACCGTATTGAAGAGAACAAGTGCTCGTTGCACTGGGGCAGTAGCAACAACAGGTCAGCGTGCTTAGAACTGCGGCAGCGAAAAAAAAATTGCTCATTTCCTTCCCCTGAAGAACCCGGAAAAAATTGATGTTACATTAGTAACTGGCGCCAGATGTGCATACTGTTCTGTAATAAAATTTTAGTGTGAAAACTCTCAACGCTTTTGGCATTAATCAGAAAACTCTTGTTGTATACGGCCCGAACGTTTACGATAGTAACAAAAGAAGCAATTCCTCTGCGGTCTGCGACGATGTCGCACAGAAAACAGACGAAGGAATTTGCAACGTTTGCATTTCGCAACTGTCTGACTACTTTTCTCAGAGCTTCTTTTGTAGTGTTTTGCATCACTTTGTAACTTAACGGTTTTGGCACCAAAAGTTTTGTGCTTCTTTAGTTCCAGAAATGTAACGCAGCGTCTTATCAACACGTAAAACAATGTGATGAATGTTTTCATTTAAATGGTGATCACGTAGAAAAGTGATGCAGATTTGTCTAATAAATATGGTAACCTTTCCAGTATTTTATTCGTAGCTCAACGGAGACTACATTCCGGATAGTCCTCGTATAACTGTAGTTCTACCTGAAGAACGAAATATATAAATAAAATTTAATCCAACTACTTTACGTACGGAACTATGCACCAAACGTTCTTCCTGTGCTACAGACATGAAATTTGAGCCGCGCGGGGTTGCTGCGTGGTTTGAGACGCCTTTGCGCGGCTCGCGCCGCCACCCCCGTCAGAGGTTCGAGCCCTCCGTCGGGCATGCCTGTGTGTGTTGTCCTTAGTGTAAGTTAGATTAAGTAGTGTGTAAGCCTAGGGACCGATGACCTCAGCAGTTTGGTCCCACCGCCACCATCACCACCGCCACCATGAAATTTTATTTCTCACAGATGATAAGGCTAGAACAATGGATGTCTTCAGAAGCTCAAACGTAAGTTAAAATGCAATACGCATCGGTATATGTTGGCGACAATGGTAATTCTTCAAGAAGAATTTGGAGACAGATGTTTCATTATCCTGGTGAGGGAGCGCTCTACGATCACTTTAACCGGTTGGGAGTATGGGAGTACCCTATACGGAGGATGTAAGAAAGAGCTATACATACAAATTTGCAGAGTTATTGGAAGAGATAAAAGCAACACTTCTGTTGTGTGACGCAAATTTCACAAGTGCGTAGTATCCCCGACAGGGCTCCTTGGAGTGTTTGACGCTGTATCTTTCTTAGTTCAACGTTCAACAGTTGTTACGATAGCTTCGTATGCAGTACGTAGACACTGGAATTTGTTGTGCAAAATAGTTACGTCTTACTGCTAGGAGCGGTACGTTCTCATTGTTGTTGGCGCCGTACACGTCCTTGCATAAACAATTACACTGATCTTGTTTGTATTATTCGTATTTTCATAAATGTTCTACTGATGTTTCTAGGTTCTTTATGGATCATTGTCAGAGTTAATGCATCTCATTTACGGTTAGGCATGGTGGAACAGTACAGCAGGAAGGCGTCTGTATGCAGAACTATATCCAGGGAGGAGGTTACCAATTCGTGTCTCATTTCCTAGACTTGGTGGCACACCGACAGTAGACTCTTAGAGCTGCAATGTGCTAACCGTTCAGTTTGAGGATGCTGTGTTACAGCGAACTGAGGACAACCCAGAACGCGATCCACAGCCAGGGAAAAAAATTACCTCCAACACCAAGTGTAGAACGACCTGCAAGAGATAGGCAAGCATCCATTCGAGTATCCGCAGGTCCACTCCTGTCACTTAATGACTTTCACCTGTCCGTGGAATTTTCCCAGTGGTGTCCACACCAATTTATAAACATTCCTGACTTACAAAAGTCATTAGTGACGAGGCTCCCTTCTCTTGTGGATGAATATTCAGCGGCCACAGTTGACATATCTGGGAGTTGGAAGATCCTAATGCAGCTCTATCATTAACAGAGATTTGCCATAAAATCGTGGGCTGGTGTTAATTACGACCATATGACTGAGCCGCATATTCCGACTAACACAATCGTTGGGGGAAATTTCCGCATCTCTCTGCGTGAAGTACCATCGTCATTGTTGCAGGGTGTCCCGCTAACAGTCGGGTAATCATTACGGTTCCGGCATGACGGAACAGCATCACACTTTTGCCGTTGATGTCAGAGAATGTTTAGACAGTATTTGCCCCAGTTGCGGAATTTAGAAGAATGGGTAGCGCTGTGGCCACAGCAACATTCTTCCGTCCACACTCCTGTGGATTTCTTTTTGATGTGGGAGATTAAGAGTTTGAGGGAGGATAAACCAAGAGACACTCCAGGTGACCTTGTTGCCCGTTCGGCTGAATACGCAGCCGTTATTCGCGAAAAAACCTGGTTGTTTTGTGCGTGTTAGACAATCAATAGCACGCAGATGCCAGTTGTGTCTTAATGTAAAAAGACGACATTTTCAGCAACATCTCTGAATCAATATTCCTCAGACAGCACTTCAAACACCGTCCCCGAAAACCACTAGCGTCAAAACTTCCACGTACTGCTAGCAACGAAACGGCACACTTGTGAAATTTTTGTCACATAAAGACAGTGTTCTAAACGCTCTAAAACTTCTGTATGTACAGATTTTTTTTTCTTTTCTTTACATCCTGTAAAGTGCTACGAGAGCACCAGTTTCCGACTGCATGTGGAGCGCAGAGTGGTCCCGCCCTTGTCGTAAGGCGAGATGAGTCAGCCCACAGGGCACAATACTTGGACCACAGCGCCGCTAATGATGATCACACTGATTCAGCGCCACGCGAGTGGGCGGCACCGATCACCCGAGACTCTCGCCCTGCTCGTCCTGGGGGAAACGGCGAGGGAATGGAAGTGATGTGGCGGCCGGAGGGCTGCGGAAAGGGAAGGAAGGGCCAGGGCCGGCTGTCTGCAGGAGGGCGCGCGGGCTGGCAGGTACAGGGCGGCCGTCAAGTCGCGCCGGGCACTTTTCCACTTCACAGGGCCGGTGCTTCGATACCCACGGCTACGCGTGTTCTAAGCGACAAGAAGCAGTTTCGGCAAGAACAGTGAGGAAGTGCGTGTTGCGAACTGAGTTGACAGATTTCTGACAACGTGCAGACCACAACTACCAATAACAAAACTGTTTTTATCGTTTTCATTCCGAAGATGGGTTTGGTGCAACTGTCCCTATCTTGTGCAAGCCTCTTTATTTATTTCTGTGCCAGTACTGAAACGCAGATCTTTTTTTTTTCGTCAGTCTTCTGACTGGTTTGATTCGGCCCGCCACGAATTCGTCTCCTGTGCCAACCTCTTCACCTGAGAGTAGCACTTGAAACCTACTTGCTGGATGTATCCCAGTCTCTCTTTCTCTACAGTTTTTGCCCGCTACAGCTCTCTCTGGCAACGTGGAAGTCATTCCCTGATGTGTTAACGGATGTCCTATCATCCTGTCCCTTCTCCGTGTGTTCTCCACATATTCGTTTCCTCTCCGATTATGCGCAGAACCTCCTCATTCCTTACCTTATCAGTCCGCCTAACTTTAAACATTCGTCTGTAGCATGTGGCGTCCCCGCACTCCAACCGCGTGCTGATATTGTCGACGCCGTAGAGCTGCTACTGCCACAGCTCTCGCAGTCGAGTTGAGACACGATGCGCGATGACGTAGGTCCCCGTTGGTGAACGGGAGACAGAAATGCGTACTCGTACAATCGATGCTTCTTTTGATTTAAGATTGAATATGCAGTAGTTGTTAAATCTTGTCTCATCCGCATCGTGCACACCGCCAATTGTGAGGAAACATTGTGATTGACAAACTGCCTACTGGCTTCTGTCTCGGGTTCTTCGGCCGACGTTCATCTAACGATTTTTCTGACGTTTCGCCAGCACGAGTGGCTGGCATTGTCAAAGCTTCACCCTCTCACCACCGGCAATGGAGGGTGTTTGACAATGCCAGCCACTCGTGCTGGCGAAACGTCAGAAAAATCGTTAGATGAACGTCGGCCGAAGAACCCGAGACAGAAGCCAGTAGGCAGTTTGTCAACAAGTGGCCACGAAAGCCTCAACAATTTTGTAACATTGTAATTATTAGTCTTCTCGTACGTTGTTAGCTCGTTGCTGTGGAGTTGTTGAACCTGCATGGAGCGAGATCTACAGATACTCTTTGATCACGTCTGAGTGAACCTACGCCGTAATGTTAAAAAAAAAATGTTCCAAAGTTCTCTTTTCAATTAATGAAGTAGGTATCTTGGTATTCAGAACGAACAGTTTATTGTTTCTTGGGCACTAAATACTTTATAACTTTCGCACCACACGCACACGCAGTTGGTTGGTAAAGTCAGTTCTATTAAAATTAAGTTTCCTGACAATTACAACTTGACTCTTCAGCCTAATTGTATTATCTTCGTGAAGTCGTGTAATTATGTCCTACTAGAGACTAATTGAGTGTAGTCCTTTGATATACTGGGACCGATGACCTCTGCAGTTTGGTCCCTTTAATCCTCAAACAAACCAACCAACCAACCTTTGATATACTATCCACTCTTCTTTTCGTTCCAACTTTTTGAAAGTCAAGTCCAATATTCACTAGTTTCGTCAATAAAGTTCAATTAACCCGTTATGCACGGCTAAACGCGTCTATTAGATCATGTCTCTGCTTAGAAAATCAGTTTCCGAAGTTTGTGAATCACATCACGCAAGAAACCCTTCTGAACGCAAAACAATCTCGTCGCGTTTCGTACTCTCAATAACTAAGACAAGAATTGTTCTCGCACGTCTTTACAGGACGAGAGCCAGCAAGCGACTTCTTCTGTGAAAGAGTATTGTAGGCGCATTGAATTTCTTCGTTGCGCTTACAACTCTCTTCCACATAAAAGTTATCTCTGACTAACATCACCTTGGACTTAGCTTTCAAGATATTAATTGCAATTATCACTTGGATATTTGTCCATTAATTAAATCTGAGGTTTCTTCCTCGTCTTTTCATAACAAAAACTCTCAGTGATGTATAATGTCGTTGTTATCAAAACTTCTTGGTGTTAGCTTATCAGCAAAGATGTCGTATTTGCCAAGACAACTCTTTCCTACTTCAAATAATGATATTCTGTCTTAATTGACTTTAAGGGGGTCGCTGGGGTGTTATAAGCACCACACCTCAAATGCTTCGATTGTCTTCTATTCCGGTTTTCCCACAGTCCATGTTTGACTACCATACAGCACTGTGCTTCAAACATACGTTCTCAAACGATTCTTCCTCAAATTAAGGCCTATGTTTGATACAAGTCTCTTGGCCAGGAATGCCCGTTTATGCTTATGCTAGTCTGCTTTTGATGTATTCTTAGCTGCGTCCGTCATTGTTTATTTTGAAACATCCTGGCAGATTAAAACTGTGTGCTCGACCGAGATTCGAACTCGGGACCTTTGCCTTTCGCGGGCAAGTGCTGTACCAACTGAGCTACCGAAGCACGACTCACGCCCGGTACTCACAGCTTTACTTCTGCCAGTACCTCGTCTCCTACCTTCCAAACTTTACAGAAGCTCTCCTGCGAACCTTGCAGAACTAGCACTCCTGAAAGAAAGGATATCCTTTCTTTCAGGAGTGCTAGTTCTGCCTCATAGTTTTAGTTCCTTCCCTATAAATTTTAATTTCTTTGCGAAATTTCTCTATTGCTTTCTTCACAGGTTATTCAGTACACTGACTGATTAACATCGGGGATAGGCTACAATCCTGTCTCACCCTTTTCTCAACCTCTGTTTCCCTTTAATGTCGTTGCGGTTTAGTTTTTGTATAAGTTGTAGATAACTTGTTGCTGTATTTTATCCCTGCCACATTCACAATGTGAAAGAGTAGACAGTAAAAATATGGACACCTTCTCACACACGAGAATTTTACATTGTTAATCAGCATGACACGTTTTCTGAGGTAGGGGTCCGGGTAGGTCGCTCCAACACAAACAATTTTGAAACACGTGAGCGAACATGAGACGACAGGAAGCATAATGGAGGTTGATGTGCTTGTCCTCGTAAACCACCATTTCACAGGTTTGGTGAGTCCAGAGTGCCATACTGTACATAATAATGTACCACTGTCACTTCATGACAGACGACGAGCCATGATAGTTGATTGTGTGATTCGAAACCAAGGAGAATCGAGTCAATAGAAGACCACTTGAATATGACTACTGATGGTGCAAAACAAATTAGAACCTTCGTGAAAGCAACCTTTTTTAATTTGGCATGAAGCTGATTGTTCACCATGTAATTTTATTTTATTAGTTTTTAGTAGCTTTACCTGGCCATTCGTTGCTGCGAATGTCTGGTTAAATGGAAAATTGCTAAACAGGTATGGAAGTGCTTCATAATCTCATGCTCCCCCGTGCCTTTGTCCATCTTCTTATCCCTCTCTTTGTCCATCTCTTCCTTCTTCCCCTCTCTCTGTCCATCGCCTTTTCCTCCTCCTCACCTTTTTCTTCCATTTTTCTCCTCCTGTCTCCGTCTCTAGCCTTCTTTCAGCTTTCAGTCCATCGCCACCTACCGTCTGTCCCTGTACATCTTCTCCTCTGCAGTCTCTATCCATCTCCTTCTGACCTCTCTCTCTGTCCGTCTCTTCCTTTCCGCTCTCTACATCCCTATCCTCCCAGTCGTTTGATCATCTCTTCTCCACCCCCCCCCCCTTCCACCCCGCCCCCCTCTAGTCTTGACGCTGAGGCTTGTTTATTGTTATTGCAAATTCAGATACTGTAATCTCAGTATTTAACAGAGTATCGTGTAAAATTTTAAGTAAATCGGTCAATAACTTTTCGAGATTTTTGCTAACGACACTCCACTATCATATATTTTATATATGAGCATACATTTGTATATTATGTACATTAAAATATATACCCCATGTTCGTGCAGAAGTTTATTAGAGTAACGTGTAAAAGTCTGATGAAAAGCCGTTCAGTATGTGTGAGATTTTTGGTAACAATGTTTTCCCTTTATACGAGGGTTGGAACTTAAATAGTGGCAACTATTTATTCACAACCGATACAAAAGAGTTACATGTTTGCACCTGTTACTGTCCTTCAAAAGTAGTCAGCAGCGTTGTGTAGAACCCATTGCCAGCGATGTGGAAGGCGTAGTATATCGGTAGCAGAGCCTGTTCTGTTGATGGTGCGAATGGAGCGGTCTGAAGTTGTGGTCATTCTGATGTACGACTGTGATGGTGTTATCCTAACGCATTACGCTCCTCCACGGCAGACCGTCAATGCGAAGTATTACTGTTCGTTTTTGGAGCATCACCTGCGACCAGCTTTTCGAAAGAAGCGGCGACACTTTCTGCGCAACCCACCCATCATTTTGCACGGCCGGCCGCGGTGGCCGAGCGGTTCTAGGCGCTTCAGTCCGGAATCGCGCGACTGCTACGGTCGCAGGTTCGAATCCTGCCTCGGGCATGGATGTGTGTGGTGTCCTTAGCTTGGTTAGGTTTAAGTAGTTCTAAGTTCTAGGGGACTGATGACCTCAGATGTTAAGTCCCATAGTGCTCAGAGCCATTTTCCACGACAGTGCGCGGGTGCATACAGCGCAAGCTGTGACTGCTCTGTTCGGTCGATGGGACTGGGCAGTACTGTATCATCCACCATATTCCCCGGACATAGCTCCTTGTGACTTTGATTTGATTTCGAGGATGAAGGAACCACGTCGTGGCATTCGCTTCAGAACTGTTCCGGAGATTCGACAGGCAGTAGACCGCTCCATTCGCACCATTAACAGAACAGGCTCTGTTAACGGTATACTACGCCTTCCACAGCGCTGGCAACGGTTCTACACAACGCTGGTGACAACTTTGAAGGACAGTAATAGGTGCAAGCATGTAACTATTTTGCATCGGTTGTCAATAAATAGTTGCCACTATTTAAGATCCAACCCTCGTATAATACACTTACAAATATATATTACATACTTTAGAAATATCTAGCTATCACAGTCAAAAATTTGAAGTAAATAGGTCAAGAAATTTTCGAGAATTTTGGTAATACCTTTCCACCTTTACATATTACTTAAGAATTTATATATATATATATATATATATATATATATATATATATATATATATATATATATATATATATATTTAAAACACGGATGTATAACAGCACGCGCGTATGTGAATCTAACATTGTATCAATACTTCGTCAGTCGACCGACTACTCTTTGAGTTTTGCTAACACAAACGTACGCATGCTGAATTTTTTATATGTAAAGATCTTTTCTGTAGCCAGTACAGTTGACCTGTACTACCACCTGCGATTCCTGAAACAACTGACTGAGGGGCGCTACAAAAGTAAAGCCACAAAATAATAATAGGAGTAATACTACTACTCCTACTACTACAACTACTGCTAATAATAACAATAACAATAATAATAATCATGTCCGCAGCTCGTGGTCGTGCGGTAGCGTTCTCGCTTCCCGAGCCCGGGTTCCCGGGTTCGATTCCCGGCGGGGTCAGGGATTTTTTCTGCCTCGTGATGACTGGGTGTTGTGTGATGTCCCTAGGTTAGTTAGGTTTAAGTAGTTCTAAGTTCTAGGGAACTGATGACCATAGCTGTTAAGTTCCATAGTGCTCAGAGCCATTTGAACGAATAATAATCATGATGGTTATGAACTTGCGCAACCATTTTACGCTTCGGATTTGACCCTCTGTGTATTTTACCGGCCCTTTAGAGTGCGAAGGCCGTAGAAAAGATCAGCAAAAATCATTGAGGGGTGTACGTAGCATGAATCTGGATGAGTATATGAACTGTTTCCAGTAATGGATGAAACAGTTCGCCTAACGAACACTATTTTAAAATCTACACGCACATACTGTCCTTACCGCGTCACGTGCCTGAAATGCCATTAGGCGACATTTTATCTCGCCGTAGGCAGTAGTCATGACGTTTTTCCTCATCAGTGCGTAATACGCAATGCACTTTTTAGTGTACATGGCGGAATTCATCTCTGATACCAGTGCCATTTACGCAGTTTCTTGTTATGATATCCTGCCGTTGTGGTCGAGCGGTTCTAGGCGCTACAGTCTGGAACCGCGCGACCGCTACGGTCGCAGGTTCGAATCTTTCCTCGGGCATGGCTGTGTGTGATGTCCTTAGGTTGGATAGGTTTAAGCAGTGCTAAGTTCTAGGGGACTGATGACCTCAGAACCATTTGAACATTGTTATGATAAAGGTCTCTGTCTCAGCTCTAATTTTCCTGATTTTCTTCACGTGATCATGTCTCCGCGTATATGTAGGCAAATGGTTCAAGTGGCTCTGAGCACTATGGGACTTAACAGCTGTGGTCATCAGTCCCCTAGAACTCAGAACTACTTAAACCTAACTAACCTAAGGACATCACACACATCCATGCCCGAGGCAGGATTCGAACCTGCGACCGTAGCAGTCGCGCGGTTCCGGACTGCGCGCCTAGAACATATGTAGGCAGAAGTAATGTGTTGCCTAACTCTTCTTGGAACATATCCTCTCGGAATATTAACACCAAAACTCTTAGAAACGCACAACTCTACTCCTCCATAGAGTATACCTGAGTGGTCTGAAGGGCACCTATGCGACACTTTTCCTTGTGCCATGCGTATCGCTTGTCTTAACCCTGTCTGCTAAGGGGCCCCAGAGCGACGTGATCTCAGTCCGTCACGAGTTTCCTAGAACCAGTTTGATGTCTTTGTTCACTGTACATCGCTTCCAGCGGTTATTCCCAGATACTTAGTGTTTCCTATTCATCAATAGTGTTGTGTACAATAATGTAACTTCGCAGTGGACAACAGCCACAGTTTGGTCCCAAAGCTGGTGTTGCCAGCAGGCAGGAGCAGCCCTTGCCCTTAGAGTGAGCGACCCCGGCGCAGCTCTTTGCACTCCGTCGGCCTGACAGCGGGCTTGCAATTATGGCGGTACCTGCTTTAATTGCTGGGGCGGCTGCAGCCTCGACCCCGCTCGCTAATTCCTCGCTCTGACGTCTCCGTCGAGAGCAGCAAGAAGCCGAGGGCGCGGCCCTATAACAGGCGCAATCTCCTCTGCGAAAACTTTGCGCTTGCTGCCAAGTTAGGCAGCCAACTTCAAACATTCCGAAATACAACTCTCTCCGCGGTAGCCGTTATAAGCACGCTATTATAACCGCAGCGTATGCGTGAGGAATGGAGACAAAGCGGAGAAACTGACTAAGGGGGAGAGTGGGGGAGGAGGGGGAGGGGAGGCAGGCTGGCACGACGGCTGTGGTATTCAGACGTGACTCAGCAAAATTAATTTACGCTGTGTCGCCTGAAACATGCTAGTACAATCGCAGGGCCGTTGGAGTACTCTTACGTGTAAGGGGTAGAGCACAGAGCTGGAGGACATGGTCAGTACAGACGGAGCACAGCCTAGCTTCGCACAAGGATGGCGAACGAAATCTGCACTGTCTCTTTCAAAAGCACAGTAACAACAGTCGACATAAAACGTTTAGGCAAACAGTGGCAAACCTGGACGGGGAGTTCAATCAGGCACCTCTAGCGCAGTACATTGCAGCTTCTCCGTCTTTCCCGTTGGAATATGCCTCCAGCCACGACATTGCTCTTCCTGGATTCCTCAGAGTGAAGGCCATCTCACAGCGCGTCAAATCTCTAACACCTCTCTGCCGAAAATAACAACCTCTGTTACAAAACTGTAACAAACGTAGTTCTTCTCTCTCTTTCTTCTCTCTGTGACATTAAACGTGAAATGTATATCGAATACGGGCTGAAGCCTGTATCACTGGCAATCTCAGGAAGTGGAGCACCAGTGAGGCTTTGCGTACTCGTGTTACGGATTGACTTTAAGTTTCAGCTTGTCATCTCCCAAACTAGGAAGGTCACTGCCACTGGACTGCAGGCAGGTTGAAACACTTGTCCGGATAGACCTTTCTGCGGAGTCTGGAGCTCTTGGTAGTATGTGCGGCCTTGGTGGGTAGTCTGTTTGTAAGATGGTGGAGGCAAAGAATGTGAAAACAAAAAGACTGGCTGTGGTGATGGACGAATATGTAGAGCCTACCTATGTTAGGCTGGAAAGTGATGGTTTGGTTCAGAGTTAGGGAAGTCAACAAATGTGAAAGCAAACGAGTTCCTGAAGTGTCTTGGGCCCAGCAGAAATGCCAACACGTTTGATCTGCATATGGATGTCACCCCGCACAACTGTTACACACTTGGACTGGAGAACTGACACCTCAAAGGAAAACAAGACTTCAGAGACTTCACATTAGCCGGTAAGGACCTCATGTGCGCTCCAGTCGTGACCGATTCCTAGACTTTCAGGGGAGTATTTGCTGCGATGAGTAGAAATTCTGACATGATTCAGCTGAAATCTACGCTTCATTATATTAGTACACGTTGTAAAACAGGTCTGAAAATGGACTTTGCTGACCGAAACCAGTAGTCTCAGGAGCAAAGAATTTGACATCATCGACGGAAAAGCAAGAAATTTAATCTATATCGGGTGGGGTGAGCCATTGCAGAAATGTGAATATATTGGGGGATGGGGGAGGATGGTGACATTTGGCCGCAGGTCATAAAAACGTGTGCGCGGGAGAGAGAGAGAGAGAGAGAGAGAGAGAGAGAGAGAGAGAGAGAGAGAGAGACGGGAGGGGGGGGGGGGGATGGTGAGAGGTAGCATATTCTTTGGTGCAATGAATGCAGGTATCTATGTGCGAAGGAGCCACCTTACGAGTATCTGATCAGTTGTACTGAAAAGACCCCGAAGAACACTCGAAGATGACTGCGTCAGTTAGGTACGGTATGGAAGAATGCGTTTCAGCACCCAAGATACTTCCACTACAGCCGTTGTCAAATTTCTGATCTAGCGGCCATTCTCTCTCATATAAGTTGCTCCTAAAATCGCTTTACAAAGTCGAGTGGTCGCCGTTCCAATATCGCGCGAAGTAAAACTCCCAGACAGTGTGGACTTCCGAAAATCGGACCCTTCACACGCTACCCAGCCATGTTGACGACGCAGCTGCCTTGAGAGTCTACGTACCTGTGTTCGACAACACCCATATACATCTCATTTTTGTTGCTCCGTAGTTATTTACATTTCAAACACAAATATTCAGCCGGCCGCGGTGGTCTCGCGGTTCTAGGCGCTCAGTCCGGAACCGCGCGACTGCTACCGTCGCAGGTTCGAATCCTGCCTCGGGCATGGATGTGTGTGATGTCCTTTAAGTAGTTCTAAGTTCTAGGGGACTGATGACCACAGATGTTAAGTCCCATAGTGCTCAGAGCCATTTTTGAACAAATATTCATTCAACCGTTTTTCTCTCCTCCGGCTTCGTTCAAATGTCTGCGTTGAGTGCACCAACTTCATAATGCAAGCAGAATGCTACTTACCGTTTCTGTAATACTATAACACTCCAGTCATTTGTGACTTACTGAAAACTGCTGGAAAGACATTTTCTTACCTCAAGGCGAACACTCCCGGAACTAGGAGTAGATACTAATATATTATATTGGTATTTCTAATGTATCGGAGAATGGATAGTTACAGATTTGTCATATCTCCCCAGATGGAATACCGACGTTCTTTGGAATCTACAGAAATGAGATGACCGTGGCCTACAATTAGTTAAGGCCCTTCCGTCACGTTTCAGTTCACGTTGGTTTCAGAGAAACACGATGTTGTGTATGTCCCGTCACGAGTTCCATCCTGGCCTTTCTGTCTCATTTCATTCGGTTTTAATGGTACAAAATGAAATATGAATGGAAGCTGAACTAAAGTTTGCTTGGAATAGAGCAGTGGGCATATGCAGCATATAATCACTGTGTTATTACGTATGTGTGATTACAGAAATACAAGAAAGGGAGCAGCCTGGAAATGCAAGAAAGAGAGCAGCCTATCTCTCTTAACTAGTGGCAAAGCCAATACCCATCTCACCAGCAGTATCGAAAGGTGACGAGCTTTGTGATGTGCCCTTATACCATGAGCCACTGCATAGGAACTACTTACTTGACCTGTGATGTTAGTGTCTGGAGATCAGAAGGTTTACGCCAAGGCCTCTGCTTCCGTTGCCGGCTAAATGTTTCTCTTCTAGCTCCAGGATCGGAGTGCATTACTTTTATTAACCTAAAGTGCATTTGACCAGAAGATTCGTGCCAGTTAAGTGGGACTGGACCTGCAGCTTCCGCGTCTGCCACGGCGACCAAGTAACGCAATTTCGTTTACGTTTCTACGGCCGCACCTCAGAATTGCCGCAGTTATGGGCAATCGTGGCTTTCAGTCAGAGTGCGGCAGTGTGAATTCACCGTTGATAGCTGGCGCAGTAGTGGTGGCAGCTGTCGGGGCTCACGTTCTGCCACTTGGAGCTCGCCTGTGGTTGTGGTGTGTGGAACTCGCGCAAGATAACGCAGGGTCGTCCTAAGCGCTGGGTCAGTCGATCCCATTGTTCTGGAGGGGCGGCCATCTCAGTTGGCTGTAGCCTGGAAAGGCTGCGAAATTGGAGCTTCTTTCTGCTGTCCCTTCACAACGTAACGTGACACCACAGTTTTCACGCAGTTTGAGAACAGGAAAAGTTGTTTGTGCCATCAAATGTATCTCGGAAGAGCCAAAGAAGAAAGCAAAAATATCACTAAAATGTTTGCTTGAGTGGATTGCAGCAACTACAAGAATTCCAACTGCACATCTTTATACATAAAAATTCAGCCTACACATGTTTGCGTTTGCAAAACTTCAAAGTTAGTTGATTGATTGACTTGAAATTATGACACAACATTGTAAGCCAATATGCCCGTGTTTTATATTCCTCTTCTTAATATACATAATAGATAAATAAGCATGTAATACACAAGGGAGAAATATTCTTACCAGTAACCTGAAAAATGTATTGAGTGGTTTACTTCAAAATTTTACCCATTACTCTAGTAAACATTTGGACGAATGAAGGCTGTATATGTCTTTTAATATATATGATACATATAAAATATTCAATGGTGAAATGCTGGTAACAAAAGTCTCGAAAATTTCTTGAACGATTTACTTCAAATTTTAAACACTACCCTATTAAACATTCATACAGACTTAGATTGTATATATTTTAAAGAACAATGCACATGTTTCATGTTAAAAGTGACAGGGAGAAAGAAAATGCTCTGTTGTGTGCTTTGTGGTTTTCCTTGCTTTATCACAGGCAGTTTTAACTTCGATGGCAAGGCTTTTAAACCATTGGACGAATTGAAACTTCCTGGCACATTAAAACTTTGTGCCGGACCGAGACTCGAACTCGGGACCTCTGCCTTTCGCGGGCAAGTGCTCTACAAACTGCACTACCCAAGCACAACTCACGCCCCGTCCTCACAGCTTTATCTCTGCCAGTACCTCGTCTCCTACCTTCCAAACTTTACAGAAGCTCTCCTGCGAATCTTTCAGAACTAGCACTCCTGAGACATAGCTTAGCCACAGCCTGGGGGATGTTTCCAGAGATTTTCACTCTGCGGCGGAGTGTGCACTGATATGAAACTTCCTGGCAGATTAAAACTGTGTGTCGGACCGAGACTGGAACTCGGGACGAATTGTTTATCACGTATATAGTCTTCATATTACATACATTTTTAAACATAAACAATGTACAGAACAATGTTCTGTTTCTTTTCCTTACTCATACACGGTTTTCACAGAAGATAGAGAAGTTCTATTTGTTGGCTTATGATTGTCAAACTACTGTAGAATCTGAATTTGGTTCAATGGTTCAAATGGCTCTAAGCAGTACAGGACTTAATATCTGAGCCCATCAGTCCCCTAGACTTAGAACTAATTAAACCAACTAACGTAAGGACATCACACACATCAATGCGCAAGGCAGGATTCGAACCTGAGACCCCAGCAGCAGCGCGGTTCCTGACTGAAGCGCCTAGAACCGCTCGGCAATCTGAATTTGCAATAGCTGTAAATGTCAGGGTGAGAGAAGGGGAAGGAGGGAGATGGACATAGGGGTGAGAGGAAATGGATATATAGAGCAGAAAGGAAGAGGTGGTCAGTGAAGAGAGGGGTAAGTGGTGATGGATAGGGGGGGGGGGGGTAGGGTGGAGGTGAAGATGGACAGAAAGAGCAGGCGTAAGGTGGTGGACAGGGAAGATGGAGGAGGGCGTTAGCACATGCCGAATTCCCATACATATTAGAAACATGTGCTTTCTCTTTTTTTCCCATTTAACCATGCTAGCCACGGAAATGCACGGCCAGGTAGAGCTAGCTATAGAGGATAGAGTGGGAGTGGGGAGAACATTGCTAGAACTACTTCTGAATGCTTCGCTAGTCGAAGAAAGTTGCAGAAAGACAAGAAAATATTTTACAATATTTATGTAATACTGACAAACAGGTGGGACTGACACACAATACCTTCGTGGTATTCTCAGCATCATAGCAAATGACGCTCGCTGTCATATTAAATTTTTACCTCTGAATCATTTCATAAAATTTTCTTTTAGCTGGACGTCATCAGACTTGTTTTACTTTCGTCGACTCTTTATGTGAACATTTCATTTTGAGTGCTCTAATGAGAAAGTATAGACTTTAAATGTTTATATTTGTCATATAATCGGTAACACTGACGTCATGTCGTAAACAGTCGTTTGAGGACTTGGTTGTATCTTACAAGTTATACAGTACACACGTTATGTTATGTTATCCTAACCGGGTACCTAGAAACGACGGAGAGGCTCCGTCCCCGACGCAGCCGCAGTGGTCCGCAAAGCCCACGACGACTATCGCAGTCCAGTTCACACCTCCGCCGCCCCACACCGAACCCTGGGTTATTGTGCGGTTCGGCCCCCGGTGAACCCCCTCCCCCCCATCCCAGAGAACGTCTCACACCAGACGAGTGTAACCCCTGTGATTGCGTGGTAGAGTAATGGTAGTGTACGGATACTTGGGGAACTTGTTTATGCAGCAATCGCCGACATAGTGTAGCTGAGGCGGAATAAGGGGAACCAGCCCACATTCGCCGAGGCAGACGGAAAACCGCCAAAAATAGCATCCACAGTCTGGCCGGCTCACCGGACCTCGACACTAATCCGTAGAGCGGATTCGTGCCGGGGACCAGGTGCTCCTTCCTACCCGGAAAGCCGTGCGTTGACCGCACGGCCAACCGAGTGGGCTACAGTATACATGCTTGCGCGTAGGCTTCACCTGTCGAACTGCACCTCCCCTACTCCCTACTGCACGACGGTCGTTTGCGACCGAGCCCGCACCACCGCTGTAGTCCCCTCCCCAACCGCGCCATCTGCGCGGGTAGGGCAAGTTACTTCGTGAGCAGTCGAACTGCGTGTATTGGAGTGCCGAAATATCGTCTCGATGCACAAGTGGAACTGAATGATCTCGTTGTGCCGCAGCTCGACGAGATCCGGAGGCCAATTCGCTGTGTTTTTTCAGCTACGTTGCCAGACCGGACACCGTACGCAGTGTCTGCCGCTGTGAACACAAATAGGTTTCGCGCGATGTCATTATTGATGACGTGGTGTGTTTGTGGAAGCGGTCCTTCTGCGCCGACAGCACCCACGCGGCGCCCCCGGGGACTGTCCAGTGCCGCGTCCCCGGCACTGCAGCAGGCGGTCGCCGTATCAACAACCTGTTCTGGCCGAACCGCTAATGGGGTGCGGGGCCGGGGGCTGCGGTGGTAGCGGGGGCGGCTGCGGGGGCGGCCGCATAGTGGTTCGGCGGCCGGCGCGGCGCCGGATTAGCTCCCGCTGGTGCGGCGCGCGTCGGCCGTGACGCACGCCGTATTTCACATTCGTGTCGAGTGATTAGTTTTGCATGTATGTTTGCCGGGGTCGGTCCCCGCAGGGCCGCAGTTTCATTTAATTACGCGGCCGCAGCGGCTGCGCCAGCACTCGCCCGCCGTTATTATTAAAGCCGGCACCTCGGCCGGGCAGCGCTTGTCCGCCGGGCAGCTGCGCCCCTCACAGCGCACCGCCGCAGCTGCGCTCGCGGTACACTATTCCAGACAATCAGTGCCGAATACTTTTTATCGCCCGAAACAGCCACACTTAATACGAATGCTTGATTTCGTGGCGATTTATACTGATAAAATTCTGTATAGCTTCCATCCGCCTCAAGTGCTTTGAAATCCACGAGTTTTTGGCCCAGTACTCCTCGGCCATTCTCAAGCGATAACTATCTTCTGGTTGCTGCTGCCCTCCTTACTTAACCGCACTGTCTTCTGTGACGTTAGTGGTTCTCACTCCAGTGCCAGTGTTTTCGTTTCGCACGTTTTATAGGGCATCCTCCGCTAGCACTGATTTCTCAGGGTGCCGAACACCAAAACGTCTCTCCTGTACTACACACAGTTGTTCAGTAGTGTGCACAGTCTGCCTGACGCAAAACGGTCGACACCCACACGGTATTTTATACACTACTGGCCATTAAAGTTGCTACACCACGAAGATGACGTGCTACAGACGTGAAGTTTAACCGACAGGAAGAAGATGCTGTGATACGCAAATGATCAGCTTTTCAGAGCATTCACACAAGGCTGGCGCCGGTGGCGACACCTACAACGTGCTGACATGAGGAAAGTTTCCAACCGATTTCTCATACACAAACAGCAGTTAACCGGCGTTGCCTGGTAAAACGTTGTTGTGATGCCTCGTGTAAGGAGGAGATATGCGTACCATCACGTTTCCAACTTTGATGAAGGTCGGATTGTAGCCTATCGCGATTGCGGTTTATCGTATCGCGTCATTGTTGCTCGCGTTGGTCGAGATCCAATGACTGTTAGCAGAATATGGAATCGGTGGGTTCAGGAGGGTAAGACGGAACGCCGTGCTGGATCCCAACGGCCTCGTATCACTAGCAGTCGAGATGACAGGCATCTTATCCGCATGGCTGTAACGGATCGTGCAGCCACGTCTCGATCCCTGAGTTAACAGATGGGGACGTTTGCAAGACAACAACCATCTGCACGAACAGTTCGACGACGTTTGCAGCAGCATGGACTATCAGCTCGGAGACCATGGCTGCGGTTACCCTTGACGCTGCATCACAGACAGGAGCGCCTCCGATGGTGTACTCAGCGACGAACCTGGGTGCACGAATGGCAAAAGTCATTTTTTCGGATAAATCCAGGTTCTGTTTACAGCATCATGATGGTCGCATCCGTGTTTGGCGACATCGCGGTGAACGCACATTGGAAGCGTATATTCGTCATCGCCATACTGGCGTATCACCCGGCGTGATGGTGTGGGGTGTTATTGGTTACACGTCTCGGTCACCTCTTGTTCGCATTGACGGCACTTTGAACAGTGGACGTTACATTTCAGATGTGTTACGACCCGTGGCTCTACCCTCCATTCGATCCCTGCGAAACGCTACATTTCAGCAGGATAATGCACGCCGCATGTTGCAGGTCCTGTACGGTCCTTTCTATACAGAAAATGTCCGACTGCTGCCCCGGCCAGCACATTCTCCAGATCTCTCAGCAACTGATAACGTCTGGTCAATGGTGACCGAGCAACTGGCTCGTCACAATACGCCAGTCACTACTCTTGATGAACTGTGGTATCGTGTTGAAGCTGCATGGGCAGCTGTACCCGTTACACGTCAAGCTCTGTTTGACTCAATGGCCATGCGTATCAAGGCCCTTATTACGGCCAGAGGTGGTTGTTCTGGGTACTGATTTCTCAGTATCTATGCACCCAAATTGCGTTAAAATGTAATCACATGTCAGTTCTAGTATAATATATTCGTCCAATGAATACCCGTTTATGATCTGCATTTCTTCTTAGTGTAGCAATTTTAATGGCCAGTAGTGTAGTTTCCGTAAAGGCATGCAAAAATTTAACAGCACAAAGAGGATGCTCCACTGAACAATTTGAGGTAGTGAATCTGGGGATGGAGAAGCCTGCTGAAGGAGATAATGGGAATGAAATCACATTACTGTTTAATTATTTTATTTACAATAGTTAACTACAAATAACATCATTGATTGAATAAACATATCATTTATACTGTATCTCAGAAAATGTGATGAAACTGATGGCCATGAACCTCATTCCAAGCAGGACTTACTCGAACAAGATGCTGATGCACCCTGACAAATACCCCTGGTGTGCTTCCAATCACATCAGAGGCAGCTACAATTCTGACAACTAACTCCATTTCCGTATCCACTGAGGTCTCATATACAAGCGACGTCAGATACCCCCATAGGAAGTAGTCAAGGGGATGGAGGTCAGGTGATCTCGCAGGCCAAGGAATAGGACCTCCCCTCCAATACAGCGCCCAGGAAATACTGTACCCGTATTGCTCTACCTTGTTGTACTGTGCGTCTCTGAGCACCACTGAGTAATAAATGGGTATGACGGTGATTCACAGCACGTTCTGTCATGGGTCAATGTAAATACGATACATCCGAGCCACCTTACGGACAAGTAAAGTAAACAAAACCTGCATCATGACTTCCTAGTAATCAGGCTCGTCTTCCTTGTTTCCTTGCAGGAAATAAAGAATGTACATGTAAATCAACAGCACGTCACGTGTGAACTTGTACGGATTTTAGCCGTAAATAAGCTGTAAAGCAGCAATGGTAGACAAAGCGGGAGACTAGTTTACTTCCGTATCTCCATAAGCTAGCTTCTCCGATCCCAGATTCCCTAGCTTAAATCGTTCAGTGAAGCATTCTCTATGTCATGTTACATTTTTGCACACTCTTACGGAAACACGCTGTATACTTCTGGATTGCTGAGGCCTACACTGCCTTTTACACGTGTTCGTCTAGTAACTGCGAAAGCGTTACGTACGCAGTGGCGGACGCTGCCAGAGACGGCGAAGCTCTACACGGAGAAATTTGCTGTCAAGATTCCGAGGGTCAACAGTCAACCAGTATATCGCTTCCTTCTCGCCGTCGTTGGCTCTTCTGTCTTCAAGAAGTTTAGGTTTATCTCTATCGGTTCCACTGTCAAACTATATTCCTGCCTGGTTGTAGGTCAGGGTTTTCTTGGCTATTCTTCCAACTCTAGCTATTTGAAGATCAAAAGGTAATTTCCGGAGTACTCCAAGGAAGTGTGATAGGATCGTCACTATTTACATTATACAGGGTGTTACAAAAAGGTACGGCCAAACTCTCAGGAAACATTCCTCACACACAAATAAAGAAAAGATGTTATGTGGACATGTGTCCGGAAACGCTTAATTTCCATGGTAGAGCTCATTTTAGTTTCGTCAGTATGTACTGTACTTCCTCGATTCACCGTCAGTTGGCCCAATTGAAGGAAGGTAATGTTGACTTCGGTGCTTGTGTTGACATGCGACTCGTTGCTCTACAGTTCTAGCATCAAGCACATCAGCACGTAGCATCAACAGGTTAGTGTTCATCACGAACGTGGTTTTGCAGTCAGTGCAATGTTTACAAATGCGGAGTTGGCAGATGCCCGTTTGATGTATGGATTAGCACGGGGCAATAGCCGTGGCGCGGTACGTTTGTATCGAGACAGATTTCCAGAACGAAGGTGTCCCGACAGGAAGACGTTCGAAGCAATTGATCGGCGTCTTAGAGAGCACGGAACATTCCACCCTATGACTCGAGACTGGGGAAGACCTAGAACGACGAGGACACCAGCAATGGACGAGGCAATTCAAAAATGGCTCTAAGCACTATGGTACTTAACATCTATGGTCATCAGTCCCCTAGAACTTAGAACTAATTAAACCTAACTAACCTAAGGACATCACACAACACCCAGCCATCACGAGGCAGAGAAAATCCCTGACCCCGCCGGGAATCGAACCCGGGAACACGGGCGTGGGAAGCGAGAACGCTACCGCACGACCACGAGATGCGGGCGGACGAGGCAATTACTCGTGCAGTTGACGATAACCCTAATGTCAGCGTCAGATAAGTTGTTGCTGTACAAGGTAACGTTGACCACGTCAGTGTATGGAGAGTGCTACGGGAGAACCAGTTGTTTCCGTACCATGTACAGCGTGTGCAGGCACTATCAGCAGCTGATTGGCCTCCACGGGTACACTCCTGCGAATGGTTCATCCAATAATGTGTCAATCCACATTTCAGTGCAAATGTTCTCTTTACTGATGAGGCTTCATTCCAACGTGATCAAATTGTAAATTTTCACAATCAACATGTGCGGGCTGACGAGAATCCGCACGCAATTGTGCAATCGCCAGCCGTAGTGGCCGAGCGGTTCTAGGCGCTTCAGTCTGGAACCGCGCGACCGCTACGGTCGCAGGTTCGAATCCTGCCTTGGCATGGATGTGTGTGATGTACTTAGGTTAGTTAGGTTTAAGTAGTTCTAAGTTCTAGGGGACTGATGACCTAAGCAGTTAAGTGCCATAGTGCTCAGAGCCATTTGAACCATTTGAACCAATTGTGCAATCACGTCATCAACACAGATTTTCTGTGGACGTTTGGGCAGGCATTGTTAGTGATGTCTTGATTGGGCCCCATGTTCTTCCACCTACGCTCAATGGAGCACGTTATCATGATTTCATACGGGATACTCTACCTGTGCTGCTAGAACATGTGCCTTTACAAGTACAACACAACATGTGGTTCATGCACTATGGAGCTCCTGCACATTTCAGTCGAATTGTTCGTACGCTTCTCAATAACAGATTCGGTGACCGATGGATTGGTAGAGGCGGACCAGTTCCATGGCCTCCACGCTCTCCTGACCTCAACCCTCTTGACTTTCATTTATGGGGGCATTTGAAAGCTCTTGTCTACGCAACCCCGGTACCAAATGTAGAGACACTTCGTGCTCGTATTGTGGACGGCTGTGATACAATACGCCATTCTCCAGGGTTGCATCAGCGCATCAGGGATTCCATGCGACGGAGGGTGGATGGATGTATCCTCGCTAACGGAGGACATTTTGAACATTTTCTGTAACAAAGTGTTTGACGTCACGCTGGTACGTTCTGTTGCTGTGTGTTTCCCTTCCATGATTAATGTGATTTGAAGAGAAGTAATAAAATGAGCTCTAACATGGAAAGTAAGGGTTTCCGGACACATGTCCACATAACATATTTTCTTTCTTTGTGTGTGAGGAATGCTTCCTGAAAGTTTGGCCGTACCTTTTTGTAACACCCTGTATATAAATGATCTAAGAGAAAGCGTCGGATGTTCTTTAAGGCTTTTCGCAGGCGATGCGAGTTTATCCTCGGCAGGTTTAGAGATAAAAAAGGAAGGAACTAGCTTTTCGACTTACCTGGCAGCTTCAAAGATATTTAAATCAAAACAACTTCGCAATGTTTTACTTGTTAGTATTAGTACCTGTGTAATGAAATGTAGGGCATAGTGTCACGTAAAGTAAAATGATATGTCGTCTAACATGACACTTACATCATGTCATCCAACATAGTTTTCGTCGCGTCGTGTCATGGGATACAACGTGTCATTGAAGTTTAGGATGCATGCGTCTCCACTCTGGGACACTTCCTATGGTAGATACTCCCTCTCTCGGATACTCCCTACAGTAGACGAATCCCAATGTCTAGAAGCACATACGTTTGTGTCTATTTGTTGGTACACACCTCACCATACATGGAACACTGGGTGAGCCTAAGAGAGCTCACTGTGCTGGGGAAACGGCGTTAACTCGTTCAGAAAACGCGAAGATGTTAAGATGTTTTAATTTAAATTCTTTGAAGGAGGCAGATAAGTCGGAAAGTTAGCTCTCTCCTTTTCATCCCTAAGTCTGCCCAGGACATATTCGACAGTTTTGTGCTGAGACAGGAGTATTTCTTATTCTGTTTCGCAACTTCTAGTCCACAATAATTTTGAAATTAGAACACCATAGCTTGACAACTTACGTAAATTTTTTGTTGACTCGGCCGACAACTGATCCAGTATAGGTTTTTTAATTGTCTTTCTAACCGCGCTGCTTATATCGTGGCAACGGATAAAGCTTTCACAAAACAACAGGACGACAATTAGTTACATGTGATTTTCTACCTTTTTACAAAATCTGAATCGATTCGCACAAGTCTGACACATAGAAGAGACGCGCGTAAAAAAACGTGTTTATTGAACGTAAAATCCAAATTAAACTAGATCTTTGAAAATGAGTTTTCGATTTTATTGTAAACTTGAGTTTTCTATATAATTGATTCATTTCAAACTGTTTCCGCGCATATAATTCATGTACGAACGAATTTTACGTGCTACATTTAACTCGACATTAAACTATTTTATCTGGATACGAACATAGGTTATTGGATAAAAAATGTTGTATTGACTTCAGCAATTTATCAACTTTAATGCAAAAGTTTGAACAAATTCATACACGTTTAAAGTATAGAAGTATAGAACTGCTTCAAAATCCCTCTAGGAAAACGTGTTTTTTTCCACATAAAATACAAAAGAAGCAAGATTTTTTCAGTCTGTTAGAACTTAGCTTAAGCCTAGGTCCTATGCACCGGTGGACCAAATTTGAACCAGAAATCTCACTCCAGTCAGGAGTTATTTAAGGGTGCCTGTTTTTGCACGTAAAATCTGATAGAGGGCGATTGTTTTTGCACATAGAACCCGTGCGATGCACATAAAAATGGGCCCAAATTAATGCTCAGTTAACAAGACGAGTTAAACTCCTTTTCAGAGGGAATTAATCGTTCCGCCCATTTTACTGGGCGCCAGCTCTGTTTCGTCTTTCAAACCTCGCTTAATATAGTGTAACATAGCTACAATACGACAGGTGTTCGAATGTCTACAACTATCCGCTGGTCCGGGTAAACGGAAAAATTTCCTTCCTCATCTTCCTTGCTCAAATAGGAACCGAGCACCAGGACCCCCGCTCTCAAGACTGCGATTACGCTCGGGATTTTCAGATATATTTCTTATAGCGCGCAGAAAAATGGCTCAAATGGCTCTGACCACTATGGGACTTAACAGCTGAGGTCATTAGTTCCCTAGAAAGAACTACTTGAACCTAACTAACCTAAGGACATCACACACATCCATGCCCGAGGCAGGATTCGAACCGGCGACCGTAGCAGTTGCGCGGTTCCGGACTGAAGCGCCTAGAACCGCTCGGCCACGGCGGCCGGAGTTTAGAAAAGAAAAGTAATCTACCAGAGGACTTTAAGAACTAACTTACAGTCAGTTCCACAAGAACGTGTACGCCGTTATCTATATGAAATAAAAGATACTATTATAAATATATTTTTACACGAAAATACTTATCATTACTAACTGCGCAATTACCTACAATTAATCCAGTCACCGCCATTATCGATTATAGCCTGGCAACTTTTTGGCGTGCTATTCACGAAATTTTCTGCACATTCTCTCGCCAATGATCTCGATATCGTCCTGATTTTATATGACAGCTGCTTTAAAGTGTACATTGGCTTTCCTTTAAGCTTCACCTTAATGTACGACCAAACATTTGCTATCTGATTTACCTCAGGAGACACTGCAGGCCATTCCATCGTGAGCACCTCATTGTGTTGTTTCCACGTTCACAGAGACTGCTGCGATGTTTCGGATCATTATCCTCTTGAAGCACCCAGTTTGCGAAATACCTTCTTAATGGACCTCAGAAGGCATTTTTGATAAATATTGCAAATTGTTCAGCGTTTAAACTTTCTGTAAGTAAGAGCAAATAGCCAAAACTGCAACCGACAAAACAAATAATTCAACTCTCACACTGTTTATCTATACACTGTGCAAAAGCAAATTGAGTACAGATTCGAGACCACCACCAGAGAAATTAGAATCATATTAATACCGTCAGCTGCGCACGGGCGTTGCTATGTATCAATGGGGTCAGGTGAAATTGTGTGCCCCGACCGGGACTCGAACACGCGATCTCCTGCTTACATGGCAGACACTCTATCCATCTGAGCCACCGAGGGCACAGATGATAGCGCGACTGCATGGACTATCTAGCGCACGCCTCCCGCTAGACTCACATTCTCACCTTGTAAGTCCACACACTACATTCGTAGTGTCCCCCACCAACACACTCATTACTCGTGGAAGATATTCTTCCAAGCCCGTAAGAGTTCTGGGAATATGTGTCCATCCGCACAGAAGAAGAAGGTCATGGCCGGCATCGCCAAAACTATATACTTACATGGATATGGTGTCTGATCTTTCGGACATGTCCGAAAGAACAGACACCATATCCATATAAGTATACACTACCAGAGATGCCACCGCGGACATTTAAAGTTATGGCGTATACTTTCTTGTGAAACTGACTGTACAAATCATTATGGCAGGACAAGTAACGTCTTTTGAATATTACAATACCGTTCAAACTGGTACAGATACTTGAAGCTGTTTTTCAACATCGTCACCAAACCCCTGTAAACAACAGTCGAAATTTTCTACCACTCGCTCAGTTCCTCAACGATAGAAATTCGCTATTTCATCATAGAGCCATTCTATAACCGGTGTGTGAAAGTCGTCATTTTTGGAAAATAACTTTTTCACAGATGCTCTTTTAGCGTGCCGAATACGTGGAAATCGCATGGCGCAAGATTTGGACTGTACGACGGATCAGCATTGCCCACGCCTGTGTCGTGTTGGTCAAATTGTTGGCACCATTTCGCTACGGCTGGATGAACATTGCATGTGATCCGTGTTCCGTCAGAATTTCACGGTGAATCTGTGTGCAATTTAGATGTTTTGCCCTCAAGAATCGTAGGTACTCTCCCATGTTTGCAGTTGTTGCGCCATTTCACTCGCACACTGCGATGCACCCGTTATGGTGCCGTAGCAGAACTACGTCTGCAGCATATCCAGAGCACGTACTTTCCCTTCACAGTGCGCCGCTCTTGTTGCGCAGTGGTCTTAGATTGGGACGACAAGTGTAACTTACTCTCTCAAATCACCACGTAACTGCAAAATTTAGTCCGCAGCTCGTGGTCGCGCGGTAGCGTTCTCGCTTCCCACGCCCGGGTTCGATTACCGGCGGGGTCAGGGATTTTCTCTGCCTCGTGATGACTGGGTGTTGTGTGATGTCCTTAGGTTAGTTAGGTTTAAGTAGTTCTAAGTTCTAGGGGACTGATGACGATAGCTGTTGAGTCCCATAGTGCTTAGAGCCATTTTCCTTTTTTTTTTTTTTTTTTTTTTTTTTTTTTTTTTTTTTTTTTTTTTGCAAAATTTAGTGGTTCTCACTTCTCAGACGTTAGCACCTACAGGGGAAAAAATCAAGAATTACATAAGTAGCGTAAGAAGATTAGTAAGAAAAATTGGCGATGTTTACTAGGCGAGTTTACGTTCAGCTGTAGAACTTGTAGGCACGTCCATGATGTTACTGAGAATTATTGAGAATGAACCTCTGTGTAAAGTAAAAAGGCAGTGTAGCGTCGTAAGTTCATTGTGCTGGATGACTGTCAGCGGTCGTGTTTGAGGCTTCAGTTTGTGACTCTGCTACAGATTCTGCCTCGACGACGCCCTGGCTATGCCTGGCGGCTGGCAGCTCCTCCCTGAAGTATGGCGGCCGCCTCGCTTTTGCGCCTGAAGGCTCAATTACAACTTCCGGCAAGAAAAGGTAGTTAAATGAAGCCTCGCCAACTTGTCCGCACTCGAGTTCTGTCAAGAACTCCGTCTTAACAGCGGGCACCTCTCCGCTTCCCCGATATAATAATCGTGTTTCACCTCCCGGAAAACTATCTCTCCATTGGCACAATTATATGAAAAAGCGTGCATAAATCGCTCACGAGGTTTATATTGTTCGAATGCTGCCGTAGCGAGTGGTGCGCCTGTCACATTAAGAGTAGCAGTAGTTTATTTCAATATATGAGATACCTGGAAATATGAAACGATCTGGAAAACTTTGTTGAACAAAAAACACGCATTTTTCCACGAAATTATACGTAAACCCTTCCGAACTATATCTTGTAAGTGGAGTAGGGTATTTTCATGATAAAAAATGAAGCACAACGCTCGCAAATGTTTAATATTATTTGTTGTTTTATAAAATGGGTGTACCTCTTTTGTCCCGCTTCCAGATAAATCTGGCGTACAGCTACGAACGGTTTAGAAAGCACTGAACATAGGTTTCTCTTTAAATTTTTATATAAGTAATGTTTATACAACTGGATGTAGGTTTTAATACACCAATGATGCTTCTCTATTTTTGAAACATGGGAAGAAAGTTTGAGTAGAGAACAAAAATAATATAGGATTTTACAGCTGATGTAAGTTTACCGTATTTATAACTTAAGTATAACTTTATTTTTTTTCTGATCCTCAACTTCACCGGAAGACTTCTATTTATTTTACACCAAATTTACTGAATCACTTTGCTTCATTTAACTTGACAGGAATACTCGCTGAGAGAAATAATCCTTGCACGATGTCCATTCCGCAACAATCTTAGATCTTTTACGTCCCTACAAGTATGTGTCCACAGATGAATCGAGGAATAGTCAGCCATTGAAAAAGACATTACAAAGCTTGGATTGCGATGATATGAGACGGTCTGCAAATTACGTCAACATACTATATCGATACAAAAGATAAGAGACTGCTTGCGTTGCGAAAAAACTGGTTGCGACCGAGAATTCCGTGCGCCACCCACCTGCTGCCTCGTACTGCAACAATTTCCGTTTCCCTCGATGGATTCAATGATCGAAATGCCCACCACAGATAGGTTCTTCTTTTTCAATTTGTAGACTTTCGGGAGGTGGTAATTTGACCATCTCAACAGTGGAACGGCAGTTACGACGATAGGAACGTAAAGCCAGCGCAACACCCAATCCCCGAGTGGAGAAAAATCTCTGGCCAGGCCGGGAATCGAACCAGGGCCAAGCAATCTGTCGGGCTGAATGCCCAGCTACCGACGCGGACGAAATGGGCTCTTTCTCACTGAAAACTACCTAGCCCTAAGTCGGACACGAAATGTAATAGACGACGAGGACGATTTTCGTGCTTGACAAACATACGAGGGTTATGCGGAAAGTAAAAAAAGGTTCAAATGGCTCTGAGCACTATGGGACTTAACGTCTGAGGTCATCAGTCCCCTAGAACTTAGAACTACTTAAACCTAACTAACCTAAGGACATCACACACATCAATGCCCGATTCAGGATTCGAACCTGAGACCGTAGCGGTCGCGCGGCTCCAGTCTGTAGCGCCTAGAACCGCTCGGCCACTTCGGTCAGCGGTTCCTTCTACACGACAATTCTCTGCCGCACGCTGCAGTGGCAATGGAGATCCTCCTGCAGCGTTTTCGATGGGAAGTGTTTGATCACCCACAATAGAGCCTATAACTGGCTACCCCTGAGGTTCATGTCTCCTCAGATGAACCACTGGCTGTGAAGACAATATTTTGACACAGACAACGAGCTGGAGTAGACAACTGTCGAAAAGCGCTTGTGGCTGTCTTCTATAAGGAGGGAACTAAAAAGTTGGTACAACGCTACGACAGATATCTAAGTCTGAACGGCGACTGTGTAGAAAAGTAGCTGGAAGGTGTAGCTAACCGTTGTAAATAAAGCAGTTTTAATTTTCACTGTGGTTTCCATTTCGCGACCTATCGTTCCTTACTTTCCGAATAGCCCTGGTGTATAACTGACGGTGGCCGCCGCTTGTACATCGCGGTCCACACTTTTTATTCAACATGTAAACGTCACTACAGATATTCGGATTTAGATTGTGATATGTTCGATACGTCTGCCGTCAGTGGGAATGACGTGGCGCAAACGAATAGCCAAATTCTGCATGACCCGCTGAAGTCTCGGAACATCGATGCTGTCGATGACTGGCTGTTTTCAGCTCAGAAATGGTTTCGTAGTTATTGCTGTACACCTCGTGTTTAATATACCCCCACAAAAAGGAGTCGCATGTGTTCAGATCCGGAGAATATGGCGGCCAATCAAGGCCCATGCCAGAGGCCTCTGTGTACCCCACAGCCAGAATGCGGTCCCCAAAGTGTTCCTCCAGGACATCACTCACCTGCTTCGATGGAGTCGAGCTCCGTCCTGCATGAACCACATCCTGTCCAAATCGGGGTCACTTTGGATAATGGGAATGAAGTCATCTTCCAAAACCTCCACGTACCATTCGGTAGTCACCGTACCTTCAAGGAATTTTCCATCAAGTCACCTGTTGAGGGTGAAGAGACTTCTCCATCGCGAAATGCGGATTCTCAGTCCCCCATATGCGCCAGTTTCGCTTATTGACGAAGCCATCCAAATAAAAATGGGCTTCATCGCTAAACCAAGAAATGCATGCGCATACTGATTCCTATCATGTCCCACGGCCAACCGTACAGTTTGAACGTCCTAACGTACACGTTCAGAAGTTATGACGATTTTATTTCATACAGTTCAACAACTGTCACCCTGTACATGGCTTGACACTTGTTTCAACATAACTTTAACTTGTCGAGCACGTGTCGTCATGACTGTACCGCCCAGGTACATTGTAAGTCGAGCGTATACGACGCCAAGCATTCCAATGACTCATCTTTCAGAAACGCAAATTTTTCATCTGCTCTGCGAAATTCCTTGGGTTGCTTTCTGACGAAATGCCAACTTTGGCAACTGTTGTTGTAGATATAAGGCAATGTTTGCTTTGTTTATCATTCTATTGTTATGCTTTGTATCAAGACTACTAGCTCTGTAGCACACTTGTGAGTTATTCGTCGACTAAGCAGTTCAACTACGCTCACGGGCCTAACTCTGTGCTCTCCATTGGCTACCTCCAGCTCCGCTTCCTGTTGCCATTAGCAGCCAATATTGTGGTTGCATGGTAGACAATATGTGAGGCGTCGAATGCCGTAAACATCATTGGCCCTTTGCGACCTCGCACTCAAGGGGTTCCTTGTCAGAGCAAGAGACGCGGAAGCGGCGCGCGGGCCGTTGTGTTTGCAGATGGGACAGCTGGCCCCAGCCCGCAGCGATGACTGCCGCGCATGCATCTGGAATCATTCATACGGGCTGGGCTGCTTTAAAAGTCTGGCGCCGGGGGCCGCGGAGCGTCGACCTGTGCCGAGTCTGCCGAACACTGGGTTCACCACGTGGCGTCCTCGTGTAGTGCGCACACACAGCCGCTGCCATTCAGTCTCCAGCTACGTCATACGCGGCAGTCAGCGAGATGGGCCCTATATGCACACATCTTATTTGTGGTCGCAAGTTCGATTCGTCCTTGGAAGTGCAGTCATTTTAATTCATTTCTTCAAACTTCCAAGTCGACAGAATATCCTTTGCGGACATCTAGAAGTGATTAAGATAAACAACAAAACTGCTTGACCCCGTGACTAACAAATAGGGCTTGGGGCTCCACAGCATCTACCTTAAGAATATCCGCACTTGGCTTGGTGTATCCAGTGGCAGAATACTGTGCCCCAGTGTGGCTCAACAGCAGACACACACACATGGTAGATAGCCAACTTAATGCAATAATGCGTATTACATCAGGCACAATCAGGCCAACTCCTACAGTGTGGCTACCTGTTCTCAGTAACGTAGTCCCTCCTAACCTGCGCCGAGAACACGCTCTGGTTAGAGAATTTCAAAAACTCATGACCAACCCTCAATTGCAAATCCATGAAGATACTCACGACATCCAAGGAAACCGACTCCGGTCTAGACATCCTCCACTAAAGACCGCACAGGCGCTGCACCAAACCAACTGTAAACTAAATGACCGATGGAAAGAGGAATGGGAGAGCAGAACAGCAGTAAACTGCCACAGTATGCCATGCATCTTTAGTAAACCAAAAGGATTGATTGCCCTCGCAAAGTTTAGTCAACTCTTAATCGTATCACAACCAACTGTGTTACACAGATGGGGTAAACTTCCTTGGGCCACTTGCGACTGTGGCGCAGAGAGACAGACGGTCAAACACATCGTGCAGGAATGCCCACTAAGAGCATATGAGGGTGACCCACAGGATTTCCTAATGGCGACCCAAGAGGCAATCGACTATATATTATCTAAGCTGGACGTTTGTTTGTGATTGCTCTTCTGTGAGTGTAAATTTACAATTGGTGGTGTCCTTATATACAAACTGTTATTTATTGTTCTGCTTATACATATGTGTTGTTTCTGCAATTTTTACTATGATGGTATGAGCCATACGCTAAATAAATAAATAAATAAATACGGGCTTAGTTTTGGGAGAGTTGGCCGCAGGTTCGCGACCGCTACATCGCAGGTTCGAATCCTGCCTCGGGCATGGATGTGTGTGATGTCCTTAGGTTAGTTAGGTTTAACTAGTTTTCAGTCCCATAGTGCTCAGAGCCATTTGAACCATTTGGGAGAGTTTTGGATACCGTTCAAGAAAGGAAAGGTGAAGCAGCGATACATACGTAACCTAGGAGTTTCAGAAAACTATTGTATGTTTGTACATAGTTATTGTTATTCTCGCCATACCCTCGACGATGCCGATAAAATTTCTGAAGTACTTTAATTGAAGGAAATGAAGCACTTGAGCCTAGAAACTAACATGGAAACTTTACGAAATTAGGAACAGGAATGTTTGCACATGAATTCTGTGCATGATGCGAGGGCGACCGAGAGATGAAAAGTACATAATGCGAATACAGAGGTACAGAGACATTTTTCACAGATTTTCGCGAGTCGTCAATCGACGTATTAAAAGTTTTTTTCTATTGCCAAAATGGCGGTTTCGGTTAAAACTCCCTGTAGAAACATGAATACTTTCATGCAGGGGAATGCACTTAGAAGAATGCAACTGGCCATTAGTAGGCCCCAGAGACTCCCTAACAAACGTCGCGGAGTGGTCGTTCCGGAGCTGCTACAAAAGACACAGCTGGCTTGTCCGTGAAATGTAGCGCCAACTCTGGTTGTTCACTGTTTTCTTTGGGTACCCAGGTTTCGAATAGAACTGAAAACAAGTAGATGCTCTTTCTTTTCCTTTTTTTAAACCATCGTGACGACGTCAACATGCGCTTCTGGGACAGATAGATCTACACTCAAGCCTCTGGGCAACATCGGCCACCAGTACACGCGCCAGGCTGTGGTAGTTTCCGTGAGAGTTGAGGCTTCACAAGTCTAGAAGAGGCAGCAAACTGTTGCTCGTTCATTGTCACAATTTCAGTGATAGATATTACAGTCATAGCTCGAAAATACGACCTCATCCGAAGCTCGGAATCATCCAAGCTGCCGCTCTGTAACGCGGAAAGTTCTACTGCGGCCATAGCTTTATTTGGTAGAATGTCTTTCCCACTTGCCTGCATTTGTCATACACTTCGCCATGTATTGTTGGTGATTTTCTGCTTGTGGAAGAACTGTGTCTGACTGATAGTCCAATAACCTGTGCAAGTTGAACAATTAGGTGCGTTTTGACAGTATGTTCTTTAAGTATTCCTACGTCAGTTAACTATTTGAGCCCTTTTTATCTCTATCTGAGAATTACATAATTACATCGATTAACTAGGCCTGCCAGTATGGAAGGAAACTAATGTCTGGGTCACGGTCAAGACAGGGAGCTGCTAGGCGGGCGCCCGTTGTAGCGAGGGCAGGCACCACCTAAAACGTAGTTCCCTTGGCCAAAAACACATTTACAGCGTTTTCAGCTCTACAACAAGGCCTCAAGTGGAATCGTTTACAGAACTTCATATACGTTACACTGAATGTTATCGAGCGGACCTAGATGTAGATTTTCTACCTGAGAGTAAAATTAAATCATATGGGCAAGGATCTGTAGACTAGAGAGACACCAGAACCACCAAAATAGCCATCTGACAGACGGCATTGTCATGATGGAGCACACTAATATGTGCAACGTCTGGTCTGACATCAGTCGCTGCTATTTTCATATTTTGTAGAACTACTTCATGAATAAAACCTTGGTTGTGAGGTTTTCATGGAGACAATGTATTTTGTGAATGATTCAGAATCGTAATTTTGACTTCGTCGCCCGAGCTTCTACAGCCTAATTGTGGGTCGATAGCTGCTTTACAAGAGTCCTCAGTCACAGTTTTATCGCTGTTTGATAATGGCTCTTAGCACTATGGGACTTAACATCTGAGGTCACCAGTGCCCCAGACTTAGAACTACTTAAACCTCACTAACCTAAGGACATCACACACATCCATGCAGGATTCGAACCTGCGAACGTAGCAGCAGCGCGGTTCCGGACTGAAGCGCCTATAACCGCTCGGCCACCGCGGCCGGCGATTGATGAATACTTTTGTTTTAGCATAAGAGCCAACACCGTGTTACGAATGGAGGCCGAAATGCACGCGTTTTAGCTCACACAGGCTGGCGTGAAGAGGGAAGAACTATGCTTACGTGAGGTCTGGAACATGACAAGGAATGAGAATTCAGAAAGCGGATATAATTAGTTTGATACTTAACTTTAATCCATTAATGATGAACGTCGCTCTTGACGGTATCTGTTCAGAATACCTTCTTGAAGATAGTTCTTATAGTAACTGAATATGGCGGCTTTCTACGTCGTAGCAAATGACGTAGCTGAAGGCTGTGCTAAACTGTCGTCTCTGCACATGAGAGCGTATGTAGACAGTGAAGCATCGCTAGCAAAGTTCGGCTGTACAACTGGGGCGAGTGCTAGGGAGTCTCTCTAGACTAGACCTGCCGTGTGGCAGCGCTCGGTCTGCTATCACTGATAGTGGCGACACGCGGGTCCGACGTATACTAACGGACCGCGGCCGATTTAAAGGCTACCACCTGGCAAGTGTGGTGTCTGGCGGTGACACCTCAAATACATTCCTGAAAGAGCTACATTATTCACTCCTTATTGACCGTTGAAAATAGTTTTATATCAGATAAAAATTTGTGCTCCTGATAAGGAATGTACCTAATGAAACTATGGAAACAAGCGAAAGAGTTTCCCAAACTTCGCAAAAAGTTTGTAGCGGCATTCATCACTCCAAATATCACTGTTCCATTTTTAATGATGCATTATAGAAACAAAACTGGTGTTATAACACTCTACACGATGAATAATTTACTCGCGAAAGGTAACTGTCCAATGTTGCCATTTCGTACGTAGTGATACCAGTCTCAGTACGTCTCTGCCACCTTACTCGAGACAGCTGTGGGCTATTTCTGGGTGATGCTATGCATCCTATTGCTGGTTATTGTGCTCCCTACAGCTGGTGTGAGCTTCCTAGCTGGATGAGCTGTGAGCTGTAGAAATTTGCCGATGACCTCCCATTAATTTGCTTTGAGTGATACCTGTTCGTGTGTGGGAAAAACGTCGTCTAACCTAAGAGTTGTTCGCCATGGCACGGGTTGAGGTAAAGGAGTTACTCAGACACTGAACCATGTATATACCTGGGTATGCGAACACAGGCACGAACACCAACCGGCCAGTGTGGCCGAGCGGTTCTAGGCGCTTCAGTCTGGAACCGCGCGACCGCTACGGTCGCAGGTTCGCATTCTGCTTCGGGCATGGATATGTGTGATGTCCTTAGGTTAGTAAGGTTTAAGTAGTTCTAAGTTCTAGGGGACTGATGACCTCAGAAGTTAAGTCCCATAGTGCTCAGAGCCATTTGAACCATTTTGAACGAACACTAACTATTTCTAGACCAACCACGCCACAGAAATTTTCACAAAAATCTTTTCTGACACAAACTCGGAACCTTGCGTCTTGCAAGCAATTCTGTTACCGACTCGGCTATCAAGAAACAGCTCATGACGCACCGTCACCGCTTCACTGGCGCCAGTAACTGAGTTGCGAATTCCAAATATCACAGAAGTTATCCGGCATAGCTTGTTGAAATAGCAAACCCTCACTTATCATGCACGTGACCAGCTGGCATCTTTAGGCGAGCGTGATGACGTACTTATTGTGTGCTCGTGGTATCGAACTACTTTACTCCAAATTGTCCCAGCACGAAATGCTTTCAGGTGTGTCGAAACGTCTCGACTGACAATATAAGAGTTTGAACGTTAGTTGATCAGGCTGGCTGAAACCAAAGATAAATACCAACGCCCTGCCTCTGGAATAAGGGAATAATACTGTAGCAGACTGATTCAAATACAGACAGCAGTTTATCAGATGTTCCGGTTGTGTTGCTGGACCATAATACCCTACGATTGGCGGTGGAAAGCATATTGTCAGGAGTTAATGGCTGCGACCACAGCGAGCACTGTACAGTGTGGTAGATGGACCGTGCTAGAGGACATATTAATAGCTGTGTGCGCCATTTCGGTTTGAGAGCGGCTGTTGAGCACGATTGGCTCTCTCCGTGAGAACTATAGTTAGCGGTGGCCGCCACCTGTTCAAGAGCTGGCAGCCAAGATGGCGGCGCTAATTGCAGCGCACACACGGCCGCGGTGCAGCCCGAGGGCCAGGGGCTTCCCCGCTTACCACCCCCCCTCCCCACCCCCCGCTCCCACCTTGTGGCGACGCACCTAGAGTCTCTCGCAATTAGCGCGCCCGCGTCGCACCGCTGGCGCGCAAACAGTGCTGATTGGCTGCTGGCACTGTCATTGCGTGTGTGTGTGTGTGTGTGTGTGTGTATGTGTGTGTGTGTGTGTGTGTGTGTGTGTGTTTTGCAGCTATATGGAACTGCTCGAGTCCGTGTCAGTTCTACCTGATCATGGCGCTTGCATCTGCTTATGTGCCATACTCAGAGGACTGTTCAGGGAACAAATTGGTGTCCCCATTTCTGATGCAATGTCTATTGTATCAATGAGCGCTCCTTTGTTTATCTGGCACCTCTCTTGGAGTCTTTCACATTAATGTGTGTTTGATGGAGACAAACAGATGAAACTGTATGGTTCCAGACATCTTTTTCAAGTCTCAAACATCTGTGATGTACGATAAGAGGGTCACTCCAAAAGAAATGAACACTATTTTTGTAAAAATTCAGTTTTCATTCTGCATGTGTGAAAGTTTTACAGTGTGTAAACACATCCTTCCCACTTGTTTTCAAACTTAGTTCAACCTGTTCCCGTGAGTGGATGACATCGGAAGTTCACTGAGGCTTTTTGCGGATGGAAATGGAAATGAGCGTTTGGCGTCATTGGCCGGGAGGCCCCTCGCGGGGCAGGTCCGGCCGCCATATCGCAGGTCTTATGGCATTCGGCGCCACATTGGGCGACCTGCACGCCGGATGGGGATGAAATGATGATGAACACAACACAACACCCAGTCCCTGAGCGGAGAAAATCTCCGACCCAGCCGGGAATCGAACCCGGGCCCAGAGGACGGCAATCCGTCACGCTGACCACTCAGCTACTGGGGCGGACTTTTTGCGGATGATGCTGTGGTATATCGAGAGGTTGTAACAATGGAAAATTGTACTGAAATGCAGGAGGATCTGCAGCGAATTGACGCATGGTGCAGGGAATGGCAATTGAATCTCAAATGTAGACAAGTATAATGTGCTGCGGATACATAGAAAGAAAGATCCCTTATTTAGCTACAATATATCAGGTCAGCAACTGGCAGCAGTTAATTCCATAAATTATCTGCGAGTACACATTAGGAGTGATTTAAAATGGAATGATCATATAAAGTTGATCGTCGGTAAAGCAGATGCCAGACTGAGATTCATTGGAAGAATCCTAAGGAAATGCAATCGGAAAACAAAGGAAGTAGGTTACAGTACGTTTGTTCGCCTACTGCTTGAATACTGCTCAGCAGTGTGGGATCTGTACCAGGTAGGGTTGATAGAAGAGATAGAGAAGATCCAACAGAGAGCAGCGCGTTTCGTTACAGGATCATTTAGTAATCGCGAAAACTTTACGGAGATGATACATATACTCCAGTGGAAGACTCCGCAGGAGAGATGCTCAGTAGCTCGGTACGGGATTTTGTTGAAGTTCCGAGAACATAACTTCACCGAGAGGTCAAGCGGTATATTGCTGCCTCCTACGTATATCTCGCGAAGAGACCATGAGGATAAAATCAGAGAGATCAGAGCCCACACAGAGGCATACCGACAATCCTTCTTCTCACGAACAATACGAGACTGGAATAGAAGGGAGAACCGACAGAGGTACTCCAGGTACCCTCCGCCACACACCGTCAGGTGGCTTGCGGAGTATGGATGTATATGTAGATGTAGATGAGTGGCGCCGTCACAGCATGTCTTCATGATGGCTGCTACTCTTGACGTTCGTCAGATGCAACGTGCTGTCATAGGATTCCTGTGTTGTGAAAACGAGACAGTGGGAAACATCCACAAGAGGTTGAAAAAGGTGCATGGAGATGCTGCTGTTGTCGATCGCAGTACAGTTAGTCGGTGGGCAAGCAGGTTACGTGATGAAAGCGGACACGGCAATATTGAGGATTGTCCTCGCAGCGGCAGGCCTCGTACTACACAGACTGCGGACAATGTGCAGAGAGTTAACGAACTGGTGTCTGCTGACAGACGCATCACAGTGAACAAATTGTCACGCTACGTTGGGATAGGGGAAGGAAGTGTTTGCAGAATACTGAAAGTGTTGGCGTTAATACAGGTTTGTGCCTGGTGGGTTCCCAGGATGTTGACAGTGGCTCACAAAGAAACAAGAAAAACTGTATGCAGCGAACTTTTGGAACAATACGAGAATGGTGGAGATGAATTTCTTGGAAGAACCGTGACAGGTGATGAAACATGGCTCCATCGTTTTTCACCAGGGAGGAAGAGGCAATCAATGGAGTGCCACCATGGAAATTCACCCAAAGAAAAAAATAATTCAAAACCACACCTTCTGCTGGAAAAGTTATAGCTACGGTGTTTTTTGATTTCAGAGGACTCTTGCTTGTGGACATCATGCCAAGTGGAACCACTATAAATTCTGATGCATATGTGACGACACTGAAGAACCTTCAAGCTCCACTGAGTCGTGTTCGACCACATCGGCAAAAGCAGGATGTTTTGCTGTTGCACGACAATGCACGGCCACATGTCAGTCACAAAACCATGGAAGCGATCACAAAATTCGGATGGACAACACTGAAACACCCACCTTAGAGTCTTGACCTGGCTCCACGTGACTGTCATTTCTTTGGGAAACTGGAAGACTGTCTTCGTGGAAGAAGATTTGAATGCTGCCAAAGAGTGGCTCCAACAGGTTGGTCAGAATTTTACAGGTGCTGGTTCCAAGATGGCGTAAGGCAGTTTGGAGGGATGGAAATTATGTGGAGAAATGAAAATATTGTTCTTAAAGGATGTATCTACACACTGTAAAACTTTCAAACATGTAGAATAAAAGATGGATTAAAAAAAAAATAGTGTACGTTTCTTTTGGAGTGACCCTCGTTGATACGCTGACTGAAGCTACAAATAAAAATTTGTACGTAGGCCTCCACCTCACTAGACAGATGCGCTGACAACTATGCAATCCTGGCACAGTGGTTTTGCACAGTTTCCCGGACTATGCAAGCACGCGTCTTGCTATTCGAGTTTAGGCGGCATACCACGTAAGATGAGGCGTGAATGGTAACTTGTATTGAGGAGGAAGGTGTGCTAGGACAGTCGGTGTAGTTGTTCTTAGCCACTGTGCCAGTGTGGCGTAGTGGTTTGCGCATCTGCCGAGTCAGCAGGAGACCTGGGTGCGAATCCTGGCCTTCGCACAAATATTTATTCGTCGCAGATACAAAATATTCAGAACAGTTAACTGCAGTGAGCACATCTACAGCAATACTGTGGATGAGAGTCTGTCTCTATGAGACTCTCACGGCTTCGACCCTTCATCCCTGGCGCCGCCGAATCCGGGGTGAAGGGCCAGATTCGATAGCAGTGGTGTCAACACAAAGTAACACTTCGCACTGAAAGCACGTTTACTGAACACGCTCATAAGCATAAAAGGAATATAGAAGTTCATAAAATTGGACAAATTGGTCCAGAGTAACTGCTCAGTTCACGATCGCGTTGCTGCCAGAGCATCCGGGGATCTTCCAGCCGGTGCGGAAGTAGAAACCGGCCATTAGAGAATAGTATTACAATCCAGACTTATGTTTTGAACTAGTTAAAAGTATTCCATAAATAATCAAGTACCAGTACCTTCCAGACATCACGAATATTGTAGGATAAACAATCACGAGAGGCGGGAGTCCAGTAGTCCACTCCACACGCCACCAGCAGGGACTGTATCCACTGTACCACGACGTGCAACGCACAGCACGTTTCAACATTTTCTTGATAGGGGGAACAGAATCTCAAGAGACCCACCGGGGAACCATTTCAGTGAGAGATGGCAGCACTGAATGCTGACATTAGTGAAAGACATGTGCATCGATATTACATATCTTCTGCACTATTGTACACTAAACATTGGACGCAGCGGTCTGTCAATAGCTTAGAGTCCTGTAGAATGACAGCAGCTCTGGACCTGGATTGTAAATGGCAAGATGTGGCTAAGGTTGTGAGGAAATCGACTGAAATGGAAGTTAGCACTACTGCAGTTCGCTTACAGATATTATTGAGCTATGATGGACTTACAGGTACAGTTGACCTATAGTTCAGTTACGGGCGTGGTTCAGCGATGTTTCTCTTACTGGCGTAGCTGAGCTGTTGTTTGCTTCCTGGTAAAACTGAGCTGCAGTTCAGAATATAGCTGAGATGCAGTTCACTTTCCGGTGTACTGGAGTTGCGGTTCCTTTATGGGTGTAGCTGAGCTGCAGTTCGCTGACGGCTGTATTTGTGCTGAGTAGCAACGCAGCATAGTGCAGTCAGCGCACGTAAACGAACGCTGCCGAAGCTGCCCGATGACCACGAGAGCTGCTCTGCATGATTATTTGAACTGTGGAGAGACGACGCTGGCACAGTGATGGGCTACTTCACCACATCCGACGACAAATTTCTCTTCGTTTGCTCTTCTGACTGCCGTACTGCTCTGGTGACTCCGAGTCGTTCCAGGATTAAGTGCGGCCATGACTTGTGAAACACCACATCAGCTTGTTGATTTAACAATTCCATCCTGCGACGGAAGTGTTTTGAGATATGTTTCGAGAACACACACACACACACACACACACACACACACACACACACACACACACGTTGTAACTCGCTGCCTCTTCTGATTTTTTCAGCCACACTGTATACTCAACATTCTGCAAGGGACTGCGTTAATGTAATCATGACTTTACAGCTTTGCCGAGTATAATGACAAGTAATCATAATTGTAACTGCGTCAGTACTGATATGAATGCTAACTCACGTTAAGGCGATGGTACCTAACTGGGAGTTAAGCCGTTCAAATTGTGGTGGAAAGAGATAAAGTTTAGCTATTGGTATTTGGTCGTATTGTTGAGGAGAAATGATGGCGTAATGTTTTGATTGCTGAATTAAATACTAGACTTCTGCGGGTGGTATGGTTTCGTAAGTTTTCAGGAACAACAGCATCCAGTTGCGTTTTGTGATGGTGCAATTTTTGTTTTACCATTACTGGCCTCAAATCCTGACATTTGAATCAGTGGGACGGATCCTCGTCAGTTGACGGCGACAGTAACATTTATTACAAAATCCTGTCCAGCACAATAGTACCGGATTCCTCCTCAGTCTCTGGGACGGACACATATTCTTAAAAAAATCAGTAATATGTTTATTATTCCTGAGAAGGATATTCAAAATAAACTCGTCTAATTGATATCCTGATGAGGTGAATTTGCTGTGGTCTCATCGGCTTGTCCGTTATCTCCCTTCTTATACATTTGTGGCTTTAGGACACCGTTTTTCTTTGTTTTTTTTTTTTTCGTTGATATGTCGGTTGACTTTCCACGTGGGCACTTTGTAAAAACCGAAGCGTATAGAAATGTCGACGGATGGCATCATTCTGTTGCAGGATGCCGAGATATTTTCGACTACGCTGCAGAACTTTCGTTGGGAAGTCCTCACACACAAGCGCGCGCGCGCGCGCGCGCGCGCACACACACACACACACACACACAGAAACGCGCGCGCGCGCTCTATGTAATTACTTCGTGACCAAAAAAAAAGTGAACCAGCCAGAAGCGGGGGGAAGAAAAGTAGTGAAACTTTATGTGTTGGCAAGATGCCACATCGTCGCGAAAAAACACAGTGACCCGTATATGTAGTAAGTTTCCTTTAATTTACGTCTATGGTCACAATCTTTTTTGTTTAACAGATCACCGGTTTCCGTCTTTAATGACCATCATCATATCTGCAGCAAAAATGGGAAAAATATAAATACACTCGCAAACTGTATACAGCTTAATAACAATACATAGAGCATATTGAAAAGTAGTACTGACAAAATTTGCATTTGTGCGCTTTAAATATGAAGAGGTTTAAATATGAAAAAGGTATGGCTCTTCATATTTAAAGCGCACAAATATAAATTTGTTACTCTGTTAAACAAAAAAGATTGTGACCATAGACGTAAATTAAAGGAAACTTCATTTGTTGAGTCCGTATGTGAAGCAATTCCAGTGATCACAAAACAGTGAAATTGACAAGAATTGGCAGTATGACGTTGGACCTCATCTGGCCCAATGCATGCACTGTTTCAATTGAGAAACACTTCATAAAACTGTTGTTTCCTGTCCTGAGGGAAGCTGGGTTACAACGTCGCTAACTCGTCCTTGACAGCTTCGATACTGGGTCGAGCTGGTCACATATATTCTGTGAGGAACAGATATGGGGATCTTGCTAACCTTGGGAGTACCTCAATATGACGCAGATATTTCATGGAGGCACATCCCATGTATGTACGACCCTGTCCCAGGAGAGGAAACACATGGTTCAAATGTCTCTGAGCACTATGGGACTTAACTGCTGAGGTCATCAGTCCCCTAGAACTTAGAACTACTTGAACCTAACTAACCTAAGGACATTACCCAGTCATCACGAGGCAGGATTCGAACCTGCGACCGTAGCGGTCGTGCGGTTCCAGACTGTAGCCCCTAGAACCGCTCGGCCACCCCGGCCGGCGGAAACACATGAGTACGTACCGTGATGTACTGTTGTCCCATCAAAGTTGCCTTAATTACTACCAGCCGTGACCTGAAGTCATATACCATGGCTCCCCACATCACGCCAGTATTAAAGCAGCTGTGACTCGCCAGACCATTAGAAGAATGAGATCTCTCACCAGGCCGCCACGATATTCGCCGATAATGATCATCATCAGGGGAGTGTGGAACCGCGATTCATCACTGAACTCAATGCGATACCGTTCATCAGCGTTCCACGCTTCCCAGTCACGGCACCTATTCAGTCTGGTGTGGCTTTAACGGCGGCCTACGCATGAGACGGTGATTCCCTAGTCCGGATGCTGTTAGTGATCGCGCAATGGTGCTGGATGACACGGAGTGATGAACGAAGTCCATTGTTGTTCTCGGATGGCTGAAGCAGATGAGACAGGGTTGCGATGTGCGTGGTGCACAATACAGCGATCCCCCCTTGCGATGTTAAGATGTGGTCGACCAGAAACTAGGCGCCAGCCATCACGTGTCCGTGCAGTCAGAGATTGGGCCACTATCACGCCCGAATGCCCCACAAATCTGGATACTGCACGCTTCAATCTTACGAAAAAGAAGACACAATGAGGCCCCTTTTAGACTGTAGCCGAAGCCGATAACGCTGTCTCACGGGAATACGCGTCATCCCCATGCGATCAGTGAACATCTTACGCTGCTCACATCATTATACAGCCTATCAGACGTGGCAAGAATAGTAAACACGAACAGCACTAATACAAGCTGGTGATCGTTCTACCTTCCACAGACAATTCACATACCCGCCAATGATGTGTACATGTTCGAAGTTACATTGACATCCGACGATGGCTTCCGGGTGCTTCGCTTTTTCTGTCAGGGAGTGTGTTTTGTGAAAAGTAATGGTCGTATAACACTCCTATGGGGTAAGCCCGAAATTACTTTTACGTTTGAAGACAGAATGACCCGCTGTATTCTGTCTGCTAAACACTCTTCATCGAGCGAGCTGGCGCAGTGGTTAGCACACTGGACTCGACTTTGGGAGGACGACGGTTCAAACCCACGTCCGGCCATCCTGATTCAGGTTTTCCGTGATTTCCCCAAATCGTTTCAGGTAAGTGCCGGGTTGGTTCCTTCGAAAGGCACGGCCGCTTTCCGTCTCCATCATTTCCTAATCCTGCTTGTGCTCCATTTCTAATGACCTCGTTTTCCTCAGAATGGCCAGGTCAATCATATTGGTACCGAAGGGCGACCACACGTAGGGGCACGGGGAGATACCACTCCCCCCCCCCCCCCACCCTAGTCTCAGCGAAAGTAAAAAACATTGTGTAGTCAGATGTTTTTCTTTCAAGCAATGATGTAAAAGTCTGTATTACACAGCTTTTTAAGAGGACCAGAACTGTACCTTTTTTATGGCTACTTAAAAGTCGCCATTTGTCTTGCAAAATATTAAAAATACTCCATACCCCTTAGGTTTTGCGCCCCCCGTGCACATCTGCAAACTATCGTCCTTGTGCCCATTTTGGTGCCTTTGACACACGCTCACCTAATACGTTTCAAGAAAACCCCGCAGCAGATTCATTCCATAACGGGGAGGGGGGCGGGAGGGGGGTCTGTTCTAGCAACGCTTCGGGTCAATTTAGGCACCCGAAATTTTCCGTACCAAAAACTTTGTTTTAATAAGAGAATTCTGAATTACAAAGTTAAGAATACAACACTGCAACGCAACTCGATGTAGCAAGGTCCTGAAATTTCGAGGTGAAATAAAGCTTAACCGGCTTGCAAGGACAGTCTCCCGAGACCGTTTTTTTAGATTAGTTACAGCGAAAGGTTTTCCAGGTATGTAGCTAATGCCTGTAAGAGAGACGTACAAATGAAACATTACCGAAATGGTAAGACGAATGATTTTGTAGATACTTTCGTGTTTGAATATTTATTCTGATTTTCTTCTGTTCCAGGTGAGTGGCGCAGCTGTTAGGAACTTGCTTTTACACTTCCGGAAGCTTGAGCGACGAACTAGGTATGTAATCCAAATGATGCGTTGAATCACAGCTTAATTAGCTGGCATAGTGGCGGCGGAAGTAAATCATCAATTTATATCTCATGTCGTTTCTTAGCCATCAGTTTGGTTTTTTTATCTTCTGTATCTGCCGTTAAATTGAAGCTTTGCGTTAACTTTAGCTTCGCTGAGTTGTGAAAGATCGTCGGCCCCCTGTTCTCTATTTTTATCAGTTAGTGAAAACGAAATTCCCATACACTGCATAAGATTTACAGAGGATAGTGAAAAATATATGAAGAATTTTCTATTTGCGGAGAACTTTGAATATTATTTTTGTGTCCCTGAATGGCAGACAGCAAGCCCTCAGAAGTTCTGAAAATGTGGCTCTGGAGAAGGCTGACGAGGACCTGCTGGATGGAAAAAAGTCCAGTGCTGATGTTTTTAAATATGCTGATGAGTAATGAAACCTCACACTGTTCGAAGAGATTTCGGGATTGCTGCCGGTAGTCAGAAACTTCACTCCACGATATTCCAACTGGACACCTGCCAGTCATCTACAGTTGTCTTCGGGGTTGCTGCTCGCCACAGTCATCGAAGTATTCTGGTGTCATCGTCTGGAGCAAATCTTGGAGATGACGAGATTCCACGCATTATCCAGCTGGTAGCCGCTGTCGCGTTTCATTAGATTTTCTGAGGATACCAGCTGGATAACGTGCGGAATCCCGTCATCTCCGATATTTGCTCCAGGTGAAGACGCCATAATACTCCGATGAGTGCGGCGAGCAGCAACGCCGAAGAGAGACGATCCTTGCAGTTCAACCAGCCCGGGCTGTGCCGCTGGGCGGTGTGGTCCTTGGGTCACCGTGACTCTGAAGCACGCGCGACGAAACTATCAGCGCGCTATAGAAGGCAGAGAGGAGAACGTCTTCGTCGGTCTTCGGTGGCTTGCCTCAAGATGACTGCTAAGTGTCCAGTTGAAATACCGTGGAGTGAAGTTTACGTCGACCATCTGTAATCCCGAAATCCTTTCGAACATTTAACTCGACGGAAAATTCTAATTTTCACATCAAACCTCATATTAATCACCAGAAAATGAAAAGAAAACTCTTTGGATATTTTGCAAGAGCAGGGGAAGCAACTGTTAAAACTAAATTTTTGAAAACAGCCACAAGTCGCACTTAGTAATTTTTTTTTTTTTTTACCGGTTTCGCTCTTCCCGTGAACAAGCGCATCATCAGAATACACACAGCAGAAGCCACAAATTGAGATAACACGGAAAACTTACATTGACTTTACGTTACGTTTCCATTACGGTGACTTACGTTTTGAGTTGGCTGACAGCACTAAAGATTAAGCTGGCTTTACTGTAGTAAATGAACTTACGTTTAAAGTACAGCGGTAAATGATGACACTGACAGTGTCAAAGATTAAACTGACTGTACGACAGTACTTGTAAAGTCAGTGGTACGGTGTATACAAAGTTAATTTACAACTACAGGAAACGAATTTACATTTTAAATATATATTCTTAAATATGTATTTCATAATGTATTTTTAAAGACATTGTAACTTTTATAATTGTATTTTCAAAGATAAACGCATGTGAGATATCTGTATACAAGCCCATAAAAGAGACTATTAAAATGGTATAAATTTAGTTTTCTGTAGTTGTAAACTATCTTTAGGTACACTATACCATGGACGTTAGAGTACAGGGTGATTCAAAAGTAACTGCACACGCTTCATGAGTCTAATGTATGGATCAAAATAAGAGTAATAGGCCTATGTTAAATGAAGTTTTGTTTAAAACTGCTTTATTTCCAAGATATGATTCATAATGTCATTTGTGGTAGGCATTACATGATGGGCCAGTGAGACTTTCGGCGTGTCGTGTTCGCGTGCATATCGACTGATGTTGCTTTGTACATCCCTCTACACTGACCCGTTAATTCTGGCAAGAAACTCCTTTGGTTATTTTACTTCGGCGTAGTCCGTTGTGCAGAATGAGATGAACGGAGCCTGCAACATTCCTAGAGCGCTAAGACGTGGAGCATGTCACTATCTTCGTCTAAGTGGACATCATTTTGAGCATATCCTGGAGTAAATGTACAGTATGTAGGTGAGTTGAATTTCGGGTCCCTTCGTGTAGATGCTTTTTGAGAAGAATTAATTCTGTGTTGTTTGTGTTGCGCTTGTGATCTCTACTCTATTGCATAACTCTGAAATGAAACAATTTTGGACAAAACTTTATTTAATGTTTTAGTCTTATTTTGATGCATACATTATACCTACGGAGCGTGTACAGTTACTTCTGAATCACCCTGTACTGTGGTACAGTCAACTTAATCTTTGGAGTTGTCTTCATCAACTTCTGCACTTTAAACGTAAGTTTAAGCACTGCAGCGCAGCCATCTTAATCTTTACTGCTGTCGGCCAACTGTAACAGAACATGTACGTTACGTAACGTCAGTATAAGTTTTCCGTATTATCTCAATTTGTCTCTCTTACAGTGTCTATTGTGATGATGCTCTTGTTCATTTGAAGAGCGAAACCGGTAAACAGAAAGTACTAACTGGGACTTGTTGCTGTTTTGAAAAACTATTTGTACACGGAAAAACCAAAGGGAGGCTTAGAGAGAAGACAGTAAATCTCTACGACGTAACAAAGTGCCACAATTATCAAGAAATGAAGAGGACGGTACAAAACAGAGGAGTTTCTGCAGCGACGAGTCTTAGCTTTCAAAATATGGTTGAGAATGAAACAGTAGTCTACATCGGGAGTATTCGCGTCTTACTCCTAAAAGCTCTAAACATCTCCTGGCGCCTTTGTTACTCGAACTGTTTGTTCCGCTATCGTTTATTTTCTGATTTCTTATTCACACATGTCGCGTAGTGGAACTACTTTTTTGCTGTCTTATACTGAACAGTACCACCATCATCTGGTTGTTAATTTAAAAGGTATAGATTGTACGTCACACAACTACGTCGGTGCAGGCGTATTTTCTACGTTTCGAAAATAAATAACTCGACTATAGATAGATTCCTTTAGAGGCAGAAGAAAATTAAAAGCCTATACATCAACGGGAGGACGTCACAGTACATCCCAGAATGCTAACTGAACTGCGAAAGGGCGTAGGGCTGGGCTCATTCAGACACTGAATGTTAATCTCGTGGTGCCATTCACAGATTCGACGCATGCGCCATTTTCGGTGTTCCGAAGAGCAGGCACGTGTTTACGAGCGTGCGGCAGCGGCTGTTCGCCTCTCACTACGGCAGCTTTGACAATTTCAGCCGTCGCCACGGTTGATTAGACACACACTCCACTCAATATTGCCGCTCGCCGTGCGACCGCAGGCCAGAGCAAATAACAATTCATAGCCCGGAAGAGCGACGGATATGGGCGAACGCGACTGCGTGCGATCCGTTCACGGGAGCGTAACAGCGTCGGAACCGGAAAGGGGCATTACCCTGCGCATGTGTGAGTGCGTGTGCTTATGCGTGCGCCTGCGTGAGGCTGAATCCACTGGCGAGATCAGCCGGCACATCCGGCCGCCACACGCTCGCCCCGACTGATCCGATAATATGGAAGGACGGAGTCTTTACGCCTCACCTTACGCTGATGCACTGTTGTTTTGTTCTGTATTTTTGTTATGGAGATTGAGAGAACTTTTGTTGTCGGTGTAAAGAAAATGCCGCAGAATTGAACAAGAAATTCTGTGTGAATGAATATTTTAACTAACCGATGAAACTACCAGAACACGGGGAAGTTTTGTAGCATAATGGGTGGGGCGAAAATTAATTCTAACGAATAACCGCACGCATTCACCAATATAGTTTCATATTAAGTGATACTGATTCGGAATGCCGCCTACTTGTTTCTGCTATGATGAAAAAGCAAATCCCATACCTTAAACGAGCACTTTCGAGTATCTGGAGACAGTATTTTCGTAAATAAGGATTATACAAAACAAACCTTAACAAATTAATTTTGTTTATGCTGAAACTTAGAACTCACAGAAAGAAAACGAGGCACATTTGGAACACACACATTCGAAACAGATACAGTATTTATGGTGTACTGAACTTCACACATTTCTTAATTGCCAAGAATATTTTGGTAGTAGGTCGTCCAAAGGTCTAGATGAACCAATACGGCAACCTTTTAGACTTTGACAAGATCGGTGAGTTCGCACACTTGTGCTTTTAATCTTTGCTACCTTACTCTTTTTTTCTCCGCCTGAATTTTGGCATTCCTTAAAAGGCATCGTCCCACGAAAGGTAATTAGAAGTTGTAATACACTTAGAAATTATTAGGAACGGTTAACGTTTCTATTTGGAGAAAATCGTATTGAAAACACTGACACATCCTCAGACGAACCATTCTGTGTTGCTACCACTTTAGATAGTAAACGATCATTCTCAGCAACGTGAATCATACAGGTTCTACACATGAATAAGTGCGAAAGTTAAAATACATTGCACTAAGAGTTGTTACCATTACAGAAACCGTCACCTTGGTATTACCATGGGTAAATAATGATGGTATCGTGGCCGGCCTTGGTGACCGAGCGGTTCTAGGCGCTACAGTCCGGAGCCGCGCGACTGCTAATGTCGCTATTATGCTAAGAACAACATAAACACACACCCATGCCCGAGGGAGGACTCGAGCCTCCGGCGGGAGTGGCCGCGCAATCCGTGACAAGGCGCATAAAACCTCGCGGCCACTCGGAGCGGTCTTTATTTTTATCTTTCTTTCTTTTTTTTCCTTGCTTTTAATAGTCATTTTAAGTATAGCATTTATCTGTTGCTAGTAGACTAGTGGAAAAGGTGAATTATCTCACCATTTGTATAAATTCGCTACATTCTGCCAACTGATTAATAATGTTTGAGGCGTCACGATGAAGAACAGGGTAATCGGTGTGTCGGAGCTAATCTCGGTAGTCAGAAATAGCTAGTTAGTGACATTTAGTTCATGCAACAAACCCCTTGCATGCAACGAATGCCACACAGCACATCAATTAGAAATGTAAAAGCGCGGTAGTGTTGACGTTGGTAATAGCGATTCGAAAAGGGCAGTCGACGCAAGTCCCTAGAGGTACAGACATCTAACAATCGGTGCTTGGAGGGCAATTGTCAACTCCTTTTACAAAGTAGATTATTAAGGGGGTGTCATCGATTTTATATAGTGATTCCTAAGTTGCTGACTGTAAAGAGGGAACCACTGAAACAGTAAGATAAAGTCCTTGTATGTTCATATAAACTCCGAAGTCTACACTCGGTATGTAACTATGTAGGAATCAGCTATTTGTGTTTCGTATCATCATAAAACACTTTATTTGGATGATTTCCAATACAGTAGACATTTATTTAGCGCTCAGAATTCGTTCACCCTTAGTACTGGTATGTACTTGAGTTTTTAATACCACAATGGGACGTCATCGATTTAAAGTCATATTTTAAAGAGGAAAACAGAACACTGGTGTAATAACAACCTGGCAATCGATTTTGCGTAAAAATTTGAGCAATAATTTTGATAGTGCGCAGCTTTTACCATCTGTGATTTACATTTTAAGCATTAGCACGTTGCAGTACCCCACCCCACTGTGTCCTCTTATTGGTAAAGCGTGAAGCACGAACTCAGTTAAGTGGTTACACAATGACATTAGTAACACGTTAATAATATTCAATTTACAAACCCATAGCGTTAAAGAGTGGTGTAGCTCTTGAATCTGTTCTTCACATTAATATTGTCAGCTTTAGAATTCAAAGCAAGTGTTCCCTTGTCGGTATCTCTAACAGTTTTTTCAAAGGATGGTGATCTGGAGGGACGCCCACTCAGCTACTCAAGACACCGGCAGCGAAAACTATTGAGCATTGGACATAGATTTGCTGCACATAACCCAGTACTCTTTGAGTGATACGCTCAGTGGTTTCCACTGCATTGTGAATTTCCACATATAATAAAATTGTAACAAGAAGTTGTCTGTAAATGGTATATATTTCAGAAAACTGAATATGAGAGTGTTTTTTATAAGAGCTATCGAAGCGAAAAAATTATTTTTAGAATTTTTACGTGTATGTCTGTACGCGTACCACGCAAAAATTTATGCACTGAACTGGATGCGATTTTCAGTTCTGTTTTTGCAGTTCTAACTTAAAATGTGATGCCGCTTTCATTTTGACACACCGGGTATATACTAGAGTGTTTGCTGCACATAACCCAGTACTCTTTGAGTGATACGCTCAGTGGTTTCCACTGCATTGTGAATTTACACATATAATAAAATTGTAACAAGAAGATGTCTGTAAATGGAAGATATTTAAGAAAACTGAATATGAGGGTGTTTTTTATAAGAGCTATCGAAGCGAAAAAATTATTTGTAGAATTTTTACGTGTATGTCTGTACGCGCACCACGCAAAAATTTATGCACTGAACTGGATGCGATTTTCAGTTCTGTTTTTGCAGGTCTAACTTAAAATGTGATGCCGCTTTCATTTTGACACACCGGGTAGAATAAAAATTATCCCAGTTTTGCCATAAAAGCACGTACTGTTACACACCGTAGGACATTGTCGCTTGCTGTAAACAATCAAATGCGCAGGCAGGACGGCGAAGCTTTGTGAGACGCCGCCCGCGCCGGCGTCTTTTATGAGCGGCCGAGGTCACGGGCAAAAGCTGGTCGCAGTATAAAAATGGACAAAGCAAAGAAGTCTCTGGCAACAGTTACAGACTAATAAAGTACGAGAACAGTGTCAAAACTATATTTTGCGGGAAGTGGCGAAAAAAATACGTGTACAGGAGAGCGGATAAGTGTGCATGGCACTGACGTTTTTTTATGTTCGTTGAACGAAACTACGTACGCAACTCTGCCACCATTTAGTAAATTTTTAGCAAAGACTGATTATTAGCGTGTTGTTGTCAATCATTCTAATTGCTCCGACACCTGAAACAAGTACCGGCTTTTCTCAGACAGTCCCTTCCCTTGTTGAAAGGCCTTGAATGCGGTCAATGGGAAGACTAATCCTGAGAAAGTTAGACTTGTGACAATTCTAAACCAATAGGCAATTTTCATCCATGTGGTTTTATCGTCATTCTTGAAACGGCAGACTCTTTAGTTCAATGTTCTTCCTTCTCTGACAAGTTTTTTGTGACCTGAAAACTATTACGGAGTGAAAACTAATCTACTGTAATCTTGCACGATTTTAGAAAACACATCTTCTCGCGACATCCCTCAGTATCTCTTGTCTATAAAATGACCTGCCTGCTAAAATATGATCCCCATGAAACAAACTTTGCTCACCTCGTGCTCCTACTATGCACGTCGCTTCTTTTAAAAGTAGAAACAGAGGCGACAGCAAGTGTCGATCTGCAGATACCGTTGACATGTTGTGTAGCTTTATATAGTATTACTGGCTCACAGACTGAACGTGTGTGTCGTCTTCCGTCACTTTTTGACAGAACGACGACCATACGTGATTTCTAAAATTAAGCTACGCTCATACATATTCTGTGTATCGAAAACTGACATAGGCACAGTAGCTAGGGTATCGCTGAAAAATTCTTCACACACAGTAAATATGACTGTTTCGTAACGATACCTAGTTGTCTTGTTGCAATAAGATGGGTTACCTTTCACACCTCATTGTTTTCGTACACTAACGTAACAGATTATTTTAAAAAATTGGGCCCATCTGTATTGTGGCTATAACGTCCCATTGCTCAATATGTTAACGTCGCGTACCGTCACGTTATTGTAGATTACGATATTAAATGTATGTAGATCGATTATGTTGACCTTTGAAAACATTTCCACACGCGTACATCGCTTTCTACCGTATTTACTGTTAATTTAGACATCGTTTTTATTATGATAATTAAAAAATCTTCTTAACGGCCAAAAAGATTCTCTTCCTTTTAGTCTTCCAGGAAGTGACAGACCGTTTCGTATACTCCTCGCGGTCATCTCGAGCTATTACTGATGATTGTAAATCTTCAGAACGGTCTTCACTACACCTACTTCCTCATTTTAGAGACGCGCGGTCTTAGGCATATTCTCACGGTCCGCGCTGCTCTCCTTGACGGAGGTTCGAGTCCTCCCTCGGCATGGGTGTGTGTGTTGTCTATCGAGTAAATTAGTTTAAGTAAGCTTAGGGACCGATGACCTAAGCAGTTTGGTCCCATAAGATCTTACCACAAATGTCAAATACCTCATTTTAGCGTCCATTGTCCTTACCAACACTGTAGAGAAGCATTGAACGTCAGTCAATTTTTACATCTTCATCTGGGAAGTTGTGCATGATATCTGAAACGAAACTGAAATGTGTAAATAAGAGCGCAAAGAGTGGCCCATACACTTCTATTTGCATGTGAAATAGCCGGAAAATAGTGTTTTAGACAGTTATGTCTTTACTAGCTCGCGCTATTTTGCATTCAATCGTTTCAATTTGACCGTCTTTCCATTGAAATCCAAGAACTGCCGCACAGTAGTTCGTGGGCAGCGCTAAGTCGAGGTTGGGTATGTACTTCGCGCTTAGTCTTAAAATGGCTGCAGTGTGGCAGAGCTAGTGACGAGCAACCAGTGCGCACAAGTATAATCAGGTCTTAACTATGTGGGTCACATTCTCAAGCTAGGTCGTTTATGGGAGCCGAAATTTTCCCTTTTTAAACATAAAACATGAAGCCAAGTGGATGATGTTTTGTTGAGAGCACTAATCAGGAATAATTTAAAGATGTACCTGAGTTTGTATTGATGAGTATATAACAGCTGAGAGCTCACTCTCACCTCATTTTCTTCTTCGTCTTCCTGCATAATTTTTAAGGGCAGAGACTCAACAGAACTCAAAAGGCGAGAAGCTGTAGTGGTCTAAACTCTTGGAAGGCGACTATCGGAATCTAAATGGTTCAAATGGCTCTGAGCACTATGGGACTCAACTTCTGAGGTCATCAGTCTCCCAGAACTTAGAACTGCTTAAACCTAACCAACCTAAGGACATCACACACATCCATGCCCGAAGCAGGATTCGAACCTGCGACCGTAGCGGAATTTCGATTAAGGCGGTAAAGAATGAGCAGATGCCTTCTTCAATAGCACCAAAGCAATTGCACGTTCCACGTAACAGGCTGAGAACAAGAGTTCTACGCGGAAAAAAAGAGAGATGCAGAAGCTGGTAAAAAGATTATGGGAAGCTTACGGAGAGTATTCAATAAGGAACAAGACCTAGAAATCATTGATTATGTTTTGGAAGAGGGAAAGCGATTTTATCGATTTACAGTTAACTGTCTGTTGAGATTAGTATTCCACTTAGCAGAATCGAACTGCATCGTCTTAACAAACAGATGGAGACGACAGGCAAATACAACACCCTAATATTATTCTTAGGAAGCCTATCTTAGCGGCTAAAGGACAGACTTCCAGCAAGGTCGCTGTTGACAAGTTTATTGACATCCCTACAACAGTGCAAGAAAAGCATCATCATCCTCCTCATCATTTAGATAATGTGGATGAAATCATTAACAATTCAGCCTAAGAAAGTGTTAGCACTCCAAGCCGGTGCCATTACTTCATTCGAAATGTTTTGCTGTACACTTTCTGAGTGTGCATATCCGTACTGTCCGCTTTACCACGTTAGGCTGTGTAATGCTTCTCAAAAATGCTTGTAGATGTTATCCATTATTTATTTTTCAGTTGCAGACCTTGTAACGTTTAGATTCAAAATACGCAAGCGGAAAACTTCTACCAGTAATCATGGTTTGATGATAGTTCAATTTTCCTTATAGTTGTCACTTACATTCTTTATGCTTCTCTCAAACCGAAGAACAGAAAAACATCAGTGTATTCGAAAGAGGAAGGACCGTGGCAAATGCGTTCTGTAAGAAGCAGCAGTCAATACTAAGAGCTTTTCCTCTTTTTAATTTAATTCTACTCTTCTAATAAATTTAAAACATATAAGAAATGGTTTTTGTTGGCTACAGTTCCACCAGTTAAAACAGTACTGCTGTATTTCGGGCTTGTATTATCACAAATGAAGCGTAGTGCTTCAGTATTAATATAATTTGAAACCAAACAGTCTGATTGGTACTTGGAACCAGTCATATCCCTGGTATGGCACCAAATACTTTCTAATTAAATTATATATTTTCTGTTTAATTATTTTTTGGAATGATGATGTGAGGAGCATAATTCTGTGTTAGAAGATACGTTCTCAATTTTTTGGATACATTGTTTTGGATTCCCCTGGCAAATGTGATATTTTGTATTTAAAAGGTTTTACGTTTCTGCTGTTCATGTATGTTAGTGTTGTTGGTGTATGATTAAACTTTTCTTGTTTCTGTATTTCTCAAGTGCTTGGAAATAAACGTTATTATTGAAACTGTTTAGCAAAATAAAGCGATTCGCTTTAGGAGCTATCGGTGTTTTCAGCATAACTTCCTTTAAAAAACTTTCTTTAAATATTTTGCAGTTATGGAACAACGCTGATCGGAATTATTACATGACATTTATTCGTTCTTGCTTTGGATAACAATTTTCCGCAGCAAATCCTATAATTTTTTCGCCCATATTGAACGGCAACTTAGACGGTGACTACGTTGACGACGACGATGATGATGGCAGCACTGAGGGATGATGGTGGTGGTGGTGATGGTGGTGGTGGTGGTGGTGGTGGTGGTGGTGGTAAGAGACGATGATGATAAGGAATGACGACGACATAGATGAATGGTAAGAGACGATGAATTGATGAACAGGAGGAGGAGGAGGAGGAGGAGGAGTAAAATAGTATAATAGTGTGGAGCTACGTTAGCTTGGAAAGGAATCTCCCATGCATAATATTACTACTGCGCGATATAAAATAAAGAGAAATCACGTGGAGAAAGTTGTGCTTTCCTTAATTGGAATGGTGGTGCGACGAGTTTGGTGAAGAGAGACAAGGCACAATTAATTCTGGCATTTCTCATTCCACGTCTCAAGTTCTGTAACACGGTCAGAGCCATTCTCTGATGCTGTGCAGTTGGCGGCCGCTAGTTATCGGTAGCTATTTGGGCGATACGATCACGACCGCCACCGCCGGCTTTATATTCTGGCGCTTTTGTTCGCTGTTTGTTGAGCTCAAATGCGAGGAGCCAGCGCCACAGCGAAATGGCCCACCTAGGCTATAAAATGTTCGTATATACATATATGTAGGTGTGTGTAGTTAGTTGGCCAACGGCGCAAGCGGTGGCGGCCGCTGCCCTGTTCGCAGCTGCAAGCTGGAAGCTGGAAACCAACGGCCACACCTGCTTGTTGTCTCGCACGTTGAGCAACAACACAATCCTCCCCTCCCCCCCCCCCCCCCCCCCCGAGGTGTTGCTCCGTGGCGCGTTCAGGAAATGGCCACACCAGCTGCAAGAGACCGTTGTGACTGACTTCTTTGCGTGTTTACTTTTTAGTTTTGGCTTTTGATGGAAGCCCACTACTCTTGAAGTTCATTCGTGAGTGTAATGCCTTTATGAATGTCAACCATTTTTATTCCAAGTTCTTACAAGTATTATTATACCTCTATGAACGGCTCCTTCTTGCTGTTCTTCTTGGAAGATCAGATTGCTCAATCTTTTACCATTCGTATGGGCAACGTGATCGTAAAAAATTATCCTGCTGCGAGGGGTTTGAGTGATGTTTTCTGCATGTGTACGTATTTCATGATTGCGTCGTCTTCTCTCATCGCGCCTACGATTTTCTTAAACATTTGTCTTTCTCTTATTTCTAATTTCTTCATCAGACGTTTTCTGTTCGTACCAAGAAATTCTGCCGCGTATACGGCCTCCGGTCGTATTACTGTACAATAATCCTTATACAGAGCGTTTCTTTTAACTTGAGACTAATAAGTATATCGAGTGCGACGCATCGTAAAAAAAAAAAAAGTTCTACGTGAGAAGTTTAATATTAATAGAGGGGACTGCTGTGAGTGCTACAGCTGTCCATCTGCTAACCGCCCCTCGTTCTTGGGCGGGCTCATCTTTGTGTTTTCAAATGGGAACACTCAACTTTTATTGCATATTCGGATTCTACGCCAGCAAATACGCACAGTTTACTCAAACCATTGTTTTCCATATGCCACTGTAATGGCAAATATGAAGTGTGCCTTTTTTTCGCAACTAAGTACCGACGAATTTGGTTCTACATTTCACATACGATGTAAACGTTAACCTCTGAGTTCTGGTTGATATTGATGTTCAAACTTTACTTGAGTGCTGCAAATGTGTCTGTACAGTACAAATAATAAGGCTGGAAATTAATATTTCTGGCAGATAAGCTATTTGTATGGTAACGTTGTTTACTGTTCCCTACATTGTTGATAGTAGTGAAGTCCCCAGACCACTAGAATGCTTGATTTCAGTGGCCGCCCTCCAACCTCGCCATCAGGATGACAGACTCATGTAGGTGTTTGCACCCAACATCCGTAAGTGTCGCGCTGGCCGCTATGCGGCTACAGGCGGAATAAAAACCACAACCATTGTAATAAGGTAAAATGTTCGTGAAGTGACAGTGACAGGCGTTCCGGCCATGGGTATTCGCCGAAATGAAGCATCTTAATGGTAAGAGGCAAGAGGACTCACCGAAATCAAGCACCCCATTGCAAGAACTGGCACACTTGTTACTTGTCGATTACTGCGCCTTGTACCACGAATGGAAACCAATCGTTTGAGTAAACCGTACACATAATCCGATAATGCAATAAAATGGGTGGTTCCCACTTGAAAATACACTCTTAGCTTTGCTCGTGCAGGAGGGTTTGTTAGGAGGTGGCTAGTTGTAGCACAGACAGATGTCTCCTTTACTAATATTAACTTTTCACCTAGAACATTTATTTCGTACGATACGTTATTTTCGAGATAGTTAGTTACCTCGAGTTAAAACACACACCATGTATGTAAAAGGCAATGTCCGCACTGAGTCGTCATGCTCAGCCCAGAACTTGAAATTTGGAGAGGGTGCTGATCTTATTCTGTGTACATCCTGGAAGAAAGGATATTGCGGAGACATGGTTTACGAGAGCTAGTTGTTCAAGGTTAGCAGGAGAGCTTCTGTAAAGTTTGGAAGGTAGCAGACGAGGTACTGGCCGAATTGAATCTGTGAGGACGGTTAGTGAGTCGTGCTTGGGTAGCTCAGATGGTAGAGAACTTGTCCGTCAAAGGCAAAGGTCCCGAGTTTGAGTCTCGGTCCGGCACAGTTTTAATCTGCCAGGAAGTTTCATATCAGCGCACACTCCGCTGTAGAGTGAAAATCTCATTCTCAAGAGTCGATCTGTCATTGTGTGCCCTCGGAAACCAACGATGGCGGTGTCACGTTAAAACCAAAGGGTCTGTTTACAAAATTGCCTCAATCCGCACTCGTGTGCCTCTCGGTATAGAGACCGCATTGACGCTTCTCTGAAGCTTTAACATAAGTTTTAGCTGTCAGTCTTCTACATAAGTATATCATCTCATCAGTTTATGTAAAACGAAAGTAACATGGTATTTATTACTTTAACACATAGTAGTACCACCACAAACGACAGAGCGTCGTTTGAATAATAAACGTGTATTATTTGAACTGTTAGTGCAAATGCGGAAATTTTTCACTGGTGCAGAATACGAACATTCCATAGCGATCATGGAAGTAAACACTAATAATACCGCATTTGTTCATTTAACTCGCCTGATAAGCTTTCCACGTAAAACTGGCAACTGAGGCGTTGATTTGCTACTGTGTTATAAACTCTATCTGATGTAACGCCCACAAAACGTTGCTGTAGTTCTTCGAAACGAAATTGTAGCTCCGGAATGCGTTGCACTCATCCAGTTACAATCATTCTGTTTATTAGCAGTTAACAGTATCTCAAACCGTGCGCGTTATACTGGTTTAGACCATCGTAAGGGTGACGGTGTACGCTGAAGTGTGTACACATAAAAATCAATTGTTGTTTTTCAGACGATTGTTATCGCGTGCAGTAAAACAAGGTGGTCTGATGCGGAAATCGCGTCGCTGTGGTTCCACGTTTCGCAGTTTTATTGGTCGCACTTCGGAGGTGCGGGCGGCGGCGGGGTTGTAAATCGTTTTTTATCGGCCAATCGCGGGCACCCGCTTACACTGAGACTGCTGTACGCAAAAAATCCTTCTGCAGGTGGGATTGTTCTAGCGACAAACCCTGCTGGCGTCCGGTTTAGAGCAAAGCGCACGATTTCAGTGGGTGCGCTAACAGTACTGCTATGCCAGTGAGTCGTGGAACGTAGGGTGGGGGAAGATGGGAAGGGGGAGGGGGACGCCCGCCCCCTTGCGTCCTTCTGTACCGATTTTGTCCTCTGCGGGGGTTTTCATCCGCTACAAATACGAGGATCGGCTTTCCATATCTGCCGAGCACTAATAGAAGCGGTCCTGCGAAGAAAGAGGAGATGGAGGTTCGTGGCGTGGGTCGGGGTTTCTATTCATTCCGGCTCTTTGAAACCGGAACCAATACCGCATTCTTCTCAGATATCGTACTCTCATTCCCTTTCTGCGTGCAGTACCTTCATTCCCGGAAACGATGGATGAGGTTTCAAGTATTCTCGTCCGTATTTCGGAAGCGAACGACTGAATCACTTATGCGTGATTGCACATTTTCGTGCCTCCTGAATAATTACACGGTAGTCAGTCAATTGGCGTAAGGTAACAGGTCTGGCATGGTAAAGAAGCAACATTGTGGTCAACCTCGAACGTGACCAGACGTTACCTTGGGAATGCAATGAAATGTTCAGTATCTGTTCTACATACTTGGCAACACACAGGAGGTAAACGGACTAAGTTATTTGCTTGCACGGCGCAAAATATATCCTCTAGATAAAATTTGTGTACAGTAATTCCACAAACTAAACATATAAGGCAATATAAAGATATTTTACGAATTCAGTGTCTGATGCTATACAGAATAATGTAATACTTTATCGCAAAATATACGGCCTACTACTATGAACTAAATATGGAATTTTTTTGAAAAAGCATATACTGACAAATATCTTCTGCCCAAAAAAAAAAAAAAAAAAATCCATGGAGAATGTGATTCCCACTAACCTCTACACAAGTTCCACAGCGACGTGGCAAGTTTCTGACAAATAGTTGGGGAATTTTGTCCGCAGTCTTTCTTAAGAAACAGCCACCGGAAGCAGAACACGTGTTGTATGTCGACACCAAACAAGCATCTCGCCCATGGTCCGTACGACTGAGACTCGGAGACTTCGTTGATCATTTATTTAAGGGTCACTGTTTTTGCACGTAAAATTCGAAAAGTGCACATACAAATGGAGCCATTAGCTGGACGTTAATTTCAGCCCAATACATGTTTTGCAAAATGAATTAATAAATATATACTGGAACATAACTACAGTAAGAGAGATTTTCGAATGGCTGGCTTTAAAAATGGCTATTGCTTCGGTCTAAGAAAACTTTTCTAGCTCAAATAGGAACCGAGCACCAGGATTTCCCCCGTCGAAACTGGATTCTGCGAACGGCCTTTTCATGCATATTTATTACACTGCTTCCGTGCTGTAACGACTCTGATGCATATGCACTGTATGAGTTTGCCGCAAATGTTGCAAATTATTTAAAATTTTCTCTAAACTGCTACTGTTGCACTGAACAGCCCATTTTAAGTCACGGCGTTGTTTCAAGCTATTACATTAACAGTGTCAAGCGGGATTCACAGCGAGAAACATGCTTCTGTTTCTAAGCCCAAACGTTTGCACTCGCTAAATAATGCCACGTGACGGAATTTTTCATGGCGAGTCTTTCTTGCGGATTGCTCAATATGTGCCCCAGCGAGACGCCGGAAGACGGACGCGATCGAACTCAGGACACCATTCACAGCAGCTGTTGATCACATTTCGAAAAGCGGCTATAGCCAGCGTATAGAGTGTTGCAAGGTTGATTATTTGTCCTCTAGTGTACTTAGTTATTTGGCCTACTTACTTAAATGATATAACGACAAGTCCTGAACTGCCAGTTTGATAGGTAGATTTTATTTATTGCCCTTTTCATAACATCCTCCCTGTTAATATGGCAGATAACCTTGACTCTTGGATCGAAACAAATTGTGTGACATGTGGTTTTCACATGAATGTGAAAGCTAGAGAATGATTTAACTCGCAAGTAACGCCTGTGTGCTGTTGACTGGAAGAAGAAAGGACAGAAAAACAGAAGTATTAAACAAATAACGGTCTGGTAAGTGATTCTTGCATTACCTTCAGTAAGGAAAGGCTGGTGGGGAAAAAAAATGCAAGCTGTCTCCTACCGCTTCTGGATCTAACGATGTCCCTCGACAACGTAAAATGGAATACTATGTTGGTAAAACATAGCGGAATGGTGGTAAAATCTGTCTACTTCAATAGTGTACAAAATCTACTAAACAATCTGATTTTCGGCTGACAAGGCCATCAAGACACTTTAGGTGAAACATATTACTAATGTAGACTGAGGCACGAACACAGAGTAAATGTCATCTTTGACAGTGAGTCGGTCGAACAATAAGTAAATGTAAATGGAGCAAAACAGGAAAAATTAGCATGTAACCCAAAAAAGAATGCCTGTACAACAGTTCAAATTTAATAATTAAAAAAAAAGGTTCAAATGGCTCTAAGCATTATGGGACTTAACATCTGAGGTCATCAGTCCCCTAGACTTAGAACTACTTAAAGCTAACTAACTTAAGGACATCGCACACATCCATACCCGAGGCAGGATTCGAACCTGCGACCGTAGCTGCAGCGCGTTTCCGGACTGAAGCTCCTAGAACCGCTCGGCCTCAGCGGCCAGCTTAATAATCAATCCCATAAAAAATAAAATTAGTACTTGACAAGATGACATGGGTACTAAAGAAGTAAAAGATAGAACTGACAATTGTAACAACAGAGTATATGGACTGCATAGGAATCACAATAAAATAAATAAATACAAGAAAATGGAGGTACACAAAGGATATAGTGTGAGAAGCACTAAAAAATTCTAAGGATTAGGTGATGAGGGGAAGTATGAAGTTGTGTTTGGTCATTTAATATTAAATCAGGACTGTAAATCAGATATTTGTTGGTTTCGAACGTTTCCAACAGCGTGACAGCCTGAGAGTTTGACTTCTGATTGCTACGTGAGCTGGTAGCTTGGCCCTCGTTGGTACATGCTTAGCAAATGCGGAGCCGTCACTGTGCAGCACGCAGCAGCCAGTGGTGAACGGCAGAAGTGCCAGCCAAGAGCAAGTGACTTGGGTAGGAGGACAGATGGTTCCCGGCACCTGTTAGGAGACCAGTGAGAGTACCTGTTCTCTGTTCCAAAGGATCACTGGCCGAAAGGCCTAAATGTTGAATAATTCCGTGGAGTGGCTCCGAGCTCGAAAAAATCGGAACTAGGTCAGCCTTCCTCGTGGAGCTGAGCTTATATTTCAGAGTGGTCGGCAGTTAGCGATCCTTCGTGGCAAATGAGGTTACTTTTCCAGTTCTGAGAGCCTACAAAGCATTCCTGTGCGCAGGCATGCAATTTTGTTCGGACACTTGGCTGTTTTGTGTTGCCGAGTGCCGCAGGTTAGTGAACGCAGAATCGTTTGTAAGACTGAACGTGAAGCCAGTAGCTAGTGTAAAGTAATGCTGTGTAAAAGTATTGGAGTTCGTTACCGTCAGCCGATACCGATAAATTCCATTTGTTCCCGTGCAAACTAGCGTGTGATGTTTTTTGCGTGACTTATTTCCCGTTTTGTTGTGGAAATTAGCGGCGGACATTGCTACGTAGGAGCCAGCTGGAGACGCTGTGTGAACTGCTACTGGAGAACATACTCGCATACTCCAGTCCAATGGTCGGGTCTGGAAATCCTCCTCAAAGTGGTTGGATTGTTACAGAGCCTGTAATTACTGACTTTGGCGTTGGGATAATAGTGCCTCGCACTCAAAGCGTAATTGGCAACATTTGTATCAACTGCTTTTAATTATGTAGCCATATAGAAAATTCATCTGAGTTCGCCAATAATTGTTTCCTAGTAAAGTTCCATTAACACTTGACTGGACGTAATTGAACGTCAAAGCATTCCACATCGGATTTGAGACGGCGACATGCATTCACCCAGGTCGTCAACGGAACAGAACTAGCTCTACGGCTCTAGCCGTCGTCACGCCTTTTACTACAGTAGTGGGCTCTGTGCTTTTGGATCTTCTTAGTCGTTGCTCTATTATTTTTCTTTGCTTTCGTGAACAATGCAAATGCTTCACGCCGTCTTCGTTATTTCCTCTATTGAGTGTTCTTTCAAAAAAGACTTCAGATACTTGCAAGCAAAAAATGATTTAGATTTTACAATGACAGAATGAAGAGAAAGGCTTTCACTGTACATAAATAACACAATAGATAAAATATTTTCATTAAATAACGTCGTTTAGCAGCGAAACAATCAGGCAATCGAAGGAGAAACATACAGACGTTTTCGACGTTATTTGGTACTTAGAAAGAAGAAGGAATAAAAACACGAAGAATAAGTTAAGCATGCTGCGTGTATCCATAATATTATAATATGTATGTTATGCATGTATGTTCCACATCTCCTCCAGAAATACTGAGCCAATTTGAACCAAATTTGGCACACACATCACTTAGTATCTGGAATGAATCTCTTTGGAGTTATGAACCACCCTCCTATCAAAGGATGAGGGTGAGGCCGAAGAAGCTGTGTAGTCCGCGGCGATCGAATACCCATACTTAAGTCATCAAGTATTTGAGAATGGAGCACTTAGTGGTTTGCAACAAACTTTACACATAGTTTAAAACCTTTATGAAACTTTCTCTCTCTGACGACACCCACAAAATGATGAAAGGACGAAAGTTTTAGCACTTACTACATGTTCGATATTCACGCAGTAAAACTGCTGCATGAAGCATAACGTTTTAATTTATTTCTTTATCTCTGATGATTCTACTCGCAACTCATTGGCAAACAGAATCCACATAGGCTGCTGAAGTGCCTAAAAAAATACATGTACAGCACATAACTTATGAGATACGATGTCATGAACATTAAGCCGCTAGAGATACATGTGAAACATGTGTACAAATACAGGTGAAATATGCGAGATATGTGTGAAATACATCTGATATGTGCGTACATGGGCAAAACCATGGGTAGAAAGCTGATTTTAATCCCTGAAGTGATTTCATCCATAATTGGTTCACATATTAGTTACGATCTGGGAAGGAATAATGTGAGAGTAACAACCACTACCCCCCTCTTACGGTGAATTCATAACGTGGAGGCTGGCCGCTGTGGCCGAGCGATTCTAGGTGCTTCATTCCGGAGCCGCGCTGCTGCTACTGTCGCAGTTTCGAATCCTGCCTCGGGCATGGGTGTGTGTGATGTCCTTAGGTTAGTTAGGTTTAAGTAGTTCTAAGTTCTAGGGGACTGATGACCACAGATGTTAAGTCCAGTAGTGCTCAGAGCCATTTGAACCATTTTTTATAGATAACATAATAGAAGATTAGAATAAAAATATACCCGGGAAATTCTGTAGTCATCAGTCGTCTTGTAAAACTGTTTAATGTGTTTGTATAGAGCTAATAAATGTCTATGTTAATTTGTCTGGAATGCCCTTTAGGAAGTTTGGTTTGGCTATTAATACACTTTATCGTTGCAGGGTGCTTAATTATGTTGTTGTATCCAGACTTTTATTACGGAGGGTATCTCATAATCGTCCGCCCCCGGTAGCTGAGTGGTCAGCGTGACAGAATGTCAATTCTAAGGCCCCGGGTTCGATTCCCGGCTGGGTCGGTGATTTTCTCCGCTCAGGGTCTGGGTGTTGTGTTGTCCTAATCATCATCATTTCATCCCCATCGACGCGCAAGTCGCCGAAGTGGCGTCAAATCGAAAGACTTGCACAAGGCGAACGGTCTACCCGACGGGAGACCCTAGTCACACGACATTATTATCTCATAACCGAAGACTGTTATCGCTACTCGACTATCCGAAGTGACGTTGAGCTCACGTTTCGTCTAGTGTGAACACACCGCCATCTGAAAGTGAAGTCGCCTTCCGTTTGCCTCTTTATGAGAGCCTGGTTTCTGGCCGCAGCTGGGAATGCGTCATGGTCCGACGCTACGGGAGTGCGCTTACAGAGGCTGGAGCCTCTGCCGCGTTAACAGCAAGCAGCCACTGGCCGCTGGCTGGCGACTCCACCTGGGAGCTGCACGGGCCGAGGCGAGATGGCCGCCTCACCCGCTGACATTCGGACGGCCCCGCGCAGTAATTGGCTGTTAGTCCGGGCAGGCCGCGTCGTTACGGCTCAGCCAGCGGCCGGCCCCGGGGTCTCCTCATCTCATCTCAGGCTGTTGCCAGGTTAGGTCAGCCTAGGTTGCTATAATATCAGCCTACGTGCTGGGCTGCAGGTGTCCGCGAACGGAGCGCTCAGCGTTCATTGCTCACATATCGAAACAGTGTGTGCTCACTGAAATTTCAAGCACCGCCGGAAATGGATTATCTCTTAGCTTCTCCTGAAATGAGCACGTGTCGAGTATTGAATGTTACCGATGGGAAACTGAACTCAGCCTGACTTCATGGAGAGCGGTTGACAGCTTTTATCAAAATAAGTTGTATATTGGTAGTGGAGTGGGGCAAGATTGCTGTCTCTCCCCATTACCTTTTAACCTATATTTGGAGCGTATCATTCGGAAACGTTGGAAACCAAAACGATGATTGCGGATTCCTGATAGAACGATGGAATGTATTCGACTTGCGGATAATATGGTGTTATTGGTAGAGAGCGAAAGAGCTATGATTCGAATGTTAAAAGAATTAGATAAGTAGTGTGAGGAATTCGGAATGAGGATTAGTAAGAAAAAGACTAAACGTATGGTGACAAGTGCGAGAAAAGAACAACTACTATAAAGTCAGGACAGGAAGATTTAGAACAAATAGCTTCTAGGCGCTTCAGTTAGGAACCGCGCTGCTGCTACAGTCGCAGGTTCGAATCCTCCCTCGGTCATGGATGTGTGTGATGTCCTTCGGTTAGTTATGTTTAATTAGTTCTAAGCCTAGGGGACTGATGACCTCAGAGCCATTTAGAACAAATAGTGTTCTGAGGTAACTAGGTAGCATAATTAAGAAGACATGAGATGCAATAAGGAGGAGAAAACAAGCGCAGCAATTGCCAAGGAGGCATTTGATAAGAAGGCATCTATGTGCTTGCATGAACAGGGAGCTGAGGAAGAGACTGGCGAAGGACTTTATGTAGAGAGCGGCATTATACAGACCTGAGTTATGGACAGCGATGGAAAAGGGGAATAGAAGCAATTGAGATGTGCGTTTGGAGGAGGATCGAAGGAATAAAATGGGTAAACAAACTGAGAAATGACGTGTTAAGAGAGGGGGGGGGGGGGGGAAGAGAGAAATTATTTTAAAGGTAATCAGGAAAAGGAAACACAATTGGCTTGGACATTGGTTGAGAAGAGATTGTTTACTGATAGAAGCTATGGAAGGAACAGTGAACAGAAAAAGTAAAAGAAGAAGAAGGAGAAGAGGAGGAGGCAGAAGATACCAGATGGAGGGTAGTATAAGGATGAGAAAACGAAGAGGGTAACAAATGACAAGACGGCATGGAGAGCTACATGTGAAGAATTGCCTTGGGGCAAAACACATGATGATGATGATGATGATGATGATGATGATGACTATAATCGATGAACTGTTAATTCTTGTCGCTGCAGGGCGAATTCTGTAAGAAAACACAGGTAAAAAGAGAAAGAAAAAGGCTTGATTAATGACAACCACTTCTAAGCACACGCACTGAAACGGAAAGGATGTATGTGTTTCCCTGAAGTAGGTTAAGTTGGGTAATATTCGCAATTATGGTTAAGACAAAAAAGAAGAAAAATTACGAAAGTGATACACAGCAATATAAAGAAGCGAACATTAATGCAGACAGCGTACTGCTTTGTAGACTGTTCAAGTCCCTATCTCGTTATTATTTCTAGAGCGTAGGGTACTACTTGCGGAAACTTTGTAGTTTAAACTAAACGTCTGCCATCGATTTCTACTCGCTCGAGAATCAGAGATTATATGTGTCTCGAGACCTCCAACTATATTTTGCTGCACTTGTTCCGACATGTGCCCGCAGTTAAAATGCCCGTGGGCTTTTGTCTCGAGAATGAGGCCCGCGAGATGTGTATAGGTCATCGCGAGCTGTCAGTCCTCGCCGGCCAGAGTGGCTGAGCGGTTCTAGGTGCTACAGTCAGGAACCGCGCGACCGCTGCGGTCGCAGGTTCGAACCCTCCCTCGGGCATGGATGTGTGTGATGTCCTTCGGTTAGTTAGGTTTAAGTAGTTCTAAGTTCTAGAGAACTGCTGACCTCAGATGTTAAGTCCCATAGTGCTCAGAGCCATTTGAACCATTTTGCCAGTCCTCTTGCCCGACGGTACCTTGGACACAGAAGGCTGGAGCTGTTTACTCGTACCTCCATGCGCGGAAACTCAAGGCAGTACTTGTTCCGCAACTCACTCACCACGTTGTGTAGGTTCCATCGTAAAAGCGAGCGTTATGTGGTGTGGATGGAATCAAGAGTTCAGATAGAAGAGAGAAGTAACAGCGTCTGTGCTCTCCACTGACCAAATAGTGATTAAAGTTAGTCAAATAATGTTGGGAATGAATCTCAACTCCGTATCAAGGGTGCTGGCAGCGACACAGGAGGCTGCTCGCAGTCTACAGGTGGCTGTCGGGCGCTGCTCACATCATCTAAGCAACTGTTAGCTGATCAACACGTGAAAGGTGCAACTTGCCAAAACTGCCTTCACCGCCAGCACGCCAACTCCGCACCTGGCACGAGAACTGCGACTTTTCCTTCGTCACTATCCGCAGAACGTCAGTAAAACGCACTGTAGAACTGCACCAACGCTTAGCTACGGGGTACTGTTAAATATGTATAACAATAATTTGCGAGCAGCTAAATTATTATTTTGGTTACCGTAAAGAACGAGGTTCGGTTGAAAGTACTTTTATTAAGATGATACTTTTAAGTTAGCGACAACGCTTACGTTTCCGACGAAACTCACTTAAATACTGCAATCCCTATTTCACTATTTATTATTGTACAATTTTGTTCCGGGGGGAATACTTGTTATTTGTGATTGACTTTCGTTTCAGTTTTTGATACTAAACCATAGCTGATACTATTTAAGTATCCGTTTGCACTGTTCTGAAGTTGCTCACAAAAATGATAATCTTATGGTGGGCCAACTCAAAGAACTAAAACGAGAGTCGAGGCTGTCTCACACATTTGTCGTTCTCCAAAGCTTAGAAGTCTTGTCTGCTCAAATAGAAAATGAGACATATGCATTTTCCTCATCATAACTTTGTATCAGGTGCTCAGCAAACTGACCGTAATGGATCTTCTGGCATGATGCTTATTAAATAACAGAACGCATCTCCTGCTTATTAGTGTATCATGTAAGTTGGAGAGAGGCAGTAATGAAGAATTTTGTCTTTTTCACAGTCGGTTAACTTTTGTTTTGTTTCATTTAGTTCCAATTTCCCGTCCATCCCTTGTGCTGAAGATGTGCCATCAGTAAGATTTCTCTCGTACCTAGACAAAACGTAATCGCTTCCCACTGTATAAATTCTGGCGTTATGGTTCTTATAGTCGCAGCATTTCCAAACCTAGAACTAACGTTTTTGAAATGATTGAATTTAAAGATTAAATACGTAAAGTGTTTGGCCAGTTTTACTATACGTCACTTTACGCTGTTCTCCGTCTTAAGTTGGAGTATGCTACATGTTTAACTGCACTTTTCAGTAATATACACTACTGGCCATAAAAATTGCTACACCACGAAGATGACGTGCTACAGACGCGAAATTTAACCGACAGGAAGAAGATGCTGTGATACGCAAACGATTAGCTTTTCAGAGCATTCACACAAGGTCGGCACCGGTGGCGACACCTACAACGTGCTGACATGAGGAAAGTTTCCAACCGATTTCTCATACACAAACAGTAGTTGACCGGCGGTGCCTGGTGAAACGTTGTTGTGATGCCTTGAGTAAGGAGGAGAAATGCGTACCATCACGTTTCCTACTTTGATAAAGGTTGATTGCGGTTTATCTTTTCGCGACATTGCTGCTCGCGTTGGTCGAGATGCAATGACTGTTAGCAGAATATGGAATCGGGGGCTTCAGGAGGGTAATACGGAACGCCGTGATGGATCCCAATGGCCTCGTATCACTAGCAGTCGAGATGACAGGCATCTTATCCGCATGGCTGTAACGGATCGTGCAGCCACGTCTTGATCCCTGAGTCAACAGATGGGTACGTTTGCAAGACAACAACCATCTGCACAAACAGTTCGACGACGTTTGCAGCAGCATGGACTATCAACTCGGAGGCCATGGCTGCGGTTACCCTTGACGCTGCATCACAGATGCGCTGCGATGGTGTACTCAACGACGAACTTGGGTGCACGAATGGCAAAACGTGATTTTTTCGGATGAATCCAGGTTCTGTTCACAGCATCATGATGGTAGCATCCGTGTTTGGCGACATGGCGGTGAACGCACATTGGAAGCGTGTATTCGTCATCGCCATACTGGCGTACCACCCGGCGTTATGGTTTGGGGTGCCATTGGTTACACGTCTCGGTCACCTCTTGTTCGCATTGACGGCTCTTTGAACACTGGACGTTACATTTCAGATGTGTTACGACCCGTGGCTCTACCCTTCATTCGATCCCTGCGAAACCTACATTTCAGCAGGATAATGCATGACCGCATGTTGCAGATTCTGTGCGAGCCTTTTTGGATACAGAAGATGTTCGACTGCTGCCCTGGCCTACACATTCTCCAGATCTCTCACCAATTGAAAACGTCTGGTCAATGGTGGCCGAGCAACTGGCTCGTCACAATACGCCAGTCACAGCTGTACCTGTACACCCCATCCAAGCTCTGTTTGACTCAATGCCCAGGCGTATCAAGGCCGTTATTACGGCCAGAGGTGGTTGTTCTGGTTACTGATTTCTCTATGGTCTATGCACCCAAATTGCTTGAAAATGTAACCACATGCCAGTTCTAGTATAATATATTTGTCCAATGAATACCTGTTTATCATATTTATTTCTTCTTGGTGTAGCAATTTTAATGGGCAGTAGTGTAGTTTCCCGACGTTATATTCGACAGTACTATGCTAGCCTCTGCCGTCAGTTACGAGATAAATAGGGTATGGAGAAATGCTGCGAGAAAACACGAGCAATTGTAGAGGGCGTCTTTATGAACAAATTGAGGCTAGGACCCATTTCCGGAGCGTCATCAAACGTCGCTACAGAACGTCGAAGTTAGAGGCGCCGGCTCCTGTCGCTAGACCACCTGTTCGGGAACAGACGTGACTTCGTACGCTGACGGATCGTACGTGCGACGTCTAGCAATGTTGTTTGTTATTGAATGGTCGAGATGATTGCCACGGTCGCCATCGGAGAAGATGTAACTAGCTGTTGCGTAGCAAGTTGTTTTGGTGGATGAGGGTTTCATGCATGAAATCGCGTCTGCAATTTATTTTTCTTCTGTATACTGAAAAATACTGGAAATTTTAGAGGGTTTCTGGAGAAAAATAAATCGGATTGATAACGCATGTCCGAAACGTCATCCACCGAGGCAGCAGAGCATCACATTCACAGGAGATAAGGCCTGATAGGGAGCAGCTGGCTCTATCTTCTGCAATCAGTCACGATGACTGAATAACAGACAACGGTTGCGAGACGTTCGTCTGGATCTCCTCACCGTGTACTGAGTCACGTTTGCTGCCGAAACGGAGGCCTGGTGGCAGGCGCCGGCCCCTATAATTTCGACGCTCTATCGCGTCGTTGTATGACGTTTCCAGACAATGGTTTCCGATCCTCGATTTGTTCCTCAAGACACCCAGTACAAGCCTGTCGCAGTATTTTTGGGATACCTTGTGTACCTGGCTCTGAGGTGACTCTGACGCACCGTTTGGCGGAAAACGCGCTCTTCTAGCTGAAGGGTAATTTGCGGGTTAAGGGTATTAATGGATCTTTCCTAGACTGCGGTGTTGGTGTTTGCTCGGCCCATGAATAGGCGGCAGCTTGCTTCCCAGGGAAGGTTCGAATGATGATGATGATGATTATTAAGATATTTGGTTTGTGGGGCTCTCAGATGAGAGGTTATCAGCGCCCGTACAAATTCCCAACCTTTGCTCAGTTCAAACTCGCCACTTTCATGAATGATGAAATAATGAGGCAGGTGAAAATCCCTGACCCCGCCGGGAATCGAACGCGGGACCCCGTGCTCGGGAAGCGAGAACGTAACCGCTAGACCGCGAGCTGCGGACAGGGGTTAGAATAAGGCCGGTCGCCGATGTTGCCGCCGCCTCCTAAATGAGTGAGCGAGCCGGAGTACGAAAATGCAGTGGTGTCGACGGGGCGCGCGGGCCAGAGTGTCGCTGCGGCGGTATCGGGATTTTGGCCATCCACGCGGCATTCGGGCGGCGGCGGTGGCCAAATGAACAGCGCGGAACAAAGGCGGCGCGGCCATTGTTTGTCGTGTGGCGTGCTAAGCCCGGGCGGCCAGCGGCCGGCCTGGAAAGTTAATGGAGAGCCATTGTGGCAGCAGCTCCGGCTGCGGCCAGGGGAGCGACGCGCGCGCTCGCTGCGACATCCGGCAGTGGCAACGACAGCGGCAGCCCGGCCAGCTTCCAATAGCGTTGCGTGGAAAGCCGCTCACCCCGCCGCTGGTTGCGTAGTCTGTCCACAATCTGAACTCTCACTGCCTGTCCCGCGTCGCAAGGTGTTCTGTTCTTCATCGCGGGATCGAAACGCCGCCCTCTCAGCTTCGGCGACGTTTTCGCCTTTTGCGCTCTCGGCTTACGCGCTGCCACACTACTCGTCGAGTGCACAAACCTCGGCCAAGAAGCAAGATAACCAAAGTCCCGTGCGCACGATTAAGAGCAAAATATTCCTGCGGTGCACCTATGTTAGCGCGGGTCAGCAAACCGTCGTCACGTAACTGTGCATTTGATAGCGGTTAACTCCATGTATTCCAGTGGAAGGCGCCCTGGTGATCAAAAATGGTTCAAATGACTCTGAGCACTGTGCGACTCAACATCTGAGGTCACCAGTCCCCTAGAACTTAGAACTACTTAAACCTAACTAACCTAAGGACACACATCCATGCCCGAGGCAGGATTCGAACCTGCGACCGTACCAGTCGCGCGGTTCCGCACTGAGGCGCCTAGAACCGCTCGGCGACCGCGGCCGGCCCCTGGTGATCCAAAGATGTTAATAGAAACTGCACACGGCCGCCTATATACGTACGTTTTATAGACAGCCGCTGGTGAGTGGTATCATTGTCACATGCTCTCCCTTTTGTTAACAAGCAGAAATGTGTTCATACCTCGCTACTAATCCGTTCGTCTGCCTAAATGGAATACAAAAGAAGGATTCCAAATATTTTTAAGTGCGAGACGGATCTGCTTCTCGAATTGGTCGGTGCCAGTGCATCAGTTTTTGAAAATAAAAGAACTGACGGCTGGAGTGGCCGAGCGTTTCTAGGCACTACAGTCTGGAGCCGCGCGACCGCTACGGTCTCAGGTTGGAATCCTGCCTCGGGCATGGATGTATGTGATGTCCTTAGGTTAGTTAGGTTTAAGTAGTTCTAAGTTCTAGGGGACTGTTGACGTCAGAAGTTAAGTCCCATAGTGCTCAGAGCCATTTGAACCATTTTGAACTGAAAGGTACATTATAAAAGAAGAAATATACAGTGTGTCGTTTAGGTCATTTTTTTCGTTCAATTCGAATACCTGCGTCATAAAAGTCATCAAATATTTGCTAATTAACACATCTACTTGTCATTTTTACGGAAAATGCGCGTCATTCTGTTTTAATTGTATACTGCATGAAAAATTCGTCTTCAATAAAAACAGATATTCTAAACTCCCTATATTTTATAAAAGATTGTTGATGAAGATTGTATAATTCTAAAAAAAGAAATTGTAGCTTTAACCTTTTTGTATTTTACGTTTGACGTGAATGAGTTGAAGAGGGTTAAACTCCTACTTAACGGCGTTAAACTTTTAATCTACGTTGGTGCACTCTACCATACATGTCACGCACGGGCTGCCGTCTTCGATTCGCAACGCTGGGATGTTGTGTGACTGGAGCCTCCAGTCGGGTAGACTAGTCGCCGGTTGCGAGTCTTTCGATTTGACGCCACTTCGGTGACTTGCGCGTCGATGGGGATGAAATGATGATGATTAGGACAACACAACATCCAGTCCCTGAGCCGAGAAAGTCTCTGACCCAGCGGGGAATCGAACCCGGGCCCTTGGGAATGACATTCTGTCACGCTGACCACTCAGCTATCGGGGGCGGACAACACCGGGATAACGCCACACCAGTGATACTAGGACGCTCTCGGGGAGTAGCGGCGTTATCATATTTAATATATCTCATCTTTAAATCTGACTGTAAAGTGTAAAATAATTTATCGTAGCCCCATACAGATTCCTAACTGTATACAGATAGTACTGAAAATTGGCGATTGTGGGTGTTTCATAGATATGAAAGTCCTTGTGAGAGTTAAAACGAAAATCGTGGCATGCGTGCAGTAGATACAGGTAGTGAGATCAACTGTTCACGCATCAAATATGTATTGAATGTGTCGCACGCTTTTCGTTTTAAAATTTGCAAGTATTCTCACAGCTATTAAAAATTCACATGCACACATTTTCAGCACACTGTAAGTGTTAGTAATCGATCTGGGAGTAGGATAATTAGTTTTAGTTTGATTTAAAAACATAATATGTTAAAGATTCATTTTTATTTAAATAGTTATTTTCTGCTATCGAGTCTCATATGTCTGATACTTTGATGAAATTAGAACAGGCACGTTTGGTAAATTTAAGCTTTATTTCAGTTTCGGTTCATCTGAGTCTACCAGTATGTTGCAAGGTACACGTGATGTGCTGTGAGGCGATCGGTATGGTTGAAAATGAACACATTTCTAGCTCACACGACTACAGCCATCGTTGTTCCAGCGAATCTTTCGTAACAGATGGAAATGGCAGTATTACACAAAGTAGCCTCCGCCACACACAAGCCAAGAAAGCGAGTTAATATTGGACTCCCAACCAGTTCAGAGTTAAGTTTAAAATTTAAAGTCTCTCGCTCATCGTGAGTTAGTTTGCAATCGGTTGCGAAACCAGTTCCAGACAGACAGACAGACACACACACAGACAGACAGACAAGAAAGCGGCCTAGTAAAAGCGTGGTTGCTAGCTTCTACTTAAAAGAGTACAGTGACAGATCTGGAGGTCTGCAATAGGTGTAGACGTGGTCTTAGGTGGTCACGTGACCCATCACCGCTCACGTAAGTCGTGGCAGTGGAGTGGTGTTGATGCGCCAGTCGAGTGTATACAACAGCCGCTGGGAGACGCGACGGAAAGGCACAAAGCAGCTGTCTTGTTTGTACTTGCGAGTGACCGAACCATGAGTGAAATTGCCCATTTTGTTTTTGTATCAGCGTGGAATGTCCAGCACGTCTACAAAGAATTGTGTACTACTCGCATCCATGTGACACTGTATAAGGACAGTGGTCGCGTCTAAGTTCTAAGGGACTGATGACCTCAGACGTTAAGTCCCATAGTGCTCAGAGCCATTTGAACCATTTGACAACGGTCGCAAAAACATCCTTACTGTCAGAGACTGGAGACAGACCCCACTGAAATCGCTGCTCACAGTGAATGCAGGTCCGTCTCATCCATCGAACACTGCCAGGAGTCATTTCTAGTGGGGCACTTCGCTAAAGGCCATTGCTCACAGCGGCGCATAACGGTTGAAGACTTCCCTCTGTATCAGCCTCCCATACCATGTCGGATGCTCTCGCCTAATAGATCGGCAACCCTTCGGGCAGCTCTATAACGCGTGCAGCCTCGCTGCCCCTGCACGCCTTAGTGTTGCAGTAACGATACGAGACAATGGAGCTACCAAGAGACGATGCTGCGCCCGTAGAGGGCGCCGCCAACACGGAACCTAGTCATGCCCGCACACCACGTGACAGGGAAATGGTTCCAACAGTGTTCTGCGGCAGGGAGCTGTATAAGCCGGCGACAGAACTGCATGTCAGTCGGGCTAATATAGCCTCTCCTGCTTCAAGCGGCGGTTGCAACTCATACCGTCAAACAAGCTTACTTTCGAAGTCCATTGTTAGGGACAAACACCGCTGTCAGACGTTACCGTCGGTTCTTCTTCCGGAGTCTCACGGTCACTGATATCTAGGGACGTTAGACCCTGCAGCAGTAGTGTGTTCATCATTAGTGACACTATTATAAATTGGAAGTTCTGACCTTTGGCCACAAACTCTAGCAAGTGAACCCCCCCCCCCCCCCATCGGACCTCCCTCCGATTTAGTAGTAAGATGGCCCAGTGGATAGCCTGCCAAAAACTGAGCGCAGATCAAGCATGAAAACAGGAAGAAGTTGTAGTAAACTGTGAAATAAGAAACAAAATGGAAACATTTAATGGTCCAAGCTCAACATCTGCAACATCGAGCGAATGTGAACAGCCAAGGCGCTGTTGTCAAGTGGTCACGGAGTTGGACTACGAAGGGGGAGACCTAGGTTCAATTCTCACTCGTGTTTCAATTTTTTTTCCACAAAATCGTGAACTTTCCGTTCGGTCATTGACGTGTCTGTTCGCTGTATTCAGATTTGTGTCTGTGCCGTGGTGTAACGTCCGGTTGCAACAGCAAAGTGTAAGGAAGGAACCTCAAGACGTACGTACGTTCTATTTGTTTTACGCAAGTACCTTATGTTACGACTCTTGCATTCCATTTTGGAAGTTTTGACTCTTGATCTCTTTTGTTGTAACGTAGTTCACACCCGTTTATTTGTTGTTTTCATTCCTGTGAGTGGTGTATGCGGCGTCTCGTCTGCTCTCACTATTCATCAGGTTTACTTGCGACGGTATTATGTTCTTACCACATGACTTGTATTCTATAACCAATGTATAGCATCACAATTGCCTTGACTACGGAAGGAGACGAGACAGGGCAATGACCAGATGGAGAGTTCATAATTTTGTGAAAAAAAAAAGGACCATGAGGGGGCTCTGAATCCAGATCTCCCCCTTTGCAGTCCAACACTGTGACCACACGAACACGACGCCACAATTGTTGCAATTCGCTCGATGTTGTACATTTTGAGCTTGGACCGTTTAGTGTCACTGGTCTGCCTCTTTTTTCAGAGTTAGATTTCAACTTCTTCCTGTTTTCATGTTTGACCTGTGTTCATTTTTTTCGATATTCACTACTGGGCACTCTTACCACTAAATCTGCTGAGGTTGCGATGGGGAGTTTTTCTTGTAAGTGCTACCTCATTGAACCTAAAGCAGAACAGTCGGCATCGTCGGTCTCAGAATTAGTGAAGGCAACGAAATTTGCATCCAGCCAGTGATCATTGATGAACTGAGCGTCCAGCATGTGCCCATTCCCGACTCGTCTCCGTACGGTGTTTAGTTCCGAACGGAACATTCCGCCAGTGCTTTTCCTGTGAATTTACTCTCTGATCAACGCCCTCGGTTCTTATTGCCAGTCTGACTTTATTCTGATCCACAGTTATTTTGTGGCTATTGTGTAACTCTTTGTACTGCGTTTTTTTCCTTTATTCCCCTACCGTCGAAGAACACATTTTTTGTTCAGTAAACTTGTTATATGTTGTTGTTGTTGTTCTTGTGGTCTTTAGTCCGAATACTGGTTTGATGCAGCTCATCATGCTACTCTATCGTGTGCAAGCTTCTTCATCTCCCAGTACCTATTGCAATCTACGTCCTTCTGAATCTGTTTAGTGTATTCATCTCCTGGTCTCTCTCTACGATTTTTACCGTCCAGGCTGCTCTCCAATACTGAATTGGTATTCCGTTGATGCCTCAGAACGTGTCCTACCAACCGATCCTTTCTTCTAGTCAAGTTGTGCCACAATCTCCCCCTCTGCCCAATTCTGTTCAGTACCTCCTCATTAGTTATGTGATCTACCCATCTAATCTTCAGCATTCTTCTGTTGCACCACATTTCGAAAGCTTCTATTCTCTTCTTTTCCAAACTATTTATCATCCATGTTTCACTTCCATACATGGCTACACTCCATACAAATACTTTCAGAAACGACTTCCTGACACTTAAATCAATACTCGATGTTAACCAGTTTCTCTTCTTCAGAAACGCTTTCCTTGCCATTGCCTGTCTACATTTTATATCCTCTCTACTACGACCATCATGAGTTATTTTGTTCCCCAAATAGCAAAACTCCTGTACTACTTTAAGCGTCTCATTTCCTAATCTAATTCCCTCAGCATCACCCGACTTAATTCGACTACATTCCATTATCCTCGTTTTGCTTTTGTTGATGTTCATCTTATATCCTCCTTTCAAGACACTGTCCATTCCGTTCAGCTGCTCTTCCAGGTACTTTGCTGTCTCTGACAGAATTACAATGCCATCGGCAAACCTCAAAGTTTTTATTTCTTCTTGATGGATTTTAATACCTACTCCGAATTTTTTTGTTTCCTTTACTGCTTGCTCACTATACAGATTGAATAACATCGGGGAGAGGCTACACCCCTGTCCCACTCCCTTCCCAACTACTGCTTCCCTTTCGTGCCCCTCGACTCTTATAACTGCCATCTGGTTTCTGTACAAATTGTAAATAGCCTATCGCTTCCTGTATTTTACCCCTGCCACCTTCAGGATTTGAAAGAGAGTATTCCAGTTAACATTGTCAAAAGATTTCTCTAAGTCTACAAATGCTAGAAACGTAGGTTTGCCTTTCCTAATTCTATTTTCTAAGATAACTCGTAGGGTCAGTATTGCCTCACGTGTTCCAACATTTCTACGGAATCCAAACTGATCATCCCCGTGGTCGGCTTCTACCAGTTTTTCCATACGTCTGTAAAGAATTCGTGTTAGTATTTTGTAGCCGTGGCTTATTAAACTTATTGTTCGGTAATTTGTACATCTGTCAACACCTGCTTTCTTTGGGATTGGAATTATTATATTCTTCTTGAAGTCTGAGGGAATTTCGCCTGTCTCATACATCTTGCTCACCAGATGGTGGAGTTTTGTCAGGGCTGGCTCTCCCAAGGCTATCAGTAGTTATATATCCTGGATATTTTTTTCCTAGTCGTGGAGCGCAACACATCAGCTCTAGGCAGTTGGAGTGCACTGCTCAGGCATGTGAAATTCTGAGGGCCCATGCGTGTGGCTTATGAAACTGACCCGAGGCAGCCGGACCAGTGGCTGGGCGCTTCACCGCCTTTTCTCTGCCGCCCTCTTGCTGTTCTCGTCGAGGGTCTCAGCTCTTGCGGGTGGCTCTCGAACGTCTTGCTGCACAAGAGGGCGCATTGACAACCGGTCCTTCAATTTCTTCTTTCCTCTCAGCCGTCTGCGAGCCTAAGAGCAAACAGCTGTGAGAGGAAATGCTGCATTTCTGGACGCCTGCACTACAACTGCTTTCATTCAAAGGACTATATGAGCCATTTCATAACGTTTTGCTAAAATGTACATTTTCCATGACCTTAAAACCTCATACATTCTGTGCGCTTAATAAATGAGGATGGGAGGAAGAGTGAGCAACTGAATGTCTCGTATCAGCCACGAATTTATACATTCTCTGAAATCATGTTCCTTCTACATCTGTTTTACGTGCATATATGTCAATTTACCAAGTATGTATGTTTCCTGCACCTACCACACATTTGTTTATGATGCTTTGACGTTGTAATGCTATCCTTCTTTCCCATTCGTATCTTCTAAAGAATCTCAGAGGTAGTGAAGGCGTTTGAATATTGGATTCTCGAAGTTTCTGGTGGCGGGAAAACTTGTTGTCTGTCCTGTTTCAGTTTAGCCAAATTTTGTGTACGCTTGGAGAGAAGCAAAAAGGTTTTCGTACCTCCTGGTCGAAGCGCTATTGTGCATAAGTTGACAGTATGAGGAAAGGGTTTTCTCTGATGATTTCCGCTACCTATGGGAACTCCGATTTGGCTAGGGACTGTTCACTGGTTCCTGGAATTTGGAAAAGGGAGGTTGCTCGAGGGAGTTTGTTTGCAATAGTGCATATGGTAACGGGTTTTGGTAAGTTTCAGCCAAGTTGAGGTCTAAATCCGTTCCTTTCACCGCCTGACTTTAGCAACCATGCGGATTATTCCATTCAGAATAGGAAGCGGTAAATTTTTTGTAATTGTTCGATTTTACTGGTAGTTATTTTGTTCAGACAGAACTTGCAAATGTGCGAGAGTGGTGTGCGAACTATGTTTGATATAAGTTAGATTCAGTGTTTCTTAGTATGAATGTGCATGTGCTTGTGTTTCTTAAGTTATTTGTTCTTCTGTTTCGCTAGTTCAATGTGTATTCCGTAATTTCTATTCGTTAGGATTTGTTTTTGTTTGTTCAATCCCTCGTGGTCGTCATTGGTTCTTAGAGCCTTCAGTTCTCGGAATCTGTGTCACCTTGCAATTATTTCGCGGCAGTTTATTTATTTGGATAATTCCTCTAACGGATTTATCCACTATTCGAAATTTTTATATTTTTTTCTTGACCTGTTTTTGTGTGGTTTGGTCTACCGCTCTATACTAATAGGACTTAAATTACTTTGCCTGCACACTTTGTGTCTTACATGTTTTTCCCATCTGATTTGCATTTCGGATCGTAATTCTAGCTCAGTTCCACGACTTGAGATTTCCGTGTTCTGCGTTAGGCCAGTGGAGCAAATCTTTTGCCGACTGCTTATGTCTGTGGTGCAGTGTTGTAATTCTTCTAGTTTCCTTATTATCTTACACGTGGTCTTAGTGTAATTGCCAAGCGCGTCTGAGATTCCTTACCTTTGATTGATTGGTGTATTATAAGGTTCTTTTTATAAGCTCATCATTCAAGTATCGGGTTACCTGTAGCACTCGCATGAATTTATAAGACAAGAACCAGCAACCAACATGTTTTCATATATAATGGGAATTGCTTTTCTAATTATAGTAAAATAAATGTCCAGTCCAAGCTGAATTGAATTTATACATGTATCGTGTCTGTTCTTTCGGACATGTCCGAAAGAACAGATACCATAAATATATAATTACGGCGATCACATGCCAAGGACCATTTCTATGCGAATGGACACATATGCTCGAACTTATGCGGGAATAGAACTTGCCACGAGCATTGAAATTAATGAGCGGGGAGCACTACGTTCGTAGTGCGTGGAGTAAGATGAGAATGTCAGTCTTCTGGGGGGGGGGGGGGGGGGGGCGGCGCTCGGGATAAGTCCACTCAGCCGCGCTAATTCAGTTCTCTTCGTTGGCTTGGGGGTTAGAGCGCCTGTCTAGTAAGCAAGAGATTCCGCGTTCGTATCCCGGTCGGGCACACATTTTCAACTCTCCCCGTTGTTATCAATGTCCCTTATACACCTGATGTTTGCAATTCATTGAAATTTCATGAACTGAGTTTCACTGCTGCTGTTGGAAATCCGTCCCACACATCTAAATTTTTGTTTCATAGTATACTTTGCCCGCATCTCGTGGTCGTGCGGTAGCGTTCTCGCTTCCCACGCCCGGGTTCCCGGGTTCGATTCCCGGCGGGGTCAGGGATTTTCTCTGCCTCGTGATGGCTGGGTGTTGTGTGATGTCCTTAGGTTAGTTAGGTTTAAGTAGTTCTAAGTTCTAGGGGACTGTTGACCATAGATGTTAAGTCCCATAGTGCTCAGAGCCATTTGAACCATAGTATACTTTCTGCAGTGTTTTCCCTTATGCAGATATATACTGGTGCATTTATTTATTTGCTAATTAGGTACAAATTTATTTTAGAAAATAATCAACATAGGATCATATTGGTTATTTGATTAATGGTTGATTTAAGCTGTGAGTCACATTTTCAGCCCACCATATTGCCAAATATCTAGTGTTCTGAATGTACACTATTTATTGATGAGAGGCTTATCCTCTGTTCACCGAAAGCAAATGTATTTACTGTTGAGTAAGAAAATTATGTAGCACTAGGGATACTTTCAACTGAATTAAACCTGTGACTTCCATTAGTTGTACCACTCGCCTTTTAAGCTGTTAATTTTAAATAAAATATTTGATATCATCGGTTATATTATTTAGTGGCAACCCTAGATGTATACCGAATATATCTCTAGCAACTGAGTAAATTCCATAACGTAGATATAAATTTTAATGCAGTAGCACTACTTACAGTCTCATGTATTCATAGTAAATGTTCAAATGTGTGTGAATTCCGAAGGAACCAAACTGCTGAGGTCATCGGTCCCTAGCGTTACACACTACTTAAACTAACTTATGCTAAGAACAACACACACACCCATGCCCGAGGGAGGACTCGAACCTCTGGCTGGAGGGGCCTCGCAATCCGTGACATGGTGCCTCTAACCGCGCGGCCACTCCGCGCGGTTATTCTTAGTAGATACCGTTAATCATCAGTTAGTAATACTGTACGCTGATAAACGTTTCACACACCACGGTGAGTAATGGGATGGTCCAGGCACAGAAAGTGACACGTTGTTTCGGGACAGTGTGCTGTTACGTCCCGTTGGCTCCCGCGAGCTTTACAAAGAGTAACCGCTCGCCCTCATTGTTTAGCGAGTGAACGGAGCTGGCACAGTGTTTGATGTGCACAGGGCTCTTTTTCGGGAGGAGTGAACCTCCGATCCGACTATAACCATCTAGGTTTAGTTATCCGTGGCTCTCATAAATGGCCTGGGGAGAAAGCGAGGTGCTTTTTCTTTTCTTTTAATTTTGTTCCTCATCCTTGTCTAATCACAGCTTACGTGCCGGCCTCTAATGACCTTCTTGTTGGCTGGTCTTTAGTCACTGATCTTCCTTCCTTCTTTCTTTCCTTCCTATCGACAAAGACGCTTGTTAATCAGGGCGCAGTCCAAATCCAACTAACTGAGTGTAAGTAGAGGCTGATACACGACAACAGGGTATCCGAGGCATCTTTCCGACGATATTTCCAGTAGTGATATCTTACGTTACCAACTATCGAATACAATATTTTCGGTACAGTTTTGGACTTGAAAATTCTGATTAAATATCTAGGCATAACGTTGAGAAGCGATATCAACTGAAATGAAGAAACAAAATGAAATGTGGGGACAACAGAAGGATTACTAACATTTACTTACAGAATACAAAGAGTGTGAAGTGGAACTAAACCGGAAACCACATACGAAATACTTGTGTGCTCTTGAATACTGGATCGAATTAAACGGGGAACGTTGTTTAGTCAACACAAAATAGAACGATCGTTCCGTTTTTAACTGATCATGGGAGAGGAACCATAAAGTACAGTAACAATTACGAAGGTTGGTAGCCAAGTGGATGGATAGTTGTGTTCTTCGAGTGTACTTGGAAACGGAAGGACAAAGCATCGTCTGTAGTACACTCTTCAGCGTATTATGAAGGATGTATGAAGCTGTCGCTGTACATTGTACTGGAAAGACACACACACAAAAACACGCACGCACACATGTACTTAGAGAGAGAGAGAGAGAGAGAGAGAGAGAGTACTGTTTGCAGTCTGAGGTGAATAAACTGGCTTCTCAGTGTGAAGCAACACGAGGTCCATATGTGACGACACAAGCTGGAACGTTGGCGTGTCGCGAACTGGACCTGCTAATTCACTTACCTCTCCGGTGAGAAAAATGCTTGACTAATTTGCGTCTTCTAAGGCGGTCAACTAAAGCACCTTGTGGCACTTAACGGCAGGTGAGCTGCCAGTCTGGATGTGTTACTTATGTTCTTTTCCTCTGCAGTTCCATGTGTTCCTTATATCGCGTTTTGAAATTTCTTCCGGTTTGCCTTCTGTACCTTGCCTTACAGTGAGACAAATACATTTTGTGTATGTCATTGTTTCGACTTACGTCATACGTAGTGTTAATGTCGTGAATTTAAAAGCGTAAATATGGTGGTTGAGATTTACATACGATTTGTTCATTGTAACACATTTACTGTGTTGGCCATTTTCGTAGCAGCTGTATACAGGGTGACATTTTCCACAGTGTACAAACTCTGAGGATTGATCGATGAGAGGAATGGGACGAAAAAGCTCAATGAACTTATATCCGTAAATGTATGGTTTCCATGCTAGAGACCGTTTATTCAATCATAAATTGTTAGAGAGACAGCAGTCTAATATTCGCTGTACCATGCAGCCACAATTACAGTATCTGTTGCATGAACGTGTACGCACCGTAGCATTTTCTCTCTCACACGTTCACATCGGTCAGGCTGCATCCTGACAACATCAAAGGCAGCATGAATACGATGCTCTAGTGTCTCCACATCTGGAGTGGGCTCAGTGGGCTCTGCATACACGATACTTTTGATATGGCCCGATAACCAGAAACTGCAGGGGTTTAGATTCGGTGAACGAGCAGGCAATTCAACTGGACCCCCTCGTCCGATCCATCGATCAGGAAAGACGCAATTAAGATGCGTCCGGACGTTATTGGCCAAGTGTTCTGCATCACCATCATGTAGCAGCCACATAACCCTTCGAATCGTCAATGGCACTTCTTCCAGCTGGGGAGCCAAAATCACCCGCAAGAACCGCCGATAATTCCAACCTGTTGGGCGACTTCGAAGGAAGACTAATGCCAAAATACGGTCGCCTGTTGTCCTGGCCCACACATTCTGGCTGCACCAATGCTGATGAATCGCTGTCACCATACTATGGGGTTCTGCATACTATCCCGCAGATGACCGTCATGAAAGCTGAAGATACCACTCTGCGTAAAGATGGCCTCTCTTATGAATGGGGTGTGTGATACAAATCACGGAATCGTGGTTGCCTGATGAAGAAACCTGTGGCAAAACCGCTCCCGATGTGGAAAGTCTGTCGGTACCGAGCCCTGCACACACTGTAAGTAATAAGAGTATTAACAATTATCATGAAAAAAGTTCAACGTGGTCATGTGGCTTACCCGGTACTGGTGGGCCAACTGCCTGATACTGACACAGCAGTCACCTGTTAATCGCATTTTCTTCTAGGTCTGGTGTCCTAACATTTCAGGTAAGTCCTTCATGATTTCCTGCTTCCTGAAACAACCCTGTTTCCGACAAACTCTGTTGCAAACATTGAATGCTGATACAACCTCGCTGTCCGTCGACCGTTGGCATTGGCCTTTCCCTAAGTAAACACCATATTGGCGACAAGCTCTCGATTCTAGTGTGTACAACGCTGCATCACATCCCCTGCAAGGTTATTCAGCAAGTTGAGTGAACCGGACACAGCATTACCAATTACTATGGCAGGAGAGCGCGCTATGGCATGACGTATGAGGAACAGTACCATCCGCTAGGAGGAAACCATATATACTTTAACTGTGGTTGCATGTCACAGGGCGTTAGACGGCAATTTCTGTAATAAAGTAGGATCGAATAAATGGTCTCTAGCATGGAAACCATGCATTTCCGGACATATGTTCATTAGACATTTTTTGTTCCGTATCCCCTCATCGATCAGTGCCTAGACTTTGTAGCCGGCGGAAAATATCACCTTGCATAAATTACAGTAGTTCAAAAGAGAAAGCCTTTTGCACGCTGCGCATTAAGTTTGATTATTTAATGTGTGCAACTAGACACATTTCGCCTTAGTGTCTTCAAATGTTACATGATTTTTCCGTTTGCACATATAAATTAGTTTTAAAACAGTTTATTGAGGTTTTTGTATGAAAATGGAAAAGTATTTACAGATCAGCATCTAGTTCATTAGTTGTATGTCAGACAGCTGTCTCTCATGTGGCAAGCTGGTTGAAAGATTGCAGTTTTCTTTGTGGTCACTGCTTTTTAATACAGTGGGATTTGTGATCATCCATTGAGGTTACTGTCTATTGTAAGGTGTATTAGTGTGAACAGTGAATAGTTACTCATATTCATAGAAACAGTTAGCACTCGGATACATGGTCGCAGACTCAACACGGTAGCACTCAGCACAGAAAACTACGCGAAAGAACTAGGCATCATCACACAAACAGCAAACAACAATGGGTACAACAGTAATCTAGTTACAAAATTAAACAACAAATATAGCCGATAAAAGGCGTTTTAAAAGTATTATAACTTCTACGTTATAGTATTTAGAAAGGCTATTAGTCGTCCTGAGACCTGGGCGTTGAAAAGCAACGAAACAAATCGTTTTTTACTCAGCACCTCGTCCTGTGTCAATTGATTCTTTCTAGACTGCGTCGAATTGTAAATTACAGCAACGACCATTCTGTGGTACACTACTGGCCATTAAAATTGCTACACCAGGAAGAAATATATTATACCAGAACTGACATGTGATTACATTTTCACGCAGTTTGGGTGCATAGATCCTGAGAAATCAGTACCCAGAACAACCACCTCTGGCCGTAATAACGGCCTTGATACGCCTGGGCATTGAGTCAAACAGAGCTTGGATGGCGCATACAGGTACAGTTGCCCATGCAGCTTCAACACGATACCACAGTTCATCAAGAGTAGTGGCTGGCGTATTGTGACGAGCCAGTTGCTCGGCCGCCATTGACCGGACGTTTTCATTTGGTGAGAGATCTGGAGAATGTGCTGGCCAGGGCAGCAGTCGAACATTTTCCGTATCCAGAAAGGCCCGTGGAGGACCTGTAACATGCGGTCGTGCATTATTCTGCTGAAATGTAGGGTTTCGCAGGGATCGAATGAGGGGTAGAGCCACGGGTCGTAACACATCTGAAATGTAACGTCCACTGTTCAAAGTGCCGTCAATGCGAACAAGAGGTGACCGAGAAGTGTAACCAATGGCACCCCATACCATCACGCCGGGTGATACGCCAATATGCTGTAAACAGAACCTGGATTCATCCGAAAAAATGACTTTTTGCCATTCGTGCACCCAGGTTCGTCGTTAAGTACACCATCGCAGGCGGTCCTGTCTGTGAGGCAGCGTCAATGGTAACCGTAGCCATGGTCTAAGAGTTGATAGTCCATGCTGCTGCAAACGTCGTCGAACTGTTCGTGCAGATGATTGTCGTCTTGCAAACGTCCCCATCAGGGATCAAGACGTGGCTGCACGATGCGTTACAGCCATGCGGATAAGATGCGTGTCATCTCTACTGCTAGTGGTACGAGGCCGTTGGGATCCATCACGGCGTTCCGTATTACCCTCCTGAACCCACCGATTCCACATTCTGCTAACAGTCATTTGATCTCGACCAACGCGAGCAGCAATGTCACGATACGATAAACCGCAATCGCGATAGGGTACAATGCGACCTTATCAAAATCGGAAACGTGATGGTACGCATTTATCCTCCTTGCATCACAACAGCGTTTCACCAGGCATCGCCGGTCTACTGCTGTTTGTGTATGTGAAATCGGTTGGAAACTTTCCTCATGTCAGCACGTTGTAGGTGTCACCACCGGCGCCAACCTTGTGTGAATGCTCTGAAAAGCTAATCATTTGTATATCACAGCATCTTCTTTATGTCGGTTAAATTTCGAATCTGTAGCACGTGATCTTCGTAGTGTAGCAATTTTAATAGCCAGTAGTGTGTTATTCCGTGCTATTAGCGATAGATATGTTCCTTAAACTGCCACTAAAAGCTAAGGAAATAAAGAAGGGACTTGGATGTTTGCGATATGTAGTACGGAATGTACAAACGTACATATCACGAGAAAGCACTTGAAAATAGCACGTCGTGGAAATCAGCTGATGGCGTGGAATAAATGTCTTTTTAATAAGGCCAGTGTGAAAACCTGAATTGCCAGTTGATAGGGGGAATTCTTGTGTGTGTGTGTGTGTGTGTGTGTGTGTGTGTGTGTGTGTGTGTGCGTGTGTGTCTGCGCGCGTGTGTCCATAGTGCACATGATAAATTCACGGCGCGGCTGGCTGTTCGGTCGCACTTTTGTGCCGGGTTGCGCGCCCTGGTCGCTGGCGGCCGCCTGCTGCCGCCGCTGCTCTCAAAGCCGGCCGTCGATAAATCGGCGGCTGTGCCCATTCTGCGCTGTGGCGTTCATTATTCATGGCGGCTGGCAGCGGCCGGCTCCGCCGGGCGCCCGCTAAACGGTTTTGCGTTAAACGTCGCGCCGCATAACCTGTCTGCCGGCGCGCCGCAGCCGCCCGCGCTGTCCCCGGAGGAGGCGCCCAGACCCAGCTTAGCCGACCTCCAGCTGTGGGCGGCCAGACCACACCACACCATAGGCAGGCCGCCGCGTTATCTTCGGGCCGGCCTCCTTGTCGCTTAAGCCGTCGGCACACGGACCGTGCATCCGAACGTTGAGCGTGCCGAGTTTCTGACGTCATAGCGTGGAATAGCACGTTCGGGAGTAATTCTAAACGCGCAGAGCAATATCTAGCATGTCAGATATCCTGAGCATGGGTCTGAACGTTGACCAATGAGATGGTACAACGCCACCTACGTCGCATGCACGCCATCGCCCTTCAGCACAGAGTTGTGAGACGCCATATTGCCATTCATTTCAAGCCCATACGCATATATGCCGTTTCTGAGCACCAGCAAACTGAGAATCACTGGAAAACCTGTTGTTAGCTGTGCGATTTGTTCCAATAAAATAATGAGAAACATCATATTCGTGACAAAAGAATTATTGTAACTTGCCTGTTATGAGAGTATATCATTTGAAGGTAGCGACACACTGAGGATCCACGAAAAACACATGCTCTTGGTACAATTTATTGTAATTAAATTTCGGTTAGTAACATAGCTGCGGTTAAAACTTTTAGCAAGTGCCAAGATTTTATAAGAGGTCCACAAATGAATTGTTATCACTTTAGCGTAATGAGTAGCGTTAATGATTGTTCGCATCTCGCCAAGTCTAAATTTTTTTTCATAATATTCGCGTTTATAATAGGTTCCGGTGCTTTATCTTTAGTTTAATGTAAGTATATACTACAATATTTGATGTTATGTAAATATAACTTTACCTTTTTTTTGTTCGATTGGCTTAATCTACAGGACAGCTTGCGCTACTTGTATAAAGATATTTTGTACCTTTTTCTTTGAGTTTTGTGATTTACATGTTGTAAAGTTTCTGCTACTGGGTAGGAACAGTGATCAAGTAAGAATGACTTTAGGGTTTTACTAAAATGTGGGAAAGATAAAATACTGTTTATCTTATGTGGAGAACTATTGCAAATTTGTGTGGCACTGCTTGTAATGGAACTTTATAAGCCTTTGTCCTTATTGACTGGACATGGTACTTTCCTTTTTGTCTTAAAACATGTACATTGATATTGAAGTTTTTATTTGTGTATATTACATATAGAACAACGTGACTAGGATATGGTGGAGGAAAAGTGCGTTTTAATAGAGCTAACGTGAGAATTTTACGCAGCCTGTTGAGTAAACAGTGTGATTTACGAACTAGAAAGATCCCACAACTGCCGCTAGAGTGCGTTGCGATCGCGTATACCACGTTGGGGCCCACGTACGTTTGCACAAGTCGCATCGTTACTGAGTGTTCAGCAGCACGTTGAACTTGGCACGCTCAACGTTATCGTTTGACAGCACGGTCCGTGTGCAGACGGCTTTAGGCCACTCCCCTAGATCTCTCAACTCTTTGCCGTTGTTTACCAGTACTGGGAAGCTGTCTATAGAAATATAATGTTTATTTTGTCTGATATTTGTGATTATATTTTTGCGGTATCGGCCGCACTTTCAAACACGCTCACCACCAGTTACGCCGCTGCGTTTACTACACCCGCCATCACAGTACGAGGGCGCTGCCACCAACGATTACGCCGCTGCTAATGGGATGCAAGCATCTGCTTTCAGGAACTCCTGCGGCGGGTGTACTTAAGTTCGAACTGTCATGCACTGTCCCCATTTTGTATGTTTGCCAGTTGAATAACATTTACAGACATCCATAGTGGTCAGTACTCGACGTTTTCTGAATGGACATAGTGTTGAAGCGTGACAAATTTTTAAGAGCCAAAGACACTGGTACAGCTGCCTAATATCGTGCAGGGTCACCGTGAGCACGCCGAAGTGCCGCAACACGAGGTGGCATGCACTCGACTAATGTCTCGAGAAGTGCTGGAGGGAACAGACACCATGAATCCTGCAGGGCTGTCCATAAATCCTTAGGGACACAAGGGGGTGGAGATCTCTTCTGAATAGCACGTTGCAAGGCATCACATATACGCTCAATAATGTTCATGTCTATGGATTTCGGTGGCCAGCGGAAGTGTTTAAACTCAGAAGAGTATTCCTTGAGCCACTCTGTAGCAGTTCTGGACGTGTCCTGTCGGAATTTCCCAAGTCCGTCGGAATGCACAATGGACATCAATGGATGCTGGTGATGAGACTGGATGCTTACGTGTCACCTGTCAGAGTTGTATGTAGCTGTATCAGAGGTCCCATCACTCTAACTGCACACGGTCCACACCGTTACAAAGCCTCCACCAACTTGAATAGTCCCCCGCTGACATGCAGGGTCCATGGATTCATGATGTCGTCTCCATACCCGTACACGTCCATCCACTAACTTGAAAACATACTCGTCCGACCAGACAACATGTCGGTGTTGATGGGCCCAGGCGTAAACCTTTTTGTCGTGCAGTCATTATGGGTACACGAGGGCTCTTTCGACTCCGAAAGTCCATTTCGATGACGTTTCGTTGAATGGTTCACACGCTGACACTTGTTGATGGCCCAGTATTGAAATCTGCAGCATCTGGGGTTGCACTTTTGCCACGTTGGACGATTCTCTTCTGTTGTCGTTAGTCCCGGTTCCTTTTAATGCTGTTCAAGGACTGCGACAGTTCTTAAAAAACTGTATTTCATCGGTAACGTCTCGTCAAACTAACAAAAAATAAAAACAGGTGTATTTTTGGACGTGTGTTTATATGATACTTTTCTCTTGTTGGAATGGCCCGCCGGGCGGGATTAGCCGAGCGGTCTGAGGCGCTGCAGTCATGGACTGAGCGGCTGGTCCCGGCGGATGTTCAAGTCCTCCCTCGGGCATGGGTGTGTGTGTTTGTCCTTAGGATAATTTAGGTTAAATAGTGTGTAAGCTTGGGGACTGATGACTTAGCAGTTAAATCCCATAAGATTTCACACACATTTGAACATTTTTGCAATGGCCCCCAAAAGTCACCAAAGTAGTTCCGAAACGGCATGTGTAAAAAGATGTATGCTGTAGCTGATCCAAAAATTCGAAATAGGTAGTCTGACGTACAGTCGATTATTAGGCCCTGAGTTACGCCCTGTTGGATGGTTATCTGCCGACAGTGTTTGACATAGCGATTGCTGGGGATCCAACTGATAGACCTAAGTGGCAATTAAATGAATTCTAAACGGTGCGGGGGTGGGGGCGTTGACAGATCGTACACATAACGGGCGCCATCAAGCGGCGCTTACGGCCATGAGTGTAGCGGGGTAACTGGCGCTGATCGCCTGCTCTCTGACCTGTGGTGGGGTAGCGGCCGCGCCAGCTGCCTGCCATCGCATCGCTTCAGACGCCGCCTCGGCCCGGCGCCTCACCGCCGACTTGGCTGCTACGGTACCCGCCAAGAAGCAGCTGCATCCAAGCCTGCGATGTGCAGCGATACAGCTTGCGAACCGGTGAAAGGCTCAGCTGATGCCTTGACCAGATACACGGGTTGAATCACAAAAGTGACGGCTCAGTCAGCAGTCAGCCTGAGTCTCTGTGATGGCTCCTTTCTCCTGAGTCAGCCTTCAAAGGGAGCGATTTTTATCATTTTTTTTGAGAAAAACTAACGACACAATCAACATAAATCTCTTTGCACGTTACTCATTAGTTCTTGGACAACATTTCCTGACTTTTTAAAAAGAAACCCAGTAATTATAAAGCCCCCCATCCGAAGAGTTAAAGTTGCTCTGCCAAAAATGAAGTCTCTCCACGACGGAAGTCCTGCAGTCTGCAAACCTTACTTGAAATAAAAAAACAAACAATTTTTTAATGTATGGGATATTGGGCACGGAGTGAAATTTGACAAAATAATAAAAATGCGGACGTTTGAAACAATGAAGTAGTTTTGTCGTGTGTTTTTGGTCACTTATTTTCCAATAAGTAATGAATAAACGAAAATAAAAAAAAAATAGGCTGTTGCTCCTTTCGGACGTGCCCGAGGTGTAATTCAGCCAAATACCGGAAAGATATTTTTAATAGTGTGGCCGCAGTCTATTTCGTGAAGTATAGTGAAGCAAGAGGCTAATTTTTTCATTGCAATTTACTGTCTAATATTGCAAAAAAAGTGACCAAAAATACCCGACAAAACTACATCTTTGTTTCAAAAGCCTGCAGTTTTATTATTTCCTCAACTTTCAAAAAAACTGTTTTGTTACTCTGTGCTAAATATTTTATAGATAGAAAACGTTTGTTTTTTGATTTCAAGTAAGATTTGCAGAGTGCAGGACTTCCATCACACACACGTCGCATTTCGCACAGAGCAGCTTTACCTCGTTGGATTTTGGACTTAATGATGACCCTATTTCTTTAAACAATCAGAAAATGCTATCCAAGAATTAATAAATAATGTGCGAAAATATTTACCTTGATTGTTCCATTACTTTTTCCCAAAAAACTGGTAAAAATCTCTTATTTTGTAGGCTGACTGTAGCGAATGGACCCTTAACAAGAATGTCAATTAAAGTACAGGGTTATTCCTAAGTTCTTCCAGGGTTACAGAATACGACCCCTCCAAGACTCCGAGACGCAAATCAGCGGACGGAACGTCTCTAAAAGCGTCAATACGTAATCCGCGCCGTATAGTTCCAGATCGCACTGTTAGGGGCCAGGCGTGTGTGAACATCCAGGTGCGTCATCCGTTCCATACTTTTGCACCGACTTAGTTCGCACCTGGGAATAGGCAACCATATGTACAGATTTCTAAAGCTTGCTGCCTCAATCTGCAGCAGTAAACGGCACTCACATGGGCTTCCACCCGTATTGACGTTTTCCGTCTCACAAATGGTTGCCATACTGACAGCTTATAAAGTGAGTCAGTAGATTTGTATTAAAACTCTATCCAGTGATGTATGCTTACTTTTGCGTGTCTCGTGGTTTTCACCCAGACGTCCTGTGAAACATCGTAGATACTTACGGATAACATTCTAATTTCCTGGGAGAATTATGAAAATTACAGCAGCTATACATTTGAAAATTCGCTAGTAGTCTAACAATAATAGCTGTATAATATTATATAAAAAATAATAACATAAGAATATTATAAAATTTTATATATAATATATATATATCATTATAAATTATAAAAATGGACGTGAGTATATATGTATGTACGTATGTATATATGTTGGTTCTACGTCTCCTCCTCGGCCACTGAACCGATTTCAACCAAACTTCCTACACTTATTACTTACTGTCTGCAAATCAACGCTGTGAAGATAAGACCTACCTACCTACCAATGTGGTGGAGGTGCGGCTGAAAAAGTGGTGTAGCCCATGACACGCGAATACCCGGAATTCATTCATCTAGCAATTGAGAATGAGAGCACTTAGAAATTTTACACATTATTTCAAACTTTTACGAATTTTTTTCTAGCTGACAACTTACGCCCCCCCCTCCCACACACACACACACACACACACACACACACACAAAATAATCAAATGCAAAAAGTTCATCGCTTACCACATTTTCGCTGTTCATGGACTAAAACTGTCGCATTAAGCATGGCGTCGTAATTTATTACTTCTTTATTACTAACTGCTTTTGTGACGCATCTTTCAGACAGTATCCACCTATACCACTGAATATACTAGCAAAATTATGTCATTGTACGACTCACAGTTCTGGAGATATGACGTCATAAATAGTGAGATGGTTGATAAACGCCCGCAGTATGCCAAACGCATAACCTTATTACTTGGTTGCTACTAATTATGTTCGTAACAGTTTTCACAGACAGTATCGACATACGTCGCTGCATATACCAAAAAGTGTATCATCGTACGACGCATATTTTTTGGGATACGACGCCATAAACATTAAGTTTCGTGTAAACAAAACTGCAGCATGGACTTCACTAGAGATCAGGTGAAATTTGTACAAATACTAATGAAATATGTTAAATGTATGTGAAATATATGTGAATGAATGCTTTCAGGAAAATCTACGGGTTAGATGCTAATCCTAAGCCCCTGGAACAGTTTTAACTAAATTTGGAACACGTATTAGTGACTATCTGGAAAGAAATACCGTTGGCGTAAGAACCACGAGCAGCCTGTTGGGGTGAGCTTGGTAACATGGAGACTGAAGGGAGAAGGACGAGATGGGGAGACAGCCAGGGGAAAGTAGCAAGTGGGCACAAATTGGCTGAGGAGGAGATGGTAAGTATAGGGAGAAAGGGAAATGAACAGAGAGAGGAGGAGATGACCAAAGATAGTTGGAGGACGTGGGAGGCAGAGAGAGGGGAAGGAGGAGATGATAAATAAGTATATGGGGAACACGTCGTATGTCCTACTTTGATTTCTGCTGTATTTCATGCGGTGCTGCGTGTCTATTTGCACTGACAACGCTACACAAATGCCGCTGCTCTCGGTCGTTAAGTGAAGGCCGAAGGCACTTGCGTTGTCCATAATGGGACGTGTTACCTGAAATTTGGTATTCTCGGCACACTCTTGACATTGTGGATGTTGGAAATGAAATGTCCCACGCGTCTACCTCCAACTACCATTTCGTGATCAGAGTTTGTTAACTCCCGTCGTGTGGCCATAATCGCGTCGGAAACCTTTTCACCATGAATCACGTGAGTACAAGTGACAGCTCCGCCAACGCCTTACCCTTATACAACTTGTGTACACGATATTACCGCATCTTTATATGTGCGTATCGCTGTCCCACGACTTCTGTTACAGTGTTTAGGGCTCTCTGAAATGATTTATATTCTCCGCGGGAATAGCTGGCCAACATGTGGACGTAGCCGTGGTTCGGCAGACGCAGCCCGTGTCCGCTGGTGGCCGGACTGCCCTGGTGGAGGCGGCGCGCTTTCTGGACGCAGGAGGCGCGCCGCGGCTCAGCAAGAACCCAGAAGCGGCCATCGACCCGCCTGGCTGTCGCTGCCGAGCGGCTGGGGCCGGTGGCGGGGGCGGACGGAAGGGTAGCTGTGCGACAGGGAGGCGGGGAAACAGCAGAGGCACACGTAGGCTCCCGCGTGCCTCTCTGCAGCTAAAGCCGGCCCAGCACTGCACGGTGGCGTCTCGTTCCTGTAGCAAGCGGCCGGCCAGGGCTTGCCAAACTTCCTCGCGGGCCGCGTGCGTGATCCGCGTGCGGCCTGTGTCGGCTTCGCTCGTTCCATCCAAAGATTACGCTATACAGAGCGCTCTATTACACTACTGACCATTAAAAGTGCTACACCACGAAGATGACGTGTTACACACGCGAAATTTAACCGACAGGAAGAAGATGCTGTCATATGCAAATGATCAGCTTTTCAGCGCATTCACATTACGCTATACAGACCGCTCTATTACACTACTGGCCATTAAAATTGCTACACCACGAAGATGACGTGCTACAGACGCGAAATTTAACCGACAGGAAGAAGATACTGTCATATGCAAATGATTAGCTTTTCAGAGCATTCACACAAGGTTGGCGGCGGTAGCGACACCTACAACGTGCTGACGTGAGGAAAGTTTCCAACCGATTTCTCACACACAAACAGCAGTTGATCGGCGTTGCCTGGTGAAACGTTGTTGCGATGCCTCGTGTAAGGAGGGGAAATGCATGCCATCACGTTTCCGACTTTGATAAAGGTCGGATGGAAGCCTATCGCGAATGCGGTTTATCGTATCGCGACATTGCTGCTCGCGTTGGTCGAAATCCAAAGACTGTTAGCAGAATATGGAATCGGTGGGTTCAGGAGGGTAATACGGAACGCCGTGCTGGATCCCAACGGCCCCGTATCGCTAGCAGTCGAGATTACGGGCATGTTATCCGCATGGCTGTAACGGATCGTGCAGCCACGTCTCGATCCATGAGTCAACAGATGGGGACGTTTGCAAGACAACAACCATCTGCACGAACAATTCGACGACGTTTGCAACAGCATGGACTATCAGCTCGGAGACCATGGCTGCGGTTACCCTTGACGCTGCATCACAGAGAGGAGAGCCTGCGATGGTGTACTCAACGACGAAACTGGGTGTACGAATGGCAACACGTCATTTTTTCGGATGAATCGAGGTTCTGTTTACAGCGTCATGATGGTCCCATCCGTGTTTGGCGAGAACGCGGTGATCGCACATTGAAAGTTTGTATTCGTCGTCGCCATACTGACGTATCACCTGGCATGATGGCATGGGGTGCCATTGGTTACACGTCTCGGTCACCTCTTGTTCGCATTGACGGCACTTTGAACAGTGGACGTTACATTTCAGATGTGTTACGACCCGTGGCTCTACGCTTCATTCGATTCCTGCGAAACCCAACATTTCAGCACGATAATGCACGACCCCATGTTGCAGATCCTGTACGGACATTTCTGGATACAGAAAATGTTCGACTGCTGCCCTGGCCAACACATTCTCCAGATCTCTCACCAACTGAAAACGTCTGTTCAATGGCAGCCGAGCAACTGGCTCGTCACAATAAGCCAGTCACTACTCTTGATGAACTGTGGTATCGTGTTGAAGCTGCATGTGTAGCTGTACTTGCACACGCCATCCAAGCTCTGTTTGACTCAATGCCCAGGCGTATCAAGGCCGTTGTTACGACCAGAGGTGGTCGTTCTGCGTACTGATTTCTCAGGATCTATGCACCCCAATTGCGTGAAAATGTAATGACTTGTCAGTTCTAGTATAATATATTTGTCCAATGAATACCCGTTTATCATCTGCATTTCTTCTTGGTGTAGCAATTTTAATGGCCAGTAGTGTATTTAAGGCCGGCCGAAGTGGCCGTGCGGCTAAAGGCGCTGCAGTCTGGAACCGCAAGACCGCTACGGTCGCAGGTTCGAATCCTGCCTCGGGCATGGATGTTTGTGGTGTCCTTAGGTTAGTTAGGTTTAGCTAGTTCTAAGTTCTAGGGGACTAATGACCTCAGCAGTTGAGTCCCATAGTGCTCAGAGCCATTTGAACCATTTAGTGTATTTAATATTGTCGTGTGTCATTTTTCAGTCGTCACAACTCTCTTCAGTTCGGCAGAATAATGATGTCGGCGCTGTTTTTTCCATTTCTTGTTTGTTCGTGATATGAAGACGTTCACAAGTCTAGGGGCTGTTTGCTTAAAGAGAGACAGTGTTGCGATCTATCGTCTCATGCCATGAGAAATGATTATGAATGACAAGTGATGCATGAGAATTCTCTATATATAGAAGGCGCTACGGTAAGAGCGTGCAAAATTTGACAAGACGTAGAGGATGCTCCACTGAAAAATTTGAGGTAGAACACCTAGGGCCGGAGTAGCCAGCTTAAGCAGATATGGAAGTAAACTTGTCTACTGCTTTATCAAGCATTACTGTTTTCCAGTATACTTACAACTAACATGCGTACAAGTTGACTCGTACTGTGCTGTTTATTAACAAGGAGAACGATACTGATACTAGGAAGTCATGATGCAGGTTTTGTTTGTTCTACTTGTCCATAAGGTGGCTCAGATGTATCGTATTTACAATGTCCCATGACAGTACGTGCTATGAGTCAACGAAAGATCTATTCATTATTCTATATGTTTAGAAATGATGAAATTCCTTCAGCTGCATTAAGGTGTTGGTTTTATTGGCGGCTAGTTTCGATGTTGTTACATCATCATCTTCAGGCCCTGAATAGAACATACCATACATAAACAACCAATGCAACAACAGTAATTTATAAGTTATTATTCAAAACAATTCTATTACAACCAAATTACATGATGGGTAATTTTAATGAACTAATTATAAAATACCATCACTTTGGACATTAACCATTTACGTGTTATCACTAAAATACAAATGAAGCTGTATAAGCACAATAATTCTATGATAGGTTAATATCTGGTGTTAAAAAAAGGGAGTATATACTGTAAGAGCTTAAGTGACAAGCCGTTATTCTAATGGATAATAATATAGGCGTTGAACATGGTAATTTTTTTTAAATATTGAACTATGGAAAGGAGAACATACGCATTGCAAAAAAATTTACCATTCACCACGCCTATATTATTATCCATTAGAATAACGGCTTGTCCCTTTAGCTTTTATATACTCCCATTTCTTAATACCTGATATTAACCTATCATAAAATGATTGTGCATATACAGCTTCATTTGTATTTTAGTGATACCACGTAAATGGTTAATGCCCAGAGAGATGGTATTTTAACAGAAATGACCAAAAATATAATTAGTTCATTAAAATTACCCATTATGTAATATGGTTATAATAGAATTGTTTTGCATAGTAACTTACAAATTACTATTGTTGCATTGGTTGTTTATGTATGGTATGTTTTATTCTGGGCCTGAAGATGATGTTGTAACAACATCGAAACTACCCGCCAATAAAGCCAACACTTTAATGCCGCTGAAGGAATTTCGTCATTTTGTAACATATATTATACTAGCTGACGCCCCAAATCGTCCATTTCAATTATGAACATACGAAGATATTCATTATTCAGTTTTATTCAGAGACGTACAGTACAAAACGATGGAACAGTACCGGTACAGTTCCACAGAACTCAGTGACATGCCCGGTATGTATGGGAAAGTATGTAGCAATGCTCTTGGTGCTGAAAGGCTGTACAGGAAAAGATTTCCTAACCGGCATAATCTGTCACGATGAGTGTTTATGTCTCTCGGTGGACGAATACCAGAATTGTAGCTGCATGTGATGTGATTCGAAACACACCAGGCGTATTTATCAGGGTGCGTCAGAATCTTGTTCGCCGATGTCATGCTTGCATTGAGGTTGACGACCGTCAGTTTCAGCACATTTTGTAAGATAAAGTATTGATGGTATCTGCAGTTAACTGTAACTCATGTAAACAAAAAAGTACACAGTAATGTGATTTTGTTCCTATTATTTACTTAATCTAGCTTCTCCGACCCCAGGTGCCCTGCTTCAAATTGTTCGGTAGAACATCCCCTACGTTCAGTTAAATTTTTGCACGCTCTTACGGAAAAATACTGTATATTATGCATTCGCATAAGCAACGGTTGCTGCAAATTTGCTTTGAAACGACATTACGGTGCTGCGCAGAAGGAATTTAAAGCTTTGATTGACAGTGAAAGAGCAAAAAATTACAACGTTAAACAGACGGGATTCATTGTTCTGCGGCTCATCCGAACTTGGCTGCTAGTGGAAAATGAAACACTCGAATTCGGTGGCTCTTCCCAAAGCGCCTCATAAGCGTTACACACGAACTCTGTAACTTCTGCCTTCTCATGGCAGACTAACTGCACGAAGCCGGCAGACTCTTCCAAAAGTGAACTGAGACCAAGCGCACGGACTTCCGCCACGTCGTTAAAGACTATTGTAAACACTATACCAATGAACAAGATATAAAAGGAAACAAATTATATTTAGACATAATGATTTTTATTTCAAATTTCACGTATTTACAAATTTCGTGGTAAGAAGTGCATTTCTTTTATCTTACATTTTTTCACGGCTGCTTTGTATGAAACGCATTTTACAGTTTCTAATTTGTCAGTTTCACCATTTATGAGTAAATATAATTTGTGTTGTAGGAAGGCTTGCCTCTTCTTGGATTTTGATTCCATTTTGGTGATTGGCTTAGTTTTGGACAGTTAATTCCTTTGTAGGTATCAGTTTATCAGACTTCTTACAGACTTGAAGATTTCTGGGTGAGGATATTCACATGAAGCACTGAAACGGGAATGAAAGCTTTCACAAGCGTTGTTCATTCTCCATAAGGAAGCACAAACTGCTACCGAATCTTGAGGAGCAAATAACGCGTCCTCTTCATCATCCATGTAATTTTCAAATGAATAACCTGCAAATTTTGTGAGTTTTTCGTCATGTGGCTGTATGCTGAGCAGGTCAGCAAAAACATCAGGAACGTGTTGAAAGCTTAAGTAACTAAGCCCAAAGATGTAATGCAGTCACTAGTCTTTTTCATTTTTATGGTCTTTGCACATCGAATCCAAACCAAGCGTTTGTATATTTCGCAATTTGAAATATGTGGAAAGAAGTAATATTTGTGGAAATTTAAAAAGCAAACTTTTTTTAGATCTGCGAATAAGTAATACGCACAACCCATGTTAGTCTGAATGATATACAGCTAATTACAAGAATAACTGTTTTTAAAAAAAGACATAATATTCTGTACTAATTATGATCGTTGATCTTTCAACTGTAATACAGTTTTCTTAAAATAACTGTTACGACTATACTTACCAAGCTTTAGCCAAGTGAAACCGACAAACCGTAATCTTCACTGCTGGGTAGGCAGCATGATAATCTCATGGATGGACTGTTCGAAGTGTGTTGCCACCGGTTTTGGATTAATAGACATTAATCTTGATCACATTGTATAAATTTCAAATATGTGTCCTCCTTCTTATCTCTTACAACTCTAAACAGAAATGGTATGTAACTACCTCTAGACTAATTGTGGACCCCAATCTACAATACCTACAGCAGCGGGAAACTATATTGATGGATGCTACTTTCCAACATACAGTGGAAGATTTTTTGATTTTAAACTCGCTATTGTTGAATTTATGAAGAGAAAAGAAGTGCAGAAACGAAACTTGGAACACCTGCTATGGTTGCATGCTTTGCATTTTAAGTGTACTTGAGTACACACAGCCTACATTAAGACATTTCAAGGCGATAAGCGACTTACTTATGAACTGATGAGAATATGTTCAGAAAGAATATCGCGTTGTGGAAGGGAAACGCTCCGATAAACACAATCCAGTTCTGTAAGCTCACTGGTGCGAAAGAAAATGCGAGGTTTGAACAGTTTTGCCTTGAAAGAATTACGAGAATAGTTTCCTATACTTTTTGAGCACACTGCCTATCTTACATCTCTTTCCGAGCTGTTTTCGAGACACTTTGCTGTTTCAGTTGAAAGTGCTCCTATGCATGTGCATATATAACTGACTGGCCTGTACGGTAATTGCCGTTTTAATGACAAATCCTTTAACGTTCAAGCTGTCCAGGACGTCAACATTGCTTTTCTCAGGGAGTATTTCCACATCTCCATGACGAGGTTGTGAAAGTGCTACAATATTTCGATCGACATATTTGTCTGCAAGACCTTTTTTCGATTATGAAACTAAATAAGTCACGGCTATATGGCAGCCTGTGTGCGAAAACCTGTGAAATTGTCTGCATCTGTCCTTATACCGACAGTTTGTACCAGATAAAAATTATATTAGGGCTTCAGCGGGCCAAAAAAATTAACCAGTATTGAAAATTGATTTTATTTGTCATCTCTGTTGTTGAGATATTTGAAACATAAAACCAAGTTGTACGCAGTGCGACTGCATTGCCATTTAAATGCGGGGCGTTCGGAGATTCCCCTTCTTTTACCCCTCCTCACGCTCAAACTGCATGTCGTGCCGGTGGGGAATCGTGCAGTGAGGCTGAATGCTACGGTACTCGTGCCAGGGCTTGGCTCACGTTCCAGTGTGAATGTTCACCTGGAATACTATTGGTTCCTTCTTCCTACTTAAGAGCATGCGGACTGTACGATAACTTATAGCAAAATCTTATAGTGTTACAAGCTCACGATATTACACATAGTCACGCTTTTATAGTGGGCCGTAGTTCCCAGGTTGTACCAAAGAGCAGAACTATCATTAATTAAAACGAGGCTTCTTCAATTGATATATAATCTTCTCTAGGGCTATCTGCAAATAGCTCGACAGACACTGCCTCGAGCACTAGTTTCTCTAAGGGTGCTCTTCTTAGTCACTGCTGAGCAATGACAACCACAGATCAGTGCAGACGGGAAAGCACTGTACAGTGCAGTGAGTGCAGAACCAAGTCCAGAGTTGGCCGCACCTACCATCATTTTAATGAGGCATGTCAGTTTCAGCTTACAGATAGGTACTGTGGATTACTTCACCACCCTTGTTGAACATCCGACTGTTGAAGAAGGCTATGCGTCACCTCAACTGGATATTTGTTTGTCCAGCGTATGCTCACTATCCTCACATGTCGAAGAGAGTAGTGCCTGCTCTAAGACGTTCTGGCAGGTTCTTCGTGATATATCCGGTTCCACGTAGGCACCCACTAGAGGCCGGTAGTCACAGTAACAAAAGTTTATTTCTCTGACACGACATTAACAAAATCTTCGACGTATTAGAGAGATACAATTTCTGTAAATCTGAAACCAAACAAAAGTCTTCTACAAGTGAGTAACTAAACAACAGTTCTTCGATGACAAACAACGTTAAAGATCCTGAATTTCTAAATCAAGTATTTAAGTTCTTCAGCACGTGGAATTAATCCAAACACTCTTTAAATATGAGACAGATCTTGAAATATAAATAATTTTAAGTTTAAAATTAAGTAAGTTTCTCAGTTCTTGGTTTTCGAAACAAAGTCTGCGCTCTAGCTTAAGTCGTGGAAACAAAACAGTTTCAAAGTACCTTACAGCAGTACTTCACAGGAGAAGCATCGACTGTAAAACTGTAGAAAAAGGTGCGGCACATCAACGACCTCTCCGTCGCCAAGCGCACTTCCTGGAGGACTGACGGGAATGGTGTTGCCGCCTAAGGCGCTACAGTCATGGACTGTGCGGCTGGTCCCGGCGGAGGTTCGAGTCCTCCCTCGGGCATGGGTGTGTATGTTTGTCCTTAGGATAATTTAGGTTAAGTAGTGTGTAAGCTTAGGGACTGATGACATTAGCAGTTAAGTCTCATCAGATTTCACACACATTTGAACATTTTGGTGTTGCCGCCACCTGGTGGTAGGGGCACGGAGTTCCGGACTTCATTGCTCCCGCGACGTCTGTTCCGTACGGGAGGAGCTCCCGCGGCTACCCACACGACTTAGATGTTGTGCGGGCTGCTGTAGGCGCCTGACGACTAGGGCGCCACGGCACGACCATTCTTCTGCCAGGCGAGCAATGCACTTCCGCCGCAGGGCGGAATACCAACAATACAGAAAAGAACGGCGAGAACAAAGAACCTCTTGCTGCAACGTCCTGCCGGCGCACTGGGTTGATAGACGCTTAAGAAAAAGTGCTGTTCTTGTATGTCAGATTGGAGGAGCGAAGTCTAACGTATAGGATCAACTTCATGAGCTAGGTTTTAGAAAATGGAAGGCAATGTAGCATGTCGTAAACGTGGCAATAGCTTTAGCAAGAAACGCCCCTTGAAATAGATAGTGGGCATAATAATAAACATTCTGTTGGGGTGTTTGACAATCTGTGGTGGCCAGCGCTTTTTGACTACCTGAGGGAGTCCACAACCGTATGATATAGTCAGGGCAGAGAGCCAAGACTCACATGTCCGGATCAACACTTCCATAACAAGAATTCTAAAGGCTGTCCATGGAAACCCATCACTGATCCTATATTCTGTGATTTGTCACTGGATCCACTTCTAGGATATATGCAAGATAATGAAGCAGTTACAGCTCTTCTGGCATTGTGACTGTGATATCATGACACGGACTGCTGCTGGTGGCGCGCGCACGGGGTCCAGCGAGCAGTACTCCTCATTCTGTCAGGACCTTCAAAGTACCGTATCTGTGGAGAAACTTAAGGGGGCACTTTGCAATACGTCTACATGAACTAAAAGTACGAAACAAAGTAGGAAGGTTGTGGCTGAAAGAAACGACTACTAATGTCCAGAACCTCATAGGAGTGCAGGCAATAAACCGAAAAGCAACAGGAAATCGTATCCTCTTTCTGTGGCACATACATAGTGATGACACCGGTGAGGGATGATGAACCCACAAGTTCTTCCGAAATATCTAACTAAGACGTCGTTTAAGGCATCTCAGCCCCTCAAGATCGCGTACCAGTTCTCTGATGCGCAAACATCCACGTGGCGCTCTCTTGTACAGCAACGAAATAGAAATAAACAATCATGTACGCCTACAGAGAGGAGAATACTCTAGAGCATATTAGACCCATCAGGGAAAGCTTTGCATCACCCCGATTCCCAGAACTCCTGAAGATAGACGTTGACTGTGTATATTGTATCACACACACCGTCCCTTTGACTGTTCAGAGATGTCACTAAACATGGCCAAAGATGTAAACAATCATGCATGAGCAGCGCCTATTAGACGGAGGGAGTCCGACAGCCGACCAGTTCCAGTCATTCCACCTGGAAGGCGGTACACGGTTCGTGTTGTCTACAGTTCAATCATGCCTAGACGGTCAGTACCGCGGTTCGATTACGTCCGCATTGTTACTTTGTGCCAGAAAGGGCTCTGAACAAGCGAAGTGTCCAGGCTTCACGAAGTGAACCAAAGCGATGTTGTTCGGACATGTACGAGATACAGAGAGACAGCAACTGGCGATGACATGACTCGCTCAGGCCGCTCAAGGGCTACTACTGCAGTGGATGACCGCTATTACGGATTATCGCTCGCAGGAATCCTGGCGGAATGCTTTCTGTGCGGCGAGGGAACGTGGTGTTACGACTAAAACTGTGCGCAATAGGCTGCACGATGCGCAACTTCACTCTCGAACTCCATGGCGAGGTCCATCTTTGAAACCACGACACCATGCAGCGTGTTACAGATGGGCCCAACAACATGCCAAATGGACCGCTCAGGATTGGCATCACCTTCTCTTCACTGGTGAGTGTCGCATATGCCTTCAACCAGACAATCGTCGGAGACGTTTTTGGAAGCAGCCTGGTCATGCTGAACGCCTTAGTCATACTGTTCAGCGAGTGCAGCAAGATGAAGGTTCACTGATGTTTTGGGGTGGCATTATGTGGGACCGACGTACGCCGCTGGTGGTCACGGAAGGCACCGTAATGACTGCACGATACGTGAATGCCATCCTCCGACCGATAGTGCAACCATACCGGCAACATACTGGTGAGGCATTCGTTTTCATGCACGACAATTCATGCCCCGATCTTGCACATCTTGTGATTGACTTCTTTCAGGATAACGACATCGAACAAGTAGACAGTCCAGCATGTTCTCCAGACATCAACCCTATCGAACATGCCTGGGATGGATTGAAAAGGGCTGTTTATGGACGACGTGACCCACCCACCACTCTGAGGGATCTACGTCGAATCGCTATTGAGGAGTGGGACAATCTAGCCAACAGCTCCTTGATGAACTTGTGGATAGTATGCAGGCATGCATCAGTGCAAGAGAACGTGCCACTGGGTATTAGAGGTACCGGTGTGTACAGCAATCTGGACCACTACCTCTGAAGGTCTCGCTGCATGGTGGTACAACATGCAATGTGTGGTTTTCATGAGCAATAAAAAGGGCGGAAATGATGTTTATGTTGATCTCTATTCGGATTTTCTGTACAGGTTCCGGAACTCTCGGAACCGAGGTGATGAAAAACTTTCTTTGGTGTATGTATTTGAGAATTATAGGTGAGAACAACTGATTCAGTTTGGGACATGAAATCGTTTAATAAGAGTAAACCTGGGATCACCGAGGGAGCATAGTTAACGATGTGTGCAAAGAGGCTTGTGAACTATATTATGGCTCAAATGGTTACGTTCTATAATCTGCGGCAGGTATGACTTGCTGCGGGAACAAGGAGCGGAGGAAAATAAATGTGCCGACAGATACTGCTATTACGCAGAATTTGACGTAAAATTCAGATTGTTTCAAAATGTCCCTGCACCTTCCACGTGGTCGATAGCGTACCAGTTGTTAGAAATTGGATAAGTGACTGTGAGGAGTCTAATGCAAAAACTAACAGTGATCAGTATAATACAGTGTGTTTCAGAAGTGATGGTCAATATTCAGTGATATGACAGGAATGATAATTCGAAACAAAAAAGTCAAGTAAACATACGTTCTAAAACGCATACCTTAAAAGCTTTGAGCAATTCTTGATCTTCGATACTGTGACACCAATCTCCTCTACTGAATGCTCTTTGATTTCCATATTTTGATACATCTACGTCTACGTGATACTCCACTATTCACAATAAAGTGCCTGGCAGAGGGTTCAATGAACCACCTTCAAGCTGTCTCTCTACCGTTCTGCTCTTTAAAGCGCGCGGGAAAACGAGCTGATAAATTTTTCTGTGCGAGCCCTGATTTCTCTTATTTTATCATGATGATCATTTCTCCCTATGTAGGTGGATGCCAACAGAATGTTTTAACAATCGCAGGAGAAAACTGGTGATTGAAATTTCATGAGAAGATCCCATCCGAACGAAAAAATCCTTTTTTTTTAATGATTGCCACTCCAATTCACGTATCATGTCTGTGGCACTATCTCCCCTATTTCGCGAGAATACAAAACGAGCTGCCCTTCTTCGTACTTTTTCTATGTCATCCGTCTGTCCCACCTGATGCGGATCCCACACCGCACAGCAGTACTCCAGGATAGGGCGGACAAGCGTGATGAAGCAGTCTCTTTGGTAGACCTGTTGCACATTCTAAGTGTTCTGCCAATGAATGGTAGTCTTTGGTTTGCTCTACCCTCAATATTATCTATGTGATAGTTCCAATTTAAGTTATCTGTAATTGTAATCCCTAAGCATTTAGTTGAATTTAGATCCTTCAGATTTGTGTGACTTACCGCGTAATCGAAATATAGTGGCTTTCTTTAAGTACTCATGTGTATAACTTCACACTTTTCTTTATTCGGGATCAATTGCCACTTTTCGCACCATACAGATATCTTATCTAAATCATTTCGCAATTCGCATTGAACATCTGATGAAATTTTGGAAATTTGTGGTAAGGTCTTATGGGACCAAACTGCTGAGGTCATCGATCCCTAAGCTTACGCACTACTTAATGTAACTGAAACTAGCTTACACTAAGGACAGCACACACACCCATGACCGAGGGCAGATTCGAACCTCCGACGGGGAGAGCCGCGCGGACCGTGACAAGGCGCCCCCAGACCTCGCGGCTACCCCGCGCGGTTCATCTGATGACTTTACAAGACAGTAAATGACAGCATCATTTGGAAACAATCTAAGACGGCTACTAAGTTTGTGTCCTATATCATTAATATAGATCAGGAACAATTGAGGGCCTATAACACTTCCTTGTGGAATGCCGGATATTACTTATGTTTTACTCGATGACTTTCCGTCTATTACTACGAACTGTGACCTTTCTGACAGGAAATCACGAATCCAGTCGCACAACTGAGGCGATATTCCCCAGGCACACAGCTTGTTTAGAAGACGCTTGTGAGGAACGGTGTCGAAACCCTTCTGGAAGTCTGAAAATATGGAATCAATTTGACATTCCCTGTCGATAAAACTCTTTACTTCATGGGTATAAAGAGCTTGTTGTGTTTCGCAAGAACGATATTTTCTGAACCCGTGCTGACTATGCGTCAATGGATCGTTTTTCTTCGAGGTACTTCGAGGTACTTCATAATGTTCGAATACAGTATGTGTTCCAAAACCCCTTCTGCAAATGGACGTTAGTGATATGGGCCTGCAATAAAACTGATTACTCCTACTTCCCTTTTTGGGTATTGGTGTATCTTGAGCAATTTTCATGTCTTTAGGTACGGATATTTCTGTGAGCGTGCGATTCTATGTAATTCCTAAATATGGAGCTACTGTGTCAGCATTTCTGACCTATACAGACGAATATTTTGGCCGAGCGGTTCTGTGCGCTTCAGTCTGGAACCGCGCGACCGCTACGGTCGCAGGTTCGAATCCTGCCTCGGGCATGGATGTGTGTGATGTCCTTAGGTTAAGTAGCTTTAAGTAGTTCTAGGGGACTGATGACCTCAGATGTTAAGTCCCATAGTGCTCAGACCCATTTGAGCCATTTAAAGGAATATATGTAAACAGAAAATCCGGTTGATTGTAGAGTAATTTGTAGTAGACTATACTGCTGAACAAATAAATAAATGAATAATTACACCACATACACGTTTATGATGTTTAATGTTATGTTGCCTGCCGTACTTATTACACATTACAGAATGAGAATGCGTAAAGTAATTGTCATTTTCATGTAATGGGGAGTGGTGCGCTTAGGTCATCAGTGGGGACAGCACTGCAGTTGAAAATCCCTCGAATATGAAATCCGTTCTGTAATACGGCTTTCAGTCGTAAAAAAAAATCTTGCAGAATATGCGCTGCAAGTGCAACGAATGTGACTAATTAAGGTGCCCGTCGATGTCGTCGTTTGTTTAAGTGTGGAAACCGCATTGTTCGGGATGCCGACGCGTGTGTCTGTTTGTAATTGCTTTTCTAATAAATATATTTTAATTATTCCTGTTCTTAGTTAACAGCACAATGGAGGTTATTTCGTCGTATCTCAAAATTGGGTTGCTTTGCGTGTGCTGTTGTCACGTGCTACAGCGAGACTCTCCGTTCCCCAGAGACCATAACACATGGTGGCAGCTGCCTTAGGCACTGGTCCAGCCGGAGTACGCCGCCGCCCCCACCGCCGCCGCAGCCGCCCCCGCCGCCGCCGCCTCCGGCGTCTGGCCATATTGATCGGCCGGCGTCCTGCTCTGGTGCGATCGCCCGCCGAGTAAACACCACCCTCTGGCCCACGTGTTCGCGCACGTGACAGGTTCCAAGCCCTCCAAACTTCAACAGCCCGTCCACTTCGAGAGCATTAAGCGACTTATTTGCAGGCTATAGTTCGGAAGTTGTGAAAAATTCATTGGACTTTTCATCACCCAGATCCAGTTACTTCCACACAACATACACTTTGTACCGTACTACAGCATCATCTACAGTTCATAAGCTATAGAACAGTGCGTGTTGGAAGGTAACTTAATAGACGTTTTAGAACCTTTCTTTTCTATTCCAGTGGCCTGTGGAACGAGGTAATCAAGACTGCCTACCTACATGCACAAGAAAATGAACCCAGATTTCTCTTATTTTATTCTCGTACTTCTTGCACGTGATACTCTGTGTAGGTAATAGGACTGCAGCACAGTCCCTCTCGAAAATTGGTTGTCTGTACTTGTCTTAGAAATAGTTTGAAGAAAGACAATCCTCATTTAAGATAACTGTAAATTTAGAAAAAAAGCTTTCGATAATATTGACTGGAATGCAGGTACAGTCTCTGGAAGTCCAGAAGTTATCATGGATAAGGAAAACAGCGAAGAATTGCCTACATCGACAATTAGTTAAGGTCTGATTATGGTATTGCAAGCCGAAAATCAGTTAACTAAATAAATAATCCGGTAGAACATACAAAATATTGCGCTTTTCATTTATGTTTTCCAGAAACTTGTACAGGAATCAGACTGAATTTCTTTGAGTCGAAGGGCATTAAAGGGAGACCGCAATTGGGAAGAGAGTGAGATCAGTTGCCGAGAATTCTTCCGGGTTGTATGGCCGTGGTCCATGGAACTCTTCTATCCCTGACGTTTCGTCCAAAGCTACGCTGGACATCTTCGGAGGTGGTCCTGGTTGTGCTGAGTCTTGCTGAGACCAGTTTGAGATATCTGGGAAGAGAATTAAATCCACGCAGAAGAAGTAAGACATAACAAATGCCTATCTGGACAGACTGATAAGTGTCTCGGAAAGGTTTCTACAAACAATAAAACAAGAGTAATGATGTGTATCAGAAGTAATTCGGGTGGCGCTAGAGGAATTAGATTGTGATGTGAGGAGCTTGACGTAGCATATGAGATCTGCTTTTTGGTCACCAAGACTGCCGACGACGGTAGAAAATTAAATGTTTGATCACTTCAGTAATGAACAATTACTGAATCAAACTGAGGGAAAAAACAATTTATAAGTGGTCTGCTATGTTAAGAACTGCTCCACTAATATGAGCATAGAGGCTAATCCCAAATTTATTGAAGCTATGGCTCTTTACATGCATATTTATGACCCAGTAATCTAATTTTTCACGCAATCATCCCTTAAAGAGTCGTTTGGCCTGAAAAATACACGAGCATAAATTTCGAATTTCTGTTGCTTGTCAAGATCGAAACAAATTGTTTGTGCAGATTCTGGCTTTGTAGCAGATTAAAATTAGCTGATGCAGCAGGCTGTACGTTGAATATCTCATAATGCACAATAAACTAATAGGAGCACTTCCATTTAATAATTAACATTGCTAAGATCAATAATTTACAACAAAGTGCCATATCATCCTTCTATTAAATTAACTCCTCTTGCCGCTGTTGCACCCAGTTTTATCTCAGTGTCAATACCATTTGTGACTACAGCCGATTTTGATACTGAACTTACTACCCGGTTGGAATTAACAAAATGAATGAGAAAAATATACAGTATAAGTTTTATGACTGGTGTGACCAAAACGATAGTTAGACATACTTAACTTCTATCTTGTGCAGTTGTATTATATTTTAAATTAACTTTGGTTTGTACTGAATCTACATATAGTCGTCATTCCTTGATGAATTATATAATTGTTAAGAAAGGTGTATGTATATATGGCCATGTACATCTTGACGAGATCCTTAAACTAACGCCTTGATTACTCCCACGGCAGTCGTCATTAAAATATTACCACTTGATGACGATTTGTCCATTATGTCTTCATTCAGTGTAATGTGTTTTCAGGAATGTGGAAGTAACCTATATGAACGTGATATTGATATGATCAGCACATCGCACTCTTTAATATGAAATGCCGTGCATCCCTGTAGCTACGTTGATGTCCACAGAGTGTTCTTATGTTAAAACTCCAATAGCTCCGCGACCGCATTCATTGGCAATAACTTCCCAAGAAAACAACACCCGGCCTGTGGTGGTTGACCGGTTTGGCAGAGCTGCGTGGGCTGGCGGTCCAAAAGTATGTTTGGCAAGCGTGGGACCACGCCCACCTCAGGGGCCAGCGTTCCGTGTGTCGTGGCTCAGTTTTTCTCCTTGTTGTTGACGTAATCTTGCACTTCTCACGTTTGTAGTAAGTCTCTGAACGTACAGAAAAGTCCTCCATTTCTTTATGATCATCCACCGTCTATAATTTGATGTAGACGACGGTATAGCATTCGTCGTCCAGCATAACCCATTGTGTTCTTTAAGTAAAACACCTTTCGAGACAATCACATATTTACGGAGGTACTCCATAAGATAATGTCTTTATAAGCTGCCGGTAACGTCGTCTAGTGTGGGAGGTCTTTCGGAAATCTAGGAAAGGGTATCCACCTGTAGTCCTAGAACTGCTATCGGAAAAACTGTGTGTTTCATCAGTTACAGTAGGAACTATTCCGTACCAATTATTCTTGAACTAAATGCTGAGCCGTATAACAACCAAACTGATGCTTTGCAAAGAACACTGTTCTTAAGTGCATGAAAAGATGGCTCTTTCTTAACTGGCATCGGAAACAGATGCCAAACGTCTTTTAAATGATGCTGTCCGTATTAGAGCACAGTTTTTAAATGACGTATAAGAAGGTTAATGTCGGAGTGATCAAAGGCGTAGCACGTTCTCGGAATGGACAAGATGGACTGGAGTTTGGATGCTCCTTTGCTCAACGGACGGTCCCCTCCATCACACGAAAGGATTAAAGAAAAAGAAAAAAAAACCATGACAGAAAACTGAATCTTAATGAGCTAACATGATTTTAAAAACGACTAGTATGAAATAAGAACCACGTCTCCTACACGTTTCTTTGAGTGTACACAATGTTCAAATGGCTCTGAACACTATGGGACTTAACATCTGAGGTCATCAGTCCCCTAGACTTAAAGATAACCTAAGGACATCACACACATCCATGACCGAGGAAGGATCCTGCGACCGTAGCAGCAGCGTGGTTCCGGACTGAAGCGCCTACAACCGCTCGGCCACATCGGCCGGCGTACACAGTGCGCCGTGTTAGTTGTGTACTTGCGATATAATTAAAATTATGTTCTGTATTGTCTCATAAATAGGTGGTAAAAGACTGTTTTAGCACCGTACGTGGTTTTCGGTCTACTAACATTTTGAATATGTTGCAGTAACATAGCGTGGAAACGAGAACATCGTCTGCCCTTGCATTTTCGTTTCCCTGCGATAGCAGAATGGTTCAAATGGCTCTAAGCACTATGGGACTTAACATCTGAGATCATCAGTCCCCTAGACTTAGAACTACTTAAACCTAACTAACCTAAGGACGTCGCACACATCCATGCCCGAGGCAGGATTCGAACCTTCGACCGTAGCAGCAGCGTGGTTCCAGACTGAAGCGCCTAGAACCGCTCGGTTACAGCGGCCGGTTCCCTGCGATAACAACTTTAGAGTGAATTGATTGGATCTGAATTAATCTAAACCGTATGTATTAGTGAACTTCATACGGAATGAGATGTAAGTAACACAAACCACGAAAAATATGACGAATAAAATCAAAATTGATTTGTACAATTTTTTAAACAAGCGTCAACTTTGCTATGGACCAACAAAGTTCACTGCGAGCAACTGATTTCGCTCCACACACACAAGTTTTTCTGTGCCCTACTCTGGTTTTGCGAATAATATTCTCAGAAGGTAGGCACTTCCGCAAACCATGCTAATGGATTTACTTTAACTGGGGCCCCATCAACCAACACACAGGTTTTCAGTTACTAAATGGTTTCCGCGGGACAACAGGCGTTAGAGCCTGTACGTTCGGACGGGATCTTCCAAATAGTGGGTAACTTCGCAATTCGGCTGAATTATTTAACCCTAGGTTACTAAACCCTCGTAAAATTTACTATTGCAATCGCTATCTCTTTGGGATTAACGACACGTGCTCTTCAATACCTTCATGGAAAATATAGTTGTTAAAAATGGTTGAATTATTTATTTCCTGACTCCATGTGGCTGGTGGCACTATTATCGTAAATATTACGAAAGTTTAGTAATGGTGTGCCTGTTTTCTAGTAGTCAGCATACTTCTTGTATCGCTCAGAATTTGTCTCAGTGTGACATTGTAGGTGAAAGCAGTCCCAGTCAGAAGGGTTTTGGCTTATACATCACTGGCGCTCTCCGGTGTAAATCTCGTCTTTTGCCACTGAAATTAGCGCACTGTGGATGGTGCTGAGTTTGATTTTGGCACTAACATACTGAGTGATTCGCTTCAGAAAGCTGACAGACACAAACAGTGAAGACTTTAAAGAAGAGAGAGATTTTCTTCAAGAAGATGATTTGAAGCAGCAAATGAAGTGAATGAAGAATCACTGGGTGACCGTCGAAGAAAGCAGAAGACACTGTAGTCATTTTGTGTGTAAAATACTCTTGGAGTCATAATGATTAGATTAATTTGTAACTAGTGCATAGCATAAACTACGTCTTCCTTTCCTATAACATTTTGAGCAGCAAAATTGGCGTTATAGGGTATAAAACAGGAAATTTCGTATGCAGCGTGTCACTGGAGATCTAATAATTGTAATTAACTGGTGCTTAACCTATAAATTATGACTTACTTTGAATAAAATTCGGAGCAGTAGAATTTACGATGGTTTAGAAGTAATGAAACATTACTAACCTTTAGTGGACTAGGTTCAACGACGTTCGCGTTGAATGTTAATTATTGTCATTCTTCAGAGTAGGAAGCGTCTGTGTTTTCACTCTAGTTAGTTTGATTTTATTTGCACTTGCACCGTTCCTTAGATATACGGTAGATTATGTCTCGCATATATTAATATACAGGGTGATTCAAAAAGAATACCACAACTTTAGGAATTTAAAACTCTGCAACGACAAAAGGCAGAGCTAAGCACTATCTGTCGGCGAATTAAGGGAGCTATAAAGTTTCATTTAGTTGTACATTTGTTCGCTTGAGGCGCTGTTGACTAGGCGTCAGCGTCAGTTGATGCTAAGATGGCGACCGCTCAACAGAAGCCTTTTTGTGTTATTGAGTACGGCAGAAGTGAATCGACGACAGTTGTTCGGCGTGCATTTCAAACGAAGTATGGTGTTAAACCTCCTGATAGGTGGTGTATTAAACGTTGGTATAAACAGTTTACAGAGAATGGGTGTTTGTGCAAAGGGAAAAGTTCTGGACGGCCTCCAAGAAGCCCTGATCTTACCCCCTGCGATTTTTTCTTATGGGGGTATGTTAAGGATATGGTGTTTCGGCCACCTCTCCCAGCCACCATTGATGATTTGAAACGAGAAATAACAGCAGCTATCCAAACTGTTACGCCTGATATGCTACAGAGAGTGTGGAACGAGTTGGAGTATCGGGTTGATATTGCTCGAGTGTCTGGAGGGGGCCATATTGAACATCTCTGAACTTGTTTTTGAGTGAAAAAAAAACATTTTTTAAATACTCTTTGTAATGATGGATAACAGAAGGTTATATTATGTTTCTTTCATTAAATACACATTTTTAAAGTTGTGGTATTCTTTTTGAATCACCCTGTATTTGTCACCAGAAGCTCTATGAAGAAAGAAACGTAGATTCTTACCTCTACATAAAAATGTGCAGCTTTGAGGAATATTCTCTGCTCGTAGTGTATGTAGGACGTTGATCTCTAGGAAGCAGTTATTCCTCATTCATCTTGTTCACAGATGAAGCCTGCGAAGAACTCGATGTCTGAGTAACGAGAAATGCACCAATTGAACCACCAGACAAGACCAACTGTCGTTGCTCAGCAACCGCGTGTACGTCATGGCGGATCTACGCGCCGCTCTTTGTCGACGCCTGATTGTGTGTTGACTGCTGACTGAAACTACACGGTTTTGTTTCTGCGCTCTGCCGGTTCGTGACGCAACACGTGTTGCCAGTCTGTGAACTTATCGGATACGTGCAGACAGTGTTTGCCTGTCTCCTTCAGAGCAGAACCTATTTGAACGTACTCATGGTTGCATTCGTCCCTTTGCTAGCCACAGTAGTACTGCAAGTCCGTTACTGCGAGGCGGTGTCCGTATTCTGCTGTTTGAGCGTTTTTTACACGTGTCACAATGTAAGGACCAAATTCTACTTGTCATAGTGTGGGGGTTAAGGGCCAGTCGATGAGCGGTGCTCTAGTGACAATAGCGACTCGTTCCTTTTTGAGTCAGGGCGTAGTATCCGTGTTATTTTTCCCAGATGGGATCGTTGGCAGTACCGACGTTGCCGTTTGAAAGTCATTGTTTATGAGAGTGGCATGGCAGCAATGAAATATGAAGCAATTCATGAACAGCATATCTACTCATAGTGTTCTGGTAGTTGTTCTGCACACTCGGACAGTAGTAAATAGTGAGTTTTTCCTGCTTCTAGTGTGCACCGTCTTAGGGAATCACATAAACAGCTCTTCTTTTTTCTGCTGTTATTTTTCATCGCTCATGCTTATGATAAGGTGGCATCTCCGGCTGTTGAACATCACATTCCACCTTTCTGACGTACTTAAGCCAATGGCAAGGAATTCTAAGTCTTCGAATATAGTGCGGAAGATTGGTGTTGGAGAAAGCAAAATCTGAAAGAATTCTTTGTCATGTATGAGTGAGACTGAAGGAAATCCAACAGCCAGAAGCCTCGAATTCGGTTACGGGATTCGAGCAACAAATACGAGTATGCGAGATTAAACACGTCTGCTCGCGGGACTGTGGGACTGCAGATTCCTTTGTTCAGTTTGAGTATGACTAAAATTTACAACATGTCTCCTCTACAAATTTTTTTGTAACTAACGTTTATTTTATCTTTCAGGTAAGTCGTGACACACTGGGAAGAGACTTCGTCGGCTTATGTACCAGCAGTGCAGAGTAACTGTAAGTGACGACACATAATTTTCTTTGTCATTCCATTGCTTAATGCTGAAATGTAGTTGAACACATTAAATGTGAAAGGAGCTGGTCGAACGTTTCTCGTGACAAAGTTGGAAAGGCATCACTCACACGACGAAACCGCGCAGTCTGTTTGTGACGTAAACGCGATCTCCACAAATACGAGGGTAATCCCAAAAGTAAGGTCTCCTATTTTTTTATAAGTACATAGATATGTTTATTTCTACTATGGCTTACATAAGTTTACAGCCTGAATATTTATCTGTTTTTCGAAATAATCACCATTTCTGTCGATGCGTTTTTGTAGACGCTGTGGCAGTTTTTGTATGCCCATGTCATACCAGCTCGTCGCCGTGCCGTTCAGAAAGTTATCATCCTCTTGTTTCACCTCGTCGTCGGAGCTTGATCGCTGGGACCACAATTAACGCTGACAGATACTGTAAGACTCTGAAAAAACTCAAACGGGCGTTTCAGAACCGGAGAAGAGGAATGTTGACTAAGGGCGTACACATTCTACATGATAGCGATCGACCACACATCGCTCGCCGGCCGGTGTGGCCGTGCGGTTAAAGGCGCTTCAGTCTGGAACCGCAAGATCGCTACGGTCGCAGGTTCGAATCCTGCCTCGGGCATGGATGTGTGTGATGTCCTTAGGTTAGTTAGGTTTAATTAGTTCTAAGTTCTAGGCAACTGATGACCTCAGAAGTTAAGTCGCATAGTGCTCAGAGCCATTTTGAACACATCGCTCGGCAAAACGTTGCTCTCCTGCAACAGTTTCAGTGGAACATAATCACCCACCCACCCTCCCTATAGTCCTGACTTGGCGCCACTGAATATCACCTGTTCCCTCGGTTAGAAGAACATTTGGCCGGAAAGCGATTCAGCTCCGACGACGAGGTGAAAGAAGAGGTTCATAACTTTCTGAACAGCATGGCGGCGAGCTGATATGACATGGGCATACAAAAACTGCAACAGCGTCTACAAAAATGCATCGACAGAAATGGTGATTATGTCCAAAAATAGCTAAATGTTCAAGCTGTGAACTGATGTAAACCACTGTAGAAGTAAGCAGGTTTATGTACTTATAAAAAAATTAGGGTACCTTACTTTTGGGATTACCCTCGTAACAACCCAAAAGTGTGAGTTTGACTGGGAGCCTCGCACAGTGAGTTAGCAGCTTGTTTATATCGTCGTAGACATGTATCACTAGCATGTGCCTCCACTGGCTGGACATTAGGAGTGGTCTTCGTAACGTAGTAGCAATTATAGTGATGTAATGCCAAGAAACAATCTGAGAGAAAACATGGCAAGCGGTCGCGTTCCTAAAATGCTCGCTGTTTCCTGATTAACCAAACTCGGCGCTGACTGGCGTCAGCGCAGATGTCCCTCGACCCACTCCTGCCAGAACTGCGTCACTGCACGCTGGAATGCGGCACGTGCCAGCACGACTTGCCACGACTGACTGCCGCGTTCCTAAGCGACAGGCAGCGCTGACCCATCCTCGTCTGGTCTGGGCTGCTGCACTCCATGCTCCACCCAGCCGAGTCTACCCCTGTCCTGGCCAGGGTGCGCCTACGGCCGAGAGCGCGTCGTCCACGTGACCTGTCCGCATACTACCCACGCGCCAACGCAGTGAAATCGATTTTCGACGACACGTAACGAATCCATATCGCAAACATAAGAAATTGATTGAATTCGATGCAAGAATGCGAATCAGAGTAACTTACATATTGATTTTCGAGAACAGAAAATAAAATCACTTCCCAGCTGTAGAAACACATGAGTATTCGAACGCAACGTTGTATCAAAATTTCAAGTGAACCTACCTATTATTTTTAGTGTTTTACGAGCACAAACATACGAAGGCTGAATTTATATGTAGAGTATTTGAAGTGTAAGCTCAGATATTGTGACTGTTGGTAGAATACTTTAATGTGTGTCCTTCTCAGTTTTTAGTTATTTTTACTCTGCATCTATCAGTTGTCAAAAAAGACGAAAATTTTTTGTCATTACCAATAAATAATATATTAAATTACGGCGGCCGACGGACGCGAGATTGGTCCCACGTTGGGCGCCAATCTCGCGTCCGTCGGCCCTCGTAATTTAATATATTATTTATTGGTGGGCTTTAATCAAAATGATATTTCATTCAATTTTGATTTAGAATTAAATGCTTTTGTGAAGTTCTCTTTTTTTTTAACAATATTGATCTTCAGTGGAATTAGACTCACTGAATCTTAAAACATGAGTATATAAGTTGAACAATGGAATAAACATTTCACATTAATTTCCTCTGCTAGTCAGTTCACTTTAAAGCAAAAAATCTTTAGTTATTAATTACAATTGTGGCCCACACACGGGCGAGTGTATTTCTTCTTACCTCCCTTAACCATTGCATTGTAGCCGGAGTCCTGGCTCTGGCTCTCGGCTGTGGTACTGAAAATAAGAATCTTAAAGCTACGTACTTTCTGCAACGTCGGGCGGCTGTGGAAATTATGTATATTATGTTAATAGCGGGCGATTTTTCGCTTCCGCAAATTTTTATAAGTTAATATCGCCACGTAATGGCGTCGTTGGCTGCATCGGCCGCTGCGATTGTTGCACTGTAAGGTACTCGAATGCAGGATAATTCAAGGATGGCTGACATGAAATCGGGATCACCTCTTACAAATCAAAAGTGAACAATGATATTAAATCAATATATTATCTGCTTAATTAGTACAAATATCCTTACATTTGCCAGCACTCGCAAGATGTCTGTCTACACGCAACCAAGACAAGAGAAGAAGTGAAGACGACTAAAAAATTAACAAAAGAGCGTATCTTGTCGTCTCTTTAGATCATTTTGTTGTATTTCTTTGCCCTCGAAACTTATACAAAGAAATTATTATAATACGGGTACATGAGAAAAATGTATATTATCGAATTTTTAAATGTCTCTTCTTAATAAGAAAAGACTTAAAAAACAGTATTTATAATTTCACTGGGGACGCTATACAGTCTTTCCGCAAATACGTCACATAATTCATTACCTGCTGTTTGCTGACTGGTCTTAAATGCACCATTAAGTTGTTCAAATGGCTCGGAGCACTATGGGACTCAACTGCTGAGGTCATTAGTCCCCTAGAACTTAGAACTATTTAAACCTAACTAACCTAAGGACATCACAAACATCCATGCCCGAGGCAGGATTCGAACCTGCGACCGTAGCGGTCTTGCGGTTCCACACTGCAGCGCCTTTAACCGCACGGCCACTTCGGCGGCTGCCATTAAGTTGACTACGCTTCTCAGTACAGACTAACCGAATGCGTACATGCACTCACATTTCAACACTTGACTTGCTGCCCAGTGGCAATAAGTATTAATGTCTTGCTCTTGCGACGTCTACTTAGAGGTACTAACAAACGTAAAAACATTCTGCTCCTGATAGCTACAATTATCAGTCTGCTAATGAACTAAATAGTTATATAACGCTGTTCAGTACACTGCCGTAAGTCACTAATAAAGATATCTGCACTTACATCCCAAACACAATGCAAATAAATATTAATTTTTTATTGAGTAGTATAATAGTGATGATGATGATGATACTGATGATGACGCATGTTGGATCCGTAATATCGCAAACTGTGAATGGTCTCTCTGGACTTGTGTAACTCGCTGTTCATGTGGTGGCGCGACAATGAACTTACATTTTAGGGGAGGTCACTTCAAATAACAGCCTGCCGTCCAGATTTGGTACACTGGGGTTGCCCGAAATCGCTTAGCGGGTCTATCCGTGCGATTCCTTAGACAGGGACGCGTCCGAATGCTTTCCCGTACTTCTTCAATCCGAGCTTCTGTTCCGGATCGAATGACATCGATGTTAATCCCAAGTTTTCCTTTGTTACTGTTTGAAACTAGCCGAAAAAGACGGTGCTGCTTTAGCCAGGCTGTAGTTGCTGTTCATAACTACTGCGGCAGAAGCTATTCCTCACTAGTAAACCATTTCAGACTCAGAATGACATCGACTTAAGGAGGTTTCAAAGGCAAAAAGGCCAGCTGAGCCGGGTTTAGACGCGTGCTGTACAAACCAGTAATTCAGCCCCACCAGCGGTGCACCGACCCGATACTGATCGCCACACCGAGCCTCGTCAAACATTGCTTCCGTCGTTGTTCAACGCAGATTTACTCGTATGTGTTTTAAAACACACTTTAAAAAATAATTACTCTATAAAAAATAGCAGTCTCTAAGCTCATAAGGATTTCCCAAACACTTCTCGTGTAGCCAAGCACTCACAACAATAGAAAATTACACAGGATGTTTATAAAAGTGCCGCATATCGTTACAGGAGAAAGTGTTGATCTAAACTAAAAAAAAATTACTGTCAACACATATCCAGAAACAATCAGTTGCTGAGATACGGGCCTCATTTTCCCATGGTGGTCGCCTTTCTGTTGACCCCAGAGCAGCTACCCACTGTGGTTATCGATGATCCTTATACGTCCCTCTCACAGAATTACGTATTCCTGCCGATGACCTTGGCTGCCCTGGATTTGTCCACGTAGAAGAGTCACACAAGCTCCTGTATGCCGTGCACATTGTCTGCGGGCGTGGTATGCAGGAGTTCCTTCAAATGCCCTTACAACTGAAATCTAAGCGATTGGGTCGAGCTGCAGTTTAATGAGTAGGTTATGCCGGCCAGTCTAATCCATGCCAGATGGAATGCGGCGCTGAAGATGTCGTTTCGACAGACAGAACACGTGGCTGTGGAAAATAGCCGTTGGGTAATTTACAACAGAATAACATGTCAGCCATTTCCGGAGCGGAACAATAAGGCTCTATTTCTCTGCTTACCTTGTTAATATTGCGCTGAATCTTTAACGTTGTTCTGATGACAATATTATTCACAACGCTGCATAAAGAGTAGCCGATATGGGAGACAGCAACATAAAGGACTAAGTAACACCCGCTCACCCTCAATTCTTAAATAAACGAACTACCAAATAAATTAGAATGTTGTTCCTGATGCTGAAGTTTTACTGTATGGGAAGCGAAAATGTAGTAATCGATAAATTTGTTTCTTTCATTATTTTGTTGGTGACGGCAATGAGAAAAAGTTCCGAAAAGGTCTGAAATTAAATGAATAATTCGTTGGTAGTCGTTAAGTGCTCTCACTCTCAAATACTGGATGAATAAAGTCTGGGGATACTGGCGTGTCACGAGTTGAACTACTTCAAAACATATACCTGGTTTTTGCTTTAATACGTGACTTGCTGTATTGACCTTGAATATATAAGATTATACCTCTCACTGTATAGTGAATTTTATGTGAAAGTAGCTGAGCACACGCATCCCAATAGGAGTTGCAGGTTCTTACCCCGACTGTATTTCTTTGCAGAGAGTAAGTAACATGTGTACCGAATTTGGTTGAATTTCGCCCTGCAGTTTGGTTTTCACACAGCTTAATGTTCATAAGGTTATATCTCCTAAAATGTGTGTCCTGCAATGTTATAATTCTGCAGGTACATTCAGCGGCATGTGTGGACACTCTCTCTCCGAAATGTCCTGAGAGTAGAACTTGTGGAAAAGAAGTGATAAAACGTCTTGCAGCAACTCAGTGTTAATGACGTCATATTTCCTCAAGCATGCGTCGTACAACGATATAATTCTGCAGGTAGAGCCATTGGTGTATGCGAATATTGTATGAAAAATGTGTCACGAATTAATTTATTAGTAAAGAAGTAATTAATTGAAAGCTCATGCTTCATGCGACAGTTCTACTCTAGCTGGAGTAAAAATGTAGTATGCGATAAACTTTTTCCTTTCATTATTTCGAAAGGGTTATCAGCGAGTTTCGTAAAGATTTGAAATCATCTACAAAGTTTATGGCAGTCACTAAGTGCTCGCATTCTCGATTAATGGATGAATAAATTCTGCGAATTTACGCGTCGTGATCTACACTGCATTCCCACACCGACCTCTCACCCCTTTGACAGGCACGTGCTGTTACCCCCACGGCGATTGCTGGTTGATTTCGGGGGGGGGGGGGGGGGGACCAAACAGGGAGGTCATCGGTCTCATTTAGTCAGGGAAGGACGGGGAAGGAAGTCAGCCGTGTCATTTCAAAGGAACCATCCCAGCATTTACCTGAAGCGATTTTCAAAAATCGCCGAAAAACTAAATCAGGATGGCAGGACGCGAGTTTTGAACCGTCGTCGTCCCGAAAAATAGTAGGCGATATGCGTACCACATTTGGTTACAATCAGTCCAGTGGTTTAGGAGCAGATGTAGAACATTAATGCATAGCTTTATACATATATATGTTCATTCATTTTTATAATATGTATGGATTAAGAATATGTAGCCCATGTCCGACCGAATATTGATTAGAGTATTGTGTACAAACTTAAAGTAAATCGGTTTCCATTTATATATTACATATCTACTTATTCATTCTTTATATTAAAAATACGTATTGAATAACACACACGTATTCGAATGTAACGTTGTGGCTTAATTTGAAAGCAATCGGTGAAGAACTTTCGCAGATGTAGGATTCTGAACAAATGAGTTTTTACATTTTTATTTATCTAGATTGAAAATAAAATTTTTATTGCACGCGGAAACCGCTGTGTACGCTACTATCAACTGATTTTGGATGACCGTTTTACTGTTAAGTTATGCAAATATGTACTCATGAACAGAAATTTGCTCTCAAAATGCTGCAGTTTGGAGTCAATTTTGTCAAGAAGCCCACGTTCCTGATTTATCCCCTGGAAACACATCTGGCCACCAGCAGCAAGTATTGCAATGGTTCTCTTAGATGATTCCAAGTGTGTTATGCAGGCCACGCCGCTTCCCGTGCGTAGCACCAAGAACATATGTAGCGTAACCCGGCGTGAATGAGGTGAGAAGTTGTTACATCAGCTATGACGTGTGCAGGTGATACCCGAAACTCCGAAAACGAATGTTTGATACTATAATTGTGTTTTAAGTATTTTTTTACTTGGGATATTAATAATAGCATCTATTAAACAACATGAATAATTAAAATTCTGTGTTTAAGATAGAAAAGCCTTTTTTCTTTGAAAAATTAGAAGTCTTAGTAGCTTAGCAGTTTTTCATATAAAATTCGAACAAAATTCAGCTTCTTTGGTTAATTGACATAACTGTATCATCTTTTAGGTATAAAAACAGGAAAAATAACGAAAAGGTCTTACGAGGTCTAATAGCACAGCACCGACATTACACCTACATATCACCACATTCTCTACACATAAAAATTGCGTGCTCCAAACATATTGGCTTCAAACATTCAGAACAGCTGTGTTTTGTTTTCCTGACTTCTTTTTTCAGTACAGTCACCACACCTAACATATCTGCCAGCCATTTCTTTGCGTGGGGGGGGGGGGGGGGGGGACTGCGCCCTTCTTGCGTGTTTTGTCTCCTATGTTATTTTATTTGTAGATTTTGATGCCATTTATTGCAGCCATATTGAGTATACCACAAAAAAGTCATAGGCCGACATTCGCCCTTGCGGGAAACATCGTAAGTGGCACTCAGTTCATAACTAACATCAACAGTGGCTTTAATTGTATTATAATAGGTAATTTTTTTCGGTTTACATTTCATCTCCAACGTCAACACCGGCTTGAGTTGCATTATATTAAGTAATAGTTTCCGGTTGGCATAACCAGCACCGCTTTACATTTTTTAGGTATGTAGGACACCAATGTAATGTTATTGTGGGACCCAAATCGAGAGCCATTTACCTATTTTTACAGACTGCAGCGACAGAAGTCAATGAATGTTCTTTCAAGAGCTGTAATCCAGTAAGCCAATTATCGAACGTCAGATTCCTACTTGTTTTGTGACTGGTTCCACTAAACAATTTACAGTATCGAACGCTTATTACACATTTGGTAAAGCCCTGGTGGTTGTTTTCCCGTGTATATTTCCCGACCGACATATAGCATCTGTTCGCATCTATAAAATCATGTATTTTGATGCCATATTTGGCTTCTTTGTTTGCAGTGTATAGGCGGAAAGGAGATCGGTCTCGGAGCGATAGAAACTTTTCATGTATAGTAAGGTGTTGAATTATCAAAAATATATCTTGTAGGCGCCAGATTGTCAGTTTTTTTCGTTGGTCCCGGGTGTTCTTGTCACTGAACCTTACAAGATCTTGGAGAAAGTAAAACCTCTGCAGTGACAATACAGGCCGAAAGTTTGCAACTACTGTACCATCTGTACGCCACAAATTGTTAACTTTTTGTCTGTTTGAGCGGTTTAGGCCCGCTATATATAAAAGTCCCATAAATGGCTTCAAATCTTCGAGAGTTGCATCTTTCATGTGGTACTGCTCTTTATTTCTGGATCCTTTTATTCCTTATTTGATTATTTGTATATGTAAGTATGATATTAGATACATTGTTTGCTATAAAGAGACTCCAACGTTCAGAGTCTGTTTCATAAAGTTTAGCAGCACCTTTGACACCTGGAGAAATAGTAATTAATATTCTCAGTACGAATATGAACCCTTTGTTTAGGACAGCCTCTCATCCATTTTGCACCATATTTGGATGCATAAAAAAACAAGTACCTCAGTTGACTGACTAGGAGCCGCCGACTCGTATTTTGGCACTTCCGAATCATCAGAAATACCCTCCCGCTCTCAATCACTTTCTTCACTTCTCTTAGAAACGTTGTCAAGTTCATCTTTGCTGACGAGCCACAGGAACTAGCATTTGAACAATTTTTTAAAACCTCTTCTAATAATTCTTGTAGCCGACTTTCATTTTCTTTACGTCTTGGGAAATTAAAACCTAGAAATAAATCAAAGAATACTACACTATTACCATTATAACTGCTACACCAAGAAGAAATGCAGATGATAAACGGGTATTCATTGGACAAATATGTTATACTAGAACTGACATGTAATTACATTTCCACGCAGTTTGGGTGCATAGATCCTGAGAAATCAGTACCCAGAACAACCACATCTGGCCGTAATAACGGCCTTGATACGCCTGGATATTGACTCAAACAGAGCTTGGATGGCGTGTACAGGTACAGCTGCCCATGCAGCTTCAACACGATACCACAGTTCATCAAGAGTAGTGACTGGCGTATTGTGATGAGCCAGTTGCTCGGACACCATTGACCAGACGTTTTAAATTGGTGAGAGATCCGGAGATGTGCAGGCCAGGGCAGCAGTCGAACATTTTCTGCATCCAGAAAGGCCCGTACAGGACCTGCAACATGTGGTGGTGCATTATCCTGCGGAAATGTAGGGGTTCGTCCGCAGCTCGTGGTCGTGCGGTAGCCTTCTCGCTTCCCACGCCCGGGTTCCCGGGTTCGATTCCCGGCGGGGTCAGGGATTTTCTCTGCCTCGTAATGACTGGGTGTTGTGTGATGTCCTTAGGTTAGTTGGGTTTAAGTAGTTCTAAGATCTAGGGGACTGATGACCATAGATGTTAAGTCCCATAGCGCTCAGAGCCAAATGTAGGGGTTCGCAGGGATCGAATGAAGGGTACAGCCACGGGTCGTAACACATCTGAAATGTAACGTCCATTGTTCAAAGTGCCGTCAATGCGAACAAAAGGTGACCGAGACGTGTTAATGGCTCTGAGCACTATGGGACTTAACATCTATGGTCATCAGTCCCCTAGAACTTAGAACTACTTAAACCTAACTAACCTAAGGACATCACACAACACCCAATCATCACGAGGCAGAGAAAATCCCTGACCCCGCCGGGAATCGAACTCGGGAACCCGGGCGTGACGTGTTACCAATAGCACCCCATACCATCACGCCGGGTCATACGCCCGTATGGCGGTGACGAATACACGCTTCCAATGTGCGTTCACCGCGTTGTCGCCAAACACGGATGCGACCATCATGATGCTGTAAACACAATCTGGATTCATCCAAAAAAATGACGTTTTCCCATTCGTGCACCCAGGTTCGTCGTTGAGTACACCATAGCAGGAGCTCCTGTCTGTGATACAGCGTCAAGGGCAACCGCAGCCATGGTCTCCGAGCTGATAGTCCATGCTGCTGCAAACGTCGTCGAACTGTTCGTGCAAATGGTTGTTGTCTTGCAGACGTCCCCATCTGTTGACTCAGGGATCGAAATGTGGCTGTACGATCCATTACAGCCATGCGGAGAAGATGCCTATCATCTCGACTGCTAGTGATACGAGGCCGTTAGCATCCAGCACGGCGTTCCGTATTACCCTCCTGAACCCACCGATTCCATATTCTGCTAACAGTCATTGGATCTCGACCAACGCGAGCAGCAATGTCGCGATACGATAAGCCGCAATCGGGATTGGCTACAATCCTACCTTTATCAAAGTTGGAAACGTGATGGTACGCATTTCTCCTCCTTACACGAGGCATCACAACAACGTTTCACCAGGCAACGCCGGTCAACTGCTGTTTGTGTATGAGAAATCGGTTGGAAACTTTCCTTATGTCAGCACGTTGTAGGTGTCGCCACCGGCGCCAACCTTGTGTGAATGCGCTGAAAAGCTAATCATTTGCCTATCACAGCATCCTCTTCCTGTCGTTTAAATTTCGAATCTGTAGCACGTCATCTTCGTGGTGTAGCAATTTTAATGGCCAGTAGTGCATAAATAATTATATTTCATGAAGTTGCTGACAAATGAGAAATGCAACACCGACTACGACGTCGGGTGTGACGTACCCCAGCCATCTCTGCACACGTGTATCTCTCGCTGACACCGGCGCAACATTTCACTCTACACTGCACTCCGCTCCCGCCCCCCTCTTACGTCCAGCTATTATGATGACGAGATTTGCGTTGCAACAATGACATTCAAAAATCTGGGCTTGAAAGATTCTCGGCTATGACATACCCGAAGTCACTAATGCCGATTAAATCCTGCCGGAAGTCAGTCGAAATATGAGGTTACTATATACAAACACCGACTAGTCGTTGTGGCCGAGCTCTCTATAGGGAACGTGGCCGACAGGTGATGGTGGGGGTGAGGAGGGGGCGTGTGACGTATGACGTTTGCGGCAGGTATTGGCAGCGCCCAGAGCCACGCCGCCACCGACACCGGCACTGTGCAGGTCCCTCGCGTCGCCCATTCGCCCCGGCTTCGATCGCCCGCGGCCGCTGCGACAGACGCAGCGCTGCTGTGGTCGATTTGCATCGCCGAATTGTCGCCAGCAGCGATTGCGGCACCGGAGATAAAGCCCCCGGAACGCGAAAATTTGTTATTTAGATAAGCCGCGGCCGCCGATCGTTACGTTTTAGTGCTCACTGGACGGCCGCCCACTCATCAAATCTGACCGCGCAACAATTGCTGGAAACGGTTTAGAAAGTACGTAAGATAACGAAGATTCAGGTCCAAGCGTGCAGCAGCGGCTAAAAAAGAAAAAAAAGGGAAATCCTCCACTCTTTTTTCGGTAACGGTTCATTTCAGTTACGGAACAATTTGGATCTCTGAATAAAAATTTTCAGATTTGCGACCCTTTTTTTTAACTTCCTTGTTCTAACTCCAAAGTGATATGACTGCGTAAGCAGAAGAAACTAACGACCTAAGTCAGAAAACAATTTATTGGACTGTTCAATTAACCAACACAAAACAGTGATCCGTCTTCGAATCACAACTACATACAAGATTAAGATAGAAAACAACTGAAATAATTTCCTGCTAGTCTCCGCCAGAGACTTCTCCAATATACCAAACCGGGCTGCCAGGGCGGCAGCTGTCCAAGTCTGCTGGCGGTCGATGAACTGCCGATGTGTGGCTTTTTTTTTTCTTCTTTATTGTATTTCAATTCCCCATCGGGGCGGGCTGGCAGCAGCATATGCGCTGCTCTTCAGCCGAAAGACATACGACAAACAATAGAAGATAGTTAAAAACATACAAAGGAGAGAATATGGTGAACATAGATATAAAAAAAAGGGGAACATCATGGAAGGCAATAGACAAAAAACGGGGCGACTGTAAAATGGAGATAAAAACAGTAAAAAGGTAACACACACAAAAAAACCACACACTGCGACAATTAAAAGAACACAAGGCACTGTATAATCGGAGCATAAAAGTATCGACGGATGGCGTAGCACATGACAAACACTGACAGCGAACCTCAAGGCAGCACACAATTAAAATCACACCTGTTGATGCACAGGAGAAACAGCACTAAACAAAACACTGACGTGGCACACTGACGATGGTCAAAACGAGGATCTACCAGGTGCAAGGAGGTAAGGGAGACCGGAAGAATGGAGGGAGGGGAAGAGAGGGGGCAGATGGGCGAGGGGCTTACTGAAGAGGGCCAGGTAGGGAGGGATGTGGGAAGGAAAGAGTCAAGGATGGGGTGCAGGGTCTCAGGGGGGGGGGAGGAAAATCTGCTCTGGGAGAAGGAGGGGAGAGGAAAAAGGGGGCCCTGGGGAGAGGGGGGAACAAGGCCAGGTTATAGTTGGAAGGAAGGGTAGATGTCATGGCGAAGTTCATCATTCGGGAGAGGGAGGCACTGGAAATTGCCCTGATGAAGGATATGGAGGGTGTGAAGGTGGAGAGAGGGAGGGATACAGCGATAGAGGCGCGGCAACGGGCGGGAGGTGGAGAGGAAGGAGGAAATCAGAGGGTCGGGGGGATCAAGCCTGCGGACAATGTAAAGGATGCGGAGATGTTGGAGGAGCAGGAGGAGGTGGGGGAAGGGGATCATACAGGAGCCGTGTGGGGGAAGGAAGGCGGATACGGAAGGCAAGGCGGAGCGCATGGCGTTCAAGGATTTGGAGCGCCTTGTAAAAGCGGGTGGGTGCGGAGATCCAGGCAACGCTGGCATAACAGAGGATAGGATGGATTAGGGATTTGTAGGTGTGGAGGATGCTAGAAGGATGCAATCCCCATGTCCGGCGAGACAGGAGTTTCAGAAGGCGGAGGCGGGAATGGGCTTTCTGCTGGATGGTCTGGAGATGAGGGGTCTAAGTGAGGTGTCGGTCTAGGGTGAGGCCAAGGTATTTCAAGGTGGGGGTGTCGATGTGCGGACGAGCGCCGGCCTTTATAGCGCTTCGGCGGATGAGTACCTCAGAAGTATTTTCCATCACGTAGTTTGACGTGTGAAAATAGTTCCGGGATCTGCAGCGACCTCTTCCTTATGTTTATGTGGGCCGGTAATGGCCCCTGGTGGCCGCTGGTGTCTTTGCTGTGGTGTTGTTGTTGTGGTTGTTGCTGTGGCCATTAATCAATATTGCCTGTCGGTTTTGTAGCGCTTCGGTGTGCCCTCGACGCGGGCAACCCGCGGCTGCAGGCTGTCAGTTTGGTTGCTGATACTGTAGGCGCCGTGATGTCTGGTGGAGAAGGTCACAGCACAAAGCATAGCAGAATTCACTACATCGAAGTCATGTGGCTATATAGCGAAATGGTCGTCGTTGATCAAGCGCTCTAGTGAGTCCTTTCCGCCATAGTGAACGATTAGTTAGAGATAAGTCGTCTGTGGGAGAGTCGGCGTGTTGCGACGGCTACAGCACACGTGACTCTAATGTCGTCAGAGGTGGACGTACGGACGAGGTGGACGTACGTACATTATTCGTCCAGAACAGTTTGCGTGCCAGCGGATACTGTCGGTGGAGATTGTTCTACTCAGGATATCAGAATATGTAGCATACAGCACGAACTTAACCAGTTGCATTACAGGAATATTTCTCGATGCAGAGAAAGTCTATGATAAAGAATGGCGTGACAAATTAATTAAATGACGATACCGAAAAGTCGAATTGTCACACAAATAAGATTGACAGCTTTTTACAGGGAAAGAGATTCTTTATTGAAATCGGGAAGAGATCGGAATAAAGACCGAAGTTGAGGGCATTCCCCAAGGATAGGTCCTTTCACCAGTGGTATTTACAATTTACGTTAATGACTACCTAAGCTCCAACACAGTTTACTGTCGCAATTTGCAGACGATATTGTCTTGATGTCGACCAACAGACAACTCAACACCACAATCAGTCGGTAGCAGGACCAGATTGGTATTCTATGATTGTGGGCTACTGACAGCAGAGTTAAGATGAACGCCCAGAAGACTGAATCAACCTTCTTCACAGCCGGCTGGGGCGGCCGAGCGGTTCTAGGCGCTACAGTCTGGAACCGCGCGACCGCTACGGTCACAGGTTCGAATCCCGCCTCGGCCATGGATGTGTGTGATGTTCTTAGGTTGGTTAGGTTTAATTAGTTCTAAGTTCTAGGGGACTGATGACCTTAGAAGTTAAGTCCCGTAGTGCTCAGAGCCATTTTTGAACCTTCTTCACAAGAAAACGTCCTGTGCTCAACAGAAAACTAACAGTCAGCGGCTAGGAAATAGACTGGTCTGAAAATACACACATATGCGGTTGAATGTACCTGCCACAATATATCACTGTACGACACATAGTTCACGAAATATGACGTCAGGTACTGAGATGCATGATAAACTGCCGCATCATGTATGACGTTTCAATTTATTAATGTTTCGCTACTATTTCTGTTCAAAACGCATTTCAAAAGACAGTAGCTACGCATGCCACTGGATGTGCCTGAATAATGATGCACATAGTTTAAGAGATAAGGCGTTACAAACGAAACTGAAGAGCGAAATTCGCTAGAGGTACAGTTGAAATATATTTACAAATACATGTAAAATTTCTTTAATATATTTGACTTGTGCATTTACAGGCAAAGACACAGACAAAATGCTGTTCGGCATCTCCTGGAACACACATTGTTACGACCTGGAAAGTAATAATGTGGGGATAAAAAAAAACACCAACGTCTTATTAGGGTAAGCGTAACAACGTGGAGAGGGATGGGAGAGGAGGAGATGGACAGAGGAAGGGAAGCAGATGAGATGAACTGGGAGAGGTGCGAGAAGCAGTGAGAGGGGTTGAAGAATGTGGAGAAAGAGTGGGGTGAAGGATGAGGCGGACAGAGAGAGAGAGGGGGGGGGGGGGAGTAGGAGATGGCCTAAAGAAGATTCGAATAAATACATACCTGGGCAACGAGAGGTACTCAGCTTTTCTTTTTTTTATATAAATTATGTGGTGATACAGCTATCGAAAGGTTTCTAGTATGCATTAAGTTTGATTACAACACAGTGGACACCCCTGGGACTCCATCGAGAGAGCTGCATGTGCTTTGCATGCAGCACCGACCAACCGCGGTTAGTGACTGGCCGAGGATTATGAAAGAAGCAAAGTTAGTGTTTAACGTCCTGTCGCCGTCGTCGCCCTTAGAAACGGAGCACGAGTTCTGACTGTGGAAGGAATGGGAAGGCATTCGTCTGTGTGCGTTTTATTGGAACCATCCCATCATTTACCCTAAGCGATTGCGAATTGGGGAGACACGGAAAATCTGAATCTGGGTGGTCGGACGGAGGTGTGAAGCTCCGTCCTTTCGAACGCGACTCCAAAGTCTTAAACTCGAAAGAAACTAGTAGATGTTGGTGTGTTTGTGTCCAAAGCGTGGAGTCCTTACTGCGACGTTTCGACACTTTTGTCAGGGCGAGAGAGAGCGCTGCACTCGCTATTTGGCAGGTGCCTCTAATCCAGTTGCCCTTGAGCGGCGAATTGACGTATTGCGAACCATGGATGAAGGGTATCAGACGGATGCCATATTCCTTGATTTCGGAAAGCGTTTGACTCGGTGCCCCACTGCAGGCTCCTAAGGTACGAGCATATGGGATTGGTTCCCAAGTATGTGAGTGGCTCGAAGACTTCTTAAGTAATAGAACCCAGTACGTTGTCCTGGATGGTGAGTGTTCATCGGAGGTGAGGGTATCATCTGGAGTGCCCCAGGGAAGTGTGGTAGGTGCGCTAATGTTTTCTATCTACATAAATGATCTTTTGGGTAGGGTAGATAGCAATGTGCGGCTGTTTGCTGATGATGCTGTGGTGTACGGGATGGTGTCGTCGTTGAGTGACTGTAGGAGAATACAAGATTGTGATTGGTGTAAAGAATGGCAGCTAACTCTAAATATAGATAAATGTAAATTAATACAGATGAATAGGAAAAAGAATCCTGTAATGTTTGAATACTCCATTAGTAGTGTATCGCTTGACACAGTCACATCTATCAAATATTTGGGCGTAACATTGCAGAGCGATATGAAGTGAAGTGGGACAAGCATGTAATGACAGTTGTGGGGAAGGCGGATAGTCGTCTTCGGTTCGTTGGTAGAATTTTGGGAAGATGTGGTTCATCTGTAAAGGAGACCGCTTATAAAACACTAATACGACCTATTCTTGAGTACTGCTCGAGCGTTTGGGATCCCTGTCAGGTCGGATTGAGGGATGACATAGAAGCAGTTCAGAGGCGGGCTGCTAGATTTGTTACTGGTAGGTTTGATCATCTTGCGAGTGTTACGGAAATGCTTCAGGAACTCGGGTGGGAGTCTCTAGAGGAAAGGAGGCGTTCTTTTCGTGAATCGCTACTGAGGAAATTTAGAAAACCAGCATTTGAGGCTGACTGCAGTACAGTTTTACTGCCGCCATCTTACATTTCGCGGAAAGACCACAAAGATACGATATGAGAGATTAGGTCTCGTACAGAGGCATGTAGGCAGTCATTTTTCCCTCGTTCTGTTTGGGAGTGGGACAGGGAGAGAAGATGCTAGTTGTGGTACGAGGTACCCTCCGCCACGCACCGTATGGTGGATTGCGGAGTATGTATGTAGGTGTAGATGTAGAAGTAACTTTAGTCGAAAATTTCAACCATGACGATAACCGATTTCGTTCTTCGTTATTTTCTAATATGAGCTTGTCCTCCGTTTATAGTGCTATCTACGTCGAATAGACCTTCAGTTGTGAGATTCAGCCTTTCTTCACGTGAATGGGTTTTTGAGATGTGGTAGAGGGAATCTCAATTAGGAATTTTTCGGAGGGTTTTTCCATTTCCGGTATTCGTCTGATAACCGAAGGGAACACCACAAAAACCTCGGACGATTTGGGGATTGGAATTATTTTTAATTTAGTTCTGGTTTAAAGTTGTCCATACAAAAAAATTAAAACTTTGCATATATGTATACATACAAGGCGGCAAAATGTATTGCATATTTTAAAAGGTGGAGAGAAGTCCAGTAAAAATGGGTTCCAAAGGTATACTTTAAAAGCTATGAACAATTCTTCATCATATCTACTGTGGAACACATCTCTTTGCTATTACGAACGGTCTGCAGAAGCCCGCATCTCGTGGTCGTGCGGTAGCGTTCTCGCTTCCCACGCCCGGATTCCCGGGTTCGATTCCCGGCGGGGTCAGGGATTTTCTCTGCCTCGTGATGGCTGGGTGTTGTGTGCTGTCCTTAGGTTAGTTAGGTTTAAGTAGTTCTAAGTTCTAGGGGACTGATGACCATAGATGTTAAGTCCCATAGTACTCAGAGCCATTTGAACCATTTTTGGTCTGCGGAATACAATACACTAATGTGTAAGCCAATGAGGACACATTACTCTCTCTGTGAAACAGGAGAACTGCCAGTGTAATCTGCTCACTACTACATGCGACCATCACCTGTGAGTCATCGCCGTAAGTGGCGCTCAATATGCTCTCCATTCACAGTACTGCATTCTTCTGTTGGACATTTTATGGAACCCAGCACTCTGGAAAACTGCAGAATGGTCACGGATGCACTGGCAGCATTGCAGACGCGTTTCTGTAATATTTGGGCATCATTTGCCAGACCATAAAATAAAGGCATGTCTGCCATACCCCGTACAGAATAATAGGCTTTCATTATGCTGGTAAGTGCAAAAATAGAACTACAGTGCAAAAGCTTTTCACAAATTTATCACAACCTTGTTCCATTAGAACGCGCTACACTTATCCAGAATTGTCAATATTGCTTACACAAAACAACACTAACTCATGTTTACTGCATGCTGTATCCATGGGCAACAAGAGAGGAATGTGTCCTGATTTGTTTACCACATTATGTAGGTCAGTCGTAGTGGCAAAGAGCTTGTAGTAGAATAGATTTGTTTGACTGTCAGAACTTCAGCATTCTGATCTTGTTTTTTGGTCCCTTGAACTCGTCCTTGACATTAAGCTTCCTTCAGTCAGCGTGATATACGGCATGCATTAATAAGTACTAAGCTGATTGCGTTTGGAACATAACCAGGCTGATCACCTACGAAAGTGACTGGTGCTTCTGCGCACGCGTTGTAGGTTTTACTGGTCTCTTACGAATGTAACACTTATTTTCTTGTCTTCGTTACGTTTAGTGTTGTTGTTGTTGTTCTGGTCTTCAGTCCTGAGACTGGTTTGATGCAGCTCTCCATGCTACTCTATCCTGTGCAAGCTTTTTCATCTCCCAGTACCTACTGCAACCTACATCCTTCTGAATCAGTGTATTCATCTCTTGGTCTCCCTCTACGATTTTTACCCTCCACGCTGCCCTCCAATACTAAATTGGTGATCCCTTGATGCCTCAGAACATGTCCTACCAACCGATCCCTTCTTCTGGTCAAGTTGTGCCACAAACTTCTCTTCTCCCCAATCTTATTCAATACTTCCTCATTAGTTATGTGATCTACCCATCTAATCTTCAGCATTCTTCTGTAGCACCACATTTCGAAAGCTTCTATTCTCTTCTTGTCCAAACTATTTATCGTCCATGTTTCACTTCCATACATGGCTACACTCCATACGAATACTTTCAGAAATGACTTCCTGACACTTAAATCAATACTGGATGTTAACAAATTTCTCTTCTTCAGAAACGCTTTCCTTGCCATTGTCAGCCTACATTTTATATCCTCTCTACTTCGACCATCATCAGTTATTTTGCTCCCCAAATAGCAAAACTCCTTTACGTTTAGTGTTAACTAGAGTAATAACGAGGCCCCAGCAGTTACAAACTTCGACCAGTAATTGGATTGACTAGAGTAATTACGTAACACGCATGACTTACACAGCAAAATATTACTTCAGCTAACTCAATTTCATGTGTGTAGTTTGTCAGTTGCAAATTAACTCTAACGTAATTCGTCTCTTAATTGCCATCTTCGTTTTGGCTTTACATAATCGGCTCACATGTTCAGATCAATTCATGTAAACTGACACGTGCATCTATTACAAAATGAATCATATCCGGAATTAGAACTCTCATTATTTGCTAAAATAGTGACATTGTCCCAGAGATAAGAACGTCAATCCAAAACTCGACGTGAGTCTCTACTCAGATACAAATAAACAGCAAAAAACTACCGATTACTATAAATTTCCTACACTGAGACGAATATTTTGATTTGACCCGACATCGAGTCTGACATAGGATAGTTATTGATAAACGCATTATAATTTACGAAATTTGTGCGTTTATGATACCGTAAAGGAAACTGTAGTCGTTTATGAAGTAAATACAAGGTAAGTTAGCTGCAAGAATAAACAAATGGTTCAAATGGCTCTGAGCACTATGGGACTCAACATCTTAGGTCATAAGTCCCCTAGAACTTAGAACTACTTAAACCTAACTAACCTAAGGACATTACACACACCCATGCCCGAGGCAGGATTCGAACCTGCGACCGTAGCAATCCCGCGGTTCCGGACTGCAGCGCCAGAACCGCTAGACCACCGCGGCCGGCAAGAATAAACAAGCCCATATGTTATAATTGATTCGGGCGCACTTTTCAGAATAATGTTCGTTGTTTGCGATTTATCATTCGCTTCCCTAGTCTAATTATTTTGCTACCACAGTCGGGAATCAAACACGAAGCGGCTCTTTGTTAAATGTAGAACCATCTACTGAGCCACCCGTAGCTGAACAAACAAGGACAATCATGTTCACGGTATCGTGCTGCAAATAAAGGAAAATTATACAACTATCAGCGCAGTCACTAGAAACATATGAATATAGCTTGCATAACGGAGAGATTACTTTCTATGTAGAACATTTAGAGTACCACAAACGTAAATTTAGTTGGTTGCCTGTAATGAGAAGAAAAAAAAAACTAGAGCTTCAGTACAGCGTGCAGTGTGAGTCAGTGAAGAAAACTGGGTCATTCATCGTAAACATTCTTCTAGTGCATACACATATCGAAAGAACTATTGGATGGATGAATTAAATTTTAAATTCTTCGTTCCTCTCTCCTGAGTAGCCTGATGACAGATCATATGCTATTTTCAGTTCTCTTTGGTAAAGTATTTTCAATTTATTGTCTATTGTTATTCTCTGATTTTGAATTCGATTTTAATTTTAGGCAATATGGTATGATATCAGCATACACCTTAGAGGTGAGATAAACATGGCTAAATTTCACACACGCGAATTATTTTAGTTTGCCATCTTTAACAAAAAGTATTCGATATTTATGTACCGACGCGCCAAAGAAACTGGTATAGGCATGCGCATTAAAATACAGAGAGATGTAAACAGGCAGAATACGGTGCTGCGGTCGGCAACGCCTATATAAGACAAGTTCAAAAATGGCTCAAATGGCTCTGAGCACTATGGGGCTTAACTTCTGAGGTCATCAGTCCCCTAGAACTTAGAACTACTTTAACCTAACTAACCTAATGACATCACACACATCCATGCCCGAGGCAGGATTCGAACCTACGACCGTAGCAGTAGCGCGGTTCCAGACTGTAGCGCCTAGATCCGCTCTGCCACTCCGGCTGGCTATAAGACAAGTGTCTGGCGCAGTTGTCTGATCGGTTACTGCTCCTACAATGATTGAATATCAAGATTTAAGTGAGTTTGAACATGGTGTTATAGTCTGCGCGCTTGCGATGGGACACAGCATCTCCGAGATAACGAAGAAGTGGGGACTTTCCCGTACGAACATTTCACAAGTGTACCGCGAATATCAGGAATCCAGTAAAACATCACATCTCTGACGTCGCTGCTGCCGGTAAAATATCCTGCAAGAACGGAACCAACGACGACTGAAGAGAAACAGTCAACGTGACAGAAGTGCAATCTTTCCGCAAATTGCTGCAGATTTCAGTGCTGGGCCATCAACAAGGGTCAGCATCCAAACAATTCAACGAAACATCGTCGATATCAGCTTTCGGAACCCACTCGTGTACCCTTGATGACTGCATGACACAAAGCTTTACGACTCACCTGGACCCGTAAACACCGACATTGGACTGTTGATTACTGGAAACATGTTGCCTGGTTGGACAAGACTCGTTTCAAATTGTATCTAGCGGATGGACGTGTACGGGTATGGAGACAATCTCATTAATCCATGGACCCTGAATGTCAGAAGAGGACTGTGCAAGCCGGTAGAGACTCTGTAATGGTGTGGGTTGTGTACAGTTGGAGTGATAATAACCCCTGATAGGTCTACATACGATTCTGACAGGTGACACGTCCGTAAGCATCCTGTCTGATCACCTACATCCATTCATGTCCATTGTGCATTCCGACGGGCTTGGGCAATTCCAGTATGACAATACGACCTCCCACAAGCCCAGAATTGCTATAGAGTGACTTTAGGAACACTCTCCTGAGTTTAAACATTTCCGCAGGCCACCGAACTCTCCAGGCATGAACATTAATGAGCATGTCTGAGATGCCTTACAACGTACTTTTCGCAGGAGATCTACACCCTTGTACTCTTACGGATTGATGGACAGCCGTGGAAGATTCATGGTGTCATTTCCTTCTGGGAAAACTTCAGACATTAATTGAGTCCATTCCACGTTGTCTTCCCGCATTTCTGCGTGTTCGTGGTGGCTCTACACGTTGTTAGGCAGGTGTACCAATTCCTTGGCTCTTCAGTGTAGAACGAATGGTTGAAGCGACATGTTTTGTGCGCGCGTTTTCAATGTTCTCTTATTGTGTTCTTAAAAAGAATCTACGTCAACCATTAGTAAAATTTTTCCCAGCCAGTCCCTACGATTGGTTTTGGTTACAAAAATTGGAGTACTTAAGCATGAAGTAGTTTACCCATAAATACTACGTATGTAGTGAAATGTGAATTAGTCGTAATAACACAGAAATATGTCAGCTGAAGATGAAGAGATAAGACTTGTAGTCTACATCATGGCGATAAATCAAGATGAAAGAGACAAAAGAGAGAATGGTTCCGGTACAGGAAAATAGTCGCTTTGTCGGCACAGCAGTTGGTATTTACGTATTGTTGATTCGCAGCCGAGGTACCTCTGTCACAGTCTCCTCCCGAAAAGTCGGCGTCCGCTGCTGAGGTGTGAGCGCGTCTGACTGCCGTCCCTGTCACGGTCCGGAAACAGAGCCCAGCGACCGCCTGCGTTCACAACAGTATGGAGGCCGAGGGCCTTACTGAAACAGTTACTTCTTGTATAAAAGAATAAGCGTGACTGTTGTATGAACGCTGAAAACCTTTGGGAAAAACAATCACTGTTTGAAAATTCCAAACTACACTAACCTAGCTAAAATTAAGCTCAGACGGGACAGTCGAAAGTTAAATTTTGTGAATTCCGAGACCGTGAGAGTTGAAGTCCCAGACTGAGCGAGGTGGCGCAGTGGTTAGCACACTGGACTCGCATTCGGTAGGACGACGGTTCAAACCCGCGTCCGGCCATCCTGATTTAAGTTTTCCGTGATTTCTCTAAATCGTTTGAGGCAAATGCCGGGATGATCCCTTTCCTAATTCGATAGGAACGATGACCTCTCTGTTTTGTCCCCTCTCTCCCCCCCGCCCTCCCTCCCCCCCCCCCAAAAACCAACCAAGTCCCGGAAGCACAGTTCATTATTACAGTTCCCGCATCATGGACAAAAGTCCGACTAACACTAATGAAACAAAGGTAAAAAATCCTTGAAGGACACTAGCTGCTCATTGGTACGAAAATCTCCTCCTGAGTGAGTTCCTGATTCATGGAATGCTTTCACAATCTGCGCCAGGCTCCAGAAGCTCTCTCGGAGTTAACAGGGCTATCTGGTTCTTTTCCCTGCCCTATTGTCATTTCAGTTTCTCACGAAAGAGGCGGGGTGGGTGCAGATAAAAATAGCTTTTCAGCCAAAGGTTACCCATCCTGCATTTTAAGGATGGCTAAAATCTATAAAAAGGTAACAATACCAGACGATTTTGTAAAAATACATTGGTCGACGGTATTTGCGATACTTAAATAAAAACAAATCACAATACACGAGTGTTTAAAAGCACTTTAGCTGCTGGACTATGCTCAACCTAAATATAATCAAAGCGTCAGCATATCGCTGGCGCTACATTTGGTCACTTGCACTGTGGATGGGGATACACGACCTTGGGACCAGCGACGTCTGTCGGCACCTGGGATGCCCTCTGGTGACCGACTGGAACATGGTCAAGCTGTGTCCGACTTCGGAAAGGCTGGCTCCTACGTGTTATGTGACCGCTTCACTGAGGTGCCTTGTTGGTTGCTGGGAACGTAGGCGCAACTCCTACCCACAGCAAGGTGTGTCCACCCTTCTCCTTTATGATGGCTTGGACCCTTCCTTAGGAGGAAGAAACGGTCGATTTTCTTCCTCATCCTTCTCCAGACCGAGTTTGCATTCTGTTTGTAATTGTTCTCGACATAGTGTTAAATCCTTTGTCTTCGTTCCTTCTCTTTTATTATTTCGGCGGTTCAGAGGTACAATGAAAGGATCCAAACGTCTGGGCTTCAGTTTCACTTCTTCCACTTCAGGAAATGTTTGTCGATGCAAAAAATATCGAGTATCGCGGTGTTTCGGAGTCCATCTTAATCTGTACGTCCGTGCTGAGTAAAGCACTGTGGATGCCACCTAGGGGTTCATGACAGCTTTACAATAATGAACGATAAAATATTAGCGAAGTTCACTTCGCCAATAGATTTCCAGGGGTGCACCCTGTATTCCGCAGGCAGCAGACTGGTAGAGCGGTGTGTGGTTGTGTCACGGCGGCAGCGTTCGCAGAATGCAGGACAGAACGCGGCGGCTGAGTGGATTAATGGCTGTGCGACGTGAGGTGAGGTGAGCCGAGGCGAGGCGAGCTGCGGCCCTGACGGCTGGCAGGGTTCGTGCGCAGCGTCGCGCCGCCCGTAAGCTGAAGCCACGCCGCTCCCTGGTGGGTGCTGGTGGGGGTGGGGGTGGGGGTGGGCGTGTCGGCATCACGACGGACGGCCGCCAGGGGCGCGTCCTCACGCCCACGTCCACGTCGACAGATTGCAGCGCGCCTCGTGTTACGAGAGCGGCTGCCCGGTTCCAGTAACGGCGGCGGCATTTGTCGCACTCTCCCCGAGGGCTTACAACGTGTGGATACTGAAACATACGGTGCGGTGACAAACAAGCTGCACACGCGTAATTGGTGATTTTGAAACTTTTCTTCATTATGAGCACGGAACACAACGACTGTGATGGATAAAGCTTCTCGGAAAGAACTGGAATTCGTTCTCCGTATGCAATAGAATATTTTTTAATTTACCGTTACCGGTTTCAAGTCGCCTAACCACTCATAATCGGGAGATGAACATTGTTTCAGGACTGTTACAATATTGTGGGGGATGATTATGTAGAAGAAAAAACACAAACATGTAAGCACAGACTGCAGGAACAGTTAGGTGACTTGAAGCAAGTACACTACTGGCCATTAAAATTGCTACAACACGAAGATGACGTGGTACAGACGTGAAATTTGACCGACAGGAAGAAGATGCTGTGATATGCAAATGATTAGCTTTTCAGAGCATTCACACAAGGGTGGCGCCGGTGGCGACATCTACAACTTGCTGACACGAGGAAAGTTTCCAACCGATTCCTCATACACAAACAGCACTTGACCGGCGTTGCCTGGTGAAACGTTGTTGTGATGCCTCGTGTAAGGAGGAGAAATGCGTACCATCACGGTTCCGACGTTGATAAAGGTCGGATTTTAGCCTATCGTGATTGCGGTTTATCGTATCGCGACACTGCTGATCGCGTTAGTCGAGATCCAATGACTGTTAGCAGAATATGGAATCGGTGGGTTCAGCAGGGTAATACGGTACGCCGTGCTGCATCCCAACGGCCTCGTATCACTAACGGTCGAGATGACAGGCATCTTATCCGCATGGAAGTAACGGATCGTGAAGCCACGTCTCGATCCGTGAGTCAACAGATGCGGACGTTTGCAAGACAACAACCATCTGGACGGACAGTTCGACGACGTTTGCAGCAGCATGGACTATCGGCTCGGAGACCGTGGCTGCGGTTACCCTTGACGCTGCATCACAGACAGGCACGCCTGCGATGGTGTACTCAACGACGAACCTGGGTGCACGAATGGCAGAACGTCATTTTTTCGGATGAATCCAGGTTCTGTTTACAGCATCATGATGGTAGCATCCGTGTTTGACGACATTGCGGTGAACGCACATTGGAAGCGTCTATTCGTCATCGCCACACTGGCGTATCACCCGGCATGATGGTATGGGGTGCCATTGGTTACACGTCTCGGTCACTCTTGTTCGCATTGACGGCACTTTGAACAGTGGACGTTACATTTCAGATGTGTTACGATCCGTGGCCCTACCCTTCATTCGATCCCTGCGAAACCCTACATTTCAGCAGGATAATGCATTACCACATGTTGCAGGTCCTGCACGTGCCTTTCTGGATACTGAAACTGTTCGACTGATGCCCTGGGAAGCACATTCTCCAGATCTCTCACCAAATGAAAACGTCTGGTCAATGGTGTTAGAGCGGCTGGCTCGTCACAATACGCCATTCCCTACTCTTGAAGAACTGTGGTACCGTGTTGAAGCTGCATGGGTAGCTGTACCTGTACACGCCATCCAATCTCTGTTTGACTCATTGCCCAGGCGTATGAAGGCCGTTATTACGGTCAGAGTTGTTTGTTCTGGGTATTGATTTCTCAGGATCTATGCACCCAAATTGCGTGAAAATGTATTCACATGTCAGTTCTAGTATAATATATTTGTCCAATGAATACCCGTTTATCATCTGCATTTCTTCTTGGTGTAGCAATTTTAATGTCCAGTAGTGTATTTTGTCAATCGGAGACGATACAGTTTCCTATCAAGCAACAGAAAAATCAAACAGTACTGTTCAATTGCACATTACTTTACTAAACTGCGTCCGGGCAAGGCCTCGAGGACCCAATGATACCGTTCGACCGCCGTGTCTTCCTCAGCCGACTGGTGTCACTGGTTTTGTATACGGAGAGGCATCTCGTCAGCACACCGATCTCCTGGCCACTGTCAGCTTTAATGCCCGGAGCCGCCGCTTTTCAATCAAGTAGATTCTCAGTTAGCCTCACAAGGGCTTAGTGCTCCCAGCCCGCTATCAGTGCTCGGCAGACTCTGGCTGTCACTCACCTAAGTAATGGCCAAGCGTGACAGCGCCTAACTTCGGTGATTTTACGGAAACCCGTGTTATCATTGCGGCAATGCAATCCTCCGTAGCTAGAAACCTCTCATACTTGAAAGCAGTATGCCTACAGTAAATACATAGGGAGGCAGTAATATAGTTCTATGGTTTTCCACACAGCTGTCGTAATGCGATTTAAAATGCTTATGTAGGTACTTACTCAAGAGGATATATGAATCAAAAATTTAATTCCAGTAATATCCGGGAAATATTCCAACTACTACATTTTATGTCCTCTTGGTCTTTGTTTTAGGAATAGGAGCGACAACCACATCAAACTTTCCTAACTGCTATTGAAGTATGTCAACTTCTGGTGAACGATGTATTAAGTGCGAAATGCCAGCTCAGCTATAATATCTCAGGCCCAGCTAGCGAAAAATAAAATTAACTTTGTTCGTTATGTTCAGCAAATAAAACTGTGAAGGGGACAAAGAAATATTTAATGGGACATTTCCTCCAAGTAGCTGTATATTCCTGCATGTAGCAGAAAAATTGGCGGTGGCGCAGAGACATCGACGAAGATAAGGAAAGTTCTCGAATATCAAGACTCCAAAGAAACACTGTTGAAGAAATAAGTAGGTTAACGGGAGTTGAAAATAAAGTGCTTGAAGAAATGCATGAAGATAGGCTGGGAATGGCGTGTACACGTTGGCGAATTGGGACATGATCTTTAGCCGTGAGGAGTATGGGAATAGTATCAGCGAAAGAGGAGAGGAACAGGGAGACAAGAATGAACGATGATAGGAATGGAATAAATGTAGAGATGTCTGATGAAGAGGACGCGAAGGAAGACCCATAGAACTGTAACAAATTCGATTAAAACTCCGATCTCATTCACCGTTACGCCTAAGAATAAAGTGTATGGCCGTCTGACACTACAGGCTCCGTACGGACCTTCCTTTCCAATTTAGACCTTCGTAAGATGTGCTTCATTTTTTTTGTTCAGACATCTCCTTCACAGACCGCACAAAACTCTATGGGTCTGGTACGCAGCTTCTCTATCCTTGAAATGAGCGACATCATAGTATACAATTATTACGTCAGTCGCTAATGTAAAATCTACAAAGCGTGTTAAAGGTGACAAGGAGCCCGAGCGTGAGATATATGACGTGTGTTCCAGTGAATACAAGTGATACATACATTTGGTTTTATAACTTCTGAATACTACAAGCACCGCTGTGTCGAATATTCGTTATGACAACTACGGTACCGACCAGCCCACTCGCCATGTTTGCAAATGAGGAAGGATCGCATCGCTGGGTAACATGAAACTGCGCTCAGAAATTACCTCACGTTGCCGCGTCAGAGTATGAAAAATGCGTCCAGTAGCAATTTCACTATGCATACATATGAAACGCAAACATGTGCGGGAACTCACACTCTCTTCCGCGCTGGCTACTGACGCATCTCAACGTAGAACGATAGTCGCTGTCTGCCTGAGGAAATAGACGTCAGTCGTTGGAAATTTATGGCGCCCCCTCTGTAAGATGCCTTGTCTGTTATTAACACTGACACAGGATAGAAATGTGCTTAGAAGGATAACGCGAAATTATTCTTTTGCCATTTAACAAAAGTGTTAATATTCTGCGTAATAAGGTCGTCATTCGTATCAGTTATTTATGCAGGAAATATATGCAAGAAGCCTACCTACGAAACTGTGTAACTGATTTTGACGTTTATTCACAAAAAAATTAACCGATTCAATGAGTTGTTTCTTGTGAAACTGAATGCAGTAAATACGAGCCGATTGGCAAATAAGACTTTAAAAATGCGTATGATCCTTGAGCTTAGAAAAAATAAGGGGGAACGAGAAGTTTGTGGGACATTTCTCATTTAACTTGTAAGCCTCCACACTAATTCTCGTTTTATGTTTCAAGGATGTTATCGGTTACATTTTTACTTTAATGCATTGTTAGTCTACTTAAGTGGCGAGAAGACGCAGGCAAAAGCGGGAAATTTGAGATTTGTGGCCCCACGTCATGTCCTTGTTTCAGTTTCTATCCGGTCAGGTCATTTCATTTAACTCAGGTCATCCATTGTAGGAGGACAGAACATTCAGAACGAACAGACAGCGGTAACTGTTTACTTGAGAAACACTTCAGTACTACATTTCAAGTTCACACTAGCAGTCTCCCCCGTTATACAATATTATGGCTGGTTCAAATGGCTCTGAGCGCTATGCGACTTAACTTCTGAGGTCATCAGTCGCCTAGAACGTAGAACTAATTAAACCTAACTAACCTAAGGACATCACACACATCCATGCCCGAGGCAGGATTCGAACCTGCGGCGGTAGCGGTCGCTCGGCTACAAACTGTAGCGCCTAGAACCGCACGGCCACTCCGGCCGGCTATATACAATATTACTTTCACTACCGTTTGAACTATTCTGGATGTTTCTCAAGTTTTTTTTTAATTATACTGATTTACTGTTAGTTTTGATTTAAATACGTACAATTAAATCCAAGAAGTTTGGATGAAACATCTCATATAGCAGATTTCTTATCGTTCGCACGCTATGGTTAAAAGTATTGGACCACAAAAGAGTATAAGGGCCTCTTCGGTATACTTATAAATTTCGATGATATGGAGAAAAACTTATTGTTGTTCAGTTCAACTGGGATGATACACATTTGTTAAGGGATTATTTGAGGCACTCTTTATCACAATATTATTTATGTAATAATTTCTTCTTAAAATATCTTCACTCATATTATTAATTAATACCCTGTCCACCCATTGCATACTCCTAGATTTTCTCAGTCGTGTAGACTATTCTCTAATTTCATCTCGGTTAATGTTCCAAGTAATTCCGTGGCCGTAACCCTGAGACGTGACTGTCTCGTTTCGCCATAGCAAGTCAGCCACGCTCGAATGAAAAATCCTCACTGACAGCACCGCGAAGCCTAGCGAATCTCTTCTAGCTACCAAACAACTCTCCACCCTCACGTGTGGAACTCTTATTGACATATAATATTTTTAGAAAATTTCAAAATTATAAAACAGTCTTTGTTAAAAGTATTGGACCGCAAAATGGTATAAGGGCCTTTCAGTATACTTACAAATTTCGATATGATGTGGAGAAAAACTTATTGTTGTTCGGTTCAACTGGGATGATATACATTTGTTAAGGGATTATACAAATAATGAAATGTGGGGTAATATGATACATAGTTTGTTAAAATTTGCGGCGAAATTTGGGCAAAAATACCCTCTAACAGTCAAGGTCAAACTATTTGTTAGAGATGGTTGGGTGTCTACTGTAACGAAACCGCCCTTAGACGTCAGTTTTGGCTACCATGTACAAAAAACCGTACAACTATTTCGATGAAAAGTTTCTATGAAAAGAAATATTTTATTAACTATGTTTTTTTTTAAAATTGCAATAAGGGAAGTGTGCTGAAAAGGAAACAGGTGAAAGGAGCAGGAGTAGAGTTTACCGTTCCATCAGAGTTGAAAAACTGAAACGTCCCCTTATAAAAGATTTATTAATTACTGTGCTGATAAACCTCTTACATTATTTGATTTTCAAACAGCTGAGCAGAACTAAACGTACTCAGACATTTCGCTCTTTGCCTATTCTGATCAACACTAAACTGACACACAATATTTTTAGCGCAACGCAATCTGACTTTCAAAAATCCCTACCAAAGAATGGCCCTGACTAACAATAATGTATACCTTTCATCAATCACTTACCTCACAAAAATTATCCGTTATTCGAACTACTGCAATACAGCGAGTGCCACTACTGCCAGCTAAATAAAAGATTCAAACTACTGAAGGCACTAACTACTGATAGGCATAGTTAGCAAATGAAAGATTGTGATAGAGAACAAACAATGTATTTACCTTGATAGTGTTCAAAAGTCATAATATCTATATCAGTCCATGATATCCAGTACTACAAATGTACTGTCTCTGTCCAGGTCATCCGCTCTCAAAACTCGGCCATCTCACTCCCCACATCCATCACTGCTGGCGGCTCACCTCCAACTGCGCAACGCTACACGCTGTTAACAGCCAACTGTCCAACACTGCAATAGCAAATTCCAACAATGCCATCCAGCCACAGACTGCACACAGCACAGCCAGTGATTTTCATACAGAACGCTAGGTGGCGGTGGCGTTACCAATATAAGAATCTCAACAGCCTACTTACAAAACTTATGTGACGATAACGCCTCCTGGATCGGATTGTCTCAAGCTAAAGCAGTGAGACTGCTGTTTTTTGTAGTTTATTTTTTCATAGAATAAATTAGGAACGTAGCGAGACAGCAATTCCAAATGTTTTAGTTCCGTTTGATTGGATACAGTCGGAATAATAAACATAAGTAGTTTAGTATCCAGTATTTCGCCACAACTCTTGGTCGTATTTCAATGCGTGACAATTTAAGAATGACCAAGCAAACGAAGTTAACCGCAGTAGAGCATTCTTCTCATCCTCATTTGACATAAAACCCCTAGTAATTCTAATGAATGTTAAGAATGTAAAAATATTTGCACCATATCGACTGTTGCGCCGGCCAAAGTGGCCGTGCGGTTCTAGGCGCTACAATCTGGTACCGAGCGATCGCTACGGTCGTAGGTTCGAACCTTGCCTCGGGCATGGGTGTGTGTGATGTCCTTAGGTTAGTTAGGTTTAATTAGTTCTAAGTTCTAGGCGACTGATGACCTCAGAAGTTAAGTTGCACAGTGCTCAGAGCCATTTGAACATTTGGTAACTATATTTTGTTTTAGTTTTTATTTTCAAATTGAACGTGTAACTCATCTTCCGGTATAAAGAACGCGTGATGGTTTTATTTTATAGCCTTTTGTAACAAAACCGTGTAGATCGCTTAAGGTATTTCTTCATTTACAACGACGTTTTGGTTCTTGTTACCACGAGATCAAAAATGTAAACCGTTCTTCAGAATCGATTCTAAAATAAGCACAATGTCAAAGCTAGGCATGGATTTCATTGACACTGAACTTTGTTTTACAAATTCTGAGTTTTGATTTGATGATGATTATAGCCGAAACATCGTTATAATAAATATATTAAGAAATGTAGACGGTTTGATCCACAATAATCCACTCTGGCAACAGTCTAATTCTGAAAATCACGTTTATCAATAATATGACGGTTTCATATTGGTTTTTACATGTGCAGTTATTCGCTAAATCAAGAGTAACTTGTTTGATGTCATCAGAGATCACCTTGTAATTGTTATAAATTTTTGATGAACGGTGATTTGCGACTGACCCGAGAAATGAGATGGCCAGGTACTGGCAACGGCCGGTAATAGCACTGACAGAATAGTAGCGACGACTGGTACTATCAGTATCCGGGTACTTGCTGTGGACGCGGGCGCTAACCTACACGTTAGGCTATACCCTGTGAGTTATGCAACCACGCGTCACAGAAACCAGGGCCCTATGGCCCCAGGGATGAGCGTTTGGCGTCATTGGCCGGGAGGCCCCTTGCGGGGCAGGTCCGGCCGCCTTGGTGCAGGTCTTGTTACATTCGACGCCACGTTGGGCGGCCTGCGCGCCGGATGGGGATGAAATAATGATGTATATATCACAACACCCAGTTCCTGAGCGGAGAAAATCTTCGACCCGCCGGGAATCGAACCCGGGCCCGTAGGACGGCAATCCGTCACGCTGACCACTCAGCTATCGGGGCGGACGCCCCAGGGATGAGTTGCATTTATAGCCGCGCCCGTGGTAGGGGCTAGTGGTGTTTCGGCCCCCTCTCACCATCTTCCTCCCACCACGGCATTCTCAGATCGCGGCTCGTCCAGGCAGCGGTTGGAGGAAGGCAAAAAATGCGAGATGGACGTAGCCAACTCTCAATGCGAAACTGATGTATATACATTTTCTTGTTCTTGAATCACAGACGTTCGAAGCGTCGCCAACTGTCGTGCACCATTCACGGTATCGCTTAGCACATACGGCAAAATAAATCGGTTTGATTTCATCCCACACCAGAATGTTACCTTTTGTTTCTATTGCATTTTTTCAACCGCTACGTTTAGTTATAAATTAGACCAATAGTGACAATTGTGACGGTTTACAAAAGCGCCAACATAAAATACCGCTTCATCAGAGCACAGGATATTGTCCTACAGAGCGGGATAATCAGCTTCCCAAACAAGCATAACCTCGCAAAATTCCGTTCTCCTTTCGCAGTCCTCATCGAATAGTTGTTGCGTTTAATGTGGCTTCCATGTTAAAAAAATAGCTCAATGTTTTAGAGTGGTCATTACCGTGTGACGGGGCAACCCGATTTCCCATGTAGTTTGACTTTTTCAGTTTGAAGGGCGCTGTTCAAAAATGTGCTGAATGACATTCACATTGTCTTCCGATTTGGATGTTGAGGTTTTTCCTGATCGAGTTGCATCTTTCACACTACCAGTTGTCATTAATTTCTTATGACAGTTTTTTATAATCTCAGCGTTAAGCATAGCATTTCTACTTCGTTCTTGCCTCCGCCATCCCTGAATTTGCAACACCGTCCGCCAAACTTCATACCTGTCGGCAATCGTAAATCTGTCTACTACTGTGAGTACACCAGCCATTTTCCTGGTTTTCACTCGATCAACCTCTGAAACCATAAATGGTAGACCACATATTTGTCAGCGTTATTACATGCCAGCAAGAGCTGATGCCGCTTTCTACGAGAATCAATACTGAAATGGGGACTAACTTTAAAACCAGTCAGTAGATAAGGTGTTCCCCAACTTTATCTCTGACGGAACACTCAGAATCCTGGTAACTTCTCGCTGTTTATTTTGAAGGTTAATAAAACTTTAAAAATGTGAAAAACATTTTTTATTCAGTGATTGCTTCATCTTTAAGTCATAAATAATAAGGCAGAAATCATAACAAAGTTTTTAAAACATAATTAGTAACTACAAAATGTCGAAAAGGAAGAAATACGCTTTGTTATTAATAGTTCTCAGTAAGCACTTTTGACTTCTCCGCGGGACACTGGTGTTCCACGGAACACGCTTCGGAAAACCGTGATGTAAAAGTATATTTCGCTAGCCACCTTACGGTGTGTGGCGGATGGTACTACATTTAACATGGTCACTTATCATCTTTTTGCCATTCCTATTACGAATCGTGTGCAGTGTAAAGTAACTATTTATTTATTTAGTTACTTCTCAAGTAAATACCTGCTTCCTGTTGCTATATAGCAGGTCGTACAGTGTGTGGTTTTACATCTTATTTCATACAAATTCACTTTTTATAAATTTTGTTGTTGTTGAAGATTTTACAAAACGGTAAAATAAAAAAAAACAAATATAAGGTTTATAATAAGCACAAATGTATATCTAAAATTTTGTTTAACTTGTTTCTTACTTAGGTAATGATAATAAATAAGAAACATAATAATTGCGAATATATTTTAAATTAAAATTAAAATTGTATTTAATGGAAGAAATAAGAGATTGGAATTTGACGTAGATATGATACGTCAGTTCTTTCCTTTATACCTTCTACGGGTATGGTTACATCTGAAAGTGACTGTTGGTTAAGCCTTAGAACAAGTTCCAGTCTCTTTGATTTTACGTTCACGATATCATCGCGAGGTACGTGTAGGGGGACGGCGCGCTCTCGGAATTTCGACAGAAAACAAGATCGTGATGCGCAACACTTCTGTTGCACTGTCTGCCGCTGAAGCTGAATAATTATTAGCGTAACTCTTTCGCCTTTACAGGTGGAACTCCTGACGTAACACGCTACTCTTCGTTGGACTGTATTTGCTTTCTGTGCCAAAGTGACTCGGTAACAGTTCCAGCTTGAAAAGCGATACTTAAGTATCAAAACGAGGTCTATATAAATTACCTCCGTCGTTGGGGAACTGCACTTCCTGTCGAGTCTTCCAATGAGTTTTAGCAAACGGCGAAGTTTAAGTGCAAGTTCTTTCATAAGCGATGTAATTAGTGGTGTAAGTGTGTTTAGCGTAGTAATAAATTTCAAGGCGTTTTCTATGTACGTGAGATACATAATTATCTGTGAAAGGTCTTCTCCTGACGCATTGGATCACTAAAATAAAATTAAGAAATCGATGTTAGCGATAACTATTAGCAGATGGGTTAGGTAACTAAATTAAATTCCTAGTAAATACAGACGGAATAAAAGTCTCAGCGCCAAGAAGAGGTTTTGCGATATGAACGGAAGTTGGTAGACGTGTTTCTACATCTGAAAATGATGGTTATTAAAATTTCGCACCAGTCGTGTAGGAGCAGTGCTAGTAGAGCCACCATGAGGATGCGAATCAGGTTTGCTTCAAATCACGGTGTAACGGTCGTAAGCGTTTTTTGTCTTTGAGATTGGACGTGGTGAGTTGATGTTAGTCAAGAATGCCTTTGAGGCGAGAAAGACGCCTTGATCAACTAACGCTGAACGAGGTCGCGTAATACGGCTACGAAGCATTCGATGTTCCTTCTGATATATTGCAGAAAGACTTCGCAAGAATGTAGCCGCTGTACATGATTGCTGGCAGTGGTGGTCAGCGTGGGAGGTCTGTCGTGTTTCCTGATGAAAGCTGATTCTGTCTCGGCGCCAGTGATGGCCGTGTGTTGTTTAAGAGCGGGCCAATTATGGGCCCGCAGCCAACCTTTCTGTGTGCTGGACACACTGGACTTACACTTGGAGTTACTGTCTGGGGTGCGATGACAGGTGGAGCAGCTAACTGTACAACTGTACCTCAATCTGGTGATACGACCTGTTGTGCTGCCATTCATGAACAACATTTCAGGGGTTGTTTTTCAACAGGATGAAGCTCACCCGCAGATCGCTGTTATAACCCAACACGATCTCCAGAGTGTCGACATGTTGCCTTGACCTCTTCCATCATCAGATTCGTCTCCAATCGAGCATCATCGGACGACAACTCCAGCCTCATCCACGAACAACATTAATCGTCCCTGTATTGACTAAGCAAGTGCAACAGGCGTGGAACTCCACCCCAAAAACTGAATCCAGCACCAGTACAACACAATGCTTGCACGTTTGCATGCTTGCATTTAACATTCTGGCGGTTACTTCGGTTATTAATGTACCAAAATATCACATTTTCAGTGGATTATTATGCGGAAGAGGATGTAGATTATGATGAAATGGGAGATATGATACTGCGAGAAGAGTTTGACAGAGCACTGAAACACATGAGTCGAAACAAGGCCCCGGGAGTAGACAACATTCCATTAGAACTGCTGATAGCCTTGGGAGAGCCAGTCCTGACAAAACTCTACCATCTGGTGAGCAAGATGTATGAGACAGGCGAAATAACCTTAGACTTCAAGAAGAATATAATAATTCTAATCCCAAAGAAAGCAGGTGTTGACAGATGTAAAAATTACCGAAGTATCAGTTTAATAAGTCGCGGCTGCAGAATACTAACGCGAATTCTTTACAGACGAATGGAAAAACTGGTAGAAGCCGACCTCGGGGAAGATCAGTTTGGATTCCGTAGAAATGTTGGAACACGTGAGGCAATGGTAACCCTACGACTTATCTTAGAAGAAAGATTAAGGAAAGGCAAACCTACGTTTCTAGCATTTGTAGACATAGAGAAAGCTTTTGACAATGTTGACTGGAATACTCTCTTTCAAATTCTGAAGGTGGTAGGGGTAAAATACAGGGAGCGAAAGGATATTTACAGTTTGTACAGAAACCAGGTGGCAATTATAAGAGTCGAGGGGCATGAAAGGGAAGCAGTGTTTTGGAAGGGAGTGAGACAGGGTTGTAGCCTCTCCCCGATGCTATTCAATCTGTATATTGAGCAAGCAGTAAAGGAAACAAAAGGAAAGTTCGGAGTAGGTGTTAAAATCCATGGAGAAGAAATAAATCTTTGAGGTTCGCCAATGACATTGTAATTCTGTCAGAGACAGCAAAGGACATGGAAGAGCAGTTGAACGGAATGGATAGTGTCTTGAATGGAGTATATAAGATGAACAAAAGCAAAACAAGGATAATGGAATGTAGTCGAATTAAGTCGGGTGATGCTGAGGGAATTAGATTAGGAAATGAGACACTTAAAGTAGTAAAGGAGTTTTGCTATTTAGGGAGCAAAATAACTGATGATGGTCGGAGAGGATATAAAATGTAGACTGGCAATGGCAAGGAGAGCGTTTCTGAAGAAAAGAAATTTGTTAACATCGAGTATAGATTTAAGTGTCAGGAAGTCGTTTCTGAAAGTATTTGTATGGAGTGTAGCCATGTATGAAAGTGAAACATGGACGATAAATAGATTAGAAGCTTTCGAAATGTGGTGCTACAGAAGAATGCTGAAGATTATATGGGTAGATCACATAACTAATGAGGAGGTATTGAATAGAATTGGGGGAGAAGAGGGGTTTGTGGCATTACTTGACTAGAAGAAGGGATCGATCGGTTGGTAGGACATGTTCTGAGGCATCAAGAGATCACCAATTTAGTATTGGAGGGCAGCGTGGAGGGTAAAAATCGTAGAGGGAGACCAAGAGACGAATACACAAAGCAGATTCAGAGGATGTAGGTTGTAGTAGGTACTGGGAGATGAAGAAGCTTGCACAGGATAGAGTATCACGGAGAGCTGCATCAAACCAGTCTCTGGACTGAAGGCCACGACAAAAACATTATGCGCTTACATTAACCTCTGATCTTACAATGTTAAGCACATAAATATGTTACACAGATAAATCTATTCCCAAAATTCCTGTACTCTCCATTAGTTATTTTTTGGTGTTACAATTTTTTTTTCGTACGTATTGTTCACAAGCAGAGTGCGTTGTACGTCAGTATAACGTTTGTGACCTGTGTCATGTCTGTGGAAACATGCCGGTATATGCGATGTTACACTGTTTTAATGCGATATTTTGCTAAATGGGAGGCCAACGGCGTGACCGGTCTGCTCGATACTTCGTTGGGAACACGGCGGCAATGAATAACGCGGTTTTGCAAAACAGCGCGGTGGACGCTCCCGCCGCAGTAAGGACCCAGCAGCAACAGTACGGTGTACGCTCCCTCTGACAGCGGCGGCACATAACAGAGTGCCCCGCTGGCAGATCAGTGCCGGTGAGGCGCGGCGCAGCCGCTGCAGCGTCATTACGGCAGCCGCCCGCCGGCTAACGATATCCCCTTTCGATTTGACCACTCCGAATTTTCTGCATGCCTGCTGCCATATGCCGAAGCGCCGCGCCAATGCTACCAATTAGCACGGATGGAGAGCTCCGGATTTCACGCAAATGCACTCCGCCATTAATGAACGCCACTTTGTCTGTTTTGTAGCAGTTTTTTTTTATTCCGATATCTCATCGACGCAGATTTTTATGCTCCCCTTCACCCAATTTTAAGGTACATCCAGTTAATTTTTGGGCACTGCACCACCTGTCTCTGCCTTCGCTGGCACCTAATTCCGCTGTCACTTTATTTGTTTGGTCATTCGTGATGCAGAAATGCAGGCGGCTTCAAAGAGAACATACAGTACGACAAAAAAGTGAGGCTCATTTCAGATTTAGAGCAACTGCCCGTCTACTGTCATCATATCTACTTGTCGACACATCATATATAGTAACATAAATAGACAAAACTTAGCACGGATGTATCAACACGGGGAAAGAAACACGTTAATTCAGTACCACAGATTAACGCCAAGTTCCATCACTTTGTCTCTTCTGCTGCTCTTAACGTTACGCTATCGGCTCACCTCTACTTGCTGGAAAATGTATTTTATATGTTCTAAAATGTTCCCTCACTGCTTTGTAAGTAGGCTCTTTAGGTTTTATATTGGTAACGCCAGGTAGCGCTCTATATGAAAATCACTGGCCGTGCTGTGTGTAGTCTGTGGCTGGGTGGCATTGTTGGAATAGTCGCTATTGTAGTGTTGGGCAGTTGGCTGTTAACAGCGTGTAGCGTTGCGCAGTTGGAGGTGAGCCGCCAGCAGTGGTAGATGTGGGGAGGGGGAGAGAGATGGCGGAGTTTTGAGAGCGGATGATCTGGACGTGTGTCCATGAGAGACAGTAAATTTGTAATACTGGATATCATGAATTGATATATATATATATATAATGGCTTTTGAACACTATTAAGGTAAATACATTGTTTGTTCTTTATCAAAATCTTTCATTTGCTAACTATGCCTATCAGTAGTTAGTGCCTTCATAGAATCTTTTATTTAACTGGCAGTATTGGCGCTCACTGTATTGCAGTAATTTGAGTAACGAAGATTTTTGTGAGGTAAGTGACTCATGAAAGGTATAGATTATTGTTAGTCAGGGCCATTCTTTTGTAGGGATTTTTGAGAGTCAGATTGCGTTGCGCTAAAAATATTGTGTGTCAGTTTAGTGTTGATCAGAATAAGTAAAGAGAATAATGTCTGAGTACGTTCAGTTTTGCTCAGCTGTTTGAAAAGCAAATAATGTAAGACGTTTATAGCACAGTAATTCATAAATTTTTCTAAGGGGATGTTTCAGCTTGTCCTTCTGATGCACAATCAACTACTCCAAAAAGTGCGAGCGGATGCCCCCCCTAGTGCACCTGCATTTTGTAATTGACATGGTCGTGTAAATTGTAAACACTGCACATCACCATCCGCAAGTTCGCGGTTGAACAAAATCTTGTTTCGTTAGAATGTTGTCATCCAGGCTTACAATATCGGAAAATTCCCATTTTATTTTCAGATTAAAACTGACATCGATAAAAATCACTTGCGTATTACTAATTCAGACGTATCTCTTACTTTGGTCATCTTCTGAAATAATCGCATCTTGTTGTTTTTGTTGTTCGTGTTGTGGTCTTCAGTCCGACGACTGGTTTAATACAGCTCTCCACGCCATTCTATCCTGTGCAAGACTCTTCATCTCAGGGTAACTACTGCAACCTACATCCTTCTGAATCTGCTTACTGTATTCATCCTTTGCTCTTCCTCTTCGATTTTCTACCCCACTCCCCCAAGTTTCCACCAATATATATTGCCGAACCCTTGATGTGTCAGAATGTGTCCTACCAATCAATCCCTTCCTCTAGTCAGGTTATGCCACAAATTTCTGTTCTCTCCAGTTCTATTCAGCACCTCCTCATTAGTTACCTGATATAGCCATCTAATGTGTAGCACCACATTTCAAAAGCTTCTATTCTCTTCCAGTCTAATCTATTTATCGTCCCTGTTTCACCTCCACAAAAGGCTACACTTCAGACCAGTAGCCTTAGAAGAGACTTCCTAACAATTAAGTGTGTATTCGATGTTAACAAATTTCTCTTCATCAGAAACTATTTTCTTGCCTTTGCTAATCTACATTTTATATCCTATCTACTTCGGTCATCATCAGTTATTTTGCTGCTCAATTAGCATAATTAGTCTCTCATTTCCTAATCTAATTTCCTCAGCATCACCTGATTTAATTCGATTGCATACCAATATGCTTGTTTTGCATTTGTTGATGTTCATCTTATATCATCCTCCTTTCAAGGTACTGTCCATTTAGTTCAACTGCTTTTCCACGTGCTTTGTTGTCTCTGACAGAACTTTTCTCAATTCTCCACTGCTGCTATATTTGGTAATCTGAGAGAGATAAGGAAGTACCATACGAACTGTATATTTGATTCCATTTTGTCATTATGTTTCGGCGTTCTCTTGCAGCTGAAATTGTTGTAGTTGCAGGACTCAAAGGACAATGAATGTTGTCATCACATTTAATCTACCAGGCCAATATTATACGTTCTCTTGTTGTCATTAGACAGAAAATACTGCAACGAAATTGCTACGCAATGAAATCTTACATGTAGATGACAGGTGACGAATAAGTTTGGCTGTTAAACTGTTGTGAGTTCTAATTTTTATTTATTTTCTTTCCAGTTTTTCAGTATTTATACAACACTTTTTTCTGAAGTGCTTACTGTTGTGCACGTTTTTACCTAACACTGTATCCAGATGAGTCATAGTAGGGAACTATGCAAGGAGTGGATTTGAAAGTGGAAATAGTTGCTACTTTCTACTCATTATGCTCTATCAGATTAAGAAAAACATTTTCCAGAACTGTTAGAAATGCTTCGAATGATAAGTATTGTGAAGCTGAATATTATCGTACGAGTAAAAATACTGTACAAATCATAAAAATAATATATAAGTCAAGATTCAGATAATCCTTCCTCAAGGGAAGAATGTGAACGTGTTTGCAAAGATCGACTGAATCTGTGAGTATATTTTGGTTCCATTTATGTACCTTTAACTTGTTACTTTTGCTTAATTAGAATCCCATATATCGCTAAAACCTCCTGAACTAACAAGCTTCTCGTAATTGATTCACATGGAGTGTATGTATAGACAAGAACGCCCTTCACGGGAATAGGAGGCACTTCCTTTTATAGCAACAAGAGCTGGCAAATTAAAAGCAGATTACATTCTAAAGTACGTGAGTCTAGTGACAGATTTTTCGCAGGTGAGGTAGTATATCTAGCGCCATATTAGGAATTTTTTTTCTCGAAAGCTGTCACCATTGTCACAGAATTCCCATCGTTTCCAGAACAAATATCTCACTGCTTGTAAATTTTACACTGCGACGTAACTCCTTCCGAAACTAAAACTCTTTCCCGAACCAAGACTCGGACCTGGAGCCCCGTTATTGGCGAATAATGGTATTATCGGGTCAGCTATTCAGGCACGACTCTGGGAAGCTGCGAGGTTCAGTCCGCCAGTAACGCTTTTCAGGTATTTACAAACAAAACAGAAATTATCCTCCGTTCTCTGTCGGGGTAGCATGTCTTGGGGGATAGTTTGTGTTGAACAACTCAGCCTGAGCCCAGTAGTCGGATATCTCAGTCTACAGCGAAGGCCGGGCGTTGTAGCCGCGCGGTATAAGGCGCCTTGTCAAGGTCCGCGCGGCTTCCCCCGTCGGAGGTTCGAGTCCTCCCTTCGGCATGGGTGTGTGTGTGTTGTCTTTAGCGTAAGTTAAGTTAGCTTAAGTAGTGTGTAAGCTTAGGGTCCGATGACCTCAGCAGTTTGGTCCCATAAGACCTTACCACAAATTTCCAAATTTCTACAGCGAAGGTATAAACAGTGCGCTCTCTTGAGTGGCTCAATTATCTATTGAGATATCTATCCAGGTGCGTCACTGTCCCGGGCTTAGAGCTTCAAGCGGTACCTATTTGTCATTTACTTTTTACCAAAGATTTCAGTCGTTACCTTCCAAGTGCTCCTTACTTTTGTTTTCCTTATACACATCGGGCGAGTTTCTGCAACAAAGTTGTACAATTTGAAGTGAACTGAAATGTGGGAAGACTAACAACACAGCTCCAAAAATAAAAAAAAAAGACTCCAGTGAACTATTTACCTCTGTAGAGCGAAGTAGTCCCAGGATCGCCTCCTTCAACTCTAAGCTACTGACCCGGCACCGTTGAGATTCACTGTATCACCCGTGAAGTGTTGTTAGCTTCAATACTGACGTTAGAGGGCCGGTGGGCTACTTAGGTTATATGGCTAAGTTCTCAATCATGAGAGTTTCATTATTCGCTGAGATACATGACTTCTTTGAGTAGGTGACCAGTGCCCCGTCCATAGCGCCGGGTGGTGCTGCTATTTTGGAGATATTTTAGCAAGTAGTGTGTAAATGGTTTTCATATGCCGCCCAGAAGTTTCCATAGAAAGATGCAGAAGTGTATCCTGTTAGCCAACTGCGATTTCATTCGTTCTTAGGAGGAGGTCTTGATGCGTGTGTCGCTTTCAGCATCGAGTCATTACTCTTTGGATCATCCTAGTAATGCCTGACAGTGTGGATCTCAAAGGGAATCTGCGCCGAAAGGCGAGCCAATCAAATAATGGGCCACCGGTCCGATTAATCGACTTCCGATAATGGCTTGTCACGCATTAACCGCCCTAAGCCAGTCAGGCTGCCGCTTCTGCGTCAATCCCTCCCTCCCTCCCTCCCTATAATCTGCCCATGCCTACGTCCCAGGATCGCCTCCTTCCACTCTAAGCTACTGACCCGGCACCGTTGAGATTCACTGTATCACCCGTGAAGTGTTGTTAGCTTCAATACTGACGTTAGAGGGCCGGTGGGCTACTTAGAACTCAGCGTTATATGGCTAAGTTCTCAATCATGAGAGTTTCATTATTCGCTGAGATACATGACTTCTTTGAGTAGGTGACCAGTGCCCCGTCCATAGCGCCGGGTGGTGCTGCTATTTTGGAGATATTTTAGCAAGTAGTGTGTATCACACATTTTATTCTGCCAATAAGGATGAAGAAGGAAACTGGCACTGTGGCGTGAATTTATGACACGGAATGACTGCATCTGTAGTTCGGTGACAACTGAACACTGTTCTGCCGTGACTTTAAGCTAGTATTTGTTCTGCAGGTAATACTTAATGATCAATTCAGCTGCATTTTTACGAAGCTTTCGTGAAGACCAAGGAGTTCTCACAGTGTTGACTCAATATGCTGTACGCGGAGGACGATATTCACTCGCAGTCACTCGACATTGCACAGACAAACGCTTGTCGCTGATGCTGTATGCAAGACACGGTTACACAGTATTTTTATTGCAAGTAACTGGAGACGTAAAATATTAATCAGGTTATTCACCCGCGTCGAAAATTTAACATTTCCTCAAAGTGTTGAAACAATAGACTTAGTTACCTCCGTTTGTTCTGCATAGGCACCAAATCGATGGTTATTCTTATGGTTTTGTTCGTCTGTTACCTTAGAATATGTTTGTACAGGTGTACATTATGGGTATGAGCGTCTTCTTCAGTATTTCTTGGATTAGTTAGCAGGCTGCCTCGGAATCTTATATTCCTCCACAATCGACATAATATTTGTACAGTCTTCTTCCGTAGTGGACAGTTTCACACCGATTGCCCCCTCATACTTCTTCCATTTTTACCTGTATTGCTCCGTTTTATCGTTTGTCGTCTTTTTTGTCTTACAGATTCTTCAGGAATCTCACTACACCTGTCTGAATGTCTGAATTTTTTCCCTTCTAATAGAGAATCCACTTTTCCTGTGTCTACAACAATTGGTTCAAATGGCTCTGAGCACTATGGGACTTAGCTGCTGTGGTCATCAGTCCCCTAGAACTTAGAACTACTTAAACCTAACTATCCTAAGGACATCATACACATCCATGCCCGAGGTAGGATTCGAACCTGCGACCGTAGTAGCGGTCGCGCGGTTCCAGACTGTAGCGCCTAGAACCGCTCGGCCACTCCGGCCGGCCCTGTGTGTACTGTGTGAGTCCCTATGATGAGTGATCGCGAGTTGTACTGTTTTGGGTGTTTGCGGAAAAGTAATATAAATTCGTATCCTACATTTTCGATGCAAACGCTGTTTAATTTGGAAATCATTCTTTCAAGTAGTAGACATGGTCATGTGGGAAGGTAGTTGTGACACTGAAGCAAACAATTACGCCGGTGCGAAACAAGAAAAAGTGGGAGGGAATAGCTGATGGCTCGTATCACGAACAGGCCCAGTGAATCTGAAGTACCTCATCCAAAAGGGAGGACTCAGTTTTTTTTTAAAACGATAACGTGAACTAATTTGCTGTCATGCACCTTACTGTTTGCTACCGGTGAATGTCTACTAATAAAAGTCTTTCATACCCAGGAATCGAACTGGATTCTCTTAAGTGCTGAACGTTACATACCTCTGCTACACAGACACCTCGGAGCAGTGTCCGTGAGTGATAAAGCACGAGGGACCGTCCTTCCATTCACCAAAGCGAATATAGAGAAGCTGAAAACGGCACAGATACATACAAATCACGAGGCTGCATCTGCTTCTTTTTTGTTTGTCCACAATTGTCTTGGTCGCATTTCGTCCACTTACGATGGGTCACTCGCTTCGACTCTTTATGAGCTGCCGTCAGAACCAGTATCTTGTTACGAAAGTAATAGTCAGCCATCCAGGGCGCACTGATATCTTGGTGAGTAACTACGTAACAAGCTACTGTTTCTTACTTATTGTATTTATGTACTGATTAAATTTAGTAAACCTGGCAAGGTTAGAACCATACTGTCTCATGTTGTAGCTAACCAAGCATTCTACACCTTCTACATTACGTATATTACGATAAGTCACATCTGCATGGTCCAGTCACGTTAACGCGACCACTGTCTGCATTCGTCGTCAACGTGCAGTAACCGCTCACAGACGGCAGATGGCACTGAAGGGTATACAGGGAGATCGGAATTTGCCGTTACAGACTTCTAGGGCTTGCAGAGGGGTGTGAGTACATTGTATTTTGAACAGGAACCCATGTCCGGAAACGTCACCCAACGAGACTACAGGTCGTCAAACCTATAGGCGCGGGCGTCTGTAAATGTACGTATACACGGGGTGATACCGTAATGATGTTACAGACCTTCTAGGATGACGGAGAAGGATAAATGTATTATTCTGAAGTAAGGATCCTTGTACTGGAAAGGAACGAGTCGAACGTCATAAACGAAAACCGTTCTGATACCTCTGACAGTTGAATACGTGTACCGGTTCTTGTGTTGCGAAGAGTGTAGGGTTGGTAACTTTCAGAGGTGGTAGTATGGACAAAAACAAGAAAAAATGTCCAATAAACATGGGCTTTAAAGTGCGTACGTTAACAGCTATGAACACATGCTCAATACAGGAGATGTGTTTCACGTTAGTCAAAATGAACGAATGGCCATAGCTCCTCAGGTATGCATTTTAGAGCCTACGTTTATTGGACATTTTTTCTTGTTTTCTTCCATACTACCACCTCTGAAAGTTATCAATCCTACACTCTTCGCAACACAAGAACCGGTACATGTATTCAACTGTCAGAGGTATGAGAACGGTTTTCGTTTGTGACGTTCGACTAGTTCGTTTCCGGTACTGGGATCCTTATTTCAGATTAATACATTTATCGTTCTCCATCATCCTAGAAGGTCTGTAACATCATCACGAAATCACCACGTATATACGTACATTTAGAGCCCCCAGCGCCTATAACTTTGACGCTCTGTAGTCTCGTTGGGTGAAGTTTCCGGACATGTGTTCCTATTCAAAATACGATGTGCTCACTCCCCTCTACAAGCCCCAGAAGTCTGTAACGGGACTTTCCGACCACCCTGTATGTAGCGAGACGGGGGGAGGCGGATCGCGATGCGAGAAGGTAGCGATTTATCTGACGTCCTAATGGCTTGACCATTAGCTTCAGGGACGAAGGTGGAACCATTTCCGAAACGGCTAAGTTTATGAACTATTTACTTGCCGCAGTGGTAAAAGTATACGTGCACGGCAAAATGGTACTATCCAAAACCGGCGCTGAACCCACTCTGGGTTATCACGGGGCATAGATGACAGGGGTGAATGACGCCTGTGGAGACGTGTACGGAAGAATAATTGTGCAACTGTTGAGCAACCAAGGGGCTACAGTGTCTCTTTAACTCTGCTGCGTATGGGCCTCCGCAGCAGGCGCCTGACTGCTGTTCAAGGCGACGAAGCCTGGAATTTGGACGTTAGTACCGGAACTGGACTTCCCCTGAGTGGCCGCAGATGACCATTTCAGATGAATCACGCTTTATGCTCCATCGGACAGTTGGTAGTTGGATCGCAGGAGGATCCAGGCCGGACAAGGGAGCTTTATGATCTAGGGAATGTTTTAGTGGCATTCCGTAGGCGATCTCGCCATTCTGAAAGGCACAGCGGATCAACATAAGTACGTATCTATCTTTGGGAATCATGTCTTCCCTGTCATGTAGTTCGTTTCTCCTTCTCACGACGACATCTGCCAGCAGGACAATGCAACATGGCACATAGCTCACAGTGCACGTGCATGGTTCGCAGGATGAGTTTACCGTAGCATGGCCGCCGTATTACCGGATTTAATCACACTCAGAAACTGTGCGACATTGGGATGATCGCGCTATGTATCCTCAACCGACAAACGCAGCGCGGGTTGCCACGGCACTTGCATGGGGGCTTAATTAAATATTAATTGATAATGTTTTTAGTTTTAGTAACTGTATGTCCGATTACGCAGTGTCTCGTAATCGGCTGGCCCTGACTAGTATATTTACGCTATCTGACTGCAACAAACAATGTAAGAAAATTTTCGTAAACACAGTTAATTAATTAAGTCCCCAGCAACTATAAAATCTACGAAGCCAACAAGCACAAGAGTAACTGTTCTGTATGTGGGAGTGTGACTCAACGTCCACATCTGGCACGGTTCTTTTCCAACAAGACAAGAATTTTTAAATACCAACTATGCTGACGTGACAAAAGAAAATTAGAAAAACTATAATTACGCAAGAAAACCAGAATTCACTCTAATACAAGAACACAAGCCAGATGCTTTGTTGACTGAACCTGTAGTGACGCATTATTTCAGACACACAATTAATAAAAGAACATTGTAGTTTTTACCTTCATATATATTGACGAAATGCACTCATTACAATAACATCTGCTATCTCTCCCATCAAATAACTGCATAAAACATGGAACAACACTCTTTACTACCACATCTCACTCCGACTTCACGACAAGCAGTGCCCACTAGCACATCTCGGTACGAACTCTTAACACATACTGTCCTCTACGAGCTCTCTACTAGCACTGACTGCTATGAATTCTCGACAATCACTGTCCTCTACGAGCTCTCCACTAGCACTGACTGCTACGAACTCTCGACAACCACTGACTGCTACGGACTCTCAACAAGCACTGTGGAGGCGGCTTAATAGTACTCTTTGGCGCAATCTCTGGCGCAGTGGCACAGTGTAGCCACCTTTCATATGCCCCTCCTCCACAGGCCAGAATTTGATGGTATTTTTGCCAGCATTGGTGGTGAAAATACCACCAAATTCGTCCACAAAAATACAGACAAAAATAAAAGATAATATTAATACCTAAATATCACATAATTAGTTAAAAATTTTGGCTTTGCACTGACCTTTCACTAACCTAATATATGAAATACAGTAAGCAATACAACTTCTTTTCATACATGTGACTTTACATAATAGTTTACACAATATACAAAAAATCAGTTTATACAAATGTTCACATAAAATGTTTTCAATGATTAGTTTATACAAAAAAAGGACACCAACAGGTAACATCTTTTCAGTAAAAGCAGTCCATCAGTGGCACCCAGTAAAGTTTAGCAGGTACACCCAGCAACAAGTCACATTAGTTCAGTAGAAGCAGTTCATCAGTGGCACCCAGCAATGTTGAGTTGGTGCAGACAGCAACAAGTGACTTCATTTCTGTAGAAACAGTTCATCAGTTGCACCCAGCAATGTTGAGCAGGTGCAGACACCAACAAGTGACATCATTTCAGTAGGAGCAGTCCATCAGTTGCACCCAGCAATGTTGAGCAGGTGCAGACAGCAACAAGTGACATTATTTCAGTAGAAGCATTTCCATCTGTGGCACCCAGTAAAGTTCAAGAGGTACACACAGCAACAAGTCACATTAGTTCAGTAGAAGCAGTCCATCAGAGGCACCCAGCAGTGTTGAGTAGGTGCAGACAGCAACAAGTGACTTCATTTCAGTAAAAACAGTTCATTAGTTGCACCCCGCAATGTTGAGCAGGTGCAGACACCAACAAGTGACATCATTTCAGTAGAAACAGTTCATCAGTTGCACCCAGCAATGTTGAGCAGGTGCAAACAGCAACAAGTGACTTCATTTCAGTAGGAGCAGTTCATCAGTTGCACCCAGCAATGTTGAGTGCAGGTGCAGACACCAACAAGTGACACCATTTCAGTAGGAGTAGTCCATCAGTTGCACCCAGCAATGTTGAGCATGTGCAGACAGCAACAAGTGACATTATTTCAGTAGAAACAGTCCATCAGTTGCGCCCAGCAACGTTGACTAGGTGCAGACACCAACAAGTGACACCATTCCAGTAGAAGCAATCCATCAGTTGCGCCCAGCAACGTTGAGTAGGTGCAGACAGCAAAAAGTCACATCTCTCCGCAGAAGCAGTTCCATCAAATTCACTAGCACTGATCACACTGTTTATCAGAGTTTATGAGCAGAAATTAAACATGTCCTAGTGGCACCAATCATGTAGAAAAGGTACAGGTAACAGTCCATGATTTTTTTTTTTTTTTTTTACAATCACTGATCACACAGTTCATCAGCAGAAATTAAACACGACCAAATGTCACACATCATGTTGAAAAAGTGCAGGCAACAGTTCAGAATATTTATCTTCACTAATCAGACAGTTCAGGCATGAACAATAGTTTGAATGCACATACAAATGCTTTTACAGTAACATACAAATCATAACAAACACACAAATGATGTCAGATAATTTTCATATTAACTATTACAAATACTCAAATATCAGAAAACCTATAATATTTATAAGTGTCAGTGCAAGCCACTACAAACAAATAAAATAATATTTAGGAGATAGGTGGGTAGGATTAGTAAAGGAAAACACACAGAACACACTCACTCATCTCTCATCCACATTAAGTACTACTGTGTAACTGAATAGTGTTAATTGTGTAAATGTAATTCTGTCAAAATCTGATGTTCATCATGTGTATCAAGTAGTAATGGCAGCAATGTATCAGTCAATAATAGTTAGGTCAACGTCATAGTCATCATGTCAAGACCAATGTTTGCCAAGCCAGATCAAATGTACTGTTGTTGAACAACTGTCAGTGAGCCAAGATATGCAAATACTTCCTCTCTTCAAAAAAAAGTATATACTGCTTAGTGATTTAACAAAGTGTGTGTATAGACTATCTTCCTTCTACTTTAGGTGTTCTAGTCTGCTATCTTCATCCCCCTTGTTCCATAAGACCAACAAAAAAAATATGCATCTCACTTACTTTACCTCTTATCCACCAAAACTCCAATAATCATCAGCATCACATAATCTCAATACTTCACTAATACTTCTTCAATACGTCTTATCATCAATATCATTTACCTTACCTCTTGTCCACAAAAACTCCAATAATCATCAACTTCATATAATCTCTATACCTCAATAATACGTCGATAAATATAAACCTCAGCACCAATATCATTTCACTTCCATAACAACTTCAACTTCATATAATCTCTATACCTCAATAATACGTCGATAAATATAAACCTCAGCACCAATATCATTTCACTTCCATAACAACTCTTTCCTCTAGTCAGTCTCCTCGAACAAGTACAGATAAAATCCTAGTGCAACTTCAATTCAGCATCCCATACAATCCGAAGACACATTGTCAACACACAACCTCTGTGTAATCCATCTGACCCAAATTTTCTACTCATTATAAATTATAACAAAGAAATGCATACATGACCTCTAACAGACTTAGTTCGAATAACTCTCAGTAATTAAGTACGATTACGGAGTGTGAATAATCATAATGTTTCACAGTGTGTACACCACTTCAAGAATCATAGCAGAAGCAAACATGTGGAGTATTTCTTGTGTCAAGTGTCACTTCCTATTTCAATTGCTTACGAAAAATGCAGTCCTAATAATTGTTAATGGTCTAAACCTAGTTTTGGTCTGTCATGTCGTTAGCCTCCTTCCTAATTAGCATAAATTTATACAGCTTCCATAAAACCTCAGCTCATGTGACTTCTATGACTTTCATTGTACTAATGTCGTTCGTCGAATTATAGCAGTTAATTTTCTTTATCTTAAAAATATGGCACTGAGCGTAAGCAAAACATGCAATAGCGAGTAAATATACCAGTAGAGAACAGAATGTCAACAAGTGGATGCAGCACAATTCCTACAACGAGGCTCTGCCAAGCGAACCAATCTATAATTAATACAGTAGTGTGACCTAAATTCTATGTTTATACACTGTACATCAGCATTGCTATACACCAAATTAATGAGTAGTTATGACAACAAAACAGAAATGTGTAAATATGTAATCCATACAAAAAGCAGCAAACATATATCTTACGTAATAACAAGTCATTAGCATCATATCAGCATAAGCAAATAAATGTTCATATGTCATCTTAACAAGTAAACATGGAGGCGCAAGCAGATACATCACAAAGTATAACTTACATACATATCAGCACAACTAATCAGGTGACAATTATAATTTAAATAAATAAGCACAGCAGGCACATAATTAAAAAAATATGACATCAGTGAAAAGCAGTGCAGCCAAGCGATGCATAATATATACAAATAACAATCCTGTTTCATTAATAAACATTGACAAAAATCAATAAATGTACGCAAGCACGTCGCTCATGAAATTAGCACAAAGTATGAATCACGTAATCGCGAGCAGCAATTTACGTCTAAAGTACGTACCTAAGTGGAAATATGTTACCTGAAAATGAACTCAATTAATAGTTACCCCTTTTTTTAGTTTATTACTTTCTTCTTCGAAATTACATTCTTCCTGAAATTTTCTCGATAGCAGGTCGTCTTAACGTCGGACACGCACAGAATTTACCTGAAGTTCTCAAATATTTTACACAACCGTATCCTGGAAAATACTGAATGTTAATAACAAAATTTATCAAGTCACTATAGCTTTATACTGAATTTAGTCGGAGAAATTAGACTGTGTATTTGTTTACGGCTGTCAGTGCATTCGCACTGAGCGCTCGATCAGCTGTAGGCGCGTGACGTAGGAAGCAATTGTTCGCGGTCAACGACTGCCTTGTGCGGCGCGCAGACTTCACTGTTGCTTTGAGTATGTGCCGCCGCCAAAACACAGCGTGGTATCCTTGTACTCTCCGAATGTTTACATGTAGCTGTTAGTTTCTCTAAAGTATGTTATTCCACAAAAATTTTTACGTTAGATATGTGATGTATTCCCTTAGAGCGTCGTTATTTAAGAGTTTCTACTTCGACAGTGTTATCATGAATAATTTTGCGAATTCTGTATGGACCGTTATAAAGCAGAAAAAATTTGCGACACAAGCCTTTTCCTTTGTGAGACAAACGGTGGGACTTAATTAATACCTTTTGGCCAACTGAAAAAGTTTTTAAACGACCAGGACGTTTAGCTGATTTCTCTCTTCTAGCTGCCGCAGATGCAATATTTCGTAGAGCCAGGTTGACAACTTCAGAATGCCGCAGTTTCCGTGAAGGCGGAAAAGGAACTATTTCAGAAATGCGATTTGTTGGTGCTTTATTTTTTAATATCAATAGAGGCGGTAACGAAGTTGAGTCATTAGGAAGTTCATTCAGAATGTTTTGAAAAATATGAAGATACTGATCCCAAGTTCTGTGATTCTGATGACAATAAAGACGGCACAATTTATTGATTTCCTTCATCCATCTTTCTGAATCGTTAGATTGAGGGTGAAAAAGTGAAATGAAAATTGGTTTAATTTTACGACGCTGTAGAGTACGAAGCCAAATTTTAGAGCGAAACTGTGATCCATTATCTGATATAACCTTATCAACATGACCAACTTCTTTAAGAAAATGTTTGATGAAAGCGTTAGATACTGAACGAGCTGTTGCTTTGCGTAAAGGTGTAAAACACACATATTTTGACGTCAACTCCACTGCTACGAAAATGTACGCAAAACCATTAGTAGAACGAACCACTGGACCAAACAAATCGACTGCAGCCATCTCCTTTAATTTCGCTGGAATGACAGGAAACAACGGTGCTCTGTGAGAAATCGTTGGGCCATTTGACATAATTTGCATTTGGCAAGAACAGATCGAATACGTTTTTCCATATTACTGAAATAGCAATTTTCTCGTAATTTATGAAAGCATTTTCGGGGACCAAAGTGTGCATAACTGAAATGCGTATACCAAATCAATTTATTGACCCACTCATCAGGAATACAAACTAACCAAACGAAGCTGTCGACCGATTTTCGTTTAAAAAGAACTTTCCAGATAGATCGCAAAAACGAGGTGTGGCCAAATCGTCCAATCTAACAAAGCGTCGAAGAAAATTACAGAGACCAAGAAAACTACGAACGTCACGTTTGTGGTAGGAACAGCATAGTTACGAATAGCGTCTAATTTTTCTGGATCAGGAAGAATACCTTCTGTAGAAATAATGTGACCGAGAAATTTCATCTGAGAACGACCAAATTCAGATTTTTTCTAAGTTCACTGTAATGCCAACTCGTGCAAAAATACGTAACAATGAATCCAAAATTTTGTTGTGCTCACTACAAGAATGTTTAGCAATAAGAATATCGTCAACATAAGAAGTAATGTTGTCACGAAGATAAACAGGTAAAATTTCATTTAAACTACGAATGAATGCTGCTGAAGATACAGTAACTCCACATGGTAATTTCCAAAGTCACTTTTGGGTAAAACAGTCATATCCGGTTATTGTTCACTTACTCACTAGATAGATTGATAGTCGAAGAGTTGTTTTGACAGATGCAAAGAATAGTAAAAGAGTAGGCAGCGGTACAGAAAACTAAAAGAGGAATAGCACCACTACAGCTCGGGGCCCTATGCTCGCTACGGCACATATTCACTTAGAGTAGTGAATCCCCTGAGGACTTTAATAACTGCACATAATTTCTAGTTTGTGACCTTGTGGCACATCTGGCGGAAGTGCGTACGTAAATTGAGCTAACCATGCACATGGATGTATCTCATTCTTAGAATTGCGGAAGATTTTAAATTTCCGGACAGTCAAAAAGTGTTTATAGTCAAAGTTTTCGCCTCGTGGCGACAAAGACCTACCGCGTCTGTCCCAGTCCGAATGTCGATTATTGTAAAGTTCGCGCGCCTGGCGCTCTCTTGTTGCATCCCGTAAATGAAGCAAATTATTTTCTTCAAACCCCTCTGCTACCTGTGATTCTAAATTTCTTCTGCTATCTTTTCCTACAATTTCGCCTTCGATCTGCTTGACTTGCTTTCGTAATGCCTCAAATTCCCTTTTCACGCGTTCATTAAATTTTCCCTGATTTTCAACATGCTTATTTATGTTCTGGTATTCTTCGGTTTCTGCAAATGGCAATGGAGCTGTATCATCCGAATCTCTGTCCCCATGTAAACTAAGATTTGTCAGTTTATCTGAAATTTCCTCAACTCTTTCCGATAAGTCACCTATTTTTTCTTTCTGTTTGTTTACGTCTTCCGTAAGTGTCGCGACTCGGGTTTCAGTATTGACACATTTGGTAGTTAACTGTTCATATTGTCGTGTTAGATTATTTATTCTGTCATTTGGTACGGATTCCTCGATTCTTTCAAATATTTCTTCCTTATCCTTTGCACGTTGTAAATTTAACTCTGAAAATTTTTGTACTATCACGCGATCTCTTTCTTCCTGTTCTCTATCCTGTTCCCTTTGTCTGATTTCTACTGCAATTAATCTATTATTGTGAGCATTCAAAATTGGTTGTACTTCCTCTCTGATTTCTTTCTTTAATTCATCTTTCATATTTTTGAAACATGTCCCTATTCTTGAATCTAACCGTGTTTCCATTGTTCCCATCTCTGTTTTAATTGTTCCTATCTCTGTTTTAAATTCAGATCCTAAAGTTTCCATTCGTGTTTCCATTGTCCCTATTCTTGATCCCACTGAGTCTAACTTTGTTCCCATTGTTCCCATATCAGTTTTAATAGTTCCTATTTGTTTTTCCATATCTGTTTTTAATTCAGATCGTAACTGTGATCCCACATTTAATATAGCACTCATCAACTGCTCCATAGTAACTGTTTCAAAATTCTTTTCACCCCTCACATTTCCCACAAAACCAGCTTCCTTCTGCATGGCTGTAAAGCTATCTGTGTTCGATACTATTCCAAAATCTTCTATCGTTACTCTCGTATTCTGTGAATTTTCTGATTGAGAAAAATTTCGAAATGGTTCTGGACTATTTTCCCGACTTATTACATTGTTTTCCACTTCATTATCCACCATACTGTTTTCCTCTGTTGGCGAGTTCGCCATGTGAACAATTTCGTCATTCTCACTATTCATCATTTTTGCCTTTTTCATAGATCGCGTAATCATTTACAAAATACACAAAAAATTCGTCACTGTTCGAAAATCACACACAATGACTCCTTATCTCCAACAGTACTATTCACACGAGATGTTTCCCTCAAACACGATTAACGAACAATTGAAATAATTGCACAAAATTGTCAAACGCGTATACAAGGCAATAAAAATTAAATTTTGAAAAATACCATTAGAAGAATGCTAATTACCAAATCTACACATGCAAAATAGACTACAATTAATAAACTACAAATTACTACAACAATACTACGGTCTACTATTTTTACAATCAGAACAATTCCAAGGGACGATCCGAAGCAGCGGTCGCCACGTGCATGGGGGCTTAATTAAATATTAATTGATAATGTTTTTAGTTTTAGTAACTGTATGTCCGATTACGCAGTGTCTCGTAATCGGCTGGCCCTGACTAGTATATTTACGCTATCTGACTGCAACAAACAATGTAAGAAAATTTTCGTAAACACAGTTAATTAATTAAGTCCCCAGCAACTATAAAATCTACGAAGCCAACAAGCACAAGAGTAACTGTTCTGTATGTGGGAGTGTGACTCAACGTCCACATCTGGCACGGTTCTTTTCCAACAAGACAAGAATTTTTAAATACCAACTATGCTGACGTGACAAAAGAAAATTAGAAAAACTATAATTACGCAAGAAAACCAGAATTCACTCTAATACAAGAACACAAGCCAGATGCTTTGTTGACTGAACCTGTAGTGACGCATTATTTCAGACACACAATTAATAAAAGAACATTGTAGTTTTTACCTTCATATATATTGACGAAATGCACTCATTACAATAACATCTGCTATCTCTCCCATCAAATAACTGCATAAAACATGGAACAACACTCTTTACTACCACATCTCACTCCGACTTCACGACAAGCAGTGCCCACTAGCACATCTCGGTACGAACTCTTAACACATACTCTCCTCTACGAGCTCTCTACTAGCACTGACTGCTATGAATTCTCGACAATCACTGTCCTCTACGAGCTCTCCACTAGCACTGACTGCTACGAACTCTCGACAACCACTGACTGCTACGGACTCTCAACAAGCACTGTGGAGGCGGCTTAATAGTACTCTTTGGCGCAATCTCTGGCGCAGTGTACAGACATTCCAGAAAAACTGAACGATTTATGCAAGAGAAAGAGCTTGACAATATGAGCCGGGCAATAACGCGTTGGTCAACCTCTCACCTCATGCAAGCAGTTATTCGTTTTGACATTGACTGACGGAGTTGTTGGACGTCCTACTGAGGGACATCGTGCCAGATTGTGTACAATAGCCGCGTCTGATCGTCAAAATCTCAATGCTCTAAACGTTCTCATTTGGGAAGAGATCGGGCGACATTTGTGGCCAAGATACGGTTTCGCAAGCACGATGACAAGCAGCGGAAACACTCGCCATGCGCGGGTGGCCATTATCTTGCTGAAATGTGAACCCACGATCGCTTGCCATGAAGGGCAACAAAACGAGGCGTAGCATATCGTTGATGTACCGCTGTGCTGTGACGATGCCGCGGATTAGAAGAAATCTCTCGCCAGACCTCAATCATGGTTGTCAGAGCGGGACTCATCCCTGAAGACAATTTAACTCCAGTCAGTAAGATTCCAGGCGGAAGACGAGTCTGGCGGCGCACGGGCCAGTGGTCGGATACAGACCTATCATCCACCATATTGTTTGATAACCGGGAGTGATGGTCTGGGATGATGATTATGATGTTTGGTTTGTAGGGAGCTCAAATGTGCTGTCTTCAGAGCCCGTACAAAGTCCAATTTTTTTACACGGTTCAACCTAGCCACTGTCACGAATGATGATGATTATGATGATGATGATGATGAAATGAACGCGGGACCCCGTGAACCAGAGGAATTGTCTGATTGTCTGGGATGCCATCTAGTTTCATAGTAAGATTCGTTTGGTTGTCATAAGCGAAACCATTGTAGTGTAGCAGTGCGTCGACGATTTATTCACTAGCCACTTTGGTCAGACATTTCAGCAAGATAATGCCCGCCCGCAAACGGCGACAGTTTCTACTGCTTGTCTTCGTGCTTGCCAAACCCTATCCTGGCCAGGAAGGTCGGCGGATCTCTCCCCAACTGAGAACGTTTGGAACATTATGGGCAGAACCAACCAAGCAACCAGCACGGCACTCTGACGATCTAATGCGCCAAGTACATGTACACAACATCCACCGATTTCCTTCCCATTTGAATAATTCCTTCGTAGTGCTGCATTTTTTTATCTTAGAGCGGATTTTCCAAGATAGATCGCATCCTCCAGTTTGACATCTCGACGTGTCCTGAACGCCTGCTACAGCAGTAGAATGATGGAGCCACTCCCGACTGTGCCGTGCGTCAAGTGGTGCGGCTAGCGTGGCTGAGACGCGCTCACCTGTGGCTCCTTAGTGCTCTGACTCACCACGGCGGCTGCTGAGGCAGTTGTAGAGTGCGCGGTTGTACGCGGGTGAGGGTGTTGGTGGTGGTGGTGGGGGGGGGGGGGGTGGAAGGGGGGCGTCCGTGGCACTCGCCGCTATTTCCCAGGAGGCGCCGCGCGGCGCTCGCAATCTGCCGAGTGATGCCTGCATGCGCCCACCCTCCGTTACTCGCCGCCAGACGCAGGCGCTGTACCTGCAAGCCAGCGGGGCGGTCCGCATTCGGCAGCATCCACTGTGCTCCGAGCAAGTCTAGTCAGCGTCAGCTTCAAACTCCGCCGTCAAAGTTTGCTAGGATTTTCGGGGTTTTTTTCTGAGAAATTCGGTACTAGGGACACACGTGGTCTTCAGTGTCTCGATATAGAGTTAGTCGCGTTTTGTTTGATTTCTTACCCACATGTGTCATATATTTGTCATCATCATCATCATTTAAGACTGATTATGCCTTTCAGCGTTGAGTCTGGAGCATGGCCCCCTTATAAAATTCCTCCATGATCCCCTGTTCAGTGCTAACACTGGTGCCTCTTCTGATGTTAAACCTATTACTTCAAAATCATTCTTAACCGAATCCAGGTACCTTCTCCTTGGTCTACCCCGACTCCTCCTATCCTCTACTGCTGCACCCATGAGTCTCTTGGGTAACCTTGCTTCTCCCATGCGTGTACCATGACCCCACCATCTAAGCCTGTTCGCCCTGACTGCTACATCTATAGAGTTCATTCCCAGTTTTTCTTTGATTTCCTCATTGTGGACACCTTCCTGCCATTGTTCCCATCTATTAGTACCTGCAATCATCCTAGCTACTTTCATATCCGTAACCTCAATCTTGTTGATAAGGTAACCTGAATCCACCCAGCTTTCGCTCCCATACAACAAAGTTAGTCGAAAGATTGAACGGTGCACAGATAACTTAGTCTTGGTACTGACTTCCTTCTTGCAGAAGAGAGTAGATCGTAGCTGAGCGCTCACTGCATTAGCTTTGCTACACCTCGCTTCCAGTTCTTTCACTATGTTGCCATCCTGTGAGAATATGCATCCTAAGTACTTGAAACCGTCCACCTGTTCTAACTTTGTTCCTCCTATTTGGCACTCAATCATTTTATATCTCTTTCCCACTAACATTACTTTCGTTTTGGAGATGCTAATCTTCATACCATAGTCCTTACATTTCTGATCTAGCTCTGAAACATTACTTTGCAAATTTTCAATCGAATCTGCCATTACAACTAAGTCATCCGCATATGCAAGACTGCTTATTTTGTGTTCACATATCTTAATCTCACCCAGCCAGCCTATTGTTTTCAACATATGATCCATAAATAATATGAACAACAATGGAGACAGGTTGCAGCCTTGTCTTACCCCTGAAACTACTCTGAACCATGAACTCAATTTACCGTCAACTCTAACTGCTGCCTGACTATCCATGTAAAGACCTTTAATTGCTTGCAAAAGTTTGCCTCCCATTCCATAATCTCGTAGAACAGACAATAACTTCTTCCTTGGAACCCGGTCATATGCTTTTTCTACATCTATAAAGCATAGATACAATTCCCTCTTCCACTCATAACACTTCTCCATTATTTGCCGTAAGCTAAAGATCTGGTCCTGACAACCTCTAAGAGGCCTAAACCCTCAACTAATACTCGCACTTTCCTTTCAACAATACCTGAGAAGATTTTACCCACAACGCTGATTAAAGAGATACCTCTGTAGTTGTTACAATCTTTTCTGTTTCCATGTTTAAAGATTGGTGTGGTTACTGCTTTTGTCCAGTCTGATGGAACCTGTCCCGACTCCCAGGCCATTGCAATTATCCTGTGTAGCCATTTAAGACCTGGCATTCCACTGTATTTGATGAGTTCCGACTTAATTTCATCCACCCCAGCTGCATTATTGCACTGCAATGATGCTGGCAACAATCAGAGCAAAATGCCTCATATATTTGTAAAAAAAAAAAAAAAGTTCACAGCGGTACAAATGTTGACGTTATACGCTGTGTGACGTGTATGGAAGTTAACTTGTCCCATTCACAGACTGTGCTTGCTTATCGATAACAGTGATGTCTGCTTTCCTCTCCGCCCTCAAGCTTGGATTCCGCACTGCTCTGTTCTGTATCGGACTTGCGTTTCCGGCAGTGTGCCTTGTACGTTAACAGCAGTATCGATAGCTTTACTGATAAAGAGTTCGCCGTAATGTACGTCGAATACGCAGAGGCTGCTGAACGCAATTAGAAGAGCGGCGCATTGAAGTTTTGCTGAGTTGCTCCTGCAGCTACTGCAGTCACATCAAATTACTTAGCGTCTGAGACTTCCTGTATTACATTCAATGTTGTGTAATAAAGTTTCGTTATTTCATATTACCCACTGTGATATTCCTGGCTGTGGCCGCCAGTATTGTATTGAGCTAGAAGCCTTGATGCAGCGTTATACACGTGAAGTAGCATTTGGTACAACAGTGGCGTGAAGTAGAAGAGACAGATAGTACAGTGTGGAGCAGTTCCTTGGGAGGGTCCGCCAATTGTATTGAATTAGCTTCTGATTGATCGGCCAAAACTCCTAACTTCTCTTGTTAATTATTTATATACTAGTCATTGTATTTAACCCAGATTTTAGTATGACAACCTCTCATGGTTACCCTACGAGTCTATCGTCTTTGATTATTAAAGTTCACTAGTTTTGAAGCCGGCCTCTGTGACCGAGCGGTTCTAGACGCTTCAGTCTGGAACCGCGCGACCGCTACGGTCGCAGGTTCCAATCCTGCCTCGGGCACGGATGTGTGTGATGTCCTTAAGTTAGTTAGGTTTAAGTAGTTCTAAGTTGTAGGGGACTGATGACCTCAGATGTTAAGTCCCATAGTGCTCAGAGCCATTTGAACCATTTGAACTAGTTTTGAGTAACATCAGAGTAACGGTGTTGCAACCAAAGTGCTTCGGACATCTTCGGGTCGATTTGGCGAACCTGCGAGACGAAGTACTTCGGCTGCGCTAGTCCCTCTCTTTCGGGCGTTCTGGAAGATCGGACACGAAACTATGTCCAGGGCGTTCTGGAGGGACAGACATGTCGTACTCTATATCGGAAGTTGGATGGAAAAGTTACAGTACAATTAAGAAAGCTATGCCGAGTGTTGTAAAAGACAGTGTAAAATGTGTGAATATTCGAATAATAACCAAGCAGGATGCATTAAAGTGTCGCTTACCATCATTGTCAGTACGACAGATTTTAAACTCTGTAGATCCAGAGACAAATCTGGGCAAGTGGCATCCCATAAGAAAAGCACAATCAGAGGTACGACATGACAGCAAAGCAGCCTCTGCCGAAGTAGATCCCACGACCGCCGGGCTGTCTTCTGCGTTGGGGACACAACTTTGGAAGACGACTGGTTGGTGGAAAGAAGGTTAGATACTCTTATTCAATCTCTCCAGATCTCTGCAGCTTCCAGATCTGACTTCCAAAGGACACATAATTTATAACACTTTCTAAATTTTTTCAAGATATTTTCGCGGAGACCACAAGTACCTTACATGAAAATACTCTGAGAATGTTCATGGGCAATCTCCAAAATTTTGTCGGTAGAGCTGCGGTTGACCACCTATACGCGCGGGTGGTGGTGAAGGGTGGGGTGTGGAAGGGGGGGGGGGGGGGGTGCGCACGCACACGTGCCTAGAATTGTTATGAATACTTGGGCACTATCAATGCTGCGTCCAATTACTTGCAATTCACGAGCCAGAATCCTGTTGTCATCAGGAAGTCGAGCTAAGAGTGGCCGTGAGTGATCCTGTGGCACACCGGGGCGCTAATAAAATATCATTCAGTATACGTAAATTGAACGCGGATGAGGGGAGAAAGGAAAGGAAAGGGATTAATGAGGTCAGCTCCAGCGGGACATTAAGTAGAATCGGCGACGACGAGTGAAAATGTGTACCGGATCGAGATTAGAAGCCGGGATCTCGTGCTTACTGGGCAGATGCGTTAACCACTGTGCCATCCGGAACCCAGTGTTATCGCAGTTACGCGGAATATCTCGGCACGCCTCACAACCGACCCACATCCCACCGAACGCCACATATCCGCAGTCTTTGTCCACTGCCTCCATGCTCGCTACTCTGCGGTTCCCTAACGTTGTCTGTGGTGAATGCCGCGGCTTGTAGGAAGGTGCGGCGGCCGTGTGTCTCTGCAGCCCAGCATTATTGTGGACTTCTGTTGGCACCTCGGCGCTCTTGATGAGTGAAGGTGCGCTTAGGCGCCGCGAGGAGGGGCCGCGCGATTAGAGGCGTCATGTCATGGATTGTGCGGCCGTTTCCCCCGAAGGCTCGAGTTCTCCCCTGGGTATCAGGGTGTGTGTGTGTGTGTGTGTGTGTGTGTGTGTGTGTGTGTGTGTGTCGTTCTTAGCATATGTTACTTTAAGTATTGTGTAATTCTAGGGGCCGATGACCTAGCAGTTTAGTCCCTTAGGAATTCACACACATTTTTTGCTCGTAGGTTCTTTCCCAGAATACTGCATACCACTGTTGTCGGTTGCCGATATCTAGTGAAGACGGAAGACCCAACAGCAACAGAAAAGACAGCCTGAGTGGTGGTCCCAACAATTAGCCAGTAAGGCCACACTTGAACTGCCCCAGTACTGTCGACATAGGTGCCCAACGCGCAGCTGTGGCCGGCAGGACGGCGGCTTGTAGATCAGAAGTCCTCTCCACGGCCAAACGGCTGTGGACTTTCAGAAGTGGATCCCAAGTTGGCGGCGGCTGCTTGTAGACTTTTGCTGAATTCACCAGAGGATTCTGCAGCTTAATAGAGCTGGTATCCCATAGGTATCTGTGATGCAGATTGAATGGCCTCACTCTGATAATGAGATTGAGGACGTTGGATGTTTTATAACACGCGATGACGTGATCCCCACCACACTGGTGACCGAATGTGCTCTTGTTTTCTGAGCCTGTCAGCACTCGGCTGCTCTACTGTTGAACTTCAGGGTTTCACATCGTTCTTTTCCCGAAGTTTACGTACTGAAACAACTATAGGTGAAGTTAATACACTAAGCCTCGTTACAGTAGAGAATTCTCTCTGCTCCACACTGTTGTCAAAGTGGCGAATAAGGTGCTCTCTGATTCCCTCTCACATACTCTAATGGAAGAAGCTCCTAGTCTCTTAGTACTTCGGGTCTCCTATGTTGACATTCGGTTATGACACAGTCGAATAGGTGGCAGACTCGTCCCACTTAGCGAAGCCTCAATCAGCTTCTAACAAATTTCAGCACTTACTTACTATTGTAGTATGCAACATATAAATAAATGTTCCGCATGTGAACTGACGAAAGGACCTGATATCGCTAGACTTTATAGCTGGCAGTCACTAACTGAAGTCAGTGAAAACATGTAACATGTAAAACTATACTCCAGACAAGAATAAGGTGGAAGACAGACATTGTACGCCATCTTTTCTGTTTTTCTTGTAACTTCTTTCACAGAGGGTGTCGTGCTGTAAGTGTTTGTTTATCGTGTTACTAATCCAAAATGGTTCAAATGGCTCTGAGCACTATGGAACTTAACTGCTGAGGTCATCAGTCCCCTAGAACTTAGAACTACTTAAACCTAACTAACCTAAAGACATCACACACATCCATGCCCGAGGCAGGATTCGAACCTGCGACCGTAGCGGTCGCGTGGCTCCTGACTGTAGCGCCTAGAACCGCTTGGCCGGCAGGCTACTAATGCAGGTACAGACATTTACCTGGACGGATGTTTCGGATTTCGCCTTTAACTGACAGTTTGATGGCAGTACTAGACCAATCTGATGTCCGTACAGGTTAGCATTGTGTGTTATGAATAGCCCCACGTCCAAAATATGTAACCACAATGCATTGGAGAGTGAGAGGCACTTTGCAGCAGAAATCAAAAGTAGGCTGGCAATGAACCTATTGGAACAGGCCGAGAAAATATTCCTCAGATAGAAACCGTTAGTTTCGTCGATGAAATAAAACATTAACTTGCCACAGGAAATTTTGTATTACTTGCTAAAAATATTGTGATACAAATTGGTAGATAATTACTACCCTTTGTATTACTTGCGAAAAATACTCTGATGCAAATTGATAGATAATTACTATTTTGCTAACTAACAACAGCGGGCTTTCGATCAACGTTCGTTAAACATTGTTACGAGACGTTGCCGCTATTGAGAAGATCTGCGTTAGGCCAAATGTTCGTACATGTAATTAATTACATGCCGGTTTGGCTGGAAACACGAAATAAGGCGATGTGAACTATACTGTAGTAACGGAATATATTTCTAGCACAGGAGCGGCTGATAAACATTTGAGTTGAGCGGTGGGAAGTAAGAAAACGCGGATAAATTTCGCTGCATGAGGGTGGCTGCACTGAGGAATGAGGACGACGAGTAATTACCGAGTGACTGCGACCCGATGGGCGAAGAGACCGCCGGCGAAACGTGGCGCGAGCGCCAACCAATCGCATTCCTGGCGTTCCGACACACACACACACACACACACACACACACACACACTAGGGGCACAACACGGCACAGTGGGCTGGGACCCAGCCACGCGACGCGGCTAATTAAATTTAAAGCCGTGCTGCGGCGACCTGCACCTCCCCCTCCCTCCCCTCCTCCCTCTCCCCACCCCTCCTCAACCTGACTTATTTGCTTTCTCTCTCTCTCTTTCTCTCTCCCTCTCTCTCTCTCTCTCTCTCTCTCTAATAGCACACACACGCGTGCTGCGGAACCCGTGGTGCACAAAGAGAATTCGTAATGGCTGGGTTGGGACCATTGGACATTACAGCTTACGCATTATTAATCTCATTCGTTGGTGGCCACAAAGAGTGCGTCCAGATTCACTAACAGGCGCCCCTTACCTCTAACAGCACCTCCTATTAAGTTCCCAGTTTCACGCACTGCATAATCAAGAGGAATATTTTCTTCATAAATAATGGCCAAAAACGTGAAATAAGTACATTATTCTCTATAGTGTGTTGTGTGCTATTGTGGTCTTCAGTCCAAAGACTGGTTTGGTGCAGCTCTCCACGCTGCTCTACCATGTGCAAGCCTCTTCATCTCCGGACAGCTGCTGCAATCTACATCCATTTCATCCTGCTTACTGTACTCATCTCTTGGTCTACTAATATAATTTTTATGCCTCCCCCCCCCTTTCTATTACTAGACTAACGGAACCTTGATGCTTCAGGACGAGTCCCATTAAGAGATACCTACTTTTACTGAAGTTATGTCATGGATGTTTTTTCTACCATTCGATTCAGAACTTCATTATTAGTTACTCAATCTACACATCAAGCCATCAGAATCTTTCGGTAGCACCAAATTTGAAAGGCTCCTATTCTCATCAGAACAGTAGTTGATTTTAGAAGGAATAGAAGGCAAGATGAAACAGGAGCTTGGAATGAATGGGATTAAACGTAAGTTCCATGAAAGTACTGATGACTCCATTATATTCACTGTAGATATGTCTTTTCCTTAAACGCATCTAAAAAATATGAGATCGATAATTAAATAACTACACCACAAAACGCAGAGGTCGGAAGATCCCCCCACTGTGTAATCCACGATAGGCAGCGATCTGTGGCAGATCTGACGTCAGAGTACAATACTGGCGCAGGCACCAGCATTTCGGAGCACACGGTTCAAAGGTCGTTGCTGAACAAGGAGCTCCCATCACGCGACTCCTACGTGTCCCTGTGTTGACCCAACGATGTCGTCAGTTGTGATTGCAGTGGGCACAGCATCACAAAAATTTCACCGCCTGTCAAATGAAACTCACCAGGTGGATGGTTGGGTCCCTACACGCCGTCATATAGACGAATGGCTGCACGAAACACGCACCACGCGACATGTGCAGGCCGTGAGGGCTACATTGTGTTAACCTTCTAAGGGATCTGTGGAGGTAATCGAAGGCATCATGCCAGTAGTGAGTGAGCCGTGTGCGGCTCGTGTTGGTGCCGTTCATAGCTTGGCATCTTGTAATAGCGATAGTGGCGTCTTATTTTCTTAGTGGGTTCACTGGCGGTAGTACGTTTGCTCTCCTTGTCTGTCTGTGATTGGCAGCAGCAGCGTTTGTCGATAGCGCGTACTGGGATAACATCTTTGGAGTGGCCTCTAGTATTTCCGGGTCGTCGTGTGTCGAACTAGTGGAGTTGGGACAGAGCGGCAGTGAGGTCTGGACAGCCAGTACTCGCCCGACCGCTAGCGACACACATGCACTGTCCGACGTAAGAATGTGGTCGTGAGAGTGCAAGACTACGTCAAGGGCCGGATTGAGCGAGTTTTAGTTGAATGGACCGTGCTTTCGAGTAGTACAGCTTTCACCTGTGTGTGTGTGTGTGTGTGTGTGTGTGTGTGTGTGTGTGTGTGTGTGTCCTCCCGCCAGTCGAGGTGACCTCATGGCAATAAGTTGTCAGTCGACGATTTTTCCCCTGCCTGATTTGAGTGGGGACGACCGTTGGTTGGTCGTTGCGGCGGTCGTCGCAGCGGACAACGTGCATTTGGTCTTCCGACCGCTTCTGGCTTCTCTGTGTTTGTGCCGACTTATAATTCGTCCGTGTTGTTTCACAGTGACTGGTTTTAGTATTGTGGGTTGTTGCTGGAATTGTTTTCCCGGATCCGTGTGTACCTTGTGGTTTTGGTTCAAATGGTTCAAATGGCTCTGAGCACTATGCGACTTAACTTCTGAGGTAATCAGTCACCTAGACTTAGAACTAATTAAACCTAACGAACCTAAGGACATCACACACATCCATGCCCGAGGCAGGATTCGAACCTGCGACCGTAGCGGTCGCTCGGCTCCAGACCGTAGCGCCTGGAACCGCACGGCCACTCCGGCGGGCTCCTTGTGGTTTTGAATGAGCTGTTATTTTAATGCTGTCTTCATACTGGATTTGGTGGTGGGGTGGCGAACGGACAAGTTCGGCTTCGGACAAAGCAGCGAGGAGGTCCGCAGCGCGGGGGCAGGCCGGGACTGCTGGCGGCGTGCAGGCACTGTCGGACCGAGGGGTTGTTGCCAACGACCGAACTCAGGACGTTTGAAGTGAACCTTATCCAGTAGTGAAACCTCTACTGTTGGAGATCTCGCTGTTATTTGCGTGTTGCTGCTCCCAGGTTCGGTGAGATCAATCGCAACAAGTGGAGTCTGTCAGGCTGGCGGAAGCTATTAGCCGCCTTCTACTGCTTCATGTTAGTTTGGATTCAGTGTTATTACTGCAGCAGTGCAACCAGCGGTATCTTCCTACCTAGTGGACTGTCTAGTGGCTGCTAACGCCCTAGTTACCTGCCCTGGAGGTTAGCGTATTTTGCGGCAGTGTACTTTTCCTCGTCTTGCCGGTGCTGTCCGGCATGGCGTGTAATTTGACAGCTCCCTTGATTGGGGTATGGATAATTGTTTTCCTTGTCTATCTGTGTTATAGTTGTTCCTTTTGCCTTTGGTGTTTTAAACACTGGATTCTGGAGACGCAGTGCTGTCTGTCACTTCGCTCTCGCCTGATTTATTCCATCGTTGTACTGGTTATTTGGCGTTAGGTGGATTTTGTAAGAAGGTTGATCGGCGTTTAAACCGTCTCTAGTTTGAGTTGCCCTCCTTAGGAGAACATTACTCTTGGCTGCCTGTCTCACCGCTTACACAGCTGTAGTCACCTTCCTCAGGTCGATCCAGGGAGCACTGCCTGTGGATCACTCAGTCTTATTTGCACAAGTTGTCATAATTGTTTAAAATTTACCTTAATGTTTTAACATGTTATTGCCTTCCCCACTTGTAATTCCAGCCTTCAGCCGTTAATTGTTACTAATACTGCTTGTGGCCTTCAGCGGACACATTATTTTCAAATTTCCCTTAATAATGCCTACAGCCGTCACTATAGCCTGTTACAGTTACTTAAGATTGTTTTAAAAAGAGTTTAGTATTTTAATATGCAACTGCCTTCCTTACTTGTAATTCAGGCCTTCAGCCTTTAAGTGTTCTGAAAATTGCTTGTGGCCTTCAGCCGACGAATAATTTTGAAACTTCTTAATCAGGCCTTCAGTCGTTGATAGTGTGTAACATGGTTTGTGGCCTTCAGCCAGCCAATAATTTGCAGTTTTTTCTTAATAAGGCCTTCAGCCGTTACTATAGCTTGTTACCGTTTTGCCAGGCGGAGTGGCAGAGCGGTTCTAGGCGCTACAGTCTGGAACTGCGCGACCGCTACGGTCGCAGGTTCGAATCCTGCCTCGGGCATGGATGTGTGTGATGTCCTTAGGTTGTTAGGTTTAAGTAGTTCTAAGTTCTAGGGGACTGTTGACCTCAGATGTTAAGTCCCATAGCGCTCAGAGGCATTTGAATCATTTTTTTGTTACCGTTTTGATTGTTAAGAAGAAAACATCTTAATATGTGTTAACGTGTAACTGCCTTCGTCACTTATAATTCAGGCCTTCAACGTTTGTGTATTTTTGAAATTCCTTCTGGCCTTCAGCTGACGAATAATTTTGAACCTTCTCAATCAGGCCTTCAGCAGTTGATTGTGTGTAACATTGCTTGTGACCTTCAGCCGACAATAAATTGCGATTCTTCTAATAAGGCGTTCAGCCGCCAGTGTAGTAAAATCTTTTAAAAAAGATTGTTGAGAATTTTAGTTTTTTAAAAATAAAGTGTTTGTGTTTTCTGTGTAACCAACGGTAAGTGATTAGGACCCATCCACGCCTTCCTTGCTTTCCCTAAGTACCACGTCTCAGTGGGCTAAGTGAACATTATTGTGAACCACCAGCATCGCTTCATGCTTGAAGTCTCCCCCTATGGCCATGACTTCCACCAGCATGAGAATTGTCCGTTTTGTAAGCTCAGAATTGTGCTGCAGTGGTTTGAGGGCACTGTAGTGAACTCACAATGATGTGTTCAAATGGCTCTGAGCACTATAGGACTTAACATCTGAGGTCATCAGTCCCCTAGAACCTAGAACTACTTAAACCTAACTAACCTAAGGACATCAAACGACATCACACACATCCATGCCCGAGGCAGGATTAGAACCTGCGACCGTAGCAGTCGCGCGGTTCCGGACTGAAGCGCCTAGAACCGCTCGGCCACCGCGGCCGGCACAATGATGTGTTGGCCAGAAAATGTGCGTGATCCGTACCCATTGGAACACAAATCGGGCACCAGCTGCGTGTCCGCAAACCGTCATCCACTCATTTGCGGGACCTGCTTGATCTGTGCGTAGACATCTGGTGCCACGTACTTCTGGAATTCTGTCAACGACTTGTAGAGTCAGTGCCAGAATTTGTGTTGTACTGTGTTTAAAAAGTGGACCAACATGGTGTTAAAAATTGCCAACGTCAATTACATTCACCAACAGCCATGTAACTTAAGATGTTACTTTACTTTATTTTGAAGGCTACCAGTTTCGGCAATTCACCGTGCCACCTCCAGGTCCCATGTGAATATCTCCAAATGGTGAATTGCTGAAACCGATAGGTTCAAAACAAAATAAAATAACGTCTTCCGCTATGCGGTTATTGGTGAATTTAATTGTCATTTACAATTACTTAATCAGCCAATGTCCACTGTCCGTGGTGGACCAACAGAGATTGCTGTTTAAAAGATGGTTATAATGATTTGGCTCATGGTTGTACATCTACTAAGAATCATCAGGAGCATATTCGTTGGTCTTTCGGCAGATATCTCCAGTTTAATTTTTGTTATGTGTAGCTGTAGTCAGCCCCAACAAAAACCGCTCATCATGTCTTTCATGCGATGGCCACCGCCGACGGAAGGCGTCGGTTTGATTCCCATGCAAATGGGACCCGCTTTCCTCCATTTCCAGTCAGAAATCCGTCTCTGCAGTTTCTCGGTTTTATTAATGTTCACCCTCGATGTATAGATTATGTAAGTAAATGGAAAGTAAGATTCTCGTTTAGAAGTCACTGGTCCTCATGGGAAAATGTAGCTCCGAGATAGGCGCTGTGTACGTTTGCTTAGGCTCCCGCGGCCTTTCAACGACCATAAAAGGCTTCCGGGTGCTTGAGTGTGACTGCCAACAACGCTTCCGAAATGTTCTCTGCAGAAATCAATGTTGCGACGCACATACTCTCAGCTTTTTCTGAATAAATAAATTGTACATGAGATTCGTTTCGTCAGTTCGTTCAACTACACTACTGGCCATTAAAATGGCTACACCAAGAGGAAATGCACATGATAAACGGGTATACGTTGGACAAACATATTATACTAGAACTGACATGTAATTACATTTTCACGCAATTTGGGTGCATAGATCCTGAGAGATCAGTACCCAGAACAACCACCTCTGGCCGTAATAACGGCCTTGATACGCCTGGGCATTGAGTCAAACAGAGCTTGGATGGCGTGTACAGGTACAGCTGCCCATGCATCTTCAACACGATACCACAGTTCATCAAGAGTATTGTGACGAGCCAGATGCTCGGCCACCATTGACCAGAGGTTTTCAGTTGGTGAGAGATCTGGTGAATGTGCTGGCCAGGGCAGCAGTCGAACATTTTCTGTATCCAGAAAGGCCGGTACAGGACCTGCAACATGCGGTCGTGCATTATCCTGCTGATAATTGCAGAGATCGAATGAATGGTAGAGCCACGGTTCGTAACACATGTGAAATGTAACGTCCACTGTTTAAAGTGCCGTCAATGCGAACAAGAGGTGGCCGAAACGTGTAACCAATTGCCCCCTATACCATTACGCCGGGTGATACGCCAGTATGGCGCTGACGAAGAAACGCTTCCAACGTGCGTTCACCGCGCCGTCGCCAAACACTGATGCGACCATCATCATGCTGTAGACAGAACCTGGATTCATCCGAAAAAATGACGTTTTGCCATTCGTGCACCCAGGTTCGTCGTTGAGTACACCATCGCAGGCGCTCCTGTCTGTGATGCAGCGTCAAGAGTAAAAGCATCCATGGTCTCCGAGCTGATAGTCGATGCTGCTGCAAACGTCGTCGAACTGTTCGTGCAGATGGTTGTTATCTTGCAAACGTCCCCATCTGTTGACTCAGGGATTGAGACGTGGCTGCACGGTCCGTTACAGCCACGCGGATAAGATGCCTGTCATCTCGACTGCTAGTGATACGAGGCCGTTGGGATCCAGCACGGAGTTCCGTATTACCCTCCTGAACCCACCGACTCCATATTCTGCTAACAGTCATTGGATCTCGACCAACGCGAGCAGCAATGTCGCGAAACGATAAATCGCAATCGCGATAGGCTACAATCCGAGCTTTATCAAAGTCGGAAACGTGATGGTACGCATTTCTACTCCTAACACGAGGCATAACAACAACGTTTCACCAGGCAACGCCGTTCACCTGCTGTTTGTGTATGAGAAGTCGGTTGGAAACTTTCATGATGTCAGCACGTTGCAGGTTTCGCCACCGGCGCCAACCTTGTGTGAAAAGCTAATCATTCGCATATCACAGCATCTTCTTCCTGAGGGTTAAATTTCGCGTCTATAGCACGTCATCTTCGTGGTATAGCAATTTTAATGGCCAGTAGTGTATATTTGGTTTATGAAGTTTTGACACCAGAAGGCTGTTGCGTTCCAAACATTTTTAATTCAAATGTTCGGCGTATCCAGTGACTGCAGCAGGTAGGAGAGGCTGGGTGATGTGGTGTGTTGTCCTGTTCCTCCCTCGCCCCTTGTGGATGGCACTCTGGTTTCACTCCAAACGTTTTCGTCTCCACTGATCTTTGCCGAAACTCGCCGGCAACGAGTATTGGTTTTATGCACGCCATTTAAATTTCCGATGGCGTCCCTCGCTTGTTTCGCTGTCGGCATGGGAGGCGCCAGGTGGGACTGAGGAGGATGCCGGCTTACGGCAAAGACTCTGCTGGCGCATGCGAACAGGAAGCTTTCAATTTTTCACTGAAAACTGCGTATCTTTCATTTGTTTGGAGATGTTGCTTGGTGTTACAGAAGAACAGTAATATGACGGAAGTTGAGACTTACAGGCAGATCAGAACTGTGTGCCGGATCGAAGTACGAGCTCAGAAACTCGGCTGTCGTGGGTAGTTCCACAGCGACTGAGCTGTCCAGGCACGATGACTCACGACGCGCCGTCGCAGCTCCACTCGTGTCAGAAGGTCTGTTCCACTTTCCAGACTTCACAGTGTTTGTCCTGAACGACTTACAGGATTAACACAGCTCTAGTAAGACATACCGCGCAGAAACAATTGAGCCACAACCGACATAGAAGTCGGCCATTGTTTTGGCATGGGAACCACTTTGTGGAAACGGTGGCTGGGCGGGAAGGGCTGAAAAGGGGGGGGGGAACATACCTTTAAAAATGATTGCATTCATTAGTTAGTTTGTCATTTCTAAAAGGTTGTATATGGTATCATAAAATCAATAAATATAAATAAATTAAAATGGTGCCCAACCTAGAATTAAATGATCAGACTCAATTTTCATTTTCCACCTTGTTACATTAAGTCTTCGTTACAAATAGTCGATTCAGACTGTAAACTAATTTTATTTCTCAAAATTTGTTCTATGTACATACAAATAAAAAATTTGTTTACGCCCTTTTTAGTTAATTTAATTATTGTAATATTTTAGAATGTGAACACGCGATCATTTTTGTACCTTCTGTGCAAATACGATCTGTGTAAGTCGCACGTAATTTTTATCTCTGTTTGCGACATTCAGTTGTCACCTGAAAATGGCCTGACAAGCTGGAAGGCGGCTCATGACCAAATAAATTAAATTTTGCAGAACATCAGGAAGTGTTCTTCCTTTTTATTATTATTATTATCATTATTATTATTATTATTATTATTATTGTCATGCTCTGTCAAAAACCAACAGAAAATTGAATTGATGTTAATATAGAATGTGTTATTTTGGCTGGCCATTTGGAAGAATTAAAGAAAAAAAAAAAACAGGATTTCTGCGCGCCGATGAGATCCATAGCTGTTGAAATGAAACTTTCGTTAGCGGGCAAACTCTGGGGAAACTGCCGCACCTCTTTTGTATAAGGCATACCCAGGCATGCGAGGCTCTGTCTGGGCGAACTCTTATTTTCCTAACTCCTCGTGGGATCGAGATGGAACGCTCGAAATTTTCTTCTCCACCTCCCAGACGAAAGTGTGGGCCGCTGGTAGGTGTCAATACCCAGCTGAAACGGCCTCTTATGACAAGTCCTTTAGGTTCTACATTTATTCCGGGTACTTCAGTTTTCCGTAGCACAACGCATGCTGAGGGTCAGTTTCTGTAGTTTTATAGCTACACGAAAGGAGGGAAGTTTTTAGAAAGTTTTCCATCTCTACATTTCAAAAGGATCTAGAGGGCATAGCAGGTACATTAAAATCTAACAAGCGGCTACGCGATGCGACGCTGCTGTTCGAAATAATGAACTGCACAACAGCTGTAATGTGACTCATTTGCTGATTCTTAGTGGTGAACGGTTTTAATGTTTACTAATAGTTCTATATGTGTTCATGTGGAAACTTGACAATGTATTCAATAGTCAGAAAAATAATAACAATGTACATTAAATGTGTTCTGTCTCGGAAACAATTCTGAATAGTTTATATATACATATGAAGATTTTTGCTTCAAATGATCGTTGCTGCCATATGGCAGGATATTGGAACTCCTGGGACACACCGTATGGTAGGGTAACCCACACCTCACACCAGTATGCATCTCCCCCCCCCCCCCCCCCCCCTTCCTCGTTGCTGTTCTTTTGACATGCACCCCATTGGAGAACCTCTGGTTGTCGTCTTCGGAAGTAACACTTGTTAGTAACGTCGGTTGCAATTCAGCAAGTCCGTCATGGCCGTGAGGCCGACGCCGTAGTATGCTAGGTGTGGAGCCCCCTTACCCTCTGTCAGTTCTGCTGGTAAGAACTGGATCCTTCGACGCATGGTATCTCGAACAGCCAGCTCTACCATTAAGGTGCAGAGAGCGAAAGAAGGCCTCACATCGTAAACTGCACAGTAGTGGAAACAAAACAAAGGGAAGCATTATTTCGTCGAATGATAAGCAATTTAGTATATTGAGACAATTGGTGGTGGCTGTCGACTTCATTAAAACCGCAATAATGAAACTGAGAGCAATGGGACGACAGCTAGTAGAAACACCTTCCGTTCGCTAATGACATGGCGAGCGGTTGGGAGCAACATCTGAGGTACCGCCCTGGGATTTCAGGAGCTACACGGAACAAATCCTCCTCTAGTCATGGCGATTCAGGGTTTCTCGTCAAATGCAGATCTGGTTCCTTTGAAATGGACAAGGCAGATATGCTTCTTCATCTTTTAGTACCGATCTTGTGCTCTGTATCATGTCATTTCTTACATATCCTTTGTTAAAAATTTTATCACTTCTAGCTCAGCTATGTTTACTCGTGTATTGGTATTTAATTATCATCTCTACTTTGTCACGCAGATATTTTCTACGTCCCGCGTCGTTAGACTCATTATCTTCTGCATTCCATTCGTCAATATTAAATCACCCAGAAATAAATGATCTCTTCCATGTTTGTCGCTAGTTTCTTAAATCACTCTCAATAAGTATTGTCAGAAGCAATGCAAATTTTCCCACTGTGAAGCAAACGAAGCAGTTCGCCGCCTACATTCCCACGAACAGGCTTTCCAGTGCGGTTTGTATACAAGACGCGTATATAGGGAATCCACTTGCATGCCTCTTTGTGTTGCCTTCCTTTCACAGAGTGTCTGCTCACTGTACGGACAGCGCCATTCACGCCGCGCCGTATCCTCAGGGAGAAGAAAGCAGCATCACTGAGGTCTGGGGCTTCCACGCACGGAGCAGGCCTGTGTGGGCGCGAGTGGGGTTGGTAGAGGGGGGGTTGAGGGAGGAGGGGCGGTCGGATTAGAGCGGTCCGCGTGTTTGTTGCCGTCACAAAAGGAGCTACGGCCTGAGATTCGCGGGCGGCCTAGCTCCTGGCAGGGCGGCGACCCGGCGCACAGGCGCGCTGTGTGGTCTGCGCAATGTTGGGCGGACGGATTTCGCCGTTGCCTCGAGGCGAGCGGTGTGTCGATGACACTCATGTATTCCATTCCCTTATGTGTGCAAAAATACAGGGAGTGCTGATGTTTTACGTGTTGTGGAAGACAAGTTCATTACTTTACGCTTAATTCTACTATGAATGGAGTTTCATGTTCAGTTGAAATTGTTATATGAAAGCTAATTTGTAAACCAAATAAAGTCTCAGTAAAATGTTTGTTAAAGAAAATAGTGGTTGGCGTAACACTCTTGTGATTAGTAGGTCACTAGTTCTAATCTCGCTACTAATGAAATTATTCTTATTGTTATTTAAATTTCAGATTCATTGAAAATAGCAATGAGAGTTAAGAAACTTTGAATCGAAATTTTTAATGGAAACAACTCTTGTTTCTATGTAATTACTGGTCGTGTAAAAATAATTTAAGATTTGTTGCAGACATACGAAATACCTCATTGCTAAGCAAATAATATATATACATCAACAGGATTGTTCAGTCTCTGGAAATCTAATATTCTTTTGTTTTCTGTTTAACATTTTGCACCAACTTTTAACGTATTGTAAATTCTGGTATTTGGGAACCACTATGTTGCGCACGGCAGTGAGTGTTCATCAGAGATAAAGGTATCGTCAGTAGTGTCCCAAGGAAATGTGAAAGGTTGTTGTTTTCTAAATACATAAACGATCTGGCGGTCTGGGTAGGCAGCAATCAGCAGCCGTTCTCTGATGATGTGGTGTATGGGAAGGTGTCGTCATTGAGTGATTGTAGCCGGATACAAGATAAGTTACACAAAATCTCTAGTTGCTGAGATGAATGGCAGCTATCTCTAAATGTAGAAAAATGGAAGTTAATGCAGACGAGTACGGAGAAACACACCCATGATCTTAGAGTACAGCATTAGTAGTGTTCTGCTAGACACAGCCACGTCGTTTAAATACCTAGGTGTAATGTTGCAGAGCAGTGTGAAATAGAATGGGCATGTAAGGATCATAGTAGGGAAGGCGAATGATCGACTTCGGTTTATTGGAAGAATATTAGGAAAGTGTGGTTCATGTGCAAATGAAACCACATGTACGAGTCTAGTGCGACACATTGTTGAGTGCTGTTAGAATGTTTGGGATCCGCACCAGTCCTGATTAAAGGAAGTCATCGAAGCAATTCAGAGGCGGGCTGCTAGACGTGTTTCTGGTAGGTTCGAACAAAACGAAAGACTTACGGAGATGCTTCGCGAACTCGAATGAGAATCACTGGAGGAAAGGCGGCGTTCTTTTCGACGGGCGCTTTTGAGAAAATTCAGAGAACCGACATTTGAGATTGCAGAATGATTCTACTGCCGCCAACGTACATTAAGGACCATAAAGATAAGATGCGAGAGATTAGGGTTCCTGCGGAAGGTTTTAGACAGTCGTTTTTGTCTCGAACTGTTTGCAAGTGGATCAGGAAAGGAAATGACTGGTAGTGATAGAAGACACCCTCTACCACTCACCGTACTGTGGATGGCGGAATATGAATGTAGATAGATGTAGATGAGACGAAGTAACACGGGTCCAGTTCTATATCCCGGTTGACAGACAGAGGTCAGTCAGTGCCGAGTCTCTGATTTGCAAACGGCGTTCTGACATCCCTCGTTTAAGCCGCTGTCGAGTTGTCGCATAAACGCGCAGCCAACTTCTCTCGTGCAGAGGATAGAATTCCGGCGCAGTTAAGTCTTTCCACTTGTCTTAAGCGTGACTGGAGAACCTCTGTGTCGTCTCTACGTAGCAGGATCATTCACTGCGACTGAAAGATCTTGGACTTTCTCAAATAATGAACTGCTGATTGTTCCGGCGACGTGGCTCCACTTATAACGGCCGCATTTTTCTAGATGGGGTATGAGAGCCGGAACAGCGTTCCAACAGATGTCTGTTCACCGGGGTGATTACGTCAAAAAATAGCCAATACGTGTACACATAGTAACGCTACATCACGCCTTTCTAATATTCACAGCAGTTGCACCGTTAGGCTGTATCGGAGGTTACCTTGGTCCTTTACATCTCGCTCATTGGTGTCTTGTGACTAAAGTAAGGGGAACCATTTTTGGAAACAGTGATCAATAGAGTATTATATTTTAACTAAAGTTCAGTATTGATCACAACACTTATGTCTCAATAACATAGGTGACCGGTTTCGGTTATGTTTACATAACCATTTTCAGACCTGTGAATTAATTTTAGAAAATACTAGAGACCAATCTTAAAATAAAATGAAAAGTGTCTAATGAGGACAAAATTTTAACAAGATAAAATAAAACTTATTATACCCATGGCTTCCTTGGAGGATGGTAGTCGGAGCTCTCCTCAGCCACTACGAAGTCAACTGATGGTTATGAGTGCTGAGCATAAGCTTTAATACGCAGAGGCTCCGCCTACTTCTTCTCACACTACTTCACAACTGCCAATGAGCGTTCATAATATGACGCTATCGTCAAAGCATAAAAGTACGAAATACACTAATAACATAAAATTGATTCATTTAAAATGTCTGGTTAACAGATAGTTAGTATGTATAAAACTTATTTATATTTTTAGATAAAAACGGTAAACTACGATGTGTAATAGCTGTGCCCTCTATGGGCGACCATAATACTGTTATAGTGCCAGTTAAATCAAAGATGTAGAAATAAAGGCTTACTTATGAATATCTTAGAAGAAATTGAGATATACGCTCATTTGGAAACCAAATCATCAATGCTGCTCAATGAACAATTAGATTTTCACGAAATATATTTTTACGACCTTTCTGACGAAATTTTATAATGAACATGCACCTACTCTTTTGTTTTAAAATATAAGATTAGTTATACCCATGGCAAAAGCTTTGTATGAAAAATATGCTATACAACATATAACATTTTTTTATTAAATTGAGATTGATTTTTATAAAAACTATTAGATCGATGAGTTTTAAAAAGTTAATCAGCGGTTTCATCAGTTATTCAGACATACAAAATGCGGAACGTACTCCTGGCTGCTACCTTACTGTGATAAAGAATATCACTATGAAAACTACAGTTAAAGTAAGACGATTCTGCAACATCCATCAAAGATGCAATTGTGATTTAGGCGACTCGGTATAATCGATATATACCACAACTCCAAGGACTTTTACATCTTTGATTTAACTGGTAGTGGTAGAGCACTTGCCCGCGAAAGGCAAGGGTCCCGAGTTCGAGTCTCGGTCCGGCACACAGTTTTAATCTGCCAGGAAGTATCATATCAGCGCACACTCCGCTGCAGGGTAAAACTCTCATTCTGGAAACATCCCCTAGGCTGTGGCTAAGCCATGTCTCCGCAATATCCCTTCTTTCAGGAGTGCTAGTTCTGCAATGTTCGCAGGAGAGCTTCTGTAAAGTTTGGAAGGTAGGAGGCGAGGTACTGGCAGATGTAAAGCTGTGACGACGGGGCGTGAGTCGTGCTTGGGTAGCTCAGTTGGTAGAGCACTTGCCCGCGAAAGGCAAAGGTCCCGAGTTCGAGTCTCGGTTCGGCACACAGTTTTAATCTGCCAGGAAGTTTCATATCAGCGCACACTCCGCTGCAGGGTGAAAATCTCATTCTGGTGACACTATAATAGTATTAAGGTTGCCCATAGAGGGCACAGCTATTACACATCGTAGTTTACCGTTTTTATCTAAAATATAAATAAGTTTCACACATACTAACTATCTGTTAATCAGACATTTTAAATGAATAAATTTTATGTTATTAGTGTATTTCGTACTTTTATACTTTGACGATAGCGTCATATCATGAACGCTGATTGGCAGTTGTGAAGTAGTGTGAGAGGAAGTAGGCGGAGCCTCTTCATATTAAAGCTCATGCTCAGCACTCATAACCATCAGTTGACTTCGTAGCAGCTGAGGAGAGCTCCGCTTACCATCCTCCAAGGAAGCCATGGGTATAATAAGTTTTATTTTATCTTGTTAAAATTGTGTCGTCATTAGACACTTTTCATTTTATTTTAACGTTGGTCTCTAGTATTTTCTAAAATTAATTCACAGGTCTGAAGATGGTTATATAAATATAACCGAAACCGGTCACCTATGTTATTGAGACATAAGTGTGATCAAGACTGAACTTTAGTTAAAATATAAAGCAAGGGGGATTAATCGAAGTGTTGAAGTGTTACGAGGTCTAGCGAGTGGACAGTGGAATGGCAGACTGGGATACTGTGCGCTGACTGCTCATAATCTTTCGATAATTGCTTCACTTCTGAGGAGGAGTCATGATCAGCAAAAGGAATGTTTTATTTAAAAAAAAAAAAATATGCGACAAGATTCAACAGTCTAGAAGTTGGAAGATTAGCTTGCAGCTAACATAATTTCTTTATCGTATTTGCACAATAAAGTAAAAATTACACTTAGCGTGACGTAGAGTGTTTAGTGTGATGAAATAAATTACTATATTCGCAGGACAACATAACGTTTTGTGTACGCTACTGCTGCGTGTTAATTAGCGTGAGAGGTCGCAGCGGCAGCGGTGGCTGTTCAACCGTAACGTTACAAATTATCTGCAGCGTGCAGCACTTAGCAGCAGTCGCAGCAACACAGCATTACTCTCGCCGCACATCAGACACGGTCTAAACGTAACTACACAGCAAATGTATAGCTGATTCTTTCTTCAATACCTGATTCGTTAAACCAGATTTGTTCTCGGTAACGCGGAGAACAGGGATTTCAAACTAACTCGTTTCATACTCAGCTAGGGCAGGGAAAATACGAAACGTAACTAAAGAGGCACAAACATTGCATTAAAAGACGCTCATGGATAACATTGAGGGATCTCAGCATCATATCATTAGGAAAATATGGACTGGCCGCTACGACTTGAGTAGCTGGTAACATCGCACAGATTGCATGTTTTTTTTTACGTGTATTCGACAAAAAAGGGGTAATGTGTGTGTTGGTGTCATGGTGTTGACAATACCGTGGATAAACAGCGCACTCAATCGCATTCGAATTCTGGAATCGTCATGTGCTGACGAAGCTCAGTGTCATTGGAACATCTCATTTAGGACAATGCTGATGAGTGTGCAATTCCGCTCTCTCTCTCTCTCTCTCTCTCTCTCTCTGTCACTGACATGTACACAGAAGCTACGCGTCTGAGCAAAAAGGGAGTGAGGACAATGAGAGCGGAGAGACGGGTAGCAGCGACACTCCTTTGATGGGGTAATTACGCGTGGCGGCAGGCGGTGCGCGGTCCCCGCTGTATTAAACGCACTCTGCTGCCGCTGCCGCGGTCGTGGGTGATCAGAGCCGTCCCTGACAGATGGCCACTCTTGAGGCAGGGACTGGGTGCGTGGCACTGCTGGGGCACAAGTACACTCGTCACACTGCGGCCGATGACAAGGGGCGCCGCTGCAATCGGATGCGTGTCGGGTAATTCTTCGCACTTTACTCAATTACTAGGGGGACGAAGTCGCTTACTGCACTGCTTAAGCACCTCTGTTTACCGTATGGTTCTGTTACTGTCCTCCCATCTTCACCTGTCTTATGCTAGTTTCTTCGTCCCTATGCACCTAATACACAAAACACCTACTACCTGTTTCGCATATTTTACTCTTTGAGTGCCGTTACAATTTTTGGCCTCTACTGTTCTTGTCAGCACAAGGTTAACTACTCGTATTTCTGGTTACTGTAGCCCAAGTCCCAGTATCTCCCGAATGTCGGCGTTTCACTGCATGCAATTCTGTGAGCCAGACGGACGCCCTCAGTGACCCAGTTACATATCAGTATCTGGTATTTGTAGACCTCCTGCACTCAAGGAAGCTTCCTTCACCCATGCCAATATACTTCTATCTTCCTCACTTCGGCCATTTTCTACTATTGTGCCCATTTTTCATATTAACCGAGTTTCTGTTCTCCCTTGTACCACTGTTCATCATATTAGTCTTTATCTTCGTTAAGAATATAAGCTGAAGTAATGAATTAAAATTTGTGCCAAGGCCGGGACTTGAATCAAGGTCTGCTGCTTACTCGCAGCTGCCTGGAGTAGCCAATACCGAAGATTTAAAAAAGAGAAAATCAAGATGGGATGAGCTGTGAATTTCAGTTTGTGTTAGGAAGGGCATTGGCCTAGGGTATTCCATGCCACTGCGTTAGCCACAACGGCAGGGTGGTGTAGTGAATACACATCTGCCTAGTAAGTATGAGAACCATTTTCAAGACCAGCATTGTCACAAATTTTAATTCATTTCTTCAGCTTCTATCAGCAACGAAGATAAAGTTGAGGTATAATACGTGTCCAGGAAAAATAAATTACATTAAATCAATACGTTCATGATTGCTGTTTACCTTGAGGCAAATTCTGTGCTTTGGGTGCTGTCCAATCCTTACAACAGGTCTTGCGAGACCTTCTCATTCGGCCATTAAGTGCTATTTCGTCTGCTCCCTCTCCTGTCCCTAGGTTTTGGTACGTTTCGGTTCTTGCTTCTTAGATGTACAATTACAGTAGTGATTTAACTATATACCTAAAAGGGACAATTGTTATTTATCGTGATTACCCACCTTGTTTCATTACAAACTCGTCAGGGTCACCACTGTCACAGTTCTCTCTGTGTTCGATGTGTTGAGCGTCTGTAGGTAACTGTAGCAGATAGCTGTAATAACAAAAAAAACTACCCCACTAGATTCGGCGATGGATATTGTGCACGCAGTGCTTGAGCGTTATCGCGCTCGACAGTTCATTTGCAGCGTCAGTCGTGACTGGACATGCAGATGCGAACTCACAAGGTTGGTCTGCTCTTACGATATGGGAATAAGACATGTAACTTCAAGGTAGAAGCAAGTCTCTTGTGCTCTAAGAAAGGAAGAAAACAAAAACAGAAACGCACCACGAAGGAATTATCCGAATCGGACGGAAACCGGTAAATGTGATGTACATGTACACGCGAACAAATGATGATAATTTCAGAAAAAATGAACGATTTTTTCGAGTCAGCTTCACAGACTGTGAATGGCAACCGAAGCAGTCCTCTTATAAAAAGAAGTGGCACTCCAGGTCACCACTCATGTTTTGTGGGCCGTACGCTGGGCGACAGTCAGGTTGGTTCAAATGGCTCTGAGCACTATGGGACTTAACATCTGAGGGCATCAGTCCTCCAGAACTTAGAACTACTGAAATCTAACTAACCTAAGGACATCACATACATCCATGGCCGAGGCTGGAATCGAACCTGCGATCGTGGTTCCAGACTGAAGCGCGTAGAACCGCTCGGCCACACCGGCCGGCTGTCAGGTTGGTATCCCACCGCTCTCTTGGACATCTCGAGCTACGTCTCCGGTTGTTATGGAGGCTCATTTCGAGGCGGGACTGACCACTGAACACAACTGCATTCCAGTCAGCGGTGGGGTACCAATCCGACGCCCGTCATACTTCCCAACAATCAGGGGTTATGGCCTGGGGTGCTATGTCTATTCGTCCGAAGAAAATGGACAGCGAAAAGTTGCTTAGGTTGTTTCGGGTCCGCTCTATAACATTCAGTGTGAAGCCCTTACACGTCCTCCATACAGTTCTTATCTCTGCCCATGCGATTTTCATATTTTTGGAGTGCTGAAGAGAGACATTCGTAGCAGTTGGTTTGGTTCGGACAAAGAGCTGCACGTCTGGGTATAATCGTGATCCCGTAGGAAACCGCAGATATCTTTCAATGTAGGCCCTGACTGTCTCGCGTTACAGTGGGATGTCTGTGTTTACTGTTATGGCGATTAGTTTTGAAAGTGTTCGACAGTTCAGAACCCTTTTTCTGAGTAACAGGTTGACGTATCAAATTGAAATTTATGTCACATGTCGATATCTACGGTCCGTTCGCGATGTAAAAATGTATAGATTAGAAGTCAGTGCAATAAAAAGAGACGGCCATTTATGTCACACATTTCTAAAGCTGCATACTCGCTCATCGGAAACTGTGGGGTACTTCCCTTGACATAGTCATGAAATTTGGCGGTTAGTTCGCTTGGCGTAGAATCACGAAATATGGCAAGAAGAAAGGTCTTAACTTACACGTAAACGACAAAAATGATAAAAAGGCCAATCTGTAAGTATATCACAAGAAAAAAAGTATTTCTTTCGTCATTTATTAACTGACTTTAGACTTGACATTATCGAAAATCTTGTAATGTCTGGGACAGATATCTTGACAGTATCAATATCGATAACAGGCAAAAATCTTTAAGATCCTCGATTCCCGGAATGGTTGAAATGTCTCTGAGTGATCAGTCTTCTGAGTGGTTTGATGTGACCCGCCACGAATTCCACTCCTATACCAACCTCTTCATCTCGGGTAGTAGCACCTGCAACTTACGTCCCTTATTATTTGCTGGCTGTAATCCAATCTCTGTCTTCCTCTACAGCTTTTGTCCTCTACAGCTCCGTCTAATACCATGGGAGTCATTCCATAGAACTGTCTGAATACACTATTTTGTACGGAACTGTCACTGCGCGGGTCCCAATCGCATCTGGACCAATTTTTCATTTGTCTCACTTTCATCCGACTGCCTCTCACTGGCAAAGCAAAGCTCCTATTGCTGCGGTTCGTAGAAGTACGATTCATTAGATCCTAGAGGTATACAATTTTATTTACGTTTAGTAATGGTCATACCACCGTTGTTATTTCGTTTCTGTTTCGGGTGCACGCGCGCTTGTTTGTTGATGTAAGTGTGTGTGTGTGTGTGTGTGTGTGTGTGTGTGTGTGTGCGCGTGTGTGTGTGTGTGTGTGTGTGTGTGTGTGTGTGTGTGTGTGTGTGTGTTGCCGGCGGGGAGGGGTAAAAAGCAGTAGTAGATGGGGAATTATACGCTGATACATAAGAACTGCCTTACGAAAAAAAAAAAAATACACCTTGCCCACATTAGAAAGTAAGCCAAAGTGAATAAGAAACGCTAAAAGGAAGATAAGACGTAAAAATTTGAAGCCATTAACAAATGAGTTTCTCAGAGAGAGTGGGTGCTAGTCTTTCTTAGACTTGCAGCCAATTTCCGTCAACGTGAAAGCACGGACTCGCTTCTGGCGGAATGTAAACTAATCCCGCTGCTCAGAGGCTGCTCGAGCCGTTTCTCTGCCGAGAGCGGACGCTTTTCTTTTAATGAGCGGGCCAGGGCAGACCCTCAAGCGGCGTGGCTAATTGGGTTCGCTCCGGAGTCCCGCGGCCCAGAGCCCGTGTTAACATCTCAGATCCGCTGCCGCCGGAAGAAAACCCGCGGTTAATTACTCGCCCCGCGTCTCGAGGGCGGACCGAGCTGAGACGCTGGTTGCAGGAGCGGGGCCCAGGTCCTCACGTTCACCTTTTTCGAGATTTCCCGATCTCGCCCGCGAGCAGTTCTCGGAAAGCACCGAGCTCGCCTTCCTGCCGTGCCCCAGCCAGTGATCCGTTCTGACAGCTGTATCGTTTGAAGGAGGTAGGCCACCTAGCTATTAAGATCTGCCGAAGTTTCGTTGTTCTACATCAGTACTGCGCATGCCGCCCGACGTCGTGTGGCGGACAGTGTTACAGGTACCACTAACTATTCCCCACCTCCATCCCCCCCTTCCCGTACCAAAAAAATCGCTTTCACATTTCCGAATAGCGTCCGGCGGGGAGTTTGATTGTCGGTAAGCCTCTTCTCGGATTTTCTGGTTGTGGCCATTTCACGACTCTTGTGTGGGAGGAATTAATATGTTGCCCTTCTCGAAAAATACTCTCTCGAGGTCTTCTCTCCCCCCCCTCCCCCCCCACTCTCTCTCTCTCTCTCTCTCTCTCTTTCTCTCTCTCTCTCTCTCCCGATATATATATCGGTACTATCTGGGAAGGGGCGCATATTGATGAACAATAATCACTCGAATAAGTGCCTTGTAAGCCATTTCTTTAATGCATGAATTTCACTTAAGAGTCTATAGCTGTCTGACACCTGCGTCACGAACGTTCTCTGTCGCCACTCTAGGCTCGGCACACTCCCTCTCCCGCTAAGCAACCGCGCTGCCGCTGACAGATCTAAATAATTACAGCACTTCTCCTCATACGACGCTTTGTTTCTGCTTGACACATCGGCAGATTTGCGGCCACCGTAACTATTACTGATAATATTGCGAATTATTTATTACACAAATACACACTGAAGCGCCAAAGAAACTGTTATAGGCACGCGTATCCAAATACAGAGAGATGTAAACAGGCAGAATATGACGCTGCTACAATGGCAGATTATCATGATTTAAGTGGGTTTGAACGTGGTGCTATAGTCGGTGCACCTGCAAAGGACGCAGCATCTCCGACATAGCAATGAAGTGGGCACTTTCCCATACGAGCATTTCACGACTGCACCGTGAATATCAGGACTCCGGTAAAACATAAAATCACCGACACCGCTGATGCCGGAGAAAGATCCTGGAAGAACGGGAACAACAACGACTGAAGAGAATCGTTCAATGTGACAGAAGTTCAACCCTTCCGGCAAATTGCTGGAGATTTCTATGCTGGGCCATCAACAAGTCCCAGAGTGTGAACCATTCAACGAAAAATCATCGATATGGGCTTTCGGAGCAGTGTATCCTTGATGACTGTACGACACAAAGCTTTACTGCTCGTCTGGGCCCATCAACACCGACATTAGACTGTTCATGACTGGAAACAATTTTCCTGATCGGACGAGTCTTGTTTCAAATTGTATCGAGCGGAGGGAACTGCACGGATAAAGAGACAACCCCATGAATCCGTGGAACCTGCATGTCAGCAGACGAATGTTCAAGCCGGTGTAGGCTCTGTAACAGTATTGGGCTTGTGCATTTGGAGTGATATGTGACCCCGGATACGTCTAGATACGACTCTGATAGGGGACACGTACGTAAGCATCCTGTCTGATCACCTGCATCCACTCACCTCCATAGTGCTTTCGAACGGACTTGGGCAGTTCCAGCAGGACAATGCGACACCCCACACGTTCAGGATTGCTACAAGGTGGCTCCAGAACACTCTTCTGAGTTTAAACACTTCCGCTGGCCACCAAACTCCCCAGACATAAACGTTGTTGAGCATATCTTGGATGCCATGCAGCGTGCTGTTCAGAAGAGATCTCCACCCCTTCGTACTCTTAGGGATTTATGGACAACCCTGTAGGATTCATGGTGCCAGTTCCCTCCAGGATTACTTCAGACATTAGTCGAGTCAACGCCACGTCATGTTCCGGCTCTTCTGCATACTCGTGGTGCCCCTACACGACATTTAACAGGTTCAAATGGTTCAAATGGCTCTGAGCACTATGGGAAACCTAACTAACCTAAAGACATCACACACATCCATGCTCGAGGCAGGATTCGAACCTGCGACCGTAGCGGTCCCGCGGTTCCGGACTGTAGCGCCTAGAACCGCTCGGTCACTGCGGCCGGCCATTAAACAGGTGTAGCACCACAATCAGTAGAAGTCACGTTAATATGCCAGTTCTAATTCCGAATTAACACAGACGTGGCCTTACGATAGCAGGTACCAATAAAAAAAACAACACTTTACTCAGCTCAGGTGTGAAGGAGCCGTGACTTCGACAATTCCGAGCAAGAACATTACTGCCTCCAATCCGTACAGGTGATTTTCCAGGTGTCGTAAAATTTAAGTTTGCAGTGTTGGCCGGGAATTTGCTGACCAGCTTGCACGCGGCGTCCGCTTTTTTTCCACGCATCTCGACACTATGAATTCTTAATCGAGCCGGCAAAGTGCGGACAGCAGGAGTCTCCCAAAACCAACAACTTGACAGCCACGTGCCCTCCAGAACCAGCAAAAAACCAACGACACACGCCTCGACCAGAGACCCTGCCTCCCAACATATGATCAGGATCGATATCGGTAGCCCGAGTAGAGTGCCATACACGCCAAATGTAAAGCCGCCACGATTCAAGACTCAACTCTGTTTTATGTCCTAGCGGACCAATTAAACAGAAGAACAAAAATCATTTGAACAAACTCTGTCATTACAACAGTCATCAAGATCTGCAACCAATGAAATATTCATTAAAATCAAGAATTTAGTAACACTATTTACACACCTTACATACTGGGGAAGGCAAGTAATTCAAGTTATCAGTCAAGTAACAGTTTCGCTGAAAATGCCAAAGGTTTAACGATCAGTAATGTAGTTTCTTATCACCGAAGCTCAGTCAACAGAATCGAAACGCCTTAATGAGCACCTGAGCCGCTAACGTTAACAGCCGTAACTCACCATACACTGGCAAACAGCATCGGATACGTTATAATAACATCATACTGGACATCCGCCCCCCATCCGAGACCATCGTATGTCAGACACATTTTTTTGAAAATCTGAAACAATACATAATTAGTTCCTGGAAACAAACATCACTAACAGTTGACACGTACAGGAAGTTACCAAAGTCGCCGGTGACTACGAAGACGGCGTTGACGAGAATAACTCTGTCTCACGTCATAAATTAAGCAGTCGTATAGCATCACGGCTCTAAGGTCCTACCAGCATAATCATACAGAGTAAAATCAAAAGAAATTAGGTGCTAATACCAATCACTTCAATCGATTTTCAATAGTGAAGACACACCTTTGGCCTACTCAAAAACAAATTTCTACGTACATCGGCGTGGTATGCTTGCCGTTGCAAGCCGAACTTACAGACTCGTGGTGCCTGTGCCAAACAAAAAATACTACACGCCGTACCAGCCCACCAATGCGTGGCCTGTGGCGTTCGTAACTCTCAGAAAGTCTACGGAGAAATGGGAAACGACCTGAGCTCGCACACCAATAACACCTGCTACTCATACAGTCAGTTCAGGTAAGAATCTTAAAAGTGGAGTAATTCGTCACCACTGGTATACACCGTGAACTGAACAACCGAAAATGCAGACCACCGTAGAACACAGCAGAAGTACAGGGCGTAGGAACAACCAGGTTGACCTATTGCCTCAATCCTTTTCGAGACGTAGGTCTGTCACCAAATTATTCTTGTAAGGAAGTCCAGAAATCTCCGCCACAGCCGACCGCTGTGGCCGAGCGGTTCTAGGCGCTACGGTCGCAGGTTCGAGTCCTGCCTCGGGCATGGTTGTGTGCGATGTCCTCAGGTTAGTTAGGTTTAATTAGTTCCAAGTATAGGGGACTGATAACCTCAGATGTTAAGTCCCATAGTGGTTGTAGCCATTTGATATCTCCGCCTCAAGTCTCAGTTTTATGACATTCTTACATGCAGATTAGGCAATCAAATCGGGATAAGGAATGACGTATCAAAACAGCCTCAGCGTCGTTCACCAGACAAGAAACTTCAAAACCGCCAGCACTGCGCAGACACAGTGGACACCAAACGGCGAGCCACCCGAGACCCGCCAACCAACCCCGCTCCTCCGATTTCGGCCAGCGATGCCGCCACCGACGACTGTAAAAGAGACACTCAGACGCAGATGTGCCACTAACAGACACAAATGTTTCACATTATGATTACCAATCTGCTATCGATATAAACCCGTCCAGGCGATAGCAGCGTCACTTGGCGAGGAATGACTGCTCGTCAGACACATGGACGGTACAAGTGGTATCAGTGAGCGTGCTGTCCATGTGTGGAATGGTGAAGGTGCACGAGGGCAGACTGCGATGGCTCGGAGACTCTGCACGAGCATTTCCGAAACTGTCGAGTGTTTGAGAAGTGCTCTTGTGAGTGTCTTCAACACGTCGCGAAACCAAGGTGGAACAACCTTCAGACATCGTGGGGTTCTGCGACCACCCCTCATTAGAAATCTACATCTACATTTATACTCCGCAAGCCGCCCAACGGTGTATCGCGGAGGGCACTTTACGTCCCACTGTCATTACCTCCCTTTCCTGTTCCAGTCGCGTATGGTTCGCGGGAAGAACGGCTGCCGGAAAGCCTCCGTGCGCGCTTGAATCTCTCTAATCTTATATTCGTGATCTCCTCGGGAGGTATAAGTAGAGGGAAGCAATATATTCGATACCTCATCCAGATACGCACCCTCTCGAAACCTGGACAGCAAGCTACACCTCAATGCAGAGCGCCTCTCTTGCACAGTCTGCCACTTCAGTTTGCTAAACATCTCCGTAACGCTGTCGCACTTACCAAATAACCCTGTGACGAAACGCGCCGCTCTTCTTTGGATCTTCTCTATCTCCGCTGTCAACCCGACCTGGTACGGATCCCACACTGTTGAGAAATACTCAAGTACAGGACGAACGAGTGTTTTGTAACCCACCTCCTTTGTTGTTGGACTACATTTTCTAAGGACTCTCCCAATGAATCTCAACCTGGTACCCGCCTTACCAACAATTAATTTTATATGATCATTCCACTTCAAATCGTTCCGTACGCATACTCCCAGATACTTTACAGAAGTAACTGCTACCAGTGTTTGTACCGCTATCATATAATCATACAATAAAGGATCCTTCTTTCTATGTATTCGCAGTACACTACATTTGTCCATGTTAAGGGTCAATTGCCATTCCCTGCACCAAGTGCTTATCCGCTGCAGATCTTCCTTCATTTCGCTGCAATTTTCTAATGCTGCAACTTCTCTGTATACTACAGCACCATCCGCGAAAAGCCGCATGGAACTTCCGACACTATCTACTAGCTCATTTATATATATTGTGAAAAGCAATGGTCCCGTAACACTCCTCTGTGGCACGCCAGAGGTTACTTTAACGTCTGTAGACGTCTCTCCATTGAGAACAACATGCTGTGTTCTGTTTGCTAAAAACTCTTCAATCCAGTCACACAGCTGGTCTGATATTCCGTAGTCTCTTATTTTGTTTATCAGGCGAGAGTGCGGAACTGTATCGAACGCCTTCCGGAAGTCAAGGAAAATGGAATTTACCTGGGAGCCTGTATCTAATTTTTTCTGGGTCTCATGAACCAATAAAGCGAGTTGGGTCTAATACCATCGCTATTTCCGGAATCGATGCTGATTCCTACAGAGTAGATTCTGGGTTTCCAGAAATGACATGTCGTGCGGGATTAGCCGAGCGATCTATGGGCGCTGCAGTCATGGACTGTGCGGCTGGTCCCGGCGGAGTTTCGAGTCCTCCCTTGGGCATGGGTGTGTGTGTGTGTGTGTGTTTGTCCTTAGGATAATTTAGGTTAAATAATGTGTAACCTTAGGGACTGATGACCTTAGCAGTTGAGTACCATAAGATTTCACACACATTTGAATATTTTGAACAGAAATGACATATTACGCGAGGAAAAAACATGTTCTAAAATTCTACAACAGATCGATGTCAGAGATATAGGCCTATGCTTTTGCGCATCTGTTCGACGACCCTTCTTTAAAACTGGGACTACCTGTGCTCTTTTCCAATCATTTGGAACCTTGTGTTCCTCTAGAGACTTGCAGTACACGGCTGTTAGCAGGGGGGCAATTTCTTTCGCGTACTCGTCGTATGCTGGACAGACTGTAAAACAGGACAGGCGGCCAACTGTGGCGGAACTAACATCAGAGTTTAATGCTTGGAAAAGTAAGAAGGTGTGTGAACACACAGTGCTCCGATCACTCCTAACGACGGGCTTTCGTAGCCGACGACCCACGTATTTACTAATGTTAACACGACGGCACCAGCAACTACGACTGAAATGGGCACGTGACCATCGGTACTGGACGTTGGCGCAGTGGCAGGGCGTTGCACGGTCTGATGAATGCCGGTGCTGTCTTCATGATATCGATGGGAAGCCGCGAATCCTTCGTCTTCCAGTTGACAACTGTACTGCGGGACGGAGATAAGCTGGAGGTGGTTCCATTATCCTCCATTATCCGTCGGTCTAGCGGAGCTCGTGCAAGGCACCATGACGAACAAGGAGTATCGCATACTGTTTTCAGGCCGCGATGACGATCATGTTTCCCGACTGCAATGGTATTTTTCAACAAGATAATGCGCCATTCGCAAGGCAAGGAGTGCGACGGAGTGGCTCGAGAAACACAGTGGCGAGTTCTAGTCGATGTGCTTGCACCCGAACTTGGCAGATCTGGACCCGACTGAACACATCCGGTATGTGATTGAACATGGCGTCAGAGCTCATCGCCTCCCTCTGCGGAATTTACGAGAATTAGGTGACTTGTGTGTGCAGATGTGGTGACAACTCCGTACAGCCATCAACCAAGGCCTCATCGCTTCCATGTCACGACGCGTCTCTGCTGTTATCCGTGCCAAAGTGGTATATATACCGGCTATTACGTAGGTGGTCATAATGTTCTGGCTGATCAGTGTATTTGTATTTAAAAGTAACTAGTGATAATAAGCGACTTCGTTTGTAGCTATGAAAACTACAAACAGATAAAACTATGTGAAGAATAATGACTGACGCTGGAAAAGGAAAACCAAGAATAGAAAGACAACTCGAATTTCAACAAGTTGTGTCTCCAACACTACTTCTTGACGGATATACGGATAATACGGATAATCACCGCTGTCCGAAAAGCATGAAAACAGTATGAAGACAGCAAAGATGAAATTATTTAGATGAGTCTATACAGGTAATGTGCTGTCGTTTTAGTAAATTTTGACCACGAATGTGTTACTAATGATTAGTTTAGGCAATCAGACTAATTTATTACAGCTATTAATGCTCCTGTTCTTTTTCACAAACTTATCCTACATCTACATCTACATTCACATCAATACTCCGCAAGCCACCTGACGGTGTGTGGTGGAGGGTACTTTGAGTGCCTCTATCGGTTCTCCCTTCTATTCCAGTCTCGTGTTGTTCATGGAAAGAAAGATTGTCGGTGTGCCTCTGCGTGGGCTCTAATCCCTCTGATTTTATCCTCATGGTCTCTTCGCGAGATATACGTAGGAAGGAGCAATATACTGCTGGACTCCTCGGTGAAGGTATGTTCTCGAAACTTCAACAAAAGCCCGTACCGAACTCCTGAGCGTTTCTCCTGCAAAGTCTACCACTGGAGTGCACATATCATCTCCGTAACGCTTTCGCGATTGCTAAATGACCCTGTAACGAAGCGCGCTGCTCTCCGTTGGATTTTCTCTATCTCTTCTATCAACCCTATCTGGTACAGGCCCCACACTGCTGAGCAGTATTTAAGCAGTAGGCGAACAAGTGTACTGTAACCTACTTCCTTAGTTTTCGGATTGCATTTCCTTAGGATTCTTCCAATGAATCTCAGTCTGGCATCTGCTTTACCGACGATCAACTTTATATGATCATTCTATTTTAAATCACTCCTAATGCCTACTCCCAGATAATTTATGGAATTAACTGCTTCCATTTGCTGCTATATTGTAGCTAAATGACAAAGGATCTTTTTTTCTTTGTATTCACAGCACATTACACTTGTCTACATTGAGATTCAGTTGCCATTCCTTGCACAATTCGTCAATTCGTTGCAGATCCTCCTGTATTTCAGTACAATTTTCCATTGTTACAACCTCTCGATATACTACAGCATCATCTGCAAAAAGCATCAGTGAACTTCCGATGTTATCCACAATGTCATTTATGTAAATTGTGAATACCAACGGTCCTACGACAATCCCCTGCGGCACACCTGAAATCACTTTCTAATACATATAGTAGCACGAGTGTTTTGTAGGTGAGGCCAAACCAACCGACAAACGGCTCTGGTGGGAGAGCTGCGGCATCTTCTGTAGTACTGGGGTGACCGAGCCTGCTGCACTGTCGTCGCGAGACGTCTTATCTCCTCCCCCCTTCCCCGCCCCCACCCTCACCCCCTGCCCACGCTATCTCCGCTGCGAGTGAGTGTCTCCGAGGCCATCGGCTGCCGTTTCCTCCGCTAACGCGAATCGAACTCGTTCCGAGAAATACGGTCAGTCGGCACGACCCGGCCGCAAGTCACGTGGGATTTACCGTATTTGTTGGCGTGGGGGTGGGGGAGGGGCTTGGAGAAAGGGAGCTAAGCTATCGCTTGTCACCCCCACGCTGCGCCATTACCGTTCCGGGACCAATTTGTCTCGGCGGGCGCGCGCACCGGGCCGGCCTGGGAACGGTGTTCGCGTGTTGTTTCTCTGAGGGTGTGCGGCTGTTCGTCGATGTGCAAAAGACTATGTGGTTGGAAAATAAAACCCGGTCGCTCTCTTACAGTTCTCTCTCTCTCTCTCTCTCTCTCTCTCTCTCTCTCTCTCTCTCTCTCTCTGTGTGTGTGTGTGTGTGTGTGTGTGTGTGTGTGTGCGCGCTACATTTTTTTACGATCAAGCTTCGATTACCTCAGTTTCTCGGGAGCGAACCGTTGTATTACTGCGCCGGAAAGAATCCAATCATTTTTACTGCACCCGCCCCCGCCACCGCCGCCGCCGCGACTGGAACATAAGACGTGCACAGCCTCGGAATGCCTCTGCGGACGAGCGAGTGCTTTCCCACACTTACGCCGCCCTCAGCTTATATTGTACCAGTCTTTTATATATCTGCCACTTTCGACTTTTGTTCCGTTTCGCGCAAATCCATCGGTGTTACCTCGGAGAGAACGAAGTGTATCAGAGAGTGGCAGAAATTGAACAGCGCCGTGCCGGCGTCTTTGGTATTTCTGTCCGCGGCAGGTTTGCTCTAGGAGTCTTTCGCTTCAAAGTTACGGAGGACCGAGCAGGTGAAATTTTCCGGTTACCTAGAGACGGTGTGCATCAGATTTTCAACCACGAAAGCAGACTGTATGTGGTACGACTAAAAAGAAGTGCAACAGTATTCGGCTTCGGAGGGTGCGCTGAAATGTAACGGCTTAAAATTTTCAATGCAAAAATTCTTGACGGTCCTAAAATAAAACAAAGTTTATTAACATTCCAGGTATTTTTTCTTCATGTCTACAGTTTTAGTCCTCAACACAGTCATATTGGCGACGAACACATTCCTCCCAACGAGAGACCGGTTTGTGATACCGTTACTGCAGAATGTTGGACTAACGGAGGCACAACTTCACCAGTTCTTGCACCGTTTCATCACTATCAAAGTGAAGTTCCCGAAGATTTTTTTTTAAAGTTCTGAAAATCGGATAGGACCAAGTCGCAATTCTACGAGGGTTGCTCCAAAAGAAATGCACACTATTTTTGTAAAAATACAGTTTTCATTCTGCACGTGTGAAACTTTTACAGTGTGTAGATACATCCTTCCCGCTTGTTTATAACTTAGTTCAACCTGTTCCCGTGAGTGGTGCTGTCACTGCATGTCTTCAAGATGGCTGCTACACTTGACGTTCGTCAGAAGCAACGTGCTGTCATAGAATTCCTGTGGGGTGAAAAAGAAACAGTGGGAAACATCCACAAGAGGTTGAAAAAGATGTGTGGAGATGTTACAGTTAGTCGGTGGGCAAGCGGGTTATGTGATGAAAGCGGGCACGACAATATTGAGGTTGTCCTCGCTGTGGCAGGCGTCGTACTGCACACACTCCAGACAGCTTGTGGACGTCTTGCCAAGTGGAACCACAATAAATTCTGATGCATATGTGACGACACTGAAGAAACTTCAAGCTCGAGTGAGTCGTGTTCGACCACATTGGCAAAAGAAGGATGTTTTGCTGTTGCACGACAATGCACGGCCACATGTCAGTCAAAACACCACGGAAGCGATCAAAAAACTCGGATGGACAACACTGAAACACCCGCCTTACAGTCCTGACCTGGCTCCATGTGACTATCATCTGTTTGGGAAACTGAAAGACTCTCTTCGTGGAACAAGATTTGAATGCTGCCAAAGAGTGGCTCCAACAGGTTGGTCAGAATTTTACCGTGCGGGTATACAGACGCTGGTTCCAAGATGGCGCAAGGCAGTTGATAGGGATGAAAATTATGTGGAGAAATGCAAATATTGTTCCTAAAGGATGTATCTACACACTGTACAACTTTCAAACCTGTAGAATAAAAGATGGATTTAAAAAAATAGTGTGCATTTCTTTTGGAGTAACTCTCGTATGGAGGATGATGTATGACAGTGAACCAAGGCGTCAGATTGTTGCAGATGTCGCAGCGCTTGCGTGCCTTCTGGGATTTCCATGCTGAGGGAGAGGTTACTCCATGTGTGGATGCACTTTTCTGCGATCAGAAACTCGATTACATCAAGTTGTTCCTCCCGCACCGACATGGTTTCTTCATACACCGCCATGCTACGTGCTGATATTCGGAGTCCACTAGTGGCAGAGCGTTGCAACTAGTGCAATGAAGCTAGAAAGTCTGCCGACTAATATGCATGACAAGTAATATCTCAGCCGATACTGAAAACAGAGAAGAAAAAAAAACACCTTTGGGGGGCATTACTTTTCAGCAGGCCCTCGTTTATTTCGAAATGGAAAATTTACTGGCGAAAACTGCCACAGTAAATATTCTGGAATGGATTGAAGCAAATGAAATGCACAAAATTTCTGACGTAAGGAGATCACCCCTAATGTGTAATAAATGTTCCAAGAGATAGAAAATTATCGACAAACGACAGAACGGAAACTCCTAGTCTTTGCATCTCTCCTATCTACCTTTTTTTATTATTAGGGTAGAACGATATAAATTCGTAATTTTCTGATGACAGAGTTGATCCACATGGACGAATTATACAGGGTGGTCCATTGATAGTGACCGGGCCAAATATCTCACGAAATAAGCGTCAAACGAAATAACTACAAAGAACGAAAGTCGTCTAGCTTGAAGGAGGAAACCACATGCCGCAATGGTTGGCCAGTTAGATGGCGCTGCCATAGGTCAGACTATATCAACTGCGTTTTTTTAAAATTGGAACCCCCATTTTTATTACATATTCGTGTAGTACGTAAAGAAATATGAATGTATTAGTTGGACCACTTTTTTCGCTTTGTGATAGATGGTGCTGTAATAGTCACAAACGTATAAGTACGTGGTATGACGTAACATTCCGCCAGTGCGGACAGTACTTGCTTCGTGATACATTACCCGTGTAAGAATGGACCGTTTACCAATCGCTGAAAAGGTCGATATCGTGTTGATGTATGGCTATTGTGACCAAAATACCCAACGGGCGTATGCTATGTATGCTGCTCGGTATCCTGGACGACATCATCCAAGTGTCCGGACCGTTTGGCGGATCGTTACGTTATTTAAAGAAACAGGAAGTGTTCAGCCACATGTGAAACGTCGACCACCACCTGCTGCAAATGATGATGCCCAATTAGGTGTTTTAGCTGATGTCGCGGCTAATCCGCACATCAGTAGCAGACGCATTGCGTTAGAATCGGGAATCTCAGAAACGTCGGTGTTGAGAATGCTACATCGACATCGATTGCACCCGTACCATATTTCTATGCACGAGGAACTGCATGGCGACGACTTTGAACGTCGTGTGCAGTTCTACCACTGGGCACAAGAGAAATTAGGGAACGATGACAGATTTTTTGCACGCGTTCTATTTAGTGACGAAGCGTCATTCACCAACATAGGTAACGTAAACCGGCATAATATGCACTATTGAGCATCGGAAAATCCACGATGGCTGCGTCAAGTGGAACATCAGCGACCTTGGCGGGTTAGTGTATGGTGCGGCATTATGGGAGGAAGGATAATTGGCCTCCGTGTTTCCAACGGCAATCTAAATGGTGCAATGCTGATTTCCTACGTAACGTTCTACCGATGTTGCTACAAGTTGTTTCACTTCATGACAGAATGGCGATGTACTTCCAACGTGATGGATGTCTGACACATAGCTCGCGTGCGGTTGAAGCGATATTGAATGGCATATTTCATGACAGGTGGATTGGTCGTCGCAGCACCATACCATGGCCCGCACATTCACCGGATCTGACGTCCCCGGATTTCTTTCTGTGGGGAAAGTCGAAGAATATTTGCTATCGTGATCCACCAACAATGCCTGACAACATGCGGCAGCGCATTGTCAATACATGTGCGAACATTACGGAAGGCGAACTACTCGCTGTTGAGAGGAATGTCGTTACACGTATTGCCAAATGAATTGAGGTTGACGGACATCATTTTGAGCATTTATTGCATTAATGTGGTATTTACAGGTAATCACGCTGTAACAGCATGCGTTCTCAGAAATGATAAGTTCACGAAGGTACATGTATCACATTGGAACAACCGAAATAAAATGTTCAAACGTACCTACATTCTGTATTTTAATTTAAAAAAATACCTGTACCAACTGTTCGTCTAAAATTGTGGGCCATATGTTTGTGACTGTTACAGCGCCATCTATCACAAAGCGAAAAAAGTGGCTCAACTAAAACGTTCATATTTCCTTACGTACTACACGAATATGTAATAAAAATAGGGGTTCCTATTTAAAAAAAAAAAAAACGGTGTTGATATCCATTTGACCTATGGCAGCGCCATCTAGCGGGCCAACCATAGCGCCATCTGGTTTCCCCCTTCAAGCTAGACAAGTTTTGTTCTTTGTAGTTTTTTTCGTTTGACGCATATTTTGTGAGAATTTGGCCCGGTCACGAGCAATGGACCACTCTGTATACAAGTACAAATACTTTTTGTTTAAGAACCATTGTGCAGAGAAAATTGACCTAAGTTATTATACGGTAAGTACCAATATAACAAAAGTAAAATAGTCTCTGTGCTAGGTCGAGTACTTTTCTTCCGGCTGTCGAAGGTATGGTTTTTTTAACGTAGTTTCAAAAATGATAAAACATTTTGTAAAATGGTTCTGAGCACTATGATTCAAATGGCTCTGAGCACTATGGGTCTTAACATCTGAGGTCATCAGTCCCCTAGTCCTTATAACTACTGAAACCTAACTAACCTAAGGACATCACACACATCCATGTCCGAGGCAGGATTCGAACCTTCGACCGTAGCGGTCGCGCTGTTCCAGACTGAAGCGCCTAGAACCCCTCGGCCACACCGGACGGCATTTTTGTAAAAACATATAGCACGAAAGCTGAGCGTTTTGTTGTCTGTTAGAAATGATCGAGAAAGCACAGAACGCACCTAGTAATATCAGCAAGTAGTGAAACAAATAAGGAAGTTAATCGAAAAAATCAGTATGATAACTAAAACGTCATTGCTTGAGATTGATTAATTCAGAGGATCATACTATTCAATTGAAAGCATTGTGAGGAGAACATTGAACTTTTTACTCCTTACATCCATACTTTGTTTTCTCAAATTGCTTCCGTTTGTGCCATTCGTTGAGAAAAAAGCGACTTAACGTATGGAAGCATCTCTCTCCCCCTCCGTCCCACTCTATTTATCTATCTCTTTCGCTCTCCCTCCTTTTTTTCTCCTTGTAATACTTATGGTATTTCTGTATAGTTGGTAGAAAGAAATGTATGGAAGGGAGGATAAATACGATGCACACAGCACAGAATCGAGAATATTACCAGTGTCACTCCACTCGTTCACTTTGTGTCCGTTGTCTCTCTTCTACAGCTGTGAAATATCGAGTGTTTTTCATGCGTAAATTTATTTGCGCAACACTTTACACGTCCAGAGGGCTAAATAGCATTAGCTGTTCCGCCGCAAACCACCGAAAGAAAACTTCGTAATTGGAAAATTCATTAGCGTGCAGCTATTACGTTATTCATGAACCGTTTAACTCTTGTTTTCGTGCTGCGGACCGCAGTAATTGCGACAAATTAGAGACAAAATACTAAAGTTATGAAGGGCGAAAGTGGCAAAATATGCGTGCGCATTCGTTTACGCTACTTTACGGCTGCGGGTCCGCTTGCACTAATCCCGTGTGGCGGCTGCCTGTCTCTTACGTGGTGCTAAATTCATTTCCATGGCGCGATAACGTCAGCGATGCGAAATAAACACGGCACGCGTAGTCGCTGCTGTGAAAACATTCAGATTTTTGTACTACTTCGCTTTGATCAAATATCTTTTGGATTTTTATCTCTCGCTTCACGATAATTACCACTATCCGATCACTACGTTTGGCATTTCTTATGAACACACATCTCAAATAACGTTTTATTGTTTTTGTCACTGCATCTATATTACGCAACACTTATTTGATATATAAATATGCAGGGGTTGGACAAAAATATGGAAACGCCACGAGAAATGCTTGTTCGAACATAAATGCAGATGCTAGATATACTTGCAGTTGACTCTTTTGTAGCTGACCACGAACGGCATCTTTACAATGTCCTCAACACGTTGCAAGTGTCAGCCGTGACCAGAACAGCGTTATGTGTAGTTGTCAGTGCATTATGTCGGAGGTAAGTGAATTCTAACGTTGGCAAGTTACTGGTGCTGGTATAGTGTAAGCTTTTGGTGTTTCAAGAGGAACCATGTCGAAGGTTTATACCGCAGATAAGGAAAGCAGAAAAACATCTGCTGCCAAGTCACAACGCGGACGAAGTGTTGCTTGTGACAGATAGTCATTGAAGTGTGGCTTGTGACAGACGCTCACTGAAGAGGACTGTGATAAAAAATAGCGGGACGACAGCTGCTTGAACCCTGTCAGCGCCAAAACAATCCGAACGTTGCTCCAGAAGAGCGGTATTTTACGGCAATCTGGAATTCCAAACCACTCATCAGTGATGCAAATGTCCATAATAGAAAAATATGCTGATGAAGCCATAATCTGGTCTGCGGAGCAATGGAAGAAAGCAATTTGGACGGATGAGTCTTGTTTCACACGGTTTGCAACTTCTGGCTGAGTTTACGCCTGGCGTACTCCGTCACAAGTCTACGATGCAATGAGTGAAATACGGAGGGGACTCGCAGATTGTTTAGGCAACCATATCGTGGTATTCCATGGGCGCCAAGCTCATTCTGCAAGGTCTGATTACTACCAAGAATTATCCGAGCAGTTTGGCTGATCAGGAACATCCCATGCTACAGTTCTTGTTTCCCAGTGATGATGCTCTGTTGCAAGATGATAGGGCCTTCGTTCGGTCATCTCGTATCGTCCAGGATTACGGTCTACTTCGCAGATAAGGATGCTTGACCGTTACCCACCTCCACCATCATTACAAGAACTTTTAATTTAAATTTAAATTTGTGGTAAGGTTCTATGGACCAAACTGCTGAGGTCATCAGTCCCTAGGCTTACACACTAATTAAACTAACTTAAACTAACTTACGCTAGGGACAACGCACACACACCCATGCCGAAGGGAGGACTCGAGCCTCCGACGGGGGTAGCCGCGCGAACCGTGACAAGGCGCCCTTGACCGCACGGCTACCCCGCACGGGTACATGAACTTGTCACTATTTTGCAGGAAGAATGAGACAAAGTTCCTTTTAAAACAGAGCAGCTCCTGTACTTCTACGTTACGAGACGACTGGAAGAGGTTTTGAACGCCAAGACTTTGGCACACCGTATTAGACATGACAATGTGTTGTGTTCTTTGGTGTTACCGTATTTTTGTCCACTGTCTCGTATAAACAGAAACTACATTTTTGATTTTCCTTTCTTTTCTCTCGTCTCTAGGTCACTGATATTCACGCAGACCAAGATTTTGTTCACTGAGTACCTGGATTATTATTCCAGGAATGACTCGTAAGTGGAATGTCAGCTGGCCTCTGCGCCTTCATTGGCCGTAATTCTGTTGTTTAGCTGTTATCGTACTTTCACAGTTCAGGAAAACCATAATCGCAGGTATGCGAGGAAACGAATCTTTTACTTTACCTCATTTCCTCGTATCTCGCAGTTACCTTGTGGTAGTCGTATCACAAGCATCTTCACGCTTGCCAAGTCACTACGTTCCCTCTGAGAGAATCCACTGGCACACACTTTTCGTTTATCCAGAGTGTTTAATCCTCTCGTGGCCCGTGCGCCGTCATCGTCTAGGGCAAGATTGCTCTCCATGCACAAAGCTGGTTGGTAACCTCCAATACGTTATCTCTAACGGTACTCGAGCAGTTTGCTCAGAGTTCAAAGTCTCTTCATTTCTCTTCCAACCCAAGACTGGCCACTTGTGTAGGCGACCCAATTTTTTAGAGTACAAGCGTCACTCATGTGCTTTTTATTTACATCAGTCTGCCACTGTGCCTAGCGTTCACGGAACCATCCTTTGGCGACCAAGTGTTGTCTCTTCGTCTTCCTATGGCGTGAGTACAGAGGAGCGTATAGTTAGCACTAGGATATCCCGGTGATTAAATTCAGCTTTGCAACCATCACTGCGACTTATCTGTCAAGTTGCGCTTTAGTTGTACTGCCTAGGGAGAATGTATCTCGCTCCAGCATTCCAAACACGAAGGAAACGTTGGCTGCGTCTGGAATCGAACCCGCGTTCTCTGAATAGGTCAGTCACTTCCAACATTGACTAATATTCTCTCAAATAACTTCCTGCCTTTGCTCTTTGCCGAGGCTTTCGGAATGTGCATGTACTCCATAAGCCACTGCATGTTTGTAAGGTGGCGTGGTCTCCAGACCTTCATTTCTTACATACTCCTTCCTCAAATTCGTATTCTGCACATCAAGACGCTTCATTAGAACCCAAACTGGATAAGGTAGAGTCAATTTTGTATGAATTCATGTAAGTGATATGCAGATCTAATAAGTAAATTGCAAAGTGCGCACTGAGGTTGAAAAAGTGGAGGCTGGCGTACACAAAATGATGGCCACAGGAATTTTCGTTCTAAAGAGGAAACCAGCCCACTGGGAAGACCGTCTGTTCAGAGGGCTGGATCAACAACATACCTACTTCGGCGGAAGCGACCGCAAAGAGAGGACAGCTTTTGCCAGAGCGAAGGGATAACGGTCCCCGTGTTCGACTTAAAAGCAAATTCCGCTACATTGTGTGGGAGCGCGCAGAAGACGCATTTTTCCACAGACCGACTGTGTAGTTACGGAGTTCTCACAGGAGGACGGTATATGCCTAATGGAGATGCTACAGATTTCCGCATTGGTCGACTTAAACGAAACGTCATTCTCCTATTTAGAAGAGCAACGCTGATTGGCGGAATATTTCTGAACCAAAGAGTCAGAGGAGTGAGGGAAGACAGCGAATGATATACCCTTGCAACTTTTCCAGAAAAAAGGGACCGTTCCTTTGTCACTCTTGGAGCGGGAACACGTAACGAGAGCGAGTGCGATCGTACGTGTACGCAGAGAGTGAGGAACAAAGTCTCTCCTCAGTACTTCTCTGAGAGAGCACCTCTACATTGGAGTGACACTCTACATTGAGTCGCTCGCGATTAAGCGTTGTTCACTGTGTTGGCCGCCACACTTATTGTGTGGTGTGAACACAAAACAGAATATTAGTTAAACGCCTGCAAGCGAGTACTGAGTGGCATCGTGGTGGACTGGTCATCTGACCGGTGTACCACGTCAATAATTAGACTAGGGGTGGATAGGAGTCCTTGACTTCATCAAGGCGTAGGGAGAGTTTAATTGGCGAAGGTCAATCCACATTGAGATAGTTGTGTTACTTGTCAGCAGCGAGCGACACAGGGAGCAGTCGTTGCAGCTCACGGTATGCAAGCCCCATCTGTCCTCCATAACAGTACACTCAATTACATTTCTCACGCGACAGTCTTGACCGTATCTAGAAAAGTTATTCAAGTTGTGTAGGCGCGGCTCTCAGCCATTCTGCCGAGTAAATAACATTCTTAAAGGAAAGGGAGAAAAGAACCTTTCAATACGTGGTAAAATAATAGCATTCCTATCCATAGGCAATCTACTGTTCAGAAAGGAACCCGGATATTTGTTATTTTTTTTATATAAGAAAAAGTTTCACTTGATTTATCAGAATTTTTTGCAATAAATTATATTTTTCGTTCGTTTAATGTTTTTCTTACACTAACTAGCAATACTCCCATAGCCAAGTATTCCACTAGTTACGAAAGAATCTATAGAATATTTTTGTGTCCTTTTCTTACAGCGGACGACTCCTGAAGATATTTGTTGCTGAATGTTTTTCAAGCAGTTCTTGTTGGTACATTAGGAGCGTCTGTCTGACTTCGGTAGTAGTGTGAGGTGGAAACTGTTTCATGCAGGAGCCAAAGGGTACTTGTTGGACCAATCCATTACGCAACTTGACAAAATAAAACCCACACACTCGCATGTTGCACAGCGGAAGTGTATGTTGAAAGTTGCTATAGACAGCTGATAGGCAATGATAAGACATGAAAAGGATTTTGCTGTAGGTTATTAAGGCGGTCGAACCAAGACGCTTTTCAAGTCGTTAAGCAAATTGCAAAGAAAAGAAGGTCAAGGGAAACAGGTGACTACTGAGAGCTCGCTGGTGGACACAGCCTGCGGACGCGGCTCTGCATCGTATCTGTGTGGTGGCTGCCTCTCCTGCGTCGCCTCCGTCCTCCCTGCAGGACTCCGGCTAGCAACCCCTCATCTGGGCAGAGGGGCGGTGAGGGCAGGGGAGGGATAATTCTCGCCCCCTGTTCCTTTCCTTCCCTCTGCGGCAGAATAGCCGCCGGCCATTTCTCCAGGGACCCCCTCGCCTGTCGCGACCGCTGATTAAATATCCCCCACTGGGCACCAGCTGCGCTATCCTGAAACCAACCCTCCACGGGACCCTATGCTTTACGTAAATTCTTCCACTTTCGAGAGGCTTTCACGGGTGATTCACTATTCACAGACTCCGAGAAACGGTCGGTTAAAATTAGGCTTCTCTGTATCAAATAGGGAACATACATAGAGATAACGGAGAGTACTTCGCTGTTTAATTAAGTGAGAAATACTGGATAAAAACGAACTTTTATACCATTTTCTTTCGCCATCCTTGTAGCAGCCGTAAAAATCAGTACGCAAGTACTGTTTTCCATATATTTACAACGGAAATATTGGCACCGGGTGAACAGCTTGAGTTTAAGGTACGTTAAGTAAAATTTCTACAATAATTTTTTCTCAGACGTAGCAACTTGTTGATGGGAATATTCCCACAACATAACAAACATTTTCAGTAACGTAGGAAATGTTCCCGATTCTTGTCTGTGCGTTTGCTATGTACGGGACTATTATTTGCATGTACTTCTGCTCCTTGCCTACTAGTGTATTGAAGTCTCCTAATAAAATCTTAGTACGTCTTTCTGGTATTTAATTCGTTATTTCTTACGAGTCTTCCAAAAAGGCCTCGACTTCTTGCGGTTTCTTCAAAAACGGTTCAAATAGCCTAAGCACTATGGGACTTAACATTTGAGGTCATCAGTCCCCTAGACTTAGAACTACTTAAACCTAACTAACCTAAGGACATCATACACATCCATGCCCCAGGCAAGATTCGAACCTACGACCGTAGCAGCAGCGCGATTCCGGACTGAAGCGCCTAGAACCAACCCCTCGGCCACAGCGGCTTGTTCTTGCGGTTTATTTCTGTTGCGATCGTTTGTCGGTACTTGTTCGCTGATCACCGTGTATCTTTTGCTTCCTGATCTAAAGATTTCTGTGGATATTCTTTCTGATATTGAATTGAAATCTAGTACGTTGTCTGTGAATGATTTGGGTGCTCTACATTCTGTGCTAAGCGTTCCACTTCTGACAGCAGACATTTCCTCGTTTATGCTGTAATTTTTTGTGTCGAAGAAGTTTCCGTTTGTGAAACGCGTCTCTTGTATTGCAAAGATTTTAACGTGAAATTTTTCTAGTATAACCGTAAGCTATTTAGGTTTGTCTAATTTGATCAGCATAGTTGTGCTCAGTGTGTCAACATAGTATTTGCGAAGAGGTTAGATGTGAATGTCTTTTCAAAGTCTTTCCATCAAGCGTCTAGAGGCGATAGATGACGTCACGGGGAACAATTTTGTTACGGGCAAAATGTTCCGCGATGCTTCTCGGCGAGTTCTCGAGGGCTTGGAGGACGACATTTCGGCGAACAAATAATTTATAACCAGTTGTACTACATCTATATACAACCTATCTCTAGTAAAAATATAGTGGTTTTCAACAAGAAAACATTACGAATAAGTATCTCTATACGGAGAAAGATATCTTTGAAGCGTGAGCTTACGCCCGGCTGAATCTTGCGGACATAATCAAGAATATAGAACCCCAAGCATCTGTACAAAGCATCAGCGAACATCTTGTCTCTAACAGAGTTGTTTCCCCTAGACGTTTGATGCAAAGACTTTGATACGCCCTGTATATATAGGGTGTGTCAGCTGTCCCTGTCCATGAGCTTTGCGCAACGCACAACGCCTTCAAAAGTCACGCGGAAGATTTTCATAGTATCTCGCTAGCTGTGAGCAAACTACAGAAAAAAGAATAGGGACATTTTGTAGGAACTTCAATGTAGTTAACGTTTGCATTGCAATACGTTTTCAATGGCGGCCAGGGTTTTCGAATTATTTAGAACAACGTGTTTGAAGGTCACTGTTGCACGTTTTTCTTGAATAATTCGAAAACTACGGCCTGTAGCGAAAATGTATCCCAGTAAAAAATTTAACTAAACTAAATTTCCTTCAAAAGGTGCTGTTAATTTTTTTGCAGGACTGATAGTTTGCACGAAACGATCGAGAGAATGTGAAATTCTTGCATCTGTTATTTCAGTGTGTTGTGGGTTGCATAAAACCTCTCGGTAAGCGTAGTTGGTTGGTTTTGGGGAAGGAGACCAGACAGCGAGGTCATCGGTCTCATCGGAGTAGGAACCATCCCGGCATTTGCCTGGAGCGATTTAGGGAAATCACGGAAAACCTAAATCAGGATGGCCGGACGCGGGATTGAACCGTCGTCCTCCTGAATGCGAGTCCAGTGTCTAACCACTGCGCCACCTCGCTCGGTTAAGCGTAGTTGAATCACCCTATGTAAGACGTAACTTTTCTAGTGCCTTAATTCTGTTCACGCTGCTTCCAATTTTCCTACATGTTAGGCGACACAGTGGTTACAACAATGAAGTCTTTTTCTCGAGGACGGTGTTTCTATTATCTGTTAGAGTGTCACCTTATCTTACTGCTTAGGGGCCATGATATTTACCGGCTCTCTTCATGGAGACATTCTCCTCCTTCTCAGAAGGAACTTACTGACAGAGCTTCAATCGTATACTATCTACTTACCCAGAGCTTAAAATGTTCATCGAGAGCAATGGAATGTGCAAATAAATCCAAACAATCTTCTTTCAGAATAAATTTGCAACCAACTGAGATAGTGCTAATTTCAGATTGTGCGGAGATACTCTAGTTAAAAATATCGTATATTGAAGCTGCCAGCGGAAGCCGGTATTCTGACTTTGAAGTCCTTGAAGCCGGAGCAGGCCTTTGGTATTCATTTAACTGATTTGGAGACATCCTTCTCGTCACTTATTCTCGAAGTGCCGTAAATTTCCTAGAATTTCAGCAGTGGAAGTCAAAAACTAGCCTTCATGGATTCGACTTGCATAAATTTCTACACGAGTTCGAGCGAAAACATAAACTTGTACAAATACTTTAAGTCAAAGGACACTCTGTCATCGCCCAAGATGAGATTGTAGACCGACTACCAAGGCCAAGTGTGACACAGTCTCAACTATTACGCGAGGTTACCTCATAGTGACTTCATTTCTACATTGAAGAGTCGGGACTTACACAAATGGAAATACATGCGGTACTCATTCCAGTCGAAACAAGGATTGCACTACGCAGAATTCAAGCCTTTTATGAAAAAATTCCGTATAAGAGCAAGTAGGTTTTGGGCACGAAGGGTTCCGTACAAACTTAATTATATGTATTCATAGTTTCTCTCTCCCGGAAATCGCGAATCCCGAAGATATCCACCTGTTGTTGATATCCGTACTGGAAAGATAGCAAAATATATGACATTAATGACCGTATCTTCTGGCTGCTTTGCCGTAGAACCTTAGGTGTTTAACAACGCCAAGTGGTCGTGGACCTTAGTATGTGACATAAATTTCAACGTCGTACGTCTACCATTCATGAGAAAAAGGGTTTTAACAGTCATAGGCGAATAAAAAATGGAAGAAAATCGTGTAATGTAATTGCAAATTAAGAAGTCTAGGATTTTTTCCTTTACTTGTACTGTGGAACGTTGCTTCTTGACAACTTTCATGATTCTAGTCAACAGAAAAGTACCCTATAGGTTTTGATGAATGAGTGCGAGAATCGATATACACACATCAAAAAAAGATATGTATCACCTCGTTTACGAGAGTTCCGGAACTTGTACAGAAAATTGGAATAGAGATGAACATAAACATCATTTCCGCCCTTTTATTTGCTCATGAAAACCACACATTGCATGTTGTACCACCATACAGCGAGACCTTCAGAGGTGGTGGTCCAGATTGCTGTACATACCGCTACCTCTAATACGCAGTAGCACGTCCATTTACATTGATGCATGCCCGAATTCGTCGTGACATATTATCCACAAGTTCATCAAGGCACTATAGGTCCAGATTGTCCAACTTCTCAACGATGATTCGGCGTAGATTCCCCACAGTGATTGGTGGGTCACGTCATCCATAAACAGCCCTTTTCAATCTAACCCAGGCATGTTCGATAGGGTTAATAAATGGAGAACATGCTAGCCACTCTAGTCGAGCGATGTCGTTATCCTGAAGGAAGTTGAGTTGGGTTGTTTGGGGAAGAAGACCAAACAGCGAGGTCATCTGTCTCATCGGCTTAGGGAAGGATGGGGAAGGAAGTAGGTTGTGCCCTTTGAAATCAAACATCCCCGCATCTGCCTGAAGCCATTTAGGGAAATCACGTAAAATCTAAATCAGGATGGCCGGACGCGGGATTGAACCGTCGTCTTCCTGAATGCGAGTCCAGTGTGCTAGCTATTGCGCCACCTCGCTTGGCCCTGAAGGAAGTCATTCACAAGATGTGCACAATGGGGGCGCGAATTGTCGTCCATGAAGACGAATGCCTCGCCAATATGCGGCCGATATGGTTGCACTATCGGTCGGAGGATGGCTTTCACGTATCGTACACCCGTTCCGGGGCCTTCCATGACCACCAGCGGGGTCCGTCGTCCCCACATAATGCCACCCCAAAATAGCAGGGCACCTCCACGTCGTAAAATTAAATCGGAAGTGCATTTATGAAAATCTGGTAGCAGTAAATTTTGAAGGTAAGAAAAATACACTCACACTGAACGGGTACAAACGAGCATTCACCATCAAATGGCAACGTAGCTATTGTTTCTCTATGTGGCCAGTTAGTAATACAAATTACAAGCAAACTGCGGCCGGTGTATGCCACACGCATGGTTACTCAAACTAGTGAAATCATAATTAGTTCCTGAATTAGTGTGACGCCATTTAGGATTTCGTCAATAGGCCCTTAATACAAACTATGCCTGCCCATATAGGTATCTTTAACCAGGGTTTCAGTTTAAGGCAAGGAACTAACCCCCTCATAACTAAACAAGCACTAGCCACAACTTTAAATCAAACGCCCTCTAATAGTAAGGTATCCACTTAGGGTACTGAATCACGACCAAGTAGGTATATTTCTTGATGAAGGACTTTACAAAAGAAACGTAAGAGCTACCATTGAGAGAAGTGGACGTCGACAACAACAAATACACGTCCTTTCTTCCTTCAGTACTGCACGAGGTCGTCTAAATAAATATGGAGACGCCCGTGACATAATCAGCATGGACAAGCATAAAAGTCGTTTATAAAACGAAACACTAAGCACTTGCCTTTTTAAAAGCACTAAAAATGTACAACAGGAAATCTGAGATCACACGTCAATCATAAACGTGTCATTCCCAAATTACAACGGGAAAACAAGAAAACAATAGAGAGAAAATCGACGGCGAACAACATTAAACATGCCGACGTACGTAAAAGCAGGAACAACAATATCGTACAACCAGACAAATATAATACTGTATCAGGCAAAGCTGCATCAAAAAACATGTCCACAGATCATACCTCTAAGCGGACATCTAAGGAACAGTGGAACATCCAGTCTGTCTTTAGTGACTGGTATTGCGCGAAGTACACAGACGTAATACCTTCCGGTCATCCTCTCGAACACGTACGAACTATTTCCTAGTCTCGTTGGATGGCCCGTAATTACCTCCTGCAAAGCTGTAAGTCTTATATCGTTGGCTTATCTATAATAACATTAACACAGGTAAACAAATTACATATTAACGCCAGGGTATCTATTTAGAAGTGTAAGATATGAACGAGGAGAGAACGGAATGGGTTTGCCGGCTGCTGCTGCCGCTGCTGGCTTGTGGATCCCTGGCCGTTTTGCGCCCCGTTGTCCCCTTCAATATGTCAGCCGAAATGAGTTTTCTTGTTTGTGTCGCACACTCGAGCCGCGGCGTGCGCGGCGCTTTGCCTATAAAGAGCGCCTCTGAAGGAGAAGTTTCCGCAAAAGAGAATGCGACGCGCATCTCCGCCGCCCCGCTAGCATTTTATTTGCGACCGGAGTGCAGCTCTAAGAGTTTCTCGCAATTCCGTCCTGCCCTCACTCCTCCATAGCGGTGCTGTGCCGGGCGCCTCGCTGCAAGCCTGGGGCGGTAAAGCCTCCATAGAAGCTGAACCGATAAATCCTTCTCCCTCCCCCTGCGACTCCTCTTCCACCCCTCTTATCCAGTACCACTGCGCCTGCCCTGTCTCTGGTGGAACAACACGTCGTGCCCAGTGGTTGCGAACAGAATACCTGTATACTGTGTCATCACTATACTAGGGACCCTTGCCTACTAATACGAGAAGATAGCGAAAAATTAACAAATCCGAAGTTCTTCACGCAACTCCCATCCGCAGTAAAGTGACGCAGTATGTATTCCCAACTTCGTATCAAGAACAACTGCCAGTATGAGGCACTTAGAACTAGGTACCCTCGGTATAGAGAGTCAGCTTAAACCAATAAACGCACTACAGGCTGCATACCAAGTAGCTTATTTTTGTGGAAAGCTGATGTAATAGTTCCATAATTAAAAATCGTACACTACCGTTCGCTCCACGTAAGGTCCGTACCTAAGGACTGGAAAGTTGCACAGGTCACGCCAATACATAGGCAATCCAGTGAATTACAGACACACACCACTGATGTCGATTTGCAGTAAGATTTTGTAACATGTACACTGCTCGAACATTATGAGTTACCTCGAAGAAAACAATCTACTGACACAAAATCATTATGCACTTAAGAAACGTCATTCTTGTGAAACACGATTAGCTCTTTTTTTCATACAAAGTAATGAGTTCTATCAATAGACGATCTCAGATTAATTCCTTAATTATAGATTTCCAGATAGCTTTTGACCCTGTTCCTCACAACTGGCTTGTAATCAAATTGCGTGCCTATGGAGTACTGTCTCAGCTGTGCATTTGTATTCGTGGTATCCCGTCAGAAAGATCACAGTTCGTAGCGACTGAGGGAAGGTCATCGAATAAAACGGAAGCTGTATCTGGCGTTCGATAAGGAAGTGTTGTATGCCTTCTTCGGTACTTTGCCCATATAAACGACTTAGCAGACAATCTGAGCAGACCTCTCGGTTTGTTTGGAGACGATGCTACCATTTAGCATCATAACCAATTTGCAAAATGATTTTTGGTGTGAAAAGTGGCAACTGTCTCTACATGATAACGAGTGAGAGTCATTCGCATGAGCATGAAAAGGTATTCTTTCAAATTTCATAATAAATCACAGAAATTTAAAGAGTGTAAAGTCAGCTAAGTACATAGGAATTGCAATTATGAACAACTTAAACTGGAAGCACCAAACAGAAAATGTAGCTGAAGGCAAACCAAAGGATGTGTTTTGTCGGCAGATCACGTAGAAAACGCAACAAATCTACTAATGTGGCTGCCTACATTATGCTCGTCCGTCCTCTTCTGAAATATTGCTGTGCGCTGTGAGAGCATTACCAGAGAGAACTGACAGAGGACACCTAAAAACGTCAAAGATGGGCAGCTCGTTTTGTATTATCACGAAGAAGGGGGGGGGGGGGGGGAGAGTAATGGAGATGATATACAACTTAAGATGTCAGTCATTAAAACAAAGGTGTTTCTCGTTTTCACCAAATTTCAGCGACCGTTTTCTTGTCTCAGTGTAAAAGATATTGTGTTGGCGTCCACCAATATAGAGAGAAATCAACGTCGTAATAAAATAAGAGAAATCAGAGATCGCACAGAAAGATTTAAGTGTTCGTTTTTCCTATGAACTATTCGAATTGGACGGTAGAGAGGTAAGTGGATTATAATTTAAGCAGGGACCAGCCACAAGCATGGTTTGAAAAAGCTTATGTAAGTAAAACCATTACTGGTTTCTCATTTATTACAAATCCTTCTGAGGACAGCTTACAAAAATTTCTTTGCTTTCCTGTTGGGCCTCGTTTTGTACTCGTTCCTGGTTCCGTTCACTAAAATAAACAAAGAGCTTTTCGTTCACAGTTCGATGAACTTACGACGGAGTTTTTCCACGTCCACAGAAACATTCATGAAGTGATTTTAATGATAATAGAACATGAAATGTAGCGAAAACTTAGGTGGCTTATATTTCTGTGGGACAAATCCGTCCTGTATTTCTGTTATCGATTTTAACACATTTTTGCGTGCACTACACTGATGAGCCCAAACATTATCCGCCGCGACGATGGACGCCGTCTCGTGGCGTTGCGGGCACGTAAAGCGGTAACGAAAGTATCGAAGATGTGGGCTGCAGACGGGGAAATGAATTGAATAAACGACCTTGACAGAAGGCGGTTTATTGTTACGCAGAAACTGTAAACGGCTATCCCGAAAATGGAGAAACAGGTCGGATGTTCACGTGCTACTGTCGTATCAACTGAAAGAGGTAGGAGGACAGTGAAGCCACCACTAGGCGCTAAATGGTTGAATGTCCACAACCCTTCACACAACGTGGGTTTCGGAGGCTTGTCTGCTCTGTAAAGTAGGATAGATAGCGGCGTCTCAGCCGAAAGAGCACAATGCTGGTTCACGCACAAGTGTTTCGGAGCACACCGTTCGTCACACATTGGTAAACATGGAGCTCCGCAGTAGACCACCCCTACGTGTTCACATGTTGATCTAACGACATCGTGATTTGCGATTGCATTGGGCACGCGACCATCGAGATTTTACCGAAATGTGTCGGCTCCTAGAGTGAATGACATTTTTGCTACACAATGTCGATGGTCGCCTCCACAAACGCCGTCATTGAGGTGAACGGCGGCTCTTAACGTGCAGCTCGCCACGACCGCAGGCTGATGGGAGCAGTATTATGCTTTGGGAGACATTCTTCTGCAGCTGCATGGGACCTGTGATAGTAATCGAAGACACACGGACAGCTGCGAACCACCTGCATCCCTTCACGCTTGATGTGTTCCCTGACGGCGCTGTCATCTTTCAGCAGTATAACTGTCCGTGTCTTGAATAGTTTGAGGAGCATTATAGTGAACTCAAGTTGATTTCTCGGCGCCCAAATTCGTCTGATGTAAATCATATGGAACCCATCCGGGCCGCCTTCGGGCACCATCACCGCGTACGCAACTCAGCGGCCGTTATTTACCGCGAATTACATAACCTGTGCGTATGTATCTAATGCCACATACTTCCACAAACCTACCAACAAACTGTAGGATCTCTGATACGCACAGTCAATGATGTATTTCGTTCTAAAGACGGAGAAACAAGCCATTAAGTAAGCAGGTGGTCATTATGTTTTGGCTCATCAGTGTTTCTAAGTGTTCTTTAATCCTCTCGGAAATGCCTTAACATACACATTTGTATTGTTTATGGCAGCACACACGCTCAACATTTAGAAAAACGTGGCCCAGCTTGAATTCAAGGAAAAAAAAATTGCTTCAATGATGTTTAGTAGAGATCTTTACTACTATTTTGTAGGGTCTTAGGTGCCAGTCACTTTCATACCTGAGGGAGTAGCGGAGAATTTTCTGTGGCGTTTTTAATTGTGCAATGCGTTTAAATTATTTCTATGGTGATTATAGCACCAAAATATATTCACCTCTGACTCAGTTCTGGTCCAGAACACAGTCAAACCTATGCCAAATGTTGACAGTGTAAGGTGACCACAGAGAAACTCCTCTCATGTATGAGTGGACTAATGCCACGCAAAGCCGTGCAGCGGGTGTTTACAGAGGCTCGCTTTGGCCTGTTGCAGATCTTCCCCGACCTGTACCACTTCCAGCACAACTCCGTGGTGAAGCGTTCGGCCGAGCCCAGTTTGGAGCATCACAACAACCTGCTGGGCGAGAGGGAGGTGAGTACAGTACCAGGACAGTCTAGTCCTCTCCCTGCCATAAGTGTTCCACGTCATTCATATGAACACGCCCGTAATGAGTTTCACACCAGCTTGCCTCTCAGATGTATTATGCGTTAAGCTTGACTCGTATGAAGAGCATTCGTAATTGAAGCATTTTCCGAAAGAAAGGCACGTAGGACATAATGGTTATTTGTGGTAGGACAGTTTAAATACTTACTTTCGATATGTCTGAATAACAACCTGATTCTAATACACAAGTATATTTTAACAAGATATGCGCTACTGTTAAGTAAATCTTCCCTAAATGCTAGATGTTTCAGCGTATGCTTTTAATGTGAAAATTTGGAAATTTGTGGTAGGGGCTTATGTGACCAAACTGCTGAGGTCGTCGGTCCCTAAGCTCACACATTACTCAATCTAACTTAAACTTACTTACGCTAAGGACAACACACGCACTCATGCCCGATGGATGACTCGAACCTCCGACGGGGGGAGCCGCGCGAAGTAATGTGAAAAATAATATTTATGATAACATTTGTAGACCCTTTTCCCATAAATAGGTGTCAGTAGTTTATAATAAGCAAACATGCCTTTCACCAAATGTTACTTTAACTCACAGAAAACATTAATACATAACAGTAATATTATTGTTAGTATACCTACAATCAGGGTACCATCAGAGAGGTACAAAAATAAATTAACAGAAAGTAACCCGATAACAAAATACAACTAACCAAATAAAATAGCACTGTTTTGTCCTGTGGTCCATACATTATGATGGGCAGTTTCTCTGGTATAGTTTCTGATTACTGTAGGACCTTCTGTTTCTCTTCTTCTTCAAGCATTTTGTTATCACGAACTACATCATCCACGTACTTGAATAAATCTCTAACATGCATTTCTTTTTCTAGCTTCACTGTACTAAACGCCATTGTTAAGTCTGAGGTTTTTCAATACACCATCACTGTATCTCTGTAGTCAAAATCGGAATGACGTATATTGACCTATGTATGTAGTCAGCCTTGTACTGAACAATGTGCTTTGTATTTCAGAACAAAATACTTACGAATTTCAAGTACAGCTCCAGATGATTCAGCCGAATCAGAAATGGTGTCGCACATCAAGGGAACACTGCCCTAGACTCTAGCATTGAGTTAATCAAATAAAACCGCGGTAGAAAATTCTACATAATCCGCAGACTAATATTTACAAATTTCGCCGAAAAAGGTCACTTAGATCTATGGACCCTTCTTCCGGAAAATGCCTTAATTACAAGAACATTCAGTTTTCACGCCCACCAACCTGATTAAATATATCGCCCTCCTCCTTCATATGGATGCAAGTGTACGCATGTACGTAAAAAAAAAGCATTTGCAGTGTGGACAACATGAGACAAAATCGTTTGCCAGTCTTCAGAAGGCGAGGTATGCTGCGAACAGGAATAACTACTAGTTTCTCATTTTTGCTGCTGTAATGGCTTGAGTCCTTTCATATCACCAAGAAATCACTGTACTAAGTCGGGGTAAAAATGTATCGGATTGTATATAACCTGTTGCTCTGTAAGAAAATATATGCAAAAATCTACCAAATAATGCGAAGTAAAGACGACTCTGCACAGTTTCTCGTATCTTTAGTTACAAAATAACGCACATTTCAGATGGAACTAAACATGGTGTTTAAAGATAGGGAGCGAATGGATAAAAACGTATATATCTGCTGCCACGAGGTCTCTGTTGGATAATCTGTATGCAGGACGATTAGGAAATAAGATCAGGATCTGACGTCCTGACGACGATGAGATAATCAGAGACAGACAGATGAAGTACAGAGAAGAAAACAGCCGTACGTTTTTTAAAGGAACATTCCTTGCATCCGCCTCGAGCGATTTGGGTAAACAACCGAAAATCTAAACTTGTTTTTTGTACAAGGATATGAAATACCATCCCACGTCTCGCCAGTGTGCTGTGAACACTTGTGAGGAATGTGCTGTAGTTATAACACATAACTCTAACATTGAGCCATTAATGTTAATGCGGTAGGAACAGAGGAGCATGCTAGTCACAGAACCTTACAAATCGTCACAGGAACTTGTAGTTTCTTATAGGAACACGTAGTTTGTCAAAGGAGTTGGAAATCGTCACAGGAACTTGTAAATCGTCAAAGCAACTTGAAAATGTCACAGGGACTTATAAATCAGCACAGGAAAATGTAGATTGTCACTAGGACTTACAGCATTATGTTTGCTGTGTGGTGTAACAGGCTGTTCTGCCCAAAATGAGGAAAGACCTGCAGAGATAATATTTACAACATGTGGTGTTCGAATTGGAAAATATGGCCATGGACGGAAATCCACAAGAGACCAGGTCACTGTACTCACATAGAGATGGTCTGGCTGCTAAATAAATAATTTACACACAGAAAATTCTGAAGAAACTGTAGGAATTCGTATCCGAGAAGCGTAATCACTAAATATCGCGTCAGTTTTTAACATAAAATCACGCTTCAGACTGTACACTCCGCCGAAAGTGCTCACGAAGCAAAGTGCTGTGTGTGATAAAGATTCAGAACCTACAAGAGTCCAAAATATCATATCCTTTATTTCAGGATTGCTAGTTCAGCTAGGTTCGCAAGAGAGCTTCTGTAAAATTTGGAAGGTAGGAGACGAGGTACTGGCAGAAGTAAAGCTGTGAGGACGGGGCGTGAGTCGTGCTTGGGTAGCTCAGTTGGTAGAGCACTTGTCCGCGAAAGGCAAAGATCCCGTGTTCGAGTCTCGGTCCGGCACACAGTTTTAATCTGCCAAGAAGTTTCATACAGGGCACACTCCGCTGCAGAGTGAAAATCTCATTCTGGATACAACAGTCCAGGTCACACTATGGATTACCGAATTTTAGTATTGTGTCCTGATAGAGTCAAGTTCACGCGTTATGTTCTCTACAACCTCCATAATAATGTGCTGGAGTGATGGACGTTCTATTTTGTAACGAGCGACGAGTCTGTATCAGCTTCGTGACTGGAGTTACGTAAACTACGGCGGTGCGCCAGCCAACATGGGTTTCGGTGCCCGCTAGTGCCTAGTTGTTGGACGGATAGTGCGATCGTTTGCATCTGAGAACTGCACCTTCGTCGCGGTAGTGAGCAAAAAGGAAAGGCTCGAGAGTACGGAGAACATTCTGGGAAGCTGTAGAATTGGTATAAAAACGACGCTAGCCACGTTCACATGCCGTCTGTTACTAGGGAATGTAAAGTGTTTGGACCGCTCTGCAGGTTGGTTCTAAGAAAGATGTGGACGGTACTGGGCTGCAGGCCACTAGAGTGGCAACTGGCTGATTTAATGGTTTAGTGTACCGGATAAACTGAAATAACCACCATTATAGACAGACTAAACTGCCCTGTCACATTGGGAACAACAGAGGTGGTCCCAGTTTTTACTCCAAACGTCGCGTCAAGCCATCAGTTTAGGTTGATGCTGTCCTCCACTTTGTCCTATACTGTGCTACTCTTTTTCATTTCTATGAAGCTACTTCACCAAATATCTTCTCATGTAGTCTGCTTTTAAATTCCTAGTCCGCCTTGCTACTGTCTCTCTCCACTGCCGCTTTAAGTTGCAGGTCAAGTATTCCTGGATGATGAACAGGTGATCCACTTACCTGGCCCTTCTCTTCTCCGCTCAAGTTCTTTCCTCAACTGATCTTATCAGTAGTTCTTGCTTTCGTATTTCATCAAACCAGTTAATTTTTGACATTAAACGTGGGCACCTAATTTCAAACGCTTACAGTTTCTTGTTCTCTAGGTTTCCCGATGGTCTGCTTTTCACGTTTCCATATCATTATGTCATATGGTAGTGTTGTTTTTTGGTATCAAGTTTTCTCTCTCTCAGTCCATTTAGTTCTAATGTCTCCCCTTCTTCGACCATCCCGTGTTGATGTAAATGTAGGGGAACACCTTCATTTCTTCCACTAGTACATAGTCAATAATTTTGATGTTATCCTTCTTTCTTCTACTCCTCAGGTTCGTCTTCGCTTTGTTTATCTTAACCAATATTCTGCACTAAATACGCTGGAAATTCTACTCAGCAAGTCTTGTAGATCTGCATTACATGCTTCCAGGGGAGTGTCCTTTTAGGAATCTTAGTACTGTACCCTCTTCAATTTTATTGCGCTCCTGAAATGTTGTTTCGTTGCTCCTTGGACGTACAAGTGATGGTAGCTTGTGCAATATTAATGTATGTATTGAAAGAATATCTGATGAATACATTCTGTTTTAGCGGAGATGTTCTGCAGCTGTCGGAAAACGTAATATCATCGTGTTTCGCAAGCGCTCCAATGTAGTTACTGAGAGAGGTAGCTCTCAGTGAACCTGTCACGTGCAGAGAGAGAGAGAGAGAGAGAGAGAGAAAAGACGCCACCAGAGCTCAACAACCCGCCACCCCATGGCCCTCCCCCCCCAGTCCTCCGCCCCCCCCCCCTCGCCCCCCGCACTTACACGTGGCAAGTTCTCCGCCTGCGTCCCGGATACCTCCAGTGCTGTGAGCGGGTTCGCGTGGAACTCGTTACTGCACCGCGAAAACACACACTGATTAATATCGTCGCTCTCGGAGGAACCGCAAGCCGAATATTTTTCAGCGTTAATATTTCCGAGATCTGCACGTTTTAATTAAATTTTTCTCTGCCGTTTCTTCTATCTTCCTTGCCTTTTATTCGCGTTTCAGATTATTTTTCTCCTCGTGCTGTGCCGTCGTCGTTCTTCCCGAGATGGCTACTGGTGACAGAGATAAATGGATGGTCATCAGAAGTAGAGGTCTGCGGAAAAGGAAAGCTATTTTTATTCGCTCTTTCCTTCTCGCGCCGTAGCTTTTTCGTAATTCATACAATTCCACATTACCGCCACGGGCGACAATTTATGAGTACTTGCAGCGTACAAATTAATAAAATTAACCAACGTTCAACCTTCCTAAACCATTATTGATCTATCAGAGTAAAAAGCGCTCACAGTCAGGGCTTAGATATATTCTTCACTTTAAAGTTCCATGAGCGACTAAGTCATTATAAATTACTTGACAAACGCGGAGTTGCCAGGGATTTCATTTTGCCAATTTTCTATTAGAAGCGAAAGCAAAAAACGAACTGTGTAATAAAGCACTGAAAACATTTCATTTCCATATATTTGTGAACACAGCTCTGAAAGTGTGAAACATTCGTACTGAGGAATAAGCATAATGTACAATTGAGTAAGCATAGTATCCAAGAAATATGATCCCGAACAGTTTCTGTACGCTCAACCAAACTGGTTCGCGTGTCTACAACGCGATTTTGTAAAAGTCTCTGTGACAACTCCATTTCATAGCTCTATAGACGGCTGCCGTTTACTCCTACAACCATTTATGCATCGCCAGCTGTCAAGGATTTCCTTAAGTTCACTCGACTGTGGGAGTGTCTTAGTAGTAAAGAATAAATGCATTAAAACTTCACACATGACGCGCCACGTAGTGTTTATGACGTCATAGCTTCGGAAATGTGTGTGGCACCGAAGTGCAGTTCTGTAGGTGCGTTTAAAGGCATGCTTTGATATTGACTATGAAATTTATGCGAACACATTTAGTAGTACAGAAGTAATATACTTAAACGTCTTGTATGATGCGGCAGTGTCTCATACATCTCATTGTTTATGACGACATGTCTTCTGAATGAACCTATGATAGCTAGGTGCTTTTCACACTCATAATGATTCTTGCCTGACAATAAGATATATGTGTATGAAGTTTGGTTTAAATCGGTCCATTAATTTAGGAGGAGCGCGCGCGCCACACACACACACACACACACACACACACACACACATACGTGTGGATATCCAAGCTAACGTACATTTACGACCATGTGAAACTAATCGTAGAAGACGCAGTTACCAGATGGCTTACAAAGTCCTAGTTGGACCGATACCTGAGCGTGTCTCCGAGTCTGGTACCCTTACCAAATTGGGTTGATAGATGGAACAGACTGCATCCAAAGAGGTGCAGCGTGACTCGTCCCGCGTTCGTGTGAGGCGACTGAGCGCAAAAGCGTTCCTAACCTCCCCATCAAAGTGCACTGGCAGATGCTACAAGAGAGGCGTCGCGTATGAGATGTACTTACTTCACTGTTAAGATTCCAAGAGCGAACATTATTAGAAGAATACACCGACCGGTACGCATGTGATAGCATGGACTGCCTAATATGTTTCAAAACGCCGCGCGTAAAACCGGGAGTTTTCGGCGTTCGTACCACGGGTTTTATAGTGGTATTAAGGCAGGGTCAAGTGTTTTGGATAAACCTTGGGCTAGGGACCATTGGTATAACAAACAGAAGGATCGTCTTACTGTAACTGTCCTACATTACGGGTTCAGGATTTGAATATTGCACACTTCCTCCAGCTTAGGCAATTGGAGTAAATCGGTTGGTTCTTTTTTAATTAGATGGTGACTAAGGTGCGCATTAAGAGGCTTGTGGAGCCATCATTTAGTTTATAGGTGGTTCCTGAGAAAACTGGAAAATCGTGGTTTTTGGGTAACAAAACAGAGCCCCAAATGGCTGAAATTGTTACAATACCTTCCTAAGATCCCGATGTTGAATAGCCTTGAAAATTGTCTTGATCTCTCTATCTGTTTCCGAGATACGGAGGTTCAAAGTTACCCTACACATATTCGTAAAATACTCTCGTAAAATCCGATTTGATGCAAAAACTGAGTTTTAAAGTGTCGCAGCATGGAGAAATATGCTACAAAGCGTCTCCGTTATCAGCAGAAGGGCTTTGGATACACAATGCTTTTGTAGCACTGAAGCACATAGAAAAGTTTTGTGCACATAAAATCCGATCTGAGGAGTAGAATTATACGGTTTTGAGTTACTTCAATTTAACATAAGTAAGCTATCAAAATTTTACTGACTAGTAAAGTCCTTAGCATATGAATGACATTCCCTGCTGTGGCAGGGAAAGAAGGAGCTGAAAAACCCTCCTATCGGAGACGTAAAGAGGAGAATACGCTCTTGTTTATTAAAAGACTACTTTCCTCAGAACGTGTAAAAGTTTCCCAAAAATATTGGCACGGAAAAATGTTAACTCTTTTTATGGTGAGACAAGAGGAGACACTGGTACTGGGAATGAGACGGAAAATTAATAAGTACTGGGATATAGCGGACAGGGGTTGTGGTATAGATACACCGAAGGGGACGATGGCAGTGTAGAAAAAGAGAGGGAGACAATGGCAATGGAACATAGTCGCCAATCACAGAAGGGTGCTAGCAAAATAGTGAAGGAAACAATGTCTATTAAAGAGGATAAAAAGAAGGAGAAAGTGAAAGTGGATGAGAGCCATTGATAGTGAGAGGCAGAGTGTATGACAATGCCAACGAGGAAGATACAGATAGTGTCAGTGAGAAGAGAGAGCAGTTGTGGGAAGCAATGAGTGAGATAGTGACAGAGAGCAAGAGGGAGGCAGTGACAATGAGAGGATACAGCAGTAGTTGGACAGGACAAAGGAGACTGCGGCTGTAAGACAGGAGACAGTATCCGAGAGACACAAACAGATAACTACGTTGAGTTGGCCTGGAAGTGTGGATGCGTGAGAATGGGCAAGTGGGAGTGGATGGGTATTCGCGACTTAGGCGATGGACTAGTGGGTGTGAAGGAGCTACACTAAGGCGATATATTGGGAGTGAGATGTGAGTTGCATGTTAAAAATTGTGAGAAAATTTTTAAAGGTGCTGAGGCAGCTGGTAACCCAATTCGCAGTCAGATTCTTTTAATTAACAGTAACATATGTGTCTTTTTTTGTGCTCCGACCAGAGCATTTTTCCGTTGTTATATTACTTCCTCCTATATACAGGCTCTTTCAGATATGTTTATGTCTGTGATGTACAAAATAATAAATTAATTTCGTTTCTGTGGAACATGCGCCGTCCGTTACAATGTATTGGTTTGTATTGAAGAAATATTCATCGAGCCCATCAAATATTTGTGTCAGTTACATCTTATACTTCACTGTTGTATCAAAAGATAAAAATTCGGAGACTATAGATCAAGTTTTCCACATTAATTAACTGTGATTAACGAAATATATTCGTTCAGATGTGATATTATGTAGAACAGAAGGAAATGCTGGAGCACAACATTAGAATGCTGAAATGTTGATGCTTGAAGAGTACAGGAAGATAGCTCTGTTTCGAAACTAAGTCTCAGACTTTCTAGCAGAGAGTGCGCTACAGCGATTAAAAGTCTATGTCGGACCGAGATTCGAATCGTAAACTTTGCTTTTGACGGGCATTTCTCTTACCCTATGGTTCTCCTGCATGCTAAGATGGAACGAGTTTGCTAGTCCAACGAGGCACAGCACGTGCGAGAACTCAGTGTTCTCGCCTGACAACAACACTCATACGCCTGCTCACAGCATAGCACAGCAGCTGGTACTTAGCGACGATTAAACCTGGAACCATTGAAAAGGTTAACTAGCATGTTTTTATGTCATTCGTATCCAGTTTGTAAAAGAAACCCGCCTTTCTTTGTAACTGGGAACATTCTGTGGCAGAGAACTCTTCCAGTGGAACGTGTCGTACGTATATGTTAGGATTGTACATTCGTTTTCTTAAGTAGTCAGTTCAAAAACGAAGTTAGTGTGTGGTAAAACACCTGGGACACACTCTGACTCGCACGTAAGTTCCTTACGTATTCATTATCACAGCTTGGAAATATCGATACCGAATTATATTTGGACTGTCTAGAAGGATGCTATGATGGGGAAGGGTCATGGGACGCTCGAATGATACGTCGGAGTGGTGTTGAAATGGGATATATGAATAGCGCATGATATCCGAGCCGTATTAACGTCTCACATTCTATGTGCAGGACAATATTCCAGACGAATCTTTTTCCACGATGCTTTACGCTTATTTGAGAACTGCACGTTTACATGAAGTGACACAGTCCTTTAAATACACAACCGAAATTTTTCATGTATACTGCGGTGAGTATATGTTGTCCGGTTGGTTACAAATACACAAATAATTATAACATCAGTAAACTACTAGACAAGATTTTTGCATCGTAAAATAAAGGTGCAAAGCTGCAGCATGACTTGATAGATGCCATCGAGTGTAGACGATAAGATTGGCCAGTTAGAGCGTCGTTGGAAGTGAGACGAAATTCGTGGTCGATCTGAAGAGCTACATCCCGCAAAACACGCGGATACTGCAGCCAGTGTGGCAGAACAAAGCGCCGCAGACTTTACGACAGGGATTTGCTGTCCCGGAGGCCGGCAGAGGCGCCTGCGACAGACGCCGCCGGGGGCAGCAGCGTCGGCCGCGATGCATTATTCAGGGGAGAGGCCGCGCGCGCCGCTGCGACCGCCTCTAAGCGGCCATCTGCACCTCGTCTCGTCCCGTCGCGCCGCACCTCCTATTGGCAAGTCAGCGGCGGATTGCCTGGCCGATAGCTTCGATCGGTACTTGGGGGCCACGGAGGCCGGCGAAGCGATGTCATGCAGTATATCTGGCTGCTGCCCGGAAAAGCTTTGTGTAATTCATATAGAAAGTGTTCAGAAACTGTTGGCTCCAATTACACTACTGGCCACTAAAATTGCTACACCACGAAGATGACGTGCTACAGACGCGAAATTTAACCGACAGGAAGAAGATGCTGTGATATGCAAATGATTAGCTTTTTCAGAGCTTTCACACAAGGTTGGCGACGGTGGCGACACCTACAACGTGCTGACATGAGGAAAGTTTCCAACCAATTTCTCATACACAAACAGCAGCTGACCGGCGTTGCCTGGTGAAACGTTGTTGTGATGCCTCGTGTAAAGACGAGAAATGCGTACCATCACGTTTCCGACTTTGTTAAGGGTCGGATTGTAGCCTATCGCGATTGCGGTTTATCGTATCGCGTCATTGCTGTTCGCGTTGGTCGAGATCCATTGACTGTTAGCAGAATATGGAATTGGTGGGTTCAGGAGGGTACTACAGAACGCCGTGCTGGATCCCAACGGCATCGTCTCACTAGCAGTCGAAATGACAGGCATCTTATCCGCATGGCTGTAACGGATCGTGCGGCCACGTCTCGATCCCTGAGTCAACAGGTGGGGACGTTTGCAAGACAACAACCATCTTCACGAACAGTTCAAAGATGTTTGCAGCAGCATGGACTATCAGCTCGGAGACCATGGCTGCGGTTACCCTTGACACAGAATCACAGACAGGAGCGCCTACGATGGAGTACGACGAACCTGAGTGCACGAATGGCAAAACGTCATTTTTTCGGATGAATCCAGGTTCTGTTTACAGCATCATGATGGTCGCGTCCGTGTTTGACGACATCGCGGTGTACGCACATTGGAAGCGTGTATTCGTCATCGCCATACTGGCGTATCACCCGGCGTTATGGTATTGGGTGCCATTAGTTACACGGCTCGTGGCTCTACGCTTCATTCGATCCCTGCAAAACCCTACATTTCAGCAGGACCGCATGTTGCAGGTCCCGTACGGGCCTTTTGGATGCAGAAAATGTTCGACTGCTGTCCTGGCTAGCACATTCTCCAGATCTCTCACCAATTTAAAACGTCTGGTCATTGGTGTGCGAACAACTGGCTCGTCACAGAACGCCAGTCAGTACTGTAGATGAACTGTGGTGTCGTGTTGAAGCTGCATGGGCAGCTGTACCTGTGCACGGCATCCAAGTTCTGTTTGACTCAATGCCCAAGCGTACCAAGGCCGTTATTACGGCGAGAGGTGGTTGTTCCGGGTACCGATTTCTCAGGATCTATGCACCCAAATTGCGTGAAAATGTAATCACATGTCAGTTCTAGTATGATACATTTGTCCAATCAATACCTGTTTATCATCTGCATTTCTTCTTGGTGTAGCAATTTTAATGGCCAGTAGTGTAATATAGGAGCTACAGAACTTCGAAAACAAATGTATTTAGCTATGGTACATCCTATGGTCCCCAACGGCAGTTTCTGTTGATGGGGATGATTTACACAGAAGGTAGTTTAACATGCAAATTACGGAAGAGGGATTCACAGGAACTGCTTTGATGAACAACCATTGGCGTTAATGCACGCAGTGAGTCGCCGGACCGTTGACTGTCACGTCCATTCGAAGATTCCTGGTGAGTCCGCAATAATAGCAGCAGTGACTGCAATAGCAGCGATGCGGTCTTTTTCTGTTTCCACAATGGTTTTGTACACCAGCTGCTTCCTATGCTCCCGAAGCAAGCAATCGAAGTACGCGAGGTCAGATGACCTGGGTGATGTGGCCACCACCTCGGCCATTTCATCGATTTCCGAGGCTGCCTCGCAGATGATTCCTCACAGCAGTGCTTAAATGGCCTGGTGTTCCATCTTGCTGGAAGTACAACCTTTGTCTAACGTTCACATTCTCCAGCTGTTCTGGTAACACATGTTTCGTGAATATGCGATATCTCCGTCCGTGCAATCTACTAATCACCGAGAATACCCACACATTATCTCCGAATCGCTGTTGATGATCACGAGTACCCCATAGTTTCTTCACATATGCAGAAACATGCGAATTGTGGATATTGACACAGCCATTGCGGGTAAACAAAATCTCGTCGATGTACAGAACCTCGGCAGAAAATAAGCGGTGTAGGGGTCAGGTGTAAAAACTATTGTGCACGCCTGGGGGAAAATGTTTAGTTGCTTGTGCTGCAACGCGCTGAAGATAGAAAGGATGAAGCCGCTGGTCATATAGCACATTACACAGGAGGCTACACCTGACATTAAGGATGTCTGCTACACGTCGAGTACTTGTACATGCAGAGTCTTCAACGCGTCGCAGAGTCTCGGGAGTTAGCACTGTTCGCTTCCGACCTGTATCAAGCATACGTCCATGGAAAGCGCCTGTTTACGTGGCTGGCGTTGCAGACGTCCGAATGTTCCTTGTCGTAAAACCAGTCCGCTGGGAAAGTTCAAAAATGGTTCAAATGGCTCTGAGCACTATGGGATTTAACATCTGAGGTCATCAAGCCCCGAGAACTTAGAACTACTTAAACCTAACTAACCTAAGGACATCACACACAGCCATGCCCGAGGCAGGATTCGAACCTGCGACAGTAGCGGTCGCGCGGTTCCAGACTGTAGCGCCCAGAACCGCTCGGCCACTCCGGCCGGCTGGCTGGGAAAGTTCTGTCGGTACTAATCTCACTGCAGCTCGGCAGTTTCCATTCACAGTCCCTTATAGCAGCATACGCAAACCCCTCCATGTTAAGCGTTTTTGTCATAGGGCGGCAGTAATTCCACTGAATTGGTGTGTTTAAAGAAGTAACAGTTGTTGTCACAAAGCGGTGATGCTTGCGACTGCATCAGTGTGTTTCCAAGTAGACATCAGAGTCAACCATCGGTAGACAGAGCAGCTTTGAATGTCAGCACACACCGAAAGAGGTGGTGTAGTGGTTAGCACACTGGACTGGCATTCGGGAGGATGACGTTTCAAACCCACGTCTTGCCATCCTGATTTTGATTTTCCGTGATTTCCCTAAATCGCTTCAGGCAAATGCCGGGATGGTTTCTTTGAAAGGGCATGGCCGACTTCCTTCCCCATCCTGCCCTAATCTTATGGGATTAATGACCTCGCTGTTTGCTCCCCTACGCCAAATCAACCAACCAACTATTGTCAGTACAGATTCCCACTGAACGGCACCAAAACAACACATTACGTCAGCATCACTAACAAAATGTTCCCTAACGTTACAAACTGACTTCAGAGACCACATGTTTCTTATCGATATAAATTTGTTTTGATGCTCTCTCCCTCTCATATTAAATTGAACGAATAGTTTCGGAACATCCTCTGCACATTTCCCTAGATAGACCTGTTCAAGATTAGAAAGGCCAACTGAGGGACAACACTGGTGAGATTAAAAGCCGTTCAGTTCTCTTGCTGACAGCTGAGGGGGACGCAGTTGCTTGGTCTGTCACAGAGCGAGGAAGGCCACAGAGCCTCCCCAGGGGGGTCCACTACTCTTTTGTGGATACGTGCGCAGCGAGCACGGGACCCCAAGCTAATGTGGCCTTCCTTCCTTTCCAGGCTGCATACCTTCCCTTTCCGCATCCTTCCCCATCCCCCATCTTCGCCCCCCCACCTCACCTCCGCCTCTTTCCTTCCCTTTCTCCCCTCTGGGAGTATGTTTTGTGCCTACGTCCGGAGACGGACGCTCGAAACTGTAACAAATTCTTTGCTTTCTCCGCTTGCAAGTCTTCGTCCTTCCTTTGTTCTTCTCTTTTCCTTACCTCTTCTCTTTGCCCTTTTTTCCGCTGCAGCGTTTGAGACCTCTCTTCTTTCCTTTCCCTTTCTCTTTTTTCCTCCCTGTGCGTGTCTGAAGAAGGCCGACCCACGCATTTCCATGCGTAGCCAGTGATGGGGTAACGCGTAATTCTTCGCCCTGGGTAGACAGGTAGGACACGTATGTACCCCCTGGTAACAGCCCGGCCCAGGGAGGGGTGATTACCCGAGCTGATACCTTCCGAAAGTGCCGATTTGTCCCTCCGTCCGTTTGTCGGGAGGTGTGACCTGAGGTGTGAACAATCACCTAAGGCGGGAGTGCCCTCAGAGAGGGCCCCCACAAGGAAGGAGCGCCCCATTGGAGACGCCGGTAATCATGGGGGATACTTTCGCAATAGTTTCCTCATCTTCTACTATGTCAGCTCACAAGAGTAAGTTCAATGAGTCTCAGCCACAGACAGTCATTCCATCGTTGCCACAGTTCCTTGTTGTTTCTCGGTCTGACGAAGGTCACGACTTCTCCACGGTCAACCCTTTCATTATTCAGAAAGGTGTCGACGCAATTGCAGGTCCTGTAAAGTCTTGTTCCAGGTTACGAAATGGCACCTTGTTGGTAGAAACAGTCAGTGCCCTCCTGGCACAAAAATTGCTGCGTACTTCACTGCTACACACCTTCCCTGTCCAGGTGGAACCGCACCGTACTTTAAATTCATCACGTGGGGTCGTTTCTACACGCTCTCTCGACTGATTGTCCGACGAGGATATTCAACACTACCTGTCCGACCAGGGCGTAACGGCTGTTCATAGAGTTATGAAAAGGGTTGACACAAACATTGTTCCAACCCGTACTGTCTTCTTGACATTTGACAGAGATCAACTCCCATCGAAAATAAAACCGGACTATGAGATAATTTCCGTTCGCCCCTACGTCCCAAACCCTACACGTTGCTATCGGTGCCAGCGGTTCAATCACCCAGCGAGTCCTGTTCCAACCCGGCCAAATGTGTTACGTGTGGCAAGGATGCCCATGAGGGTGCTTGTCCACCTCCATCCCCTCGTTGCATCAACTGTATGGGTGACCACGCTGCTTCCTCTCGAGATTGCCCCATTTTTAAAGACGAAAAGCTCATCCAGGAAATTAGAGTAAAGGAAAAGGTGTCGACCTTTGCTGCTCGAAAATTATTCGCCAGTCGACAGCCCACCGTGCCTCAGACAGGAAAATACAGCACTGTCCTTGCCTCTCCTTGGCCAACAAAGGAGGCAGCCATGCAGACTTGTGACCCCACCTTTAGTGCCACAGTCGTCAGATCGGCCAACGCAAAGATCGCCCATTCAACCTTCCCACTTTCGCCTGCCCACTCTATGGCTCACCCTTCATCGGGTTCTACTAAATCTCGAGCCCAAAAGTCAGACACCAAGACTTCGAAAAAAGAGCATACTCGTGAAGATTTTTTACTTACCCCAACTTCACAACCATCGGTTCCTCCTTCATCTAAACATCATGTTTCCAAGAAGGCTAGTAAGAAACCCAGTTCATCTCCTCCGCCACGGCGTGTCTCATCTACAGCACCATCAGGCGGTAATCGCCCTCGGCCGTCTTCTGTGTCGCCGAGGCGTACTGCTGGCGGCCGATCAACCGGCCGATCGCTGGTGGCAGGAGCTGCTCCTGAACAACCTATGGATCAGGATCTTCTGCCTTCGGCTGAATGACATTCCATGCTGTCGGACGCAAGCTCTGAGCAGTCGCTGAGTTGACGGAAACCTTGGTCACATTCCTCCATTTTCTGTTCACCCTATGTCCATTATCCACTGGAATATCCGCGGCCTTCGAGGCAATCGGGATGAATTGTCGATCCTCTTACGATCCTACTCACCGGTCATCTTCTGTCTTCAGGAAACAAAGCTGCGTCCCCATGACCACTTTGTTCTCCCCCATTTTCAGTCCGTCCGTTTTGATCTCCCCCTCTGTTGAAGGTACTCCAGCACGTGGGGGACTCATGATTCTTCTCCATAATACTCTCCATTATCACCCAATCCCCTTAAACACTTCCTTCCAAGCTGTCGCTGTCCGTCTTTCCCTTTCTGGATCTCTTTTTACTGTATACATTCCATCGTCCACACCAATGGCACGAGCTGATCTCCTTCATCTTCTTGGTCAGCTTCCACCCCCCTATTTGCTGGTTGGGGACTTCAATGCCCACCACCCGCTTTGGGGATCTCCACATGCATGTCCGCGTGGCTCACTATTGCTAGACGTCTTCCACCAAGCGGATCTTGTTTGCCTCATCACTGGGGACCCTACATTTTTGTCTGCCTCCACGACAAATTTCTCTCATTTGGACCTTTCGGTCGGTACTGTTCCGCTAGCTCGGCGCTTCGAATGGTTCGTCCTTGCTGATACACACTCGGGTGACCACTTTCCATGTGTCCTTAGACTGCAGCCTCTACTGCCATATATGCGCCCGCGACGCTGTAAGTTTGTCCAAGCCGATTGGACACTTTTTTCGTCTCTAGCGAGATTCGGTGACCGTCATTTTTCTAGCGTCGACGATGAGGTCACACATATTACAGACGTTATTCTTACAGCTGCGAACGTTCAATACCACGCACCTCCGCATTGCCCCGGCGCCCCCCAGTTCCTTGGTGGAACGCGGCATGCCGTGACGCAATACGTGAGCGGCGACGTGCTCTTCGCGTTTTCCGCCACCATCCTACTTTGGACAACTGTATCCGCTATAAGCAGTTCCGAGCGCGATGCCGTCGCGTCAACACTTTGCTGAGATTTCGAGCTCTTCAAAGTACCCGCCAGAGTTTCTCCCGAAGAAACGTGCAGCGGAAGTGCGACCTCTTGCTTTCTCCTCTCAAAATCGCGAAAGCTCCATGCGGGAACTCCAACATGCACTCTCTTCTTCTCGCTCCTCCGCCCCAGGACCCGATGGTATCCACATCCGAATGTTGCTGCATTTATCATACCATAGTCTGCGTTACCTCCTTCGCCTTTATAATCGAATTTGGACCGACAGTACTTTTCCCAGACGATGGCGGGAAGCTATCGTCGTTCCTGTTCCGAAACCTGGAAAGGACAAACATCTCCCCTCAAGCTATCGCCCCATTTCTCTCACGAGTAGTGTATGTAAGGTTTTGGAGCGTATGGTGAATTGCCGTTTAGCTTGGTGGCTGGAGTCCCGCAGTCTTTTAACACCTGGCCAATGCGGTTTCCGAAAGCATCGTTCTGCAGTTGACCATCTTGTTGCTCTCTCCACTTATATCATGAACAATTTTCTCCGGAAACCCCAAACAGTAGCAATATTTTTTGATCTGGAGAGAGCATACGATACCTGTTGGAGGACAGGCATCCTCCGCACACTGTTCTCTTGGGACTTTCGAGGTCGGCTGCCCCTTTTTCTTCACGAATTTATGGCAGAGAGCACATTTAGAGTGCGGGTGAACACCACTCTCTCCCGTACTTTCTCCCAAGAAAACGGGGTACCCCAGGGCTCCGTGCTGAGTGTTGTATTGTTTGCCATTGCCATAAATCCGATTATGGATTGTCTCCTTCCTGATGTCTCCGGCTCCCTCTTTGTGGACGATTTTGCGATCTACTACAGCTCTCAACGGACCAGCCTTCTTGAATGACGTCTTCAAGGATGTCTCCATCGCCTCCACTCTTGGAGCATCGAAACCGGCTTCCGTTTTTCTCCCAGTAAGAACGTTTGTGTTAAGTTTTGGCGACGTAAGGAGTTTCTTACACCCTCCTTACATCTAGGACCTGTCAACCTTTCGTTTTCTGACGTCGCTAAATTCTTGGGTCTTATGTTTGACAGAAAACTGTGCTGGTCCTCCCACGTTTCCTATCTTTCGGCTCGCTGTCTGCGATCCCTCAACACCCTCCGTGTCCTGAATGGTACCTCCTGGGGAGCGGACCGAGTGGTCCTTCTCCGCCTCTATCGCGCCTTAGTGCGCTCGAAATTGGACTATGGAAGCATAGTTTACTCCTCTGCTCGGCCGTCTATTCTTCGGCGTCTCGACTGTATCCACCACCGTGGATTACGTTTAGTGTCTGGAGCTTTTTACACCAGCTCTGTGGAAAGCGTTTATGCTGAGACTGCTGAACCTCCGCTGTCCAATCGGCGAGCAGTCCTTCTGAGACGTTATGCTAGCCATCTGTCTTCCATTCCCGCTAATCCGGCCCATGACATTATTTTCGGCGCCTCCTTGTATGTAGGGTATGCAGGCCGCCCTTCCTCCCTACTACCACCGGGAGTCCGCTTCCGTCAACTGCTCCATTCTCTTTCCTTCCGCTTTCCTAAAACCTTCTTGACAACTTGGGGTACAGCACCGCCTTGGCTACGTTCCCGGATCTGCCTGCTCCGTGACCTTTGTCAATTTCCCAAGGATGGTACCCCTTCACTTGTTTATCGTCGGGCATTTGCTGCTCTATGTGCACAAATGAAGGAAGCCACATTTATTTACACTGATGGCTCAAAAACATCGTTAGGTGTAGGGAGTGCCTATATTGTTGACGACACCCCAAATCGATTTCGGCTTCCCGACCAGTGTTCGGTTTATACTGCGGAGCTTTACGCTGTTCTCCAGACTGTCCAATACATCCGCCGCCATCAGCGGATACAGTATGTTATCTGTTCCGATTCTCTCAGCTCTCTCTTCAGTCTCCAAGCTCTCTACCCTCTCCACCCTCTGGTCCACCAGATTCAGGACTGCCTGCGCTTGCTCCATTTGGGGGGCGTCTCTGTGGCGTTCCTCTGGCTCCCAGGACACGTTGGTATCTGTGGCAATGAGGCGGCCGATATAGCGGCCAAGGCTGCAGTCTCTCTTCTTCGGCCAGCTATTCGATCGATTCCCTTCGCCGATCTACGGAGCGTTTTATGTCGTCGTGTTGTTCTTTTATGGCACGCACATTGGTCGACACTTCCCCATAATAAATTGCCGGAAGTGAAAGCTCTTCCTGTGCTAGGACCTCTTCGTCCCGAACGCGTCGTCGGGAGGAGATAATTTTAACTAGACTCCGGATAGGGCACTGTCTTTTTAGCCATAGACATCTTTTAAACGGCGATCCTCCCCCACTCTGTCCCCAATGCTCTCAGCTGTGGACGGTGAGACACCTTTTACTAGAGTGCCCCTATTTTACTCCGTTACGCGCCCGTCTACAGCTGTCGCCTGATATATCGTCTATTTTAGCAGATGAAATGCGCTCGGCCGATCGCGTTCTCGAGTTTATTAGTGCCAGTGAGATGACGTCAGTCATTTGAAGCTCTTTTTGGGGCCAACCAACCCCTTTCTGTAGTGGATTTTTAAGTTTTCCTTCTGCTTTTAGTTTCTCCAATTTTTTGAGTTTCGTTCCCATTGCTGCTGGTTTCCATTTTCGTTTTTTACCGTTTCCTAAGTCACAGACCGGGCGCTAATGACCATAGCTGTTTTGCGCCCCAAAAAACCAAAACAAAACAAAAAATGGCCACAGAGGCAGACACTTTTATGTCCATCTCAAAGAACCGGACACACGTCGGTAAGTTGATGCATCTTAAAGACAGCAACACTCTCGCTGAAACTCACCTCAAGTACCTTGGGACAATTACAAGTTGTTGGGGTCTTGAAGACAAGTTTAGACAACGAAAATACTGTTCCGTTGCAAGCAGAACATGATAATTGATATGGTTAATATATGTTACATTTTCAGTAATAGAGCATTTCGTGGCTCCTTAACATCTTAATGTAAGAAATTCGTCGTGCCCAGAGAAATTCAAACTGTAGGAAGACAGGAAAGGTAATGCTTTACACCATTTCCAAGGGCATTTTACGTGTATGTGTACAGAACGAAAACTAGTATTACCCGCCGTCATCTATGAATGTTGTTTAAATATATGAGTCGTTCCACTATTTCTTCTCACCCTTGAAAACATATTTCTTTTCACTTTATACATGGTTTTCCCACGAATCTTCTTGTGAAGAGCTGTAATGAAGGATTTTCTTCTGAACCCTCTAGTTCTGCATTTGCGAAACGTGTCCGTACGATTTAATTTTGTCGTGCATCGATTCATGCGTTCTTTTCTTCCAACTTACTCATATTTTATTCCGCCTGCTCTGCTACAACGATTTACCAGTCTGAAAGATCTCCATTTTGAGTTTTTTTCCCAATTATGTCTCTCGTCCTTGGAACTAAGAACTCTCCCCCGGGATTGTGACATATTTCCCGTGTCAGGCGACCAACTCAACTTAGTCGTATTCAGGGGAAGCATCTCGAACACAAGCGCAGAGCCGAGCGCTTAAGTTTCTGACTGTCCTGTTGTCAAACGGGTCTGATGCACCTGTAGCATTAACAGTCCGAAAATCCTCTTCTAGACTAACATCTAATTTACTGACGATCAGTTCGCAACGTAGGTGTCGAATTATCTGGACAGGTGAATTCAATTGAATGGAGATCACGTCGCATTCGATAGCAAATGACAGCGTAGGGGTAGACCAAGACGTGAGTAGTATTGATAACAATAGTTTACATTTTTTCTTGACAAGTGGCAGGTTTTCTCTGATGAGAACAGTTCGAACGAATACAGCGCTTACCAAATTCACAGTCCCAATGCATCACAATTTTTGCCAACACACAAACTGTTTTATCTTTCGCGTAATGAGGCCGCTTGGACCGGCAGAAGACGCCGGTGAACTTTGTAGGGGATTAAATTGTACAAAACAGTATCTTGGTCATTTGTTTCTAAAATACATGACGTTTTCCGCTTTTCAGTCATCATCACATGGTACGAGTACAGCAGCGACATATAGACACGTAGTCAGCATAAAAACAAATTATGAGATGTGCTAGGTTTCTCATACCCAAAAATCTCAGAGTTACTGTTAAATTACTTGATATACAGGGTGATCCAAAAAGAATACCACAACTTTAAAAATGTGTATTTAATGAAAGAAACATAATATAACCTTCTGTTATACATCATTACAAAGAGTATTTAAAAAGGTTTTTTTTCACTCAAAGACAAGTTCAGAGATGTTCAATATGGCCCCCTCCAGATACACGAGCAATATCAACCCGATACTCCAACTCGTTCCACACACTCTGTAGCATATCAGGCGTAACAGTTTGGATAGCTGGTGTTATTTCTCGTTTCAAATCATCAATGGTGGCTGGGAGAGGTGGCCGAAACACCATATCCTTAACATACCCCCATTAGAAAATATCGCAGGGGGTAAGATCAGGGCTTCTTGGAGGCCAGTGATGAAGTGCTCTGTCACGGGCTGCCTGGCGGCCGATCCATCGCCCCGGGTAGTTGACGTTCAGGTAGTTACGGACAGATAAGTGCCAATGTGGTGGCGCTCCATCCTGCTGAAATATGAATTGTTGTGCTTCTTGTTCGAGCTGAGGGAACAGCCAATTCTCTAACATCTCCAGATACTGTAGTCCAGTTACAGTAGCACCTTAGCATCAACTGACGCTGACGCCTTGTCAACAGCGCCTCAAGCGAACAAATGTACAACTAAATGAAACTTTATAGCTCCCTTAATTCGCCGACAGATAGTGCTTAGCTCTGCCTTTTGTCGTTGCAGAGTTTTAAATTCCTAAAGTTGTCGTATTCTTTTTGAATCACCCTGTATATCTATATATAGAATGAGACAAGCAGTTAATTAAGAAAGAAAAAAGAAAAAATGAAAGAAATAGCTACTGACACTCGTCTTCAGGTACAAAGGAAGTTTTTCATCCAATACGTCGAACACGTGTTACGCAACTTAACATCGACAACTCTCAATGTCAAGCTGTGTTTAACATGAACATTTGAGTAATGAGTGGTGCTCAAATGGCTCTGAGCACTATGGGACTTAACATCTATGGTCATCAGTCCCCTAGAACTTAAAACTACTTAAACCTAACTAACCTAAGGACATCACACACGTCCACGCCCGAGGCAGGATTCGAACCTGCGACCGTAGCAGTCGCGCGGCTCCGGACTGAGCGCCTAGAACCGCTCGGCCACCGCGGCCGGCAATGAGTGGTGCAAATTCGACACCGCACCGCCTTGACAAGCGGCCACTCCCGGCACCCACTTTGCCTCGGCGCACTCTCAGGCACACTGACTGTACTCAACACGGAAGTAAACATTGCGCCGTGTATTTCTCCGCGTTTGTTGTCACCTCGCTGGAGTCTTCTTCCCGCTGGCTAGATTACGTCCTGTCGAGTGCAGTCCCGACCGGAGTTACTGGACGTAATCTGCAGTTGCTACTTGACGCTGTGGTCCGCACCATCGGAAGAGTAGGCAACAGTTGCAGCATTTACGTGACATAACAGCCGAACAACGGAAAGTCAGAGTCTTCGCATAAGTGGTTCGTAAAAACGACGGACAACAGGCAGACACTGTAACTCCAAATTCCGTTTAGTACCATTTGTAAGAGCAATTAAGTAATACACGGTGTTCATACTTTACACGAGCTTCTTATCTAAAGAAAAACGCGTGCACCATCGATCGCACAGCACTTTCTGTGCAAAATCGTAATATTTTCCCTAAAACGCACGTTTTTCGTCTTCTCGTATTGCCTGGAGTAGGCACGTTACGCGTGTTGTGTATTTTTTCTGTCCTCGCTCGTAATACGTTCGACGCAGATATTGAGATAAACTCAGATGTCATCGAAACTGTTGATGGTGTACATCACCAAACAGCCACAATTACCTTTTGGTGTACCTTATTCAAGAAGAACCGTTACAGTTTTCTAAATGAGGCAATTAATCATTATACGACGTTTATGCCTTCATCTAAACCCATGTTACGTTGCTTTAAATGTCAGTTGCCCTCGGATAAGACTCAGTTACGTAAGTACAATAATGATGGTTGCTTTTGTAACTGTGAGTTATTGTCTGTCCTAGGGCAAGTCTTCTGTAAAGCAACGTAACGTGTGTTTGGATGAAAGCATGAAAGCCATTTGGTGCTGAACTGTATCAGTTCTAAATCGGTAACGGTACTTTCCTAATAAGGTACATAAAACCAGTTAGTGGTACGTTCCCGCTGTACCTCATGAACAGTATATATCAAATAACAGTCATGGTCCCCGGTCTTGTCTTTGACGAAGTTGCGTCCATCTCAGACGTTATTTCTGCAATCTGCCGTATCTGTAGCGGCGGATATTTCTTATAAAACTCCCCGAGTTCAGAAAGATCAATCTCATTTCGCGGCTTCTTATCGGTTTTGCGCCCCTATCTTTCGCTACAGAACACAGAACACAGAACAAGTTTCGCATTTCACACGAACGGCAAGACCAAATCAGCGCGGACTGGCGGGAAGAGAAAGCGACTGCCCAGCGATGTTTGAAAGAAGAACTACACGAGTTAAATATGTAACGCAGTGACTGTAAAATCAGTGCTTCACTGTAATTCATAGCATCATTCAGGGCCGGTCGCTGTGACCGAGCGGTTCTGGGCGCTTCAGTCCGGAACCGCGCTGCTGCTACGGTCGCAGGTTCGAATCCTGCCTCGGGCATGGATGTGTGTGATGTCCTTAGGTTAGTTAGGTTTAAGTAGTTCTAAGTCTAGGGTACTGATGACCTCAGATGTTAAGTCCCATAGTGCTTAGAGCCATTTGGACCATTTTGCATCATTCAGGCTAGAATAACGACAAAATAACCGATAAGTAAATGGGGCTTACTTCCACTGGTGTCACAACGTTTGATGTAGGAGCGCTACGACGGAAGAGCAAAGCCTGAATGTGCTGAGCAGAGGTCTAGCGTACAGTTATTTGGGATGAACAAAGTCGGTGGTGACCAAGCTACGTGCCATAGAGGGCAATCAGTATTTCGGTGGAGTGCGGCATTTCAGATCCCCTTTCACCCGCACAGATTTTATCCGTTGGTAAGTTTTCATAAGATATGTGACTTAATCCGAAAATTTGGATCAACTTACAGCTCTTCCACTAGACGCCGTGGGCGACCTACACGAGTAGCCTGGAGTGAAGCTACAGGTGTCACTGGACGCTGGAGAGTGCACCACGGCTAAGTTGTGCTGCGGCGGAGGAATATCCGCACGTGATCCGTGGACCTAATGTAGTATGTGGTAGCAGCGCCGTAGTTTTTGCTTCACACGCTGCCTGTGGAAGATCGTTAGCGTTGTGGCTGTAAACAATATGTTTACAATGAGCACCGAATACAAACAGAAACTCCTCGCGAATCGCGTAAATGTGTCTCATGAGGAGGAGCGCTTGCAGGAGTAAGTAGCGGCAACCCGCCGAGCGTAAACGTCGTGCCAGTAGCGGAGTGGCTGGGGCCCGGCAGTGCATATATCCAAGACTGATGTCAGTCGCCAGCCAATCCTCATCTGTTCTTTCGAAGCTGTTGCTCGCATTAGCTTATTCTTTTATTTCGCTTATTATCTGACTATCACATGTTTATGTATTTGTTGTTGTATCTGCTCGTGACGAGCAACAGTTCGTGTCTAACTGGCATTCAGTCTGTACTCGTGGCCGATTCTTCGTGCTCCGCGCTGTATCAACAGCATTGTACCTCAGTGGAAGAACAAAGTCCACAAAAAGATACTAACCAAGAGGGACCGAAAATGTCAATGACAGCAGTGAAAGGAATTATTGCTGTTAGTGAATACGGGACCATCTCAGTCGGTTTCAGAGCGAACATGGAGAAGGGAACTGTATCCAGGGGACGTTTGCAGTAGCATGCCATTGCTCACACCGGCACATTATACTTCGACGCTTCAGTGGGCCAAACAACACAGAAATTTTGGTCCGACAAGTCGCGATTTGGCATCCTTTCAAATGACTCAAGGCGGTGAGTGCACCGAAACTCAGTGAGGTGGTTAACCCTGTGTGTAGTCTTCTCAGGAGGTTGTTGCGGGAAGTTCTAGGGGTGTTTTCGTACCATAACTCAACCCCTCTCATTCAGGTTACCATGAACATTCCGGGTGGCCAAGAGGTATCCCCTATTCTACAATTTCATGACAAGTAACCATGGACACTTCTGTACCACAAGATGATAACGAGCGTGTTCTAGTATTAAAAAGAAATTACATCAGTCAGTAGCAAAGTCTGTCGTTTATTGGAGCAGATACAGATTTCGAGTATATTCATCAGGTCTCAGCTCTCTCTGTCACTTGCATGCCCATATAATGTATTAGTCTTAGTGCTCCGGTATGCCACCTGTTGGCACCTCCACCGATGATGACTATGTAGTAGTCGTAATCTAGATCTCCTCTAATAAACGGTGGATTTTGCGACTGACTCTTGTCCTTTTCTTAATCCTGAAATTCTGAACGGTCGCTGTGCACACAGGAATCTATCAGTTTAGTTCAAAACAGGGTTCACAGTAATGCACATATGCGTTCGTGGTTTGGCGAACATTCATGTGCCCTATCCATCTACGCTGGTCCGCTATGCATCCCATCTTTACCCAACAGAAATGGTTCTGGACCATTTGGAACAGCAGGTAAAACATAGCAATAAATATCCCTGATACTTGGTATTCTTTAGCGTCCAGTGATCAATGAATATCTTCAGCTGGATATGGCATATCTGAAGAAACTTGTGGACTCATTTCCTTGCCGATTTCAGGTTGTTAAAATTTGAACAACGTTACAGGCTATTAAACTGATGAGTCCTGGGGTAACTAATGTTTTATACCATGTTCTTAGTACTAAAAGCGAATCTGTCGAGAGGCCACATTCCGTGATGCTATCGGTGCTCCGTTTTCAGGCAGAAGTACCATTAGACATCTTTTTCCTTCAGCAATTAAGACACTCTCAAGCTTACTATCTCTCAAATGGACAACGACAACAAGAATGTAACTCATCAGTTACCTGCTTCCATTTATTTTAAAAGAGTTATTTGAAATGAAGATGACATCTCAAACAAACCGAATACAAGTGTCCAGTGGGAGCACCGTTTACCAGTCGCCCCCCTGCATTTGGTAGGGGAGTTATTTCAGTTCTTTGTGACGAGCTGCTGATGTAGCAACTGTTGCAGTCCAGTTTCACAACTGGGGTATTGGTGTTGGCGATGGAGACCCCTGCATATAAGCTGTTCTAAAGCGTGTCAGTTCGTCAGTCCATTGCGGGTAACGCATCGTTTGCGTACAAAGTCTGCTAGCGCCCACTACAGAATTATATCACTGGTAAAACGCTACGTACTGGTATGGTTCAAATGGCTCTGAGCATCTTAGGTCATCAGTCCCCTAGAACTTAGAACTACTGAAACCTAACTAACCTAAGGACATCACAAACATCCATGCCCGAGGCAGGATTCAAACCTGCGACCGTAGCAGTCGCGCGGTTCCGGACTGCAGTGCCTAAAACCGCACGGCCACCGCGGCCGGCCTACGGACTGGTATGTTTGAATTAAATTTCACTGGTTTCAATCTGCAGCGTATAAGGGTTTCTAGTGCTAGTCGGTTATACTTGAACTAAGATGAATTAATCCTTAGTTTTCGGTGGCTATATGGATTGAAATCGTTAGTGACAAACTAATTCACTTTCTCATAACTCTTGGATTTTCTGACTCTCCGCATAAAGAAATAATTGTACTGTCCTCATAAAGGATTTATCTACGAGGACGTGGAATGATGGAAATTGGAATCGCGTAATGGAAATCGGGCTCAGCTGGTACATGGACAATAATTGTCACTGCCTGACAAGCGAGGGACAAATTGTGGTATGCCGCCAACTTCACGGAAGTTGTTACGGAGGCTCACTGTCTCAGAAGATTTCAATGAGCCAAAAAGAAGAGCGAAGTGATGCGTTAGAGCTACAGTTGTAATTACGCCGTAATTATAACGAAGTTGTCTCTGTTACGAGACGAGCACGGGAACGGCTTCCGCCCTTTATCAGTTTTTCTTGGTTACGAGGACGTCAGTGTGAGGGACTGCCACTTCAGTCAATAGACACGTCCCCTGGATGAGACACAGTACGTCGGAACTTCCGTCGAGGCGGCGGTGAATTGCGAAACCAAACATTTTGTGTTTTTATCCTTCCAACTGAATGAAATTTTAGTTACTCTATTAAAACACCCTCAAGAAAGTCTTCCTCATACACCAAATTTTGCTTACGAGTTATCCATGTGAACCATAGTCAGTAACCCTTAATAGGTTAAAATATATGTGGTTGATACACACTTGCAGGCGTTTCTCTGAAATTTTCGTACTAGGCTTGACTGGTGTTGACAATTCTCATTTGGTCCTCATAATATATTTGTTTGGATCTCATAGGAAAAATCACTTCCACGATTCTAAATAATCGGTTCGCAGGCTTTAGGTCGCCATGAAGGCCTGCCAGATAGTATTTTCAGTCGGGAGTTCACAGTGGAAATTGATCCGGGAGAGCGTTGAACGTCGACTGTATATTCACGTTTTGAAAACTGTGAAACATAGCAGACTATGTGCTTGATATCTTATCAATCAACATTTTCAAATGGAAAACTGAGAAAACAATTTACATGATATATGCGCATAATAGAAACGACACAGTACTCTGCGTAGATTCAGTATTGCACTACAGCAGTAATGGAATTTGGGTCCCTGATATTTCCGGGCTTTGGCTACGATCCGCAGCATCGTTTGAGAATTTAAAAACAGTGCAAAGTAAGGGAGGAAATTAGAGCAGAGGCAGAGACAGTGACACGTGCTGGACAAGGCAGTGATCCTGGTTCAAGGTCACATATGGCACATGCTTGCAACTTGACATTTGTAAACTACAGAAATGAAATTTTACACGTTTGTCCTACCTTGATTGATTACTGTAAGTTAAATTCTGAACAAGACCACGATATTATATAGCAAAATAGTAATTATGTGTTGAGTCTGAAATACGGTAGCAGATATCTCCTTCACAATCAGTGATTACGAGCCGAGAACTTATCATGAAATGGTCAGGAGCCTTAGTTGTCATGAGACTAAACAGCTTGTCAGCCTGAAAATTTTACATACACCTAAGGTTACATAAAATAAGTTCTATCTCACACACTTTGTACGTTCGATTGCCTACTATAGTTCTTTCCTACTTGAAAATTCCCTTTAGCAGTACGATACAGATTAGAAACTTCCAACATTTCGTGGTAATCCAGGGGAATACTATTACGAAGCCTTCAAAGAGATGGAAACGAAATCCATGCCCAACGGTCATCGTACAGGAATTGCGTAGTTTTCCTCAGTCACAGAAGTGGAAACCCGTATGGTTCTTCCAACGAGACGGTAAACCATTTTCTTAGCAATTATATCCATCTCAAACACTGCTTTCTGACTAATGACCATGTCGTCAAAGAGGAATAAAAATCTAATCACACGCTTTATTTACGTCAATTATTCACCACTCATCGGGGTTTTGCAGCTGTCAAATGCAATGGTTTCATTTCCAACCTACTTTGTTACTGAATTTACATCTACATCTACATGATTACTCTGCAATTCACATTTAAGTGCTTGGCAGAGGGTTCATCGAACCACAATCATACTATCTCTCTACCATTCCACTCCCGACCAGCGCGCGGGAAAAACGAACACCTAAACCTTTCTGTTCGAGCTCTGATTTATCTTATTTTATTTTGATGATCATTCCTACCTATGTAGGTTGGGCTCAACAAAATATTTTCGCATTCGGAAGAGAAAGTTGGTGACTGAAATTTCGTAAATAGATCTCGCCGCGACGGAAAACGTCTTTGCTTTAATGACTTCCATCCCAACTCGCGTATCATATCTGCCACACTCTCTCCCCTATTACGTGATAATACAAAACGAGCTGCCCTTTTTTGCACCCTTTCGATGTCCTCCGTCAATCCCACCTGTTAAGGATCCCACACCGCGCAGCAATATTCTAACAGAGGACGAACGAGTGTAGTGTCAACTGTCTCTTTAGTGGACTTGTTGCATCTTCTAAGTGTCCTGCCAATGAAACGCAACCTTTGGCTCTCCTTCCCCACAATATTATCTATATGGTCTTTCCAACTGAAGTTGTTCGTAATTTTAACACACAGGTACTTAGTTGAATGGACAGCCTTGAGAATTGTACTATTTATCGAGTAATCGAGTTCCAAGGGATTTCTTTTGGAACTCATGTGGATCACCTCACACTTTTCGTTATTTCGCGTCAACTGCCACCTGCCACACCATACAGCAATCTTTTCTAAATCGCTTTGCAACTGATACTGGTCTTCGGATGAGCTTACTAGACGGTAAATTACAGCATCATCTGCGAACAACCTAAGAGAACTGCTCAGATTGTCACCCAGGTCATTCATATAGATCAGGAACAGCAGAGGTCCCAGGACGCTCCCCTGGGGAACACCTGATATCACTTTAATATTACTCGATGATTTGCCATCTATTACTACGAACTGCGACCTTCCTGACAGGAAATCACGAATCCAGTCGCACAACTGAGACGATAACCCATAGGCCCGCAGCTTGATTAGAAGTCGCTTGTGAGGAACGGTGTCAAAAGCTTTCCGGAAATCTAGAAATACGGAATCAACTTGAGATCATCATTTTACTTACGCATATTGTATTCTATTGCTAACTTATGGTTGACTTTCTGGTGATTGCTAAGTTTAGCGTTGCGGAGAAATAGTTACCCGCTTCACTTCGCTCCTAATGTCGTCTTAGTACCTCCACGATCCTCGATTACGAATGATCTGCACTATGACATTGTCTGCACAGAGCTCCGTAGGATTCGGATACAGACAACAAACCCACTGCCGCTGTAGGAATCCCAGCACGTTGGACAGAGGCCGATGATACCGACCGTGGCTTTTGCAGCGCTGGTCCCGAACATTTTCAACGGGGTACAGTTTTGGGACTTTTCGAGGAAATTACAGGGTTCGCCGTCGAGAGAAAATGTTATATTAGAAGATAAAGCTGCCAAGAGTCCCTTCTGAGGTAACGGGCAAACAGCGAAAGTGTCTGTCCAGCTACATGATGTAGCAGTTTCGATTACAGACATCCGCCAGCGCAGTCACGGAGTCAGTTTCAGATTGTGTCATTTACCAGCAGTAAGCCTGACGTGCCGGCAACCCTGCAGACAGAGAAACATCGCACACATGCATATCTCGTAGGCGCCGCCTCCCAGGTCAGGGCCCGCGGCGAGTTTCACTTGCAACCGAGAAACGACGGGGCAAGCGCCACCATCGTCGTGGGAGATCTACTTCCCTCCGCCGAGTCACGTTCGCGCAAACAGAACCACAAGTATACGTTCGCGCACTGGATATTCTTAGCGGCGCAGTTCCACTCACTGACAGTTTCCCGCGAACGCTCTTGACTTACTCGTCTGCCGGCTAATCCTACTCCTTCAATCAAAGCCCGCTTGGAGCCAACGCCTTGGGGACATCTCCAAAGTCGCCTGCGAGAAGTATCTCCGGCCAGCTGCCGCCGGGTACAATCTTTTTGCTTCCTGTGGGAAACTTCATTGGATTAGTCTCTACATCCTGTCGTCTTAATTAACTTCGTTGTTTTCCAGGCGAACACCTGATAGAAGACTGAGAGAGTGTGGTATTAACTTTTGATCTGGAACGTGTCGTGTCCTACGTATCTTACTATCTGAGATATAGCAGGGTGCATTCCTCGCAGAGGACTTTCCAAGATCAGCGTTGGAGGTCACATGTACTGTATACATATACGGATTAGATAGGGGTTAGATTAGTCTTTCCTACCAGGGAACATATCCCTAGTCTTCCATCACCAATTGTTGAATACTTTTCTTTTACTTTCGTAAAAAAATCACAAATCTTAGGCTATCGATTTCGGTTAGTGATGAACATCTTCAGATGTTGGTGTTGATTGCTACTTCGTTTAGAGAGCCATTTCACTCTGCCGTAAGGCAGACATGACACTAGTTTCACAAGCTGGGATACAGATGCGATTAGAACAGTGGTCATTGACAGAAATAAAAGAAAGTCATCCTACACTTCCTGTATCTCTGTCTTAATCCTTTACTGTGTCGTAGCCTGTGATCATTTGTTTGTTTGACCTAGTACGTTGTAGCACTGCTGCTTGTCTTGTCTGTTGCTTGTGAGTGTGTCCGAAATGTGACACTGTTTTACTGGTCTGGAAACGGACCAGGCATATTTGGTCCTTGTGCCATGGAGTAATTCATACCCTGTAGAGAGATTTTTTCCCTTTCCGGTGTCACACATGCCAGAGATCGTGGCACATCGGCACTGTCTTTCAGTCGTAATTCTAGCCTCGTACACCTGTGCGGTCGTCACTGAAGATAAATACAGGGAGCCCTACGTAATGGTAAGCCTGCGAAATTTAAGTTTGGTCACGTTCATGGATAGTAATCGTTTCTGTCAGACTGGCACAAACATCTAGCTCTTCGTGTTGCAAACGGGCAGTGTAGCGTTTCTCCTGCGCTGTAGCGCATTATACGTAACCAGTGCGTCCCGCCCCGCCCCGCCTCCAGCAACTGCTGCCATGCTGGAGCGACAAGGGTGAGAGCGCCAGGCAGTCTACCTGCGACCCCCTCTGGAACGTGGCTGTGGCTGCTTGCGTCCATCGCAGTCGGTGGACAGCGCAGCGGTAATTAATACGTCCAGCGGCAGTTAGCGTTTGTATGCGGGTCTGGCCGGCCGCATCCGCCATTAATTACCGCCTGTTGTGCGGAGCCAGCTGCGCAAATAACGACAAACGCGCCGTGCAAAACGGACGCGTGCGGCAGTTTCCAGCGGGTGCCGCGTGGCGCTGCGGTCGCAGTGAGCGCTGGCGGGGCGCTGGGGCGGGCGTGCAGCTCGCGCGCAGCTTTGTGCTCTGCAATCACATTTCCTGCGCCAGGCGTCGCTACTTTGTACCACCGACTGCCAGCCACTTTACGCTCGAAAACCAATCTGCATCATATTTCACTCGGCAGCCAAGTGACGGATTCATGCTTGTAACACGTCCGCGGTTTGCGTATAACGACTAAAGTGACTCACCTGTGCGGCAGGTAGACAACGCGCGCACAATTTACCGGCGATTTTCCATAACGTGACATAGACTACTAACAATTCTGCCTCGCTGTGGAGGATAACTACAGAGATGCTTCACAGTGTTTAACGGAATCTTGCGCATTTACATGGAACGAAGGGAAACAGATCGAAATCTACACTGATAAAAAATTGCATAGCACCTAATAGACCAAACAGACCATCTTCTAAGTAGGCCCCGCTGCATATCACACTGGAGAGCATACACACTCACTCACAGCAACTAACATTAAATCCGTCCTGTAATTAATGGTGACGTCGTCTCATGCATCAATCGGAAACATTCCATCAGCGAATGTATTTCAGGTCCGCTTACGAGGCAAACCACTTCTGTTTACAAATGCCTAAACAACTTTCAGGACCTTCGTGCCATCATCGGTGGGAGCTCTTAATCAATTCTATTTTTCTACGTTGTTGGCTTTCGTAGGAGCTTCTTTATGTTAATGTATACTTATAGCACGTTATCTGTGAAGTTAGTTTCAAAATATCCATTATCATGTGCGTGCTCACCTGCTTTTGAGGCACTCCACTCGCAAACTACACTTTTTCACTTCACAAAACACAGTGCTGTGCAGATGAAAGCGGATATTTCGGAACTAATGTTGCAGGTGACACGGTTTCAGGATATAAAGGAGTACTCTCTTGCTGTGGGATCTATGAGGATAGCTTTAGTGACAGTATTTCGCAAAGTTATAACCTGCAAACGGATAAGATACAAAGTTTCGTATGATACGTATTCCGAAGCACTATGTTAATCATAGGACGATAAGCCATACACACAGCTTAAGTGTTTTCTGTTAAAACCCACTGTGCTGAAAAAAACAGCACATAGTTGTGTACATAATTATTGTTTAAAATTATATATGAGGAGGACGAGGATCTATAGGAGAAATAATCTGTGTAATGGTTTAAATGCCCTACTATCATAGGTAAATCTGACTGCGAGAAACAAAGCGACAATTATAACAGCATTTTTTACTCTCACAGTCGGTTTTAACAGAAAATCTCTTCAAAGTTGTTTAAAAAAATATGTGGTGAGGTGACAATAGTCCTGGGATACCTTCTAATGTCGTATCGGACCACCTTTTACCCGGTATGGTGCAGCAATTCGACTTGGCGTGGAATCAACAAGTCGTCCGCTGCAGAAATATTAAGCCATGCTGCCTCTATAGTCGTGCGTATCTGCGGAAGTGTTGCCGGTGCAGGATTTTGTGCACGAACCGATCGTTCCATTATGTCTCACAAATGTTCGATAGGATTCACGTCGGGCACTTTCTTTCGTTTACGCCATAGTCCCACAGCAATCGCTGCGTCGGCGTGGTTACAGCGGATGTGGCAATGTTAGGGATGGCCGGGGCCGGATACCCTTCCTGCCTCCCCCCCCCCCCCCCCCCCCCCCCCCCCCCGCCCCAGGACGGAATCAGTGTACCCCAACTGTGTGCGTCGAGTATAAATAGTGAGATAGAGCAGACGTGTTTCAAATGTCTGCGACGCGTGTAACTGAGGTGGAACGTGGGGACCAGCCCGGTATGCACCTAGCGGGATGTGGAAAACCGCCTAAAAACCACATCCAGGCTGGCCGGCACACCGGCCCCCGTCGTTAATCCGCCGGGCGGATTCGATCCGGGGCCTGCGCGCCTGCCCTAGTCCAGGAAACAGCGCATTAGCCCTCTCGGCTACCTTGGCGGTTTGGATTCACGTCGGGCACTCTTAGTGGCCAAATCATTCGCTCAAACTGTCCAAAATGTTCTTCAAACCAAGCGCGAACAATTGTGGCCCGGTGACGTGGCGCATTATCATCTGTAAACGTTTCATCGTTGTTTGGAAACATGAGGACCATCAATGGCTTGAAATGGTCTCTAGGTAGCGGGATATAACCATTTCCCGTCAATTATAGGTTCAGCTGGACCAGAGAACCCAATCCACTCCATGTAAGCACAGCCCACACTATTATAGGGCCACAGCCACCTTGCACAGTGCCGTCTCTCAATGACTCCGTGAGGTCTGCGTCCGCAAGTGAACCCTGCCATCAGATCTTACCAAGTAAAATCGGGACTCATCCTATCAGCCCACGGTATTCCAGTCGCCTTGGGCCCAACTGATATGGTCGTTGAGTCCAGGATAGACGCTGCTCCGATTGAGCAAATTTACTCGTGTCCATCGTCTGCTGGCACAGCCCATTAACGCCAAATTTCGCCGTACCGTCCTGACGAAGACGTTTGTCGTACGTACCACATTGATTTCTGCGGTTATTTCACGCAGTGTTGCTGGTTTGTTATCACTGACAACTCTACGATAACGCCACTAGTCTTGTTCGTTAAGTTAAGGCCGTCTGTCACTGCGGTGAAACTGTGAATATCGGAATACTGAATTCCCTACAGTTTCCGAAATGGAATGTCTCAAGCGTCTAGCTCCAACTACCATTCCACGCTCAAGGTATGTTAATTCCCACCGCGCGGCCATAATCACGCCGTAAACGTTTTCACACGAATCACCTGAGTACAGATGACAGCTCTGGCGCTTCACTGCCCTTTTATAAGATATGTGCACGATACTACCGTCATTTGTACGTGTGGATGTTGCTGTCTCACGACTTTTCTATCTTGGTGTGTAGCCTTTGTCCGTCCAAATATTTATTAGAATATCACGAAGTTTCAGAAAATTTTCTCTCTATATATTAGTAGCTGAGTATCAAGCGTTGCTCGTGTATGTATTTATTCGACTCTTCTATTAGTCCATCTGATCCTCCCCCCACCCCACCCCCCTGCTCCACCCCCATATCTGTGTTCGTCTTTCCCCTTCGTTCTCTGTCCATGTCTTGCCCCCCTACTCTCCAAGTTACCTTCGCCTCAAGAGTCACTTGCTGATTCTTACCCCCGCAGTATATCTTTCGAGACAGCAAGTAATGTATGTACCAAGATTGGTTGAAAGCTGACGATTGGTTTAGGTGTTGTTTTTCTACCCTCGGTTATTCACGCAAATATTTATTTAAGATATTTCATGTATGTCTGTAGGCGTATTTAACATGTATATCCAGGGAATTTCGCCATGCAGTTTAGTTTTCACGCAGCTCAGTATTTAAGACGTTATTTCACCTGAAGTATGTGAAGTAGAACGATATAAATTTGGAGATATATTTAGCGATATGTTCGGAAACAGTATGCAAAATGTGTCACCAATACAATTAGTTGTAACGAAGTGATATATTTAAACGTCTTGCCTGATAAGGCAGTTTTACTGCATGAGCAGCATAAAAGTTGCAAGCGATAAACGTTTCTCCTTTCATCATTTTGTGGGGGCTATTAGCGAGGAAACGTTTCGTAAAGGTTTGAAGTTATGTGTAAGGTTGTCACTAACTGCTCTCATTCTCCAGTTGTGGGTTAATAATGCTTGGGTATTCGCGCGTAGTGCGCTACACCATTTTTTCACCCCCACCAGCACCCTCTCCCCTTCGATAGGTAATTGGTTGTTACCCAAACAGCGATTATTTCCGGACAGTAAATGGTATGTGTACAAGCTTCGTTTGAAATCGGTCCAGTGGTTTAGGAGGAGATGTGGAACATACATACATACTTACATACATACATACATACATACATACATTTTTGTAATACATACTAAAAAAAGTAACCCAAGTCCGTACGTTTGTTAGAGTATCATGTAAAAATCTGAAGTAAAAAAGTCAATTTTTCGAGGTTTTTTTTTAACAACTTTAAACAACAACTTACCTTTATATAGCAGTATAGATGTCACTTAACACCATTTTTTACAAGACTTGCAGTCAACATTTCTGAACAGTTTGCACTGTAACTTACGTAATTATGATTTATGTTGCCTTGATGCCTGTTCGCAGTATTTGCGTCATACTCTTGTTGAATTCAGTAGCATTCTTGTCGGATTTGCAGATGATATATACACGTTGACGCAAAATGTCAGCAGTCCTTCAGGCCGCAATATTCAGGCGAGAACACCGTTTGCTAATCTCGCCGGAACTGACTCACATCCTCAACGACGGCCTTTTCATACGCTGCAAAAGCAAACAAATCGTGCGCCATAAGTCGTCGCTGATGCGGCTCTCCTGCCGATTGGGAGTGCAGCGTCCCGTTGATAAAAGCTGCAGGAACGATTAACCATCGTCAAGGATCAGGGTCAACACATTCTGGCGACCGAGTCAAATAACGCTTTTTACATAAAAGAGGATTCCACATTTCACTTAAGGGGTAGCCATTGTCTCTATAATATTAACGGCAAGTCTGTTTTCGACTGATTTATTTAAGTCACGGTCCTCATAGCGAGACCCAGGGGGAGTTTCGACTGTATGGACCGTGTGTCTTGCTTGGAAGCTAACCTCAGTCACGCTACTTGCGCTTCACAACAGTAGTACTCACTTCACTCTGCCCTCAGGCTTGCATTCAGTACTGCTCCATTCTGTGTCGGATTTAATTCTCCGCTGTGTTAGTTATCAGTACTGGCGTGTATCAGTGTTAACGGAGAAGTTCACTCGCGAAGAGCTGGGCGATATGCAGCCCCTGTACGGGTCCACTGCTTGCAGTTGTAGGGCGGCACGGCATAGCTGTGCTGAACTGCGACGGCAACCCCAGCACAGAACCTCTGCATCTGAGGTAGGTTGTATCGATTTGTATATTATATTGTAAGGTGTAGAAAAATTTCCTCTACCGGTCAGAATAAAAGATTATTTATTCGTCACACGACCGGTTTCGTACTTGTGTCCATCGTCAGGTGTTTATACATACATGTACATGTTTATATTGTCCATGCTCAGGTGTTTATACATTCATGTACATGTTTGTATTAACACCTGAAGATGGGCACAAGCCCGAAACCGGTCGTGTGATGAACAAATAATGTTTTATTGTGACCGGTAGCGGAAATTTTTCTACACCCTGTGAAGGAACAGTCACGGAGTTCAGCAGCATCCACTGTGGATAAAATTCAGTTATTTTGTAAATTTTGGTGATTTCATATTACAGGCTGTTTCTGAGTTCTGAATATATTTTCACAGAGACGGAGGGAATTCGGGTAAAAAGCTGAATAAATCGCAATTGCATTATTACTCTGTAACGAGCCACCGGATACCACGCGTACCTTGCACGAAATTACTCTGTAAACATCCTTGAATAACGTCCCAAGTTTTGTGGGTGAAGTTCTCATTACACTGTATCGAGCCTATGTGATAGTGATATGTCGGTACGGAGATGCAGAGAGCACAGGTTTTCCACGAGCGCCATTTGGACAGTTATTGCGGACTGGAAGCGGGCTGGGTTGGTGTGACGGCGGCGGAGGCAATCTCCACTTTGCCTGGAAAAAAATTATTTCGCAGATTAATCTTCATCCTTTGATCCAGCGACGTTCTGATCTCTGGATTCGCCCAGAAAAGAAATGTTTCCAGCTATGTATACGCTATGGATTACCTCGTTGCTGTCCATATTTTCATAATAAACGACGACACAATTACGTTTAGTGAGAGTGGCTATCGTATAAGAATAGGCCGCTGCCACTACTGCACAATAGCTCTCCCCTATAACTTATGGGACTAGACCTCTTGGACGAAACAGTAAGGTAGGGAAATAGCTGTGCCGCTAATTGGGAATCATTAAAAATCTAAGAGAGGTAACAAAAACATGTCACCAGTAACAATTACTTCATCAGGAGTTAATACTATCGTTAAGTCAGAGGGAGGCGCTTCCGTGACAAAATATCTTCGAGGGGATTCATATTTTCCTCGTAACTGCAAACCTTGCCAGTCGCTCACCAACAGGGATGTGGCGGTGACGACACTCCGGACTGGCATTCGTGAGGACGACGGCTCAAATCACCGTCCGAAAATCCAGTTTCTAGTTGTCCCTGGTTACCCGGAATCGATTGAGGGAAATGCCAGCACCGTTCCTTTGAAAGTGGATAGCTGAGATCTTTCCTTATACTCATCCAGCTGGAGCTTCTGCTCCGTCTCTAGTGACCTCTTCGATAATGTTACGTTAATATTCCTTTGTTTTAACCCTTTTGATTTCGACAGCTACTAATTGTCAAGAACAATAATATCGAAGTTGGAGATCAAATGTACATCACAAATACTTTTACGAAGAAACGCTCTGCATTTCTGTATGCGTGAGATAAGAAGAGTAGACTGTCGAGACGAGAGCTCAAACGCATTACATAATATGTCGCTCTGCCGCTTGAGCGAGTGCTCTGCCGCTCTGCGGTGTTGGTTCCTGTAAGGTAGGCAGCCCATCAGCGCCCACAGCGATGCGGTTGCATGCCTGGTCAAGCCGCAGGCGCGAGCCGTGTACGCGCCGGCAGTCAGTGTGTGTGTGTGTGTGTGTGTGTGTGTGTGTGTGTGTGTGTGTGGGATGTTGGAGGGGTGTGGAGGGGGGGCGGCATCATTAGGATGGGCCAAGGCGTGCGTGACGCGAATAAAAGACCGGCAGGCAGGCGGGTGTTGGGAGGATTTGGGGGAGGAGGGGGGCGAGGGCAAGAGGAAGAGAGTGCGAGGCAAGGCGGTCCCAAGTCGGACCAAACACGCTCTGCAGTTCTGTAGCCGAGAGCCACCAGACTGGCTGTCTACAAACCCAGCGTTCAAATTTGCAGTTACTGACGTGGAATAAGTGCGACACATTAGCAGATCAACCATTACAGTATCGTGAACTTGGGTTCCATCCTACCTAAAGACTCGACGCACTACGTAATATGAGGACCGTTTGTTCGTCCACACTTACAGGAGAGATTCTGAGGAGTTTGGGAGATCTCTGATCAGAGATTAGCAGAATTAGGGGTTTTCAAGAAATCCTTCAAACCCCACTCATATCATTCATTAAAGATGACGCGATTCATGAATTACGTGACCATCTTAAGAGTTTTTTAATATTTGTGCATGTGTCTCTCTTTGTAGTTGTTGCCTGTGGACTGGCCGTTGTGTCACGTGGCTTACTCAGCCGCTACGCACTCCTGTAGGCGGCCGTGGTAAACGGGCGTTAAGCGTACTGTAGTGAGGTCTCGTGTTAGCATTGAAGCGCAGAAGAAAACGATAGAGCGCAGTTTTCGTGTGAGATCTGTATCAGGAATTGTAAGGACTTATTTGGTTCCCTGTCAGAAAAAATCCGATACCAGAAAGCGGAATTAATGTCTTCAGCTAAGGTCAAATGGTTCAAATGACTCTAAGCACTATGGGACTTAACATCTGAGGTCATCAGTCCCCTAGAACTTAGAGCTACTTAAACCTAACTAACCTAAGGACATCACACACATCCATACTGGAGGCAGGATTCGAACCTGCGACCGTAGCAGCAACGTGGTTCTGGACTGAAGCGCCTAGAACCGCTCGGTCACAGCGGCCGGTCTTCGGCTAAGTCCTATACCAGTCACATTACCTCTGTATCTTTCACAAGAGCACTTGGGTCACTTACAGTAATTCAATTTGGCAAACATCTGCCGTGTATAGTTTTCACAGATCTGTGAATCGATTCGCGAGCATTTCAGTAATCACAGGACCGTTCTAGCAAAGGGAACGTTACCAAGTCCAGCCTGACTATCGGCGATTAAACGAACTTCAGAAGCAATCATAAAACGATAAAATGGCAATTGCTTGCATTGATGGAATGTGGCAAAACTGTGTACGATGATGTTTCTCTCGGACATCTACAATGTAAAAACTGGGTAAGAAATGTATTTGATGAAGATGCTAAATCAAGAAGCCGAAATATTTTGAGTTGTATGTGAATTTAAATAACGTTGCCCACATGAACTCATTTTGGCTGGCTGAAAAATACTAGTGCGTACATAATTCCGTTGGAATGAAACACCAATCGACACACAAGGCAGACTTGGTCAGATAATGACATAATCGACGAGAGACTATAGTGTAACGAAGCATGTTAATTACCTTAGAAATAAATTCAGTGGCTTTGAAATAACACTGTAATTAAAGTTTTAAATATTTAAATACATTTACTCACCGTGAGTACCTAGCCTAAGTTTATTATGCAGGCGAATATGAGTTTACTGTGGTAGGTGCTTTCGTAGCTACGAACTGTTTATTTATTTTTATTCCCATTAGATTTAATGCGTTGCAGAGAGAAGCGACGTAGTGGATTATACATCAAAGAGCAAAGCGCTGCTTTTTTGAGAGCGGAAAAAAGAGGATGTGGAAAAGGTGATGTATTCTACTGCTGTTGCCATGACTCGCGAAAGCGGGTGGTATGCTCCAGACCTCAGCCGATGTGTCCTCCATCCTCAGTAAGAGTTGCACGTCTAACTAAAAGTATGTGTGTGCTGACACGACAAACATTTGAGTCAGTAGCATTTCTCACATGCTTTCTAATCAGTACTAGTGGTTCACCGCCATATGTCGTTCGAACCATCATCACGACGCAGTTAATGACTGTAGTTGGTCAATCAAGTACATATGTGAACAGTTACTGAATGATGTGAGTTCAGCAGGCCATCCGATTCTTGCCCGCATCGCACTACCCAGGGAAGGGGGTGGGTAGAGGGCCCTGCACATCAGCGACGGATCGCCGACAGTATATTGTACTGCTGAGGAAAACCGTACGCTGTGTTGGGCAGCAGTGGCAACTGATCTCTGTATCTCCACGAGAACAGGCGAAAAATAAATGAGAAGTAAACAGGAATTGTAATTTACTGAACTTGTTTTGAAATCCTTTCTTTGGGACTGTAGGTTACTTTACAACACAGGCAGTATTACTGAAACCTGGTGATTAAGAAAGGCAGGATTGGGTTACAATTGTGGACGGGGCCCGAGTCAATTACTATTGGTATGCTTTGCAATTTCACTCATTTATTTTAATAAATAATTTTTGAAAACAAGCCAATGAAGTCACAATCAGAATTTTAAAGCAAGTTAACCACAATCACGGCTGAAGGCCTTTAACGCCAGAATGGCAATTATAGAAAAATTAAACAAACATACATGAAATACAGACAGCAAATAATTTTGCCGGCCGGTGTGGAGGAGCGGTTCTAGGCGATTCAGTCTGGAACCGTGCGACCGCTACGGTCGCAGGTTCGATTCCTGCCTCGGGCATGGATGTGTGTGATGTCCTTAGGTTAGTTAGGTTTAAGTAGTTCTAAGTTCTAGGGGACTGATGACCTCAGATGTTAGGTCCCATAGTGCTCAGAGCCATTTGAACCATTTGAGCAAATAACTTTGGAAAACAAGGCAACCAGAATTTTAAAGCAAGTAACCACAATCACGGCTGAAGGCCTTTAATGCCCAAAATGGCAATTATTAAAAAATTTAACAAACATACTGTCAAACGGTGAATGGTATAGCAAAAGTTAATGTAAAAAAAGAAGCAACAGTCCACCAACCAGGTGGGACAAATGATATTAACTTAATAATACAATAATAAAATAAAACACAAGGGCCAGTGACAGACGGTGCTCCAGGAATCGACCTCTCAGTAGGTCACACCAAAAACACTTTCGCGAGTGAAGAGAAAGGCAGTCAAGAGTTGCATTCAGACCACAAGATAGTAGCTCGGACTAGTAGCAGTCTAACGAGCGACTAATGGTAATCTTGGTGAAGCTACCTGACATCCAACAAAACAAATGCAAGATGTAAAATTACGTCAGAGACGGAACCGGCGGTCTGGCTCCCGCCTGTGGAATACCGTGCTTAGAGCGGCCGGAACAAGAAGGAATGACTACCACTAAGGTAGAAGAACGCCACCCAACCTACAGTCACGAAGCTGTCAAACTTACACGCCTCACCGGACAGCGGCGGCAAGGCGAATGAAAATGTACGAGGCATTTTAAGTAAGAACCGTTTTGAAACTAAAAAAAGACGTGCTAAGATATCTCAATAATTTTATTTTTACATGGAAGCCTGTACCTTAATCTACTTTTCTACATAATTTCCGCCAATATTTAGGCACTTGTCATAACGTTGTACCAGTTTTTGAATACCCTCCTCATAGAAGTCTGCCGCCTGACTTGTTAACCACTACATCACCACTGTTTTGACTTCGTCATCGTCTTGAAGATGCTGACCGCCCAGGTGTTTCTTCAAGTGCAGGAACATATGGAAGTCACTGGGCGCAAGATCGGGGATGTACGGAGGATGATCTAGAGTTTCCCATCGAAAAGATGTGTTGAGATCTTTGGTCTGATCCGCCACATGCGGACGGGCATTCTCTTCCAGCAAAACGATGCCCTTGCTCAACTTGCCACGTCTTTTGTTTTGATTTGAATTGAACGGCGCAGATTGTGCAGTGTCTTACAGTAATCTGCTGCATTGATTTTCTCATCACGAGGCGACGACGAAGACGACGACGGAGTCAAAACAGTGGTGATGCAGTGGTTAACAAGTCAGGCAGCAGACTTCTATGAGGAGGGTATTCAAAAATTGGTACAACGTTATGACAAGTGCCTCAATATTGGAGGAAATTATGTAGAAAAGTAGATTAAGGTACAAGTTTTCATGTAAAAATAAAATTATTGAGATATCTTAGGACGTCTTTTTTTAATTTCAAAACGGTACTTACTTAAAAAATAGGCCTCGTAAGCTGCCGTTACTTACACTAACCCCCAGGGCAGCTAACTGGGGCGTTAGCCGCCACAAGACAGAAAAATACCGCTGGTTGAACTTAACGATGTAAGAAGCTGAAAATAGTAAATAGTAATTAGAAGCTCAGGAAAGCTAATCAGATCCGCCTTCCCCAGGTACTCCACTCGCTGCTTTTCTCCTCGGCGACACTACGAGCAGCAACACTAACCGAAGTCACTGGAGAATCGCGAGATTACACAATGGTGGAGGTTTCTCTACGTGAATTGCAAAGCACTCAACTTAAACATGCATGATCCGGTTTCGACGAGGTCGCGATCATTGCCCTTCGATCCATACTCGCCGACAGCGGTCCCGGCGTGGTGTCGCTGCTCCTGCGTCCCCAACCGAACTCCACACTCAAACCACACGGAAAAAGAATGAGGTCGCCCCAAAGGTATAGCAGCAGAACTACATATTGATAAGCGCCGCTGCTGCCACTAGCGGACAGGCAACGCCTATGAAACCGAGTGGCGCCAGTGAACACGAGAAGAAGACAAACAACGCAACCATGCCAACTAAACGATACAGTCTGGCAGAAACCTACACACGGCACCAACGCGAGCCGCAGCACGGCTGAGTTACATTTTTTTACTGATGCCAAGTGGGTTGTACTCATAATTGCAGTGCCCCAATAAAGGAAAGTTTTCGTTTATTAATCCTCAATTCCCTTTTCATTCATTAGTCATATATTATAGCTACATGTATTAATTCATGTTGCTTCGCAATCTCTGTGTGTCTACAGAAATATAGTCAATAGCAGTACTGCTGCTTACCACTTGCTGGTTCCCTAACGGCGGACAGCCGGCCGGGGTGGCCGAGCGGTTCTAGGCGCTACTGTCTGGAACCGCGCGACCGCTACGGTCTCAGCTTCGAATCCTGCCTCGTTCATGGATGTGTGTGATGTTGTTAGGTTTAAGTAGTTCCAAGTTCTAGGGGACTGATGACCTCAGAAGTTAAGTTCCGTAGTGCTCAGAGCCATTTGAACCATTTTTAACGGCGGACAGTGGTCAGGAAACGAGACGGGAAAGCAGGCCAAGTGACTATGCTGATTGCCAAACTGCTACCGTGTGGTTTTTGGCCAGAAACGACGCTTCTGCCGACGCCGTGTGACCGGGCGCTCGCTTGCGATGCATCGCCACAGCGGATGGAGCCATATTTTTAGCTATTTGATCGTCACTGTACGTCGACTCAAAATAATGTGTAGTGTAACAGACGCGCAGAACCTGTCATCGCCGCCCTTTTGCAGTCAAAAAGGCATTCTCGTTACTTTAGGACCTCCCATCTACATCTGTATGTATACTCGGCAAGCCGCTTACCAATGTGTGATTCTTTTTCTGTTCCATTTGCGAGTCACGCACGGGTAGAACACTCTAATTTCTCTGACTTTCTTTCGTCGTAGTCCGAGACGTATGTGGGAGGTAGCAATAAGTAGCCCGACTTTGAACGCACGCTCTCGAAATATCTAGATGTACAACGCCTGTGTTATAGCGTCTGCCACTGAAGTTGTTGAGCATCACTATATAGCTCTCACGTTTACTGAACGATCCCGTAACTGAACGCGTCGCTCTTCCGTGATTATTTTTCATCTCACCTGTTAATCTAATTTGGTAATGGTCGCAGACCGATGAACAGTACTCAAGAATCGACCAAAAAGTCATCCATGGGCCACTTATTTCTCCGACCGACTAGATTTCCTTAAGATACTTCTAGTGGCTGCGAGCATGGTATATGCTTTCACTACAACTTGTTTTATGTGGTCATTCCACATTAGGTCTCTCTGGACTGTTACTTGTAGGTATTTTACGGATGTTACTGTTTTCATTGATATTTTGCCAATAGCCTAGCCGGTTAGTGATGTATCTCTTCACCTGTTTACGAACAATACGTTACATTAGTTACGTTGAGGGTCAACTGCCAGTGCCTGCACCAACGGTAGATTCTCTGCAACTCATTTCGCTACAGTCTTCTGGCGTTGTCACCTTCTTTTAGAAAACAGCATCGTCAGTTAAAGAAGCCTCACAGACCTTCCACTAGATCATATTGTAGGCAGCTTTACCCGTATAATACTACTTTGTTATACTCCAGAAATACTCCTTTTTTGTATTCCGTCGATTGGATTTCGTTAAGGGGACGTCGACGTGAACGGCCTGTTTTTTCATGCTTCACTTTCGGTGCGCGTTACCAGTGACATGCAGTGCGGAGGAAGTTTCGGTTTTGTACCGACACTGAATGACATTAACTGAAGCTGTACAAGGAAATTTATTAAACTGTCAGTTACAGTTTAAGAATTACAACATTTTGTCTAATAGATGGTTTTATAACATTCGTTTCATTTCTTGTACTATTTTCTGGTGCATTATCAGTGTAACAGCATTCGTATTGTGGCAGGCTGCTGTCAACATTCATATTAACACATTATGCCTGTCGTTTTGTAGTCTGTATTGCACATGAGGAAACAGAAAAATCTTTATTATACCACGTAACTATTTTGCTCAGAAATTACCGCTAAAATTATATGCAGAATGACAAACATAAAAATTTTATGCAATGTATTAGGCATGATAAAATGAGACTATACCATTCTTCACTTGGGAGAAATTTGGTGAACATAGCTCAAACCATAGTGAAGATATATATACCTAAAGTTCAGAAAATGTAGTTTCGAGAAAGTGAGAAAAGGCTGTTCACAGTGCTTTTGACTCACCGAATGCCTATTTCAGAACATTGCAGCAGCATATTCTTGCTGGTCAGCTGTTTCTCTTTATCCTCTACACTTTTTCAGTAGTCCTTTCCTTACTCTGAACTCTTCAATGATGGCCTCCTCAACCTTTCAGCTTCAACTATTCGCTGAAGATCTATGGCAGTCGGAGCAACTATCATATTATTTCCTGGTTAGATGACCAGTTTGTCCGTTATTTTTGTCCTGATAATTGCACCATCATTGAAACATATGACAGCACCCATCGCACCTATTTTGAGTACCGTCCTTCCAACAAACACTGTTTTTGGTACTTCTTGCAAAAAACAACTGTTGAAACTCTTGTTATGGTTCTGTGTGTGGCCATGTAGGCATCTACTTAATAATTTTGAATCTGCAAAGACCATGTATATTGACTTTATTGTTTGCATGACTGTGGCAGTGCGACAGTGAACTGAAAGGAGACGTGGTTGATGTACAGACTTTTGTTCAAAAGAGCGTTTAAGAACAAATAAACAATTTGAAAGTTGATAATGCACACATTTTTGGAAACGAGATAGATTATTCTTTCGAATGGAGATAAACATTTTTTCCTATTTTTCAATCATTTTCACGTCCAGGTGCTCTTAATTATAACATACTGAGTTTTTACAAAGTCCTGGATCCAGTCACTAATGCGGTCCGATACTCAGTAAGATCGTATTTTGTCCACAAAGTGATAGTACAGAACTGCTTGTAACACCTTCTTAGTGAAGTCTCGCGAGGCACACTGCCCTCCGCACCTGTACCAATACGTCACAGCCGTTTCTGAACTACCTGAGAGAATGCCATGCACTGTCATCTGACGCCCTCTTCCTGACACTCGACGCCACTTATAGAAAATGGGATTAACATGTCGCGCTCCTACTGAACCTGTGGGAAAGGCTCAGGTAACTACCTGCTGAGAGCTGACTAAAATGCCAGCGCTTCTTAGCTACTGGAATGTAGCGCAGAAACTTTTTGAGGGAATACAACTCCCAGGCTGTAATAGCCAATACCCATCAGAAAGAAAGAAAGCCAAATACAAATAACTTGATAATTTCAATCACAGATTAGAGGAAAATTTCAAACTCATTGATGATAATCTGAGACCACACTGATCTTTAATTAAGCAGTCATAAAACTAAATCAGTCTTTTATGCAGTTAGAGTAATTTTCCCCAGCCATTGAGAATCACCGAATAATTGCTCACATGGAGGACCACCAAAAGGAGGGCGCAGAGTAATTCTGACATTCTCCATTTGGTTAATTTAGATCATGCTCAAAATGACGGATTTTCTTAACGGTTCCTCACCGTTACGTTTACCACGCTGTGGCGTAGACATACCAGTTGTCCCTCATTCGGAGAATTCGGGCTCAAACAGGTGTCCCCACCAGAGAGGCAGAGAGATAGTTGCACCATCCGGGACGAGGCTGCACCAGCGATTGGTTCCCTGGCGCTGTCGTGTTGCCTGCTGGGACCTAATTGTGAACTGCAGGCGCAAACTGCGATGCAGTGCTCGAGTTTGCTGATGTCAGACCCTTTCACTTTGCGGATAGCGGAGTTTCGGTAGTTAACGCTATTTTGTTATTGAAGTGTTGTCTCTCGTTACCTCAGGAATGGCTGTGGTTAGGGCTGCCCGTGTCGATCAGTATGTTTTGTATTCGGAAGCTTGCAGCAGTCACATTGATTGCTACCGAGTAGTTACACCGCTTGCACAACGATCACCCAGCATTGCAACTTTACAAATAGTAACGAATTAAGCTGTTCGGCACCTGCTCCTGTTTTCGTTACAACCGTTTCATGGGTAATATCTTCTCATTCCCTCGTTCAACCATTCCTCGCTCTCCAGGGACTGTACGTAACAACGTTTAAGGTCATTGTGTTTTGATGTGTCTTCTTGTGTTAATTCCTTATCCTACAACGAGGTGGCTTCGTGCCAAGTCATTCGGATTTGTGAGTGAATGCTAGAAAACTAGTGGCAGGGCTATACTACATTCTTGTGTATTTCTGCAATATTTATCATAATTACTGCCTATTTAGTTATGGATCTTTCCCACTGTTCCCCTGTCATTAAACGAAGTTATCAATTAGGCGACAAAACATCTGCCGAGAGAATGAGTCCGACAACGCAGGGAACGCAGATGAGCAAACGAGTGTAACTCCCTGTCAGAGATGGAAAGGCGATTGGCAGAAGAACATCATAGCGCTTCGGTCATCGAGTACAAACAAAAGACCAGCATCTGCTGCAACATCAACAATTAAGAGTTTGTCCCATTAGAATCGGTGGGAGCCGCCGACCGTGCATGTGGTTTTATTAATTTCAATTTCAAGAAATTGCACCGAGACTTCTTATTCCCTGTAAGTAATGAAGCCCTGCTACAGTGTAATTTATGCACAAATCCATTCAAACACTGTGCCAAAAAAGAAAGAGAGGACTTTATATTCTTCCTTCTTTTGTCTCATCATAAGTCAAACAGGCGTCAATCAGCTTACTCATCTTTTCTGGTCTTGAGGAACATCTGAAACCAGCGTATGAGATCTGCAAGTTTAAGTTTACTTGTCGCTGTGTGTAGTTGACATCGAAACTACGAAAGATGCCCTGGAGAACTTTGTAGCTTATTTCTGTGTTCCGCAGCACTGTTCTGCAAAGTTTGCATGAGACCGAAAGTAACTTTGCACCCCTACTCAGAATACTCAGAATTGTCTCATCACGGGATTGCACCTGCGCGAAAAGCCTCTCTCACTCTCTCTCTCTCTCTCTCTCTCTCTCTCTCTCTCTCTCTCTCTCACACACACACACACACACACACACACACACACACACACATGTATTTAATTTATTTTCGGACGCCCCTAGGAAATGGCAAGAAAACTAACAAAAAAAACTGTGTCACAAATGTTTATCAGTTTTTTTGCATGTACTCCAAACAATACCAACTCTTCTTGTTGCTTGTGAACGTTTACACTGCACTGTTTACTGTTCATAAGGCGCTCCATCCGTCCGCGCCTAACTGTCCATTACGCCGCATCGAGTCCCTCCCGCGAACGGGGCCTTGGTGATTGTATCGACGCATTCTCGGCGAAGTGAGGCGCGCTAGACAAATAACGCGACGTGCTCCTTCGCGGATTTAATCGGAAAGGTTTATTAGCGGACCTGGACCAATTTTCTGCTCTACTATACATGTAATACCAGCTTATAAGATTCACCATCATTTCGTTGGCCCTCCAGACGGGGTTAAAAGTTCTCACAACTCCGAAGTCAATAATTAACGCCCTGTAACAATCCAACCACTTTCAGAAAGTTTACGAGATGTTACTACAGGACAGTAATATCTTCACCGCCAACCGTTCGGTACACCGCCTCCAACTGGTACTAACAGCTTCCGCCTATAATCAGCACAAAAAAAAAGAAAAACTCGCAAAAATACACCTCTCAGATCTCTCCAGAAAACCTCGTTAGGTCCGTCTCTTTGACTGAAACACTAGCGGACACACTTCACTTTAAGACTCGCTTAGAACACCGAAAAGCTCAATCCTAAATCCTCTCGGCTGATCATGAAAGGACCACTTTACTCCTACTTCTGAAGGACAGTAGGAAAACAGCAACTAAGACCGAGAGGGCACATGATTTCCACACTCTGCGGGGGCTGCCGGTAGGCTCTCCGATTTCGAGGGATCCAAACAGCTCCACGACTTTACTTAGCTCTTAACCATACAGACAATCAGAATCTAGAGCAGAATTTGGGCAAACAACGCTTATGTAATGTGCAGCTCCCTGGAGGGACCTTTGCAACTACTCACTGCAACGAATTTTGGAAAACACCGCCCATCACGGGGAAATTATTCGTCTCTGAAATCAGCCTTGATGTTTGCGGACACAACCAGTGTAGGAGGATTTGCGAAGAGTTGCCCAGTACCTACAGGTTGGAGAAGTCTTCCGTGGTGTACAGAATAGTCACAGGCTATTTAGTAGTAATGGAGTATTTAAACTGATTATTTTTCTCGATGGTAACTGTTTTTATTTACTATAAATAATTTTTGCATTGTACATTATAGCAGTATTTCAAAACTAAGATTTGTTCGGCATGTACACTACTAGCGGAAAAGTGCTCTTATCGCGGCACAAAAAAGGCAAATACTCGTATGGTACTGATTTAAAAAGACTCTGACTGATAAGTACGGCACTAGCTGCCTTATTCTAGCTCCCTCAGCACCTTTCAAAACTTTCTCAAGAATTTTGGAATGAATACATTTTCTTGCTTTTTTGCAACTCACGTCTCACTCTCATAAGCTCCCCTAACTGTAATTCGCTAACACCCACGAGTCCATTGCTGTAAGTCGCTCATACACATCCACCCTCAGTTACCTATTCTCATTTACTCATTCAGAACAACTCTTTGTCATTGTCTCTTTTTTGCGTGTGTTTGTCACCGTCTCCTGCGTCGCAGCTAAACTCTCCTCCGTTCTGTCCTGCTGCTGCTGCTGAGAATCTCTTCTCACTGTCACTATCTCTCTCTTCTTCCTTGTCACTCTCATAGGCTCTGTCTTTAATTATCACTGGTTCTCACCCAATTCCATTTTCTCCTTCTCTTCATTCCTCTCCCACTGGCAGTGTGTCCTTCGCTCTTTCGCTAGCACTGTTCTGTCATTGTCGATTATGTTCCACTGCCACTGCGTCCCTCTCTTCCTCTAACACTGCCATTGTCTCCTTCGTTCTTTCTATATCACAACTACTATTTACCACATCGAGTATTTATTACTGTTCATCTCTTTGCCACTGTCACTGTCACTTCCTCTCTCAGCACAATAAAAGCACGAGTACCTTCGCATGCCAAAACTTTTGAAAAAATTTTTAACATTTATGAGGAAAGTAGAATGAAGCAGCTGGTTCTCCACTCTTCAGTCAGTCTTTTAAAACAGTAGCGTATTAGACTTTTCTTGTTCTACAATGGGAAAAAATGGCTCAAATGGCTCTGAGCACTATGCGACTTAACTTCTGAGATCATCAGTCACTTAGAACTAATTAAACGTAACTAACCTAAGGACATCACACACATCCATGCCCGAAGCAGGATTCGAACCTGCTACCGTAGCGGTCGCTCGGCTCCAGACTGTAGGCGCCTAGAACCGCACGTCACAATGGGAACATTTTCCTGCTGATTCCCTTCTTTCCCTTGATACAGCAGGTCTTGTCACTCATAAGAAAAGAACTTTTTAAGTCTATAATCTATAAGGCAAGTATATAAGTCTATAATCTATAGAAAACTATATAATTGTTTACGTCAGATCCAAATTTATGGACACAAAAATTTTGCGTGTGCTTCAGTACTACAACATAAGGTTCTTACGACCCTTATAATGATAATGGAGAGATCTTACAACGTATTTCTCCGTTATACGTTATTTCATTAGCTATGTTTTCACCTCACATCCGACATTACGTACGTATTTTACGTATGCAAGCAGGGTAACTTCGAGTGTCTGTATCTCGGGAACGGATAAAGATATTAAATTTTTCAGGGTTGTTCGAGATCAGCATCTTAGGAATATTTTGTAAAAATTACAGCTATTGGATGTGGACACCCGTGCTGGAATCCGCGGCTAGGTTTTGGTACCGGAAAAGAAAGTTTTTAGGATTTTCTCAGGAACTGCCCAGAAAGTAAAAGGTACTTACGTAAGCCCCTTAAGGGCCACCATAGACCACATGTAATGCAAAAATAGCCAGCTGATTTTCTCCATTTGTCTAAGCTGGAGGGAAGCAGCAATATTCGAACATTGACCCTGTACTGTAGGGTAGTTGCGATAAGATGTTACTTCTGTGAGATATACAAGTGGCCCTTTGCACAATGGCTATCTAAAGCACTTGAACCTACCTTTCCATCACCAACGGAATCAGATTTAAGAGGCGCGGAGAAACCTCATTTCTATAAGCGGCGATTGAGACCATATAGTTTACTGCATGCTGCCACATGCATACTGATATAACATCTCTGTTTCCTCCTCATTTGTAACAAGGCTAAAAAAATACCAGTGGAAACATGGAATAATTATTGGGATTTCCAATTTCTACTTCATTAACGGACATAAGGGGGAGGGGGGGATGTGACTCGGTACTGTTTCCTTTGTAATTAAAATATTTTCTTGTAATTACGATCTCACAGACTAGATGAGTACCTCGTGCTATTGAAAATATGTATAGGAAAACAATAAGTAGATGCTGCAATTGTTCTGTTCCTTAGATTTGATTTCGTTCACTGACTTCCTGAAACACACAGAATTCTCAAATTTCAAGAAACATTATTAACGATTTAATTATTTTTTAATATTATTAAAAAATACAAAGTATCTCCCTTAGTGGAAGATACGTTTTTTCCGTCAGATTTTCTCCTTTCAGAGTTGTTGTTTAGTGTGAAGACGCCCATAAAATTGTCATGAGCAAAATCCAAACTAAGAGAAAAAGGATCATGTTTTATTGCTAAAACTCATTAGCAGATGCATAAAAAATAATTTATTAGAAACAAATTCACCTAAAATCACTAACATAACAACCACAACATTCTCGAGCTTCTATGAAACGATCACAGGACCACGAATCAGTTCTTTAAATTGTTCATTCTTCGTTCCACGTATTCTCATATATTCTTCCCATCTTTTCAAATCTTTCATGCATTTGTTTTCCAACTTGTGTGCTACGAGATTAAACATTAGAACAAATGCGGAGAAGAATAGATGTGAAACCTGAAACCATCGTCTTAACAACAATTAAAAATATCCACTGTGCGAATTCTCTCACGCCCAGGAGTTCATAAATCCTCGAAAGAAAGAGATAATGTACACAAGAGTAGCAAACATACAACCCACGCAAACTTTATCTACACAGGAGCGCGACCTGTGGGAACTAAAGTGTTCGACTCTGCCTTCATTTTACATATTTTATGTCATGGAATCGAAAGAGACATATATTCTGCCTGCGCCACCTATACTACGATTGCAAGCGACCGAGCTGAAGCGTTTACGTGGTGAAAGTGCTTTTATATCGCAATTATTTGGCAGTGGCTGTAGCAGACGGGACCTGTGAGCAGGCATCACTCAGCTGCCCCGCTCCTACCTCACCGGACCGCCCCGTCACAGCCGCCGGCGCAGTGCAGTAATTAGCCCACGTCTCGGTTAATGGACTTGTTCGGGCGCGCCTCTCGTACGCAGCAGTGCGGCCGGCGTTATCTGCACACGCGAGCCAGCCAGCTGGAGGACATTTGTCAGACTGGCACGTGCGAAATTGCAGGACGCAGCGCGTCGCGATACCTATCTAGCTGGCGCCAGTAAATTACGCACGGCCGCAAGATCGCAATCGCCCCCGCTGCGTGACATGCTGAGCGCTGTGAAGGCTTGCGGCTGCGGGGCTCCACATGCAGCAGGGCTACCAACGCGCGCTGTACAATGTGAAGGCTTGCGGTGGCGGGGCTCCACATGCAGCAGGGCTACCAACCCGCACTGAGCATTGTAGCAAACGAGTAAATTGAGTATGCACAACGGCGTTTTCGGCTGCAAACGAAAGTCGATCGGGTGACATCCCTCGCTCGCTAATTTAGAGTCACCATATGCAGTCCATCGTACTTTGTTATTTCCATATTTTAACGTTCCTGTTATGATAGAATGCCAAATATATATTATAATTAAATGTCAGTTAATGGGACATTCACGGCAAGACTGCTCAGAGTTGTAAGTGATTGCTATGGACTTGAGGTTGGATTTTATATGAACGCTTGGTGTCTGTTCTTTCGGTGTATGGCCGAAAGAACAGACACCACACATTCATTATCGATTCGCCTCAATGGGCACTGCATCCACCACCTTCAGTGCGGATGCACAATTACGTTCGGGAACTGCGGGTAGATGGTGTCTGGGGAGGAATGTGGGTTGCCTGAAAACAGTCCTCGCAGTGGCAATAAACACTGTGTCTGGGTGGCTCAGAGGATCGATGCTATTTACATAGCCGGCACGGTAGCTTAGAGTGTTCGGTCAGAGAGCCGGTTGGCCTCTGTAATAAAAAATTGAATGAAAGGATCAACCACCGAACTTGAACAGGATGTCTTGCGACGTCGGCAACGATCAAACACAACGATCAAAAAAAAAAGTTATCGCAGCTGCCTAGTAAGCAGGAGATCCCGAGTTCGAATCCTAGTCAGGCGCACACATTTTGACTCGTTCCTGCTGATTTTGCACAAAGTCCCAGTGCAGCTGACAGCAATAGTTCCTTTACTTTCTCCTTCTCCCCCCCCCCCCCCCCCCCCACCTTCAATTTACGTAACTTGCTGTCAGAGATGTGCAATTATCGAGTCGAAGGAGGCAGGTTCGCGTAATGATACATGTAACGCAACCTGAGAATTGCTTATTGATGTAATAGAAGTCTGTTCTGTGATATTCGATGCTATTTACATGTAAGAGCTTGCTCTCACAGGAATGATTTTCTTCGATTTTGTGACTTCAGTTTGATTGAAAAACGAGATATCAAATGACTACGAGTAAAACAACCTGCAATGACATTTATATTTTATCTTGTCTGAAATATTTGGCCGTTTGTCCCAAATAATTGTCCTATTGGGGTGCAGGTGAAAACTTTGCGGGAAAAGAGGGCGGAATAGATGGACAGACGGAGAGACGGAAGGACGAGACGGACACAGATGCGGGGCTGAGGGGATAGGCAGAGAGGGAAAACAAACGGAGAAATGGAAGACGAGGAGATGTACAGAGAGGGGTGCTACGAGGAGATGTGAGAGAGGGAAGGAGGAGATGGGCTACCTAGGCAAGCGTGGATATTCAGACAGTTTAAATACAGGGTGTTACAAAAAGGTACGGCCAAACTTTCAGGAAACATTCCTCCACACAAAGAAATAAAATATGTTATGTGGACATGTGTCCGGAAACGCTTACTTTCCATGTTAGAGCTCATTTTATTACTTCTCTTCAAATCACATTAATCATGGAATGGAAACACACAGCAACAGAACGTACCAGCGTGACTTCATTTTGTTACAGGAAATGTCCTCTGTTAGCGAGGATACATGCATCCACCCTCCTTCGCATGGAATCCCTGATGCGCTGATGCAGCCCTGGAGAATGGCGTATTGTATCACAGCCGTCCACAATACGAGCACGAAGAGTCTCTACATTTGGTACCGGGGTTGCGTAGACAAGAGCTTTCAAATGCCCCCATAAATGAAAGTCAAGAGGGTTGAGGTCAGGAGAGCGTGGAGGCCATGGAATTGGTCCGCCTCTACCAATCTATCGGTCACCGGATCTGTTGTTGAGAAGCGTACGAACACTTCGACTGAAATGTGCAGGAGCTCCATCGTGCATGAACCACATGTTGTGTCGTACTTGTAAAGGCAAATGTTCTAGCAGCACAGGTAGAGTATCCCGCATGAAATCATGATAACGTGCTCCATTGAGCGTAGGTGGAAGAACATGGGGCCCAATCAAGACATCACCAACAATGCCTGCCCAAACGTTCACAGAAAATCTGTGTTGATGACGTGCACAATTGCATGCGGATTCTCGTCAGCCCACACATGTTGATTGTGAAAATTTACGATTTGATAACATTGGAATGAAGCTTCATCCTTAAAGAGAACATTTGCACTGAAATGAGGATTGACACATTGTTGGATGAACCATTCGCAGAAGTGTACCCGTGGAGGACAATCAGCTGCTGATAGTGCCTGCACACGCTGTACATGGTACAGAAACAACTGGTTCTCCCGCAGCACTCTCCATACAGTGACGTGGTCAACGTTACCTTGTACAGCAGCAACTTCTCTGACGCTGACATTAGGGTTATCGTCAACTGCACGAAGAATTGCCTCGTCCATCGTTCTAGGTCTTCCCCAGTCGCGAGTCATAGGCTGGGATGTTCCATGCTCCCTAAGACGCCGATCAATTGCTTCGAATGTTTTCCTGTCGGGACACCTTTGTTCTGGAAGTTCTGTCTCGATACAAACTTACCGCGCCACGGTTATTGCCCCGTGCTAGTCCATACATCAAATGGGCATCTGCCAACCCCGCATTTGTAAACATTGCACTGACTGCAAAACCACGTTCGTAATGAACACTAAGCTGTTGATGCTACGTACTGATGTGCTTGATACTAGTACTGTAGAGCAATGAGTTGCATGTCAACACAAGCACCGAAGTCAACATTACCTTCCTTCAATTGGGCCAACTGGCGGTGATTCGAGGAAGTACAGTACATGCTGACGAAACTAAAATGAGCTCTAACATGGAAATTAAGCGTTTCCGGACACATGTCCACATAACATCTTTCCTTTATTTGTGTGTGAGGAATGTTTCCTGGAAGTTGGGCCGTACCTTTTTGTAACACCCTGTATACTTTCTAGAGTACATATAGAAGAGAAACTCTCTAAAATATACATCAAACCAGCATTTCAAGCATGGCCAATAGACAGAGAAGATAGCATTAGAATCGATCTTAGAGTGCAGATAAATATTCGTCATAGTGTGGCGATTGACGAAACGGCTGAGGCCTGATGGACGGCTGGCCCGGTTACAAAGCTTTCAGAGGATCTCGCGTTATCTCTGTTCCTCAGAAAGTCTCTTGTTATTACGTCGCACTGAGCGACACCTTTCGGCGCCACGGTATTACACTCGCGCAGCCAGCGACCTCGGCTTGAGTGGACTGGTTGAGTGTACAGTGGCGCTGGGGGCGACGGCGCGGCCGGCAGTTCGCCCACAGGCGACGGCGGTACAGCTGACGGACGAGGAATTGTCTCGCGCGTCTGAAAAATATGCAGATTCCGCCGCAGAACGATGGCTGTAAAAAGAAATGGCGCTCTGCAAACAGCTTAACTTCAAAGATCGCTGACGAAGTTACCGCTAAATATTCTACCCCAGCTATACACGACCACCGACAAAGTTTGTTTGGTAGTTTTAACAGTAGAGAGAGAGAGAGACAGAGGGAGAGAGAGAGAGAGAGAGCGAGAGCGAGAGCGAGAGCGAGAGCGAGAATGAATGTTCTTGTGTACTTTGCGAATACAGCTGTCGTTTCGGCAACTTCTTCACATGGTAGTTGAGGTTTTTTTTTTTTCATTTTTGACGAAGTAGTGCTGATTGTCAGAGAGTTACATCAGGTATTCTGATATTTCTTTTCTTCGTTATTAATAGTACCAGTTGTGAAACAGTTCATAGACCATGAGATGCGAACAGAAAACAAGAATCTTAACGAAGTATATATTAAATATTATATCAAAACGTCTCCTCATGCGTTAGGAACAAATTATTTTAGAAAATATCTATCAGATCTGAAATTACTGTTAGCCGTAGAATAAGAAACCAAGCGGGATAAACCCATTTAATCTTCTTTTCTGAGAAATGGATGTGGCTTTTTTATAACGACGTACAAAGAAAGTGAGCAGGTTGAAACAGATACGAGGAACAGTCAACAAAGAGAGAGAGAGAGAGAGAGAGGGAGAGAGAAGGAACGTGAGTACAGCTTTATGATAAGGTTCGTCTCCTGACGGTTTTGAGTGGAATGAATCGTGAGTCTTAAATAAGAAGTCTGTAAGACATTTTCAAACAGTCTGTAAGACATTTTCAAACAGTTCAAACAGGCTAGAAGAAAACGGAAGGTGAAATCACAACTGCAAATACCAGGTCTGGAGCGACTACGTAGAAAGTGAAGGAATTTCAAGCGGAGGAGAGTTCTCGACAGTCCAGGGCAAATACTGGAACAGTCAATGGACGGCGTAAGATCCGAATGTAGAAAAATACGAGTTTCGTTCAGTGGTTAATTTGAATTTTAAGGCAGGCTCATTTTAATAACTCGTAGATCCCCTTTTTGTTTTTTCCGCTTTTTTTCAACATATGTCTTCCTTTAGTGGACCTGAAGGGGCCCAGAGATCGAATTAGTTTCAGAAGTAGTAGTCTACATTAATTGAATGATTTCGAAATAATTCTTGCAGAGTATTGGTGATCTAAAATAGTATTGTATGATCAATATCGCTATCCATACTCTATCGGGAAGTTTCGACTGTATCGCAGGATTGATCGGCGTGCTGAGGTTCTGCTCCTCAGATTTCTTCTGCCCCTGTTGATCGTTGATGTTCACATTACATGAGACTCACATCTGAGTAAGAAGTGGGGCCTTTTTTCCTGTCAACAATGTCAGATTAATTATGCGTTACGCTTCGATTTGGACGTGTATCTTCGTCGGCCACGAGAACTGTTGGCCAATCTGCTGTTAACGAATGCGTGCTGAGTGGGCATACACGTTGCTGGGTACACCTGTGCAAGTGCGACATCGAATAAGGTGGCGTTATGGTTAGCACATTGCACTACAGTCTGGAACAGCGCGACCGCTACGGTCGCAGGTTCGAATCCTGCCTTGGGCATGGATGTGTGTGATGTCCTTAGGTTAGTTAGTCTATGGGACTGATGACATCAGAAGTTAACTCCCATAGTGCTCAGAGCCATTTGAACACTGCACTCGCATTTGGCAGGTCGGCGGTTTAAATCAACGTCTCTCCATTGTACTGTCTCCTCCCACTTGTGTATGCGCGAAGCTGCTACGCTGATTCTTTTTTACTGATTACTTTTTGCTTTTCAATAGTCGCGCAGTCGTTAGGTAAAAATGGAGAACAGCGCAAGAAGGTACGGTCTTCTATAAATGTTCTATTCAGATAAAGTTACAGATTGACAACAAAGCGCCCTAGTATGTGTGACTTTACGAGGTAATACACGCAAAACAGTGCTACCGACAGAAGCTATACCACCATCTAATTCTATCTTTGAATGTTTTCTCTAGTAATTTGTATATTTTGACTAGAATGGTCATATTCTTATACGTGAACATTTCTTGTCTTTCCACATTTAAATAAAAATTACGTAATCTAAATTTTTATCTTGAAAATTGCCGACTAGCTCATAAATAAAATCCAAAGATATCAGTTATTGCTCGCAGTTAGCTCTGACAACTGAAGAACCTCCGTTGTAAGGAAATTCAGATACCTTTCGTCCTGCAACATTAACACAATTCACAGCGATTCTCATTTAAAAGACTAAGCTCCGTATACCTAGGATGGAATATCTCAACCATCATTGGATTAAAGAATTCTTTCCCCTTTCTTGGATACTCTGTTACGATATTGGAATAGTCGTTCATTGCTTGTATCTTTTCCGGCCACACCGTACGATAAAGTTTCCCCAAAGTACTTGGAGGAAAGTCACTTACTTTCAAAACTGTTGTATTTTCTTTTTTTCCAAACCCACACGAGACAAGATGCATAACTCAGTACGCAAGACGCCAGAGGCAAGAAGCAATAAAAACTAAGACAATGCCTTATATTACTATATATCCTAAAAATCAATACACTAGCAGCCGCGCAGGGTATTCGCGTGGTCGAAGGCAACGTCACGGTCTGCGCTGCTCAAAAAAATGGTTCAAATGGTTCTGAGCACTATGGGACTTAACTTCTGAGGTCATCAGTCACCTAGAACTTAGAACTACTTAAACCTAACTAACCTAAGGACATCACACACATCCATGCCCGAGACAGGATTCGAACCTGCGACGTAGCGGTCGCGCGGTTCCAGACTGTAGCGCCTAGAACCGCTCGTCCACCCCGGCCGGCTGCACTGCTCACCCCGTCGGAGGTTCGAATCTTTCCTCGGGCATGGGTGTGGGTGTCATCCTTAGCGTAAGTTAGATTAAGTAGTGTATAAGCTTAGGGACCGATGACCTTAGCAGTTTGGTCCCTTAGGACCTTACCACAAATTTCCAAAAGAATTTCAATACACTAGCGACAGCTTCATGTTCTGTAGACTTCGTTACTCTTAGCCTTTTTGACACTTCTTATTTCAATATTAATTCTGTGAAGATCAATAAAAAGTTGTGTCATGACATGTGGTAATTATTCAGAGGTATAATTTCTAATTTTCCGCTGAAATAAAAGAGTGGTTACACTACCCTGCTTTGGATTTTCCATGATTTTCTCACATCGCTCCAGGCAAATGTCTGGATGTCCTTTGAAAGAGCAGAGCCGATTTCCTTCTCCATCCTTGTTACAATCAGAACTTGTGCTCTTTCTCTGATGGCTTCAATATCGACTGGATGTTAAGCCCTACTTTTCCCTCCTTCCTAGGACTGCGAATGTGTGTTAGCGTATTCATGATTACGGGGAATTTGACTATACCGGTTCCTCCTCAGTGTCACATTGTTTGCCATCTCTGTCAATGGCATTTCCTCAGCAGTCAGGAGCCCTGTCAAATGCTCTTTGTTTGTGGATGACTTTACAATCTGCTGCTCTTCCTCTGATCTTACAACGACGACGAGGATGCTGGAAACCTGGCCTGGACAACTGGTCTCCTGTTCTCAATTTTAACCGTGCTCGTTGACGTTTTAACCAACCAGTTCTCACAATGGGGGACAATTTTTACGTTTTCAAGAAACTGTTCGCTTTTTGGGTTAATTATTTGATTCGAAATTAATTTGGCTCCCATACCTGAAGGACCTCTGAACAAAGCTGCCACGGAAGCATGTCGGGATGTTGCTGTCCCGTCCCGTTGCACGCCATCATCTCATTTTCTGACAGACACATCATGAGTCAGTGGGAGACTGAATTGTTGCAGGTGACAGAAAACAAATTGTGGTCGCTCAAATCGACCACACAGGCATGGCGGAATTCATGCCAGCCTCACCACTGGAGGTAGGTTCAACTTAGCACGCTGCGCATCGCACATAGCTTTTTAAGACATGGTCTCTTCCTCCGGCGGGAGGATCCATCATTCTGTGAAGCTTGTGGTGTGCCACTTTCAGTCCAGCATATTTTGGCAACGAGCCCTCAGTCTCGACGGAGATCTGCCCACTATCCTAGCAAAGACTGATCCCAGTGTTACAAGAGTTTTGACATTTTGTGTACTGTTAGGCCTCATCCGTAAATTGGTGAGGAAGGGAGGCAGACTTTAAAACATTACAAACAGCTCAGCATGTGTGCTCCCCACTCATGAAATTGGCATGTTGACTTTCCATCAGGGCGCTGATGACCATGCTGTTGAGCGCCCCTCACCTCAAATAATAATAATAATAATAATAATAATAATAATAATAATAATAATAATAATAATAATCATCATCTATACCGATTCCGCAGTTACTCATTTCCCAAAAATTCTACCTGTTGCAAAAAATGACTCTGAGCACTATGGGACTCAACTTCTGAGGTCATCAGTCCCCTAGAACTTAGAACTAATTAAACCTAACTAACCTAAGGACATCACACACATCCATGCCCGAGGCAGGATTCGAACCCGCGAGCGTAGCGGTCTCGCGGTTCGAAACTGCAGCGCCCAGAACCGCGCGGCCACTCTACCTGTTGCAGACAGAATGCAAATCAACATGTCTGGCTTTGTATGTGCGTTTTTTCTATAACGAAGAAAACGATAGTGCTTCTGAAGAGCGCTACTTCTGATGAGACGACTTGAGAAAACGAACTGTGTAATTCCCTAAACTACGAAAGAGAGCGTCTTGTGACAAGTTCAGACGGGAGAGAGTCTCTAAGGAGGTCGATGTAAGCTATCATAGCGTAAATCGTCTTACCACCTCTGTATGTGGCAAGGATGAACCACGAACAGTTTCCACAGGATCAGGTAGTCAGCCTTCCTGACTCACCAGTAAATAATGAGAAGACAATACACGTCTGGGGACAAATGCCAGGATTATGTTCTTGAGTACGGAGATAATCTAAATTACGAATTTTTTTAGTAATCTTTCGCACTAGTTTTATCGAACCACGAAACAGAAATAGAAATTTTAAAACAGTAACCGAAGCTTCTGAAATTGGCGTAACAACTCTGAAGCATCATTCAAATTTTTAGGTAAATTAAGGGCCTCAGCGCGCCATACTACTATACTAAAGGACACTTAATGATGCGCATACATTCTCATTACACTACCTGCAGCTGAGACATCTGTTCGAAACAGTACTGCTGTGCATAGTTGTGTACTCAGCAATAGAGCTCAGTGGCGCCAGACTCATCGTATCCAAGTGTTTCCTAATTTTGTTATACTTCTAACTGCTGTTTATTTTCTTTTTCATGTTCCCTTTCTTCACTTTCATTTATATTTCTACGCTTCTTTTCTTTTCTAGAATGTGTAGCTGAACAATTTGTGCCGAGTCCAGTAATTCATACACTGCCGATGTATGAGGATGTGTTCTTGCAGTCTTCTTTCCCATATTGCTTGCGATAGACAGAAATATCATGCTATCTCAGTGTAAGCCGTACTTCATAACACAGAAATTATTTCTCCCATAGGAGACAAGTACTACATATGCGACTTCTAAATAAACCATTAACATAGTTTTGCGTTTTTTGTTTTCCGAATAATTTTCTTAGCTTATTATTTCTGCTGTACTCCTCAGATCCCAACAGGGAGTGGGTCAAAGAGTACCGACCATCGGACAGAGAAAATGTTCTTCTCGCTATGTCAACTGCGAAAGATCATATAGTTGTACGTCTGTAGCAATTGCTTCACTTTGAAATGTAACGAACTACGGGAGGTTAAGCTGAGATTCAACAGCTGAGCCCCATCTCATCTTACGGAATGGAAATAATTAAATCTTCAAAGTGCACAGTTTATTTTTATACTGACCATTTCTGCTTGATATTACACAATTTAAAAAAATTGAAAAAGGCATTGTGGTCCTTTTATGTTGTAACAATGTTTGAGAAAATGGACAGATGGCAGTTGCTCGAGTCTCAGCGCTGCAGGTGTTCCTCGGTGTTTCCTTTACCTTTACGGTCTCTCAACGCAGTCGGCTGGGCTGCAGTGGTCGCCTGTGCGAGCTTTCAGGTTCAGGAACACCCGCATATACATATGAATCGATGCGCTATTGAGGACGTAGGTTGTACAGGAGGCGGGGCCAGCGGCAGAGGAAATGGAACGCCATCCGGGTGAGGCACGACTTCCGGGCATACGTCACGCTGGACGCCCCGCCGGCAAACGGGCCACAGCTTCGTCGCCTAGCAACCAGTAGCGGTCTCTGTGCTTCTGGAACCTACTGTCTTCGACGAAAAGATCTTTATTTACATTTAAATTTATACTCCGCAGGCGACCCAACGGTGTGTGGCGGAGGTCACTTTACGTGCCACTATCATTGCCTCCCTTTCCTGTTCTACAGAGGTACATATGGCAATTTGGGTAAGTACTGTGGGACCAAACTGCTGAGGTCATCAGTCTCTAATGTTACACGCTACTTAATCTAACTTAAACTAAATTACACCACGTACACACACCCATGCCCGAGGGAGGACTCGAACCTCGGACAGTGACAAGATGCCGCAAACAGCGCGGCTACGCCGCGGCTGGCGATATGGGAAAGGACACACACACACACACACACATATATATATATATATATATATATATATATATATATATATATATATATATATATATAATACGTGCACCTGCTACCGCTGGGTCATCTGCAACCCTTTCTGTAACACACGCCATGGAATATACGTGTTGGTCGATGACACCACAAAGCAAGCATCACCTCGAAATGACAGGCGCTAAACTATCTCAGTAAAAGACTGTCTGCCCATTTCTTGGTTATCTTAAACTATTGGGAGTGATATCGAGATAATAAGTAGTAGAATTAACATGTTATTGTTAGAAAAATGGTAGTTTGTGATGAGAAAAGTTAGACCTATAATGAGACCACCTAACAGTGACCTAGTAAGTAACGCTTTAAAAACTAACTACAAACATAATAGATCGTCTAATCCTTTGATTGCAAGCTCTGCGCTCAAGTGTATTGCTTTAATTATCCTTTCTGATTGGAATGTGTCACACCTGCGTGCATTAGTTACAGTAAACAAGTGCAGTTGATGTAAGTTGAGTCCGTAATTTGGATAACGTGATAAATCCATCATTACACAAAGCTGCCTTAACTCTTGCGCATCTCACAAAGCAGCTTTCTAATTTGTCCAGCATATATACCAGTACAGTTTCTTTGGTTTCCCTAGTTTACTTGCGGCAAGTGCCGGGATGTTTCCTTTTAGACTCTACTGCAGCCGAGTCAATTTGAACGGCAGCCTATTCTTATTATTCCAATAACTTCCGGGAATTCAGCCAGGTAACACTTTCAGCGACCGCCGATATTTTGGCGGGAGAACACCCCGCCATTTTCAAGGCAAACTGCAAAGGACAGGCGACGTACATGCAAATTCAAAACCTGGCTTCTCGGACTGAAGCAGGAAAGATAACACACACACACTGAACACTAGTGCCACCAAAGATGACCAAAGTCAGAGCTATCGATAGCGAGACTACGAATTCGCAGGTGAGGTAGCATTGACTCTGTCCCTCTGTTTTTTAACAAGGGAGAGAGCCGGATTCCAAACAGAGTTTAAACAAAAACCTCCATCACTCTTAACGAGGTTGCTCGCTAATTTAATCTCAATTGCATCCTTAATAACACTGTCCCAATAGCTGGACGTGCGTGCCAATATCTCTGTGTTATTATATAACATGGGATGACCAGTATCTAAGCAATGTTTGGCAATAGCGAATTTACTTGTTTGCTGTAATCGTGTCTGCCGTTTATGCTCAGTACATCGGTCTTCCACGGTCCTGATAGTTTGACCAATATATGCCGTGCCGCAGCTACAAGGAATACGATATACACTCGCCTTACGCAGACCAAGATCATCCTTAACAGAACTCAAAAGCGCTCTAATTTTAGATGATCAGACCCGTTTTTCCTAGCTCGCCCTCAACTCACGTCCAGGTGAGCATAGCCACTTGCTCAGATCCGAGAGTGGTCGAAATACAGTGTTTACCACATTGAAATGTTCTCACCGCTTCACACGAAAAAACAATGACTGTTAATATTCCTCCCTGTAAGGGCCTAATTCTCATCTGTACCTTTTAAAAATGGTTGTCATCAGTACACTTGCAGACTATGAAATTAATTTTTTGCCCTTTAATGTGTGCATAATAAATGTGAGAAGAAGAGAATACGAACTGCTGCATCTCAAAATCGAAAATACACTACTGGGGCCATTAAAATTGCTACACTACGAAGATGACGTGCCACAGACGCAGAATTAAACCGACAGAAAGAAGATCCTGTGAAATGCAACTGATTAGCTTTTCAGAGCATTCACATAAGGTTGGCGTCGGTGGCGACACCTACAACGTGCTGACATGAGGAAAGTTTCCAACCGATTTCTCATACACAAACAGCAGTTGACCGGCGCTGCCTGGTGAAACGTTGTTGATGCCTCGTGTAAGGAGGAGAAATGAGTACCATCACGTTTCCGACTTTATAAAGGTCGGATTGTAGCTTATCGCGACTGCGGTTTTCGTATCACGACATTGCTGCTCGCGTTGGACTAGCTCCAACGACTGTTAGCAGAATATGGAATCCGTGGGTTGAGGAGGGTAATATGGAACGCCGTGAAGGATCCCAACGGCCTCGTATCATTAGCAGTCGAGATGACAAGCATCCTATCCGCATGGCTGCAACGGATCGTGCAGCCACGTCTCGATCCCTGAGTCAACATATGGGGACGTTTGTAAGACAACAACCATCTGCACACTGGAAGCGTGTATTCGTCATCGCCATACTGGCGTATCACCCGGCGTGATGGTATGGGGTGCCATTGGTTACACGTCTCGGTCACCTCTTGTTCGCATTGACGGCACTTTGAACAGTGGACGTTACATTTCAGATGTGTTACGACCCCTGGCTCTACCCTTCGTTCGATCCCTGCGAAACCCTACATTTCAGCAGAATAATGCACGACAGCTTGTTGCACGTCCTGTACGGGCCTTTATGGATACAGGAAATGTTCGACTGCTCCCCTGGCCAGCACTTTCTCGAGATCTCTCACCAATTGAAAACGTCTGGTCAATGGTAGCCGAGCAACAGGCTTGTAGCAATACGCCAGTCACAACTCTTGATGAACTGTGGTATCGTGTTGAAGCTGCATGGGTAGCTGTACCTGTACACGCCATCCAAGCTCTGTTTGACTCAGTGCCCAGGCGTATCAGGGCCGTTATTACGGCCAGAGGTGGCTGTGTATGGGTACTGATTTCTCAGGATCTATGCACCCAAATTGCGTGAAAATGTAATCACATGTCAGTTCTAGTATAATATATTTGTCCAATGAATACCTATTTTTCATCTGCATTTCTTCTTGCTGTAGCAATTTTAATGGCCAGTAATTTAGAATCGTGAGGTAGCAAATAGAAATGTTTAGAGGTGAGTGAAAGATCCTTCTCACAGACGGAAGAGAGGAAAGGTGTATTTGAAAAAGAGAAAGAAATTGTATTCTTTGAAATGTAGTCACTGTGTGTGTGGGTAGTTATATCACAGGAAATGTCATAAGTGGAGGAAGTAGGGATTTTTTGTACTTTTTGAGGGGGAAGAGCGATGCTGTTCCTGCAGGACTTGTACTGCGAGCGGCAAAATACGTCGACAGCAGCGATCCACCGTCAAGTTGGGGCGACGCGCCTCGGTCGCTGCGGTGGATGGCGGGTGCCAGCGGAACGACTGCCGGCGTCGCGGCGCCTCGGCGCTGAGCACTTACCCCCCCCCCCCCCACCCCCCTTCCCACAACTCGTCTTCCCTCCTCGCCGCGGCTGTTGGCTCTGGCCGGCCATTGTCCTCCCTTATCTATGGCGGCTATTCAGCTGCCTGCGCGGCGGCCGCGCTGGACGCGCCGTGCAGGACACTGGCCCGCAATGTTGGCAACCCTGTGGACGCCGGCTAATCCGATATGCCCACAAGTTGCTGCGAGTCAATAAGGTGTTTAACGTTGGCAGACCTGGATTAGGGCGGGTGGCCGCTGGGCGCGTGTGCCCACCGCCCGCCGCCAGTGTGGGCGGTGTAAACATAAACACTCCCCCGTCTGCCGAGAGCACCGGCTTCCGTCCGAAGTTGGTCGGCGTGCCGGCCGCTCCAGCTGCAGTCGGTGGGGGAAAATGCAAGGAGACCCAACAGTTTGTGATCTGGCTCAGAAACTCAATATTAGGCTTGATGAGATGGCTGGTTGATATGTTGCTATTCCTCAAAAACGGTTTTTGCGTCTTGTGGAAGGTGCAACATTTCTACTATCTCTTTTTACTCAGCACAACATATCTCCAGCTACAAAGGTAACAATGCTATTAATTCAGCTGGGTGTGTCATCGGTCTGTTCGGCATATAGTTCTTACGCTCCTAGATAATGAGCGCATTGTCAGGAGACAGCTGGACAACCTGTACTGTTGTTGTTGTTGTTGTTGTGGTCTTCAGTCCTGAGACTGGTTTGATGCAGCTCTCCATGCTACTCTATCCTGTGCAAGCATGTTCATCTCCCAGTACCTACTGCAACCTACATCCTTCTGAATCTGCTTAGTGTATTCATCTCCTGGTCTCCCTCTACTATTTTTACTCTCCACGCTGCCTTCCAAATCTAAATTTGTGATCCCTTGATGCCTCAGAACATGCCCTACCAACCGGTCCCTTCTTCTTGTCAAGTTGTGCCACAAACTCCTCTTCTCTCCAATTCTATTCAATACCTCCTCATTATTTACGTGATCAACGCATCTAATCTTCAGCATTATTCTGTAGCACCACATTTCGAAAGCTTCTATTCTCTTCTTGTCCAAACTATTTATCGTCCATGTTTCACTTCCATACATAGCTACACTCCATACACCAAATGTACTAACTAGTCCATTTTCATCGGCAGGAATTTTTAGGACATGTAACACTTTATTAAACTGGTACGGGGGCGCACGACTCTGAATAGCGTCGTTTAGCATTCAACTATTTTATCATGAATTCACCTTAGTGGAATGTAAAGTGAATATGTACTATCAACAACGGCATGGAAAGATCAATAATATGTACAATCACTAAAGAATAGCTGAAATTATCTTCCGTTTTGTTACACGTCTAGTATAACAAATTATTTGCCCAGTCCAAGGTTGCAAAATGGTTCAAATGGCTCTGAGCACTATGGGACTTAACTTCTGAGGTCATCAGTCCCCTAGAACTTAGAACTAATTGAACCTAACCAACCTAAGGACATCACACACAACCATGCAGTGCGGTTCCAGACGGTAACGCCTAGAACCCCTCGGCCACTCCGGCCGTCCCAAGGTTGCACATGTTATGTTTTCCCCTGTTTCACACACGTGATAGTAATACCATATTTTTTAGCAGACCGTCGTAACTTATTATGAATACATGAGAAGATACTTTAGGAGGTCCCTCTTAGATGTAAATTTACGAGGCGTATTCGGAAAGTAAGGACCGATTAGGCGCGAAGTGGCAACCACTGTGAAAATCCGATGGAACTTTGCACAGATGTGTTTGGCTGTGTCTTTACTGTGCCTGTCGGTCTCTTCACGTCGCTCTTTTCAGTTCAGAACGCAAAGTGATCAAGTAGAAATGCCTAAAACAACAGTGATGATAATTAAATCAAGACCCTAAGCTGCCGACAGGCGCTGATATACATCAACGGGGACAGCTGAAAATGTGTTCCCCGACCGGGACTCGAACCCGTGATCTCCTGCTTACATAGCAGACGCTCTATCCATCTGAAGCACCGAGGGTACAGAGGATAGTGCGACTGCACGGTTTTATCCCTTGCACGCTCCCCGTGAGACCCACATTCCTGTCTTAATGTCCACACACTACACTCATAGTGCCCCTGCCCGTTATACTCATTACTCGTGGCAGATAATCTTACCAAGTCCCGAAAGAGTTCGGGCAATGTGTGTGCATCGGAACAGAAGAAGGAGGTCAATGGCCAGTTATCCATAACTATATGAAAATGGTATCTGTTCTTTCGAATTTGTCCGAAAGAACAGATACCATCTTCATACAAAACAACAGCGTCTCCCGGAAAGTATGTGGATCTGGTGAGAGATTTTGCCTGAACTATGCAGCCCACATAACATGAATGTCATGCGTCTTTTTTGTTCAAGACAGTTTTCAACCACATTCTGCAGGGGTAATGAAGACGCTCCTGCAGCATTTTCAACGGGAAGTGTTTGATCACCCACAATACAGCCTTAATTGGTTCCCTACATTGTTCATCTCTGCTCCCCTGGACCACTGCCTACGAACATTTTGGCTCAAACAACAAAAAGCAGACCAGCGTAGAGAATTGGCGGAAAGCACAGGCGGCTGCTTTCTGTGGCGGTGGTAATGGTAAGTTTGTACAACGCCACGACAGATGTCTAAGTCGGAGCGGCGACGATTTACAGAGGTAGGTGGAAGGTGTGGCTAGCTGTTGCGAATAAAAAAATGTTTGGTTTTCTCTATAGTTTTCATTTCGTGACCGATCGGACATTACTTTCCGAATCATTTTCGTTCCCCACAACAGCCAGCAATTATTTTTGTGGTGGACCCAGGAAAACAGGTTTACTCTTTTTTCCATACATAGACAATCTCCTACGCAGTAGTACTGTGTATGTTCGGATTGGCGAGTCTTCTCAGGGTTCTGTTTACGAACACCATCTGATGAAAAGTGTGCAGGCACCTGTTTGTAATTAGTTACCGAGCACTACATGTCACGACAGGCAGACCCACCACTATAAAAGGACGGGGGAGTACCGTTGTCAGTAGAGAAGCGGTGCCAGCAGAAAGGGTCGTTCAGGAGAGCTGAGTGACTTCGAATGGGGACTGGTCACTGCATGTCACCAGAGTAACAGAGCCATCAGGAACATTTCAACACTTCTAAAGCTGCCCGCGTCGACTATCGGCGACGTGACTGTGACGTGGAAACCCGAAGGAACAACCACAGCTAAAATAAGACCAAGTGGATGTCATGTACTGACGGCCACGTACCGCCGAGCGTGACGGTGTTTGCAGGAAATCGCATTAAATCAGTGGAAGAAATCACTAGTTACAACCAAACTGCTACCAGCGGTCCAGCTAGCACGGTGACTATGCATAGGGAGTTAAAGAAAATGGGGTACAACGGTCGCGCATTTCTACAGTGAATGCTAAGTGTTCTTGTGACGGTGTACATGGCGATGCCACTGGACGGTGAGTGACTAGGAACGAGTGATCTGATCAATTACGCTGTATGTTATGGCAATCCGATGAAAGAGTTTGACTGTGGCCGATGCCTGGAGAATGCTACCTGCCATCAAGTGTTGTTCCAACAGGTGGTGGTGTTAGGGAATGGGGGTGGTTTCCGTGGTTAGTGCGTAGTACCCTTATTGCGCCGAAGAAAACGCTAAATACGGAAGGATATGAACGTATTTTACTGCATTTAGTACTCCATCTCGTACATTCTTCTGATTCCTGCTCTTGAGGCAAAATGGACTGCCATTTCTCGGGATACAAGGGTCGTCCAATAAGTAATGTCCCACATTTTTTTGAAAAATCCATTAACATACATAGACAAACATCCTTGTTGTTGATTCACGTTTCATGTTTTTTCTGTGCGCTGGTGAAGTTTCGAACAGTCCCAGCAGATGGTAGAGCCGTAATACAGCGTCGAAATGGACGACTCAAGTTAGAAGCAGGGTGCTGTTACTGAATTTTTGTGTGCAGAAAAAGAAACCGTAATGAACATCCATAAACGTTTGTGTGCCACGAATGGCGATGCTGTAGTTGATAGGAGTACGGTTGGGCGATGTGTAAAGAACGGTACAGCCTCAGGAAATGCAGAAATAGAGCTCTATGATCAGCCACGCTCGGGGCATCCTGTCACAGCCACTGCTCCAGGCACTCTGAATCGTGCGGTTGTCATTATTCGTGCCCACCGGCGCATCACAACTCGGCAGTTGGCTCTACGGTTGTCCCTCAGCATTAGAAGTGCGTCTGCAGTCATCGAGACTCTCGTATGTTCAAAGAGGTGCTCACGATTGGTTCCACGAATGCTCACAATCGACCACAAGATTCAAAGAAAGGCAATTTTACCTGAATTGTTGGAGAGTTTTGAGACCGACGGAGAGGCCTTTCTCTCACGGATCGTTACGGGAGACGAAAGCTGGGTGCACCACTTTGCGTCGGGAATAAAAAAGTAGTCTATGGAACGGCATCGTCCTCATTCACCGGAAAAGAAGTAATTCAGGAAAACCCCATCTGCCGGCTAAGTCATGGTGGCAGTCTTCTGGTATTGTGATGGCGCCATTCACGTGGATGTGATGCCAAGAGGGTCAACCATCTATTCAGGGAGAAGACTGAATAAACTGAGGGACTGTTTCCGACGTGTTCGATCGGACATGGATCCAGCAGAAATCTTGATCCAACACAATAATGCACGCTGAGACACAAGTCTCAGAACCCGGGCCGGCCTGAGTGGCCGAGCGGTTCTAGGCGCTACAGTCTGGATCCGCGCGACCGCTATGGTCGCAGGTTGGAATCCTACCTCGGACATGGGTGTGTGTGATGTCCTTAGGTTTAAATAGTTCTAACAAGGGAACCTCCCCATCGCACCCCCCCTCAGATTTAGTTATAAGTTGGAACAGTGGATAGACCTTGAAAAACTGCACACTGATCAATTGAGAAAACAGGAAGAAGTTGTGTGGAACTGTGAAAAAATATGCAAAATATACAAACTGAGTAGTTCATGGCAAGATAGGCAACACCAAGGACACTAGGACCGCAGGAGCGTCGTGGTCTCGTGGTAACGTTAGCAGCTGCGGAACGAAAGGTCCTTGGTTCAAATCTCCCATCAACTGAAAAGTTTAATTTTTTATTTTTAGTTTATGTGACAAACTCTTATGTTTTCATCACTTTTTTGGGAGTGATTATGACATCCACAAGAAAACCTAAATCGGGCAAGGTAGAAGAATCTTTTTACCCATTCGCCAAGTGTACAAGTTAGGTGGGTCGACAACATATTCCTGTCATGTGACGCACATGCCGTCACCAGTGTCGTATAGAATATATCAGATGTGTTTTCCTGTGGAGGAATCGGTTGCCCTATGACCTTGCGATCAAATGTTTTCGGTTCCCATTGGAGAGGCACGTCCTTTCGTGTACTAATCGCACGGTTTTGCGATGCGGTCGTAAAACACAGACACTAAACTTATTATAGTGAACAGAGACGTCAATGAACGAACGGACAGATAATAACTATGCAAAAATAAAGAAAGTAAAATTTTCACTCGAGGGAAGACTTGATCCAAGGACCTCTCGTTCTGCAGCTGCTCACGCTACTACGGGACCACGGCGCTCCTGAGCTCACATTGTCCATGATGTTGCCTATGTCACCTATGAACTACTCAGTTTGTATATTTTGTTTATTTTTTCACAGTTCCACACAACTTCTTCCTGTTTTCTCAATTGATCTGTGTTCAGTTTATCAAGGCCTATCCTCTGTGCCAACTTATAACAAAATCTGAGGGGGGTGCGATGGGGAGGTTCCCTTGTAAGTTCTAGGGGACTTATGACCTCAGAAGTTAAGTCGCACAGTGCTCAGAGGCATTTGAACCATTTGAGAACCCGGGAACACATCGTCAAATTGGGTTGGACATCATTGCCTCAGTCCAGATCTGGTACTCTCGGATTTCCATCTCTTTGGGCCGCTTAAAGATTAGCTACGCCTACAGGACAAGAGCTTTTACCAGCAGGGTATACATGCTCTTGCACAACGTTGGTGTACAGCCGTAGAACGTGGCGGAGACTACGTAGAAAAACAAGACATGGACGGGACATGTTGACGTATATTGTCACCAAATTCTGACTCTTAACAATAAATATCTTCTGAGAAAAAAATGTGGGGCATTACTTACTGAATGAGCCTTTTACATTCAGACATCCCACAGGAAAAGTCCGCAGCAGAGTTTCAGACGTCATAAAGGCGAATAGTGGACACACCTTATGTTAATGTCCACCAATAGCTGATCAGATACTTTTAATCAGATTGTGTCTATTCTTAACACTAATCTACTCCCCCCCTTCGTCCCCCCCCCCCCCCCACACACACACACAGACGCATGCACGCGGTCGATCTGAAAAAAAAGTATGCGGTTGTCGTTTCACGTACAGCAGGTTATAACTTGGCGATGTGTTACTCAGTGGGTCCTTTACGCTCCATAGCACTGGCAGAGCATTGTGTGGTAGATACGTCTGTGTTATTTTGTACAACGAGTACGGTACGTTTCTTGAAATTGGTTGGTGTACGATCATTCTCACAGCAACCACGGTAGTCTGCACTCCGGTTCATGTATTTAAGCATGGTACTGTTATAGAAACTTGAACTTACTGTTGTTCTCGTTGGAACTGTTCAGATTCGCTTGTAAAAGCTGCCAGCTGCCCTCTCGCTGCATCTGGCAGTGTCATGAGGCGCGCTGTGTCGTCCCAGTCTGCCGTTTGTCGTCTTTAGGCACTTGGCTCTAGAATGTTCTGAAAAGTACAACGTTCCGTCTAGAGTGCCGTGGACATCTCATGCCGCCGGGCTGCACGCTGCCGCTGCTTCACGCAGTCCCCGCTGCCGCTGACGGTGGGCTAGATGTGGGTGGTGGGGGGAGGTGGGAATTGGGGGGGGGGGGGGGGAGGCTCGTGGCAGGACGCCGTTGAAGTGGCCACGACCATGATCATTACATGGTACCAAATGTTTGTATCACTGAATTTGTCTTACGGAGCTATGCTATCGTCAGGCAAATAATACCATGGTTAAGTTTCAAGGGACACAGTAAACCCCTGTTTGCTGGTGATTAATGAAGTTGCGAAAACGCTTTCCTCTTTTCTTCGTGAGTCCTTGGTCGGCAAACCACGACTGGCGAGTCACATGCGGCTCTTTGGCCCCTTGAGTGTCTCTCTTCCTCAAAATACAGTGACGGAAAAAGAATCCTAACACCAAAAAATAATTAATGTAGACAAAAAGGGAAAAAAAGGAAATGGGCGCCTACGCGCGGCGGAGGCATGCGCTATTCATGCACGATTAAAGTGAACCAGACCATCAGCAGTCTCCGTGTCCAATGGTCAGTGCTAGTTGCATCCGAAAACCGCATGTAGGTGAGAAAAGTACCTATTCGGAGCATACAAGCACCTTCATTTTTCTAACGAGCTGCAGATGCCACAGGTATTCTTGTCATCAATTTAAGAATTGTAATTTTGTTGTGTTCTTGGCTTTATTATTACAAAACGAAAAAAAAATTAGCAGGCATGTTTGACATGGTTACAACGATGTAGCAAAGAAAATGGAAGACGAAACCAGTGACTTTCAAGTCAAATGGATCGAAATTTTAGCGTCTGTGGTCTTCCGACTTGCCTTATTTGTCAGGAAGAACTGACTCAAGTTTGGAGACACATACTACAGCTAAACACGCATCATTTAGTATTAACTGTCATGTCGATGATGGAAGGAAGAAAGTAGTCGAGGCACTTAATAAAAGATCAAAAAATTCAAGTTCTCTATTAAGTTACCAATGAAGTTTTGCATCAGTGCTAATATTGAATATTGCATGTCTTGTGATTAGTCAAGTGATCGCTAAGAGAGGAAAACCTTACACAGAGAGACAGTAAAAAGTTGTTTTATAAATGCATCCGAAGAGGCGTTTCTGGGTTTTAAGAACAAGCAGATATGCTTAAAAAGATTGTAGAGTTACCGCCGTCTGTTAAAACAGTGAAAGATGGAACAGTCAAAATCTCTTAGAACATAACCAACCAGATAATGGAAAATATTAAATTGGTTTCAGCGTTGTCGGTAGCAATCTTCTGACATAAATGATACATTGCAGTTTTATATATCCTGTTATTTATTTCATCTACAGTTCCTAACGAAGAACTTTCCGGATTACTGCCATTAAAAGGTCAAGGTGCCGTAATTTAAAAACATCGTATTTCACTTTATACAGGGTGGTCCACTGATCGTGACCGGGCCAAATATCTCACGTAATAAGCGTCAAACGAAAAAACTACAAATAACGAAACTTGTCGTCTGTTCGTCTACAATTGTGAGGAATTCGTTTGTGACTACTACAGCGCCGTCTATCACAAAGCTAAAAAAGTGGTCCAACTAAAACATTCATATTTCTTTACGTACTACACGAACATGAAATAAAAATGGGGTTTCCTATTTAAAACAATGCAGTTGATATCCGTTTGACCTATGGCAGCGCCATCTAGCGGGCCAGCCAGAGCGCCATCTGGTTTCCCCCTTCAAGCTAGACAAGTTTCGCTCTTTGTAGTTTTTTCGTTTGATGCTTATTTCGTGATATATTTGGCCCGGTCGCTATCAATGAACCACCCTGTATAAGTTTCTCAATTTTAACAGACAAATTTGAACGTCATAAGAAACTGATTTGTTGCTATTTTAAAAGAAAAAATTAATCACGAGATGCTTATCATTGCATCATTTATCAATAAGCGCTTCGTGTACAGACATTTCTGGAAGAAATTTGGGAAGTTGTGGAACTAGTGATTAAGATTATCAACATAATTGTAGCTAAATTTGTTAATCTTCGTTAGTTTAAAGAATTTTTAGTTGAAATGGTGAATGAGTAGGCATATCTTCCGCTGAATAACAAGATATGTAGATTATCAAGACGAAATGTTTTGAAACGTTTCTCTTTCCTTTTAATAGGAATTAAAGCATTTCTCCTTCCAGAAACAACGAACGATAAGTGGATTAAAAATGTTTTGCCTCGTGTCAGACGTTACCTCTCACTGTGGTCAAGATACTGAGAGAGGAATTATTGATTTTCAGAATCTTTTGAAACATCTCCAAGAAGATAATGCAGTTATTCACATTTGCTATTTCAAATCAGAACTTTCAGATGTGCGGGTAACTTTTCTCGGTTGCTTTCAGGAGTTCAGGAACAGGAAAGCGACAATACCCTTTGTTAAAAAGCCTCGTAGTGCTACTGTAACACAATTAAATTTTTCTCCCTTTAGTGCTGACATTGGCAAGCTTGAAACGCAAATAGTCAGTTTAGAAGCAAAGAAACATGGATTTCAAAATTTGAACGTCTTTGTGCTGATATAGAATTACTGAACAAAAGCATATTAGAACTTACGTCACATTCGCAAGTAACCTGGTTTGAAGTACCTGGAGAAGGAAGATGTGTTTATTTTCAACACTTGGATTAGAATTCCTGACTCATCAGCTAAGGAAACTAGCGTTTGCTATTTTTACCTAATTAGTTTCTACATATTCATGCGAACAACGGCTTTCAAACCTGAGACTTATCAATAATATATTGAGAAGCCGTGTTATGGACGACAACCTGGACTCGTGTCTAAATTAAAAACAAGAACATACAAACTACCCAAACTTTCCATGCAGATGCATGACCATTAGAGTTTGTTAATCACACTCGTGATTTATTTTTATGGGAACCTCAGAATTTACTTTTTTTAATAAGTGATATCGTTATTAAGTATGATGTAAAATGTACTGTAACTAATCTATAGTTTAACTGAGACTTAAAATTGGAAATAAAGTTAATTTTAGGTAGCAATGGGAATGGAATAATTTGTATTGTCGTCTATTGAGAAAGGTACGTTTAGGTGGTTTGGACGCATAGGAAGGATGTGTGTTTGGCGATAGACAAAACAAGAATACAGGATGAGTGTGGATCGCCAGCTTATGACTACCGTAATCTATGATGATAATAAAACTGTAAAACTTTCGTTTCTGTCTGACTGTTTGAACATGCTCATCTCCAGATCTTCTAGATAAATTGTCATGAGGTTTTCACTGGAAATTTTAAACCAGCTCGGAGCAACGTGTGTGTTTTGTTTCATAAAAACCGTGTAACGAAAACAAAAAATCGTAATTTAAAGATTAGCGTGACATAGTCAAACACGTTTTATTTGAAAAAGCTGAAGTGTCTTATTGATTCTGAAAATGCTCTTGTTGACTTGTACGTAACATGATTCAATATAGTGAATACAATGCTTACACAATCCTCCTCCATATCATTATTTTTAAATGGGAAAGTGACTGTCTGTTACGTTTTCGGGACTAAACTGTTAAGCTTCTTTCAGTGAAATTTAGTATGACGATAGCTTGTATCCTGAAGATGAACATACACTGCTTTAGAAACTAAAAGAAATTGACCCCTGAGAGTGTGAAGTGGGGGACAGAACACATTTTTGGAGTCTTTCTTTTACGTTAGTGGAGATAAACGGTGTTGAATGATTATTAAAGTTTTTGCGTCATGTCCACGTTGTAGGATGTATAATAACTAAAGCACCAAGATACGTAGATGCGCACAACTGTCCACGATCCTCCATAAGCACCACTCGCAACCGCGTGGGGGAGGGTGGGTGGACAAGAAAGGCGGGAGGGGGTTCATTGTTAGCTATAGCTGTTATGCCTACCGGAGCAGAACCTGCACACACTTCTACATGTATATTTATACTCCGCAAGCTACCCAACGGTGTGTGGCGGAGGGCACTTTACGTGCCACTGTCATTACCTCCCTTTCCTGTTCCAGTCGCGTATGGTTCGCGGGAAGAATTACACCGGAAAGCCTCCATGCGCGCTCGAATCTCTCTAATTTTATATTCGTGATTTCCTCGGGAGGTATAAGTAGGGGGAAGCAACATATTCGATACCTCCATCCAGAAACGCACCCTCTCGAAACCTGGACAGCAAGCTACACCGCGCTGCAGAGCGCCTCTCTTGCAGAGTCTGCAACTTGAGTTTGCTAAACATCTCCGTAACGCTATCACGCTTACCAAATTACCCTGTGACGAAACGTGCCGCTCTTCTTTGGATCTACTCTATCTCCACTGTCAACCCGACCTGGTGCGGATCCTACACTGTTGAGCAATACTCAAATATAGGTCGAACGAGTGTTTTTTTAAGCCACCTCCTTTGTTGATGGACTACATTTTCTAAGGACTCTCCAAGTGAATCTCAACCTGCTACCCGCCTTACCAACAATTAATTTTATGTGATCATTCCACTTCAAATCGTTCCGTACGCACACTCCCAGATATTTTACAGAAGTAACTGCTACCAGTGTTTGTTCTGCTATCATATAATCATACAATAAAGGATCATTCTTTCTATGTATTCGCAATACATTACATTTGTCTATGTGAAGGGTCAGTTGTCACTCCCTGCACCAAGTGCCTATCCGCAGCAGATCTTCCTGCATTTCGCTGCAATTTTCTAATGTTGCAACTTGTCTGTATACTACAGCATCATCCGCGAAAAGCTGCTTGGAACTTCCGACACTATCTACTAGGCAGCCGACATTGTTGGACGTACAACAGACCGCTTTCTCGCCATCACTAATCGTAACAATACACATATATGGTATATGGTTCGAATGGCTCTGAGCACTATGGGACGTAACTTCTACGGTCATCAGTCCCTTAGAACTTAGAACTACTTAAACCTAACTGACCTAAGGACATCACACACATCCATGCCAGAGGCAGAATTTGAACCTGCGACCGTAGCGGTCCTGCGGTTCCAGACTGTAGCGCCTAGAACCACTCGGCCACCACGGCCGGCCAATATATGATATATATGTGAGCGCAACCACAGGTATTAGCTAGTTAAGTGAATAGCAGGTACCTACTTAATGTTTTAAGATTGAATAGTTTACCTCGCTAAAGAAGATACAGTCCTTGTACTGTTGATATTTGGCTCTATTGAGTAATGAGTTTCACGAACAGTCGTCTAGGAGAAAAAAGAAATCACAAATATCGTTAACGACTTACTTGAAGTGAAAGTCTGGGCGTGGCTTACCGTGTGCCTACGAATCCTGGCGCCAGTAGTAGTGAATGTAGTTGCGTGTGTGTGTGTGTGTGTGTGTGTGTGTGTGTGTGAGTGAGAGAGAGAGAGAGAGAGAGAGAGAGAGAGAGAGAGAGAACGAACAAGGAAGGACGACGAAGATACTGCGCTGGCGCCAACGTCCGCTGTTTCCGGCGCAGATGTATCCTCCGCCCTTGTCCCTCGCGCCTTGTCTCGTCATCCTGCTACTGTTCTCTCTCTCTCTCTCTCTCTCTCCCTCTCCCTTAATGCGCGCACGCGCCCACATTCGTCGTGCTGCTTCCAGTGCTGTTTCGTCGGCGCGGCCGAATGAAATTGCGGGGCGTCCGTCACGGCCGTTGCTTGCGCCGCACGTTATTAGATTACTGGACGCTGGCGCTGCACTCGCCACAGCCGGCTGCCGCATTCCACAAGAGACAGACAGGCCGTCCCGTCGAGTCACGGCCGAGAGGCCCGAGAGCTGTGCCATGTAGGTCAAGCTCTGCGCGCTGTTCCCCCCCTCCTACCTCACTCTCCACTCTCTTTCTCACTTTCTTCCTCTCTCTCTCTCTCTCTCTCTCTCTGCCGCGCGCGCGTGTGTATGTGTACGTGTGTGTCTGTGTGTGTAGTCTGACGATTCACTTTCCAGCTCACTGAAAAAGCACATCTGACGAGTATTAAAATTAGTTATTAAAGAGGCTTTCAGCAAAAGAGAAGGAACCGAATATTGTTTCAAATAGTCAGATTTTGGTTGTTAGACAACCTGTTTCGTTGAGCAATGGCTGTCTTCAGATCTCCAGCAAAACACGGGATATTTTAGTACAACAAGTAGACTGTTTACATCCTGAAATATTAAATATGTAGTAATTGTTACTTTCATAGATGTGGAAACTTGTTCTTAAAATACTACGATGTATACATATTTTACACTGCGTCGTCAGGCCACGAGTGGCCTACCGGGACCATCCGACCGCCGCGTCATCCTCAGTTGAGGATGCGGATAGGAGGGGCATGGGGTCAGCACACAGCTCTACCGGTCTTTATGATGGTATTCTTGACCGAAGCCGCTACTATTCGGTCGAGTAGCTCCTCAATTGGCATCACGAGGCTGAGTGCACCCCGAAAAGTGGCAACAGCGCATGGCGGCCTGGATTGTCACCCATCCAAGTGCCGACCACGTCCGACAGCGCTTAACTTCGGTGATGTCACGGGAACCGGTGTATCCTCTGCGACAAGGCCGTTGCCATACATATTTTACAACTTGTACTAATTTAATGAAACTGTAGTGGATCATCACAAAATACACACAAAATCACCTTAGCTTCGCTGCATAAATCTGAAATTTGGAGTAAGCCGGGCTCTAACACAGGCGTAGTCATACTGTTAACAGTGCTACCTTTTTCGTCAAACTGCAGTACAGCAACGACAACACACGACTGTACCGCTAGCTCGCAAGATATCGCCACTGTAAGTTTACACATATTCATCAGTTACAAAATTGTACAGAATGCAGTAAAATAAAGAGTACAATAGTCTGCTGGTGCTGTGGCCTAGCGTACATCATGTTTCAGATATGTGCGACGATGCTAAGCTGATTTGGTGTGTACTATGTGACGATGCCACTGTGGGATAAGTGTATGTTGTAAAAGATCTATGCATCGTCAGATTTTAAGCACGAGTTTCCAAATCTATGAAAGCAATATTTCCATTAAGACACTTTTTAAGATGTAAACTGTCTACTAGTTGTTTTAAGATTTCTCGTGTTTTGCTACAGATCTTAAGGTGCTACTTGCTGATCGAAACGGTAGTCCAAGGATATAAGTATAAAACGTTTCGTGATCATTGACCGGAATAAAATAAATTTATTCTACATTTCCTGGATCACTGTTTTAATCCTTGATCATGCCGCAGCTTCTGAATGTTGTAATACTTCATTCCATTCTTAAGAAGAAGTCTCTTCATGGAATACTGATACAGGACAACATTTCGACCTCGGGCTGGTCCTGTGTGCTGTAAGAAATATCTTCAGACTCAAACATAGGGGGATTCAGACCACAATAAAGTTTGACGAATTGACCCTGATAACTCTTCACTCTTCCGTCTGGTTTGATGCTGCTCCCCCCCCTCCCCCTTCCCCATTCCTCCTTTATCTTTCCCTCTCTTGTGGTGATAGTTTCATCCCTACGTGAGATTTCTTTGCAACATGTTTTACATACTGCAGCTCTTGTGTGGCCTCTTACTAGTTTTCTCGGCTGCGACTCGTTCCAGTGGCAGCCCACCCATTCCTCGATGCCATAGCAGACGTTCCTCTAATTCTCTACTTATTCCATAATGTCTCCTGGTCTTCAGATTTGACTGATTTATAGTGTAACCGAAGTTTAACGGATTTCTTTTAGCACTCATGTTGATGACCCCACACCTTTTTACTATTTAGGGTGAATTAACAATTTTCGCATCATAGAGATATCTTTTGTAAATCGTTTTGCAATTTGTTTTGATCTTCTGATGACGTTACTAGACGATAAACCACAGCATCATTTGCAAACATCCTAAGACGGCTACTGAGATTGTCTCCTAAACCGTTTACATAGATAAGGAACTGCAGAGGGCCCATAGCACCATCTTGGGGAGCGCCAGATTTCGAAAGCGCTCTGAAAATCTAGAAATAACTTATCAATAGCATTGGACAGTTCGTGTGAGTAAGGAGGTAAAGGATAACCCTGGGCAAACACAGAGCTGTCAAAAGTTTTTTCGCTTAAAAGTATCCAGGGCTGGCTGTCTTGGCACGCTTTACTATTGTTGCTGAGTCATTGCTTGTCCCTTCAGGTCTCTGCTACGGAGATTCCCGAATTCATTTACGGGATAACTTTCGGAACCGGACAGAGATCGTACTCGCTTCAAACGATTCTTTTGATGGATTCCATGTTATTGAAGGTGGATTATTGACGTGATTGTAATAACGCAGGCCACCAGCTGAATCAGTCCGTAGTAAAAGGGGCCCCAGTCCAACTGTGTGGCTCCCGAATAAACTGAACGAAAAGTTGAATTCTCTTATTATGTACTTAAGTCTCAAAAGACTATTCGCTGTATTAGACACCATTGTGCATATTAGTATAATTTCCTGAGATTAAATGGTATTCAGACGTTAGCCTAGTGTTTCTGATGGATATGTAGGCAATAAACTGATGCCTCTCCAAATTTGTGACTGCAGCCATTTCTGTGTGGAACGATTCAATTTGGCTCTGTCAGTTACCGAATTTCTTCATTTCCTTTTCGACAAATCTTCGCAACCATCTTCATGCGAGATGTAGCAATTGGCCAGCCGGTTTACCACTCCAACGCGTGTCCCAGCGCTGCCACTTCAAGTTTTTTACCAGTTTACCAGTTTCTCGCTTTCTCTTGCTTCTTCCTAATTTCGTATCCTCTTACCCCTAGAGAATCGACATGCTTGTCCAATCACTCGCCATATTATCGCCTCGCACTCTGACAAAGCGACCGGGTACTGAGAAAACGACCACTTTCTTACATGATTTACTTGTGATTTCAAGTAGATTTGTCCTTTACTGTGCTACTGATTTGTTTGTGAACACATTTACCGTCCTTTTCGTTCCAAATAAGTTTGCGGTATGGCTGTACAACGTAGTTCCTTGATGGTGTTACACAGTTTCAGGGGTGGTGGAGAAGGGTTACTGTATCAATTTAAGGTAAGGGACCCAGGTCCGAAAATGACCGGGTCGAAAGTAATAGGCGAAAATCGTTTTGATACTTCTGACAGTGGATGCATACATCGTTAAAGTTGTTGCTAAGATTGTGGGTTAGGGAAGTTTCAGAGGTGGTAGTACCAACGAAAACAAGAAAAAATGTCCAGTAAACAGGGGCTTTAAAGTGCACACGTGAAGAGCCATGGGCACTTTTTCAGTAGAAGAGCTGTGTATCACAGTATCGAACATCGACAAGTACTCATAGCTCTTAACGTATGCCCTTTGGGGCCCTTGTTTACTCGACCTTTTTTCTAGTGGTGGTCCATACTAGCACCTCTAAAAGTTGCCTACCCTACAATGTCAGCAACAATAGTACCGGAAAATGTATTTCGCTTAATGTAACTTTTGACCCATTTGTTTCCGGACGAGGGCCCGTTACGTTAAACTGATGCCACTTACCCTTCTTTTTCATACCTGGAAGCCCGTAACATCATCACGGAATCTGGAAATTTATGGTAAGTTCTTATGGGACCAAACTGCTGAGGTCGTCGGTCCCCAGGCTTACACATTGCTTAATTTAACTTGCGCTAAGGATAACACGCACACCCAAGTCGAGGGAGGCCTTGAACCTCCGACGGATGGAGCCGCGCGAACCGTGGTAAGGCCCCTTAGACCACGCTGCTACACAGGGCGGCCATCATCACGGAAACACCCTGTATAAATGTTCAACATACTTGAGTAATATATCAGTGTTTTCTGAATCAAATTAAGATTGTGTCTCGTTTTCCTGTTTGTAACATTCACTCCCACTATAACAAGGATCATTCGATTCATATCAATTCACTTTATAATTGGGGCTGATTTACGTGTGAACATGATACTTCTTATTGGTACAGAACAAGAAGTGGGCTAACATGAACGTCTGCCAGTTGTATTCTTATCCAAAAAAAAAAAAAAAAAAAAATGGTATTGAGGCGCTGCACGTAATGTCGGGTTATGCGACAGAGGATTGGGCTCGCAGTAGGCGATCGTTAGAGGCGTGTTTTCTGTGAAGATGCGACTGTAAGGACCTCAGGATATTTGACATTCTTTTGACAGCAGCTAGAGGAGCCGAGCGATTTCACTGTGGCATCGAATAGGTCGGCTTCAAACACAATAACCGCTCTGGTGGGTCTGAGAAAGTAACTGACTGGAATATCTGAATGGTGTTGTGTAAATCAGTAGTTTCACATGTGGAGGACACAGGCACAGAGATCAGTGGCGGTACGACTGGTCTGGAGGCGATAGTCGTTAGTGGTGGCTTCGCTGTCGGCCAGGTACTGCCGAACACGAGAACGTGTGCGCCCACCAGCGCAGTCGCAAAATGGTTCAGATGGCTCTGAGCACTATGGGACTTAACATCTGTCAGCCTAGAACTTAGAACTACTTAAACCTAACTAACCTAAGGACATCACACACATCCATGCCCGAGGCAGGATTCGAACCTGCGATCGTAGCTGTCGCGCTGTTCCAGACTGAAGCGCCTAGAACCGCTCGGTCACACCGGCCGGCCACCACAGTCGCAGCAACTACGTAGGGCGAGCTCCTACTTAGTATTGCGCCCTGGTACACGATGATGTCGCACTGAGATGCGCATGTTCTAAATTCCCTGGTGAAAATTATTTAAGAGAATGCGTTGTGGCAACAGTAAAATTTGGTGTAGGATATGCGACGGAACGAGGCTGTTGGATTTCAAACCAAATTCTTTTAATACACTGTTGAAAACAGGTGTATCAACATCCGGTACGTTGAACCAGTTTCGATACAGGCGGACGTCTGGTCTTTCTGTGTTGTTTGAAATCATAGCTTTCAATGTAGGCGACAAATAAAGTAACTCAGGATCTATTCGCTGGGTAATGTATTACAAAGTGTCTGGTGATGCGTCACAGAAAGTAGGTACCGGTGACTCAGTACTTTGTAGTGGAGTACACGTGTAACAGTTGTCCTTTTTAGACTCTGTATTCAACCAAGCACATGCAGGGCGACATCTTAACGCAGGTGCAAGTTGCAAGGGCAATCTGTTTGAACAAATAAGGCTGAACTTTTGGTCGTGTTGATGCAGATGTCAATGCTCCTCCATGTGTTACCCATAGTGGGACACAAGGTCAGTACACAAGGGGAGTTGGACAAGGTCGTCGACGCATTACAACACCACGGGAAGACCGATATTTGGCCATTCCTGCGTTGAGCACTGCTAGGTGACCTCAGAAGAGCCACTGGAGCCACTGCGTCTCGTCGGACGGTAATGGACAGGTAACGGAAGAGGACCTTGCGAGACAGATGTCCTGTCAGAGTACCCCGGTTGACACGACAGTAACTGACAGCTCGTCTTTCGTTCTGCCATTCTCGTCTCAACTGGCAACTTCGTCGCCAGCAAAACGTGTTATTCACAGACCAGTCCAGATATCCTCTGACCTGGAGACCTGTGGAAGCTGCGCGTGCCAGATGTCGTCCAGGAAGTGGACGGATTTCCAAATTTCTGTGACGATTTGGGGGTGCTTCAGTGTAGACAGTCGTACGGATCTTGTCGTTGTCCATGGTCACCTTATCAGCAGGTAGTACATCGAACATATCCTTTTGGACAATGTGGTGGCTGCTGCATTCGGTGGCAGACCTGAATTCGTTCTAATGAAGTAGTGGAATGGCCGGCGTTGAGTCCCATAGCCTTACACCTAGCATGTCTCGTAGATGTTAAGCTGTGATAAACGCACGCGATTGGCATACAGCGCGACTGCTACGGTCGCAGGTTCGAATCCTGCCTAGGGCATGGATGTGTGTGATGTCCTTAGGTTAGTTAGGTTTAAGTAGTTCTAAGTTCTAGGGGACTGATGACCTCAGATGTTAAGTCCCATAGCGCTCAGAGCCATTTGAGCCATTTGATTGGCATACACGTTATTGCAGCTCTTAAAGTCCAATGAAAACCACCCTCGATCACGGGATGAATGATTGTTTCCCCTTTGTTTTCGACATCTGTCGGACATTTCAGATCCTTTAATCCAAAAGATCGAGTCGATAAATGATGTTTTCTTGTGTACTTAATTTGTAAAAGGTAAAGGTATAATTTGATAACGTACCCAGTCTTCAATTATTGCTCAGTTGAGTATGACAGGCGCTCAAAGTAATGTTCCCCTAATTCTTTTGTGCAATTTATTTTGCGAAATGAACTAATACAGCGCGATGACCACTTTCTGCTTGCAGAGGAGCCATGTATTCTACATTCGCTGCGGGATCTACGACTAGGTGTTGACTACTCGCATCACAACACCACATACCTCACCCACAGCAATTGGTCTTCGTGTTAGAAGATACTACATCAGATGCTGCCGAGAGATGATAAGAGCCCCTATGAACATATGAAGGTCATGCCCCTGTACGGCATATTGTTTTAACTTCTTCGCACATTTTTCTTGTCTGAGAAGGTACTGGACATGTCTCTCTTCGAAAAGGCTGCTGATATGGATTGCCCAGGGTGATTTTTAAACTCGCAGGTGTAAACTCTCCACGGAAAATTACCCTCTACCACGCAATAATTAATAATGGTCAATCAAATCATCCACATTCATTTACGTTTGAAAAGTATCTGATCAGATTTTCTAGTAATATATGCGCCGACAGCTCGTCGACGCCAAGGTATTTTTCTAGTACGTTTATTCTTTGTAACAACAGAGGTACAGAAATGTATGCTCCATGGTTATTATAGAGAGAGAGAGGAACAGCTTCGGAAGTATCGGTTGGAAGATTGTCGGATTGCTAAAGGAAATTGATTTACTCTTCTTCGCGCTAAAGCGAGTGAGGAACGTTTGTGCCACTAGCGTGATAGGTAAAGAAAAAAAAAACCTGTAAAAGAAAATTACATGAGACTTGGAACCAACAGAAAACGGAACATGTACGGAAATGGATTCAATATACAATTTTCCTCAGAAATAAGGTTTGTGACCATTTTATTCTAGAGTGAATGACGAATGAGTTCTCTGTCTGAACCATTGATGATTGTCTGGGCCCTGTAATTAATTGGGAAGTTTCAGCTGTGACGAAGAGAGCCTGCAATCTCTGAGTTTTTTTGAAATCGTCCAAAAAGGCTTCGTCCACATCTGAAATTTTAGATCTGTCGTAAACTGAACGAATTGTTCAAACGATCGATTTTCCCAACTGAATGCAGCGCTTAATAATAATAACAAATGTAAAGATCTTTTCTAGCAAGCCAGCCGCTGAATATTAAGACGAAGGGCTCCACCAGAGATTCTACTAGGCTGATTTCACGTAAATAATATATTTAAACTGTACACAGATAAAGGACAGAGAGAGAGAGAGAGAGAGAGAGAGAGAGAGAGAGAATCCTCCATTAGCATAATTGTTTCTCTGTCTTTTCACGGATCAGCCTAACTAGAAAACACGAAGCCCTGACTTGATTGTACCGATTTATGTGTGAGAGGGAAAGAGCGATAAAGGCGACAGATACACTTCTGTACAGACAAAACATTACACCAAGTTAGCGGCAAGCTGCATTCACATAGACTTTCATCATTTACAAAAGCAGAGTAGAATTCATTATAATGGCGACCGTGACAGGACTCGAACCTGCAATCTTCGGATCAGATGGCAAACTATTACAAGCTGGTAAATGGCGTATTATTTTTCCGCTGTGGAAGGCCAAACAAAGTCCGTTGGTGTGTTTGTATACCTGAGGCACAAATAGAGAAACTTGTATGGTTCACTCATTTAACCTGGGGACATTTCGGTGCGACAAAATGTGCAGACAAAATAAGTGGGTACTGTTATTTTCCCAACATGAAGCGCAGAGTGCATGAGGTCTTAAAGACATGCATAATATGTCAAAAAACAAAGCCGGATTCAAAAGGGACTAAGCACCCATTATGCTCAATATTAGTACAAGAACCAAAAGAATTAATTTCGTGCGATCTGTGTGGACCGTTACCTACTTCAAGAGGTGGTGTTAAATATGTGTTGGCATTTCTCGATGTGTGTACGAAATACGTGAAGCTATACCCGATAAAGGCGGCTACAGCCAAAGTAATTGTATTAAGATTGATAAGGGATTATCTTCCACATGTGGGTACACCTAAGGCGATCATAACAGACAATGCTAAAATATTCACGGGACTCCGATGGAAGTAGACTTTGTCTCAAATCGGTGTGAAACACATACTAACATCATTTTACCACCCACAAGGCAATTTGGTTGAGAGGATTTTTAGAGAATTCAATCGAGTTATGAGGACGTATTGCCATAATAAGCAAACTGCGTGGGCAAATTATGTGGAAGAGTTTGAGCAAATATACAATAACATGCCCCACTCCTCAACGGGATATACACCTCGTGAATTGATGTTCGAAACAAAAGAGGAAAACTTCTGGACTGACCATATCCCCAAAACTCAGGAAACTGAGATGCCTTGGGAAGAAAAAATAAGAAAAGCTATCATAAATATGACGAAAAAGGCTGATGAAAGAAAACAACGATATGACAGATTAATCAAAAGGGTACAGACATACCATGTCGGAGAGAAGGTACTAGTTAAACGACATACCAAATCATCCGTAATAAAGAAAAGTATAAAGAAATGGGAGTTACTATATACTGGACCATACATTATCCTACAAATTCCGAATCCGGGGGCTTATCTGTTAGCATACCCGGGATCGAATAAAATAAAAGGGTTATTTTCTCATAACGACTTAAAAAAATATAATGAAGATTAGAAGATAGTGAGGAATGGTGTTCCGAGTGACAGAAATGAACGCTCGTAAAAAACATAATAATAAACTGTGTGTGTGTAGTGATAGAAACCTTTAAATTGAAATAGTTAATCAGTGACATAGAGTATAGAAATAGTCACTAACTATTATTATCGAGTGTTGTAAAGAAGATAGTGGAGATAGGCTTCACCTGTGTTGGGGTGAATATAGAACTTTAGCATTGCTAATGTCATCAAGAATGATTAAGGATCTAACTGACCTTCAAGAAGAACGAAATGTTTCCCGCAAATGACGCTGAATAATCAAAAGAGGTTCCGAGTGAATATTCATATATAATCTCATGTGAACGCTTAGATGTGTAAACGTGTGAAGGGATGTGTTGTGGCAGTGAATTGTGAGTGACGGTTAACGCCGCAAAGATTATTTCCCGCGCAAAACAGTTGACGTCGGCGCGAGAATTAAAATCGATATAGACGATACAGATATGCTTTGTAAAAGACTCGCACCAAACGCGAGGATAAACTGATTCATGTTGAACTTTAAAAGGAATAGGTGTTATAATTAGAAGTTAAGAGTTTTTAATTTATTAATGAATGAGTAAGGAAAGTAATATTCATAGATTCAGTAGTAATTTAATGGTTCGTGTTCGTTTGGGAATTTTGTGTGAAAAATCCATTTCCATATATGAGCATGGATGAACATCGTATGAATCAGAGAGTAATTGAAAGAAGCGAATCCGCATTCCTCAATGCTAATAACTTTTACATTTCAGCACTCAAGCGAAGAAATATATGTATTTAGAATAAAAAGTTTTGAGTATAGCTAAATTATATGACTTATCAAGGAAATATAGATGATGTCTTGGTATAAAATGAACTACACTTTCCATTATTCGATGATTTGAATCCAAAATCTATAGTAAGTTACATGAATCCTTTAAATTACGAAGAACGAATCAGTGATAGAAAATGTGTTAGAACTTTTGGACTTATAGGCACGAGTGGGTAGGCAAAGTCAAAAGGAGTATTCAAAAGGGAGTAAATCGGATGATGCTTTTGGCAACATCATTAGTTAATGGTTGAATTCCTTGAAGTACGTCGTAACAAAAAGGATCCATGAAGCCATAAGGATTTTGCTTTCAAAAAGGAGAATCTTGGACTGTGCAACCTAATCAGTTCTCTTACAGGAAGAGTTTTCCTTTTGGTCACTGCTAATTCTTTTGGAATGAATGTTGCATGTGAATTCGAGTATCCCTGTTCCTTCTACTCTTCCCATTGTGGGCCGCGTAGAAGATCAACTACAGAGGGGGCCGCGTAGAAGACCGACTACAAATGTGGACGTCGGGGACATGCAAGACCCGGGGGAGTTTAGCACCGCAAGATATTGTACCAGGAGCAAGATTGTAAAACGAGAATTTACGTTATTTATTGTAAAACTTTTTTTTTTTGCTAGAGGCACAAACCACTCTTCTCCAAATCGTGATACAAATTGATCCCTGTTTTTCCTTTAGAGATGAATTTCAAAATTATTTTTGTTCTTCTATAGGCTTTCCTGTCTTCTATGTACCGTAGGCTGGGGGTCTAGGCTTAAGAGGTTTTCCAAGGTTTCCCTGCTTAAGAAAGTTCCCGAATGGGTAGACCCTGACATCAGTTCATGAAAGATCATCTTCCTTGGTTGTGCACAGCAAATATAACACCTAGATGCACGTAAAAGCAATACAGCCGCGGTACCGGTCTCTTCATTTCTTCTGTCTTCAACGTTTCTTTTCTTCGTCTGTCTCAAATATAATATTCCTTTTCAGTCGGAGGACTGACAATCATCACTTCCGGGTTATCCACGCTAATAGATAGCTCGCGAAGTGTGTTCGGTGAATCATAATTGAGCTCACAAACTTCGCTCGCTGCGAGGGGCATTGTAAACTCTCCACGGAAAATTACCCTCTACCACGCAATAATTAATAATGGTCAATCAAATCATCCACATTCATTTACGTTTGAAAAGTATCTGATCAGATTTTCTAGTAATATATGCGCCGACAGCTCGTCGACGCCAAGGTATTTTTCTAGTACGTTTATTCTTTGGAACAACAGAGGTACAGAAATGTATGCTCCATGGTTATTATAGAGAGAGAGAGGAACAGCTTCGGAAGTATCGGTTGGAAGATTGTCGGATTGCTAAAGGAAATTGATTTACTCTTCTTCGCGCTAAAGCGAGTGAGGAACGTTTGTGCCGCTAGCGTGATAGGTAAAGAAAAAAAAAACCTGTAAAAGAAAATTACATGAGACTTGGAACCAACAGAAAACGGAACATGTACGGAAATGGATTCAATATACAATTTTCCTCAGAAATAAGGTTTGTGACCATTTTATTCTAGAGTGAATGACGAATGAGTTCTCTGTCTGAACCATTGATGATTGTCTGGGCCCTGTAATTAATTGGGAAGTTTCAGCTGTGACGAAGAGAGCCTGCAATCTCTGAGTTTTTTTGAAATCGTCCAAAAAGGCTTCGTCCACATCTGAAATTTTAGATCTGTCGTAAACTGAACGAATTGTTCAAACGATCGATTTTCCCAACTGAATGCAGCGCTTAATAATAATAACAAATGTAAAGATCTTTTCTAGCAAGCCAGCCGCTGAATATTAAGACGAAGGGCTCCACCAGAGATTCTACTAGGCTGATTTCACGTAAATAATATATTTAAACTGTACACAGATAAAGGACAGAGAGAGAGAGAGAGAGAGAGAGAGAGAGAATCCTCCATTAGCATAATTGTTTCTCTGTCTTTTCACGGATCAGCCTAACTAGAAAACACGAAGCCCTGACTTGATTGTACCGATTTATGTGTGAGAGGGAAAGAGCGATAAAGGCGACAGATACACTTCTATACAGACAAAACATTACACCAAGTTAGCGGCAAGCTGCATTCACATAGACTTTCATCATTTACAAAAGCAGAGTAGAATTCATTATACAGGTACAATCTAACGAACGAACATTGACGGAGAGACAGATTACTCCTCATGATGGTGGACAACTGGTGAATGCTGGTGTCTCAAAGTACAGAAGATGAAACGTCAAACAACTGAAAAAGGCTACAAAAGACTGTCTTACTTTTGCTTAGCAGCTGATTTGAAGATTTTTCCACCACCTGCTCATCTACTTGCATCTTACTGGTGGACTTTGCTAATTGATTAACTTCACTCGTTTCACAAGTGACTTGCCGTAATGACTCGAGGAGGCTCACACGCGGAGACGTCGGGTGTTGGGGAGCCACAACGTGGTTCTAAAAAAAAAAAAAAAAAAAAAATAGTTCCCTACCGTGGTCACGAAAACAGTTTTGACAATAATACGCTTCTCGTGCTGTGTGAACAGTTTGTATTGGGGTACCTCACTTGTCAACTTGATAATGCTGCATTGTATGCAAATGGAAAAAAAGGTGGTGAATGACTTGAATGGCTTACCCATATCGCTGTACGGCATATTGTTTTAACTTCTTCGCACATTTTGGTGTGAACTAGTGCGTTGTATGCATATCAGATCAATTGTTCTCAAAACCAGCAACGAGTGTTACTCATGAAGAATAGAAAAAATTTCGTCTTCTTTGTACCAGACGTTAGTGGATCAGCCACTCCACGGGTTCAGCGCCCTAGTGTTATCAAGAGGAATCACACGGGGCTTTGAGTTTGTGGAGACTTTTTAACCACAAGGTTTATTTACCAGTCATTTGCATTTACGCTGTACTGACCTAGAGACGGGATTACATGAAGAGATCGATGAAGCGTCCACTGATTAGATGTCAGACTTTTATCGCTGTTAGTGTCGATGGCCCACGGTTGGTGAACTCACTCGTCGGCCTACTTGCCGACTGTGATAGCCCACAGAGTCACTGATAATCGAAACACAGGTCAATAAGAGTGTGACACCTGGGGAAGTGGCTGCATCCTTCAGAGGCCGATTGTCAGACGCTGGGTGATGAACGAGGATGCCAGTCGCGTTACTCCCTTCATATCTCCCTAGCGTAAGGGAATTCTGCGGTGATAAAGTGATGTAGGCAGCTGAAGAGGTTAATGGTACAGAGCTTCGTTTAATAAGGGGAAAATTTTCTTTCGTAGGTCCGCTGGTGACCATTTGTGCACGTACTGTCGACCAGGTGAGTGCTAAGTTTCTATAATGAATCGCTCTCTGTGCGTTACGCTGAGGTCGGTCACAGCTTTCAGTAAGTGCAAGCTTCTGCGAGATACGGGCAGAACATCGACCAATTCTGTCTCCGCTCGTAAAACGTGAGACAGAATGAAGGTTAGCCTGCAGTATACCGGTGACGGCCAATCGGAAATTATTTGTTTCGAAGAGAAATGGATCAGAGAAATTTGTATTAAATTTAGCATTAGAAGAGAATAACGTGCAGCGAAGTTTTATAAATGTTAAATATTGCTTTTGATGAGTCTGGTGTGGTTAAATCAAACGTTCGGGAGTGGTCTAAGCGTTTCGACGAAGGCCGTACATTTGATGAATATGACAAGCGCAGCAACACTTTGTCCACTGATGAAATCTTGGGAAAGGCGAAAGAAATGATTACGAACGATTGTCGAATTACAATGAAGTAAGTCACTGATGGTGGAATATACCAGGTGGATCATGCCATGAAATTTTTGCAGATGTTGCGTATGAAACGTGCGACAGCAAATTGTTGAATTTCGAACGAAAATAGTGGCTGATGCAAGTTGGTCAGGAATCGCTATCTGAAGTCAACAACGATGCAGAGCTACTGAAACGAGTCAAATCAAAGCGACGTTGATTGCTGTCAGCAGGTGTCCTTTTGCAACATGACAATGCAAGGCCCCACACTTCCTGTACAACAGTTGCAACAATCACAGACCTGCCTTTTGAGTGTCTTCCTCATCCACCATACTCACCGAACCTTGCCCCAAGTGATTTCCATATGTTTCGACCACTCAAAGACGCTATGGGAGGAAAGAAGTTCCGTTCTGATGAAGAGGTACGCCACGCGGTGCATGAGTGGTTGCGCGGACTACCAAAATAATTTTTTTCTAAAGGAATTTATGCACTTTTTAAGTGCTGGAGGACTTGCATTGAGCGTGGGGGTATTATGTTGACAAGTGATACAGCTTTGTACCACTTCTGCACAATAAATAATATTTAAGGTTTTCATTTGACTCACCCTCGTATACCTTCACGATTCGGATATAGTATTTATTTTAGGTTGTAAACTTATTATTTACATCCCGTCATTGTCACGAGATCTATTGCAAACGCCAGTTCACGCTTCCAGACAACTTTCCTGTCGAGCGTTGCTCGCTTCACGTAAATTATTTGAATGTGATGACACACTTAAAGTTGTTCTCTGAATTTTATTCGTTGTCCCCGAGCAAAACATGCTTCGCCCGTCTAGTCGTCTGGCCGCCGATACTGAAATGCTTCCCTTGCCAAGCCGGGGTGGGTCGCTGGCGTGTAGTAATTGAATGAGTCTTCTTTCGTATGGAGCCTTTTTTCTGATTACCGCTTCAGATGGCTGGCCCGGAGTCAGGCTGACAAAGTGTGATCAGCCACTTTGAGTGGCCCCTTCGTAGCCAGCGGCAAGGCGGCCGCGGCTACGCGCGTGCTCCTCTCGTGGCTGTGTGCGGGCCGTTCGGTCGCCCGCCTATATGAACCAATAATCCGCCAAATGAGCGGGCGCTGGTCAGGGTAAACAGAATACGTTGTTAGGCGCGTGCATTGGCCGACAACACTGCGGCGCCAGTGCCGGAATTAACATCGCCTAATTGCAGTGGCGCTGCGGTTTCAAAGGACACTTTATTACGTCGCTGCAGGAAAACAATTATAATTTTTGCCGAAAGACCGTGGCTGAAAGGGAAATTAGTGTGCCTTTACAGCGTTTCCGGCCTGCGGGTGCCACTGAACTGCCAGGGCTGTAGACCAGAGGCGAACCGACGTTAACACCAGGGATTGTTCTCGCTCTATCCGTGTTGACCACAAGCAAAAGGATGAGGGGCTCTGTAACCCAGGGTCGTTGCCCTGCGGGCCTTCATGTGAGAACAGTGCCTCTACAGAAAGGAATTTTGCACCTTTCGATTGAATATCTGTCAGCCGATGGATAAAAGTTATAAAAATGGTACAAATGACTCTGAGCACTATGGGACGTAACAGCTGAGGTCATCAGTCCCCTAGAACTTAGAACTACTTAAACCTAACTAACCTAAGGACATCACACACATCCATGCCCGAGGCAGGATTCGAATCTGCGACCGTAGCGGTCGCGCAGGTCCAGACTGAAGCGCCTAGAACCGCTCGGCCTCTCCGGCCGCCTTAAAAGATATAGCACTAAAAATTATCTTAATTGAATCCTCACATATTTATGAAAAGTACCGCTGTGTTGTCCCAACTCTCTGGACGGTGGGGGTTTCCCAATGAGACAGGAGAATTTTTAGAATGTGCTACGCTTCCACGTAAAAACGCCGCGCGCGTTGGCCGCGTGGTCTGGGGCGCCTTGTCACGGTTCGCGCGGCTCTCCCCCATCGGAGTTTCGAGTCCTCCCTCGGGCACGAGTGTGTGTACTGTCCTTAGCGTAAGTTATTCCAAGTTACATTAAGTAGTGTGTAGGGACAGATGGCCTCAGCAGTTTCGTCCTATAGGATCTTACCACAAATTTCCAAGTTTTTTTCCATGCAAAAACATCGAAATTTGAATAAATATTTTATTTAGTAGTGGACTAAAACGCAGCATTGAAATATTGTGGTTTATCACGGATGTGCTCTAACAATGGCCTTTGCTTTAGCAATGGTCTTCTCTCAAGTCACCACTTACTGTATGCGTATCCTCTTTTTCCTCCGAATGCTTCTCAAGCTTTGTGGATACGTCACCACCAGACTGTAATCACCGTGAGATGTCGCAGTGCTTAAGCCTGCGTCCTGATGCCGTTTCTGCTATCAGCAGTCCCCTGAATAGCTCGATGATGAGCGTCACCTCCATGGGGGGGGGAGTTCCAATCAATATTTTTTGAAAAGCAGTTTCAGTTTTTTGTGTCTTAGTTGACAAAAAAAAGGCATCGTCGAACAAATATACCCAAGCTTGACTAACCTTCAGAAATTACACATACTACAAGCTCTTGTGCAGTAAGAATTAATGGTTTGCAGGATCTACTAACGTGCCAATAAATCAAATCCACTTATAGTGTTCTCGCCCGTCCGATTGGCCGTGCGGTCTAACGCACGGCTTTCCGGGTAGGAAGGAGCGCCTGGTCCCGGCACGAATCCGCCCGGCGGATTTGTGCCGGGGTCCGGTGCACCGGCCAGTCTGTGAACGTTTTTAGGCGGTTTTCCATGTGCCTCGGTGATTGCGGGCTGGTTCCCCTTATTCGGCCTCAGTTACACTATGTCGGCAATTGCTGCGCAAACAGGTTCTCCACGTACGCGTACACCACCATTACTCTACCACGCAAACATAGGGGGTTACACCCGTCTGGTGTGAGACGTTCCCTGGGGGGTCCACCGGGGGCCGAACCGCACGGTAATCCTGGGTTCGATGTGGGGCGTCCGGAGGGGTGAAGTGGACTGCGGTAGTCGTCGTGGGGTTGTGGACCACAGCGGCTGCGCCGGGGACGGAGCCTCTCCGTCGTTTCTAGGTCCCCGGTTAACATACAATACAATACATTACAGTTTTCTCTAAAAAGACAGTACTCCGAGTTATAATAGATTGTTCTGGTACCACTACGAGTGATGAAGGAGCGCAGTAGATCGATACGACCCAGTCTGTTTTGTTCGGGACGCTCCATGTCGACTTCCGTGTTTTTTTATTATTCTTTTTTTTTAATTTCTGCAAATGCTAACGACCTAGAAGTCTTAGGGTCAAAATTGCGTGGTGAAGTTAAACGCTGCAGTTTCTGTTGCTAGCGCCGAGGCCCCATTACGTTAGCATTTCCCCTCACAGGTCTCTTCCCACAGGAAAGACCAATCTTGTCATTTCAATTTTCACTCATCATTTTCAGCAGCTGTTTTTGAAGAACGCCGATGCGAAGAAATAGCACTCTGGGTGCATTAAATTTTTGTTTACACAACTGGCGTGGTGTTTTTTTCATATCAATAATCTTGTTATTCCATTCACACTGCCACCCCTAGTGCAATCGGGTTCAAAAATGGTTCAAATGGCTCTGAGCACTATGGGACTCAACTGCTGAGGTCATTAGTCCCCTAGAACTTAGAACTAGTTAAACCTAACTAATCTAAGGACATCACAAACATCCATACCCGAGGCGGGATTCGAACCTGCGACCGTAGCGGGCTCGCGGTTCCAGACTGCAGCGCCTTTAACCGCACGGCCACTTCGGCCGGCGTGCAATCGGGCAGCTACTTCGTGTCACCCGCACTTACTTCACACGGTCAAAGAGAAAGATTGGACGTCATTAAAGCTCAAAAACTAGTAACACTTCTTCGAACAGTGAAATGTTCTACGAGGATGTGTCAAATGAAAACCTTATATATTTGTTTAAATATTATTTATTGTGCAGAAGTGGTACAAAGCTGTATCACTTGTCAACATAATATCCCCCACGCTCAATACAAGTCCTCTAGCACTTACAAAGTGCATAAATTCCTTTAGAAAAAAATTATTTTGGTAGTCCGCGCAACCACTCATGCACCGCGTGGCGTACCTCTTCATCAGAACGGAACTTCTTTCCTCCTATAGCGTCTTTGAGTGGTCCAAACATATGGAAATCACTTGGGGCAAGGTTTGGTGAGTATGGTGGATGGGGAAGACACTCAAAATGCAGGTCTGTGAGTGTTGCAACCGCTGTACGGGCAGTGTGGGGCCTTGCATTGTCATGTTGCAAAAGGACACCTGCTAACAGCAATCCACGTCGCTTTGATTTGATTGCAGGCCGCAGATGATTTTTTTAGGAGATCTGTGTATGATGCACTGTTGACAGTGGTCCCTCTAGGTACGTAATGCTCCAAAATGACACCTTTTTTGTCCCAAAAGAGTGTCAGAATAACCTTCCCTGCTAAGGGTTTTGTTCGAAACTTCTTTGGTTTTGGTGATGAGGAATGGCGCCATTCCTTGCTCGCTCTCTTCATTTCCGGTTGGTGGATGTGAACCCATGTTTCGTCCCCTGTAAGGACTCTTTCAAGGAAGCCATCACCTTCTCGCTGAAAGCGCCGAAGAAGTTCTTCACAAGCATCAACACGTCGTTCTCTCATTTCAGGAGTCAGCTGCTGTGGCACCCATCTTGCAGACACTTTGTGAAACTGGAGCACATCATGCACAATGTGGTGTGCTGGCCCATGACTAATCTGTAAACATGCTGCAATGTCATTCAGTGTCACTAGGCGGTTTTCCTTCGCTATGGTTTCCACTACTGCAATGTTCTGTGGAGTCACAACTCGCTGTGTCTGACCTGGACGAGGTGCATCTTCCACTGAAGCCACACCATTTACGAAGTTCCTATTCCATTCGTAGACTTGCTGCTGTGACAAATACGCATAACCATACTGAACCTTCATTCGTCGATGGATTTCAATAGGTTTCACACCGTCACCCGCAAAAAACCGAATAACAGAACGCTGTTCTTCCCTGGTGAAAGTCGCAAGTGGGGCGGCCATCTTTATACTGATACTGCGACTGTATGTGTGCATCTGCACTCTGCTGCAACCTACAGGCCATTCTACACGCAGTTTGTAGCACGCTCACCAACTTACAGGATAATGGCGCGAAATTTCAATTTGTTATTACAAATTTAAGGTCTTCATTTGACTCACCCTAGTATAACAATTTCAAAAGGACAATGTATACCGAAAGTTGCAAAAAAATATGATATAAAATAAAAATATCGGCACTCGATAAACCTTGAAATGCATGTCGGTATGTCGATGTGTCGATATTTTACGAACAGCCCTACATCGTACACGAAGCGGGAGTGTTTCGGCCACGGCGCCGGCTAAGCGGCCGCGGCGTCGCCTGTGACGCGTAACTGCGGCGCTGTGCTGACGTCCGGCTCTGAGCCGCTGATACCGGCCGACGGCGCCTCGCTTCCACACTGTGTGGTGTGGTCCCGCTCCCTGCCCTCGTCCCCTGCCCTTGCCCCTTTCCTTGACACGTGGCAAACACGCGACGTCGCGAGCCCTGCTCGCCGTGTCTGCCACGAGGAAGACAAGCTGTGGCACGTACGTCACAGCACGTGACTCTACAGGTTTTACGAGTGACAGCAGACGTCTACGGCGGGGAGCGAGTAACTACACTACTGGCCATTGAAATTGATACACCAAAAAGAAATGCAGATGATAAACGGGCAATCATTGGACAAATATATTATTCTAGAAATGACATGTGATTACATTTTCACTCAATTTGGGTGCATAGATCCTGAGAAATCAGTACCCAGAACAACCACCGCTGGCAGTAATAACGGCCTTGATACCCCTGGGCATTGAGTCAAACAGAGCTTGGATGGCGTGTACAGATGCAGCTGCCCATGCAGCTTCAACACGATACCACAGTTCATCATGAGTAGCGACTGGCGTATTGTGACAAGCCAGATGCTCGGCCACCGTTAACCACGTGTCTTCAATTGGTGAGAGATCTGGAGAATGTGCTGGCCAGGGCAGCAGTCGAACATTTTCTGTATCTAGAAAGGCCTGTACAGGACGTGCAACATGCGGTCGTGCATTATCGTGCTGAAATGTAGGGCTTCGCAGGGATCGAATGATGGGTAGAGCCACGGGTCGTATCACATCTGAAATGTAACGTCCACTGTTCAAAGTGCCGTCAATGCGAACAAGAGGTGACCCGAGACGTGTAACCCATGGGAACCCAATCCATCACGCCGGGTGATACGCCGGTATGGCGATGACGAATACACGCTTCCAGTGTGCGTTCACCGTGACGTCGCCAAACAGGGATGCGACAATCATGATGCTGCAAACAGAACCTGGATTTATCCGAAAGAAATGACGTTTTGCCATTCGTGCACCCAGGTTCGTCGTTGAATACACCATCGCAGGCGCTCCTGTCTGTGATGCAGCGTCAAGGGTAACCGCAGTCATGTTCTCCGAGCTTATAGTCCATGCTGCTGCAAACATCGTCGAACTGTTCGTGCAGAAGGTTGCTGTCTTGCAAGCGTCCCTAACTGTTGACTCAGGGATCGAGTCGTGGCTGCACGATCCGTTACAGCCATGCGGTAAGATGCCTGTCATCTCGACTGCTAGTGGTACGAGGCCGTTGAGATCCAGTACGGCGTTCCGTATTAACCTCCTGAACCCACCGATTCGATATTCTGCTAACAGTCATTGAATCTCGACCAAAGCGAGCAGCAATGTCGCAATGCGATAAACTGCAATCGCGATAGGCTACAATCCGACCTTCAACAAAGTCGGAAACGTGATGGTACGCATATCTCCTCCTTACACGAGGCATCACGACAACGTTTCACCAGGCAACACCGGTCAACTGCAATTTGTGTATGAGAAATCGGTTGGAAATTTTCCTCATGTCAGCACGTTGTAGGTGTCGGCACCGGCGCCAGCCTTGTGTGAATGCTCTGAAAAGCTATTCATCTGCATATGACAGCATCTTCTTCCTGTCGGTTAAATTTCGCGTCTGTAGGACGGCATCTTTGTGGTGTAGTAATTTTAATGGCTAGTAGTGTATTTCAGACCAGTTTAATAATTCTTGTCTGCTCGTTGAAATGAATGTAAACTTCCGATAGCACGCGAGAAATTTAAGACTTTTAATGGGTTCATTTTCAATTAAGCATTGATTTCCCGTGGACCCTACACTGAGCCCCGAAGTGTGGCGGACAAGCCGACTGGTGTGACGTCGCAACTAAGTTGCATGCCCCTGTGTTTTGTTGGCCCCCGTTTGCCGACAGTGACATTATGTCTGCAACGGGTATTCAGCGAATACCGAGCAACTGCTCGTCGAATGTCGAATGGGCCAGATGTTCGCCGAGATGCGGAAGAGTAGTCGACACAAGGCGGGCGCCTCAAACCGGGTGTATGCACATTGCCGTGCAAAGCGCTGCAACGAATTCTCCGTTCGCTAGCTCTACAAAACTGGAAAGCGATTAGGCACACGCAATTAGTACAGCTCCTTTTGTTGACTGAGGGAAAATATTAAGAAAGAAGAAGAAACCGAGAAAAAATAGTAGGTGTTGTCAATTAAAGCAGAGCAACATACATTGATGAATCAGTCTGAAATTCTCAGAGGGAAGAGGAAACTCGTGAAGTCAGGTCTGACAATACGCGAGGATCTCATCCCTGAAAGACTAAAGGCTTAGCACAGTGCGACCTCGGGATCTGGGCTACAAAACGCGTGCGCAGACAATGGCAGGATGAGGCTGAAGATCGGAAACGGAAATGATTAGTCAGCAAGGCAGATGAACTCGAATCCCTGTGCTTTAGGACCTAAAAACATATCATCTAAGACTGTCTCTAGTCTGTGTACATATTTTCGTGTCTTTATTTTCTAAAGAAACTGTTAATATTTTTAATACATTCCTTACAACAGGTTCCTGTTATCATTTGTTTGTTTAGTTTTACTTTTAGTACTAATGACGAATTTTCTGCTCAGTTTTCATACTTCCAATGCCAGTATAGTTCTTTAATTCACTATTACTTTACTCTTCAAACAGGACTCTGATTCAGACGATTAATTTACTGCCTGACTTCCAATTTTATTCAGCAATTTCTTATTGTATTACTATTGTTGTTAATCTTTAGAGCCATTAATGTGAGTAGTACTCTCTGTTTTTATTCCGTTTATCTTGCTTTCACCACTGCTGCGCACAGATTATTCTGCATCTGTTCACCAAGTTCCTTCTTTTGTTGCCGAGCCCAGCAGGCTCTACACTAATCGCTGGATAGCCGTCTGGGGCAGTCGCTCTAAATTTCCTTTACAGAGGGCTCGCTATTTAAGAAAAACGTCTGTTTCGTACACTTATAAATTCTTTTTTATGTTTCACTATTATTATTATTATTATTAGTGGCAGCACCTGCATTAGTACAAGTATTGCCAGTATTAAACTGATTAGTTCATAGGATTAGGTTCACATTACCACTACAGACACTCAAAACATTTTAATACTGTTTGTCACATTAAAATTGTTATTTCTTATGTAACTATGGTGTAGAAAAGGTACTTATGTATAAAAACCCAGGTCCGATGTAAGAGAGATCCTGATAGCCCTACTTATGAGGTTAAACCACTAAAACATCATGCCCATCCGTTTAATAGCACGGTGGTGCACATTTGGAACGCAGTGCAGGAGGGATGGTGCGTGGCATAAATTCGACAAGCCTTTGGTAGGTTTCTGGGTTTATGCAGCACCATGTATCTAAGCATAGGTCACGCAATCCACATAAATTAAAGGCAAGTGCTTTGTGAGCGCGAAGCTGGCACCCGATAGAGTCGTAGATGTGGTCCATCGGGTTCAGAGCTGCCGAATTTTATGGCCAAGACGTGAACGTGAGTCCAATGTCTTACTCCTCAAACCACTATAACACGAATCTAACCTTGTGACACGGACAGTTGTTGTTGTGGTCTTCAGTCCTGAGACTGGTTTGATGCAGCTCTCCATGCTACTCTATCCTGTGCAAGCTTCTTCATCTCCCAGTATCTACTGCAACCTACATCCTTCTGAATCTGCTTAGTGTATTCATCTCTTGGTCTCCCTCTACGATTTTTACCCTCCACGGTGCCCTCCAATGCTAAATTTGTGATCCCTCGATGCCTCAAAACATGTCCTACCAACCGATCCCTTCTTCTAGTCAAGTTGTGCCACAAACTTCTCTTCTCCCCAATCCTATTCAATACCTCCTCATTAGTTACATGATCTACCCACCTTATCTTCAGCATTCTTCTGTAGCACCACATTTCGAAAGCTTCTATTCTCTTCTTGTCCAAACTAGTTATCGTCCATGTTTCACTTCCATACATGGCTACACTCCATACAAATACTTTCAGAAACGACTTCCTGACACTTAAATCTATCCTCGTTTTGCTTTTGTTGATGTTCATCTTATATCCTCCTTTCAAGACACTGTCCATTCCGTTCAACTGCTCTTCCAAGTCCTTTGCTGTCTCTGACAGAATTACAATGTCATCGGCGAACCTCAAAGTTTTTACTTCTTCTCCACGAATTTTAATACCTACTCCGAATTTTTCTTTTGTTTCCTTTACTGCTTGCTCAATATACAGATTGAATAACATCGGGGAAAGGCTACAACCCTGTCTCACTCCTTTCCCAACCACTGCTTCCCTTTCATGCCCCTCGACTCTTATAACTGCCATCTGGTTTCTGTACAAATTGTAAATAGCCTTTCGCTCCCTGTATTTTACCCCTGCCACCTTCAGAATTTGAAAGAGAGTATTACAGTTAACATTGTCAAAAGCTTTCTCTAAGTCTACAAATGCTAGAAACGTAGGTTTGCCTTTTCTTAATATAGCTTCTAAGATAAGTCGTAAGGTCAGTATTGCCTCACGTGTTCCAACATTTCTACGGAATCCAAACTGGTCTTCCCCGAGGTCGGCTTCTACCAGTTTTTCCATTCGTCTGTAAAGAATTCGCGTTAGTATTTTGCAGCTGTGACTTATTAAACTGACAGTTCGGCAATTTTCACATCTGTCAACACCTGCTTTCTTTGGGATTGGAATTATTATATTCTTCTTGAAGTCTGAGGGTATTTCGCCTGTCTCATACATCGTGCTCACCAGATGGTAGAGTTTTGTCATGACTGGCTCTCCCGAGGCCATCAGTAGTTCTAATGGAATGTTGTCTACTCCTGGGGCCTTGTTTCGACTCAGGTCTTTCAGTGCTCTGTCAAACTCTTCACGCAGTATCTTATCTCCCATTTCGTCCTCATCTACATCCTCTTCCATTTCCATAATATTGTCCTCAAGTACATCGCCCTTGTATAAACCCTCTATATACTCCTTCCACCTTTCTGCCTTCCCTTCTTTGCTTAGAACTGGGTTTCCATCTGAGCTCTTGATATTCATACAAGTGGTGCTCTTCTCTCCAAAGGTCTCTTTAATTTTCCTGTAGGCAGTATCTATCTTACCCCTAATGAGACAAGCCTCTACATCCTTACATTTGTCCTCTACCCATCCCTGCTTAGCCATTTTGCACTTCCTGTCGATATCATTTTTGAGACGTTTGTATTCCTTTTTGCCTGCTTCATTTACTGCATTTTTATATTTTCTCCTTTCATCAATTACATTCAATATTTCTTCTGTTACCCAAGGATTTCTACTAGCCCGTGTCTTTTTACCTACTTGATCGTCTGCTGCCTTCACTACTTCATCCCTCAGAGCTACCCATTCTTCTTCTACTGTATTTCTTTCCCCCATTCCTGTCAATTGTTCCCTTATGCTCTCCCTGAAACTCTCTACAACCTCTGGTTCTTTCAGTTTATCCAAGTCCCATCTCCTTAAATTCCCACCTTTTTGCAGTTTCTTCAGTTTCAATCTGCAGTTCATAACCAATAGATGGTGGTCAGAATCCACATCTGCCCCTGGAAATGTCTTACAATTTAAAACCTGGTTCCTAAATCTCTGTCTTACCATTATATAATCTATCTGATACCTTTTAGTATCTCCAGGATTCTTCCAGGTATACAACCTTCTTTTATGATTCTCGAACCAAGTGTTAGCTATGATTAAGTTATGCTCTGTGCAAAATTCTACAAGGCGGCTTCCTCTCTCATTCCTTCCCCCCAATCCATATTCACCTACTATGTTTCCTTCTCTCCCTTTTCCTACTGACGAATTCCAGTCACCCATGACTATTAAATTTTCGTCTCCCTTCACTACTTGAATAATTTCTTTTATCTCGTCATACATTTCATTGATTTCTTCATCATCTGCAGAGCTAGTTGGCATATAAACTTGTACTACTGTAGTAGGCATGGGCTTTGTGTCTATCTTGGCCACAATAATGCGTTCACTGTGCTGTTTGTAGTAGCTAACCCGCACTCCTATTCTTTTATTCATTATTAAACCTACTCCTGCATTACCCCTATTTGATTTTGTATTTATAACCCTGTAATCACCTGACCAAAAGTCTTGTTCCTCCTGCCACCGAACTTCACTAATTCCCACTATATCTAACTTTAACCTTTCCATTTCCCTTTTTAAATTTTCTAACCTACCTGCCCGATTAAGGGATCTGACATTCCACGCTCCGATCCGTAGAATGCCAGTTTTCTTTCTCCTGATAATAACGTTCTCTTGAGTAGTCCCCGCCCGGACATCCGAATGGGGGACTATTTTACCTCCGGAATATTTTACCCAAGAGGACGCCATCATCATTTAATCATACAGTAAAGCTGCATGTCCTCGGGAAAAATTACGGCTGTAGTTTCCCCTTGCTTTTAGCCGTTCGCAGTACCAGCACAGCAAGGCCGTTTTGGTTAATGTTACAAGGCCAGATCAGTCAATCATCCAGACTGTTGCCCCTGCAGCTACTGAAAAGGCTGCTGCCCCTCTTCAGGAACCACATGTTTGTCTGGCCTCTCAACAGATACCCCTCCGTTGTGGTTGCACCTACGGTACTGCCATCTGTATCGCTGAGGCACGCAAACCTCCCCACCAACGGCAAGGTCCATGGTTCATGGGGGGACGGGCAGTTATACTGCTGGAATATAGCATCGCCGTCGGGGAAGACATCAAACGTCAGTGGCCTACAGTAGTGTTTACGTGACCCACAGCTGTCAAGGTCCGTAGATTACTATCGCGGTTGCCATGGCAACTGGGTGTTGTGTGATGTCCTTACGTTAGTTAGGTTTAAGTAGTTCTAAGTTCTAGGGGACTGATGACCATAGATGTTAAGTCCCATAGTGCTCAGAGCCATTTGAACCATTTGCCATGGAAGCACAGGTGAATTTGTATTCTGGCGCCAGTCTGTACCACAGGTCGCCGACCACTCCCCTTTACAGAGCGGTGTCAGGTGACTCACGTGTATTACACTGTTTTCCGTGATGAGGTGTTTACCGCCAACATCTTGTCGGCTACATTTCGTTTCAAAGTACTTCAGCCACTTTCGATTGTTGTTCACGTCAGTAACGCTCCAACAACCGACCATGTTCACCGTTTTCCGACGTGCTCATCTCCAGGCTCCAAGTCTAACAATCTACCCTTCGACAGTTCCATTCGCTGTCCATATCTTCTCCAGAATAGTTTGTCATTTGTATCTACACCTATTATATGGTTTCCTTACCGCGTCACGTAACAGCAACACAGCCAGGTGCCATTTTGGTTGATGTTGGCCGACCATAATATTGTTTGTCGTTCGGCAGCTTAGACAGGTGAGTTTGTGAGTGCGACATGAGAGCATGCACTTACCTTTTCAGTGTTGTTACTGCTATCGTTACAAGCACACCGGCGTTTTCCTAGCGCACTGATTTCACGTGGTCATAGGTTCCGTAGGGTTATACGGTCTGCATTTATCCACTTCACTGTCACTTAGAACAAGTAGTAACTCACGTGGTTTTAGATCAGGTGAATCTGAGATGTGCGTCAGATATTTGAAGGCCTTCGCATAGTTTGCGGAGAGCTGTGTCTGTGTGTGTGTGTGTGTGTGTGTGTGTGTGTGTGGGAGGGGGACTTTGCATCGCCACGATTAACTGTAATAGTTGTATTGAAACGGTTATGGGCGTGGTTGAAGTGGTGCTCAGGATTCTGCACTCTGTTTCGGGGGACATGGGTTCAAAGCCTTTCCAGACGTCCAAATTTACATCTCCCATAATTCCCTTGAATCCTAGGATTTCCTCCCCTATCCTTTCCCCTCAAAACTTTGTTCTTCATCGCCGTCGGCACGCTAAACACTCATCTTTAAGGTTTTAAGGTCAGCACGATACCATCGCTCTTTCTTTTGAGTCCTAGAAGCTTATTACAGTCCTGAACTAAACTTCTGTCACCAGGGAAACGCATAGGCTTCCTTTTCGTAGAGGAAGTAGCTACGTAGAATCATTTGGTTTCAGCTCAGCTGAATATAGCCACCCTGTGACTTCGTTTTCTGCCGGCCGGGGTGGCCGTGCGGTTCTAGGCGCTATAGTCTGGAACAGCGTGACCGCTACGGTCGCAGGTTCGAATCCTGCCTCGGGCATGGATGTGTGTGATGTCCTTAAGTTAGTTCGGTTTAAGTAGTTCTAAGTTCTAGGGGACTGATGACCTCAGCAGTTGAGTCCCATAGTGCTCAGAGCCATTTGAACCATGTGATCGTCGTTTTCTTTCCGGCTCAGAATAAGAAACAAAACACTGTTTTCGCTTTCATGGGTGCAACAAATTTGACATTCGCACAACGTTTCCTTGATTTGAGCATCCTTGTTGTGATACTTTCCGAACAGAAACTCTGCAGTACACCAGCCTAAACCACCGTTGCATAATGTTTAATTTCGGTGTTTGGTACACGCTGTCCTAGCCAGTACGATATGATAGTACTGGCAACTGCGAGAGATCACACAAGTATTTTACTTTCTTGCGTTGTTTAGCTTCGTACCTAAATGTGCTAATATACTTTGTGTATGGAGGGAGTGTGGAAGTACTCCACGAAAAGGGGAAAATTTAGGGCAGCGCAAAGTAGCACAGAAATAATACGGATCTGCCCTTAGCAGGACGACGGGGGAACATGTAGTATGTGTGTGTTCCGTAACAAAATAAGATACAAAAAACAGTGAAAAGATCTCTGTAATATTTGTCGATTTCTAGGAAGACTGCAACAGTGAGCTGCGAAGTAAGATGTTCAAAGCCTTGAAGAGAATGTGAATAAAACGCAGGGGCACGCAAGTAACCCGAGATATGGTGCAGTACAAATGGAACATAATGAAAGAAAAGCCTGTGTTTCGATTGTTTATGGGCTGGGATGCTGTTCGTGGTACCTGCAAGCAGTGATGAACGACGTAAAAGAGCTTTGTAATGGTGCGAAAAGATAACGTATACCAATCAGAAGATTATGCACAGAAGTTTCTACTTTTGATCAAAAGTAATGGGCAATTTGATTTTAGACAGCCTACTTTCAACTTTGTATTATATATTGTGTTCCAAGACGAAAGTGGAAAAAAGGTGCAGAAAGGAGAACTGCTTCTCCCTATTTCTGGAAGTTAAAAATCCCACCACATGACGAGAAGACGTCTTCTGCACCAACAGAGGCCGTAACACTATGTGTTGTAGTAGAAAAGCAATTGTTGAAACGATAGATATGCCCTTTGTTTCAATTAACGGTCAAGCGAATGTGGTGAGAGTTTTAAAGTTCTGTGATTTGACCAACTTGTTTCGTAAAATTTTAGTGAGATGTTTCTAGTATGCTAACAGGGTTACTGGCTCACGCGGTTGTTTTTCTTTTTGTTTTCGTTTTGTAAGTGTTCGGCCATTCACATTTCCCTGTGCCTTTCTTTTAGCTCTTCCATCGTTTTACTTATGTTTTCATCCCATGTCTAACACCTTTCGCCCTTTCTCAGTTGTCGTAAGGCATGTGAGATAGTGATTGTGTAAGTTGACGCGTGTGATGTGGGAGGGAGGGAGTACCATTTTAAATGCTTTCTCCTTATTGCGTGACAACAATTTTAGTCGTTTTCTCCACAGTCGTTTCTTACACGCACACGCACACGCGCACCAACGCACACACACACACACACACACACACACACACACACGCGCAAGCGCGCACGCGCACCTTGTTGAAACCATACATCTGAAGCAAAGCGTTGTAGGGAAGTGAAACAACGACTCTGCTAATAAAGATTGAGAAAAGCCACATCAAGCGCACGACGGGAGAGGTTGCCAACACCGAACCAGTCGAGAAGCTGGCGAGTGCCTTTTGAAGGGAGGAACGGGTGAAGGACGCCTTTGGATCGGCGGAAATTCTGCTCACTATTGGAAATATTGGTTGTGTCAGAAGTTGGCTAATTAATTGGCCGTCCCAGCACGAAGTTACCGTTGTCCTAGACTGTCAGTCTTGTTAAAAGTTTAATCTACTTAACCTAAGTAGCAGTATAAGCTGCTTAGGTGGCGAGGAAACATGACAGAAAACAACGTTTGAATCGACAAGAAACTGACAGACGGGTGAACAGAAATGCGGCCACTGAAGTCTTTTAAGAATTAGTGACCTATTGGATAATGTTAATGAAGCAGATTACAAGAGTACCATTTGTTTCATCGGTCACTGATTTTAAGATACAATACTATAAAGAAAAAAACTCATTTTGTATGGAATTTTTCGACTGTCCATTGTGACATAAGCGCAATTGACGCAAGAAAATTTTGCAACGTCATTTGTTTCACAACCAAAACACATAGCACTATGGATCAATGCAAAATAAATTATTACAATAATTAATGGACGGCACTTATGCAGTTTAGGGGTTACATGCACTGATCACGAGAAAAGTATCTATTTTTGAAGGAAACGCGTATTTCTGAAGATATAAGCATATATATATGCACGGACTACCAAAAAAGTACTTATTTGCATGTGGATGCAAAAAAAGTTCAGTTAACTGTCTGCTTTCACCAAATTATTCATGTTGCTCTGCCAGTGTGCTGCAGACACTTTAATATGTTTCTTCACAGAGTTCTTTACTCATAGGTAATGCTTAGTTTCATACATCCTAACCATGATAGCTATTGTTGGCTTTGCATATTGTTGCATATGGTGTATGTCCCCGTTGCTCACAGTTATGTATCTTGATCAGTGCACCAAGCAACCTATATTTTTCTGTTGAGGCTGTCTGTTTTGAAGTATCGTATATTACTGTGTGTGCCAAAATGTCGAGACATTTTCCAGATTTGAGTGACTTTGTAATGGAAGATATATACCATGTTACGGAGAACACCCAAAGCTCTATACGATGGGCTAGGGAACAAGTTCTTTTGAAGAACGGTATGGTGTGTGAAAATGGGAATTGTGTTGGATACAACGAGATGAAGCTGGAGAAAACTACAGGTAAAGATGGCGAAATTTGGCGCCGCTCCGTTGGCAGAGACTGTAGATAGAAAATAAGTACTTTTTTGGTGACGAGCGCATCAGATATGAAACAAAAAATTTTTGGTATTCAGTGCATATATATGCTTATATCTTCAGAAATACGCGTTTCCTTCAAAAATAGGTACTTTTCTCGTGATCAGCGCATGTACCCCTAAACTGCATAAGTGCCAAATGGACAGTATAAGAGTAACCTAGTAGCTAAACCTACGTACGAAGCATGTCAAAAAATGACGGAACAGGTGACCAGAAAACGTCACCAAATATCCGATGGAAAGTTCTTCACGACACACTGTATCGTTTACAGCACTCCAGTCGCTTTTTGAGTGTTGTTAACTGATGAGCTGTTTTAACATACCCTCATCTACATCTATACTCTGCAAGCCAACTTACAGTGTACGTCGCGGAGGGTAGTTTGTGGGCCTCTGTCAACCCCCGATCCCCCCCCCGCCATCTTTTCTCTGACAGTCCTGAATGGTTTGTAGGAACTATGATTGCTGATAAGCCAAGGTGCGAGCTCGTATCTCTGTGATTTTACCTTTACAGTGTTTCCTCGAGACACATGTGGGATGAAGCAGTACATCAGTTAACTCTCCTCGCAAAGTACGCTCTCGAACTTCGACTGTAACCCACAATGTGATGCAGGAAACCTCTCTTACAGCGTCTGCCACTGGAGCCTCTCCGTGAAGCTTTCGCGCTTATAAATGAAACTGTGACGTAAAGTTCTGATTTCGTTTGGCTCTACTCTGCTTCGTCGATCCGTTCTTTCTGGTACGGACCACAGATTGACGGCCAATATGTAATTATTGGGGGAACAGGAGTTTTGTCAAATACCTCGTTTGTGGATGGATAACATTTCTGAAGATTCTTCCAATGAATATCAGTCAGTTTTATTTATTCGGTCCATGTCGGGTCGTTCCGTGCACATACACTACTGGCCATTAAAATTGCTACACCACGAAGATGACATGCCACAGACGCCAAATTTAACCGACAGGAAAAAGATGCTGCGATATGCAAAAGATTAGCTTTTCAAAGCGTTCACACAAGGTTGGCGCCGGTGGCGACACCTACAACGTGCTGACATGAGGAAAGTTTCCAACCGATTTCTCATACACAAACAGCAGTTCACCGGCGTTGCCTGGTGAAACGTTGTTGTAATACCTCGTGTAAGGAGGGGAAATGCGTACCGTCACGTTCCGACATTGATAAAGGTCGGATTGTCGCCTACCGCGATTGCGGTTTATCGTGTAGCGACATTGCTGCTAGCGTTGGTCGAGATCCAATGACTGTGAGCAGGATATGAAATCGGTGGGTTCAGGAGGGTAATACGGAACGCCGTGTTGGATCCCAACGGCCTCGTATCACTAGCAGTCGAGATGACAGGCATCTTATCCGCATGGCTGTAACGGATCGTGCAGCCACGTCTCGATCCATGAATCAACAGATGGGGACATTTGCAAGACAACAACCATCTGCACGAACAGTTCGACGACGTTTGCAGCAGCATGGACTACCAGCTCGGAGACCATGGCTGCGATTACCCTAGACGCTGCATCACAGACAGGAGCGCTTGCGATGGTGTACTCAACGAAGAACCTGGGTGCACGAATGGCAAAACCTCATTTTTTCGGATTAATCCAGGTTCTCTTTACTGCATCATGATGGTCGCATCCGTGTTTGGAGACATCGCGGTGAACGCACATTGGAAGCGTGTATTCGTAGGGGGTGCCATTGGTTACATGTCTCGGTCACCTCCTGTTCGCATTGACCGTACGTTGAACAGTGGATGTACATTTCAGATGTGTTACGACCCATGGCTCTGCCCTTCATTTTATCCCTGCGAAACCCTACATTTCAGCAGGATCGCATGTTACAGGTCCTGTACGGGCCTTTCTGGATAAAGAAAATGTTCGTATGCTGCCCTGGCCAGCGCATTTTCCAGATACCTCACCAATTGAAAACGTCTGGTCAATGGTGGCCGAGCAACTGATTCGTCACAATACGCCAATCACTACTCTTGATGAACTGTGGTATCGTGTTGAAGCTGCATTGGCAGCTGTACCTGTACATGCCACCCAAGCTCTGTTTGGCTGAATGCCCAGGCGTATCAAGGCCATTATTACGGCCAGAGGTGGTTGTTCTGGGTACTGATTTTTCAGGATCTATGCACCCAAATTGCGTGAAAATGTAATCACATGTCAGTTCTAGTATAATATATCTGTACAATGAATACCCGTCTATCATCTGCATTTCTTCTTGGTGTAGCAATTTTAATGGCCAGTAGTGTAATTCAACAGATATTTCAGAGATGCGACTGCTTCCAGAGATCGTGTAATCACACACAGGTAGGTCTTTTTGCTTATTTATGCGCAACACGTCGCACAGAATGAAACCTTTTTTAAATATAGCGAAACCTTTTTCAAATTTATTTCATTTCATCCATTCATCTATTCGGTCATCTTCGTCATGTGGGATCGGAATACGTACTTTACAGAGTGTGTATTATTTCTTTAGAGGATTTTATTCATTCTTACACACTGATTTATATGGGTTTTCCTGTGTCTCATTTGATTCTTGAATCCAGTTTGGCACACACAGCGATGGTAAATTAAAAATCCATACTCAGAACCATGATTACATAGCACTACGGCCTTACCCCACAGCTGAGTGTGCGTTACATGGTCAGCTGTCAGTCTTTGCACCAAATGTCAAATCTGTTCATGTCTTCCCGTATGTAGCTACACTTTTGTTTCGTTGCGGCTTCACACATGGAATAGTATTATAAAGGAAGAGCACCATGGGTTTGATGATTTATCCCCGTTGAGGGAACTGCACTGAGTACAGTTAGCTGCGAAAATCTTCAGTCTTATATAGCAACTGTATCGGTGTTCGGTGAGGCTGTACTTTTTCCACTAGACGACTAAGCGGTTCTGAATCGAACAACTCCCAGAAGTCGAGGAACACTATACCTACCTGGATGACCCATCCGCTGTTTTCTTAGTCCAGTGAGGGACCAGCCCGAACAGCGACTCACAAGATCGCAGGTTTCGAAAAACTTCGATTCCTACGGTGGAGATTTTCGGTCTCCAGATAGGTCACAGTTAAGGAAACTACGAACAGCAGCGACCAACAGCTGTGTTCTGCCTTTTACAATCCACTGACAGAGAATTTATCTGCTCGTCAACAGTGTCAAGTGTTTTTTTATGCGCAGTACCACGAATAAGGAATTTCATACTTTATATTTGTGCTTATTCTGCGATGCTGTACAAACAATGACTCTCTCGTTGTCTCATTTCGCCTTTCTTGTGTCTCTGATAGCGTTATGAAAGTCACGTCCATTGTTTGTAACGTTATTGTTCTACTTACTTCTTTGCTGCACGTGCTTACTGACAGTAAATTACATTGTAGACACACGGGATTATTTGCATTTATTATGAATGTGCTAAAGTCAGTGTACGCCGTTATCTGTATGAAATGAAAGACACTGTTTTACAGCAAAATAAATATTATTACTAATTGCTGAATTAAGAAATAGTTAATCCAATCACCGCCATCATCGATTATAGTTTGGCACCTTTTTGGCATGATTTTCAAGAGATTTTCTGCGTATTCTCACAGTAACGATCTCCATATCGTCTCGATCTGATGTGACAGCTGCTTCAAAGTATATCCTGGCTTTCCTTTAAGCTTCATCCTAATATACGATCTTACATTTTCGATCGAATTTGGATCCGGAGATGTTGCAGGCCAATCCATCGTGGACACCCCATTGTCTCGTTTCCTCCCTGTACAGAGACGACTGTGATGTTTCGGATCATTATGCTCTTGAAGCACCCAGTTTGCCATGTTCGAACCAAATAGCTTCATAACGGACCTCAGAAAGCATTATTGATAAATATAGCACATTTTTTCACGGTTTAATTTGGCTGTAACAAGTGCAAATAGCGAAACTTCAACTGACAAAACAAAACATTCAACTCTCTCACTGTTTATCTATGGACTGCGAAAAAGTGCATTGTGTACAGGTCGAGACCACTGCCAGAGATGTAGCTGCAGCGTTACATTTAAAATTATGGCGTTCACTTGTTTGTGGAACTGAATCTATGCCCACCACTCTTTAAAGTACTTTTCATACGTTAAAGCATGGAAATTCCCGCACTTGGACCAGGTTTGTACTCTGGGTTGCCATCCGTCAACTACATCATTCAACCAATCCCTTCAGTAGATTACAGCAGCAGGCGGACCCTTTCAAAACAAAAAGTAACGAATTTAGTTATTCGGGGAAAGAATTTCAGCTCGTCAAGGGTTCCTCTCCTCCGCCCTCATCTCCTTCTCCACTTTTCACTCGCTCCTTCTCCACCTCCCAACCCCAGGATTCAAATGGCTCAGCACGATGGGACTTAATATCTGAGGTCATCAGTCTCCTCGAACTTAGACATTCTCGTCACGACAGTGCATAGGCCAAGTACTGATGCTAAGCTGTGTTCGCATCGACCCTCTGTCCATAACCATGTTGTATAAATGGAGATGATGTTTCAGCTGCTGACGACGCCTTTGGCACCATTGTTTTATTAATCTACATTGCAAGATGTAATTTTAGGTATTTTACTTCTGATGAAGGTATATTTATATATACCGAAACCATGGTCAAGAATTTTAATAAATCTTTATCCTGCAACTGCTGTGGCTGTCATCATTTACCGTGAATAACCCAAAGACCTCACTCACATCCATGCCCGAGGCAGGATTCCAACCTGCGACCGTACCGGTCGCGCGGTTCCAGAGTGAAGCGCCTAGAACCGCTTGGCCACTATCCCCAGATTATTCGGAGGCTCACCTGCAATAGCACGTGAAACGGGGGGTAGGGGCTGCAAGAGGAAGAGAGTTTGGACGGAAAGAAGAAAGCCAAGAGTCAAACGTTGGCTGTGTGGTTGGTTTCGCTACTCTTGCTGAGACCATAGGACTCGCACTGCACGAAGATGACCGGTGTCATCTTTGAGTCCCGGTCGGGCACTTGGTTCTCACACATGAGCAACGCAGCCGACACCCGTCGTAAAGCAAGATAACTCATTTGCAAGAAGAGATTTTCCGATGTGTTCGGGTTGGCCAATTTGAATGAAATACATACAGCACATCCGTTTTAAGAATCCAAATGAACAAAGCTATTCTGTAGACCCAGTTGACTCTAGACATACAGTCATCAGTGATTACCAGTGTTTCCGTTGCCGGGGCCAGCTATGTATCTTGTCACCCCATTTCCTTTATGACCCCTTATTCTCACATTAGGCAGAAATAGTCACCAGTCAGCTAGCAATACCGAGAGCCTTTGACCATTATACTAATACCAATCATTTACAGTGGTTCAGTTCTCTATATTGCCAAACATATGGGCTTTTGTGGTTCCCCGAAGTTGCTTACGGCAAACGCCAGGATATTTCTTTTGTAACGGAAGCTGTAGATTTTCTTCTCCATGCTTTCCTTCTTTGTCTGTAATGACCTAATCGTCAATGAGACTTTAACCCTGTTCTTGCTTCAGGCATTTTAATTTTTTTACAGTGGCACGATCTTCCGAGGACCATCCTTACAGGGTTATCTATGTTGCACATGGCTTACGGTTTACTGGTCTTCTAGATGGTCGGCGATGTATGAATCATGTTAGGTGGTATTTGTTACATATATTCAACAGTTATAACTCACACAACAACCGTTTCCCTTCCAAACAACAACCACAACAACGACGACGACAACGACGACCACCACCACCACCACCACAATAGATTAAATGTCAGCAACCATGGCACACCAAGGAATCGCCCCCCAGGGGGTCCACAACTCTTTTGTGGATACGTGCATAGTGAGCACGGGACCCTGAGCTAATGTGGCACTCCTTCCTTTCCAGGCTGCATACCTCCCTTTTCCGCATCCTTCCCTATACCCATCTTCGCCCCCCTTCCCCTCACCTCTGGCTCTTTCCTTCCCTTTCTCCCCCTCTGGGAGTATGGTTTGCGTTACATTTACGAGCGTCCGTCTCCGGACGTAGGCACATTCTTCGCCTTCTCTGCTTGTATGTCTTCATCCTTCCATTGTCCTTCCCTTTTCCTTACCTCTTCTCTTCACCCTTTTCTCCGCTGCGGCGTTTGAGACCTCTCTTCTTTCCTTTCCCTTTCTTTGTTTTTCCCTTTCTCTTTCTTCCTCCCTGTGCGTGTCTGAAGGCCAACCCACGCATTTTCGTGCGTAGCCAGTGACGGGGTAACGCGTAATTCCCCGCCCCGGGTAGACAGGTAGGACACGTGCGTACCCCCTGGTAACGGCCAGGCCCAGGGAGTGGTGATTACCCGATCTGATACCTTCCGAAAGTGCCGATTGGTCCCTCCGTCCGTTTGTCGGGAGGTGTGACCTGAGGTGTGAACAATCACCTAAGACGGGAGTGCCCTCAGAGAGGGCCCCCCAAGGGAGGAGCGCGCCATCGGAGATACCGGTAATAACGGGGGATTCTTCCGCAATGGTTTCCTCACCTTCCACTATGTCTGCTCACAAGCGTAAGTTCACTGAGTCTCAGCGACAGACAGTTCTTCCATCGTTGCCACAGTTCCTTGTTGTTTCTCGGTCTGACGAAGGTCACGACTTCTCCACGGTTAACCCTTTCATTATTCAGAAAGGTGTCGACGTAATTGCAGGTCCTGTAAAGTCTTGTTCCAGATTACGGTATGGGACCTTGTTGTTAGAAACAGTCAGTGCCCTCCAGGCACAAAATTTTGCTGTGTACTTCACTGCTCCACACCTTCCCTGTCCGGGTTGAAGCGCACCGCACTTTAAATGCCTCACGTGGAGTCATTTATACACGCTCCCTCGACGGATTGTCTGACGAAGAAATTCAGCACTACCTGCCTGACCAGGGCGTAACGGCTGTTCATAGAGTTATGAAAAGGGTTGACATGAACATCGTTCCAACCCGTACTGTCTTCTTGACATTTGACAGAGTTCAACTCCCATCGAAAATAAAAGCGGGCTATGAGATAATTTCCGTTCGCCCCTACGTCCCAAACCCTACGCGTTGCTATCGGTGCCAGCGGTTCAATCACACCAGCGAGTCCTGTTCCAACCCGGCCAAATGTGTTACGTGTGTCAAGTATGCCCATGAGGGTGCTTGTCCACCTCCATCCCCTCGTTGCATCAACTGTATGGGTGACCACGCTGCTTCCTCTCGAGATTGCCCCATTTTTAAAGACGAAAAGCTCATTCAGGAAATCAAGGAAAAAGTGTCGACCTTTGCTGCTCGAAAATTATTCGCAAGTCGAAAGTCCACTGTCCCTCAGACAGGAAAATACAGCACTGTCCTTGCCTCTCCTCGGCCAACAAAGGAGGCGGCCACGCAGACTTGTGATCTCTTCTTTAGTGATACGGTCGTCAGGTCGGCCAGAGCGAAGATCGCCCGTTCAACCTCCCCACTTTCGCCTGCTCAATCTATGGCTCACCCTTCATCGGGTTCTGCTAAATCTCGAGCCCAAAAGTCAGACACCAAGACTTCGAAAAACGAGCATACTCGTGAAGATTTTTTACGCGCCCCAACTTCACAACCATCAGTTCCTCCTTCATCTAAACATCATGTTTCCGAGAAAGCTAATAAGAAACGCAGTTCCTCTCCTTCTCCGCCACGGCGTGTCTCATCTACAGCACCACCTGGCGGTAACCGCCCTCGGCCGTCTTCTGTGCCGCCGAGGCGCACTGCTGGCGGCCGATCAACCAGCCGATCGCTGGTGGCAGGAGCTGATCCTGAACAACCTGTGGATCAGGATCTTTTGCCTTCGACTGAGTGCCGTTCCACGCTGTCGGTCGCAAGCTCCGAACAGTCGTTGAGTTGACGGCAACCGTGGTCACATTCTTCGATTTTCTGTCCGCCCTATGTCCATTATCCATTGGAATATCCGCGGCCTTCGAGCCAATCGGGATGAATTGACGATCCTCCTACGATCCTACTCGTCGGTCATCTTCTTTCTTCAGGAAACAAAGCTGCGTCCCCACGACCGCTTTGTCTTCCCCATTTTCAGTCAGTCCGAATTTATCTCCCCTCTGTTGAAGGCACTCCAGCACATGGAGGACTCATGATTCTTCTCCATGATACTCTCCATTATCACCCAATCCGCTTAAACACTTCCTTCCAAGCAGTCGCTGTCCGTCATTCCCTTTCTGGATACACCTTCTCTCTTTGTACTGTATACATTCCATCGTCCACATCAATGGCACGAGCTGAACTCCTTCATCTTCTTGGTCAGCTTCCACCCCCCTATTTGCTGGTTGGGGACTTTAATGCCCACCATCCGCTTTGGGGATCTCCACATTCATGTCCGCGTGGCTCACTATTGCTAGACGTCTTCCACCATGCGGGTCTTGTTTGCCTCAACACTGGGGACCCTACATTTTTGTCTGCCTCCACGACAAGTTTCTTTCATTTGGACCTTTCGGTCGGTACTGTTCCGCTAGTTCGGCGCTTCGAATGGTTCGTCCTTGCTGATACACACTCGAGTGACCACTTTCCACGTGCCCTTCGACTGCAGCCACAACTGCCATATTTGCGCCCGAGACGCTGGAAGTTTGCCCAAGCCGATTGGACACTTTTTTCGTCTCTTGCGACATTCGATGACCGTCACTTTCCTAGCGTCGACGATGAGGTCACTCATATTACAGACGTTATTCTTACAGCTGCGGAACGTTCAATACCACACACCTCCGAATTGCCCCAGCGCCCCCCAGTTCCTTGGTGGAACGAGACATGCCGTGACGCAATACGTGAGCGGCGACGTGCTCTTCGTGTTTTCCGCCACCATCCAACTTTGGCCAACTGTATCCGCTATCAGTCCCGTGCGCGATGCCGTCGCGTCATCCGCTATTAGCTCATTTAAAACCTTCACTCCCTCCTCGGAAGTTAGGAGTCGGTCTCTGGGCTTACTGTCGCGCATGAAACTTTAGTGGACCCCGTCGCAATTTCTAACTCATTGGGTCAACACTTTACTGAGATTTCGAGCTCTTCAAATTACCCGCCAGCGTTTCTCCCGACGAAACGTGCAGCGGAAGCGCAACCACTTGCTTTCTCCTCTCAAAATCGCGAAAGCCATAATACTGTTTTCTCCATGCGGGAACTCCAACATGCACTCTCTTCTTCTCGCTCCTCCGCCCCAGGACCCGATGGTATCCACATCCAAATGTTGCTGCATTTATCATACCATAGTCTGCGTTACCTCCTTCGCTTTATAATCGAATTTGGACCGACAATACCTTTCGCAGACGATGGCGGGGAGCTATCGTCGTTCCTGTCCGAAACCTGGAAAGGACAAACATCTCCCCTCTAGCTATTGCCCCATTTCTCTCACGAGTAGTGTATGTAAGGTTTTGGAGAGTATGGTGAACTGCCGTTTAGCTTGGTGGCTGGAGTCCCGCAGTCTTTTAACACCTGGCCAATGCGGTTTCCGAAAGCATCGTTCTGCAGTTGACCATCTTGTTGCTCTCTCCACTCATATCATGAACAATTTTCTCCGGAAACGCCAAACAGTAGCAATATTTTTTGATCTGGAGAGAGCATACGATACCTGTTGGAGGACAGGCATCCTCCGCACACTGTTCTCTTGGGGCTTTCGAAGTCGGCTGCCACTTTTTCTTCGCGAATTTATGGCAGAGCGCACATTTAGAGTGCGGGTGAACACTACTCTCTCCCGTACTTTCTCCCAAGAAAACGGGGTACCCCAGGGCTCCGTGGTAAGTGTTGCACTGTTTGCCATTGCCATAAATCCAATTATGGACTGTCTCCTTCCCGATGTCTCAAGCTCCCTCTTTGTGGACGATTTTGCGATCTACTACAGCTCTGAACGGACCAGCCTTCTTGACCGACGTCTTCAAGGATGTTTCGATCGCCTCCACTCTAGGAGCATCGAAACCGGCTTCCGCTTTTCTCCCAGTAAGACCGTTTGTGTTAATTTTTGGCGTCGTCAGGAGTTTCTTCCACCCTCCTTACATCTAGGACCTGTCAACCTTCCGTTGTCGGACATCGCTAAATTCTTGTGTCTTATGTTTGACAGAAAACTGTGCTGGTCCACCCACATTTCCTATCTGTCTGCGATCCCTCAGCACCCTCCGTGTCCTGAATGGTACCTCCTGGGGAGCGGACCGAGTGGTCCTTCTCCGCCTCTATCGCGTCTTAGTGCGCTCGAAATTGGACTATGGAAGCATAGTTTACTCCTCTGCTCGGCCGTCTATTCTTCGGCGTCTCGACTGTATCCACCACCGTGGATTACGTTTAGTGTCTGGAGCTTTTTACACCAGCCCTGTGGAAAGCCTTTATGCTGAGACTGCTGAACCTCCGCTGTCCAATCGGCGAGCAGTCCTTCTGAGTCGTTATGCTAGCCATCTGTCTTCCACGCCTGTAAATCAGGCCCATGACATTTTTTTCGACGCCTCCTTGGATGTAGGGTATGCAGGCCGCCCTTGCTCCCTACTACCACCGGGAATCCGCTTCCGTCAACTACTCCATTCTCTTTCCTTCCGCTTTCCTAAAACCTTCTTGACAACTTGGGGTACAGCACCGCCTTGGCTCCGTCCCCGGATCTGCCTGCTCCGTGACCTTTGTCAGTTTCCCAAGGATGGTACCCCTTGACTTGTTTATCGTCGGGAATTTGCTGCTCTGTGTGCACAAATGAAGGAAGCCACATTTATTTACACTGATGGCTCGAAAACATAGTTAGGTGTAGGGAGTGCCTATATTGTTGGCGACACCCCAAATCGTCCGCAGCTCGTGGTCGTGCGGTAGCGTTCCGTGGCCGGGTTCCCGGGTTCGATTCCCGGCGGGGTCAGCGATTTTCTCTGCCTCGTGAAGACTGGGTGTTGTGTGATGTCCTTAGGTTAGTTAGGTTTAAGTAGTTCTAAGTTCTAGGGGACTGATGACCATAGATGTTAAGTCCCATAGTGCTCAGAGCCATTTGCCACACCCCAAATCAATTTCGGCTTCCCGACCAGTGTTCGGTTTATACTGCGGAGCTTTACGCTGTTCTCCAGGCTGTCCAATACATCCGCTGCCATCAGCGGATACAGTATGTTATCTGTTCCGATTCTCTCAGCTCTCTCCTCAGTCTCCAAGCTCTCTACCCTCTCCACCCTCTGGTCCACCGGATTCAGGACTGCCTGCACTTGCTCCACTTGGGGGGCGTCTCGGTGGCGTTCCTCTGGCTCCCAGGACACGTTGGTATCTGTGGAAATGACGCGGCCGATATAGCGGCCAAGGCTGTAGTCTCTCTTCTTCGGCCAGCTATTCGCACGATTCCCTTCGCCGATCTACGGAGTGTTTTTGTCGTCGTGTTGTTCTTTTATGGCACGCACATTGGTCGACACTTCCCCATAATAAATTGCGGGGCGTGAAAGCGCTTCCCTGTGCTTGGACTTCTTCCTCCCGAACTCGTCGTCAGGAGAAGGTAATTTTAACTAGACTCCGGATAGGGCACTGTCTTTGTAGCCATCGACATCTTTTAAGCGGCGATCCTCCCCTATTCTGTCCGCACTGCTCTCAGCTGTGGACGGTAAGACACCTTTTAATTGAGTGCCCCTATTTTACTCCGTTACGCGCGCGTCTACAGCTGTCGCCTGATATATCGTCCATTTTAGCAGATGACACGCGCTCGGCCGATCGCGTTCTCGAGTTTATTAGTGCCAGCGAGATGACGTCAGTCATTTGAAGCTCTTTTTGGGGACAACCAACCCCTTTCTGTAGTGGATTTTTAAGCTTTCCTTCTGCTTTTAGTTTCTCCAATTTTTTGAGTTTCGTTTCCATTGCTGCTGGTTTCCATTTTCGTTTTTTACCGTTTCCTAAGTCACAGACCGGGCGCTAATGACCATAGCAATTTTGCGCCTGAAAACCAAAACAAAAAAAAGAAAAACAAAAACCATGGAATCGAATCTTATTTTTATGTCGCCCCATTCCCAACAAACCCATAGGAGCGCAGTGTTGTATGAACTAACATTAGTGAGTGTAGAAACGCCGAAAACGATGGATTCGGCCTAATACGGATCGATTTGGATTATTCCTCCTCCTTCTTTCCCCCAAAACCTAGCCAGATAAGCTTTTTTTATTTTTTTGTTGTTTAAATGATAAGTCATATCGCTATTTCGTTTCGTTTCGTTCTTTGGCCTTTGTCCCGCTCCAACGCGGGGTCGGCTTTGTTATGACGGATTTGGCAGTGTTAATTGCAGAGGGTGGCCGGATGCCGGTTCTGCCGCAATCTCGAACCCCCCCGGGACGGAAGTAGTGTACCGCAGCAGTATACGTCTAGTGCAAGTCATGAAATAGTGCGAACGTTTTCAAACGTCCGTGAGTCGTGTAATTGAGGCAGAACTTGGGGACCAGCCCGGTATTCACCTAGCGGGATGTGGAAAACATAAGTCATATCGCTATCAAAATTGAAGGTACAGACATGCGTGCTAAGCGTTACGTCGAGTGCTGACCGCTCGCCCTCCGCTTGTTGCAGGTGAAGTGGGCCAAGCAGCAGGTGGTGCTGTCGCGCCCCAAGCGCGACCTGCTGCCGCTGTCGATGCAGCTGAGGCCCGGCCGCAACTACCGCCAGACGGTGCTGCTCAACGACCCACGCTGGCAGCAGATGTGGTACCTGGTGAGTCAGTCACATTGTCTATCATTGCTTCTGGGATTGTTTGCGTGCTGTGCGTCTGAAACGTCTGAGCATGCTGTGAACGCCGAGAAGCTGTCACTTAAGCCCACTTCATTTGCCACCCCTGCTCAACGCTAAGGGATAATGGAAACGCATAGTACCAGTGTCTCGCCGACTTTTCATCCACTGACAACTCAAATCTTGAAACTTCCTGGCAGATTAAAACTGTGTGCCGGACCCAGACTCGAACTCGCGACCTTTGCATTTCGCGGGCAAGTGCTCATCACTTGGAGACGAGGTAGTGGCAGAATTAAAGCAGTGAGGACGGGGCGTGAGTCGTGCTGGGGTAGCTCAGATGATGAACACTTGCCCGCGAAAGGCAAAGGTCCCGAATTCGAGTCTCGGTCCGGCACACAGTTTTAATCTGCCAGGACGTTTCATATCAGCGCACACTCCGTTGCAGAGTGAAAATCTCTTTCTGGAAACTCAAATATTGTTCCACTTTTACAACAGCGATTATCACTGTGCATAACAAGATATTCATAATAATCATAGGCATTGTCTCACTAACGAGTATTTATTTATCTCCCCAGAGAGCCATGCTCCTTTATAAGATAGAAGAGACCAAGCCTGGAACCGCACCTTTTACTGGAGTGAGTTAACGTCCGCCGGCAGGAGTGGCCGAGCGGTTCTAGGCGCTACAGTCTGGAACCGCGCGACCGCTACAGTTGCACTGCACATGCCTCGGGCATGGATGTTTGTGATGTCCTTACGTTAGTTAGGTTTAAGCAGTTCTAAGTTCTAGGGGACTGATGCCCTCAGAAGTTAAGTCCCATAGTGCTAAGAGCCATTTTTTGAGCCACCGGCTGCTGCGGATTTTTTATCGTGACATTTCCTCCCCTACCTTGCTATTCTACTTGTTCAATCTTAGTCTTCGCCAACGTTGTTCGAAATATTGTGAGCTCTTATAAATATTCAGAAACTACGTTGGACGATCGGAATCAGTCGTTTCCCAAATGATAGCATCTAGTTATTAAAGTCTGATTTCAGAACGCCCTTGTAAAGTTTCAGTTGCCATAGTTGTTTTCGATTCCCATATTTGAGTCCGGAATACATTATTTGTTTTGGCAGACGCCTGCTGGGAATTCGGGTAATATGGCCAGACCCTCGAAATTGCACTTTCAGGACTTGTAGTGCTGACGATATTTCTCGAGAAGCTTCATATGCTTTCTGTAGGTTAGCTAGGTGTTAGACCCATAAGTAAGAGTTCGTATAATGGTGTTCTGATAGCCAAGGAGATTGGTCACTGCGCTGGAGTTATGGTTTTCAAAGGTCCTGCCAGGGGTACGCCTACAGGCTTTGCTGTCATATCTTATGCAATAGTGTATTTCAGTGTCAGTACCTCATTTAGTCCACAGAAGACTACAAAACAACAAGAAAAGAGCTCAGCATTTCACCACTGAAAGTTATGAATCGATGTGTGTAATGGTATTTTGCGAAGATATAACATTTGAATTTTCCCAATGGTATCATGAGGCATGAGGCACTTGTGAGCCGATGCTCATATGTGCCTCATGGAATCCATTCAGAATTGGGTGAAGGGCTTCCTTGAGTTAGCCATAACAACATTATCATTTGCGTTCTGGAGTTTGATGACAGAGGTTCTCATTACCTTCGCTGTAGCTCGGACTACTAAGTTTGAAGAAGCATTTGTCCTGTATACTGTTTAATCTTCGATGGCAGTTTCCTTCATCGAATTATAGTCAAGTTCCAGTAACTACTGAAATTAAATAAATGCATCAGACATCCTTGATTAATTCCAATTCGTTTTCGAAGCTCCTCTGGGACTACTAAAATTGCTGAAGTTGGTGACGTTAATGGTGTCATTTAGCAGGCGAAGTATTTGCATACGTTTAGGAGTCGATCCCGTTAAGTCTAGGACCCTCGAAAGAGTTGACGGCTAAGAGAATCGAGAGTTTTGATGGGATCTATGAAAGCACATTCTCGTGGTCTTCTGGCAGGGTATCTTCAGCAAGGGGCATTAGGCGGTTGGATAAAATTATGGCACGGATTTTCCCAGGAGCAGAAAGTAGGGACATTCCAGTGCAGTTGTCACAGGCGGCTTTATTCCGCATTTTGAATATAGTAAGTTAGCTGGAATGGTTTCCGCATCCCATATCTTGATTATAAGCAGGTGCATGTGTTGTGAGCTTAGACTCTCCTTTCTTGTAGAGCCCTGCAGGAATCCCATCTATACCAGCTGTTTTGTTGTTCTTCAGCTAACGTATGGTATCTTCGAGTTCCTGAAAAGAAGGAGCATCGTAGAGTTGATACTGAGTGTGTCTTTGAGAAATTGTATTGAATAATTTTCCTCAAAGTACGTGTGCCTGTTTAGTAGTTTCTGCAAATGCTCCTCACATAGTAGTTGTTGGAGCAACTGTCAAGAGGAACAACTCTCAAGAGGTCTAGTGCCATCTGTGAATCATAAGGAATTTAGGCCTTGGATGGTTGCACTGTACTTGGTTGTTGGGGCGCTGGAAAATGCCCGAGTGTTGTTAGTGTCATCTATGTTCTGCGTTTCAAGTGATTATGTTTTGCACCATTCATCCACAGGTCCGAGATATTCTTTGAACGTCAGCTTCGGCTGTTACGAATTATTGTTTCTTAAGGGGTTGAATTGGTGTCCTTCTGTATGGGAATGCGAGCTTGCCTCTTCCTGTCACTAAGGCTTTTAATTTTAAAGTAGGTTCCATCAAACCAGCATTGATATCTTCTCGAAGTGTAGCTAACTGCCTCTTTAGAGGCTCAGAGATCTACTGAAATCGGCCATTGTTCTTCAGTAGCTTTGGGAAAGGTTTTGTTTGGGGATTTGACGAAGAGAGTTAATACTTGGTTTTGTTTCAACCGTTTTTCCTCGTTTGACTCCTGTCTGTCTAGTTTCGGAGGGAAAAGTAAGGTAATTACGGATAACCAACCTATGACCAGTCCAACAATTATAAGCACGAGTCAAAACTCCCGCGACCAGTAAATCGCTCTGGTCCAGGAATCTCATGTGCCAATGCTTCGCCTTGGGTGTTTCCAGGCTGTTTTGAACTTGTCTTTCTGGCAGAAGTCAGTGTTTATCATGATAAGGTCATGTTCCAGGCATTGAAAAAGAATTTCGTTGACATTGATCTTACTTATTCCCTCTTTCCAAGTGGTATCGGGCCACAACGTAGTCTCCTTACTAACACTACCATTGAGATCCCCCAAAAATAATATTTTATCCTACCGGAGTTTATTTGTTAACAGTGAGTCGAGTATCAAATGAGCCTTCTAATTATTCAGAAGTAGTTCGTCAAGGAGAGCATGATCCTTTGTGATGGCAAACGAATCTCCAAGTGTAGCTACGACCAGATGGGTAGCCCATCCATGTTCACTCAAGGCAGCAGCGTCTGTGTTAAATTTTCGCAACTCACGAGCTGGTCGATCTCCGTTATCACCAGCGTATGAATGTTCCAGGTTTAAAAATTTTGCATGTGTTGCAACCTCATGTGTTATATCGTCTGGAGGTCGTGACCCAGTTGAGTGATTTCCAGGCATTTGCAGCCCCTTCCCCATCCAGCATGAGCAGAGTGGATCCTACACTGAAGAGCCAAAGAAACTGGTACAGCTGCCTAATACCGTGCACGGACCTCACGAGCACGCAGGAGTGCCGCAACACGACGTAGCATGGACTCAGTTAATGCAGTGCAGTAGTGCTGGAGGGAACTGAAACCATGAATCTTGCAGGGCTGTCCATGTCCGTCGGAATGTACAATGGGCATGAATGGATACAGGTGATTAGGCAGGATGCTTACGTACGTGTCACCTGTCAGAGTCGTATCAAGACCCCGTATAATTCCCAACTGCACACGCCTCACACCATCACAGAGCCTCCACAAGCTTGAACAGTCCCTTTCTGACATGCATGGTCCATGGATTCATGAAGTTGTCTCCATACCAGTACATGCCGATCCGCTCGGTACAATTTGAAACGAGACCTTCCGACCAGGTAACATGGTTCCAGTCGTCAATAGCCCAATTTCGGTGTTGATAGCTCCGAAAGACCATATTGGTGATGTTTCGTTGAAAGGCTCGCATGCTGACACTTGTTGATGGCCCACCATTGAAATCTGCAGCAGTTTGAGGAAGTGTTGCAAAAAAATTCAAATGGCTCTGAGCACTATGGGACTTAACATCTGATATCATCAGTGCCCTACAACTTAGAACTACTTAAACCTAACTAACCTAAGAACATTACACATATCCATGCCCGAGACAGGAGTCGAACCTGCGACCGTAGCAATCGCGTGGTTCCAGACTGAAGCGCCTAGAACCGCTCGGCCACAACGGCCGGCGAAGTGTTGCACTCCTGTTACTTTGAAGGATTCTCTTCAGTCGTCGTTGGTCCCGTTCTTGCAGGATCTTTTTCCGGCCGCACCGATGTCGGAGATTTAATGTTTTAATGGATTCCTGATAATCACGGAATACTCGTGGAATGGTCGTACGGGGAATTCCCCACTTCATCGCTACCTCGGTGATACTTTGTCCCATCGCTCGTGTCCCGAATATAACACGACGTTCGGACTGACTTAAATCTTGATAACTTGTCGTTGTAACAGCAGTAACCGATGTAATAACTGTGCCAGACGTCTTATATCGCCGTTGCGGCTGCAGCGCCGTATTCTGCCTGTTTACATACCTCTGTATTTGAATACGCGTGCCTGTACCAGTATCTTTGGCGCTTCAGTGTAGCTGTACAAACAGCAGGTTGAGATTCATTGCACGAATGGTAAGCAGATATTATCGTCTACGTGGGAAGTACCTCAAAACATTCTGCTGATTGTAGAGTATTGCTGGTGCGTCTTTAAGTATTTCCCATATTGGATTAACGGAAGAGATAAAGAAAATACAACGAAGAGTTCGTTTAGTACACCGGAGAGCGTTACGATGATGCTGTGCAAAATACATTCGTAGACGTGACAAGATAGGCGTTATGGATAATAGAAAAGTTTACCGGTAACGTTCGTAAACCGCACATTCTGAAAAGAGTGGGGCGAAATTCTGACTATGACGACTAAATTAAGAAATTAGAGCTTACTTACAATCATTCTTCCATTCACCATTCGACAACAGATCAGTAAATGGAGAAATGATAATGCGAGGGAAAGTATTAGCGCCAAATACAATTTCCTGGTTTCGGGAATGTTTATGTAAGTGGAAAATGTCAATAAGGGTCGTGCTGCATGACACACATCTCTCGGCATAAAGAAATGAAATTATTGAAACGTTACGTGTAATTAAATCGTCTACAAAAATAGAAAATGATGCTAAATGAAAGGACTAAGGAAGGAAATAAGAGATATTGGAACTGACACAGTTTGTTGGTACTGTCTATAGCCAGAAATTTCAGGTTAAAAATATAAAGAATGCACACTAGACAGTCCGGGTTGGAGTATTACAGAAGGGGAATTTTTACAGAATATCGCTGTTTGTTCAAAAGACGGCGCTCTCCTGCTGTTCCCGCCCATTCGCTCGCGGCGCCGGCTGTTCGGATGACTGGCAACAGCTGGCGCTGCCATCGCGTCGCTTCGCGTCGTGTCGGCTGCTTTTTGTCAGGTTAACTGGAAGCGCAACTGCTCCAGCCGAAAGCTGCTGCGGCTGTCGCTGCGGCGAATGTCAAATGTCGCCCGCATTTTGCGAAAACGTGGGGATGAGTGGCGGCGCCCTTGTTATGCAAAGAGAAGCGAGCAAGTAAGCCAGCACACGCGAATTCACTTGAATGGTACGACCCTGCACTGACAAGGGGGCCGCGCTTCCTCGTCACCACCGACTGCGTCCAGACTTTTAGTAAATGCAGCGCTTGTCCAGAAATAAAAGTCGTGCAAATGGAAGTTCCAGATGCACTTTCGCGCAGGTCGGGCGCGGCACGAGCCAATTAATTACGTTAGCATGGCTTTCAGGCACGGGTGGTGCAACGGAAGGATGACAGAACGGTATTCGTAGCGTCGTAAGTGGAATAGCTAGGTGGAAATGTTTTATTTTCAAATTTTACGTTCCTTACACTGTAAATAATCTAAATAATGCTCAACACTTTGTACTTATTAATATTTTCGTGGACATGAAAAGGGAAGGCAAGGGAAAATTTGGGTTTACAAACATGTTTCCAGGAAATCATTGTAGAGCGTGCATGCGAAATTCGTATGTGAAATTACGTGCACTATTTTACACTTTAAGATTTGCACGCGTTGGGGTGATATTCCATCGTAAAAACGGGGGAAGTAGTAATTTTCTCGACATCTTCCACACGCTATGAACGGTGCTTTTTTACAATTAGGCAGTTGTTCTAAAGATTCTACAGGGAGACAATATTGGTTTACATTAGTTTCTCTCACGTTGCACGGTTTGGCAGCAATTTGCGCGTAATGCATCATTTCGCTAAATATTGGACAGGATGTCTGGTGATGTACCATGGAATCAGTTATGATGCGATCTTTGCGGGGTTTAATTTCTTGTCATCTGTCGATGAGATAAGAGGAGTTTTGAAGCAACTTGATGAAACTCTTTAAGTAATCTGAAAAATAGACATCGTGGTAGCAGAGCGGATTTGTTGCGAATCAGATAAATACTGCACTATGGCAATCATTTTTTTATCTTGCAAAATTTCAGTGTAATATTACGGATTTGTTTGCTCTTCCCCCGAGTTAGTTAACAGAAGAAATTTGTTGTCCTGCATATAGGGTTTCATCACATCAGTAAAAATTTTTTATATATGGTTGTTGTGTGTCAGATTTTGTTACGTAATGGCGACATACCTATATGTTGCCACGTACTTTTGGATCTTCTGTCCAAGAGGGTCAGTATTTTTTTGTAGGCACACGTGGACTGTTTTTCAGAGGGGGCTATATCAGGTTGGGCTGTACACGAATTGGTTACTTTGTTCGTATTCTGTCGTTTCGCGAGAACCAGTTTTGCACTGGATGGTCCAGAGTTCCGTTAGAAGCCGATTGGTACTGACAACCTGGAAACACAACACAGAGATGTAAATATTTCACTGTATTTGACGATAAAATAAAAAGAATTTCGATGACGTTCTCGACCTACCTGTTCGATTGGACGCTGCAGGTGCAACTCCTTCTTGGAAAGTTATTTACGGACTCCATATAGGCGTTATAATTAGAATATTTTCTTGGAAGTTGATCTACAATCCCATACTTTCCTTTGCCTTTCCATGTCTTCTATGAAAATATTTTGAAAAATACAACATATTGAATATTTTTTTTGGTATATTTGCAGTGTAACGCCGGCATGGGTGGCCGAGCGGTTCTAGACGCTACAGTCTGAAACCGCGCGACAGCTTCGGTCGCAGGTTCGAATCCTGCCTTGGGCATGGATGTGTGTGATCTCCTTAGGTTAGTTAGGTTTAAGTAGTTCTAAGTTCTAGGGGACTAATGACCTTAGAAGTTGAGTCCCATAGTACTCACAGCCATTTTGCAGTGTAACTGGCGTAAAAATTTTGCTTAAAAAAGAAAAAAAAATGACTCTCCGGTCGGATTCGACCCCACAAGTATCGGCTTTGTGTTCCGTACCGTTTCCACTGCGCCAACCGCTACCTGGAAACTATCGTAAGAGAATAGAACGTGCCTTGCCCGACCCGTGGCAAAATGCTGTTTTCTCTATATGCTTTGCGATCTGGAGTTCTCATACTGTCACGTTCATTTGTGGCCAAGCCCTACGTACACCACAAGTCTGGATGAAATCGAAGATGATAAGGGTAGTTGCGGTCCCCTTTGACACTGAGACGGTGCGTCAGTCACAAGGGGCAGCTGTGCCGCCTTTGGGTCCAGGTGCGTGCTTCCCGTCTAGAGCTGCTTCACGGCTACAAACTCTGGAGCCTGTAATTTCAGTGTCTCGCATTTTATATTGTTTGTCTGTAGTGCGTGGAGAATTCTTCAGTAATAATCTTGCTGAATTTGTAAGTTCCTGCCGGCTGGTGTGGCCGAGCGATTCTAGGCAGTACGGTCTGGAACCGCGCGACCGGTACGGTCGCAGGTTCGAATCCTACCTCGGGCATGGATGTGTGTGATATCCTTAGGTTAGTTAGGTTTAAGTAGTTCTAAGTTCTAGGGGACTGATGACCTCAGAAGTTAAGTCCCACCATAGTGCTCAGAGCCATTTGAACCATTTTGGAAGTTCATGTCGTGAGGCTTTTTCCCCATGATTACGAGATAAATATGGTGTCTGACTCTGACGGCCGCATGGCATCAAATTTTCTTTTTCCCTTTTCCACGCAGACGTATTCAAGCATCGTTGTGCCTTCATCAGTGGGAGCTGTTATAGACACACGCCGGCCGAAGTGGCCGTGCGGTTAAAGGCGCTGCAGTCTGGAACTGCAAGACCGCTACGGTCGCAGGTTCGAATCCCGCCTCGGGCATGTATGTTTTTAATGTCCTTAGGTTAGTTAGGTTTAACTAGTTCTAAGTTCTAGGGGACTAATGATCTCAGCAGTTGAGTCCCATAGTGCTCAGAGCCATTTTTTTATAGACACACTGTTATGCTACAAGACTTGATTACACTCCCATTTTACTATGGAACTTCAAAAACGAAGTTAAATGTTGCTCTCGCAGAAAAAGTAGCTTTTATTAAATGTTGCACCACACGTCAAAGTGACACACACTATTTTTTAGCGTAGTCCCCAAGTCTCTGCAAAGACGGTCGGAAAGTTATACGAGTACTTCAGATTGTCGACTACAGAAATGCACTCCTTGGTCACAGTTTCGTGAATGTCGCTATAATTGGAAAATCTCTTCCCCATCTACATGTTCTTTCATCTTGCCAAAAATAGGGTAATCGCAAGGAGACACATCTGGGCTGTATGGCGGATGCTTCAAATCTAAGGGTTTGCGGTTGGGTTGTTTGGGGATGGCGACCAGACAGCAAGGTAATCGGTCTCATCGGATTAGGGAAGGACGGGGAAGGAAGTCGGCCGTGCCCTTTCAAAGGAACCATCCCGGCATTTGCCTGGAGGGATTTAGGGAAATCACGGAAAACCTAAACCAGGATGGCCGGACGCGGGATTGCAAAACTAAGGCTACTGATGAAACATCGATATATAGATACTTTTTCCGAAACACAAAAAATGGTTCAAATGGCTCTAAGCACTATGGGACTTAACATCTGAGGGCATTAGTCCCCTAGACTTAAAACTACTTAAACCTAACTATCCTAAGGACATCACACACATCCATGTCCGAGGCAGGATTGGAACCTGCGATCGTAGCAGCAGCGCGGTTACGGACTGAAGGGCCTGGAACCGCTCGGCCACAGCGGCGAGCTTCCGAAACATATCAGTGTGTATAGGCTATAGTTTTTCCCCCGATATATAATATTAAAATAGGAATATCGAGCGCCGATACTTTAATTTTTTTTTCACAATATTCGGTAAATATTTGAATCTGTTCTTTTGGAACGGTAGTAGAAAATAATTTTACTTTCACTGTATGAAGAAGTCTTACTATTTTCTGAGCTTTCATCACATACTGCTTTATCTTTGACTGTGTGAAACACATATAGGTGGCACAAAAGAAGTACCAGATTGCATTGGGGGATGATAGTGTGAACGGAATAACGAAATTTCCGATTTGAAGAAACAGCACAACAGCTGGGTTAAAAAACAGATTAAACGCAACTAATGTGCTATTTCTTCACATCGGGCGTTCTTTTTTCAAAAACAGTTGCTGAAAATAATGAACAAAAATCTAAAGACAGGATTGGTCTTTGCGATGGACCGAGACGTGTGACGGGAAATGCTGACGTAGTAGGCGCTCGGCGCTACCAACAGAAAGTGCAACGTTTAGCTTCACCACGCAATTTTGATACTACAGCTACTAGGTCGCTGGCGTTGGCAGAAATGGAAAAACAAGGACGTGGACACGAAGTGTTCCGGTGAAATCCGACGTGTGACTTAATCAAATGACTGACCCGTTGGACACATTATATTGTACCACTTACATGCATGAATCAATAGTAGCAAAGTGGCTTTCGCCAAGCGTGAACGTGCATTGTTTACCTTTCAATTCTTGCTGTAAATAGGATAAGCAGGCTGCTAGTTTGTTGATGTACAGAATACGTAATAATAAATAAGTAAATACTTAAATGCATAGCTTTAAAAAAAGGCGGTATATGTACAGTGAGCAGCCGATAATTTTGATGGCCGGAACGTCGACATTTTTCCGTCTGTATATCGATATATCGAGAGCCATGACGACATTTTTTAAATATCGATGTATCAGATTCCCAATATTTTTAAAAATATCAATTCAAACCTTCTATCGTAAATGCTAAAATAAAGCGGTGCGCCGTATAGAGAGAGTGTTGCTTTGTCGTGCAGGAGAACAATGCCTCTGCTGAATTTTCGACACACGTCGCGTTCTTCACGGCGTCATACTACGGTGGCAGTGTTACTCGGTACGAATCAGCGTTAATTGTTGTGGGCTTCCCTATAATCAGTGTGTACACAAATCGTTCACAGTCGAGGGAAACGGAGGATTTGACTTTCCCTGCTGATGACACAACTTTGCATTTCTCTCGCGGAAACGGGGAGGTTTGTCCGTGTTCCATAGGGGCTCCTTTGTTGCAGGTGTAAAGTCATGGCCCTTATCTCATCGCCGGCCTCAGTGGCTCTTGTTTACAGTTTACAAGTCCGGTATTTCTGTGCTTTGTCACCTGTTTAGAACCCAATTCATTTGTGACGTCCCGTCACAACAGAAAAGATAAGAATCTTGTTGTTTGCTAGTTGCAGATCGCCGAGTAATCCCATACTGTCTACTGATGAAGTAACTTTCACCCTTGAGGTTATCAGTGACACTCGTAACTCACGTCGACGTCCCGATGAAAACAGAGATACCTTTGTGGAGATACATTCTCAGAACACATCTCTGTAAATGTGTGGTGTAATGTGACAGACAATCAGCTGATTGGGCCTGTTGTGTTACCTCATCTTCTTATATAACCCATTATCTAGGCTTCGTTGAAAACTGGCTTCTAGCATTATGGCCGCGTGGGATTAGCCGAGCGCTCTAGGGCGCTGCAGTCATGGACTGTGCGGCTGGTCCCGGCGGGGGTTCGAGTCCTCCCTCGGGCATGGGTGTGTGTGTTTGTCATTAGGGTAATTTAGGTTAAGTAGTGTGTAAGCTTAGGGACTAATGACCTTAGCAGTTAAGTCCCGTAAGATTTCACACACATATGAACATTTTTTTCTAGCATTATGGGAAGAGGTTCCTTTGGTTATGGGGATGGACATGTCCTTCCAGTATGACGGGCTCCTGTACTTTACATTCGTCAGCTGACGCCTGCATTGAACTTAACATTCCCTGGAAGATGTTGTTGTTGTGGTCTTCAGTCCTGAGACTGGTTTGATGCAGCTCTCCATGCTACTCTATCCTGTGCAAGCTTCTTCATCTCCCAGTACCTACTGCAACCTACATCCTTCTGAATCTGCTTACTGTATTCATCTCTTGGTCTCCCTCTACGATTTTTACCCTCCACGCTGCCCTCCAATACTAAATTGGTGATCCCTTGATGCCTCAGAACATGTCCTGCCAACCGATCCCTTCTTCTGGTCAAGTTGTGCCACAAACTTCTCTTCTCCCCAATCCTATTCAATACCTCTTCATTAGTTATGTGATCTACCCATCTAATCTTCAACATTCTTCTGTAGCACCACATTTCGAAAGCTTCTATTCTCTTCTTGTCCAAACTATTGATCGTCCATGTTTCACTTCCATATATGGCTACACTCCATACAAATACTTTCAGAAATGACTTCCTGACACTTAAATCTATACTCGATGTTAACAAATTTCTCTTCTTCAGAAACGCTTTCCTTGCCATTGCCCGTCTACATTTTATATCCTCTCTACTTCGGCCATCATCAGTTATTTTGCTCCCCAAATAGCAAAACTCCTTTACTACTTTAGGTGTCTCATTTCCTAATCTAATTCCCTCAGCATCACCCGACTTAATTCGACTACATTCCATTATCCTCGATTTGCTTTTGTTGCTGTTCATCTTATATCCTCCTTTCAAGACGCTATCCATTCCGTTCAACTGCTCTTCCAAGTCCTTTGCTATCTCTGACAGAATTACAATGTCATCGGCGAACCTCAAAGTTTTTATTTCTTCTCCATGGATTTTAATACCTACTCCGAATTTTTCTTTTGTTTCCTTTACTGCTTGCTCAATATACAGATTGAATAACATCGGGGAGAGGCTACAACCCTGTCTTACTCCCTTCCCAACAACTGCTTCCCTTTCATGTCCCTCGACTCTTATAACTGCCATTTGGTTTCTGTACAAATTGTAAATAGCCTTTCGCTCCCTGTATTTTACCCCTGCCACCTTCAGAATCTGAAAGAGAGTATTCCAGTCAACATTGTCAAAAGCTTTCTCTAAGTCTACAAATGCTAGAAACGCAGGTTTGCCTTTACTTACTCTTTCTTCTAAGATAAGTCGTAAGGTCAGTATTGCCTCACGTGTTCCATTATTTCTACGGAATCGGCTTCTACTAGTTTTTCCAATTCGTGTTAGTATTTTGCAGCTGTGGCTTATTAAAATGACTGTTCGGTAATTTTCACATCTGTCAACACCTGCTTTCTTTGGGGTTGGAATTATTATATTCTTCTTGAAGTCTGAGGGTATTTCGCCTGTTTCATACATCTTGCTCACCAGATAGTAGAGTTTTGTCAGGACTGGCTCTCCCAAGGCCGTCAGTAGCTCAAATGGAATATTGTCTACTCCGGGGGCCTTGTTTCGACTCAGGTCTTTCAGTGCTCTGTCAAACTCTTCACGCAGTATCGTATCTCCCATTTCATCTTCATCTACATCCTCTTCCATTTCCACAATATTGTCCTCAAGTACATCGCCCTTGTGTAGACCCTCTATATACTCCTTCCGCTTTTCTGCTTTCCCTTGTTTGCTTAGAACTGGGTTTTCATCTGAGCTCTTGATGTTCATACAAGTAGTTCTCTTATCTCCAAAGGTCTCTTTAATTTTCCTGTAGGCAGTATCTATCTTACCCCTGGTGAGATAAGCCTCTACATCCTTACATTTGTCCTCTAGCCATCCCTGCTTAGCCATTTTTGAGACGTTTGTATTCCTTTTTGCTTGCTTCATTTACAGCATTTTTATATTTTCTCCTTTCATCAATTAAATTCAATATTTCTTCTGTTACCCAAGGATTTCTACTAGCCCTCGTCTTTTTACCTACTTGATCCTCTGCTGCCTTCACTACTTCATCCCTCAAACCTACCCATTCTTCCTCTACTGCATTTCTTTCCCCCATTCCTGTCAATTGTTCCCTTATGCTCTCCCTGAAACTCTGTACTACCGCTGGTTCTTTCAGTTTATCCAGGTCGCATCTCCTTAAGTGCCCACCTTTTTGCAGTTTCTTCAGTTTTAATCTACAGGTCATAACCAATAGATTGTGGTCAGAGTCCACATCTGCCCCTGGAAATGCCTTTCAATTTAAAACCTGGTTCCTAAATCTCTGTCTTACCATTATATAATCTATATGATACCTTTTTGTATCTCCGGGGTTCTTCCATGTATACAACCTTCTTTCATGATTCTTAAACCAAGTGTTAGCTATGATTAAGTTATGCTCTGTGCAAAATTCTACCAGACGGCTTCCTCTTTCATTTCTCTCCCCCAATCCATATTCACCTACTACGTTTCCTTCTCTCCCTTTTTCTATTCTCGAATTCCAGTCACCCATGACTATTAAATTTTCGTCACCCTTCACTATCTGAATAATTTCTTTTATCTCATCATACATTTCTTCAATTTCTTCGTCATCTGCAGAGCTAGTTGGCATATAAACTTGTACTACTGTAGTAAGTGTGGGCTTCGTATTTATCTTGGCCACAATAATGCGTTCTCTATGCTGTTTGTAGTGGCTTACCCGCATTCCTATTTTCCTATTCATTATTAAACCAACTCCTGCATTACCCCTATTTGAGTTTGTGTTTATAACCCTGTAGTCACCTGACCAGAAGTCTTGTTCCTCCTGCCACCGAACTTCACTAATTCCCACTATATGTAACTTTAAGCTATCCATTTCCCTTTTTACATTTTCTAACCTACCTGCCTGATTAAGGGATCTGACATTCCACGCTCCGATCCGTAGAACGCCAGTTTTCTTTCTCCTGATAACGACATCCTCTTGAGTAGTCCCCGCCCGTAGTTCCGAATGGGGGACTATTTTACCTCCGGAATATTTTACCCAAGAGGACGCCATCATCATTTAATCATACAATAAAGCTGCATGCCCTCGGGAAAAATTACGGCCGTAGTTTCCCCCTGCTTTCAGCCGTTCGGAGTACCAGCACAGCAAGGCCGTTTTGGTTATTGTTACAAGGCCAGATCAGTCAATCATCCAGACTGTTGCCCTTGCAACTACTAAAAAGGCTGCTGCCCCTCTTCAGGAACCACACGTTTGTCTGGCCTCTCAACAGATACCCCTCCGTTGTGGTTGCACTTACGGTACGGCCATCTGTATCGCTGAGGCACGCAAGCCTCCCCACCAACGGCAAGGTCCATGGTTCATGGGGGGCCCTGGAAGATAGATCGCCTCAAATCTTCTTTTTCCTCGGTCACCAGCACCTTTACACCTTTAAATTTTAACCGGTGGGGATGGTGTAAGGCGAAGTGTGAAACGAAAACATAAATATGACAGACGAATTGAATCGCTTATTACTAAAAGCAGATAAATCCTCAAAACGGGGAATTATAGATTTTGTTAGTTTTGAGTTTTCTTGAGCCATAGATACGTCGCTTGGAGTTAAGATGAGAGACAGCCATTGCCTTGCTGCTTGTAGAGAGCGGATTTAGATCTGTAATTGTTTCAAATAGGGCCCAATTCCACTAGTCATCACGTTGGTAGACCTGGAATCATGCTGAACCAATCCGGAATTTTTGTTGAAATCTTTGATAAACTATTCAACTTACAATATTAAGTTGGGCAGCTCAGAGTTTTAAGTTCCAAATAATGATGGAAAAACGATAAAACTGAAGAAAGATCGTGCTTGATCCCTTTTTAATATGCTATGGGTCTTTACATTTGAGATAACATAGCATGACAGCAGATGGAGTTACGCTTTACTGTTGCCGTGAGGGCCACTGTAAGAAAGGTCCTAATGAAGTGTGCGGCTTTCTAAGCCATTTCATTCAGTACTTGGTCCCCATAAGAGAACACCTGTTGAACAATACATAAAGTAGCCAATATCGCAGTCACATGGTAATAGTGTGATTGTTCTTAACAGACGTTGACAGTTTCGATAAAATCTGTTACTATTTTCCCGTTTGAGGGCACTCTTGTATATCATCTGATCGCGACGTAGGTGTCATGAAAGAGACGTTACGAAAGTGCAACTGACTACTTATTCCAGGACAGCATATGTCGTTTGTCACCGATTTCAGCCGCCTTGGTCGCTTTAGCAATCGAAATAGTGAATTTTAAAACATAATAGATCCTTTTATACAAAAAGGTCGACGTCTCAGCTGAAACTATGGGAAGAGGCACTAGAAAATAGGACAAAGTACAATTTCCTACCCGTTAGTTTGTTTGCTATTTCTACAGTTCAGAAAAGAAAAAGGCAAGTAGATATTACGCTCTATATCGAAGGTCTCGAAGTTTTTACCTTTACATTAGTAAAAGTCATGACATATTTTCCCATCAAGAATATTGGGCTTCGTGAAACAGAGGCATATGGTGGGGAAGTTCCCTTAAACAAGAAGAAGGAACATGATGCTGAGAAACTACTGAAGTATATTACAAATGGATACTATAAAGTTTCTGTAATAATCTGAAGACGTAGCCTACAGTAGAATCGGGTGAAGGTGACTGAAAACTGATTAGAAATAGTCATGTCTGTAACGTATTTCGTCTTCATTTATGTATGAACTTCATATATTTTATTAACAAGCAGCTATCATCATTTGTAACATATTTTGTATTGACTTTTTATGAAATTAGGTTAGTTTTGTGAGGACTTAGAATTATAAATATGATATTAAATATGTTCAGTAGTTTGGATTAAAAAACATTTAGTAACGATAACTTACTTGGTGATAATGTAAATGTACTCCAGACATTACATTTATTGCACTTAAAATATTTTCATTAATAAAAAATAAGCTTTTGCTTTGCTGTTTTTTAAATAACTGCTTAAAATATATTTACTTCCTACTCCAGTGCTATATGGGGATAACTCCATGTGAAAAAAGTCACCATGGCAGCTAGAAATATTTTTCAACCTCTTATTATCCTTACAAATTCCAGAAATTCGGTTGTTTCACACGGCAGAAAGAAGCTCGTCATTAAATATTTAAGACAGACTGTGGAATATTTTTCCTTCGACATGAATAATTTATCAATTGTGAGTTGTCCCCTTTTAAAAATAAGCGATTCAGTTGATTGTTGGGTTTTGAATAGAGATGCCTTTATAAAACAAAAAACATCACAAAGACGACCTTAGAACGAAAGATTGGAAATACATAGAGGTCAGGAGTTTACTTTATCAAAATCAACTTTGAACTTACACATTTGCCTTTGCTTTAACAGGTTCCGAGAGTATTTGTTTGGGTTACATTCTAACAACCGTATCTTCGCAACTAATAAAAATTAAACACATATCATATGGAATATTTTCTCCGAATTACTTTCTACTGAGAACTCCTATAATAAAGGTATTTTTAAGTATCTCTTGAGTTTCGAAAGGTGACTGCATAAAAACCTGAAGACGTACAGCAAAATGACAAATGTCGGCGGATAGGACATATCTCCAAGTTGCGATTCGTAATACACGCTATTGTGTAGTTGTAGCGAGGTGCGGCTGGCCGGTGTGGCCGTGCGCTTCTAGGCGCTTCAGTCTGGAACCGCGTGACCGCTAGGGTCGCAGGTTCGAATCCTGCCTCTAGCATGGATGTGTGTGATGTCCTTAGGTTAGTTAGGTTTAAGTAGTTCTAAGTTCTAGGGGACTGATGACCACAGATGTTAAGTCCCATAGTGCTCAGAGCGATTTGAACCAATTTAGCGAGGTGAAGGCGCGTCAGAACGTGCAGGCAAATCACACGCAGCGTATTTTTGCATTTCGTTAGTTGGCACCCTTGACAGTGGATTTTACAAATCCCACACGCGTATTGGCTTTTACAGTGTAGAAAAGGGTATCCATATTGCACCCAGGCAATATGAGTAAAAAACTTAAAGAGACGCTCTACTGCCTGACGTATATCTATTTTCTGTGTTCCATGTAGTGTTTTCCTAGTCATCTTCTGGAACCCTGAAGGTTATTGTTAATAAGTGATTGAGATGCAGGATGTAACCTGTATAAGTGCAGATATTTCTTTCGGTGGCAGAGAATTGTGTACTTAACAACATTACATCAGTACTTATGTTATCTGCAGACTAATAATTATAGCCATTGCAAGACGTATGTTTTTAGATTGGTTAGTACCTCCAAGTACGTGTGGCTAGAGCAAGCCGTTAATGCTTATTTTAACCTGAGCAACAGTTCAGGTTTGAAGTGTGGACACGTGGACACAAAACGAATAGTCTAAACTGACAGGCGTAACCCACTTAGTGATGCAGTTCCGTCCATGCAGAAAACATCAGGTCGTAAAGTTTGTGACATGTTTGTGTATAGGCTATTCGACGCGGAGAAAAAACAACAAACACACTGAAGAGTTCACATATTAAGCTACCACGTATAAAAAATCTGCACGTATATGTGTTACACACAGTATATGTTTAACATTGCTCCTGAAACAACCTGTACATCCATTTTGTATTACTGGTAGGCTAAATGTGTAGGATTAGATATGATACAGTATCACTAGACGAAATGAATACACTAGTGGTCATCAAAATTACTACACCACAGAAGATGACGTGCTACAGATGCGAAATTTAACCGACAGGAAGAAGATGCTGTGATATGCAAATGATTAGCTTTTCAGAGCATTGACACTAGGTTGGCGCCAGTGGCGACACCTACAACGTGCTGACATGAGGAAAGTTTCCAACCGATTTCCCGTACACAAACAGCAGTTGACCGGCGTTGCCTGGTGAAACGTTGTTGTGATGCCTCGTGTAAGGAGGAGATATGCGTACCATCACGTTTTCGACTTTGGTAAAGGTCGGATTGTAGCCTATAGCGATTGCGATTTATCGTATAGCGACATTGCTGCTCACATTGGTCGAGATCCGATGACTGTTAGCAGAATGTGGAACCGGTGGGTTCAAGAGGGTAATACGGAACGCCGTACTGGATTCCAACGGCCTCGTATCACTAGCAGTCGAGATGGCATCATATCCGCATGGCTGTAACGGATCTTGCAGCTACGTCTCGATCCCTGAGTCAACAGATGGGGGACGTTTGCAAGACAACAACCATCTGCACGAACAGTTCGACGACGTTTGTAGCAGCAGGAACTATCAACTCGGAGACCATGGTTGCGGTTACCTTTGACGCTGCATCACAGACATGAGCGTTGCGATGGTGTTCTCAGCGACGATCCTGGGTGCACGAATGGCAAAACGTCATTTTTTCGGATAAATCCAGGTTTTGTTTACAGCATCATGATGGTCGATCCGTGTTTGGTGACATCGCGGTGAACGCATAATGGAAGCGTTTATTCGTCATCGCCATACTGGCATATGACCCTGCGTGATGGTATGGGGTGCCATTGGTTACACGTCTCAGTCACCACTTGTTCGCATTGACGGAATTTTGAACAGTGCACGTTACATTTCAGATGTGTTGCGACCCGTGGCTGTACCTTCATTCGATCCCTGCGAAACCCTACATTTCAGCAGGATAACGCACGACCGCATGTTGCAGGTCTTATACGGGCCGTTCTGGATACAGAAAATTTTCGACTGCTGCCCTGGCCAGCACATTCTTCAGATCTCTCACCAATTGAAAACGTCTGGTCAGTGGTGGCCGAGCAACTGGCTCGTCACAATACGCCGGTCACTACTCTTGATGAACTGTGGTATCGTGTTGAAGCTGCATGGGCAGCTGTACCTGTACACGCCATCCAAGCTCTGTTTGACTCAATGGCTAGGCGTATCAAGGCCGTTATTACGGCCAGAGGTGGTTGTTCTGGGTACTGATTTCTCAGGATCTATGCACCTAAATTGCGTGAAAATGTTATCTCATGTCAGTTCTAGTATAATATATTTGTCCAATGAGTACCTGTTTATCATCGGCATTTTTTCTTGGTGTAACAATTTTAATGGCCAGTAGTGGACTTGTGTATGTGTGAACCGTGTGCTTTCAGTCCGACTGAGGTCTGCCGTGCTGCGTCTTGCGTTGTTGCAGAACCGCGGCCACGGGCTCGACATGAACGTGCAGGGCGCCTGGTTGGAGGGCATCACGGGCCGCGGCGTCGTCGTCACCATCCTGGACGACGGCCTGGAGACGGAGCACCCCGACCTCGTGCGCAACTACGTGAGTGCCGCCCCACACTGCTGGCTCTGGCTCTGCGGCTCTCACATCTGGGGGTGGCTGCCCGTCGTCCATACCCAGGCAGCGGTGCTGCGTGTGCCCGATTACACGTCCCTTTTAGCGCGCAACACGAGTCCGTGGTGTTGCACATATTGTTTGAACTCGTTACCCCCACCTTGCCGTTGCATGTTGTTCGGAACCGAAACCGAGCGAGGATGTCCTCTTCTTGGTTTCCCGAGATTACCGTAAATCGCTGTGCCAGCATGGTTCCTCTGGAAAGGCACGGTTTGTTACCTTTTCATCCCCGAAACATTCTGAGCGTGTCCTCCGTCTGTAGTGACATCGATCTCGATGTGACTTTAAACCTGAATCTTTCTTCCTTCCTTCCTACGGGGCACGCTTAGGGACTCAGTTGTTCTCTGCCGTCTCCGGATTGGACATACACGGTTGACCCACAGCTATCTCCTTCGCCCTGAGAACCCGCCCAAGTGTCGCTGTGATGCACGGTTGACAGTGGTCCATCTTCTGATGGATTGCCGCCTTTTAGCCCCCTTAAGGTAGTCCTTTAATTTACCAGCTGCACTTCCTTTAATTCTAAGTGACGATGCGTCTATACCTGACTCAGTTTTACGTTTTATACGTGCAGCTGGGTTTTATCACTCGCTCTAGTGTGGGTGCTCTCGCATGATTTCTCAGGCTACATGCACCCAATCGACTTTTAATTGTGACGTGGATACCAAAATAGTATCTTTTATGGTAACAAATTGTGTTGGTACCTCTATCAACGCTTTCCAGCTGGAGATTCTTCATTTTTAGTTGAGAGGTTGACCTTTTACCTGATCCATCAACCACTGTAATCTGTTTTACTCTAGTCAACTATTTGCTCTGCTCCTTTTAAGTTTCCTCTATTTTGTGTTACTGCGGTGTTCATTTTAGCTCTGTACCCCTTGGTGTTCCTCCCTCTGGGTGCAGAGGTTAAGCTTTTACTGTATAGGCCTTTTACAAGTGTGTATGTTTGGAACTGGGGACTGATGACCTCGATGTTCAGCCCCCATCAAACCCCAAAACAAACCGACCTTCGTACGGAAAAGAAGGCAAGTGTAGAGGGTGATTCAGCGGCCGCTACCGATGTAGTTTTATGCAACCCCCAATGCTATATCTCGTCTTCAGAACCATGCCCGAGAATTTCACATTCCCCCACTCGCTAAATGCGAACTATTAGTCCTACAGAAAAAACGAGTAGGACCTACAAAAGTGACCGTCAGACGCACCCCCGCTCCCATACTCAGCCTCTGCCGGCAGTATTTCCAGTATGTTGTTCATGACACTCCCTCCTGCCACTGTTCAAAAAATTGCGAGTGCGTGATTTATTTCCCACACATTTCTGGTCCTCACTGACCGGCCTTACTAAGCCACCGACTTAGTCGATCACTCACAAATTGCAAAACTGGCATTTCGGTGAATATTACCTAACAATTTTCTGAATTTTGAGAGCATAAAATAAATAATTACGTCGTTGTATTTGTCAGGCCTTCTGACTACAGACAAAGTCTGGACCGAATTTTGAACGTAATTAGTTTACAAACTAATTATATAATTTTATAGATGCCTTTTTCTTTCATTCCCCTTACGCTCACGTGCACGCTTAAATTAATTATGTTAACGAAATAGCTGACTATGCTGGTGGCGTAATAGCATAATTAATAGAGACCAAAAAAGGTCGAACATAGGGAATAGTTCCTGTTGTCGGAAATTTTTGTACAGTGGCGGGAGGGAGTGCCACGAGCAGCATACTAGAAATCTTGACTGCTGAGATATAAGTATGGGGGTGGAGGTGTGTTTGAAGGCCATTTTTGTACGTTTGTCTTGAGTAACCCGAAACCGTGCCCTCCATAGAAAACGCGTCGCAGTACAAAAATTAAGTATGTTAAACTTCCCTCAAAAAGTCCCTGTGCAATTTTTTTCCGGAGGACTAATAATTTGTTGGTAGCGGGAGAGAAAATATGAAAATCTCACGAGTGATTTTTGAAGGCCAAATGTACCATAGCGAGTTGCGGTTGACGCATCCTATATGTCCGTGCGTGACAGCGAACCCGTTGTTACAGGACCTCTGACCATACAAGCCGAACTAATTAACCGCAGGTGTGGTTTGGAGTTGTCTGCAGCTGTGCACTTCACAGTTCTCACAAACTGATGTAGAGGGAAATAAGAAAGGGGGAATGTGGTCACTTGCTGCAAATAACAGCTGAGTACTTAGTTGAGTAGTCACAACAAGAGCAAACGTGATAAATCATTAATCGAAGTATTCTCTACATTAAAAGAGTGTGGACCGGCAAGCAATGGAATCTTAGAGCTGCCGATAAATTCTCATCAAAGTTTCCCACTTCCTTAATGTCTGTTGCATAAGATCAACAAGACTTCGATTTTCTTTTGTCTTCGAAGTGACCGTTTTCTTCTGTTTGTGTTTTTCACTGGCATAGAATACTGCGACCGCACACAAAGCAATAACTACTGCTGTTCCGTCTTTGCGTTCAACGCTATGATAGCTTGCTGTCTGTGCATGCAGTACTGATATTCGCTCCATGGCGCGTCTAAACATTCACGACTGCCCTGTTTCGCTTCAACGAGCTTTTGTAGTGCGCTTAAAGGAACGTGTGAATGGGCACGACATGCGACTCTCACTGACAAAGAAACTTCACCAACTTGCACCAATTTTTTAAGGAGACAAAAGCACTCTTGCAAGATGTCATGCCGAGCAATCGATCCTGTTCGATAATTTGGGTTCTAATTGTAATAATAAACTATTATGACGTTATGAAAGTCCAGCTTTTAAACTTTTACGCGTACCAGTTGTCTGTTACTCGCTCCACCCCACTGCAGCTGCCTAATGCTCGAGGGAGGTGCTGTTCAGCGGATGACAGCCAGAGTGCTCATATTCATTGAATGTTGAAGAGGCGCGGGAAGAGGAGTGTGGAGGTCGACACATCTGCACAACGTGTTTGGAAATCTTGTGTCCAAATAGGATTTTGCAGAGTAGTTAGTAATATGAATGCATAATACGCTGAGGTGACAAAAGTCACGGGATTCCTCCTAATATTGTGTTGAACCTCTTTTGGCCCGGCGTAGTGCATCAGCTCGATGTGGCATTGACTCAACAAGTCGTTGGACGTCCCCTGAAGGAATATTGAGCCGTTCTGCCTCTATAGCCGTCCATAATTGCGGAAGTGTTGCCAGTCCAGAACTTTGTGCATGAACTGGCCTTTCGATTATATCCCCTAAACGTTTAATCAGAGTCATGTCGGGCGACCTGGGTGGCCAAATCATTCACTAGAAATGTCCAGAATGTAAACAAATCTCGCACAACTGTGGCTCGCTGACGTGGGACATTGCCATCCAAAGAAATTCCATCGTTGTTTGGGAACATGAAGTCCATGAATAGCTGCAAATAGTACCCAGGTGGCTGAACAGAACCATTTCCAATCTATGATCGTTTCAGTTGGAGCAGAGGACCTAATCCATTCCATGTAAACACAGCCCTGGAACCACCAACAACTTTCACAGAGACTCGTGGATAATTTGGGTCCATGGCTCCGTGGGGTCCGTGCCACACTCGAATCATACCATCAGCTCTTACCAACCGAAATCATCACTCATCTGAGCAGGCCGCGGTTTTCCAGCCGTCTAGTGTCCAAGCGATGTGCTCACGACCCCAGAAGAGGCGCTGCAGGCGATGTCGTGCTGTTAGTAAAGGCACTCGCGTCGGTCGTTGCTGCCATAGCCCATAGCCCAATTGTCTTACCGGATACGTTCATCGTACGTCCCACATCGATTTCTACAGAAATTCCACGCAGTGTCACTTGTCGGTTAGCACAGACAATTCGATGAAGACACTGCTGCTCTCGGTCGTTGAGTGAAGACCATTGGCCATTGTATTGTCCGTGGTGAGAGATAATGGCCGAAATGTGGCATTCTCGACATTCTCTTGACACTGTGGGTCTCGGAATACTGAATTCCATAACGATTTCCGACATGAAATGTCCCACGCGTGTGACTCCAACTACGATTCCGTGTTCAAAGTCTGATAATTCCCGTTGTGCGGCCACAATCACATCGATAACCTTTTCACTTGAATCACCTCAGAACAAACGACAGCTGCACCAATGCACCAACCTTTTGTGCACTGTGTACGCGATAACATCTCCGTATTACATGTGCGTACCGTTATCTCTGAATTTCGATGTACAACGTAATCATGGCAACCACGATTATAAATAGGATTTGTCGTTCAGGAAAAAGCGTTTGACAATGTAAAATGGTCCAAGTAGTTTGAAGTTCTCGGGGAAATAGGCGTAAGCTAGTGAAACGCGGCTAATATGGAGTAGACTACCAACAGAAACCAAGAACGAAAATTATGAATGGAAGACCAACAATGTAGTCCTCGGATTAGAAAAGGTGTCATGGGGGCGAAGCAGTGTTTCTCTTCCCTCCCCTACGTGACGTGAGGCAATGACGGGACAAAAAGAAAGATTCAGTTGTGAGATTAAAATTCATTGTGAAGGGATATCAACAGTAAGATTAGTTGCTGTGCTAACTGAAAGTAAGAAAGGACTACAAGACCTACTGAATGCGATGTGCAGTCCTTTGACCACATACCAAGGACTGAGAGTAAACCGACGAAATAATAAACTCATGGGAAGCAAAAGAAATGTCACTTAAATTCAATATTGAGGACTACGCTCTAGACGAAGCGATGGGAATCTGATACCCAGGAAGCAAAATAGCACACGGCGGACGAAGCAAGGGGATTATAAAATAGACTGGCACAGGCAAAGTGGACATTTTTGGCCAAAAGAAGACCACTAATATCGATCATCGGCTTCAATTTGAGGAAACTGGAAATGAATCATGGAGTGTGGGATAACCGGAAAAGAAGGGAATCAGAGTCTGATGTGTGACGCGTTCATGGTACTTGAGAGAGCTGTAGAGAATGGAAACTGAAGAGGAAGACTGCAATTAAAAGATATCTAAGAATTCATTCTGAGCGTTGGGTGTACACACTGCTCTGATATGAAGAGTTTTGTGCAGTAGCGGAGGTCGTCGAGGACAGCATCGATCCAGTCAGAAGACTGACGAATTAAAAAGAAAAAGAAAACGCAAGAAAACGCCCTTGAAGCTTGGAAAGCGGGATGTCTATCGTAGAGGGGCTAACGCTCCGAAGATGTGGCACTAGTAACCCCCGCGTAGCTCAGTCCGTAAGTATCGATTACGGATTTAGGAGTCTGGGTTTGGTTTCTGCTCTGTCATACGTCTTTAATCACTCGGGTTGTCTGACTGCAGCACACACGCCTTTGTAGAGCAGGGGATGCTTTCTGTTAAGTTATGGTCTCGGTACGGCATGCTAAATGGAGTGTTTCCTGATGAGATATCAGTGATCAAAAACTCCAAGTGAATGTGGTAAATAGCGCGAGTTACTGACTGAACGATGCCCTTGAAGTACTACCTGCGTACCACAGAAAACAGCAGCGTGTCAGAGAGATGCTGATGTTTGTGCTATGGACGCACTGGAGATTGCTGCTGCTTACGCTTCATGACTCCTTCTCGAAGGGCCTTTCAGTAACGCGTACACTAATGTGTGACGTAGCAGTACGTACCGCCCAGAAAACTGTAAAAACTTACAGAGCACAATTACAGAACAAGCATCATTTCAACTGCAACAAAAGCATCACCTTGAATAGTAACTTACAAAAAACCGGGTCGCTTAAACCTACATATTTTCTTAAGATCTTTGACAAAGAACTGTTTGCACATTGTTTGTGAGGCGATAATAATTGTGTGTGTGTGTGTGTGTGTGTGTGTGTGTTTGGGAAGGCGGAGGCCATCAAAGAACTTTCATTAAAGCGCTATTGTCGCACTGAAAACATTTTGTGAGTTGAATCTGGTAGTGTAAAATGTACATTGCAGCTTCTCAATGAAAAAACTAAGAATTCATTTCGAATCACTAGCATTTTATTTCAGAGCACTCAGTTATGGATAATTATGAACATAAATGGTGTGAGTCACAATGGTTGCGAAATGCAGAGCAGTAGTAACAGATGACAAAACTGTAACTTATGCGTATTTATAAAAACTAGAGATTGTCGCCAGGTAGCGAGCATAGAGAGCACCGGTCTGTTCAGAACGCACCACCTTGCGCATTGACTTGCAGAATCTTTTGCAAATAGATGTTGAAAGGTGAATCTCAAGACACCAATTAGCGTTCCACCTGAGTAGCATGTTTAATCACTATAATGTCAGGGCCTTGAGTATGGAAAATATGCAAAACCTTCAGGGGACTGGGAGACTGTTGCCAAATCCTAGTCAAGCCCCCTGCTTATCAACGAGGCTACATTTTAACGGGTTAGCGGGTGTCTCGTTTGGTAGGAGCCTTATCATTTCTTTTTCTCAAATGGATCGCTGCCCTCCCCATCCTTGAACATCTGAAGGCCGTATGAACTGACAGGTGGCTACATCCGCCACATCTGGGAGCTGGTATTCCTCTTCTGCTGCGATCTCTACTGTCGCAGGTTCGAATCCTGCCTCGGGCATGGATGTGTGTGACATCCTGAGGTTAGTTAGGTTTAAGTAGTTCTAGGGGACTGATGACCTCAGAAGTTAAGTCCCATAGTGCTCAGAGCCATTTGAACCATTTTTATTACGTTTGTCTTTATTGTGTCACTTACTATTATTTCTCTAAATTTTACGGGTAGGTTTTTGGCTACACAGCTGGTTTTCCAGCACTTCGATTACATTCTTACAGGAATCAGTTATTTCGCGAACATTTGCGCTGCACTCCTTTGTGTACGCAAGATATCCGATGTTGGTCTACCCTGGTGTGGACCGTACACACTCAAGCAGAATTCAAAAACAAGTGTTTTTCACGCTAGGCGGCAAGTGGACGTCGCAAACGAGAGCGAGGCGACTAGTATCCGTCCATTAAAAAAAACCGCACCAGCGCGGTTTCAAGTGGACTCGCAGGCCCGCCCGAGCATGGTTTGCGCGCGGCTGCAGCCGCAGGTGGCACACAATGCGCCACGGTCCGCCGGACTTCCCAGCTGGGCTCATTATCATTAGCCGGCCGCTCCCATTGTGTCTGCGCCGTGGGCAGACCGCCCGCGCCCCTGCGCGATAGTCAACTCAGCGATACGGAGCTGCGCGCTAGCCGCCCGCGGATGACGGGGCCGTGTTGTGGGGGCGTCGCGGTTCTAGGCGTCTGGCCCTCTGCTCACATTTTATTAAATTGTGCCATTGCTCCAGAAATGTTATCTCCCTTATTTAACTAGGAAATCAAGACTTTGGTCACTGGTACAGATGGAAGAAAGAGAATCATATGAATAGGACAAGACACAATGGAATAAATAAAATATTTCAGATCCGTAGGCACCTATAACTAAAGGAAGATACATGTGCAAGGAAAAAAATCAGAACTTTAGTGACTAAGCAAACATCCAACAGGAAGGTGAAAAAAGAGGAGGAGGAGGAGGAGGAGGAGGAGGAGGAGGAAGAGGAGGAGGAGAAGTAGAAGAGGAAGAAGACGAAGAAGGAGAAGGAGAAGGAGAAGCTACTATCTCATAATCTTAAGAAGCAACTGAGAAAAAAACTTGTTAGATGTTTTGAGCTGTGTGCTTTTGGAAGACACAGAAACATGGAGATTAGGGATGCATGTGGGGCAAAGAGAAGGCGTGTGCATAGTTACAGTCATTAGATGGCCTCTAAATGGGTATCGTAGAATCAGAGCGTACGTAGGGTAGGTGTGAAACACCCAATTCGTCGATGATCAGGAAACCCTGCTGGTGATGATGCCATCTGTTTCTGCTGTGTTGGCTGAAGAGCCAACACCGTGTTACGAATGGAGGCCGAAATGCACGCGTTTTAGCTCACGCAGGCTGACGTGAGGTCTGGAACATAACAAGAAATGAGAATTCAGAAAGCGGACATAATTAGTTTGATACTTAACTTTAATCCATTAATGATGAACGTCGCTCTTGACGGTACATGAGTCACAATATTATCTGTTCAGAAGACATGGTAACTGAATATGGCGCCTTGCTAGGTCGTAGCAAATGACGTAGCTGAAGGCTATGCTAAACTGTCGTCTCTGCAAATGAGAGCGTATGTACTCAGTGAACCATCGCTAGCAAAGTCGGCTGCACAACTGGGGCGAGTGCTAAGGAGTCTCTCTAGACTAGACCTGCCGTGAGGCGGCGCTCGGTCTACAATCACAGACAATGGCGACACGCTGGTCCGACGTATACTACGGACCGCGGCCGATTTAAAGGTTACCACCTAGCAAGTGTGGTGTCTGGCAGTGACACCACAGTTTCCATATTCAAGATACCGCCACCTCACACCGTCCTATGCTACTTTCTGTGCTTTCTTACTTACAGATTAGCGACATTTTCTGTCAGAATCCACGTAAACTGGTTATTTATTCAGACGTTGGTTTTATTTCATTAGGAAATTTTAATTGTGTCTTTTACCTCTAAAAATGTGATCCAATTTCTACTGATTCCTCCGCGATACGGTATACGTATTATGTCCGCACTTGCTGATAAATAGGTTTAACAATGAAAAAGCTCCGCGCGTCGTTGTCGACCTAATTATACGCCGAACTTTTATCTCTTTGTACATATGGCCTAATTGCAATAATCACTAATTAAGGCCTTTTATTGGTTTATTTTTGTGTGGATGAAATACAGCGCGTGTACCGGTAATATCTCATGGTAATTATTTATCTGCCGCCTCACGCGTGCGTATTACGGTCTATTAGCTCCCTGTGTGTCGAATGTTTATTGATAACTGTGCCGTTCTCGATAGTAGTTGAAACACGTGACTTTCATATAGAGCACGCACCGCTAATTTCTCTTACGTAAAAAAAACAGTCGATATCAGACATTGCGCTACAATTGAGCAACACGATAGAGAATCCGAATGTCACGGGCAGTGATGGAGTCAAGGTGATGGGAAAACTGGTTGAAGGAACTGCAATCACCTGGAAATCTAAAAAGTACGTTTATCTCATCGACGCAGAAAAGCTGACTGCACAGATGAAATACGAAACGGTGTCTCATAAATAATAAGCGAAGAATTATATTATTGGAAGCCGTTACTAGAAAAATGAGCGAAGACAGCAGCAAATTATTAACATTGTAGGATTAAAATTCTTTCCGGTGTTGAGTGTAAATAGACATAAAAAGAGGGATATACGTCGAGTGCAGAATTAAGTTGTAAGAAGTACACTATTACTCGCAACTTTTATGTCTTCCATAATACTTAAAACATGCATATAGCAGCGCAATCACTTGTGGAATGAGGTCAGGCAGGCAAGGATCGAATGCGCACGATGGATTAAAGACTGTGGTTGGTGCACCGGCCTGCCTTGTTGCGGCTTTTAGGGGATTTCCTACGCTCGTTTAGGTAATTTCAGGGCTGACCCCCAATTTACGCCTCATAAAATACGATACACAAACAGTTAAAATAGGCTCACACATAGAACAAAGTAGGTACAATTCACAAATAGGTAGTGGACGCGGCGTCCATCTCGGAGGCAACTGACGGTTATCGCTGCAGGTAGATTATGCGGCAGTGAAGAATACAATAATTTTGTCAAATGTCGAGTAATCAGAGCCCGTAATAGATAAGATTAACGCTGAGGAGGAGGAGGTGGGAAAATGTTCAAATGTGTGTGAAATCTTATGGGACTTAACTGCTAAGGTCATCAGTCCCTAAGCTTACACAATACTTAACCTAAATTATCCTAAGGACAAACACACACACCCATGCCCGAGGGAGGACTCGAATCTCCGCCGGGACCAGCCGCACAGTCCATGGCTGCAGCGCCTCAGACTGCTCGGCTAATCCTGCGCGGCGAGGAGGTGGAGGAGGAGGAGGAGGAGGAGAAGTAGAAGAATTACTTGTGTTCTTACATGACATGAGACTTTGGTTGTGAATTAAAATAGGAATACAGTGATATGACAGTGTCAAATATCGAAATTAAGCTTGTCCCAAAATTGCAAAATGTGAGGTAATATAGCGCATGGCCATGGCAAAATAGCACAATAGCACAATCGGGAAGGGACTATGCTGTTCAAGCAGATGTGCTGGCAGTGACGTTTGGTGTAACAAAATAGAGGACCATAGCTCCATGAAATATCTCAGTCATTATTAATAGTAGCAAGTGGTGACTATTCACTAAAATGCCAGAGCAATCGCGTAGTATCACAATAATCTGTAGTCGGCGGTAATAGCTCCGTCTCAGGTTCTATAAAATTCAAGGACCTACAGATGAGTTGATACAGGTTGTTCCACTAAGAAGAATAAAAGTTCTTGGAACTAGTCAGTGCAGATAATTAAGCGCGCTCGGGTTAGAGGTCCACGAAATTCGGATTTTGGAAATTAATTTTTATTCAAGTCTTATCGTCATTATGCGAGACACTATACATATGTGATAGTAATCCGTTATATTAGGAACTTCTTCAACAGGTGATAAGAATGGCTACGGGAAAATAGTGGGACTAGGATCCACTTCGTCCCCATTTTGTGACCGAGCGAGGTGGCGCAGTGGTTAGGCACTGGACTCGCATTCGGGAGGACGACGGTTCAATCCCGCGTCCGGCCATCCTGATTTAGGTTTTCCGTGATTTCCCTAAATCGCTCCAGGCAAATGCCGGGATGGTTCCTTTGAAAGGGCACGGCCGACTTCCTTCCCCATCCTTCCCTAACCCGATGAGACCGATGACCTCGCTGTCTGGTCTCCTTCCCCAAACAACCCAACCCAACCCATTTTGTGCTCTCTCGTGGTATACAGACAACAGCGCAACGCAGTGAATCAGCGTTTCAGTTGTTGGTTTTTCTGTTACCAGGAACTCTTTCGGTTTATTTGTTTCCTAAATAGTTAACGGAGAGTTTAAGCATACAGCTTCTTGAATCCGATGGTATGTCTCGCAGCAGAAGGCGAGACCATTGAGAAAATATTGCGGGTAGAACGACGGCCTGAACCCAACAAACAAGGTTCGGCGAATTGCTGTGAGAGAACGGACGCGTATGTGGGAGGACTTAAGTTCGAATCCCCTTCTGGCCGACCAGGTCGAAGTTTACAATGGTTTCTCCAAAGCTACTCAGAGCAAATGCGAGGATGGTTCTGATGAAAATGACACCACCGATTTCCTTTTCTGTCCTTCCCTGTTTCCGAACACTGATGACCTTCATCGACATAATGTTAAACAGCAGTCTTCCTTCCTTCTCTCTGACACCCAGAACCCGTTTACTACTCGAACTACATATTTCTTCGCCTATATTTTCGCATGTGCCATTTGTTGATAGACAGGTACCGTATATTCATTTTTGTAACATATCAGCGATAAACTGAGCTTGGGCCCCTTAGATCAGAGAGCTTATTGAGAACCTTTCCCCCTCGCCCTAAGCCAAGGAGTTGTGGCACCCACATAGTACAGATATTCTTCATGTTAAAGTAGGGCTGAAGAATCACGTAGAAAGGCGCGACGGTACTTTCATCTCTCTCTGAATTTCCTACATCTGCCGTAGTAAAGAGACAAATACAACTGGTTAACATACTACAGGCTGAAGTGGTCCACACGATCTCAGCAATGCTGTTAAGCACAGGAGACATGACCTCGAAGCTGTGAATGATTATTACTCTTCAAGAAATAACTATTCCATAAGACAGGTCTCACAACTGCTTCCTTTCGACGAAGTATCTTTTGGTGCGATCTGATTAACGATTGAGTAAAAATGATGGGCTGCTTTAAACCATCAGAAAAGCAAGGTGAGTAATTTCCGTACTGAACCTCGCACTGTCCACCTTCAGCGTTGTGATCATAGACGGCAGTGTAGTAGGAAAGCGTTACGTACATGTGTGCTCAACAAGTCAATAGACGGTGCGAGGCGCCATACTGCTGAGCTGCTGTATTACTCCATACATGTGGGGTGAAGGAAGAAAGACCACATCTCTTGCTACCGATCACAATTTCCCTTATCCCATTCTCGTTCACACGCTAGATATGTGTCGGACAATTTATCCCGAATATCGCTTCTCTAAACTTAACCAATACAATTTCCAGAGAGAAGCATGACCATTCTCCCAGTATTTTCACTGAAAGTTTCAGGCCCATCTATGTCGTACTTAAGCGTACAATATACTCTCTTGCTACTAACATAGCAGCGCGCCTCTAAATACCTTCTTCGTCTGCTGCTACGTCTACCGCCCATTGCTGTGACGAATCCGGACTGCGGGAAATCTTTAGCTGTTCGGCCGTCCCTTATGAATTATGCTCAAGAACTGAACGGTAGGCGCCGTTCTAAAACCCTTTTTCGTAAGTGATATTATGTGGACATTGTAAATGTGTTCAAATAGCTTATGAGAACGCAGCCGGGTGACTTCGTATACAACTGCCTACATATCGACAGGCGACCACCCTCTCATTTTCAAGGCAAAACCACAGCAGGAAAGCGCTGTGCGAGGATATAAAAACCTAGGTTTGCAGAACAATCCCGGAAAGATAAGAAACACACACACACACAAACACACACACACACACACACACACACATACACACACACACACACCGTAAACAGTGGCTTCGCCACACCAACGAAGGCACCCGCCTTACACTAACCAAGAACGTTCGTAGGAACCTAAAAGGACCGTAATCGTAGATGGAGGTCGGAAAACGAATTTCACATCATATTTACGCAAAATACGACCAGTTTTATCAGAAACGCTCCCTGTGTAAAGTAGAAACGCCGTGCCAACGGGCTATTATCATCAGTCACCCGGTGAACGGTTGGTCGATAGTGTAACGCAGCCCTGATCTATTTTTCACTGTATCCAGTCTGACGAAACGTCACCTGTTGGGACCATCTTGTTTGTTTGTTGTGGCATGTCGTATATTGGTCAGACTATCAGAACCGTGGAAGACCGGTATATTGACCCTAAAGGTGTCTTATGCCTACAACAGCCGAGAAATAGGCAACTGCTGACCACTGCCGTGGAACCGGATATCCTATTGAATGTTCGAATAACAACATGGAGGTTGTAGCCTGCACTTCCAGCTACTGGAATAGTGTTATTAAGGAAGCAGTTGAAGCCGGCCGGTGTGGCCGTGCGGTTAAAGGCGCTTCAGTCTGGAACCGCGTGACCGCTACGGTCGCAGGTTCGAATCCTGCTTCGGGCATGGATGTGTGTGATGTCCTTAGGTTAGTTAGGTTAAAGTAGTTCTCAGTTCTAGGGGACTGATGACCACAGAAGTTAAGTCCCATAGTTCTCAGAGCCATTTGAACCATTTTTGAAGCAGTTGAAATTAATTTCGCAAATAACCTTGTAAATACAGATGGAGGTTTCTGTATGCGCGCAGTGCCGCTCTCTCACTTGTCAGAAACGGAGGGACAGAGTCAATGCTACCTCACTTGTTGTCGAGTAATTTTCACTATGGATATGTTCTGGCGTGGGTCATATTTGGTTGGTGTGGTGGCGCTAGTGTATACAGTGTGTGTGTGTGTGTGTGTGTGTGTGTGTGTGTGTGTGTGTGTGTGTGTGTGTGTGCGTGTGTGCGTGTGTGTTTCCGGAATTTTTCTGCAAACCGACGTTTTATATTTGCTTGCACAGCGTTTTCCTGCTGCAGTCATGCCTTGAAAATAACAGCGTGGTCCCATGACGAAATATCGGTGGTTGTCGCATTCCCGTAGCTTATTTGAGCATTGTGCCGGCAGAAAAAGCTCTGGGATTACACTGTAAATGAGCCTAGAGCGATGTAAAAATATGTAGTCAGTTGTGTTCGGCATAATGATATTCTCAGGATACACCCTGTCACATTCATCACTTATGTGGCCACGGTGTCAGTAGCTGCCATATAAACAGTTTACTAATGTGGGTATTGCGCCAATAAGAAATAAAAGAAAGTCCGAGACTAACGACGAACAACGAAGCCGATCTCAATAGTGCTGAGACTATATAGTATATCAAATAAGGCAATATTTTTAGGACAGTGAATAACAGGCCGTAGGCACCTGCGGGACGCGAGAGATTGACTCCAGCAGGGCTCCCCTACGTCTCCCCACGCAAGTATTTTTTTGAGCTGCACGCGGAACTGGATAGAGATTCCAAATCGCACAGCAGCAGTTTCCGGGAAGGTGCATTGTTTTACAGACAGATACCAAAACACGCAGTTAGATTTCATACTTCCTACATACCGTCACAGAAATAAAGTAAAAATAACTCTAATCTCCCGGTAGATACCAACGAAAATGCCGAAGTAGGTAATTCCCTGCCAAATTTGCTAATTAGAGACTTTTCCCTCCCCACAACCACTACGCCATTACCAGCTCCCTTGGAATGTGGCTGAGAGTAACGGCGCTGTACTCTGGTTAGGATATGAAAGAGCGCACTCTACTCTACGGGGAAAAAAATAATGTTCGGGTCCATGCCGCGTATTTTTCGTGAAAACGTCAGGATAAAATCATAACAAGTGTTCCGTATTAATATGTAAATTAATCATCAATCTCTTTAATACAATGGCTACACAGAGAGGCGTAATGATTACAGAACACACAAATCACAGGTTTGGAGCGTCTCTGGCCGCTGTATGGCGATGGGCCAGCTACGAAATCGCTTTGCGTCGTATTTTCATATCCTTTCCGACACTGCACTGCACCGCATTTTGTAAGCTTTTTGGTTTGCTTTCAACGCTATCTTTCCTGTGACTTGCATTTTCTACTCGTATAATTGTGAGTATATTTGCGAGTCGTATGAGTCGACATCTTTTAGTAATTTGTAATTTTCTAACTAGTCTCGATTTTCATTTATTTTCCTGTGGCTATTTTTAATGTCTCACCCTGTGTCTTAGTAGTGCTTCGCAAACTCTTCACACTGACATCCCAATCAATGTCCTAGCCAAATGCGCTCCACACTACTCCAATTTGTAACTTTACTCAAAGCCATTTTGTGAGAATCATGGATCATGCGCATGTGTCTATATTGGTATGATGAAGTAACCGCGAAATGATTGCCGGGATGGTTCCTTTCAAAGGGCACGGCTGACTTCCTTCCCTAATCCGATGAGACCGATGACCCCGCTGTCTCCTTCCCCAAACAACCCAACCCCCCCCCCCCCAGAAATGATCTATCAGTTGTGGGCCCCACCGTAGTTTACGCACTGCAGTAAAGTCTCGATATTTCGAGTCTCCGTATTACGACATTTCCATAAATCCAAGCCTCATAAAAAAAACGATCTGCTATACAGTGTATCAATCTTGGATTCGTTTCCCCCCTACCAGTACCATAACAGAATCACTCAATCCCTTTGGTTATGTGTGTATCAATGACGCGACCCAGGCGCTTCTCCCGGTGTACTGGATCATTCAGTCTTGAGCGAGACTACTTCAAACGCAGTTCTTAAGTCATGGACAAAAATTGTACAGGAAAGTAGGCCTGACACATAAGCCGATGATTTTGGCGATAAAGACAATCGCCAACTGAGGTTGGAGTGCCGTAATGGTCACGTAAATAAAGAACCATTACAAGCTGCACCAAACGAAAACACTCCACCACTATTTGAGAAGCAGATTAACTTTGTTCTGCCAATGTAAATACCTATGTAAACCTTTTTTATAATAAAGTTCATATTTAGGCACATGTATTCTTTTCAAAATAATATTATTCCTTTCTTCCACACAAATTTCGAGAGTCCGAGGTGCCAATAGATTAAAGTGATCCCGGTCCTGTTCACATAGAATTGTCAAGACTTTACTGTATTAGCCTTGTTGTTAGTAGCTATTCAGATCCGGTGGTATTTTGACAGACTTGCAAGTTCGACGAACGAGTAGACGTTTTCATGTCAAAGTGTTGGAGAGAAAGTAGCATAGTGCACCGATTATCTAAAGTATGTCAACTGGCTTCATGTATGCAGTTACCTTTATAGAAGCGCCACAGTATGATAGAACCATCGTGAATGCTGAAACTGTTCCGTATGCCTTCCCCACTAATCGTTCGCAATGTTCTTGTTGTACGTCCTATTCCAGGGAGACAGGAGACCACGGATATTCAGATCACCGAAGAGTCTCCGATAATGTAGCACTAATATCGTAATCTGTAGGGTTCTTTTTTTTTTTTAGCTTTGATATTTCCAGAGTGAAGTCCGACACGCCAAGTAGAAGCACTAGCACAGTCGATGGGATATTTATTGCAACTGCGTGGGAGCGATACTCTACAGTAGACGAGCAATGTGGCAGCAGCTGCTCTGTTGTGTTCGTCTGACTGGCACCGGCTGCTCGCCCCTGTGTTGCAGGACCCGCAGGCGAGCTACGACGTCAACAACCACGACGAGGACCCGACGCCGCGCTACGACCTCATCGATACCAACCGGCACGGCACGCGCTGCGCCGGCGAGGTCGCTGCCGTGGCCAACAACTCCGAGTGCGCCGTCGGCGTCGCATTCGGCGCCCGCGTCGGCGGTGAGTCCGGCCTAGAGCCGCCAGCTGCGAGCGCACGGCGCTGCCAGCGCGAGGCGAGCTAGTCTCTGCCTCAGTCAGGTGCCGCGCGAACCGATCCGTAATGCTCCTGCAGTTAGCGTGGGGGTGATCACGCGCATTGCAATCCTGGGCTATGAACGGGGACGAAATGAAAAAGGAGTGGAGTGCTGTGAGGAGAGGAGAGGAGATGCAGACGCTACATGAGGCTGTGCGATAGGTATCACATCCGATGGCTGCTCTCTTCGGTACAGTAGTAGGCCTAAAACATTGCACTCTGGTCGGAAGCCTCAGAGACAGAGCCCATGTCTCATGGGCTGCGGATCAGATAGAGTGCTGATTAACACCTGCAAACTTTTTCATGCTCCCCAGAATTCGAGTAACTGTCTCAGAAACATCGTAATTTGACAGGACACTTATTCTCCTGGCCCCGTAAACCGCAGACTGTTTAGGCCTTCTTCCCTTGCCCTCTGCTGGCGCTGTCTGGAGCCGCAGTCTCCCTCCTTTCCACAGGTCTCTCGAGAGCGTTCTTACTGCTCTTCTCTTTACCTGCTCTGCCTTGTTTTGATTCCAGGCAGAATGGTCGAACTCTCCGAATGTGGACAGTATCAGCTCAGAACTGACATGTTCCTTATTGTCCGAGTATGCCCTCGATACTGCAATTCCCTTCTATTCCGAAAAGAACCGTCTCGCACTAATTATTAACGATCAAATTTCCGAAGATATTTTATTACTCCTCTGACACACCTGAAGAGATTATTTCGCCAGATTTCTATTTCTGCTATGTATATGCGACAGGAAATTGACAAGCATTCGGAACTCTGTTCCCGAAATCCTTTGACTGTCACTATCTTCCTGCCTCTCAGTTGTGAAAATAGGCCAGTCGCCTAGAAACTCGTCCGCCCCGATTTCACTGTCCTAGGCAACCCTATTCCAACCTGACCCGCCTCCAGTCTGCTAAAAACTATGCATCGTCTACAAAATTATGCCGTCTTCTAAGAGGAAAAGTCGGTTTTCCACCGTGTCTTCTGGCACTGTTACAGCCACTACTGTCATCCTATCTTAAGTACTACATACAGGTGATGTTAACACATTGTGTTGCAGCTGTATGTAATAGTTTTAAGACGTGTAACGCAAAAAGCGTATTGAAGTTTCGTGACAATTCGTAATTTTGCAAGTGCTTGCTTTCAACAGCCCTTCTCTGGCTCTGCTAATGGGGGAGAAACCGACGAGACAGTTGCTTAATTCTTTTGCATTTTTTTTTTAATTTTTCTTATTTTATGTAGCCAGGATACTTTGTGTAGTGTTGTAACATATTTGCTCTACTAAAATTCCCCTATATTGAAGTGAAAATATTCTGACATAAGTGTGTAAAGGAAATCGTTTATTTTGGTCTTTTCATGCACTTCAGAAATGATCTCTCGCCAAATAGAGTTAATTTAAATAAAGTTTTGCATAGCTTGGTGGATTGTGTTTAAGGAACTGTTGAGTGTAGAATGAAAGCTAATGAAACTGTTTCCAAGTGCCGCTTCACCCACATAAGGGCCCTGCAACTAGGCAGCTAGCCACTTGTCAGTGCTCCTGTCACGGTCGCCAACTCTGTCGCAGGTGTGCGTATGCTGGACGGTGACGTGACGGACGCGGTGGAGGCGCGCTCGCTGTCGCTCAACCCGCAGCACATCGACATCTACAGCGCTTCCTGGGGGCCCGACGACGACGGCAAGACCGTCGACGGGCCCGGCGAGCTCGCGACCAGGGCCTTCATCGAGGGAATCACCAAGGTCAGTGGCGGCCGCCTCCTCCCGGCGTTACTGCAGCGTTGTGCTATACAGCCATACGACACTGGCTGAGAGCACAAGTAACTGCTTACTACAGTACTGTGTCCGTGGTGCTCACGCTCACTGCATCGCTACAATTGTAAGAAGTCTACGTATTATACATCATTATGTCTACGATAATACTGGTTACTGAAGTTCAGTAGGTCTCAGAAAGCAAACCATGTAGTACGAGGGCCATCCAAAAAGTAAATAACGTCGGCGCATACAGTCCGTGCACCTGTCTTTTACTAGCCGCTCACAGGATTCTGGTGAACAGTGTGATGCGAACTGTTGCCGTATGGGGTTGTGAGTCGGACATCGTCACGAGGTAAGTACAGAGATAGCTGTGAGCTGGGCCGTGTCAATTGCGAATCCTGACGATTGTGAAGTTTCTGCAGGCGGTAAATGTTGGACCCTGTGACATTCACCGCACACATGTGGCCGTTTAAGGCTTAGGTGTAATGAATGCAGCCAGTGTCGGAATGTGGTGCGCAATGTTTTAAAATGGGAGAACAGATGTTCACGACGAAGAGAGATCGAAGTGACGCTCCCTCATCTGAGATGCACTGAAAGAAAAGATGGATTATGTCATTCGAGAGGACAGACGTGCATGAACAATGTTAAGAAGTGTCTCGTTCAGTTGTGCACGAAACTATCATTCAGCATGGATGGTACCACAAAGTGTGAGCGCGGTTGGTGCCACGCATGCTCACGGATGACCAGAAATCTGCTAGAATTGGGGTTGCTTTAGCATTCGTGAAGTGTTACGAAAGAGATACTAACACGTTCACTGACTAGACTGTTACAAGAGATGAAACGGGGGTTTCTCATAACACCCCCACAATGAAGCAACTGTCTATGGACTGGCGCCATCCTCTGTCGCCACAGAAGCCACTCAAATTAAAAAAAAATGCATCAATTCAAAAACTAATGGTTTATGTATTCTAGTACAGTAAGGGGTCCCACCCGTGTCGCGGGGCACGAAATCGACAACAATCAACAACGATACGTACTGACCTACCCTTGAACGTCTTCGTTGGGCTATTCAGAACCACCGAAGAGGCTGTGGAGTTGTTCTGTTGTCTTAACAATGCACGTCCGCATACTGCCTGGTACTTCCTGCGAATGCCTTGTTGCGTAAGAAATTCCGGTTTGACATCTTTGAGCATCCTCTCTACATTCCGGATCTGGCAGCTCCGGACTTTTTCCTGTTTCCAAAACTGAAGCAGCTTCTTGCTGGTAAGGGTGCTGTCGTGTCCTGTTTGAATAATCAGGCGACGGCATGGTGTGAAGAGAGTGTGCACAAACTTCTGACAAGGTACGGTAAGTGGCTTAACGTCAAAGGCGACTAGTAGGAATAGAAAACAAAGTGTGTGCCAAACGTGTATATTCAGTTTCTGTATTATTATTAAGGAATCTGTTGGTACAGCGAAGCGTTCTGTACTTTGAGAATAGTCCTCCGGATTTAAATTAAACGCAATCTATATCCAGATTCGGTATTTTTGAGACGACTAATATTCTCTCTTCTTCTTCCTGTCTTGTTCTTCCTGTCTTGTTCTTCCTGTCTTGTTCTTCCTGTCTTCGTCTTCCTCTCTTGTTATTTCTTCTATATGACTCGCCTGCCAAGGTCTGAACGCCCTGTATAGATTTGACTTCCTGCTCTACTGACTTTTTCTGCGAAAAGTTATAATGTAATCATTGCTTAAAGATCTTAGCTTTGTCTGATTGTAACACTCGTTCTACTCTTCAGTTTTTGTCATTGTAATTTCTTACTGTTGTTGCACATGTAGTATTTCCGAAATTCAGTCATTTCTGAATTTATCTGCTCTATTGCAACCGCTTGCTTCTGTGAGAGTCTCAGTTTGGGATATTTGTATTTGTTTAGCGTCTTTATGCTTTGGAACCAAGGACATTAAGGAAAAACATAATTGTCTTGTCGAAATTTCCGTTTGACGGTTTCATCGATTTTCCTTACGTCTCGTCGCCATCGTAATATGTATTCTTTTGCGGTTAATGTGTGTTCTGACTGCGGTGAGCAAAGATATCTTGGATGCAAGAATTCCGAATACTTTAGTGCACAGAACTCCTAGCTAGCCGGCCGCGGTGGCCGAGCGGTTCTAGGCGCTTCAGTCCGGAACCGCACGACTGCTACGGTCGCAGGTTCGAATCCTGTCTCGGGTATGGATGTGTGTGATGTCCTTAGGTTAGTTACGTTTAAGTAGTTCTAGGTTCTGGGGGACTGATGATTTCAGATGTTAAGTTCCGTAATGCTCAGAGCCATTTTGAACCATTTTTGAGAACTCCTAGCTGCGATGCTTTCACAATATGCGCTGTGAGGCACTATATTGACTCTGCTCTTAAGGCGGAAGCAAAAAAATTGGGATTGTCAGTCCGAATGCACCGGCAAAACACACACACACACACACACACACACACACACACACACTATCGGAGACGCAGAGTGAATGCTATTAAGCAGGCGATCATAATGTTTTGGTTCATCAGAATATCTTGTTCTCCAACTCTCTGGACATTCAGTAAAGGAAAGACGCTTCCATTTAACGATTGTGGCTCTGATCACTATGGGACTTAACATCTATGGTCATCAGTCCCCTAGAAATTAGAACTACTTAAACCTAGCTAACCTAAGGACATCACACAACACCCAGTCATCACGAGGCAGAGAAAATCCCTGACCCCGCCGGGAATCGAACCCGGGAAGCGGGAAGCGAGAACGCTACCGCACCACCACGAGCTGCGGACTTAACGATTGTCCTCAACATTTTAGGCGCTAATGCATTCACACCGATCAATGATGCAGGCTGTATAACAATGCGAAGTAACTTAATGATGGTGGCCCACACATTTGAAGCCATCCTGCTGTGCTCGTTGTGCCCGATGCACCTCTCAGCGATCAGAGATCACAGAGGCGTTTCGCCATCGCTGCACGAAGCTGCGGCCGCTTGACTCGCCACGTGTTTGCAGGGCCGCGGCGGCAAGGGCTCCATCTTCGTGTGGGCGTCGGGTAACGGCGGGCGCGACCACGACAACTGCAACTGTGATGGCTACACCAACTCCATCTGGACGCTGTCCATCTCGAGCGCCACCGAGAACGGCGTCGTGCCCTGGTACTCGGAGGCCTGCAGTTCGACGCTCGCTACCACCTACAGCAGCGGCGCCTCCAGTGAGAAGCAGGTGAGACACCGCCACCGGCTCCCCATTCTTGTCCTTATAGTGGGGAAACGTAGCTGAACAAGCAGCTAACGTCCTAGTGTATCTGTCACTCTCAGGGAATTCTCTTATAACTGGTATGGTAAAAAGGGAAGAATCAAGGGCGTTGTAAATTACATTTGCAGCGGTGTTGCTAATACATGTACGATATGTAGTTTCAGATCAAACTTACACGAGTTCATGAGCAATTGCAACAACTGTACCTTTACTGAACATTGACATCGGAACAAAAATAATAAACGCCACCGCCTAGACTGGAAACAGGCTACAGCCAATCTGAATACTTGCTGACACGGTAGAGTCTCTCCATCTGACATAGTTCCACAACTGGCAAGACTTCAAAAGCACTTCTACTTCTGCACACGTTCCGTGGTGGTATCGATGTCTTTCAAGGCTGAAAGTACCCGTCAAGATAGAAACATATCTAAGGACTATTTAAAGAGAGATTCGCTTTTATATCCAATGGTGTATATCGATGTGTTTCAGAGAAGTACTGAATACTTTCGACAATCACAAATAACCTATTTCGGAGGTTATCGATAATTCTGCTTGCAACGCGTGTCTGAAATATAACCCCCTTTTCAAAGATTACATTCACGTTTCTGAAGATATATCTGCTTTAGTTTATGACCCTCATCTGGCCAAGAAGTGCTCATTTCCTGAAAATGTGAGAAACTTGCACGTTTACACTTTCGCTGTAGATACTGTACCGTGTTAAATAATCTGAACTGAAGTGTAAGTGCAAAAACGCAAGCTTTCCATCAGTGTGGGAGACGAACATACAGTGGCGAAACGAAGGTGGTTAAGTGAAGCAGATGTTACTCCCATCAACAGTCCTCGAAATTAAATTGCTAAATTTAATCATATGAAACTGAGCAGGAAAATAAAGTATTGTGAATGAACAGAGTGTGTTAATAGAAAAAATTTCCAGAACCTATATGTTGCAGACCATGACGGAATGTCTGTTAGTAGCGCAACATACTCTGTATACACGTGCTAATGCTTTTGCAGCAAGCGTCAGTGACATTTAAAAAGTTTAAATGTACGACATGTAGACCTGACGGTGCATTCCCTGCAGTAATTTTGTCCCAGAAATATTGCGACGAACTTACAGTGATTGTAGAGGATTTCATCAGGTACAAATCGACGATAGGAACTCGTGTCCGGAAAAGCCATCCAACGACGAATTTATAGGCGCCTGGCACTCGACCACCCCTTTAGCAGCAAACGTGACTTTGTACGCTGACAGACCATAGGAGGAACTTCTACGGTCCGTCAAAGTACAAAGGGGTGGTCGAGTGGCAGGCGCTCATAAATTCGACGTTGGATAGCTTTTCCGGACACGAGTTCCTATCGTCGATTTGTACCTGATGAAATCCTCTAAGCCGGCCGGTGTGGCCGAGCGGTTCTAGGCGCTACAGTCTGGATCCGCGCGACCGTACGGCCGCAGGTTCGAATCCTGCCTCGGGCATGGATGTGTGTGATGTCCTTAGGTTAGTTAGGTTTAAGTAGTTCTAAGTTCTAGGGGACTGATGACCTCAGATGTTGAGTCCCATAGTGCTCAGAGCCATTTGAACCATTTGAAATCCTCTAAAATCACTCTAAGTTCGTCGCAACATTTCTGAACACTCTTTGTAACAATCTATCTTATTAGAAAGAACATAAACTGTTATTTTCCTTTATTAGTATAAGTTATTAAGTCCAGTGTGCTTTAATTTTTACGTTTCATTAATTGTATTTAATTTAAAAGGGCACAGACGTCATAGTGAGGCATAGAGCGAAGGAATTGATGCCACTCATCCACGGATGTTGTACCGATTACCGTGCCACAGACTTTTTGGTCTTTTGTGAAAGTGGTGAAAAACTATTTGGACATGAGAAATAATAATAATGGAAAGAAATAGTTTCCTTCTGCACAATAAAATGGTTAGCAGCTGACGTGACCATCATTTCCAAAAATATGAAAGTAATGAGGACTTAATATGTGTTGTGGTGGTCTATAGGCTGAAGACAGATCCGGTGCAGCTCTCTAGGCTAGTCCGTCCTGTGAAAGCCTCTTAATCCCCGATCGACTGTTGCAGTCCACATTTAAGTTAATCTGCTTAATATACACACATCAAAAAAATTTTGCATCAAACCAGTTCCCAGAACTTCTGAAGATAGACATTGACTATGGATATTGTATCACAGATACAGTCTCTTTGACTTTTAAGAGATGTCACTAAACATGCCCAAAGATGTAAACAAACACATATGAGCACCGCCTGTTAGATGGAGGGGTCCAACAGCCCACCAGTTCCAGTCATTCCACCAGGAAGGAGGTACACGGCTCGTGTTGTCTTTAGTTCAACCATGCCTAGACAGTCAATGCCGCGGTTTGATCGCGTTCTCATTGTTACTTTGTACCGGGAAAGGCTCCCAACAAGGGAAGTGTCCAGGATTCTCGGAGTGAACCAAAGCGATGTTGTTCGATGGAGGAGATACAGACAGACAGGAACTGTGGATGACATGCCTCGCTCAGGTCGCCTAAGGGTGCAGTGGATGACCACTATCTACGGATTATGGTTCGGAGGAACCCTGACAGCAACGCCACCATGTTGAATAATGCTTTTCGTGCAGCCACAGGATGTCGTGTTACGACTCAAACTGTGCGCAATAGGCTGCATGGTACGCAACTTCACTCCTGACGTCCATGGCGAGGTTCATCTTTGCAGCCACGACACCATGCAGTGTGGTACAGATGGGCCCAACGACATGCCGAATGAACAGCTCAGGATTGGCATCACGTTCTCTTCACCGATGAGTGTCGCATATGCTTTCAACCAGACAATCGTCGGAGACGTGCTTGGAGATAACCCAGTCAGGCTGATGGCCTTAGAAGCGCTGTCCAGCGAGTGCAGCAAGGTGGAGGTGCCCTGCTGTTTTGGGGTGGCATTATGTTGGGACGACGTACGCCGCTGGTGGTCATGGAAGGCGCCGTAACCATTGTACGACACGTGAATGCCATCCTCTGACCAATAGTGCAACGATATAGGCAGCACATTGGCGAGACATTCATCTCCATGGACGGCAATTCACGCTCCTTTCGGGCACATCTAGTGATGACTTCCTCCAGGATAACGACATCGCTCGACTAGAGTGGCCAGCATGTTCTCTAGATACGAACCCTATCGACCATGCCTGTGATAGACTGAAAAGGGCTGTTTGTGGACGATGTGACCCACCAACCACTCTGAGGGATCTACTACGAATCGCCGTTGAGGAGTAGGACAATCTGGACCAACAGGGCCTTGATGAACTTGTGGATAGTATGCCACGACGAATACAGGAATGCATCAGTGCAAGAGGATGTGCTACTGGGTATTAGAGAAACGGGTGTGTACAGCAATCTGGACCACTACCTCTGAAGATTTCACTGTATGGTGGTACAACAGGCAATATGTGAAACTTCCTGGCAGATTAAAACTGTGTGCCCGACCGAGACTCGAACTCGGGACCTTTGCCTTTCGCGGGCAAGTGCTCTACCAACTGAGCTACCGAAGCACGACTCACGCCCGGTACTCACAGCTTTACTTCTGCCAGTACCTCGTCTCCTACCTTCCAAACTTTACAGAAGCTCTCCTGCGAACCTTGCAGAACTAGCACTCCTGAAAGAAAGGATATTGCGGAGACATGGCTTAGCCACAGCCTGGGGGATGTTTCCAGAATGAGATTTTCACTCTGCAGCGGAGTGTGCGCTGATATGAAACTTCCTGGCAGATTAAAACTGTGTGCCCGACCGAGACTCGAACTCGGGACCTTTGCCTTTCGCGGGCAAGTGCTCTACCAACTGAGCTACCGAAGCACGACTCACGCCCGGTACTCACAGCTTTACTTCTGCCAGTACCTCGTCTCCTACCTTCCAAACTTTACAGAAGCTCTCCTGCGAACCTTGCAGAACTAGCACTCCTGAAAGAAAGGATATTGCGGAGACATGGCTTAGCCACAGCCTGGGGGATGTTTCCAGAATGAGATTTTCACTCTGCAGCGGAGTGTGCGCTGATATGAAACTTCCTGGCAGATTAAAACTGTGTGCCCGACCGAGACTCGAACTCGGGACCTTTGCCTTTCGCGGGCAAGTGCTCTACCAACTGAGCTACCGAAGCACGACTCACGCCCGGTACTCACAGCTTTACTTCTGCCAGTACCTCGTCTCCTACCTTCCAAACTTTACAGAAGCTCTCCTGCGAACCTTGCAGAACTAGCACTCCTGAAAGAAAGGATATTGCGGAGACATGGCTTAGCCACAGCCTGGGGGATGTTTCCAGAATGAGATTTTCACTCTGCAGCGGAGTGTGCGCTGATATGAAACTTCCTGGCAGATTAAAACTGTGTGCCCGACCGAGACTCGAACTCGGGACCTTTGCCTTTCGCGGGCAAGTGCTCTACCACTTGCCCGCGAAAGGCAAAGGTCCCGAGTTCGAGTCTCGGTCGGGCACACAGTTTTAATCTGCCAGGAAGTTTCATATCAGCGCACACTCCGCTGCAGAGTGAAAATCTCATTCTGGAAACATCCCCCAGGCTGTGGCTAAGCCATGTCTCCGCAATATCCTTTCTTTCAGGAGTGCTAGTTCTGCAAGGTTCGCAGGAGAGCTTCTGTAAAGTTTGGAAGGTAGGAGACGAGGTACTGGCAGAAGTAAAGCTGTGAGTACCGGGCGTGAGTCGTGCTTCGGTAGCTCAGTTGGTAGAGCACTTGCCCGCGAAAGGCAAAGGTCCCGAGTTCGAGTCTCGGTCGGGTACACAGTTTTAATCTGCCAGGAAGTTTCATATCAGCGCACACTCCGCTGCAGAGTGAAAATCTCATTCTGGAAACATCCCCCAGGCTGTGGCTAAGCCATGTCTCCGCAATATCCTTTCTTTCAGGAGTGCTAGTTCTGCAAGGTTCGCAGGAGAGCTTCTGTAAAGTTTGGAAGGTAGGAGACGAGGTACTGGCAGAAGTAAAGCTGTGAGTACCGGGCGTGAGTCGTGCTTCGGTAGCTCAGTTGGTAGAGCACTTGCCCGCGAAAGGCAAAGGTCCCGAGTTCGAGTCTCGGTCGGGCACACAGTTTTAATCTGCCAGGAAGTTTCATATCAGCGCACACTCCGCTGCAGAGTGAAAATCTCATTCTGGAAACATCCCCCAGGCTGTGGCTAAGCCATGTCTCCGCAATATCCTTTCTTTCAGGAGTGCTAGTTCTGCAAGGTTCGCAGGAGAGCTTCTGTAAAATTTGGAAGGTAGGAGACGAGGTACTGGCAGAAGTAAAGCTGTGAGTACCGGGCGTGAGTCGTGCTTCGGTAGCTCAGTTGGTAGAGCACTTGCCCGCGAAAGGCAAAGGTCCCGAGTTCGAGTCTCGGTCGGGCACACAGTTTTAATCTGCCAGGAAGTTTCATATCAGCGCACACTCCGCTGCAGAGTGAAAATCTCATTCTGGAAACATCCCCCAGGCTGTGGCTAAGCCATGTCTCCGCAATATCCTTTCTTTCAGGAGTGCTAGTTCTGCAAGGTTCGCAGGAGAGCTTCTGTAAAGTTTGGAAGGTAGGAGACGAGGTACTGGCAGAAGTAAAGCTGTGAGTACCGGGCGTGAGTCGTGCTTCGGTAGCTCAGTTGGTAGAGCACTTGCCCGCGAAAGGCAAAGGTCCCGAGTTCGAGTCTCGGTCGGGCACACAGTTTTAATCTGCCAGGAAGTTTAATATCAGCGCACACTCCGCTGCAGAGTGAAAATCTCATTCAGGCAATATGTGGTTTTCATGAGCAATAAAAAGGTCGGAAATGATGTTTATGTCGATCTCTGTTCCGGTTTTCTGTACAGGTTCCGGGCTCTCGGAAGGTGATGCAAAACTTTTTTGATGTGTGTAATAAAGCCCTCATCTCCTAAGTTTTTAGCTGGTACTCTGACCTCCCTTAGCAAACTGACTGTTCGCAGAAGGCATATGATATATCCTCTACTGCGATTCCTAATTGTTGTGAAGTTGTGCCACAAAATTTCATTCCTTTCAAATCCTCGTTAGCTATTCCCTCTGTGCGCCTAATCTTCAGGATACCTTTGTAACACCGCATTTCAAGATCATCTATTCTCTTCTTGTCTGAACTGAACGTTTCACTGCAGACAGTTTGTGTGGCGGCGGGTAAAATTTATTATGTTTCTTATTTAATTTTTGAACATTGTTAATGTCTGGCAAACCTGCGCTGCTTTTGGAAGCCACAGTCTTTTACAAGGGCTTGAAACCTGTTAGTGCGAACAACCACAAAGTGATTGGGAACGTGGTGTTTAATAACCTTCAGTCTACAAGTCCACAATAAATGTTCTAACTCTCTAGAAATTATTCAGAGGAGTTGGAAACCACGACAGTAAATGAAAGTCAGCTGTCGTTGAACGCATCAGTATATTCGAGAAAGAGCTCAGACGTACAAGCAATAAGTATGAAAATAATTAAGGCTTGTCCTCGAAACAGCTGAGACACTATTTTTACTCTTTGCTCATAATTATGTGAAGTTAATTGCTTCTCCTTAAAGTATGAGAATAATCTGGGACACTTGACACGCGGTTTTGTGTTATACAGATGGCAGCACGCAAAACATAACACCGAGAACGAAACATAGGCTTTCCAGACAAACTATTATGCCAATGAAGTTGACTTTCTGACATATAGACGATACTTCATTCGGCCAAAGTAGAATATTGTCAGTCATCTTTAACGCCATCTAATGCTTAAGTGACCATTGTCACCGACGAAATCATGGCATATTCTGTAGCGGAGCGTAGCACGTTTCCGTATGACTGACAACGATTGAATAACTTCACACGTACATACATCTCGTTCTTCATATATGCTTAGTGGGGACGGTGGAGGAAACACTTGCTACATAACTGCTTCTAGATTATTCCGCAGCGCCCAACCAGGACCCTTTATGACTGCAAAATTATTTATGTCGTTCCGATTCCAATTTTTCTCTACGTAAATCTGTATTCTGTGTATATCAAACACAATTCTCAGCCCGAAAACTCTTAAAGTTTGGCTTCTATAGTTTTTCAAATGGAACCTAGGGTAGATGGTGGCACTGAACTGTGTTTTGTTTTTGTACCGCTGTAAAATTACGTTATTATCTTGAAACTTGATACAGCTTCATTATTACCTATAATAAACATCGTGCTGTCATTTTGACTTCGTAGCTTAACAATAAAGGTTAATTAATCTAAATTGTCTCACATAATTTAGGTACAAAAACTTTTTTCTCTCAGTAATTCAAAAAGTAGACGAGATAGCATTATGAAAACTTCTACCATATGTTTTTATGTTAAACTGAAGCTAATTCCTGTCTTGGAGCTTTCTATCTTTAATGTTACATGTTTCTCAAAGTTTTACAAAAGGCAGAAATTTGAAGTACTTAAGTAATCATGTTCAGATTCGCAATTTTTAGAATTCTCGAGTGTCCGTCCGGGTCACGTCGTAATTACTCCACGATATTTCGGCAGTGACTTGTTGCCATCTTCAGATGGTCGCTGTTGACTGCTTCTCCGCTCCCGTAGGCGTCCTTTATACGCCGGCCATGACCCCTTCCACAGATAGGAGCAGTCATCAGGGACCACGTGAAGACAGCACCAAGCCTCTGTACCGAAATATCGTGGAGTAATTATGTGACCTGGCCGTATAGCCGAGAATTCTACAAGTCAGAAATACAGCAGGAAAACTTCCGATCGAGATCCACAACAGATAAGCAGACCAAGTCTTCAAACAGTATTTAGACATTTAATTTTACATGAGTATATTGTGCAATCTCTATGTTAACAGCTCACGGCTCTAGTTCGACCACCGTCCCTTATTTTGCTGGCCAAATTAAAAAACTTATCTGCTACTTTTGGTGCCTCATTTCTAATCTGATTCACGATTTCATTCGACTACATTCCATTGCATTTGTTTCACTTTTGTTGATGATCATCTCATCTTTCTTTCGGGACAATATTCGTTCCGCACCTTCTCTCTAAAGTCCTTCACATCTCTGAGACAGTGTTACTGATAAACCTTAAAGTCTCTATTTCTTCTTCCTGAAATGTTCCTCTGTTTCCTTCACTGTTTGTTCAGCGTACAGACTGACTAATACTGTGTCTCTCCTTTCGGCTCCATCCCCTCCGGTCTACTGTGCGTTAGTCGGGACGCTGAGACTGTTGACGGCTGCGCTCTGTGTCTGGCAGGTGGTGACCACGGACCTACACCACCAGTGCACGAGCTCGCACACGGGCACGTCGGCGTCGGCGCCGCTGGCGGCCGGCATCTGCGCGCTGGCGCTCGAGGCGAACCGCGACCTGACTTGGCGCGACATGCAGCACATCGTGGTGCGCACCGCGCGCCCCAGCAACCTGCACACCCCGGACTGGAGGCTCAACGGCGTCGGCCGCAACGGTGAGCGCTCGGCTATTGCCTGCTGTCCGCTGGTGCATCGCTTACTCCGGACACACGTGGTGCAACCGAGAGAGAGTCCATTTAAAGTAGCTGCTTTCGAGTAGACCATCAACGGAATGGCAGGGGATGCCCGCATCATAGTTTCCAGGGATGAGACTTCTGACATTGACATTTGGGCTTGGGTCTGCAGTAGCGTGTGCTGACATCGTAACTTAACCATTGTCACAGGGCTCACTCTGGTTACAGTAGTGGATTTTATACTGTTATGTCTTCTTTGTCGTAACTTTAAAATTTTCTTTGTTATCGTGGCACACAGCAAATGTTGGATGTTTTTCCAATTAGCATTTTTTACAAACGGGGCTAGATATCTAAAAGAGAAAACTGATTCGCGTTCTAAAACCTTAAGCCAAAGGAAACGCCTACACTTCTCATACTGACCCGATGAAACAACTTACATTGAAAACGTTATACTAGCTCTTGTGAAGGAGAAAATGTGGCAACGGCCTTGCCGCAGTGGATACACCGCTTCCCGTGAGATCACCGAAGTTAAGCGCTGTTCGGCGTGGCCCGCACTTGGATGGGTGACCATCCAGCCGTCATGTGGCGTTGCTATTTTTCGGGGTGCACTCAGCCTTGTGATGCCAATTGAGGAGCTACTCGACCGAATAGTTGCGGCTTCGGTCAAGAATACCACCATAACGACCGGGAGAGCGGTGTGCTGACCCTACACCCCTCCTATCCGCATCCTCCTCTGCGGATGACACAGCGGTCGGATGGTCCCGGTAGGCCACTCGTGGCCCGAAGACGGAGTGAAGGAGAAAATAGAAATAGTTTGACGCTATATCGTGTCTAGAAAGGAATAAAAAACCACCGTGCCGAGGGACAGAGGCTGTATGTGTTGCTTTCTAAATATTGTTTCATGCGTACCAACGTATATTTTTTCATTATTGAATAAATGTTGATATTTTAATATGTTTCGGAGACACCTTCCCCATTATTTCACTTCTGAGTAATTTATCTTACAAACGTTGTTGAGAATACACGTTATGAAGTTTGCATTGGATATCAATACACACAGCTTGGTTATAATTAAAAGAAAACTTCCGCAACTTGCGCTGCTGTAGACGGAAAACTACTTACCGTATGCATACCCAACTTTAAGCGAATGATGTTCAGATTGTGCGCTGCAGGATTTGCATTGTTAGCAGAGTTAGCGTTATGATTTGCCATTAGGCGACCTAGGGTTGAAATAGAAGCATCAGTGTGCGGTAAGCTGCAAAAAATGGTTCAAATGGCTCTGAGCGCTATGGGGCTTAACTGCTGGGGTCATCAGTCGCCTAGAACGTAGAACTACTTAAACCTAACTAACCTAAGGACATCACAAACATTCATGCCCGAGGCAGGATTCGAACCTGCGACCGTAGCAATCGCGCGCTTCCAGACTGTAGCGCCTAGAACCACTCGGCCATACCGGCCGGCGTACAGCTGCAGATAGTCAACATCGGTATGGGTGATGTGAGACAAGCTTTACTCTGAAGCTTTTATATCAAAATAACTAACAATTCTGATGCTCTTCGCCAGCGTCAATGCACTAAAGGAATATGGCGCGATCCTTTTTACGCACGGGGGTTGAAGTATATCATTTGGAAGTTCGAATTAACGGACGATTTGGGAATTGCTCATGGGAGAGGCCGATGGCTAATTTCACCACAAATTTTTGAACAAGTCAACTATTGCCATGGCTGTGAAAGCTGGACGCAATGTGCCGTCTTCAAACAGTTCACGAACTGTGTCACAACAAGTGAACGTTCCATGGTCCACCGTTCTAAAAGTGCTGTGAACAATTGTGAAATTCTTATCGTAAAAGCTTCCAGGCTAATGTCTATGCAGATGGTCGTCACATTAAGCAACGTTTGTAACCTGGAACGTAAACGAGGAACGCAATTGAAAAATGTTATTTCTCATGTGGAAATTAACATGTATTTTTCATTTGTTTATTCTTTATTTCTCTTCCACATGTCCTTACAAATTTTCCACAAACTCGCTGTCCAACGATTAATCTTTTTTTATGGGGACCCTCTCAAGTTGCGAAAGTTTAATTAAACCACCCTGTATATCATAGCTAGTTTCTTAGGTCTATTCCTATATTTAGACTTTTTGTGTCACGGGCGGTACTGTCACACATAGATTCTCTGCTAAGAGAAATGTTTACCTTCCTTATAGTGTGAACTCACCACCAACTGACGGTGATATTGCTTTCCGTTCCGTTCCGTTCATGTGCACTGCGAATTGGCCTTTACTCTGTGCTATGCACCAGTGTGTGTGTGTGTGTGTGTGTGTGTGTGTGTGTGTGTGTGTGTGTGTGTGTGTGTTTGGTGGGGGATCTTTATTTTTCTTATTATTGTTGTTAATTTTGCATGCTGCAACACATTGTAATGGAACGTGCTTGTATGTTAACTTACAGTATTATCTATTTACATAATGTGAAGGGCAACCAAACTGTTGAAAATCAAATAGTTTATATTAAACTGAGTGAAAGTCCAAATCCGTAATAGCTATTTATTGTGTTTATCCCTGTATGACTACCGGTTTCATGCTCTGGAGGTATATCTGTGGGTTGTATAAAACTAATACTTCATATGCCACGACTTCCAAGGTGCGAGTGCGAGAAAGACATGCCACTTCTCCGTAAAACAAATGATGAAACGGCAAATGGGCATCTGACCTGAATTGTGCATGATCAGTAAAATACACCCACTAGCTCTATAACATGCTGTTCTATTTGACGCCAGTGTATTTAAGTATGCTGACGACTCTCAATGTTCGTGTGTCTTTTAATTCTTTGTTTCTCCCGCGGGTTTCGACGATAGTTTCATCCTGTCAGACGCAGATTGTCATGTGCTGTCCAGGCTCGTCTTTTGAGATGTTTTGGAGATTTTTACTGATTATGCAGAATTTGGATCGGATTCCCATCTGCCGTTTCATCCATGGTATTACCAAGGCATGACTTTTTTTTATGCGCACTTCACCTTGAAAGTGGTGGCACATGAAATATTCGATTTATATGTCCTCAACATATACCTATATGAAACCGGTTGTCATACAGGGATGAACAAACTAAACAGCTATTGCGGATTCGAACTTTCACTCAGTTTAATACAGACTATTTACCATTTCTGATTTTAAATTCTTTGATGATCTTTCACATTATGGATAAGTCCCTTAGCTGTGATTGCCCGAAATATAAAGCTATTTGTATTATCTGTTTACAGTAACGAAGATGACACAACTCATGCGGTTATATGAAGTGCCTTATTTTACAAATAGAAAATTACTGTGAGCCAGGACATAATAATTTTCTTAAATATTGCGTGTACAGGGTGGTCCCTTGATAATGTTACAGATTTTCGGGGATGATGGGGAAGGGTAAATATGTCAGTCTGGGGTAATGGATCGTGCTTTGGAAACGATAGAGTCGAAAGCTTTAAGGAAAAAGAGAAACGTTCTACCTCTAACAATGGAATACATTTGCCGGGACTGTTGCTGTTGAGATTTAAGCTTAGGAAACTCCCGACGAGCACTTGAGATTTGGATTTGTAACTCACCTAATCAAATGCAGATGGCGTACTGTGCGCTGCCGACAGCAATCCTGGTATAAGATGTTTGTACTGTCATAGCCTACTGTGTCTGTTTACAATCTAAAGTACTAACTTCGATCAGTCCTAAGCGAATACAGTTGTACCCTGTGAAAACTTGCCGTTTAGATTTTCGTGTATGGGCCAAGCAAAGGAAGCGCAGAGGTTGTACAGGATAGAATATCCGCGAGAAAGACAGGCGGCTCACCCCATATTTCCAAGACTGTTCTAACGATTAAGTGTAACGGGGTAATTGCTGCCACGATACGACGGCCGAGGAGACCGACGGACTACACGGACTCCCCACTTAGAAGATGCTGTGCTTGCTCTAGTGGATGAGGCGCCTGCAATCGACACTCGTTCAGTTACACGTGAAATGTATGTTTCGCACAGTGTTGTGTTGCGAGTGATACGAGAAATGCAGGCTTCTGGCTCGGCGACGCTTGTAACAGCAAGCTGTCGACACATGGGGAAAAAGGGCCACAGCTCGTAAGTTCACGTAAGATGTAAGATGTGTTACTGATGTCACGTTGGCGCCAGATTTCTCCATAATTCTGCTTCCCCCCTCTACCGTGGAAGTGTCGCCCTACGGGAAAGTCGTCAATTCGCCTGTTACCCACATATTAAACATTTATATGACGTTATAGTTTTAGGTCATAACTGCAACACCCGACGTTTAAATTACGCGGTTTTCTTACGAGCAGCGGAGGAAAACTTTTCAGACACGACGCCGCTCAGAACTGACAGGTAAACGCCTCACGCCGTGGCATAATGAGGGTTGATGAAATCACCCCTTTCCCTGGGGCGTTGACTCCCATACATTTCGCGGTCGAAAACGGCAGTTTACAGTTTGATGAACAGCAGGGCGACAATACTTGACATTGCTGACGCTCCCCGGACGATTCAACTCTAACGGTATTGTGGCTCTGCATCACCACTGAAGATCGCACCCGTTTAGAGTGCAGCTCAACAGCAAATTTTGCTCTCGTGTACGGGTTGTTACCATTAGGTATCGTTCAAAACCATTCGACGACATCTGAACGTGATCCGAAGCAACAGGGGTTACTTACACTTTTCCAAACCTCCTGTTGCACGACGTCACGTGGTGTGATCACTGCTCTGGCGCGAAATGAACCCGTTTGGTTTGCCTGCCTACAGGCGCTAGAGCAGCCGCCACGCTGATTTGACATCGCAGTTTCTGAAGGCACATGCGTAACGTGTGCAACAAAGTTGCGTGGGTGGCTGCCGGTTTCTTCCCCCACATGTTAATGTTGCACTCCCGAGTGATCACGTCACAGAAAGCCGTGAAAGAAGGTGGTTGGAAAAGCATAAGTACCATGTACTGCTTCAGATCATCTTAAAGTATCGTCGAATGGTCTTGAAGGGTCCCTAGTGGTTATAACCAGTACACGAGAGCAAACATTGCGGCCGAATTGCACACGAAACGGGTGCAGACACGTTCAATGGGGATGCAGGCCCAATGTACCCTTAGAGAGGACTGAATCTTCTGGGGCGGAGGAAAAGCAGTGTCAAATGGTGTCAAGAACGCCGTCCTGTTGTTCGTTGTGCTGCGAACTGTCCTATTCGTCTGCGAAATGTGTTGGAATCAACGCCTCAGGGAAAGGAGATGTTTCATCTAGCCCTTTACATACCATCCTCTGAGGCCTTTTCTTGTCGATTCTGAGCGGCGTTGTGTGTGAAACGTTTTCCTCGGCGACTCATAAGAAAACGGCGTGACTTCAACGCTGAGTGTCGTGGCTCTGACCTCCCTCGCAGAGGCATCGAAAGATTGGGTGAAATTTGGGTAGGATGGGGCTGTGAAGAACTTCTCCTCCATGCGATACGTCGGTTGCTTTGGACAGTGTGTTGGTGAAGTTTTGTGCCAATGTGATACCATTAACGCCCCTTAGACCTCACATTAACTTCTGAGTAGTGGCCTTTTCCTTCGAATATGACGTCGCACGGTGTTAAGTTTTTGCGCTGTTACAGAGGAAGGTTGTAGGCACCGAGACAAATTTCGGACTTCCGTTTCGCAATGGGTTTCGAAAAAGTGGTCCGGTAACTACCCTCATGCTCATAAATTAACGATAATTGTTGAATGTGGTGCCACACAATGTGGCACTACACAAAACTGGAGCTAATAGCATAAGCGCATAGGGAACACACACGACACAGATCTGTAAGTCCACAGTATTGGCGGTAAGTTGAGTAAACCGTCCCGAAACACAAGTGCTACAAAACGCCACTGTTTCCTGCGCATGTAACCCGACATCAATATGGGATATGATCACCATGCACAAGTACACTGGCCGGACAACGGGTTGGCATACTCTGGATCAGGTGTTCGAGCAGCTGCTGGGGTATAGCCTCCCATTCTTGCACCAGTGCCTGTTGGAGTTCCTGAAGTGTCGTGAGGGTTTGAAGACGTGTAGCAATACGTCGACCGAGAACATCCCAGACGTGCTCGATGGGGTTTAGGTCTGGAGAACAGGCAGGCCACACCATTCGCCTGATATCTTCTGTTTCAAGGTACTCTTCTACGATGGCAGCTCGATGGGGCCGTGCGTTATCATCCATCAGGAGGAAGGTGGGACCCACTGCACCCCTGAAAAGGCGGACATACTGGTGCAAAATGACGGCCCGATACATCTGACCTGTTACAGTTCGTCAAAGACATGCAGGGGTGTAAGTGCACCAAATATAATCCCACCTCAGACCATCAAACCACGACCTCTATACAGGTCCCTTTCAAGGACATTAAGTAGTTGATACCTGGTTCCTGGTTCACGCCAGATGAAAACCCGGCGAGAATCACTGTTCAGACTATACCTGGACTCGTCCGTGAACATAACCTGGGACCACTGTTCCAATGACGATGTACTGTGTTCCTGACACCACACTTTACGGGCTCTCCTGTGACCAGGGGTCAGTGGAATGCACCTTGCATGTCTGCGGGCGAATAAACCATGTCTTTTCAGTTGTCTGTAGACTGTGTGTCTGGAGACAACAGTTCCAGTGGCTGCGGTAATGACCCGAGCAAGGCTACCTGCAGTATTCCGTGGCCGCCTGCGGGCACTGATGATGAGATATCGGTCTTCTTGTGGTGTTGTACACTGTGGGCGTCCTGTACCGTAGCGCCTGGACACGTTTCCTGTCTGCTGGAATCTTTGCCATAATGTTGAGATCACACTTTGTGGCACACGGAGGGCCCGTGCTACGACCTGCTGTGTTCCATCAGCCTCCAGTCGCAATAGTATTCTACCCCTCATAACTCATCAATATGTGTTCTTTGGGACATTTTCAACACACAGGCACAATTAGCACGTCTGGAAACGTCTGCTCGTGATGACTGGGTGTTGTGTGCTGTCCTTAGGTTAGTTAGGTTTAAGTAGTCCTAAGTTCTAGGGGACTGATTACCATAGATGTTAAGTCCCATAGTGCTCAGAGCCATTTGAACCATTTTGAAACGTCTGCACACTTACTCGCTGCACTATACTCTGACATGCACCAACACACCCCTGCATTTGTGGACTGCTGCCAGCGCCACCGTGCCGGCCGCGGTGGTCTCGCGGTTCTAGGCGCGCAGTCCGGAACCGTGCAACTGCTACGGTCGCAGGTTCGAATCCTTCCTCGGGCATGGATGTGTGTGATGTCCTTAGGTTAGTTAGGTTTAAGTAGTTCTAAGTTCTAGGGGACTGATGACCGCAGCTGTTAAGTCCCATAGTGCTCAGAGCCATAGTGCTCAGAGCCAGCGCCACCGTGCGACGACCGCAGGTCAAATGCACTGTATGGTCATACCCCGAGGTGATTTAAACCCACAAACCACCCACCAGATCGTCGTTTCACCATGTATCAACATTATCCTTAATTTATGAGCATGAGTGTGTTACGAAACGTATTTTTCAATATAAGTTCGTATGTTTTCAAGGCCAGTGTCAGTCTTAAATAATTTTGGATTTTAGGACGCGTCGTCGTAGTGTCGGCCTAATTTCCGAAATTTTTTGCCAAAAAAAGGAAAAAAAACGATTTCCTACAAAGGACGTACAAAGGCATGGAGAGGTCATTGTAGGAAATAGCAAGGGATGACAGCAGTGGTTTGAAGGACTGCATACCTAGGCGAAGACGCCGTATACAGAAGGTTCTTTTAAAAGATTAGTTATAAGGAATAACATCCATTAACGACAAAGTTGAAATATTTATGTTTTGTGAAAATTCTGTCTCTTTAACTCCTCCTAGTTTAGTCAACTTTTTCAGAAATACTTGCTTTTTGACCACTTTGTATGAACCAACGCCTCCACGCCTGTGCTTGTCAAATGTTGTGCCGTGACGCCGGCCGTGCTCTGGTTCGCAGTGAGCCACTCGTTCGGCTACGGCCTGATGGACGCCACGGCGATGGTGCGGCTGGCACGCTCCTGGAAGCCCGTCCCTGAACAGCACCGCTGCGAGGTCTCCGCGCCGCACACCGACAAGTAGGTGGAACCCAGCTGTCTGCTTTCTACTTCCTGCTGCCTCCTGTACATTGTTGTAAATTAGGTTGCTTCAGTGTTTCAGCGAAGCTTTCAGCGTCATCGATCCACGCAACAGGTCAAACAGCTACCTACTAGAAGGGGAATCTTCCTTTCAGAACGCTGGGTTCGCAGTGTTGTTAAATAATCCGCCTGGAATTGCGATGTCGGGAATAAGCCTCTGGATGCTCAAGTTGTGAGGCGCGCCTGGGTCAACCAGTTGGTGCAGTGTTTCTCGTATGAAACATAATAAACCGAAAAACAATTTGTCTGTCTTCAGCTGCAGAGCACATTGACAAATTTAGAAATACCCTGCAATCACTAGCAGCAACAGTGCCAACTTTTCCGACACGACGAGTAGTTAGTTCTCTCACCTGTATCTCAGTTTCCAGCAATGTAAATGGCGGAAGCAAATCAATTGCCTGCCAGTCATTCTACAGCCGCGATTGTGTTTTATGAATTCACTTTGGTTCTTAATACCAGTTTTTACCCCCTGAAACATTCTTAAAGATCATTTTTTCATCATTTGTTCTCCCGAAATTTCATTACTTTCCTCTATACTTAGTCTACAATATTCAGTATTTAATTTAGGGCCTTGCCACTTCTTACGAAAAGTTTCAAGCTACCAGTGCAAAAAAGACAACTACTTAACATCCGGTTGTAAAGGAGTTGGTAGCCCAAAGAGAGCTTGTTTATTTGTCTGGGGAGACAAATCTGACGAATGCAGATAAAGCTGGAAGCAAAGAATTACTGTGAGGAATTTTCTTTTTCATCTTTATAATTTGTGACTGTAAATGTTGATGTCCAATATTTATGTATATCCTTGCATGTTACACCTACATAGCTGTAACGCTTTTGGGGGAACTCCGCAAGTATACAGACACGTGATATTGTCAACATCATTATTATTATTATTTGTGGCTTATTCTCTATGGACATTGCAGTGTCAACTGTAAAAGGAGTAGCTCACGATGCTTCGTTGGGCGTATGAATGGCCATGAAGTCTTTTATAATCCCTGGTAGAGGCGTCAACATTGTGCCGTTTCGTGCTCCTGGAGCGAACTAGACCAACAGAAACTGGAACAGTAACTATAAAGACTCGCGCGCCGTATGATTTGCCTTTCAGAATAAGGGATGCAAAAGGATGACGAACGAAGATACCGTTTCCGTAACACATTTCTTTCGATTGCTTCCCGTCTTACTTCCAGAAGCTCAACTCTCCCCAGTGATGCTGCGTTTGCAACAACGGCTCTGAAAGAGGTGTGGAGTTTTTCCCTTTCATTGCCTGGGAAATCTATAAGTTATAAGAAATGAAACGGCGAACCACCTCTCTTTGAAATCCAAACCAAGCCACCAGATCACAATTCAAGTATAAAAGAGAGAGAGAGAGAGAGAGAGAGAGAAGAGAGAACTGCAAGACATAAATTCATTGCATCATTACACTAATGTTGCTGGACAAAATAATATTAACACTTGTGAAACGTGACAAAAAATTTTCATAAGTAGTCTTTGGGCCTTACTTTTGCTTTATTTACAACTTGAGGTATAGACAGTGACAAGTCATACTCTAGATGGATTACGTACTCTCTCGTATACTTTCCTCCTAAATTCATTGCATCATTACACTAATGTTGCTGGACAAAATAATATTAACACTTGTGAAACGTGACAAAAAATTTTCATAAGTAGTCTTTGGGCCTTGTTTTTGCTTTATTTACAACTTGAGGTATAGACAGTGACAAGTCATACTCTAGATGGATTACGTACTCTCTCGTCCTGCAAAAGTTCTCTGATTGAGGGAAAGTACTTGGAGAGGGACGTCTATTACGATGCTTGACCTCCGAAATACGTGACGGTGGTTCCATTGTATTCAGAGTCAGTACACGATGTTACACTTCGTCATGTGTGTTTATTACATCATTCCACACAATGAACGTGTGAACGGGAGGGTTATCGTATATAGGCCGCTGTCTATGGAACATGGCAGCATTGGCTGAAGATGGTCCCCCAGTATACTGACACAACGTCGTTTTCAACATCCATACGCAAGAAAACTTTTATGTGCAGAAAGCGCTAAGTGACATCGCGGTCCACATCATCACAAAACCACGCAGTAGTTGACAGTAGGACAGGTACAGTTAGCATGACAGGCTTCTGCAGCCGTTCTCCAACCTGGATGGTGTCCGATGGTCGGGAAAAAAATGAACGACAACTGTAATATTTGGATCATAGTGATTGCTGTTTGTTCGTAGTAGCCAGGCGTGATATTCGAGGCGAAAGTATATCGTTAACACTCGAATGTTCGACTCGATGTTTGTCACATCTCCTGTCTGGTTCCAAGGGGGTTCTAAACAATATATAGATTAAAATATATGAGGATGAATACTGACCTTTAAACACGCCACTGGGAAGCCAAGTACAAAAATTTCTAGATTATGTATAGTACTGTGCAAGTGCAAGTGAATTGGCGATTTCTGCCGCCATTGTTGCGTCGTAGGCAATGTCGCTGTCTTCTGTGAACGATGTTCGGCTTCCATTACAATGCTGTTCTGTTTTCTTATGGTTTGACTCCATAGTCTGTCGGACTCCTCGTTTCACGATACACACATCTACCGATAACAACTGTTGGGATATATCACTGCGAGGTGTCGATTAGACATATACTGTAGATTAATGCGTATGACTTGGGTGAGCTATGTGGCAGAAACATGAAAGGGAAAGGACATAAAAGACGAGGCACTAACATCTTTTTTTCAAGATTAACAAAACTTCTTTCCATTGTTCGGTCACTGTTTCACATTTTATCTCTCTTCATATCCTACATAGCTGCTTGGACGTCAGTAACAATAGTAAAAGACCTTTCATACGTTTCCGTCAAATGCCTAATGGAATGCAGTATTTTGAATAGCTTCCTTTTATCCAAACTGCGTCTCTCATAACTCGATCTGGAGTGAAACATATACAAGAGTGCAGGAAGTTAGAGAAGAGATATCTAAAGTTTACTGATTGGAACACTTGAACCATTAAGCACTGTGAATGTTTTGGGATATGATCACTGGGAATCCGTATTAGTAAATTTAAAGCAGCACGCTAATACTGTACTTTTATTACTCAGATAAAACTGACAGTAAAAAAATTTGAGCGCTATACTTTACCGTTCTGGTAGAAGAAATGGTTCCTCTTTCCAGCACCAAAGCTCTAAACCTACTCCTTGGGTAGAGAAATTCATTGCATACTTTTATATTCGTTGATTTGTCGGGTTTCTTAGTTGAACAATAATTCATATTTCATTAGTAGCTCTCGATCTCTCCCGCACCATCTACTTCTAGATGATTCGGGCTTTCTTCGTATTTCTGCAAATATATCTCTTTAGTCACTAGACTAGGCACCCACTGTGTGTTTGCTTTACTTATTATTTACTTGCATCCTAACAGCTGCCGTTCTAATTGCGTTTGTACTTCCCTTTCTAATGGTAACTGTTTCTGTGCTGCTTTAAAAACGCAGATGGAAAGCTAACACTTCGGGTTCATGATGTCCTATTAAAAACTGGTGTCTCTCTCCTAAATTCCACGCGAGAGGCATGACTATCCATAATGTAGTAATTTTTTATCTAGGTCATTACAGCCGTCTCTCTCTCTCTCTCTCTCTCTCTCTCCGCCCCTCTCTCTCTCTCTCTCTCTCTCTCTCTCTCTCTCTGTCTCTCTCTCTCTCTTGCTCTCTTGTTCGTACCCCTCGTCCTCTCTCTGTGTATCGTCGTCGTCGTTGTATCTAATACCAGGGACTTCAACGAGTGGGGTTGCCTAGCAACCCTAACTACGCAATAAATCCGCAATGGCCATGCCGTATAAACTTGATAGCGCTCATTCAGAATTTCATTGCTTAATAAAATCTGAGTAGAATGACTCATGGCAGGCAGTAACTGCTTAAAGAACGGCAATGCACAGGATCACCCATCAACACTGCACATTGAAAAAAGAAAAAAAGCTTCTTCAGCTGTATTCTGTTGACAAAAAAGGATGTCTTATACATATGCTTTTCCGCTCACTCATTTGCTGTGTTGCTGTGTTTCGTATTTACTAAAAAAAAACACTTCTTCCCCTTGATTACCCGATATGTCTGAATATCTTATTTTGTGAAAACTGTCTTTATCACTGAAGTTTCTTTAGGAAGTGTGCAGGGTAAGGTTGACATAGAACTGCCGATATCAGACTGTGCACTCTTTCCCATCATTTTTACCAACAGAAATCGTTAAAGGTTCTGCGGTTCCACTCATCACAGCCTGTTGTAAATTATACACAAAAGACACCCTCGTCCATGGCTGTCAGAAATTAGTTGTGAAATCAGTAACTGACCAACAAATAGAAAAATTGGGTAGTTTGAGGTGTTATCTTTGGTTTGGAATACTGGAATAGGTTAGGAACAAGACTTCATGCAGATGTGAATTTCGCACATAACATTGAGGAAGTGCTTCTAAGGTCTACATTTGATACTTTGTCTTTTCAGTCAGATTACGTCATCTTGCGTCTAGTAGTGGGGGCTAAGTGGTGGCAGACATACTGTCGTGTCCACTGCTCACTCTGCCGCCTACTTAATTCTTACATTTGATCTTGTTTGTCTCTGACACTTATGTCTGAACATTACAGTTCTCACCAGACCAAATTTCTGTCTATACCTTCTCACAGCACATCCATCGTTTATCAACCTGTTGCTATATAGAGAATCTGAATCTGCAAAAGATGTTTGGCATAACTGCAGAGAAAATATACTTTTTTGATATTCATAAAACGGAAATATTCCAGTTCCTTTGATAGCATTCCGTCAACAACTTTGCAGAACTCTGCGCCAGTCATTCATTTCATTCACTCAGTCAATCAGTCAATCACTGTGTTCCACTGATTGACACAGCAGTACCACCAGCTATGCGAAATGAGCTGATGTATGCATTCACAGAGAAAAGATTGGGTCAGAAAGCAGGCTGTATGCACAAATAAGTGTTATTAACATGGTGTGGTCTGGTTCTGCTTGGAAGTGCTGTGAATGAATACGGTAAAGTCGACAGTTATCCTTCTTGTACCGGACAGGTGCTATTTGTCCTTTAGTTATGTCTTGATACCAGTATTTGCTTAATTAGACTAACTACGAACAACTGTTATCTACGTGACCTACGTTCTGTGAGATTAGATGGCTGTTACGAGGAATGAATATATTAATATTTAAAATTAGAGTACGAGTTCATGGTGTTCAGAAAGGTTTTCTGGGCTGTCATTATCTCCCGTCAGCAGTGAAAGGTCAGGACGAAAGAATTTGTTCACTTACGGGTCAACGTATTAGCTCTCACAACGACCGAACTGAAACCTTAGCACCGTTCGCACATGTACTTCTGTGTCTAAGATATCGAAAAACAGTATTTCAGGATCCATCGTATCTCATAATTTCAAACTTACTCAAGGCACCTTATGCAACGCGTTTGTGCGTTTCAGACTGATCCCCGCCAAGAGCCAAGTCACCCTGGAGCTGTATGTGAAGGAATGCGCCGGCGTCAACTACCTCGAGCACGTGCAGGTAAGTGCCTAACCTCTGTAACGCATTCTATCATTTAGCACTAAGGAGGATGAAATTGATCATCTACAGCAGGTTCCAAATTCAAGACGGCACGTGACAAGTGACAAGTAAAGCAGTGTTAAGAATTCAGATTCATTATACAATCGAGCGGCAACGAATTTCGGCTAGCCTTATGGTGGTGTCCAAAACCTTCGACCATTGGCTTTTAGCCAAACGCAAAATGCATCGTTGATTCTCGGCTACGGCACCAGTAAAGGTATTAATTGACGAATAGTGCCTAGTGCTAATAACGGATGAGCAGTGGAGGTTTCAATGAAGGTGTACTAGTGACAAAACGCCGGAAATACAAATTCAAAATTTGTCACAAATTAACGAGGCGAACGAACACATTTCAAATTAAAACGAAGTACAATACGTCCAATGTAAAGTAGCCGTTGAAATGAAATGTGATTTTAGGTCGCTGGTGCTATTTTTGTGAATGATTACCGTATCGCGTCTGACACAATATCGCAGTTACTAGTTGCGCGAGGGTAGGTAGCAAATATTCAGAGAATCATTGATCACTCAGGTCAGGGCCAAAAGGTTATAAACAAACGAAAACGTTAAATGTGATGATTTCCGCCACCCATCACGAAAACCAAAATGGTTCAAATGCCTCTGAGCACTATGGGACTTAACATCTGAGGTCATCAGTCCCCTAGAACTTAAAATTACTTAAACCTAACTAACCTACGGACAGCACCCACATCCATGCCCGAGGCAGGATTCGAACCTGCGGCCGTAGCAGCAGCGCGGTTCCGGACTGAAGCGCCTAGAACCGCTCGGCCACAACTGCCGGCTAGAACTTAGAACTACTTAAACCTAACTAGCCTAACGACATCACACATATCCATGCCCGAGGCAGGATTCGAACCTGCGACCGTAGCGGTCGCGCGGTTCCAGATTGTAGCGCCTAGAACCGCTCGGCCACCCAGGCCGGCTCACGAAAATCAACAGGCTAGGTTGCAACACATTGTTTTATGATGCCAGTGCAATCTTAAGGGGGCAACAAATTCGTCTCCGAATTTGTGAAAGACTCTCGGGTTTGCAGCTGGATTGGGCTGGATTGCTTCCTGGGGAGAAGACATCATGCATCATGTTACTTTACTTGACACTGATACCAACATTAACAAGTAAGAAAACGCCAATATGTAATTATATTTCGATTTGAATTTCTTTGAAGTCACCGCCCAAGTCGAAAAGCTAGTTCCCTTCTTTTAAATCCTTTACTCTGTCCAGGACATCGTCACATTTTGTGTCCTGTGATAGGAGCGTTTTTCATTCTGGTTGTGCAATGGGCTAGTAGACACCAATACAACTGCTTAGAGATTCTTTTCTGTATTACTGAAGACAATCTTTGTACTAATGAAATATGTGGTAAACAAGTAAAATACCCATGTGATCAGAGCGGTGTGGAACAGTTTCGATGCGGTTACGTGTATCCACATCTATCCTCACTAACCAACGTATGGTATATGGCGGAGGGTACCATACTCCACTACCAGTCATTTTCCTCCCAATTCCACTAGCAAATGGAGCGCGGGAGAAAAGTCGGCCTACATACCTCCGCCCGAGACCTTATTTTTCTTCTCTTCTCCTCGCGGTCCGTAGCGCGAAATGAACATTGGCTGCAGCAGAATATTTCTCAATAGTATTTCGCTAAAAGTACGTCGTCTTCCACTCCCGGTATTATCATTTGAGTTCACGAAGGATCTTTGGAACACTCACGTGTCCAACGAACCTACCAATAACAGATGCAGCAGCATGGGTCTGAATTACTTAATCCCACCTGGTGAGGATCCCAAACATTCAAGCAGTACTCCAGAATGAGTCGCAAAAATTGTAGAGCACGCGATTTACCTTGTAGGTGAGCTAGTCTATCCTAAAATTGTCCCAATAAACCGAATTCATCCATTCGTATTCGTGCCATTTCAAGTCCCTTTGCAACTTTGCACCTAGATATTTAGTGGACATCACTGTGTCAAAAAGCGTGTTACTAATACTGTATTCTAACGTTACAAGATTGTTTTTCCGAAACATCGGCATTACCTTACATTTTTCTACGTTTGGAGTAAGCTGCCATTCATCTCACAAAATAGAAATTCTGTCGATGTATCCTGCATCAGGTAGTGCAGACGGTTTACTGAACGACTTTGTGCTACTTCTCAAGACGAACAGCTGCCATCTCTGTAGAAATGTCTGGAGGTACCGTCGGACTAGGTCTATTACACATGTTACGAGCGAAGACCAGACGTACTAAACTGGGATTCCTGTGCACGTAGTGCGAAGCAGTGCTACTAGAGTTAGTGTGTCGCTCTAATCTCCTAGCAAGACAACCCTTGTGAGAGGACGAGCTTTTTGTCGCATAAAAGGAAAGGAACAGCGAATGGCCGCAGGATACACACAACGAATGGTCTGAGGATAGCGCCCTTCTGCTAGTTGGTTCAAATGGCTCTGAGCACTATGGAACATCTGAGGTCATCAGTCCCTTAGAACTACTCAAACCTAACTAACCTAAGAACATGACACGCATCCATGCCCGAGGCAGGATTCGAACCTGCGACCTTAGCAGCAGCGCGGTTCCGGACTGAAGCGCCTACAACCGCTCGGTCACAACGGCCGGCTTATTGATCCGAAGAATCGTTTCGAATGGGATGTGGAATAGCCGGAGTTGTATTGTCATACCTTCTGGAAAGGTGTAATCTTGTAAAAAGTAATTATTACATTACTCTGAATCTGTCATTGATAATGTTTCATGATATACTGAGAGTACTACTGTTGTCGTAGCTGATCAGTTAGCTGTTACGATCAGTGATAGAAACTGCTGGTTAAAATGAGACTCGCTGGTTTACTGGCGTTCCAGGTCTGTGGCTGGCTAACGGAAAAACCTGCGCAGTTCGCAAACTCGCTGAGGCGGCAAACGCACAGAGTACACTCAACTTTGCGGGAGCGTTTACGTTTTCCGGCTATCAGTTCCGCTCCACCGGATCATGCTGTGCTCCTTCTTCCCGTCCATTGTGCGGGCCAAAATTGGCATAAATTTCCATTCAGTTCAATTTTAAAGCAAGAAGTAAATTATAAAAAGAATGTAAGAAAATTGTGAGGGTGAGTGGAATCAAATCAAATGTTTGGTGCGATTCTTGCATGGCTGAACAGCATCCCCCGATGATGTCGCGGATTGATTTCCATGTTTTTCTGTCGGAACAGGTACGATGAAGTTTTCAGTTCACCAGGAACCCCGCTCAATCATGGCAGCAATCAACGGCGAGTTTTTCTGCCACAGTACTTCCACAGAGACGGGAAGCAATCAGAGTCGATGTAATCCACATAAAGTTGCCTCGCCCTCCGATTAGATTTGCAGTAACTCTGTGAGATTCCATTATTCAATTCACAGACCGATGCACAATTTCATTTCACAGTGAAGGTTTGTTTCAGTACACAATGGATTCTGTGCGGTTGCTGTTTTGCTCCCTTTACTCCGTCGTACCGAACAAGCAACACGTGTTTGTACATCGCGGTTTGAAGGGCGTATTACGTGCCACTGCGGCCGTCCGTGGACTGATACCGTACACGTTACTTTCTACGATCTCGGCGGCTAATTTCTCTATTCTCCGTGCAATACAAGGAAAAGAAAGAAAGAAAAAACAGACACAAGTATATACAGGCTATCCCTACCAAAAGTCGTCAAGCGCATTTTCTGTGGTGCTTAGCCAGATATTTCCAATTTGGTTTTTGCGATGTTCAGATGGAAACTGCCCAAAGAAACGCTGCTCATCACGCCTTTCATTCAGCGACCACTGTCGACGAAAAGCGTCGGTTCGTTTACCATTCCGAACAAATGATTTTTAAAGTGGAATTTTATGTGGCCATTCAATAGAGCGGACCCAAATTAGTCCGGAGCAATATTCGTTTTATCTAGACGTATTACATGAGACAGCAGCACAGAAAGAAAACCACTACCGCAGGTACGACAGCACTGCCCTGGCTTATCCTATTGGCTTCTGCCATTTAGCAGCGGTGGTCAGACGCGGCTGCGGATGGATTGGTTATTTTTTTTGTCTTTTTTTTTTGTTTCACTGTTCCAGTTAATACATGTCGCTAAACCGAATATGGAGCCACTCTATCGAATGGGCATGTAAATTTCCGCTTTAAAAATCGTTTTGTTTGTAACGGAAAATAAACCGACGCTTTCCGTCGTTACCGAGCGTCGCATGAAAGAAGACGAGCAGTATTAGTTTGGATTGACTCCAGCTAAACACAGAAAAAACGAAATTGAAAATATTGGCCGAAACACCAGACAAAATGCGCTTGACAGTTCTTATGACGGACATCCAGTATTTAGGATGGTCAGAGATAGGCTGAAAAGCTTGTAAAGTTATTTCGCGGTAGTTGGTGCTGAGAAATAATTGTTCAAAAAGTGAGTAAAAAATAAAAAATTCTATAAATTGCGCCGTTTCCGAGTTAATTAGGATTGAAGTTAGTGAATTAGGCCGTTGCGTGGATAAATTTAAGTGACCCGTCAGATACAATTCGTGTCAGTTTTTCCCATAATGCACGGGACTGCCCGACCTTTGACTCAGGTGCGATCATGGCTACCGTCCCATTACCAGTTTTGTATCGCTCCTTTGTGGTGTTTTAGTAATCCAAACGAAGTATATATTTGGCGACGACGTCTTTGGCGGGTAGTTTGAATTTGCGGGCGCAAAGGCCTCGTTGTCTAACCTCAGTGCTAATTAACTCGGAAACTGTGCACGGTATCGATTTTTTTTAACAGTTATATCTCAGCATAACCTTCCGTGCACCACACTTTGCATTTTTCCAGACTGCTTCTGAGCACCTGTATACAGGGTGATTCAGTTGCCGGCCGCTGTGGCCGAGCGGTTCTAGACGCGCTGCTGCTACGGTCGCAGGTTCGAATCCTGCCTGGGGCATGGATATGTGTGATGTCCTTAGGTTAGTTAGGATTAAGTAGTTCTAAGTCTAGGGGACTGATGAGCTCACATATTAGGTCCCATAGTACTTAGACCCATTTGAACCATATGAAGGATGTTTGATGCCGACTGCCAAACGTTGGTTCATCCAGAAAGATCAAGACTGGATACTGCAGGAGGACAATGATCCGAAGCAGAGCAGCAGGCTTTGCAGCGAATGGCAAAAAGGAGTATTGGATTGGGCCTCACAGACGCCTGATGCTAATTCTATTGCAAACGTTTGGTCTTGCGTCAAAAAGAAGTTGTCAGGAAAAACGATCTTTACTTTGAAATAGCTATCAACGCAGATTCGACGCATCTGAAGGTCTCTTCCACGTGAATACGCGGAAAACATGGAGTCTAGCATGCCACGAAGATGCCAAGCAATTATCGAAGCTGAGGGTGATTACTGGAAGCATTATTAATTGTAACTGAGTTTTACTTTTGATCTTCTTCCTCTTCCTCTTTCGTTTCACCCTACTTTGGGGTACGTTAAATCACTCAGTTTTTAATGTTCTGTGGCTTTCTGTTAGCCCAGTATTGTCTCAGTCTCTCTGATCTTGCTTTCCTTCCTTGTTCAGAGATTTGGATTGTTCGTTAGGCTTTCATTTTGACCTGGCTTTTTTATTTTCTTCAGTTTTATCCATGAACATGTTTCCCGTGATCTGGAGTTCTCTTTAGTCTTTCTCCGTTTACTTACCCCAGTTTTTTTGCGGAAGTAGTCAAATTTGTTTAGCTACCTGTTTGCGTTCATTCTTCTTTTCCTCGTGGCGTTTGAATGTTTCTCCGTTGTTTGGTAAAGCGTTTCATTTTTGATGTTAATTAGTTTTCTGTTGAAGAATCTGGGCCAAGGATTTTTCTTGACATTTTCCTGTCTTTGATCTCCAGCCTTTCAACTTGGCCATGGTTGGTGATAGACGATGTTTCGGCTGAATACAGGGCTTCCGGTTTGATTACTGCGTTTCCAAATCTCATTTTTGGGTTCCATGACAGGTAATTTCCATCGTACGTGTTTTTAGTGAGCTGTAAGGCCAGTGTAACATTATCTCTTCTATATTTCATTGCCTTTCTCAAGAGAGCATTCCAACTGATCCTTTCTCCAAGACAATTGTATTCTTTCACGATGTCAGTTTTTTGTTCTCCAAAATTTAGAATGCTTTTCGTGGCGTGTAGGCTTTCACGGCCGGCGTCTTCAGTAATTAAAACTTCCGGGCTAAGAGGCCGTGGTCCAATAATAGAAATACTTCTCCCTGACGTTTCGTTGCCAGCTGCGGGCAACATCATCTGAGGTGAGTCTACGACTTGATGCTTTGATGGGTTTCTTAAATTTGCCAACACATCGGTCTTTTCATAGGAGATTTTGAGACCTATTTCTAAAGCTTCTTTTTGTAGTTCGAGGAGCTGTTCTTTGGTGTCTTTCTAGGTATAGGCCAGTAGGACAAATCATTACCGAGTGAGGTGGCGCAGTGGCTAGCACAGTGGACCCGCATTCAGGAGGATGACGGTTAAAACCCGCGTTCGGCCCTCCTGGTTTAGGTTTCCAGTGATTTCCCTAAATCGCTTCAGGCAAATGCCAGAATGGTTCCTACGAGAGGGCACGGCTGACCTCGCTACGTTGTGGCCTCCCCAAGATCAACCAACCAACTAACCATATTATCGGCAAAGGGTAGACAACTGTGTTTGATGCCTTTGTTTCTTGTTCCTAGTCCGACTCCAGGACATATCTTCGTGCTCCTTTCACTGACTAATTTTTCTAGGGGGTAATTAAACAGCAGTGGATATACACTTCTGGTCATTAAAATTGCTACACCACGAAGATGACGTGCTACAGACGCGAAATTTCACCAACAGGAAGAAGATGCTGTGATATGCAAATGATTAGCTTTTCAGAGCATTCACAACAAGGTTGGCGCCGGTGGCGACACTTACTACGTGCTGATATGAGGAAAGTTTACTACCGATTTCTCATACACAAACAGCAGTTGACCGGTGTTGCCTGGTGAAACGTTGTTGTGATGCATCGTGTAAGGAGGAGAAATGCGTAGCATCACGTTTCCGACTTTGATAAAGGACGGATTGTAGCCTATCGTGATTGCGGTTTATCGTATCGTGACATTGCTGCTCGCTTTGGTCGAGATCCAATGACTGTTAGCAGAATATGGAATCGGTGGGTTCAGGAGTGTAATACTGAACGCCGTGCTGGATTCCAACGGCCTCGTATCACTAGCAGTCAGGATGACAGGCATCTTATCCGCATGACTGTAACGGATCGTGCAGCAACGTCTCGGTCCCTGAGTCAACAGATGGGGACGTTTGCAAGACAAAGACAACAACCATCTGCACGAACAGTTCTACGACGTTTGCAGCACCACATGTCTGCGGTTACCCTTGACGCTGCATCACAGACAGGAGCGCTGCAATAGTGTACTCAACGGCAAACCTGGTTGCTCGAATGGCAAAACGTCCTTTTTTCGGATAAATCCAGTTTCTGTTTACAGCATCATGATGGTCGCATTCGTGTTTGGCGCCATCGCGGTGAGCGCACATAGGAAGCGTGTATTCGTCATCGCCATACTGGCGTATCACCCGGCATGATGGTATGGGGTGCCATTGGTTACACGTCTCGGTCACCTCTTGTTCGCATTGACGGCTCTTTGAACAGTGGACGTTACATTTAAGATGTTTTCGACCCGTGGCTCTACCCTTCATTCGATCCCAGCGAAACCCTACATTTCAGCAGGATAATGCAAGATCGTATGTTGCACGTCCTGTACGGGCCTTTCTGGGTACAGAAAATGTTCGACTGCTGCCCTGGCCAGCACATTCTCCAGATCTCTCACCAATTGAAAACGTCTGGTCAATGGTGGTCGAGCAACTGGCTCGTCACAATACGCCAGTCACTACTCTTGATGAACTGTGGTATCGTGTTGAAGCTGCATGGGCAGCTTTAACTGTACACGCCATCCAAGCTCCGTTTGACTCAATGCCCAGGCGTATCAAGGCCATTATTACGGCCAGAGGTGGTTGTTGTGGGTACTGATTTCTCTGGATCTATGCACCGAAATTGCGTGAAAATGTTATCACCTGTCCGTTCTAGTATAATATATTTGTCCAGTGAATACCCGTTTATCGTCTGCATTTCTTCTTGGTGTAACAATTTTAATGGCCAGTAGTGTATTAATACATGATATATGTATAAGTTGTAGTTTATTGTCAAATACGTTCTTCTAACGATTAACCTGAGCACGATCTTGCCAGACTGCAGATGGAGGTGGGTATTTGGGTGTGTTTGCATTAGCTCCTCGTTCGTGGCCAGTCACTTGGAAAAGGTCGCAACGGGGGTAGTGGTGGTCGGTATAGCCAGGACTGCGCCAACAATGCGAGAATGGGCTAGATTCCCGAGCGAGTATTCTGGGGTGGTACCAAACGGGAGGTGGCGAGCGGCAGAGTATTGGGACGGTCCGCGCCGTTGCGGCAGGAATTCCTGAATTCTGCTCCGTTCTATTCCGCTCTATTCTGCTTCACTGCGCTCTGCTCTGCTGCCCCGTTCTGTCCCCCTGGAGGTCGCAGACGCCGGCGCGCGGAGGCGTTCTCCGCCGTTAACGGACGCGCCTCGGCCAAGTATTTAAATGGAGCGACGCTCCAGAGTTAATCGAGCGGGTGAGCTGGCATCGACTTTGCGGTCTGCCGGCGGCCCCTGCAGCGCTCCTGAGACTGCGACGACCGACCGCCAGCTCCCCAACGCCGTCCAACAGCGGCAGCAGTAGCGGCGCCACGGCTGCCACGGTAGCCGAGATGCCAGTGGAAGTTGTCGCAATGCACCGCGAGCCGGGATACGAGGGCAGGGGCCGTTCCCACTCCACCGACGCGTCACCTTCTATAGTCTCGACAATAGCGCACCTACAAAACATACGCTGAACGTCCTACTCTCTTTAGACCGAACACGTTGTTTCACATTTCGCTTTTAATAAAACGTTCGCTTAGGAGAATCGTGCAAATGTACAGACGTTTGACCATCACACAGAGTCCCTTATGAACGACAGAGTAATAAGGATCCCTGGCGTAGTGACACAACTGGAAGAATTGAAAACAAATACGTCGCCAGATCCGGATGGAATCCCAATTGGCCGCGCGGGTAGCCGCGCGATCTAGGGCGTCTTGCCACGGTTGGCGCGGCTGCCCCCGTCGGAGGTTCGAGTCCTTCCTCGGGCATGTGTGTGTGTGTGTGTGTGTGTGTGTGTATGTGTGTGTGTGTGTGTGTGTGTGGTAAGTTAGTTTATGTATAATAACGTAGGCTTCCACGGCCGGTGTCATAGTGTTTAAAATTCTTCTGGTTACGGGAGGCCATTGAAATTATTAAGCAGCCTGACAACATCAACAGCAGAGAAGATGGCTACAAACTCCCCCCCCCCCCTCCCCGGCGTCCTGGCTGCAGGCCATCCCAGTCCAACGGGCCGCGAGCGGTCACGGGGCAGAAGATACACGGGACACGGGCGTATCTGCACAAACAGCTGTACAGCAACTGTCAGTCCACTTCCGCGCACACCAGGAGGAAGGAAAACTTGCCGTCCAGAAGCCCAACGCTGATTGGCGGACAGCTACTAATCGTTGACGACATGGACACCCAAGAATAGCCTTTTACCTTCCATTTTCCCTTACGTCATGACTAGCTAATCATATTAGAGGGCCAATTAAAAGGTTTACAACAGTGACATCAGAAAAATGGCTCTGAGCACTATGGGACTCAACTGCTGTGGTCATAAGTCCCATAGAACTTAGAACTACTTAAACCTAACTAACCTAAGGACATCACTCACATCCATGCCCGAGGCAGGATTCGAACCTGCGACCGTAGCGGTCGTGCGGTTCCAGACTGTAGCGCCTTTAACCGCTCGGCCACTCCGGCCGGCAGTGACATCAGACACCAATAGTATGTAATAAATAGAAGCACCTATCCCCATGCAAAGCCAGTCGTGCCCTGAGGAAGGCCGTTGCAATTCGGCCGAAACGTCGGTTTTAGTTTATTATTGTTGTTACTTTTTAGCAATGACGCGGCATAATACCCAGAAGGATTTTAACCACTTAGATTAAGTAGTGTGTAAGCCTAGGGACCGATGACGTCAGTAGTTTGGTCCCTTTGGAACCTACCACAAATTTCCAAAAAGCCCCAATTCAGTTTTATAAGTAGTACTCTGCGGCATTGGCCCGTTAGTTAGCTTGCATTTACCACGAAACTCAAGCCCAGCTGAAAGTTCCAATAGACTGGAGAAAAGCGCGGATGATTCGTGTATTAAGAATGGCAAAAGAAAGTACTCGCAAAATTAGAGACCAAATATCCTTAACACCGGTTATCTGCAGAATTCTAGAAATATAATAAATTTCTTAGAGAGCTAGGAGCTTACGTCCACGAATCGGCACGGTTTTAGAAAGCATCGCTCGTTTGAAACTCAGCTTGCCCTTTTCACACATTATGTACTGCAAAACTGTGGAAATTAGATTTCCGAGAAGCATTGTTAATGTACTGCACTTCAGACTGTTAGCGAAGGTACGAGAATGCGGAATAAGTTTCCAGATATGTAGAGTGGCTCGAAGAAGTAATAGAACCCCGTATGATGCCCTCGACGGCGAGTGTTCATCAGAGACAAAGGGTATCGTCAGGAATTTCCCAAGAAAGTGTGATAGGTCCGCTATTATTCTCTATACACACAAAATCATTAGGCGGACAGGCTGGGCAGCGATCTGCGGTTAAGGTGATGAAGCGATGGTGTACGGTAAGGTGTCGAAGTTGAGTAACTGTAGGAAGATACAAGACGAGCTAGACAAAATTTCTAGTTGATGTGATGAGTGGCAGCTAGCTCTAAATGTAGAGATATATAAGTTCATGCGAATGGGTAGGAAAAACAAACCCGTAATGTTCGGATAGAGTGGTAGTGGCAAGTTCTTGTGGGACCAACCTGCTGAGGTCATCACACTACTTAATCTACTTAAACTACCTTACGCTGAGGACAACACACACGCCCATGCCCGACGGAGGACTCGAACCTCCGATGGGGGGAGCCGCGCGAACCGTGGCAAGGCGCCCAAGACAGCGCGGCTACCCCAGGTGACTTCGGATACAGTATTAGTAATGTCCTGCTTGACACAGTTACGACGTTTAATATCTGGGCGTAACGTTGAAGAGCGATATGAAATGGAACGAGCATGTAAGGATTGTGGTAGGGGAGGCCAATGGTCAACTACGCTTTATTGGGAGAATTTTAGAAAGTGAAGTAGACCTTGTATAGGACGCGTAAGGATCACGAAGATAAGATACTATAAATTAGGGCTGATTCCCTCGCTCTATTTGCGAGTGGAACAGGAAAGGAAACCAATACTAGTAGTGCAGGATACCGTCTTCCAAAAACCGCACGATGGTTTGCGGAGTATGTAAGTAGATGAAGATAAGCAATGTGCAGCACGGAAAACAATTCTTATGGCAGCCCCCGACCAATATCCCGTACTATCTTTCTTTCATGCGGTCGATCGAGTAGAATTTCATCGATAATACCTTTTCCAGCAGCTAACTAAGCTGTAATGCATTCAGAAATTCGTGCACCATCTCGTTTTATCGAAGCTGTCCCTTTTCATGAAATTACTTCTAACCGCACGATACACAGAATTGTTGAATTCTACAATATTACTGCGCGATGCGAAATTTCTGTATGGTTGGTCGATCACACCCGCTCAGTTCCGTCACACTATTATTGACTGCAGGTCTAACCAAATGCATGTCATACCCAATTTTTACTCAACTGATATTTCCCGAGTAAAATCATTTGTGTGCTGTTAAACCAACCCACAGATATCTGTGGAGAGATAAACTTTCCTCTCTCTCTGTCCCTCTCCGCAAAGCGTCACCATACACCAAGTTTACTCCCATTCAGTAGGCACGTAGTTTGCATATCCATTGGATCATCCAGCCGTTCTCCTACTTCTCCCACACAGTTCCTGAATGTGTCAGTTGAGACTATGAACTCTCACCTTCCTTACTTCTTCTGTAGCAGCTTCTCCTTTACATATTTTTTGCTTCGAAATACTAAAAAGACTCTTCTGCAGCTCTTTGAGAATACGCGGCCATACTTACTGCTGACGTCTCTGATTTCTTCGTTGTTGTTGTTGTGGTCTTCAGTCCTGAGACTGGTTTGATGCAGCTCTCCATGCTACTCTATCCTGTGCAAGCTTCTTCATCTCCCGGTACCTACTGCAACCTACATCCTTCTCAAACTTGGTGTATTCATCTCTTGGTCTCCATCTACAATTTTTACCCTCCACACTGCACTCCAATGCTAAAATTGTGATCCCTTGATGCCTCAGAACACGTCCTATCAACAGATCCCTTCTTCTAGTCAAGTTGTGCCACAAACGTCTCTTCTCCCCAATCCTATTCAACACCTCCTCATTAGTTATGTGATTTACCCATCTAATCTTCAGCATTCTTCTGTAGCACCACATTTCGAAAGCTTCTATTCTCTTCTTGTCTAAACTATTTATCGTCCATGTTTCACTTCCATACATGGCTACACTCCATACAAATACTTTCAGAAACGACTTACTAACACTTAAAACAATACTCGATGTTAACAAATTTCTCTTCTTCAGAAACGCTTTCCTTGCCATTGCCAGTCTACATTTTATATCCTCTCTACTTCGACCATCATCAGTTATTTTGCTCCCCAAATAGCAAATCTCCTTTACTACTTTAAGTGTCTCATTTCCTAATCTAATTCCCTCATCATCACCCGACTTAATTCGACCTCGTTCCATTATCCTCGTTTTGCTTTTGTTGATGTTCATCTTATATCCTCCTTTCAAGACACCATCCATTCCGTTCAACTGCTGTTACAACTCCTTTGCTGTGTCTGACAGAATTACAATGTCGTCGGCGAACCTCAAAGTTTTGATTTTTTTTCTCCATGGATTTTAATACCTACTTCGAACTTTTCTTTTGTTTCCTTTACTGCTTGCTCAATATACAGATTGAATAGCATCGGGGAGAGGCTACAACCCTGTCTCACTCCCTTCCCAACCACTGCTTCCCTGCGTGAAGAGTTCGACAGAGCACTGAAAGACCTGAGTCGAAACAAGGCCCCCGGAGCAGACAACATTCCATTGGAACTACTGACGGCCTTGGGAGAGCCAGTCCTGACAAAACTCTGCCATCTGGTGAGCAAGATGTATGAAACAGGCGAAATACCCTCAGACTTCAAGAAGACTATAATAATCCCAATCCCAAAGAAAGCGGGTGTTGACAGATGTGAAAATTACCGAACTATCAGTTTAATAAGTCACGGCTGCAAAATATTAACGCGAATTCTGTACAGACGAATGGAAAAACTAGTAGAAGCCGACCTTGGGGAAGATCAGTTTGGATTCCGTAGAAATATTGGAACACGTGAGGCAATACTGACCCTACGGCTTAAGGAAAGGCAAACCTACGTTTCTAGCATTTGTAGACTTAGAAAAAGCTTTCGACAATGTTGACTGGAATACTCTCTTTCAAATTCTGTAGGTGGCAGGGGTAAAATACATGGAGCAAAAGGCTATTTACAATTTGTACAGAAACCAGACGGCAGTTATAAGAGTGGAAGGATTTCTTCGTAGTCTGCCGTTTCTCAAGGTTCGGTCCATGAGCTGCATCTTACAGCAATGTGTGGCCGCAGTAGTTTTGGCCTTCAAAATTCCTGCAGTGTGGCTGCAGTACACAGAATGCTGCGGGATGGGCCGGTGGTATTGCCGACTCAGCGAGCTGTTGCTGGTAGTTGTCGAAGTATGGCCTTTCGTTTCGCTGGTGTTGTGGAGGATACTTCGTTTGACCGCGCCACGCCCGCATCTGTCCTTGTTGTTATGTGCCCGCATCCCGCTCTCAGCCTTGCTTCGTCTTTCTCACGTTGACAGCGCCGGGTCACGTGATGTGAACGTGGGAGGCAGTACTACTGCGCTTCAGTTCGTAACTTGGCAGGGGCACCTGTAGACCCTATACACGGTGTTACAAAAAGGTACGGCCAAACTTTCAGGAAACATTTCTCACACACAAATAAAGAAAAGATTTTATGTGGGCATGTTAGAGCTCATTTTAGTTTCGTCAGTACGTACTGTACTTCTTCGATTCACCGCCAGTTGGCCCAATTGAAGGAAGGTAATGTTGACTTCGGTGCTTGTGTTGACATGCGACAGTACTAGCATCAAGCACATCAGTACGTAGCATCAAAAGGTCAGTGTTCATCACGAACGTGGTTTTGCAGTCAGTGCATTGTTCACAAATGCGGAGTTGGCAGATGTCCATTTGATGTATGGATTAGCACGGGGCAATAGCCGTGGCGCGGTACGTTTGTATCGAGACAGATTTTCGGAACGAAGGTGTCCCGACAGGAAGACGTTCGAAGCAATTGATCGGCGTCTTAGGGAGCACGGAATATTCCAGCCTATGACTCGCGACTGGGGAAGACCGAGAACTACAAGGACACCTGCAATGGACGAGGCAATTCCTCGATAACCCTAATGTTAGCGTCAGAGAAGTTGCTGCTGTACAAGGTAACGATGACCACGTCACTGTATGGAGAGAGTTACGGGAGAACCGGTTGTTTCCGTACCATGTACAGCGTGTGAAGGCACTATCAGCAGCTGATTGGCCTCCACGAGTACACTTCTACGAATAGTTTATCCAACAATGTGTCAATCCTCATTTCAGTGCAAATGTTCTCTTTATGGATGAGGCTTCATTCCAACGTGATCAAACTGTAAATTTTCACAATCAACATGTGTGGGCTGACGAGAATCCGCACGCAATTGTGCAATCACGTCATCAACACAGATTTTCTGTGAGCGTTTGGGCAGGCATTGTTGGTGATGTCTTGATTGGGCCCCATGTTCTTCCACCTACGCTCAATGGAGCACATTATCATGATTTCATACGGGATACTCTATCTGTGCTGCTAGAACATTTGCCTTTACAAGTACGACACAACATGTGGTTCATGCACGATGGAGCTCCTGCACATTTCAGTCGAAGTGTTCGTACGGTTCTCAGCAACAGATTCGGTGACCGATGGATTGGTAGAGGCGGACCAATTCCATGGCCTCCACGCTCTCCTGACCTCAACCCTCTTCACTTTCATTTATGGGGGCATTTGAAAGCTCTTGTCTACGCAACCCCGGTACCAAATGTAGAGACTCTTCGTGCTTGTATTGTGGACGGCTGTGATACAATACGCTATTTTCCAGGGCTGCATCAGTGCATCAGGGATTCCATGCGACGGAGGGTGGACGCATGTATCCTCGCTAACGGAGGACATTTTGAACATTTCCTGTAACAAAGTGTTTGAAGTCACGCTGGTACGTTCTGTTGCTGTGTGTTTCCATTCCATGATTAATGTGATTTGAAGAGAAGTAATAAAATGAGTTCTAACGTGGAAAGTAAGCGTTTCCGGACACATGTCCAATTAACATATTTTCTTTCACTGTGTGTGAGGAATGTTTCCTGAAAGTTTTGCCGTACCTTTTGTTAACAGCCTGTATATGATTGTTGTGTACTGGGACGTAGAAGTATCCAAATGAAGTAACAATGTGTTTGATAATTGAGTTCCTTCTACGAACAAAGACAGTCTGATGAAAAATAATATTCTTGCTGTTATCGTATTAGAAAAGTGGTCCAAATGGCTCTGAGCACTATGCGACTTAACTTCTGAGGTCATCAGTCACCTAGAACTTAGAACTAATTAAACCTAACTATCTTAAGGACATCACACACATCCATGCCCGAGGCTGGATTCGGACCTGCTACCGTAGCCGTCGCTCGGTTCCAGACTGTAGCGCCTAGAAGCGCACGGTCACTCCGGCCGGCTACCGTATTAGAAAATCTGCAGCAGTGAGCCGCAATTGTATTCTAGATTTGTTCCGAAAACGTTTAAAGTTTCTGTTATGTTCATTGCGTGTATCTCCAGATCCATGATTAGCAGCTTACTACATGTCCTTTTTAAGGTTCCGTATCACAGTCGGTAAAAAAGGGAATATTATGGGATCACCTAGTTATCCGTCTGTCTGTCTGTCCGTCCGTCCGTCCATCCATCTATCGGTTAATAATTATTTTTCTCAGGAACGGGTAGAGATATCGACTTTAAATTTATGTATTAAGATCTATGCTCTCTTGGCTGCGAAAGAAAATTACAGATTCTAAGTCAATTTTATTTTTTTAATTTTAATCGTGTGGCAAGGGTCCCACATTGGGCTGGCCGTTCGCCGGGTGCCGGTCTTTCAATTTGACGCCACTCTGGCGACCTGCAATCGATGAGAATCATAGGATGATGATGAGGACAGCACAACACCCAGTCCCTGAGAGGAGAAAATTCCCTGAACCAGCCGGGAATCGAACCCGGGCCCAGAGGATTGACAATCCCTCGCGCTGACCTTTCTTTTATGGAAGATGGATCAGGTAATGGGGTGGCGGAGACAAGGTGGGCAGGGGTCGCAACTCGAGGCCTGGCCACAATGTCTCCTCCCTCCCATCCTAGGGATGTGGTACAAGGGATGCAATGGGTGTATTAGTGTGAATTTTTTTGTTATTTTATTTATTTATTTTTAATTTTTTAATTATTTTTAGTAGTAAGTAACTGAAACTAGTAAGTACACCCGTTGCGTCGAGTTGGGGACGCAAATAACTAAAAACACGCTTATAATTGCAGCAAAGGGCATTAAGAAATAGAGCAAAGTGTGGGGCTAAGGAAGCCATGAAACAAAACCGAAGGGTGGAATTCATACCACCATTAACCTGTGCTGCATCTTGCACTGGATGGGAAACTGCGAAGACCGCATCGGGGACAAAAAGAGGAAATGGGGCAAATACTGCTATAGATTGCGAGGGGACACGACGACACTCTCCAGCTGGTGTATCATCCAGGTATGACTTCTCGCAATGACCAAGGTAGAGCCCACGTTGTACCATGCAGTGTTCTGTCATCGCCTTGTAATTTTAGCTGCTCTTACCCGTGATGTGCCAGCTACGAGGAGGGTCGTGGAACGCACTCCACAAATAATTGGAAAAATATTGTCGATACTTTGGGTTACGAAGGATCTTGCAGTGTCGTTCCTGCAAATAGTTCCAAAAGTCTAAAGTGTCCTTAGTGCCGTCTCGAAACAAATAATGCACTGCATGTCCACAAAGCCACGTCATGGCATTAGTTTTCGCGCGTGGGTAATACGTCTCACTCGGGAATAAGATAGTCTTGGGGTCAATGTGATATGGCGTCACTCGAAGGAAGTATGCTGACATTTGCTTCACTGGGTGGCACATTGCCGTAGACTCGCCACAGCTAAGACAGTGTTCATCGTTGTCTTGAACGCCACAGCTAGAGCACGTGGGTGAGTCTACCATATGGATCGCATGTAGCCTTGATCTGCTCACCTGCTTGCCGTTGACGTCAGTGTGCAGTGTTACGTGGTGAATTGTCCTCCACACTACTCGCCAATTGACGTCCGGGTGCTTCCTCTCCACGACGTTATCGGGTCGTCCACGTTGCAGGACCCGATAAACCGTCTTTGCCGTAGCCACTTGAGTTGCTGGTAAGACAAGTCGAACGTAACTGAGTAATCCCTTCCGCTGACCTTTCTTTTATGGAAAATGGATCAGGTAACGGGGTGGCGGAGGCAAGGTGGGCAGGGGTCGCAACCCGAGGCCTGGCCACGATGTCTCCTCCCTCCCATCCTAGGGATGTGGTACAAGGGATGCAATGGGTGTATTAGTGTGAATTTTTTTGTTATTTTATTTATTTATTTTTAATTTTTTAATTATTTTTAATAGTAACTAACTGAAACTAGTAAGTACACCCGTTGCGTCGAGTTGGGGACACAAATAACTAAAAACACGCTTATAGTTGCAGCAAAGGGCATTAAGAAATAGAGCAAAGTGTGGGGCTAAGGAAGCCATGAATCAAAACCGAAGGCCTGGCCACGATGTCTCCTCCCTCCCATCCTAGGGATGTGGTACAAGGGATGCAATGGGTGTATTAGTGTGAATTTTTTTGTTATTTTATTTATTTATTTTTAATTTTTTAATTATTTTTAATAGTAGCTGTTCCATTCAGCTACCGGGGGCGGCCTCTAAGCCAATGTAATGGAAAGGAATGACAGTTTAGGTCCGATATTTCGAAACTCGCAAAATCACTTACAAAGCCTGTTGATGAACTGTCTATATACAAAATTAAGTTTGGTTGGAATCCTCAGAGCACAAGTCCTATTCACGTTCGGTTTCTTAATTTCTGTCTTTGAGCACATCAGCCTATTTTGCAACGCCCAGTTCTCGGGCAATAAATGTATCAGATTTTTGAAATTTATAGTTATTTCAGTGTTCTCTGAACCACGATAAAAATTTCTAACGTAAATTTTTATTCTCATTTTTCGACAAAAATTACTGACTTCCTTCAGTCCTTCTGCCAAAGCGTTACGAACTTCTGCAACCAAGAGGCGTATAGACCAGAGGTGCAAAATAACTACGTCAAACGTCTGTGTGAATCAAAATTTTTCTTCAAAATCGTGCTTCGACATTCTGTTGAAATTAGTAAAAATATATGTGTCCAGCATCAGTATACGAGTTAAGGTTTAGGGAACAGTTAGTTTATTTAAAAAAAGGAAATCATCCACAAAACTCCATTCCTCTTCTTCTTGGTAACTTTTTCTCTTGTGGAACGCAAAATCAGGAGAAAGCGACTCACTGGCGCTAGCTTTTTCGTCAATTTCACAGCCTGTCTGAACATTTCTGACACAGAAAGGTACTCCCACAAATACGCGGTGTATCAAAAAGTACCAACCGACTGAAAATCATCATAACTGTTAGGATATTAGAGATATGTGCGTGAACAACGTACTGTTGGAAAGAGGAAATTGTCGAGTTTTACATGGATCTCGCTAGGTAGCAGCAGTGTGCGCCCACGTCACTTCTAGTAAAAATAGTGCTGGACAACAGAAAGTGTTTTGTGTTCTAGGTTTTGCGCAATGCGGGTCAGTAATAACTGTTCAATGTGACTTTTGAGGTAGTTGTGATGTGGATTCTCCTACAGCACAGAGCATTAGACGATGGTATGAGCACTGCCGAGAAACTGGTTGTTTGTGTAAAGGGAAATCGCCGTGCCGTCCCCAAGTGTCTCACACAGACGTGGAACGCATCCGCCATAGTTTCACAAGGAGTCTGCAGAAATCCGTTCGCCGTGCAGCTCGGCAGCTCAACATGCCCCCACTGTCCGTCTGGCGTGCGTTACGTCCACATTTACACGTGAAACAATACAAAATTCAGCTACTGCAAGTTCTTCGTGAAGGTGACAAACAGGAACGTGTGGAGTTCTGTAATTTAGTTCCTGGCAAGATGGAGGATGACAGTTTTCGTCGACGCTTAGTGTGTAGTGACGACGCGACATTCCATTTAAACGGAAAGACGAACCGTCATAATGTGAGAATATGGTGTAGGGAACAACCACATGAAGCTGTACAGCTTGAGAGGGACTCTCCAAAATTTAATGTGTTATGTGCAGTGTCACAGGAAAAGGTGTATGGTCCATTTTTCTTAGCCGAGAACACTGTTACAGGAGGCACATATCTCGAAGTGCTTGAGGACTTTCTTTTACCATTGTTGGAGACTGATTCGAACGACTTGACTTACCAACAGGACGGGGCACGACCACACTGGCATGTGGAAGTGTGGGAATTTTTAAATCAAAGGATTACTGAACTATGGATGGGTTTGCACTGGACCAAATGATTCAGATTTACATTGCTGAGTTATTGTGGTCGTTTCATAGCTCTGGTTTCTGTAATAACTTGAGACCAGTGCTTATGAGTATACTTTGTACCCTACAGCAGTGAAGATGATTGTAAGGTGTCTTTTACGAGAGGAAGACATTTTTACCAGTTTTCATAAATTATTGTCTCTTATTGATGTATTCACGATAGTTAGGAAGTGCTGTAGTCCGTAGCCGGCCATAAGTCGGAGAGCATTTCCCACGCTGGCTGGCTAGGTAACTTGGCGACCATATGTCGCTGGTAGTGGGGTGGGGCTCGGCGCTGGACCGTAGCAACAAGCGTCAGCTCGGGAAATAGACACGACAGGAAGTACCGCCATCTTGGCACCAAAGTCACCGATTTTATTTATATTTAATAATTAAAGTCATTTATGACAACCTGAATACTAGGAGGAGCCTCTGGATGTTTAAAACTATTTATCATAATTTTTCCTCGTTAAAATTCACACCCGTTCATTAACAAATGCATATCTTAGTAATTACGAACTTGATCGGAAATCCACGAAGTGTGAAGAAACTAGTAAGAGATACGGACTGCGCGCCAAAGTCGGCAGTCGACGTTAAGAGCTCTTCCTGTCTTCTTCGATGGTAGCCATGCTCTCGGTTACGAGTAGTTTGTGGCATGAGTGTTTCATTATTGATCTAATAGGAATAAAAGTGATATTACGGCATTCTGAATGTTAATTTAGAGTAAATAGATACCTCAAAGTTGATCGACAGCAATTTCAGATAATTAGCTTCCACCGACAGAGACATCCAATGCGCCAATGAAGAATCTGCACGGAACGACATTTACGAGAGCTGCAACGCGCACAGGTAGGAGGAAATCCGACGACACGACCCACCAAGGCGCATCAAGGAAGGTCCGACTTACACTCGCAAACTCCGGGTGGTAATGCTGACCAGTTATACTGTACGTCACATATACCACCCTCTACGGACTCGCGGCTAAGCTGAGTAATAACAGTATCAGTTTAGAAGCGAGGCGATCTTGCATTTGGCATCCCTTGCGACGGAATAAAACTGCGTGGGAGGAAGAGCATTAAGAAGACAGTTGCGAAATCTTGCATGATCACTATATGATTGAAAATCGTTTTTGCTGTCAATAAACCATCAATATTACGGCCGACGCTGACCTTCCTTCCAATTACATTACTGGCCTCCAAGGTCACCAGTCCTGCCTTTAGATGATTATTCGCCGGCCGGTGTGGCAGAGCGGTTCTAGTCGCTTCAGTCTGGAACCGCGCGACCGCTACGATCGCAGGCTCGAATCCTGCCTCGGGCGTGGATGTATGTGATGTCCTTAGGTTAGTTACGTTTAAGTAGTTCTAAGTTCTACGGGACTGATGACCTTAGAACTTAAGCCCATAGTGCTCAGAGCCATTTGAACCATTTTATTTGCTCAAAGCCATTTTTGTGATTATTTCTTGAGGGGTTTATAAAAGGTTCTGTGTACGTGTCTCCGTTACCAAGAACAGTGAATGAACTGAGACAGCGAATAACAGCAGCTGTGGAACCTGTAACTCAATATATGGTCCCTGCAGCGTGGGAACAATTTGAATACCGCTTTGTCATATGTCGTGCATCTCAAGGGGGGCATGTTGAACAGCCATGTGTTTTCAGTTTTCTGTTGATCAAAAAACGAAATTCGTTGTGTATGTTTATTAGTTTCAGAAATATAAACTTGCCAAATGGGAGGATTCTATTTGATACGCTCTGTATTATCCAGCAGTAGTCTTAAGAGGGGTAGGACGTCAAACGGGCCGATTTGGAGCAGGAGAGGCATCACAGGACATTTTAATTTTCAGTGTCTATACTTTTACAAATAAAGTCATAAAACTTTGTGAGCATCACCAGGAAGGATTCAGGATTCACACTCATTTCAGTGGAAGTTCGAAAACGTAACAAAATAATTTTTTTTACTTGTGAAATTTCATCATTTTTTCACTTCTATTGGCTGCGCTTGTTGCTATACGTACACGTTTCTTCATAAGAAAGAGAGATTCTTCCATGAATTTTGCACAGCATACAAACCATACTTACAGGCGAATGAAACTCTATAAATTATTTAATTTATGAAAAAATGAATGAGTTTTGTATTTTAAACTTCATGTTTAGAAAAAGCACAAATTTTATAGTTAATTATCTCAATTTTTACCAAAGATTTTAATAGATGTGAAAAATTCTAGAGTTTCTGTTGTGACTTGGCAAGAGAACCAAGCCACTCTGAGGAAGCCGAAAGGCGCGCGTTTAAGCTCACGCAGGCTGGCGTGAGGTCTGGAACAGTTAAAGGAATAGAGACTAGCCAAAAAAGGTACGTAGCTTCTGGAATACTTAACTTTAATCCATAATTGGTAAACATCGGTTTGACGGTACATGCATCACAAGATAAATAGCAATTGCTAGGTCGTAGCAAATGACGTAGCTGAAGGCTATGCTAACTATCGTCTCGGCAAATGAGAGCGTAATTTGTCAGTGAACCATCGCTAGCAAAGTCGGCTTTACAACTGGGGCGAGCGCTAGGAAGTCTCTCTAGACCTGCCTTGTGGCGGCGCTCGGTCTGCAATCACTGATAGTGGCGACACGCGGGTCCGACGTATACTAACGGACCGCGGCCGAATTAAAGGCTACCACCTAGCAAGTGTGGTGTCTGGCAGTGACACCACAGTTTCATACACCTTACGTATGGTTTGTATGCTGTGAAAAATTCATCGAAGAATGTCTCTTACTTATGAAGAAAAGTATACCTATAGCAACAATTGCTTCCTCTAGTAAGTGAAAAAAATGATGAAATTTCACATGTAAAGAAAATTATTTCGTTATGTTTTCGAACTTCCACTGCTATGAGTGTGAATTCTGAATCCTTGCTGGTCATCCTGACAAAGTTTTACGAATTTATTTGTAGAAGTATAGACAATGGAAATTAAAATGTCCTGTGATGCCTCTCGTGCTCCAAGTCGGCCCGTTTGACGTCCTACCACCCTTAATATTACCAAACTGTTCTGTGTATTATCCAGCAGTAGCCTGTAATATTACCAACGTGTTCTGTGACTGACTCCGCCATACTTCTTCTGTTTTTAAAATGTTCCTACACGAGACATTTGAATTCAGCTTCCGTATTTGTTGTTCTTAAACTCACGATTATCACCTTTCAATAACACAAATGACAGAAAATGCTCGTGTGGTCGGATGTGTTGCCGGACAATATCGCTGGGGTTCACGTTGTCGAGGGTGAGTAATTTCGGCCGCCCCTGCACGCATCCTCTAAAGGCGGGAGCCTCGTATTTCGTTCGCCAGAGGAGCTGGGATGTGAGTGCAGACGTGGCGCTGTTGCAGGCCAAGATCAGCCTGGTGTCTTCGCGGCGGGGCGACCTCACGATCCACCTGACGTCACCGGCCGGCACGAGGGCGACGCTGCTGGCGCGCCGGCCGCAGGACGTGTCGAGGGCCGGCTTCCAGGACTGGCCCTTCATGTCGGTCCACACGTGGGGCGAGCAGCCCTTCGGCCGGTGGACGCTCGAGATCCACAACGAGGGACGCTTCCTGGGTGGGTAGCCGCAGGTGGCTGCGGCGGCGGCGGCGGCGGCGGCGCGGGCTGGCTCTGCCTACTAACACGACGCGACGCAAGCGTTGCACCTCCAACAAAGTTTACAAACATCTCAGATAGCGCACACGCTTCGACTTCAGCCCTGCTGTCTAAATGGGGTGATTCAACTGCACTACTCCAATGGGGGAACAAGGGTTGGTCCAGGGGGGGGGGGGGGGGCGCATGGAATTTCTTGCACCCGAAACCCCCTCCCCCCTCCCCTCCTTTTACTACAAACAGAACTTCCTGTCACCTACACTTTTAACGTGGCGCAGCTGTCTAGGATTTAATAATAATAAAAATAAAATGTATAAAATGATTTCGTATGTTGATAGTTTATTTACTCGTTGTCTTAACATAACTTCCAAGAAATTTCAGTCAATACTGTAGTCTTCTTGCGAATTTATTTGTCAAGCTCTCTATATCAACGCAGTTACTGGACTGGTTCGGCAATATTTATTGCCACCGTCAGATCCATAAAATGGGACAGCTGTAGTTACAGGCCATCTTCAGAATCTGTCATGTACAAAGATAGAAACGAGAAGTTGTTATCTTACAGATTGCCGAACGTTACATACAAAAACTGTAGTATACCAGAATACCATGGAAAATTGCTACTGTTTTAGGCCACCTTAAGTAAAGTGTGATACGGACTTTAGGTAGTGTTACTGCAGACACGCTTTCGAAATTACCATCTAAATGATTTAGTGTTAGGCATAAATTCGCTGTCTGTAAAATAAATACTGTACATAAACGGCTTACAGTGTAGTGTGGACTAGTATGACAGTGGAAGCACTTTATGATATGACATATTGTTATTAAATAAATATATAAGCTAAGTGTACATAAAATGTGATGACTATAGCAAGGGTGTCAAGGTATTAAAATTAGAATATGTAAACGCAGTTACTGGACTAGTTCGGCAACATGTATTGCCATCGTCAGATCCATAAAATGGGACAGTTGTAGTTACATCGTACAGTGCTTAAACGTGTCTGTCACGTTGGGACTATACAATATCCATAAGAAAGTGAAGCAATTACAATGCCTTGCCAGGTGTGCTATCAAAATCGATGTACAACTTGGGATACAAATGGCACGAACAAGACAGATGCATGCCACATCCTGCCCCTTCGTGGCGTAATCTTGACTTCCTTATGCATATTTTATAGTTCTAATGTAACAGAGTGGTTCACCCTTTATATGATGAAACTACCACTGCCCAGTTTTATGGATCGACTATGGCAATACATATTGCTGAAACTAGTAAGCCAGTAATAATGTTAGGTTATCTTGGTAAATAAATTGGTTTTCACACGAAGACTAAAGCACAGATTTATAGATAACTTGCTGCACTGAATGATCATGTCAGCAAACCATAAATTTCAATTCAGTTTTTCTAAAAAGTTTTGTTAGAAAACTTCGGAACTAATTAAGTAATGCTGCTGATTTAAGATGTGTAGTACTAATAAAAGACAACGATTGATATAAAATGATTATGAATACACTGTCATCATTGCACTAGAGAATGTGAAACTTCGTCTTGATCGCTTTTTTATTGTTCAAAATTTACAGTTTTACGTTGTAGCTTTTGGCCATCTTCAGAATCTGTCATGTACAAAGATTGCAATGACAAGTTGTTATCTTACAGAGTGCCGAACGTTACATACAAAAACTGTAGTATACCAGAGTACCATGGAAAATTGCTACTGATTTAGGCCACCTTAATTAAAGTATGACATGGACTTTAGGTAGTGTTAGTGCAGATACGCTTTCGAAATTACCATCTAAATCATTTAGTGGTAGGCATAAATTCGCTGTCTGTAAAAAAAATACTGTACACAAACGGCTTACAGTGTAGTGTGGACTAGTATGACAGTGGAACCGCCTTATGATAAGACATATTATTTTTAAATAACTATATAAGCTAAGTGTACATAGAATGTTATGACTATAGCAAGGGTGTCAAGGTATTAAAATTGGAACGGCACTTGAAAGGCAGGTTGTTCGTCAGTATTGTCACTGCCCCGTGGCTGCCCTGTTTACCTTCAGTTGGGACGGAGCGGGGAGATGACGGCACTGGCTGGGGTGCATTCAGCGGAGCCGCGACCTGCGGCGTCGGGTGGGAGGGAGGGAGGGAGGGAGGGAGGGAACGAATGCTGGGCAGCGTCCACTGCAAGATATCCCGTCGCGCTCGCCGTGTTGATACATCAGCAGACCTTCAAAGACGTCACAGTAGGGTTTCGTCTGAAGTCGTTTGGTTCATTAAGCGGGCGTTGTAGGCATGTCTTACCTTATACAAATACATCCATTTCTTCCAGTATGTTCAGCATGTAGCTTTCCAGTGCTTTATGTGAAATTCCTTGACTGTCGTGTATATTGCCCTCTGTATGTTGGTATGTGTTCAGTTAATTACCTAGGGCAGTTTTCTTCTCTTCATAGAGATGTTCCCTAACTCAGATGTCAAACTTGCTGCCTGTTAGTTGAATATATAATTCATTAGTCTTAACAATTATGCTGTGCAACAGAATTAAAGGACGACTTTTTCGAAACCCAGTAATTGTCTATCATTCTGATGCATTAGTTTGAAACTTGATTCAAAGGCACTTACACCAATCTCTGTAATAGTGGTGAAGAGTAGCACTCTGCGACATCAGCTGCCCAAAGTTATTGAGTATTTTAAAAATACCCCTTTACAGAGAGAACCTGCAAAGTTCTCCGAGGCATCTGCTGGCAGGCAACTAACCTAGGAGATGTGTTAAGTGGTTTCCTACCTGCAGGCACCTAGGGTTACTTCAAATATTTTCTCTGTAAATATACATTTCTAAATTCTTAATAAATGTGGGCAAGTGCCACAGAGGGTTTTGCTAAACTAGGGGACTTAAAGGGATTCTCTGAGGTTTTATCAAGCATGTGTCAATGTCACACCCTTCAGTGATCACATCATTGAAGGGTGTAAAACAGGAGCTCTGAAAAGGCATAACGACACTTTGCTGCTTACGATCACAATCAAATTTCGACGAATGTTTTTTTAACTGAGTCTAGTGGCTTCATTCTGGACATCAGAGCAATAATTGCGGTCGCACTGTATTCCAAAGGGGTGAGATGTGAGATAACGTTTTATGATGTCCCGACCCGTGATGTCCAACGAAAAGTTTTGTCGTCAGTGCAAAAGGTTGACAAGGACGTCTTCCTGGTCCTCAGAATACTGCAAAATGTCGTTTCCGACCTCGGAGGGTGTTGGTATCAACGCCACAAGGGAAGACATGATTTCATTTACGCTATTTATGGTCACCCTCAGACGCTTCTTCGTATCGGTTTTGAGGCAATGTTTCTGGAATGTTTTCCTCAGTCACCCATAAGAAAACAGTCCTGGACATCGCGGTTCTCCCCTCTATCATAGAGGCGTCAAAAGAATGGGTGAAATGGGGGGAAGAGGGGATGTGACGATCTGCCCATCGAATGGCACGTTCAAGGTGGAGTTGAGCAGAATTGCAGTGAAATTTGGTGCCGTTGTGATACCATTAATTCACTTGATACCTCACATGAACTTCCGAGCTCTTGCGTTGTTTTCGCATGTGTCGACAGTGAGGTGTTTGAAGCGTCGACGAGTCTGAGGGTAACATCGCAGGGTGCCAGGATTTTGAACCATAAGAGAGGAAGATTGTAGGAACCTTTGAGCCAAATTTCAAACTTATTTGTCCGAATGGGAGACAGTTAAGCGGTTTTGAAGAAATGATACTTTAGTTCTGTTGCGCAATGTAATTTTATAAAATTTTGGAAGTTTATTTTCTACAAGGTCAGTTCTTGCCTTATACTACAAGTTTTAGATGCTTCGTTCAGTAGTGTGTCTACACCTACGCTACCTAACGGCCTCAGCTTATTTTACTTACGGCAGAACCTCTCACCAAATAGTAGCACTAGTTCGTCGCATATATACACTGATCAGTCAGAACACATATGACCGTCGACCTACTATTGATATAAACACGTCCACGCAATAGCAGCGTCACCTGGCAATGAATGGTTGCTAGTCAGACACACGCACGGTGCATGTAGTTGGGTTGTTTGGGGGAGGAGACCAAACAGCGAGGTCATCAGTGTCATCGGATTCGGGAAGGACGGGGAAGGAAGTCGGCCGTGCCCTTCCAAAGGAATAATCCAGGCTTTTGCCTGGAGAGATTTAGGGAAATCACGGAAAACCTAAATCATGATGGCCGGACGCGGGATTGAACCGTCATCCTCCCGAATACGGGTCCAGTGTGCTAACCACTGCGCCACCTCGCTCGGTGTGCAGGTAGTATCAGTGTGCGTTCTGTCCGTGTGTAGAATGGGGAAGGTGCGTGATCTATGGTGTTTGACGGAGAGCAGATTGTAATTTACAGGAGGCTCGGCAGAAGCGTTTCCGAAACTGTACGAGTTGTTGGGTGTTCGGGGAGTGTTGTAGTGAGAGTCTTGAACAAGTGGCGAAACCATACTGAAACAATGTCCAGACGTTATGGGGTTGGGCGGCCAGATGGCAGACCTCGTAAGCTGTGCAGACTGGTAAAAGAGGACAGGCGGCGTACTGTGTCTGAACCCACAGTGCATAGAAGGGTGCTAATGATGGGCCTCCACGGCCGACTATTCATGCATGTGCCAATGTTTACACTACGATATCGGCAACGAAGACTGAAATGGGCACATGACCATCGGCACTGGACGTTGACGCAGTGGCAAAACGTTGCACGTCTGATGGTTCCCGATACCTACTTCATCAAGCCGCTGGTAGGGCGCGAATCCTTCGTCTGCTGCTTGAAATCTGTACTGTGGGATGGGGAGAAGCTGTCGTCGGCTCCGTTATGTTCTGGGGAACACTGACATAAGCATCCGTGGGTCCAGTGAAGCTTGTGCAAGACAACATGACGGCCAAGGAGTTCCTTACATTGGCTGCAGACCACGTACATCCCTTCATCACGACCATGTTTTCCGACGGCAGTGGTATATTTCAACAAGGTAGTGCGCCACGTCACGACGCCAGGGGTGTGATGGGGTGGTTCGAGGAACTCAATGGCGATTTCCACTTGATCTCCAGGTCTGAACGCGGTCGAACACATCTGGTATGTGACTGAAAGTGGCGACGGAGTTCATCGCTCCCTCCGTTAAATTTACGGGAATGTGCAAATGCGGTGCCAACTCAAAGGCCTCATTGCTTCCATTGCACGACTCGCCTCCCCTGTTATCCGTACCAGAGGTGGACTACCGGCTGTTAGGTAGGCAATCATAATGTTCTGACTGATCAGCGAATGATGTGTCTCATAACAGTCGTCAGGAGCATTTTCTCTCGTATTTCGACAGACATTTGAAATTTTGTTTCTTTTTTTTATAATGTGTAGCGTCAGTCACCGCAGAAGATTACCGCTCACGCAGTATATGACAGTATATGATGCGACGTGTAGTGTCGGCGGGAAGCGTCGGTTTGTTTCCCGTTACGAACAAATTATTTTTGAAGCGGAACTTTACGCACCCATTCGACAGAGTTGTTCCAAACTAGTTTGTTGAGATATTCGATTATTGGCATGTATTAACAGAGACAGTAAAACAAGGAGAATAACAAGTAATGCAGCAACGACAACACCGCCCTGGCCTGCACTGCCTTGTACCGCATACAACAGCGCTACGCAGTCGCTCCTGGTGTACTGGCTATTCTCTCTGTTCCTGGTAATGCGTATCGATAAAAGTTTTATCTCACTAGACTAACTTGGGGCCGCTTTTTCGAATTCAGATTTAAAAATCATTTTGTTCGTAACTGGAAACAAACCGACTCTTTCCGCCGAGTCTGGGCGTCGCGTCAAAGAAGTAATGGACAGTACTTGTTTGTGGTGGCTGCCGCCACACACTGCAAAAAATAAAGAACATTTTAAATGCTGTCATAATGTGCTCATTAAGAAGTATAAATTTACGTTAAAGTTTTGGCACAATCAGACAAGTCTTAGAGTTAGAACCTATCTAGACCTCTTGAGGCAGTGTACCTCAAGGTGCCAAAATTACCCAGACTATATTCATCCAGTATTTGAGAATGAGAGCCCTTAGTGACTTCCAAAAAACTTCGACAGTAATTTTAAACCTTTTCCGTATATATTTACCACTTACAGTGCCACAAAACACTGAATCGAAAGAAGGGTACTGCCTGTTAAATGTTGGTTCTTCATTCGATAAAACATCGACATAAAAGAACTAGATTTTCAGAAGAATGTCTTTGCTTTTGTAACTTACTTTCACAATGATTAAGCCTAAAACAAACTGTATGACTCTATGCACTGTTTGCTAAAAAATTTCTTAAGAGAAGGTATAAATGGTTATAACTTTCTCCATTTTGAACGTTTCATAGGGCTATGGAAAATAAGGGGAGACTAATAAAACCAATGTAACCATCGTTTCGTGTCTTTAGCCGTAGATGTATTAGAAGCTTAACGTCAATTATTTAACACGGTAAATCTTTAATGTGAAACAGAAAAGGTTCTTCAAAATTATATTTATTTCGTTATTTTAGCTTCTTGCCCATTTCAGGTGACAACTTGATACCACGAAAACAGATAAAATGATGTAACACTAACACAAATATTATACGGCAAAAGTGATGACATGTGGAGTGTTAACATAGTAAAGTATTACAAATTTGTGTTTGGAGAGGGCCTGCCTTGAGAAAAACACAGTTTTTCTTTTTATTCCCCAGACATGTTCCGCTGAAGTTTCAGAATCATTAATGAGTTATTTGTTTTCTTCTTTCTACTACATGCTGTGAATTTCCTGGATTTTATGAAGTTTAATGCAGTTGTTTTGTTTTACACTTTGTCATTTTTTTCTGGTTTCCCCATTATCTTCACAGTGAAGGCATGTAGTAAGTAATTTTTCGTGCCACTGGTTACGAAGAAACACGGACGAAGAGCTTTGACCTTCAACAGACGATGAAAAAATAAAACTGAATTTACAGTTTCAGTCTAGTATTTGTAACTAAAACATTACAAGGGAAAATGAAGTTGGCCATTTAATACTAAGTTTCCATTCCGCGTCATAAGTTGTAGATTTCCGGTATTTCCAATAGTATCATCTCTCTGCTTTGTTGAACACAATGTAAAACTTCACATTATTCATCATATGTGTGGGTTTCTGCTAAAAAATGATCGGTAAACTTCGACTCTTTCTTTCTTAATCTACATCTCCTGTCATATTCAGATAACCTAACTGCCACAGTTCTGCCTCTCTGCCAAATACGTACACTGCACAGTGCTTGCAAGTGATTTTATGCTGACCGGTCTGTGTCAAGGTTGCAATCGCCTTTACTATTGAACAAAGATGTTAATATGCTTTCGATATTGTAAGACGCCGGTCTTTAGTTGCAATAATTTAACGTTTCAACAAGGTTATCTGAAATTTTGCAAGTTTTTGTAACTGCTAACTGGTTCCTGTTGGCCAACGTACAGAAACAGTGTAATTTTACGCGTTTTCTTTGTTCATAGTGTATTATCAATCAAGACAGGACAGAGTTCCATTATTTGAATCTGCCTTGCAAACAGAACTACAAACTGTCAAATATGTCGCTTTCAAAAATGGTTACGAAAAAAGAAAACGGCTAAAATTGCACTACTTCTGTACTTTGGCCAACAAGAACCAGCCAGTATTTATAAAACCTGGTGCATTATGTCATATATGGTCAGAATTTTATTTAACCTTGAAATAAATCTAAACTAAATGTTACATTTATAATACCAACAGTATATCAAAATTTTTATTCAGTAGTAAAGTATACTGCAACCTGTGACAGAGTGTGGTGTGTATAAAATCACTTGTAAGCCCTATGGATGAGTAAGTACGGATTGGCAGGTCAGGCAGCGCTGTAGCAATTAGATTATCTCAATAAGTACGGAGCTGGAGATCAAGAAAGAAAGATTCAAAAGTTTGCCGATCATCTTTTAGCAGAAGCCCACTGATATGATGAAGAATGTGGAGTTTTTAGATTCTCTTAAGAAGAGCAGAGATATGTACCTATTGGAAATCTACAAGCATTTGACACAGAGTGTCAGCTTACAAGGTACCCCTTGATCGCGGGGTCGCAAGCTCATTCTTCAATAAAGCTCATTTGACAGTGCTAACAGTTTTGACAGGAGAAATATCAGTTGCTAATGACTCACATGTGCATCAGGAGAGCGATAGGAAATGAGTGTCGGGGAGGTGCAGAGATCAACCTTCCATGGGATTTATGTACACTACTGGACATTAAAATTGCTACACCAAGAAAAAAAGCAGATGATAAACGGGTATTCATTGGACAGATATATTATACTAGAACTGACATGTGATTACATTTTCACGCAATTTGGGTGCATAGATCCGGAGAAATCAGTACCCAGAACAACCACCTGTGGCCGTAATAGCGGCCTTGATACGCCTGGGCATTGAGTCAGACAGAGCTTGGATGGTGTGTACAGGCACAGCTGCCCACGCAGCTTCAACGCGATATCACAGTTCGTCAAGAGTAGTGACTGGCGTATTGTGACGAGCCAGTTGCTCGGCCACCATTGACCAGACGTTTTCAGTTGGTGAGAGATCTGGAGAATATGCTGGCCAGGGCAGCAGTCGAACATTTTCTGTATCCAAAAAGGACCTTACAGGACCTGCAACATGAGGTCGTGCATTATCCTGCTGAAATGTAGGGCTTCGCAGGGATCGAATGAAGGATAGAGCCAAGGGTCGTAACACATCTGAAATGTAACGTCCACAGTTCAAAGTGTCGTCAGTGCCAACAAGAGGAGACCGAAACGTGTAACCAATTGTACCCCATACTATCACGCCGGTTGATACGCCAGTATGGCGATAACGAATACACGCTTCCTATGTGTGTTCATCGCGATGTCGCCAAACACGGATGCGACCATCATGATGCTGTAAACAGAACCTGGATTCATCCTAAAAAATGACGTTTTGCCATTCGTGCACCAAGGTTCGTCGTTAAGTACACCATCGCAAGCGCTCCTGTCTTTGATGCAGCGGCAAGGATAACCACAGCCATGGTCTCCGAGCTGATAGTCCATGCAGCTGCAAACGTCGTCGAACTGTTCGTGCAGATGGTTGTTTTCTTGCAAACATCTCCATCTGTTGACTCATGGATCGAGATGTGGCTGCACGATTCGTTACAGCCATGCGGATATGATGCCTGTCATCTGGACTGCTAGTGATACGAGGCCAATGGGATCCAGCACGGCGTTCCGTATTACCCTCCTGGACCCACCGATTCCATGTTCAGCTAACAGTGATTGGATGTCGACCAAATCGAGCAGCAATGTCGCTATACGACAAACCGCAATCTCGATAGGCTACAATCCGACCTTTATCAAAGTCGGAGACGTGATGGTACACATTTCTCCTGCTTACACGAGGCAGCACAACAACGTTTCACCAGGCAGTGCCGGTCAACTGCTGATTGTGTATGAGAAATCGGTTGGAAAGTTTCCTCATGTCAGCACGCTGTACGTGTCACCACCGGTGCCAACCTTGTGTGAATGCTCTGAAAAGCTAATCATTTGCATATCACAGCATTTTCTTCCTGTCGGTTAAATTTTTATGGCCAGTAGTGTATTACACTTCACAAAATGGACATTTAAGAAATATTCAAAATAAACCATTAACTTGCGCCATGAAGGTCGAATGAAAAATGGCGCACTGCACTGATACAAATGTTCACACAATCAAGTTCGAAAGCGAACTCGTTGGGAGCACAAACCATGCAGGACGTTGAGCTAGATGTTCACTCTTAAGAAAAGCAAATTGAATCAAATTGGTGTAATGGGATGATGAAAACTGATAGGATGTGTGGCACGCAACCAGATGTGAAACTATTTCGTGGGGCTTATCGCGAAACTGGCTATGCTTTAAGGCATAGCTGTGGACAGTGGGGTACTATGTTTTATAAAGACGGAAAACTCGAACATCCAGAAGCTCATTTTATCCAGTGGTTCAGGCTTGTATGAACTGCGATGTCAGACTCTTTTTAGGAGGAATAGTTTGCTCTAAAGGAGTGTGATTTTTTATGCACAAACCAAGGTTCAAGCAAATCAAAGTTATTTTGACAAGCTCTTGGCCAAAAGCAGAGCTCATACCACATTGTAGTTCTCTTACGCCCATTTTCCCACTCTTGCTTGCTCTGACGTAAAAATTCCCTACTGTCCTGGCAAAATCACGCACTCGAGAGACGATCATATGGAGCAGAACAACTCCAACTTCTCGCAGCACAATAAATAGTTTTCCAGCCAATTTACCACCCAGATTAACAGTTGGCACAATTGTACACGAATGCGTTAAGGCATTGAAGGAATCTTCATACAACTCTCTTGGTATCTCTAACTTCCAGGGTTCCTTTCGCATGCAGTTCGTCTTCAAATCCCGGTTGGTCGAAGGTGAAAACAAATTCCTTACTGAACTATGGGAAAAGTTTGTTTATCTCATCTGCACATTTTCGGGCCAGTTCCGCAGTTTGCTGTGCATCGTCACGTTGACACTTCGTTCGAAATTTCGTTGTCTTACGTCTTGTAATTCTGTAGCACTGTTAGAAGTTATGCAACCATCCACTGCTTCTCTTGAAATCACTCTAACCTTTGGCGCGCGCAGTTTGATATGCGTAATTGCACATTCTGTAAGTTATATCGCGCACCTTGAAATGCGCAAACATTGGAACAAGTGCGTCTTGTGCTGCCTTGAACACCCGTGGTTTTTCTAATGCACTGCGCATGTCATATTTCTGCGGACTTACTCGAAATCTGTTTGAATTGCTTTTTACTAAGGTGTGAATGATCTTCCACGTATTTTTAGCTTCCGCTCCTTGGGAAACGATTCTCTTTTGTTACGTTTCGCTGGAGACGGGATTTTGTGTCTCCCTGTCCGACAAGGGTGATGAACTGCATGACTCGACACCTTTTTCTATATCAGTTATACTTGTTAAGCACTTATAGTCGTCATTGTACTCCTCATGTATGTCATCTGCACAGCCGAGCGTATACGACACCACACATTCCACTGATTCATCTTACAGAAACGTTAATATTTCATCTGCCACTTCTTTCCCAGTCTGGTGAAACGTCAACTTCGGCAACTGTTGTTGTAGCTATGCTGCAATGTTTGCTTTGTTTATCGTTGCCATTTCTCTGCTTTGTATCAACACCACTAACATTGCAGTACTGTTGTGAGTTATCCGTCGGCTAAGCACTTCAACTACGTTCGCTATCCATTCTCAACTCCCGCCCCCCCCCCCCCCCCCTGTCATTAGCAGCCAGTATTGTAGTTATATGCTAGACGCTGGTGACGACTGCCGTACGCGTCATTGTCTTTTCACGATCTGACACTCACTGTTCCTCGTTAGCATTCAATGATAAAACTCAATTTTCTGTTTCTCCTGCATTAAATTTAATTTACTTACAAGTACTATATTGACACTGTTAATATGGCTTTACTCTCTCATTAACTGTTAAATGTATTTTCACATAAAAAACTTTGGTTCTTTTCCTAGTTAATGTAAATATTTGTACATGTGATTTGAAAATGTGATACTTTCCTATGTAAACACTCCACACGTTATCAATTTTGTTATGTTTTTTGTAAATATTATCTGTGTAAGTAACACGTCCCTTTCGCTGTGTTTGCGACATTCGGTTGTCACATGAAGGTGATGTATAAACCCGAAACCGGTTCGTGAGATAATGGTTATAATTCTGCTGAACATTTAATATCATTATCACGTTATCCCAAGCACAGACAGAAAATTGCTACTATAGGGAAATGTTTCAATTTAAACAATGACAGGAGTTAACTTGCACACTTCAGCTTCCTAGGGATGTCAGATGCCGTCAAAAATAGGTACACATCTTACTATGTAGATAAGTCTTACTTGAGTCATGTAGTAATACAGTCCTTTCCGCACGTAGAACAGGTAGCGAAAATTATAATATGGGTGCTGATGTGACAGTTCGACATTATATCCTTGAAGATGTGTCTCAGCCGGTCATTTGCTCCGCTCTGGGACGGCTCAATGTAGACGACATATTCATAGCCAGGCTGCAGGGACAAAGGTGGACAATTTCACGGTTGTTCCTTGCAGCCAAGTACCTTTCTAGGTAATGACGCATCCATCGTTTCTAAAGACCGTTCACTTGACTAAAGGGCTGTTGCTAAAGACTGAAAGGAAGCACAGGTCACACCAATATTCAAGAAAGAAAATAAGTGTAACCCATTGAATTACAGACTCATATCACTGACCTCAATTTGCTATAGGATTTTGGAGCATATACTGTACTCGAACATTATGAATCACCTTGAAGAAAATGTCTTATTGGTACATAACCAACACGGTTTCAGAAAATATCGCTCTTGTGCAACACAGCTAGCTCTTTATTCCCATGAAGTAATGAGTGCTTTCGGCAAGGGATCTCAGATCAATTCCATATTCCTGGATTTCCAGAAGTCTTTTGATACCGTTCCTCACAAGCGACTATTAATCAAATTGAGTGCGTATGGAGTATCGTCTCAGTTGTCTGACTGGATTCGTGATTTCCTCTCAGAGAGGTCACAGTTCGTAGAGATAGACTGTAAGTCATCGAGTAGAACAGAAGTGATATCTGGCGTTCCGCAAGGGAGTGTCATAGGCCCTATGCTGTTCTTGATTTACATAAATGATCTAGGTGATAATCTGAGCAGCCCCCTTAGATTGTTTGCAGATGATGCTGTAATTTACCGTCTAGTAAAATCATCAGACGATCAATTCCAATTACAAAATGATCTACAGAGAATTCCTGCATGGTGCGAAAAGTGGCAATTGGCACTAAACAAAGAAAAGTGCGAGGTCATCCACATGGGTACTAAAGGAAATCCGATAAATTTTGGGTATAAGACAAATCGCACAAATCTAAGGGTTGTCAATTCGACTAAATATCTAGAAATTACAATTACGAGCAACTTAAATTGGAGAGAACACACAAATAATATTGTGGGGAAGGCGAAACAAAGACTGCGCTTTGTTGGCAGAACAGTTAGAAGAGACAGCGTACATTACACTTGTCCGCCCTCTGCTGGAATATTGCTGCGCGGTGTGGGATTCACGGAGGATAACGAAAAAGTGCAAAAGAGGATAGCTCGTTTCGTGTTATCGCGCAATAGTGGTGAGAGTGTCACTGATATGATACGCGAGTTGGGGTAGCAGTCACTGAAACAAAGGTTTTCTTTGCGGCGAGATCTATTTACGAAATTTCAATCACCAGCTTTCTCTTTAAAATAAGAGTAATCAGAGCTCGAATGAAAAGATTTAAGTGTTCCTTTTTCCCACGCGCCATTCGCGAGTGGAATGGGAGTGAAGTAGTATGAAAATGGTACGATGATCCCTCTGCCAGGCACTTAAATGTGAATTGCACAGTAACCATGTAGATGTAGATGTAGATGTAGAGGAAAATCAGCCGGTATTGGTGATAACAGCGTGCTGTTAGCTTAGCATCAAGCTCATTTTGCTTCGCATAGACACGAAAAGACTGTCAGAACATTATTTAGGACACAAGTATTTGAACGATTTATGAGCGAAACATATTCTTTAACTCGAAATAAACACCAACCAGTCTGTGGTGGCCGGTTTCAGTATGATATCAGATGACCTAATCTGCCAAACCGGAGCTCAAACTCCAATATCGTGGATAAGTCAAAGCTTTTTTTGTTTTTCCTTTATTGACTTACCTGGACAGAAGGACATATACACTTACTATTAAAGCAATTTAAGAAACCTTTCTTGATGTTGGAAAGTAGGGGTAATGGTAGCCAAACGACTGGAAAATATACTTCTGACACGACAGACTGTTCCGAGAATTCAGACCCGACAAGTAGCAAACAGATGAGGTAAAGAGTTTTTCTTACATTAAATACCCATAAATGCATATACTTCTAACCACAGATAACATATGGCTACTAAAGCAACGTCAAATGTGATAAAAATTGTAAACAGACACACAATCCAAATCGATCATACTGTGCGCTAAATTAGAGTCATCTTCATGCTTTAGGTTTTTTTTTCTGTGTTGGTCCAGTAAAGAGCATCTGCACCAGATGGTGTCAGCCATATATTTGCCACGAGACACACATGCGAAACACACCTCGTAGTAGCTGATGTGAACTGGTGGAGACATGGCTGCGTATATCACACTACCGCCCACAAGGAGTACATGAAGATGATTCCATGTAGCTGGAACCGCTCTCGAGATGAGAGAGCGACTCTTGACACACATCACCATTGGACACTGGGAACACAATATGTCCTGCTGCGCTACTAACCGCTGCTGCTACGTGTGTGATAGTGGTGCGCGTGCATGCCTGGGTGTTTGTGCGTGTGATTGCTGGCGTGCAAGACAGGCGCGTCGTGGCGAGGCGAGGCGAGGCGAGGCGAGGCGAGGCGAGGTGAGGTGAGGTGAGGTGGCGCGTGGCGGCGCAGGGCGCGCCAATCTGCAGGAGTGGGCGCTGGTCTTCTACGGCACGGCCGAGCCACCGGACGGAGCGCTGCCGCCTCCGGGGGCGGCGGGGGTGGTGGGAGCGCCGGGGGCCGCGGGCGTGCCCGCCTCCGGTGTCGGGCCACGCGGGGGCTTCCTGGGGGCGGGGCCCGCCGCCGCCCGGCCTCCCATCGCCGCGACGCCGGCGCCGCCACCGAGGTCCAAGCCGAAGGTCAAGAAGCAGAACTTCCGCGGCGGCAACCGCACTGGCGCCGCCAAGAGCCGCACCACCACCACCACGACCACCACGACCGCAGCTAGCGCCGCGACGGTATTGCCCGCCGTCGCGACCACGCCGCCGCCGCCGGCCGGCCCCGGCGCAGCCGCCGCCGCCTCTCGCGGTCCTGCGGCCACGCCGGCCCCCGGCGCTCCCCGCCGCCTCCCGCCCCCGCCACCACCACCACCGCCCCCAGCGCAGCCGTCGGTGCTACGCGGCGACGTGACCATCATGCTGCAGCCGGCGCCGTCGGAGCCGCTGGGCCGGCCGCAGATGCCGGACGCCTTCCGCAAGTACACCAAGGTCAACGTGCTGGTGATGAAGGAGCCGGCGGCGGGTGTCTCCGTGGCGGAGCTGTCGCGCGATCACACGCTGCGCCTGCCCACAGGCAAGCCCCGCTCCCCGCCCCCAGTCACCGCCTCCACTCCACGCCAACCCCGCACCGCGCTGTCCCTGCCCAGCTGCACCCAAAGCCACCGGTAACATCGAGGAACCATGCTAGGCTGCCGTTCACGGTCGAGCTGGAACATTGCTGCTCTCCTAGCTTTGCCATGAAGGCTTCGGCGTTTCTTGGCTAATCTCAGCAACTTGTTTAATTATAATCGTACGGGATCTTTCTCACGGATGAACGGTCAGTGTGTAGTCTTGATGCAAAGAAGATCCATCTTCCATGCTGGGTGCTCTGTAGCAATTTTTAACTGTCGGGATCTCACAAGTGAAATAAAGTAGCGGCTGTGAAATTGAAAGTCAGAACTACCGCTTGGGTCATGTTCTTATCCGTCGCATATTTTTCCATCCCTTACGTACAGTGAAACTCTAAGGAAGTGTTGAACCAGCTTTTGATCGACATCGCACCATCTGTTGCGTCACTTTTTTACGAGTTGAAAGTCTCATTCTGTAACAGTCATGGAGTCAATCGTAGAAATAGAACTCAAGATACGATACAGCAATGTGTATGCTCATACGATCTTCGAAAAGCTATTTAGTTCTTTTTTAAACATTTTTATGCAGCGACAGCAACTGATATTGTTTATATAAGAATATACCGCCTACAGCTGCAGGTTAACTTTATCGTTTACCTAGGTTTCAACGTTAGTAATAACATCTTCTTCAGAACATGCAAAGAGTTAATATTACAATGTGCTAGTAAATTATGTTAGATATGGTCATCCTACAGGATGCAACGTGTAGTACTTACATAAAATATATTCAGTTCTGTGCTATCTGGTGCAGCAGTTATGTGTATGTGTGTTTTCCTAAGGGCCCCTAGACTTACACACTACGTAAACTGGCTTAAACTAACTTATGCTTAAAACAACACACACAGCCTTGCCCCAGGGAGGACTCTAACCTTCGGCGGGAGGGGCAGCGCAATCCGTGACATGGCGCCTCAAACCGCGTAGTAGTTAAGAAACCGAAATGGAAACCAGCTACACGAACAGCTGCATTTTCTGTTTATTCATGCTCAGATGAAAAACGAAGGAAATTCTTGTCCACTTCTTTCCCTGCACCAGAATGTGTGTATCCAGAAATTCACGTTAACGTAAATACCTACTTCACAAGCCATTCATTTTTCATTTAAACATTGTTGACCAGTTCGTATTTGTGGACTGCATAACCGCTCTCCTCCTTTCTTTCTGCTCTGTGGTTTCCTCATCAAGTCGTTTTCTTTTTGTTCCATCTCTCCAGTAAATGTTTTTCGTTATACACGCATACGTTATTCGTCTGTGGCTGCTATCCCCATTCCACCTGTGAATATGTCAGGCGGTGGTATTAAGCACTTTGGCAGCCTCTTTATACGACCTACTCCCTCATTTTAGTCCGTGTCATCGTCAGTGACATGTAGCGGGTGCAGTACTGTTCAGTAATATGAAAATATTACGTCTCGATGTCAGAGTATATTTTTTTCACATACGACCGGTTCTAATGTCATGTTCACCATCAGCTGATACAAAATGTTTTGCTTCGAGTAGCACGTTAATGTGAACTACAGTTTCATAAACAGTGGTCTGTTGCTGAACTGCAATTCACCCTGACGTACTGTTCAAAGCCATGCGTATTATAAGTGATGATGGTGAACGGGGCATTGAAGCAGATTATATGCGACAACAAATACTCTGAAAATTGATTACAACTGGATGGATTAAAAAGCTGTTCACCAAGCAGGAGAAGGAGAAAACACGTACAAACATTAAGGAAATTTTAAAGCCAGTCCTTTATCCTTCATCCCTCTCCCCTTTCCTTCAACCCTTCTGCCAGGAGAAGAAATCAGTGGGTCCAAGAGCTTGCACATTTCCTTAACTTTTGTATGTGTTTTCTCCTGCGCCCGCTTAGAGAGTAGATTTTTTGTCTGTCTAATTGTATCAATTTTTCAAGAATTATTTTCGTTAAAAATGCTCGGAGATCGAGATACAAGCTTTGTATTACAGCTCAGTAGATTTTTGTCATTGTTCATTACGTCTGATTTCTAACACCGAGCCACCAATTCCTTACAACTTCATAGGATCAGACAAACAAATCTGTTGGATCCAGAATGAGATTTTCAATCCGCAGTGGAGTGTGCGCTGATATGAGACTTCCTGGCTAAGCCATATCTCCGCAATATCCTTTCTTCCGGGAATGTTAATTCTGCAAGGTTCGCAGAAGAGCTTCTGTGAAGTTTGGAACGTAGGATACTAGGTACTGGCAGAGTTGAAGCTGTGGGGACGGATCGTGAGTCGTGCTTGGGTAGCTCAGATGGTAGAGCACTTGTCCGCGAAGGGCAAAAGGTCCCGAATTCGTCTCGGTCCGGCACACAGTTTTAATCTGCCACGAAGTTTCAAATCTGTTGGATGTTAGACTTTCAGCATATTCATGAGACTAAAATAGGCTGTCTCTTTCCGTTTCATTTCAGTTTAATTACTAGATTCATAAAAGATGTCTTCTATTATTTGGAATGTCAGACTGTGTGCTATCATAAACACTCTCGCAGTTTGCTCTGTTTCACCTTATTGCTGTGCAGTCACACTTTTAATGCTACTTTTCTTTATATACAAGCCTCGACGATGAAGTTTCTTCAGTTTTCTTTTAGCAGAGGAACATCGGCAACTTAGGCAATGCAGCACGCCATCACTTTATCCCTATTTTCCACATTTTGGAAAGTGATTTTGGAATTCCGTATTAATTTATTTATTACCTGATTGTACGGTACTGGTAGTAAAGCGAAACGTTTCTCCGGGATATCTTTCCTCCCCTGGTTATCACTCGGAACACTGTTTGTGAGAAATGAATATCAGTCACCCAAATTAAAAAGAGTACATGGACATCTTAATAGTACCGAAGTACATTACGTGTCTTAACTTCGATTAGCACTGCAGTGAAGCGCGACGATTATAACAAGGAAGATTTCGGTTTGAGGTGAAGGGGTCACAAATACACTTTTATTTCGACGTCGAATCGAGATACCATTGTACTACTGCGGGCGAGAGAAGTTAAAACGCATACACAGGGGTCCACTGTCCCTACGCCAGTGAGGAAGAACGCAGTACACCGTAGTGACGTCACCTACCGTCGGCTGTCCGTTATAAAACACAAGAGGAATTGGGGTACTGCCTCGCCCTAACCTGACTTAATAGATGCTCATGCTCTGCTTTGCAGCACAGCCTCGCATTCTGGTCCCGTCTCGTTGCCGGTGGTTGCCGTGGTGCAGCGTCGCCCCCACCACCCCCTTCCACAGCACACTCTCACGTATCATTGATGACGGCCTTCGCATGCCGACCGCGCACCGGTCATGTCACAGCCGTTCGCTTCTTGTTGTTTGTGAGCACGAACTCGTGTAGTGTACCTTAGCACATCGCTTAGCATGAATATTTTTTTCTTTCGTTTTTGCTTTGTATATTGACATTCTGAGCTTGTATGATTTTGTAGCTGTCGATACATGCCAATAGCAATAAATTATTTGCTTTTACCTCATTGTGTTTTTAATTATTTGTTTCTTTTATTAATTATTATTGTGTTATCTTGATGGTAAGTAAACTATAATAATTCACATTTAATTTAATATTGCTTCTGCAAGACCTCGAAAGGTTTATTCAATAACCTAGGTTTAACAGCGTGGTTTCCAGAGTTACTATCCCTGTGCTACTAGTGAAATCGTCGGTAGTGCAATCTCTATTGCTTTTAGGACTGACACCCATGAAAAGAAACTTTCGATTTTTGGTGTCTTGCTACGAAGAGCACGACTTAGTTCCTTAACTTGTACTTAAATTATTATTATCAAGATTACTGTCAGCTGTATTGGTTTACTGACACGACTGTGTTATTTGTGCCACGTGTTTCGTTTCACCATTTTGATTTCTTAGCGAAATTTGCTACCTTCTGCAGCACAATACATGCCTTGTTACTATCGAGTGTCGCCCAGCAGACCCCCGTCTTACTGAACCGTTTGGACCCGCTTCAAGAGCACGTACCTTAAGTGACATTACATTACCGAAAACACAGTGCCCTCTCTACATAACAGATCCCTAGGAGAGACACTGAGTAAGATCTTATCGTGCTTTCTGACAAAATATGCTTCAGTTAGCTGCATGTGGACAAGGCTCTCCTTTTTCCCGGGTAAACTCAGAAGAGGTCCTAATTACTGGCCGATGTGCGAAGTCTCTCCTATGTGACACTCTTTATGGCAAAAACAAATTAAAACATTCGTATGCTTCAATTATATTCTTATTAGATTTCAATAACAATTTTAACATTTAAGTGAAATGAGTGACACAAACACATGTTTTAACTTATACGTCTCATTATTGCTCTCTGTGGGTAGGGTTGGTATGAAATATGGTACCAACCTCGAACTGCACGGATTTTTAACTTCAGATGCAATAAGCAATATGAATTTACGTCAAAGCTTCTTTATCGCTGAACGGAAGGTCCTTTGCTAGTTCCGTAGCCGGAAACTCCAAAACTGGAGTGTGGCGGTAGTGAGGGGACTGATTAGTTTTCAGACTGCTTCGATACGGCCTGCAAAGAATTCCTCTCAGAGTAGCCCTTGCATCCTATGCCATCTGTTGTGTATTGGATGCATTCCATTCTGTCTTCCTCTACAGCTCCGTTTCCACAGAAGTTTTGCTTGATGTATTAATACATCTCGTATCCTTCTGTCGCTACTTCTTATCAGCGTTTCTACATGTTCCTCCCCTCACCAATCCCGCAGAAAACGTCTCATTTCCTATTTTATCACTCCACCAAATTTTAAGCATCCAACTATAGCAACACATCTCATACGCTTCTGTCCTCTCGTTTTCCGGTTTTTCCACACTCAGTCGTACACTTCTTTACAACGCTGGGCTCCAAACGTAGGTCTTCAGCAATTTATTCCTCAAGTTTTATAGTAATAGACTTTTTTAGGCTAGGAATTCCCACTTTCGCTGTGTTAGTCTGCTTTCTATGTCATCCTGCGTTGTTTTGGTTCATAATCGGCAGAATTCCTTCACTTCTTCTACCTCGTCATCCCCAATTTCGTTGTTAGGTGTATTGCTAATCTTGTTTCTGTTACTACTCATTGCCTTAATCTTTCTTAGATTTATTCTCAATCTACTGCATGTCATAATTTCATCGTTTCTCATTTCATTGGACTTTGTAATGTGATCACCGAATCTTATCTTTGACATTCTTACGCCCTGAATTTCAATCCTGATCTTCCCCCTGTGCTTACGTGTGGCTCCCGCCGCATTTGACATCTAGTCTCCCAAAGCTCTAATTCTATTACTGGACCCCTACGTCGACTCCTTATTTCTTCTTCTAACAGGTCATCAGACTGCTCCTGTCACTCGTGGATGCCTTCAGTGTTACTCCATATCCCTGTGACCAGAAAACGCTTCTCTTCTTTCCATTTCACTTCGCTTACCCCCGCTGTGTCTAGATTGAACCTTTTGATTTACAATTCCAAATTTTCAAGTTTCCGTACAACTTTCAGTTTCCCGACGTACCGTGTTTATACTCGTAGAACATTACCCGTTCATTAGTTGTTGTATGTTTTGCTCATGGTTACGTCCCCACGGCAGTCCTCTCGCAGAGATCCAAATGGGGGACCAATTTGCAATCTTTTTCCAATATTGAGATCAGAAGGGCACTTCTTCAAGTAGAAACCACATGTACAATGGATCACATTGTGTCCTTAATTGGGTGGTCTCCGTTTCCGTCTCCGTCTTCATGCCGTTGATCATTGCTAGTTATTTCGTCTCTGAGGCGTAGCTTCCTAACTCAAGGGCGACGTAGTGTTCCAAACCTCTGCCCCTTCGCCGCCCTGTTTGTTAAGGCCCTCGGCAGAACGAGAGTGACTCCTTATACCGGAAGTCTTCGGTCGGCATTGCTGACTATAATTGTTCCAAATTTAAGCAGCGATGTTTTAAGCGACTATTTTTCTCTATTACTATTTTTCTCTATTACTTAGTCACATGAGGAACGGCACGTAAACCTTCTGGGGAGAGAGTGAAGATTTGGGGAATCAAATGATGACGCTATCAAACAACATATAATGTTTTACAATGGATGTGGAAAACTGGTCCAATGACTTAATAGGAGAATGTTCATAAATAATGGGGAAATGGAACCTTGCCATGTGTAAGCTGTATTCCAGTAGTAAGACGTTTGTTTACTGCCATCAGGTGGCCGACGTAATATAGTTTTTCGTTCCCACGGTTTCAGAGACATTGAGTTTTCCTTCTAGTTCACTGTTTCTCTTTTCTTTCTGTAAGTGAAAATATGTTCTTGTTAGTCTTTTGTGCTTCTGCACACCGTGAAGCATCTTACTTGCACAGTTATCCTGTTTTACGTCTATTATTATTGTTATTGGGATTTTAAGATGTTCAGTAGTAAGTTGCGTTAGTCTTAGAAACGTTTGACTGCACGATAAATAAGCTTTACTAGAACCTTTAATATCTTTAATGCATTTTTTAAACTTTTACTTGTTGCTGTTTTATTCCTTCATATATATGTGCACAGTTGGTCAAAATTATTCGTACAATATTATTTACTCATTTAACCTATTAAATCATGAAAAGATATTTCATTATTTTTTGTTCGTAGCTTTATATTTTACTGCACCGATATGTTACATGATGCGAGAGCATGTCTGCATGTGGCATGCAGCCTTTCTGTTTGTGTGCAATTTCTTCTTCAACAATCGGTAATGGTTCATACAGTGTGACACGTTCGAAATTTACTGTCAGAACTATAATTAGAAATTTGTGAGTGAATTATGGTACTCGAACATTGGTTTCTATCGCGGAAACAAGATACTGGCCACATACGTTCTAAGGTGCACTTTTACTTAACCAAGTTATTGCTGATTATATTCACAAGGCAGCCACAGAAGATTGACAACATCGTCGTTCTGAGGAGGAAGCATTTTGAACTTGTCCTTGTACCTTAGTGAAAGGAAGCAGAGGCTGACAGCGAAACATCCGAGGTATGTGACAGCAACCGAAAAGTGACGGATCTATCGAGGTCGTTTAATTGAAAGGCAATTGTACATGGATGAAGCAGTCGTCCAATGCCTATCCATGGAAGGGGGACATAGAGAATGACCGTAAAACGACTTCATTGTGCAGATGCAGACAGCTGTCACTGACTTGTAGCACCTAGCAACGGTCGGAGGTGCGTGCTAGCAGCCGTTGGTAGGACGCGCATCACAGTGTCGGCGCAGAAACCTCTGGGAGCCAATGTAATAGATAGAGGCCGTACAGGTTCCTTATGCCATCGTGACAACTAGTTGCTCTTGTGACACTCGTCTCTCTCTATTGATATTCGGAATGAAAGTAAGCCTCATTGGCTGGTATTACCATTTTATGTGTAAGAGTCCAAATCTGTTGAGAAATCGCACTTGTGTTGGTTGCAGCAGGATCGGTTGAGATGTCCATCCGCCAGTACCATATGCTTCCTACATCTGTTGCTTCTGCACTGCGCTATACACTAATGAGTAGCAGTATTATCCTGGAAAGGACTGAAATATGCCAGCTGATTAGTTCAAATGGCTCTAAGCACAATGGGACTTGACATCTGAGGTCATCAGTCCCCGCTACAGTCTGGAACCGCGAGACCGCTTCGGTCGCAGGTTCGAATCCTGCCTCGTGCATGGATGTGTGTGATGACCTTAGGTTAGGTAGGTTTAAGTAGTTCTAAGTTATGGGGGACTAATGACCTCAGAAGTTGAGTTCCATAGTGCTCAGAGCCATTTGAACCATTTCATCAGTCCCCTAGACTTAGACATTACACACATCCATACCCGAGGCAGGATTCGAACGTGCGGCCGTAGCAGCAACTCGGTTCCGGACTGAACCGCCTAGAACCGCTCGGCCACTGCGGCCGGTGTCGATTTAGTGTTTGTATTAAAGTGCGATGAGAGTGGCGTTTTCGAGGCAAGAGGACGCTACGATACGGCATACAGGGATTGAAACTTCGGAGGCCACGTTAGGGCTTGCACTGCGGTTCGTTCAGCAGCGTGTGAGGGACTACCCGATGAGAAATTTCAGCTGCAATAGACGAGAGAGCAGCCTAAGTTGCAGGTCCCCTTTCAGTGACGTTTTATCCACTACGTGTTGGCTAAAGCCACAGGCTGCTAGTCCCTAAGAATAGAGTTGAATGCCCGCTTGGCTACTTCAGATATTTTGTGGTGGCATTAGGTTATGTTGCACCTGTTAAGGCCATAATTGAATGAATAAGCTTCGACACTGGCACGCTTGCCGTTAGAAACACACGAAATCGAAACACTTTGTCCGCGTTGGGTGCCATACGACGCTTTAGTGTGACAGTAAGTCAGGGCTGTTAGGGCAGAGTGGCAGACTGCGGGCTGTGACGCCTCGATGTGTGTTTGTGCGCAGGCAGCGTCTCTGGCTGGGAGCTGGTGCTGCACGGCACGGAACAGCCGGCACAGCCAGACGACGCCGCCACCGCCGCGCCGCCGCCGCCGACGGCCGCCCCCGGCACGGCCGCCCCCCGCACGCGGCCCCCGCCGTCGCTGCCCCTGGGGGCGGATGCGGGCAAGCAGCAGCAGCAGCAACAGCAGCGCTGGCCCCCGTACCCCCGGCCGCCCGCGCACCACGACAACGAAGTGGCGCCGCCCCCGGCCGCGGCGCCCGCCTCCGCCCCCGACGCCGCCGCGCGGCCCCCTTCGGTCGGCGACGCCGCCTCCAGCTCCGCCTCCGCCTCGGGCTGCGTGTCGCTCGCCAAGAACGGCCACGGCTGCCTAGGTTTGTGCCTCGCAGTGGCCGCCGGCGCGTCGGCGCTGCTCCTGCAGACAAGGACGCTCGTCTGATGCGCTGAGCCGAACACTGGTGTCCGAGCGAGCCGGAGGGCGAGGGATCCCGTGTGCGGTAGCTAGAGCTGTAAAGCGTCGAGGGGGCACGTACCCAGCTGGAGAGCGGACTGTTTGTTTGGCACAGCTGTTCAGTAAGACCAGCGCGTGCCGGACACACCTGCCGAAAAAAGTACCACTGACATCTTACTACCTTCCTCGAGACATCATATTCCTCTCTTCAGCTCCTAACCCTATACTCAAACTATTTTGATCCATCCCGAGATACACTGTCTTGGCTTATCGAAAGCGTTGACCTACACCAAGAATTTTTGACTCTAGAGAATATTCCGAACCATTTCATACAGAACGCTGAGAATAAAATGACCCAACAGACAATTCGAATGTTTTTATTTGGAATAACGACTGTCATCAAATCTCGGTGACTTATATTCTGACAGTTATTGTTCAGTTTTGATGTACCATATATTTAATTGCTCTATCATGGGTAGTTCACCCAGTGAATGGATTTTGTCTTCTTTTAGCGTATTCATACACTTAACTAGCCATATTGCTCCTCAGTTTCCACAGAATTCATCACATGAATTCCCCACCGGAATACCAAAGTTTCCCTCTTACCAAACATAAAGCAGTCTACGACAGTTCCACCTCTTGTAGAACAATTGTATCTACGTGCCAAGGAACAGAAACGCCTATTCTTTACCGGTTGTACCGGCGTACCTCTTTCAAAGGCTTCCACTTCATCGCAACAGATTTATTATGCACTTCGTGTCTTGGGATCTTTTGTGTCATTCACTAACCTGCTGCCACAGCTTGCAAGCACTGTCATGAGCAGTATAAGATCTTCATCGACTCCCATACTTCGAAAAATTACCACACCTCAAAGGTGAAGTACGTAATCATCAGTCAATTCATTAGCTCAAAAGTCTTTCCAATACTTGTAAAAAATACAGTTTCCATTTACCAAACACTTAAGTAAGATAATACGTGTCTGTGAATCACACACTGTTAGCGAATGTTAAAAGATTTCTATGTCCTGGTTTGCCTATTGGAAATAATGAAAGTGAACAACGTTTTACATACCTTCCTTATAACATTAAACAGTTTTTATCATGCGACCTAACTCCAACCCACGTCTTTTTATCTTTGACATTGTGAGCCATTGACGTTGTTTGCCATCTGACAAGCAAAGAGATGGGACTACACGTATCTGTTCACCGACAATCTCAGAACGTTAACTGAATCTTAATATTTTGAATGGCTTACTGAACAGCTCTGACGGCAAACATTTGACGAAAGATTACTGTGTGGAATCGCTTGTGCTATTCCTTTTCTATATGCTGCGATTCATTCACCGTGCATGTCTTCAAATCTTCAAAAAACAGTTTTTTAGCCGAAGAACTTCATTCCTTTCGCGATTCTTTTTACATCAATTTTATTTACGCGCTTCCTTCGGAAGCAACTAGATTGCAGTCTCAAACAAAAATTGTTTTGTAACTACGACTAGTGGAACGTGCAAGGAAAAATGTAAAAAAGAATAAATATTTGGCCTATTCGTCCGGTGCTGAACACTAATATTAAACATGTTTTTGCATTTCATTAATTGCTCAAGAAGTTGGTGGAGCTTTTTTACTAGAGGATATGAATTTAATAACTGCAGTAACTGTAACTGTTTTGTAATTCCGCTGGCAGCTTGGCTGCTACGGTAAAAAGAAAAAGAAAGACGAAAAACAGAACTTTTTTCTAAGGACGTATTGTTTAGACCATGATCTTTTCTCGTACCGACCTAAAGTGCATTTTATTTCCGAAACATGTACGTGTGTGTTCATAAACAGTGCCAATTATTCGCGCCTGTTGCGCGATTTCGTAGCGGCTGTGTGTTTGACATTGACTGCGTGCGTGCGTGCATGTGTGTGTGTGTGCGCGTGTGTTTTACGTGATAAACATTCCCCAAGCTCTGAATACTGTCGCAATATTCCATAATCGCGAATTTATTGACAAATGTATATTGTTCGTCCATGTCGAATCGGAACAGTCATACACAAAAATTATGTGCCTAGCGTTCTTTGAGCGAAAATATACAGTAGATCGCATAGCCCAGCTAATTTTGGACTGGGGCTCCGGCGTTCTTTACTTCCAAGCGCATGGGCCGCTTATAGAACAGTCTTCGTTCGAGACTGAGCTGTACAAATGTCTTGTGTACGACGGAGCAGCGTTTGGAGAAGAAACGTTCTCCTGTACTATAATACTTGGTTTCATGAGAACGTTGAGATCATATCGGCTCGTTATCTAAACTGTACACCGCGTGAACACTGCTGATCGCTTTTCGTATGGCGGTTGATGTACTGAGCACTGAGGACACATTTCCCGTTCCACTACAGATGTTACCGTCTACGAATTTTAGCTCTCCAGTCTCAATATAAATTACGCACATTATGTAGTATGTATATAAGTCGCTTTTGGGTATGACTGTTCGCGAAGAATCATTACTAAGTGGTTTATATGTACACATGTATTCGTATTTCAAGTGCAATTATGAAAAGCGTTGCAAATGTTGGAACTGTGCTGAAGTGGGGACAGCGCCTGTGTGTAGAAACGTTCTCCTTGACATGAAGGAAAAGTCCGACAATGTCCCAATATATCCCCCAGCAGTATTAATTACGTGTTAGAGTGCTGTTTAGTTGTAGAGATAGCGAAATATTGCGCATGGAAGCGCAATGTTGGTTGTGTTTCCTTATTTGTTTAAAGTTCTGTTGAGTTATTATTGATAGTGGTTTAATATGGGATTAGCTTTAGTATTGTTTGAACGATTTATTTCATTGTTTTAGTTGAGTTATTTTATGTAATGTCAGCCACCGGGAGCTACTCCATTTGCACGTTTGACGCACAAAATGTTCATCGCAGCTTCCACGAAGTAAGGAAATTTTTATAAGTGGTATCGGGAAATTATGCAAGTGGCTTTACTCGCACGCAAGAGTAGTAAGTGCATTAATTTGTTCACTTGCAGAACCTAAATGTGTTTATTGTTAAACGTATTGATTTTACGCACAGCATGTCAGTTACCGATATGTTCCATTAGAGTTAAATAACACAGTCAGAGGATGTAAAAGTTATATGTCAATTATACTGAGGACCTTACGAGATTCGGAGCAAACTAAATGTGTCCAGGGAAAATGAAGGCACATGTTTCGTAACATTCCCAACAAATTCTACATTTGGATTTGCAGGATAATTTATGTATTTGCTTTGCTAAGTTTTTATAGTGGGCTCTGTCTAGAAACGTAGAGGCGTTTTACTCTTTCCTAACCCACTGAGTCCTGGAATGTACTGCTTGAGGTGTACGTAATGGGCTGTATTTGTAAATTGTGATGGTTGAAGCTGCCGCGGGAGCTCTTGGTGGTTTTATGTGTTGATGATGATAACGCTGATGATGTATGTTTTCGCCTGTACAGCATGCCTCTTGAGTACACGTCTACTTTATTCTGTTGTAAATCTTTCTGTATGAACTCCACTGTTACTTCACACCATATTCAAAAACACGTACTACATATTGTGTGTGTGTATATAGTTTCTACTAGAGAAAATCTACGAATCACTCAAATGTATGTGTATAACAGTCACGTAATTACTTTTTAATTTTTGTTATCAAGACACGGTACTAAAATACCTTCCTTCATGCGTCCGGTTAATTTCGTCAGTTGTTCCTTTGCTGACATTCTCCGTTTTGCTTGTTTCACGTCTGCATTCGGGTTAGTGTCGAAGGTCTAGTAGCTTCTCTCTAGTAGGAGCTCAGTACCCAAAGCTTACGTTAGTTCCTGTGTGCAAGTAAGTTAATGCAGAGGCAGCTGGTAAGATTGTGTTGAATGATTTGTCTTGATGTTTCTTTGTAAGACGACATATCTTTCACGAATAGAACAGTATTTGTACAGTAAGATTAAGGATGAAAATTATAAAACGAAGGTGTTTTCATACCGATGTTATTGTGATGTAAAAAAAACAAGAAAGCGCATAAAAAGAGTAGAAAGAGAGAAATGATATTATTTAAAAATAAAAACTGATATGAACAGAAGGCAGCTCTTATTGACAACATTCCAATATTCGGACGTGGCGGACGGAACAGCATCATGCAAAGGACACAAGACGCGATGACTAGACTGCGTGCAGGCAGATTTGGGTAGCAACTAATGAAAATTTATTTTGAAGAAAAGGTTTGGTGGAATTTGTTCACTTCCAGACGGAGTTCGTAACACTCAGACAGTACTGTTTGATTCTACGTACCTCTGTAGCTCAGAATAGCTCTGTCTATCTAGGTTTTACGTTAAAAATTGGTTTTCTGTTCCATATTCACATGTAAAATAGTTCTGAGCACAGTCAACATGTAGTAGCTAGACGTTGCCTGTAGTAACTAGGGACAAATCACATACTTACAGAAAGTATATAAAATAATTACATACTTAAAATAAAGTTTGTTGTGTTTAGTGGAATAATGATTAAGAAAGTACTAGCCAAAATATAAACAGTGAAATTACTCATTGCGTGACGCAACTAACGTGAATTTGCGTAGGACATCTACACACATTGCAGCTGTTATTTGGAATTATAGAAACAAAGTAAGATTAATAACTGAAGAAAAGTATTTGAATATTACATCGTATGCACGAAGAATACTTTACCCCATCTCTAGGGAATTCATCGCAAAAATTTCACTTATGATTCGCACATTCAGTCAACAATCACTAGTTTCACAGAGGAAATTTTCTCGATTGAAGTGCTGAAGCCGTAACTCGCGTTGTCATGTGTGTGATATGTCCCTAAATCTGAAGGCACAACATCGTCTGCTGCCTGTGCCTGATGCCGTTCCACGTCTTGTGTCCACACTCACTTCCATCATTCCTTTCGTACCAATGTCAGCTTTCCGTTTGTTTCGTCAAGCTGTTACGTCTGAGAGTATGACAGACAAAAGAATGTTTCTTGGCTCACTGTTTCCCTTTTATTTTCTTTTTCTTGTTGCCTGGTGTGTTACTGTGCTTCTCTGGTTTTCATTCACGCTTGCAACAGCTGGGAAAAACGAGAAAATATTGTTAATTGGACTGATTATTTTACGAAATGAAGCACTGACGTTACAATAGAAGTGAGTAGGGTTTGAAATATTTCGCTAAACCACGCCTTCCATGACCACGGGATAAATGCGTTTGATTTCCGCCATGTCCATCATTTTAGAGATGGTTGCGGAACTCGGCTATTCGATAGGGGATGTCAAATTAAACATCTTTTAGCCGTCAATTTTCAACCTTATTTTCTTTGGCAACCACTTTTAGCGTTTTACTACGCCATCTTGAGACCACTGAATGACATGTGGGAAGAATCTACCTCGCTTGTGCTCAAAACAGAGGCCAACAGTATTGGTTTTAGTAGATATTTTCTACAGTGATCACTTCAACCATAAACTGCCGCCTGTTCAGTTCCCAGTATGGAAGTATTCTCCGGAGGCATTATTTTTAAATTGTAATTAATTATGTAGTATCCAAAGAAGAGAGATCTCAGCCATTATGTTTGGATAATGAGAAAATCTCGTGCAAGGTCGTCCTATGTTTACGTCTTTCGAAGGCTCGACTTCTCCACGATGCTTCATTCGTGCCTTCAGTACACGATAATTATTCTATTGTTGCCGCTAATGATTAGGAAGCGGTAAGGGGTAACCAGAAACGATAACATTCTGATTGAGGTTTACAGTTTCGCTCACTTTCTCCCTTCGGAATCTCACCCTGTGCATTTTCACGACCCTCTTTCATCCATTATCATGGAATATTGCAAGAGTGCTTTCGATCCAAAGCTTCGTTGTCGTCTGAGACCCCTGTCCGGCCATTTTAAATTTTGGTTTTCTTGACCTCTCCAAAACTTGAAGCAGATGCGTAGTAGAATGAGATTTTCACTCTGCAGCGGAGTGTACGCTGATATGAAACTTCCTGGCCGATTAAAACTGTGTGCTGGACCGAAACTCGAACTCGGGACCTTTGCCTTTCGCGGGCAAGTGCTCCACCGGGAGAGCTTCTGTAAAGTTTGGAAGGTAGGAGACGAGGTACTGGCAGAAGTAAAGCTGTGAGGACGGGGCGTGAGTCGTGCTTGGGTAGCTCAGGTGGTAGAGCACTTTCCCGCGAAAGGCAAAGCTCCCGAGTTCAAGTCTCGGTAAGGCACACAGTTTTAATCTGCCAGGAAGTTTCAGATGCGTAGTAGTTTATTAACGCCACGAACGTTGAAACTTCCTGGCAGATAAAACGGTGTGTCGGACCGAGACTCGAACTCACGATCTTTGCCTTCGCGGGCAAGTGCTCTACCATCTGAGCTACCCAAGCACGACTCACGCCCCGTCTTCACGGCTTTACCTCAGCCAGTACCTCGTCTCCTGCCTTTCAAACTTTACAGAAGCTGTCCTGCGAACCTTGCAGAACTAGCACTCCCGGAAGAAAGAATATTGCGGAGACATTGCTTAGCCACAGCCTGAGGGATGTTTCCAGGATGAGATTATCTCTCTGCAGCGGAGTGTGCGCTGATATGAAACTGAAAGGCAGAGGTCCGGAGTTCGTGTCTCGGTCCGGCACACAGTTTTAATCTGCCAGGAAGTTTCATATCAGCGCACACTCCCCTGCAGAGTGAAAATCTCATTCTGGAAACATCCCCCAGGCTGAGGCTAATCCATGTCTCCGCAATATCCTTTCTTCCAGGAGTGCTAGTTCTGCAAGGTTCGCAGGAGAGCTTCTGTAAAGTTTGGAAGGTAGGAGACGAGGTACTGGCAGAAGAAAAGCTGTGAGTACCGGGTTTGAGTCGTGCTTCGGTAGCTCAGTTGGTAGAGCACTTGCCCGCGAAAGGCAAAGGTCCCGAGTTCTAGTCTCGGTCCGGCACACAGTTTTAATCTGCCAGAAAGTTTAATATCTGCGCATACTCCGCTGCAGAGTGAAAATCTCATTCCGGCCACCGATGTTTTCTATGTGTCAGTCTTGCAATTCGACTCTATTGATTGTGTCGACGAGACTCCGTACTTTAATAACGCTGCAGTACGGCCCCTCGGTTCTTTGTTTGCATTTATTGTAGAAGATAGTTGTGTTTCGTGAAATATTACCATTTGTAGACTGGTTCGGTCGCTATGCCCAACTATTGTCAGTGTCCTCCCAAGAGTCAGGGTCAATTAGAAGCTCAGATCGTAGGAGGGTGTTAATATGCTGCCTCTGGTGGCACAATTCCCAGTGGACCACAAATATTCTCACCAACATTCTTGTTAGCATCTGTTTTACTGTAGTTTCGAGATACACTGTGTAGGTGTAATACAGCCTAAAGATGTAAGACGTTTGCAACGTACAGTTATGCAAAGCAGACTGAAATTTCTCTGAAATCCGCTTGTAACATGGAAAAATCAGTAATTGCTGTTGAGGGCTGACGATGAACGTTAGGGTCGGGGTTGTGGAAGGCTGGTGAGATGGGAGCCCAGCTGTTGCAAGCACTGCTAGCAGCAGAGCAGAGCAGAGGAGAGGAGAGAGAGAGAGCAGTTGCAGGGAGTCGTGGTCGTGGTCGTGGTGTCTGTGTGGGTGGTGCTGGTGGCGGGCTTCTCTCCACCCCGCCTCACCCTGCCTGGAGGCGGCGCGTCGGCGTCGCGGCGCAGCTCGCCCCCACACGGTGAGTGGCCGCGCTAACCACCTGCTAACCACCGCTAACCACCCACTAACCAACCACCCCGCCGCACACCCGCCCCGGCCGCACGCATCCCTAATCGAACCGCGCTGGCTGCGCACGCGACTCGCATAGTTACAGCGCGATAGAACAAAGTTTATACACTGTCCGATCAAAAGTAGCCAGGCACCTATTGACGAATGTTGATGTGGCGTCTCTCCACCATTCGTCGTTATAACGACTTTGAAATTTGCCGCGGACACTCTCGGTGAGGTGTCTGGATTTGTACAGGACTGGTAGCTCGTTGTCCCTCAAGAGCCGAAACCAGAGGAGATTGTGTTGTGGACGCATGGGTGTGGAGCGAAGTCGGTATTCTAACTCATCCCAGACGTCCTCACTAAACACTTCCGGGCTGAGATGCCATGGTCCATACATAAGACTCTCCCCTGACGTTTCGTCATCGACTGCGGAAGGCATCCTCCGAGGACAATCGGCGAACTGCAACGTTAGCACGAGTGAGCGCCGTATATAAAAGCCATCCAGAGGGCGCCGCTGTCAATCACGTGACGTCGGCTGTGCTATGATCTCTTGCCAACTTAATGAATTGAAATTAACCGATTGTCATGCTGTTGCTGCAATGTTGACATCCATAATGCCTTCATCTTTTCTATTAAAATTATTGCAGAGTTTGGCTATCTCAATGGCCTCTCTGTACATTCGCGCATAATAATGCGACGTTTTGCTATGACGGTCGTCTCACTAAACTTTATTTCATGATCACCTTCCTGAAACACATGGACCACGGCATCTCAGCCCGGAAGTGTTAAGTGATGACAACACCCGCCGTGAACGCCTTCATTCTATCATCTCAGAGGTGTTCAGTTGGCTGCAGGTCGGGACTCTGGGCAGGACCTTACGATTGGCGGTCGAAAAGTTTCTAGCCCGATATGGTTACCGTAACGTTTCCCGCAAACACCACCACCTACTCTTATGGTGACCCTCTGTGGGTATGAAAGTCAAATGTCGCGGCTCCAGTTTCGTTAGCTTTGTAACTAGGATGCATTGTATACCGTAGCGTAAAATGGCGAATATCGTGAGAACAGAGAACCGTACTGCGATTGAATATCTTCATTCGAAGGGAATGACGCCCGAGGAAACTACGGGGGACATGCGGAATACGCTTAAGGACAGTGCTGCTTCTTATGCAACAGTGAAAAACTGAATGTCCGACTTCAAACGTGGAAGAACTAGTGTGAAAGATGCACCGACGAGCGGAAGGCCTGTGACCGTTGCCACTGGTGAAACAGACTGTAATTCACGATGCGATTTTGCAGGATCGTCGAACAACGTTGCAGCACATTGAAGCCACATTTGGAATCTCTCATGGGTGTACTGATGACATTGTTGTGAATATTGTGGGAATGCGGAAAGTTTCACCTCGGTGGGTCCCGAAGGACTCGAATGCATTGTTGCGAAGAAATCGTCCGCCAATTTGAAGCGGATGAAGGCGGCTTTCTTGAAAGATATCTGACGATAGACGAAACGTGGGTTCACCACTGTGATCCTGAGACAGAAACGACACTCGCAACAATGGAATGATTCTTCATCCCCTAACCCAAAAAAAATTCTGAGAGCAAAAATGAGCCGGTAAGGTGAGAGAATCGGTCTTCTGGGATGCAGATGGGGTAATTATGGTAGATTACTTCCAAAAGGGCGTAACTATCATTGCGCCGTAAAATAGCTACCTGCTGCGCCGTGTCAGAGAAGAGACAAAGAAAGAAACGCGCGGAAAATTGGCGCGTGGAATTATTTTGCATCAGGACAACGCATTGGCGCACAAAGCCCTCGCAACACAGGAAACTCTGCGTGACTGCGAGTTCGAATTGTTACGGCATCGGCCAAATACTCCAGATTTGGCTCCATCAGACTTTTTTCTTTCCTAAACCTAAAACAAAACCTCGGAGGACGACGATTTGACAATGATTTTACGGTGATTGGTGCCGCCCGATGTGGCCGTGCGGTTCTAAGCGCGTCGGTTTGGAACCGCGTGACCGCTACGGTCGCAGGTTCGCTTCCTGCCTCGGGCACGGATGTGTGTGATGTCCTTAGGTTAGTTAGGTTTAAGTAGTTCTAAGTTCTAGGGGACTGATGACCTCAGTAGTTAAGTCCCATAGTGCTCAGAGCCATTTGAACCAACGGTGACTGGTGCTGTGAACGCTCCGTTGGACTCGAAATCAAAGACGTTTTATTTGAATGATTTGCAGAGATTATCTGAGCGTGCCTGCAACTGTATTAGTGTACACAGGTATTAAGTTGAAAAATAAATTGGTATTATGTAATTTCTGTCATTTGAAGAATTTTGTTAATCAAACACCATTGGCTCAAAGATGCTGCTTTATTTGAGGGTATGTTACTAGCCTAATAAAATCATCCGCCTCCGATTTGTTCTGACATTTATTGCAGTACACATTGCTGTAAGATCTGTTTACATCCTTCCATATTTAGCGTTTTCGTAAGCGTGTTATGGGAACCACAACCTACTCACGAAAAACTCGCCGTACCGTAATACTGCCTCCTCCGCATTTCAATATTGGCACTGTACGTGATGACAGGTAATGTTCTCCAGCCATTCGCCAAACCCAAACTGTTCCATGACACTGCCATAGAGTACAGCGTGATTGAGCAGTCGAGATCACTCGTTTCGAGTCATCTACAGTGCACTGACGCCGCCTCAACTGTCGCTTAGCACTAACTGCAGGAATGCGCGGCTAACTATGAGCTGCTGCATCACTTCCTACTCATAGTCAGCGCCCTAGCTAGAGCACTGGTAACGCTTCCGAACTTACGAGTAATTCCTTGCGCTGATTTCACATCATTTTTAACAACCCCCCCCCCCCCCTCCCCCCTCTCTTCTTCAATGCTCGGCAGTCGCTTTCCGCCTGTGCGTGAAATCTGTATGGTCTTGGTTCTGGTGTGGCTCTTCTTCCGTGCTTCGACTTCTCAGTCACTTAACCAACCATCAGTCTGTATGGATTTGGATGGGTTGAGGTATCCGTGATGGCACTATTACTCACGTGACATCCAGTGACTAGTCCATGTTCGAAGTCGCTGATCTTTTCTGACCGACACGTTCTACTGTACTTCTAAACTGAAAAGACAGTACTCTCAATCTCCTTTTATACTGCCACCCACCTATCGTGACTTCTAGTGGTAAATTCCGTATTACACAGCAGTGTCTGGATACTTCTGATCAGATACTGTTTGCCACAGGAGCAACTGTCAATCATTGTCCACTTCCTAACTTAATATGCTCGCAGAGTCCGTTGTTACTCACTGTATTACGGTCCATCTCCGATAAATAAGGTTTACTGCAACAGTTAATACTTGCTATCACTCGTACATTACTCATTTATCCTGATTACATGAACAGCTTCATCCATCAGTTTTATCGCAGTCTCACTGCCCTCTTCGCTAGTCACACACACCTTGCTTGGTTGCCCTGTGGTTATACATAGTTTACGACCATACTCTGCCTCAGTAGCTAAGTGAAGGATCTGAACCAACACGAAGTGGTGAGACCAGGACGCAAAGAGCTCTGTTCTCTCACTGCACTGACGATATTTTATTCTGTACAAGACGATGCACTTATTTTTGATTGTGGCTGTTCCTTCTCATGAGAATTAAATGTACGGAAAAGTTTATCTTCAGAACAAGTATTACGTGGGACGTACAATACATTACGACATTTTAACTGCAAACTATTCGAACCAAGGAACGTCGAATGCTCTAAAATAAGTGGTTCGAGGCACCGAAAAATAATTTCTTGCAAGTGACACGAAGCGAGCAAACTGCTCGTTTATCGTTACTGTTGTAGTTCAGTTTCCTTCTTGTTTGAATGTTTTGAGGAACTGTCTGTGAATTTCATCTGCATCATATGGTGTAAACTCCACGAGATTGCGGCGTAATACTCGCCAGTCGTTCTCCAGTAGCAACCACTGGCTGTCCTGATATCAACAACAACACTGTTTGGAATACAGAAGTCGCTAGCTGTTAGTCATCAACGACTGAAATGCGCTTGACCGAAAAGTTGTGGGATTTCAATTACGAGAAGCGGCTGGACGTCGAGAAAGATTTAATTAAGTCATTCTAAAACGAGACGTTGCGTTGATACTTTGTTTTAACGGTAATGAGTAGGTTCGAAAAGACGAATATAGTAATTTCACTGTTGTTTGCAACAAACTATTCTTAAAGAAGAATTGCGAAGAACGCAATAAATATGACGGCCAGAGCTTCTGAATGAGTACAGGAGCCTCCGCTTTCCGTAGTGTTTGCGTGAAGAACAGCTGTACTTACAGGTCAGGCCATCGTACTTTCCTCTTTGCCCGCGTCTTGTTTTAAAAATATTTACTGCAATTGTAGTATGTGTCATAAAACTGACATCTTTCCCTGGGGTTGTTTAGCTCTGTATCACCGTGTAAGGAAAACGTATTTTCTACAAGGACTCGATACATAAATTGAGTTGATATCATTTTTATCGATGTAGCGATACAGAAAATGGTTCACCACAGTTTTTACCGTCACTTGGTGAAAATCTGGCCTTTTACATTGGAGTGTACGTGCTATATAAGAAAATGGGCGGGAAACACTGTGTATATGCACACAGAAAGTATCTGTGCCATAAAGTTAGAAATAAAGTGCACCTAAAAGGAAGCTAGATGTTTTTGCGAAGAAACAGGTCTGCTATACTGTAAACGAAAAGTCCTGGAACTCTGTGGCCATTGAGTTGACGCTGGTGTGAGAACCATTCATTTAAAAAAATGATAAAAGCTATCGTACCATCTCTTTGTAGTAAAGCCTGCAACAATACGGCTGGAAGATAATTACATAGTCGCTTTGCTTTCAGTTTTCAGAAATTCACATAATATTTAAAACGAAATTAAAACGAGAAGGACTTTTTAAGGATTCTATTGTGGAGCTCACAGGCCGACAGATACCAGGGCTGGTCTTCAAAACTTTGCAGTCTGCAGCACAACGCACCACTCTGTCAATGGCATTGAGGCTGACGACTTGGACGAGGCCATTAAAACTTACACAGCTTTCTCGCAGATGCGATTCTTATTATGCATAAACTTTGCGTCACAGACTGCCAAAGTTTTAGAGCTATAAGCAGCCAGCGTGGTAAATTACGTATTTGTAATATTCTGCATGCCTTCTAGTAAATGTTGTGGTTTATGGATATCTCTTGTATTGTTGTATGATCAGCTATGTCTGTTAGTCCTCATTTACAACATGAAAACTAAATTTCACGTAATGCATGACTAATCACGTTATAACAGGTATTAAAATGAAAATATACAGGATGTCACGGGCATAAATGGATGTATTTTTATTGATGACTGAGGACAGAGTAGTGATAACATACATCAGTATTTACTTTCTTCGTAGACTAATATTTATAGCTATTATGAGTAGTACGTTTTTTTGGTAGGTTAGTACCTCCAAGTAAAGATACCAAGAGCAAGCCGTTATTTCTTATTTTCCCCTCGGCAGCGTATCACGTGATGAGAAATGTGGACAAGTGGACGCAAAACGGTTGGTGCATACTGACGGATGTAGTCTACATAGTGGTTCAGTCACGACCGTTCAGTAAATATGAGGTCATTAAGTTTGTGACTGCTTGTGGTAAGACTGTGACACATACAGAAAAAAAATCAACACACTGAGCTGTGTTCGTATTTAAGTACCACGTATAGAAATATGTGCATTTATACCCGTTATACTCGGTGTAATGGGATAAATTTATAAAGGAACGTGTTATCGTTTGGTGCTGATAGAATATGTATTATAGCTTTTCATATATGGAGCTCTTCAAATTTTAACACTTATTAGAATTTACAGGTGAGAGAGTGAAATTATCGCTGTATTAGAAAACGTTTTTCAAGCTTTTCCTGTCGGTATAATCGATATACTTTGTATTCTCCTTGAGAGAAATTCAGTTTTATGGGAAAACACAGGAAAATGACATTTCGTTTTAAGTACAGCGTAAGACTGAATTATTTGTAGAGTGGATAGTAGGGAGGCTGTCTGCTAAATAACGCAGTATAAATCCGGGAGGCTTTAATTAAACTACTTGAGAATATTTCCAGAAAGAGATTTTCACTCTGCAGCGGATTGTACGCTGATATGAAACTTCCGGGCAGATTAAAACTGTGTGCCGGACCCAGACTCTAACTCGGGACCTTTGACTTTCGTGGGGAAGTGCAATTTTTTTCGTTAGTTGAATCTTCTCGGGGCGGACGTCGTAAGACATCCGTTTAAGTTCGTTGTTGATTGATTAACTCAGTTTTTTATTACAGAGGGCAGCTAACCCTCTGACCGAACACGCTGAGCTACCGTGCCGGCTTTTTTTGTTGTTGATCGTTGTGCTCGGTCGTTGCGGACGTCACATGACATCCGGTCAAGTTCGTTTGTTGATCCTTCCACTCAGTTTTTTATTACAGAAACCAACCAGCTCCCTGACCGAACACGCTGAGCTACCGTGCCGGCAACCGTCTGAGCTACCCAAGGACGACTCACGCCCCTTCCTCACAGCTTTACTTCTGCCTGTACCTCGTCTCCTATCTTCCAAACTTTACAGAAGCTTTCCTGCGAACGAGGAGAGCTTTTGTAAGGTATGACCTAAGCAGTTTGGTCCCTTAGAAATTCACACACATTTGAACATTTTGTTAAATATATTCGAGATGTGCTTACAGGCAGAGCAACGGATAAAAAGATCATAAAGTTTGTAACGATTTTAACCAAATTTGGTGCACATTTTAGTTAAGATCCGGAAAGAAGTGCCGTGGGGATAAGAACTACCAGATTCTTATTGACATAGGGATGCTAACATGGAGAGAGAAGGGGGGAAGAGGAGATGGACAGACAGGGAGAGGGAAAGACGATATACGCACAGATAGGAGGAAATGGATAGAGGTAGGAGAGGGGGAAATGCATGGAAAGGGGAGATGGACAGAGAGAGGAAAGAGGAGTAGATGGACAGAGAGAGGAAAGAGGAGATGAACTGAAAGAGGGGGTGGAGAACATGGTCAGAGGAAGGAGGGGGGGAGGAGTTCGACAAAGACTGGGGGTGGAGGAAGTGGAGAGAGAGAGAGAGAGAGTGGGCGTAGGAGACAGGAAGAGGGGGTGGGGGGCCAACGGCAGAGAGAGGCAGGAGGAGGAGATGCCGAACAGAGGGTTGCAATAGAAACGTACCCGACATTTTTTAAAAAGTGATTGTATAACTGTGGGTAACAGCGCGGGGCGCAGAGTGTACAGCATACCAGAGAAAGGACGCTCTCTCTCTCTCTCTCTCTCTCTCTCTCTCTCTCTCTCCCTCCCTCCCTCCCTCTCCCCCTCCCCCACTCCCTTCCTCCCTCCTTTCCTCACACACACACACACACGCACCCTCACTCAGACTCAGTTTCTGTATGTACGTCTGTGTGCTCGCGCACGTGTGTGTGTGTGTGTGTGTGTGTGTGTGTGTGTGTGTGAGAGAGAGAGAGAGTAGAGTCACTGTTGTTGTGCACGTTTTACCATCGGTTATCCCTGTCCAGCGTCAACTAGACAACAGAGGCGGCGGCAGCGGGGCTGGGGACCCGCCCACACTCGCAACTCTAATGAAACGCTTTATCGGCGGCCGTGTGCCTCCCGGCGGAGTCGGTGCGTGTTTTTTATTCGTCCCAAGTCTGCTCGCGGCGACCGCAGGCTGCGGCCGTGTGAGTTATCGGTGCAAAAGCTGGCGCGCCGAGCACCCCGGCCGTGTTAACACGCCTGCTGTGCCGCACCGAACCGGCGAGCAAACGACCGAGCGGACGGCGAGCAGGTAGCCCGGACAGCAGCATTCAGGCCGCGCCGTGCAGCGCGCGAGTTGCAACCCAACAAGCAGCGACAGGGGTAGCGCGGCTCGTAGGCCTCCCAACTTCTGTTTGGGGAAAGGGTGTGGCGCGTTGGGAGGCTGCTGTAAGCTGTTGCGTACAAAATGCGGTTATTTTAAACAGAAATACGATCGTGCCGTGTTACCGAATTATGTCGACTATGTTGTTGCCAACCAAAAATGTGTAGCTGCCGAACACAACTACACAACTAATGTTTCGTGGTACAGAGTTGAGGGTTTCCGCAAATCATACAACGCTGAGGATAGAGTACTCCGCTGTATGGCCATCGATCCTTCTATTCTGTCAAGATACGTAGCTACGTCATTCGTAAATGGAAAGCACCAGAGCATGGAAGAAGGAGTATTATTTAATGTTATTTTTAAGCCTATCTAGTAAATTTATATTAACAACTAGCGTTTTCTTCCAAGCTTCAACTGTGTTCGACGCATTTCGTCCTTACCCGTGTCTGTATCCATCTCTTCCTCCCTCATTCCATCCTCTCTTACCTCCCCCACTCCTCTATCTGTCCACTGCCGTCTCTCTGCTCTCCAGCTGTATCTTCCTACACCACGTTCCATGGGATCATATTTTGTTCGATACCTTCTCAGTTCATCCATTCCTCTTCCCGTATCTTTCAGTCTATTTCCTGCACCCTCCCCTTTCTATCCATCCACTCCTCATCCTTTCTCTGTCCATCTTGTCCTCTTCCCCCATCTCTATCCATACACTTCTTCCCTCTCTGACCATGTACCCCCCCGTCCCCTCTCACTCCCCACCTCCTCCGACCATCTTGTCGCTCTCTCTGTGGTGCATCCCCTGTGCCCCCCTCTCGTCCATCCCATCCTACTCCAACATCTATCCATCTCCTCCTTTCCTCTCTCTCTCTCTCTCTCTCTCTCTCTCTCTGACCGCGTCCTACTGCTCAACCTCCCACCTGTCTTTCCAACCACTCCGTTATCCTTCTCAACCTTCGCCAGGAATGCCCATCCGCATGTGTACCCCAGCAAACAGATCAGTAAAGCAGGCTACTAGCCATTATGCCTATCGTGCAGAGCATCCTGTATGGTATAGCGTGAAAAAAGACTCGATTTGTCGGTTTTTCCGCCCCTGTTGGTGCTATGATGTTATATATCCTATGATTCTGAAACTCGTGAAGTTTGCTGTTCGTGTGTCAAAGTTGTTTGGAATCGATCATGGAGTTTGGGGAAGTATCCTGGATAGACACACGTATATGCATCCACTGATCAGGCAGAACAATATGACCATCTACCTAATAGCTGGTATGTCCTCCTTTGGCACCGTTAACAGCAGTGACCCATCGTCATGAGGCCGTGGTAGGTCGCTACAGGGAGTTGGCACTCAGGCCATTTCTTTTTTCTTTTTATTTATTTAATTTAATTTTATTCTTTTTTAATTCATCAGTCTTTGATCTGGTTTGATGAGGCCCGCCACGAATTCTTGTCCTCTGCCAACCTCATCTCAGGATAGTACCTGCAACCTACTTCCTCAAGTATTCGCTTGATGTATTCCAAATCTATCTTCCTCTACAGTTTTGCCGTCTACAGTTCCCTCTAGTACCATGGAAGTCACTGCCTCATGTCTTAACAGACGTCCTGTTATCCTCTCCCTTCTTCTTGTCAGTGGTTTCCATATATTCCTTTCCTCTCCGATTCTATACAGAACCTTCTCACTCCTCACCTTATCAGTCCACCTAATTTTCAACATTCGTCTATAGCATTACGTCTCAAACGTAACCTATGTTTGATACTAGTAGACTCCTCTTGGCCAGGACTGCCCTTTTTGCCAGTACTAGTCAGCTTTTGATGTCCTCCTTGATCCATCTGTCTACTTCGTGACCATCAATTCTGGTCTTAAGTTTCTCGCTGTTCTCGTTTCTGCTACTTCTCTTCACTTTCGTATTTCTTCTATCTACTCTCAGTGCACATTCTGAACTCATTAGACTGTTCATTCCATTCAGCAGGTCAGAATTCTTCTTCACTTACACTCAGGATAGCAATGTCGTCAGCGAATCGTATCACTGATATCATTCCACCTTGAATTTTAATCCCACTCCTGAACCTTTCTTTTATTTCTATCATTGCTTCTTCCGTGTACAGATTGAACAGTAAGGGCGAAAGATTACATCCCTGTCTTACACCGTTTTTAATTCGAGCACTTTGTTCTTGGTCGTCCACTCTTATAATTGCCAGTTGGCTTTAGTATCTATTGTATATTACCCATATCTCCCTGTAGCTTACCCCTATTTTTCTCAGAATTTAGAACATCTTGCACCATATTGCATTGTCGAGCGCTATGAACGTGTCTTGATTTTTCTTGAGTCTTGCTTCCATTATCAAACGCAACGCCAGAATTATCTCTCTGGTGCCTTTACCTTTCCTAAAGCCAAACTGATCGTCATCTAACACATCTTCAAGTTTCTTTTCGATTCTTTTGCATATTATTCTTGTCAGCAACTTGGACGCAAGAGCTGTTAAGCTGATTGTGCGATAATTGTCGCACTTGTCGGTTCTTGCAGTTTTCGGAATTGTGTGGTATGCCACCAGACTCATACGTTCTGCATACCAACGCGAATAGTCGTTTTGTTGCCATTTTCCCCAATGATTTTGAAACTCTGATGGAACGTTATCTATCCGTTCTGCCTTATTTGATCTTATGTCCTCCAAAGCTCTCTTAAAATCTGATTCTGATACTGAATCCCCCATGTCTTCTAAATCGACTCTTCCTCCTCCTCCTCCTCCTCCTCCTCCTCCTTCTATCACATCACACACATCTTCCCCTCCCCCCCCCCCCCCCCGCCCCAACCATTCCCTAGAGGCCTTCAATGTACTCTTTGCAGCTATGCTGTCTTTCCTCTGCATTTATACTCTTAACGTTACCACCTGTGCTTTTAATGTACAGGAGGTTTTTTAGATGCTCCTATATGCTGAGTCAGTCCTTACGACAATCGTTTCTTTTTGGATTTCTTCACATTTTTCATGCAGCCATTTAGTCTTAGCTTCCCTGAACTTCCAATTTGTTTCTTTTCTCAGCGGCTTGTATTTCTGTATTCCTTAATTCGTGTGAACATTTATGTACTTTCTTTTTTCATCGATCAGCTGTAGTATTACTCCTGTTATCCTTGGTCTGTTCGCACGTACCTTCTTTGTATCTATGTTTTACTTTGCAACTTCTGTGAGTGTCCTTTTTAGAGATGTCGGTTCCTCTTCAGCTGTACTGCCTACTGAGCTATTCCTTATTGCTGCATCTAGAGCCTTAGACAAATTCAAGCGTATCTCATCTTTCTTTAGTAGTGCGTATACCACTCCTTTGGGTATCGATTCTTCTAGACTAATCTCTTCATCACTACTACATTGTGATCTGAGTCTGTATCTGCTACTGGGTACACCTTACAATCCATTGTCTGAATCTCTGTCTGACCATGATGTAATCTAATTGAAACCTTTTTGTCCCACCCTTTTCCACGTGTGCCTCATCATCTTGTAATTCTTGAACAGAGCATTCGCTATTACTAGCAGATATTTATTACAGAACTCAGGCTTCCTTCTCTCTCATTCCTCGTCTCAAGCCCATATTCTCCTGTAACCACTTCACTCTGCAGCGGGCACACAGCGGGCACACAGTTTTAATCTGCCAGGAAGTTTCATATCAGCGCACACTCCGCTGCAGAGTGAAGATCTCATTCTGGAAACATCCCCCAGGCTGAGGCTAAGCCATGTCTCCGCAGTATCCTTTCTTTCAGGAGTGCTAGTTCTGCAAGGTTCGCAGGAGAGCTTCTGTAAAGTTTGGAAGGTAGGAGACGAGATACTGGCAGAAGTAAAGCTGTGAGTACCGGGCGTGAGTCATGGTCGTGCTTCGGTGGCTCAGTTGGTAGAGCACTTGCCCGCCAAAGGCAAAGTTCCCGAGTTCGAGTCTCGGTCGGGCACACAGTTTTAATCTGCCAGGAAGTTTCATATCAGCGCACACTCCGCTGCAGAGTGAAGATCTCATTCTGGAAACATCCCCCAGGCTGTGGCTAAGCCATGTCTCCGCAGTATCCTTTCTTTCAGGAGTGCTAGTTCTGCAAGGTTGCCGGCCGAAGTGGCCGTGCGGTTAAAGGCGATGCAGTCTGGAACCGCAGGACCGCTACGGTCGCAGGTTCGAATCCTGCCTCGGGCATGGATCTTTGTGATGTCCTTAGGTTAGTTAGGTTTAACTAGTTCTAAGTTCTAGGGGACTAATGACCTCAGCAGTTGAGTCCCATAGTGCTCAGAGCCATTTGAACCATTTTTTTCTGCAAGGTTCGCAGGAGAGCTTCTGTAAAGTTTGGAAGGTAGGAGACGAGATACTGGCAGAAGTAAAGCTGTGAGTACCGGGCGTGAGTAGTGCTTCGGCAGCTCAGTTGGTAGAGCACTTGCCCGCGAAAGGCAAAGGTCCCGAGTTCGAGTCTCGGTCGGGCACACAGTTTTAATCTGCCAGAAAGTTTCATATTAGCGCACACTCCGCTGCAGAGTGAAGATCTCATTCTGGAAACATCCCCCAGGCTGTGGCTAAGCCATGTCCCCGCAGTATCCTTTCTTTCAGGAGTGCTAGTTCTGCAGGGTTCGCAGGAGAGCTTCTGTAAAGTTTGGAAGGTAGGAGACGAGATACTGGCAGTAGTAAAGCTGTGAGTACCGGGCGTGAGTCGTGCTTCGATAGCTCAGTTGGTAGAGCACTTGCCCGCGAAAGGCAAAGGTCCCGAGTTCGAGTCTCTGTCGGGCACACAGTTTTAATCTGCCAGGAAGTTTCATATCAGCGCACACTCCGCTGCAGATTGAAGATCTCACTCTGGATACCTATATCTGTCATCCAAGTTCATTTCAAATCGATGACCAGCTACGTTAGAGGAGCCACTGTAGACAGAGGATCACTTACATATTTATGCATTGAAGGTTATCACGACTGGATGTCATAGTTGCTGTTGCTGACAAGTCTTCCGAACTATATGGGCGTTATCTAAGAAACTTTTTTTTTTGACTCCCGCAATTTCGTCAAGAGCTGCGCTGGACTTCTTCAGAGATGCCCCTGGGGACGTTGAGTTTTGCCGACTAACGAGCCGGATATCGGTGACATCAGTGCTGTGTAAAGTATGCGTAGTCGAGTTTACTCGTGATCAGTTGAGACAATCTTTGTTAGAGGTCACTTTTACAAAGATTGTTCGTGCTGATCTGGTGTAAATTTGCTCACACCCAGTTTATACCATATTTATGTCACTTTAGAAACGAACACACAGAGTCAAGACCGCAAAAACATTTATTCTGATGGTGACTGGTTTCAGTCAGTTTTGGCCATCCTCAGACCCTCATACCATGAAAGCAGGTGGAGGCAGTGAATGGAATGGGTGTTGTTGCTCCACGAATCTGAGCACCCACTTCCTTCACCGCCACCACCTTCCATCATGGTGTGAGGGTCTGAGGATGACCAAAAACTGACCGAAACCAGTCACCATCAGAATAAATGAATAGGAATACTAAGAAACGTCATATGTCCAAAATATTAAACTTCTCAGGGGACACAAGAAAAACTTTACAAGTCTTAAAATTTTGCTGAAATTTCGGTATTCATCTCACTTTACTTTTAAAATGAATATTGATGGGAGAATGCCAATGCACTGACGACAATCGTGATAAGTTTTTTTGACGTTAAGTTAAAATTTATTTAGTAGACATGTAGGCTTTCTGAATATTTTGTAATAAATAAGCGTGAGACATTACTTAACTCACACTTTATTGTTAATATGGACAGAAATCAAAAAAATTATACCTATTTGCCATTCTCTTTGGAGTTATACTCCACACATTGTTTGACACATGTTGCACTATTGTATATGTATATTTCTCTTCAATTTAGGTAATACACCAGTTGCAGAACAACACAGAAAATGCCAGAAAATTTGTTTCCCGTATATCGTGACCAGCCTTCATGTTTAACGTACAACATGATAGGTAACAATTTTATAAAAAAATGGATGTACGGACTTTCTCCATATTCTCATTCAAATGCTTTTGCGGTCGAGTCTGTTTTTATACATTTTAGAGTACTTTTTGCCAGATAACTTTTCTCCACGAGAAATGTTCTCAAAAATTAATTATTTATGTCACTTTTCGACCCTGAGTTTTGTCAGCAGGGCTCAGCATCGCCAGGAGCACCTTAGGACGAAGTACAGCGCAGCTGTGAACGAAACGTCAGGAACTGAGAAGTTTGTTCGGCAGTGGCCGTACAGCCGAGAAGACTCATCAGCTATTTAAAAATTTAACTATTCTGTATTTGCTACCGTTCCTGCTGTGGCAGTCTCGATAACAGAATCGTTTGTTTTGGCCCTCGGTTATGTCTCAATCGCTGTTGGCTCGGCAGGCGCGAGGCTGGCCGTGATCCGGTGTGGGTGTTTGCAGGCTGCTCCGCCGACCTCTGGCTGCTGTGGCCGCGATCGCCGGCGGCGCGCTGCGTGGCCGCCTGTCCCGAGCAGACGTTCGCCGCGCCGCCGCCCGGCGGGGGCGGCGCGGGGGCGGCGACGGGGGTGGGCACATGCGAGCCGTGCCACTACTCGTGCCTGGCGTGCGCCGGCCCGGGGGCGGGCGACTGCACGCGCTGCCACGGCGACGCCGAGCCGCGGCCGTCCGCGCAGGGGGCGGGCCGCCTCTTCTGCTGGCCTCGGGCGGCTGCCACTGCCGATGGCCTCGCCGCCGGCCGCTCAGAGTGGTGAGCGAACCAGCCAGTAGTTGCTCGTGACGTGCAGAACCTCCGCCGTACCAGATTTGTTCCCTTCCGGTAACGACGCACCACAACAGTTGTTTCTCTGCTCAGACTGTTATCGTAAAAGCGCAGACAATACTCAGGGTACTGTGCAGCTCGACAAACAGGTCGTTTCTCAAGAGGCAACCCTTGTATACTTTCGAGGCTGTGTGGCGTCCACTCTGGAGCGAGGTGGCGTAGAGACGTTTGTATCCGAGTTAGCTACCGAACCCGTTAGCTATCAGTGTAAAGTGCACACCCACACTGTACCTACCGGGGGGGGGGGATCAGTATCAAATATGAAAAGTACTTTCGCTACTTGAGATGGCCCCCATGAGAAACGAGCTACCGGAGGACAATAGAACTTCGTGGAACCATTTGTAAAGACATGCAGATAAGAAATAGTGAATGAACCATTGCCAGAAACACATTTTAATTTCGACACGAGAGGGTAACATTTGTTGACGACTTACCATGTTTACGTTCCAGGCTCCAAAAGCTGCTCAATGAGACAACCATCTGCGTCCATAACCACCTGGAACCGCGCTGGAGACTGCTCTACTGTTGTCCAACACAACGGTGGGTCATGGGACGTTCAGCTGTCGTGGCACGGCTTAAAAGACCGCACATGGAGTCCGACATTCTCAATCACTATTCCTCTTGTTCTGATACAACAGGTTGCTCACCTCGCCCGATGAATGTTGAATTTCTGCAACTGTGACGCGCACGGATGCTTGTGTTTCAACCCTAAGTAATCACATCAACAACGTCACCTAACGGCAAGATATGGCACAAACACTACTAACAATCCAAATCCTGCACCTCCTAGTCTGAACATTATTCCTACTGAAGTTAGGCACCTGTGTAGCGAAAATTTAATTATAACCAGCCTGTACTTTAGAATAATTTTATGGCAGTATATCCGTATAATTACATATCAGAACGCTCGACAACTTGCAGAGTAACCTGTTGCTCGACAACTTTTCTTCTTTAGGACATCGTTGTTTTACTCAGAACTAACATGTCAGTGAAGTAAGTTCACAAGGAGAGATCTTTTTGTCCACTTCTTACGGAACGCCGATTTTTCATAAAAGTGGAGTTAAACGTACGCAGTGACTACTTAATTTCCATTTCTTCGAAGCCTCACTTCCTCGTTACTGTCTTCGTATATTACGAACGTGTGCCCAATGCCGGTGTAAAAGAAACACATAATTCATGCTGCTAGGTGTGATGCATAACGATCAAACCTCGTCAAATCAATTAAAGATTATTTTTTCAAATACTCAGTACGAGAAGCTACCCGGTATTTCAACACATCAACGTAAAAAATCAGAAAAATCGTCTTACATCTTAATTTCTACTGACACTTTCACAGCACTCTCTTCTTGCTTGCATATGACTCTTCCTGCCGATTTTATTGTTATTGCAAGCAGCGCTCGAAGTCTGTTGGCTGAATTGTGTTCAAAACCAGTTGTAACCCCGCTTGAACCACTTCCTTGGAATCCAAACGCGGCCATTTTAACTTCAGTTTCATTTTCGAGCAGTTCAGGCGAGTAGGGTAGCTGCGACCCATTTGTCATGTTGTTGGCTTGCCAGGAAGTCCCTCAGAATGACCAAGGTGTGTGCTGGTCCGCAATCCTTGCATCTCTCACGCTGTTTGCGTCTTATACTACGCCTCAGTCTCCTCAAAACGTCGTGGTAGAACTTCCCTTGTCTGTCTGAACACGTGGAAGACTTCCTTACGGACAACAATGGTTTGATCTGTCCCGTCTGCAAGTCCAAAGATTTCAACAACGTTACTTGTTGTCTGCCTTTAGTCCCTGGGGATCACTTCAGGCCCTCCCCCCCATCGTTTCCAGTGTTGTACATGTTGATGTTTGGCCCGACCGTGTGTCACTATCCTGACCCCGGCAGTCTTCGAGTCTATTAAACCAGACAAATGTCCATGCTTACCTCAAAGCTTGCCCACCAAAAGCCTTCTTTAGCGAGTGGTCTGTTTCAAATGCAGTTGTGTGGCTCTCACGATTGTAACGGGACCGTGATTGAGATGTACGAGGAAATTAAATGGCAGTAGCTGGGAGGTCGACGCTGTTGTCGCAGAACTTTTAGAGCAAATTTAGAGAACTTGTATTCAAGGAAGACTGTGTGATCATTATGCTGTCAC